>NC_090934.1:943574090-944824090 GCF_040938575.1 Ambystoma mexicanum | reverse complement strand
CACCTCCCAGCAGTGCAGGGGCACCCACCACCAGGCCCCCACCCATGTCTCCCAGCACCCCCACCCCCCAGCCACCAGGGGCACCCTCCACCAGGCCCCCACCCATGTCCAACTCATGTTCCCCACCACCCCCACCCCCCAGCACTGTGGGGCACCCTCCACCATGCCCCCACCCATGTCTCCCACCACCCCCACCCCCCCAGCAGTGCAGGGGCACCCACCACCAGGCCCCCACCCATGTCTCCCAGCACCCCCACCCCCCAGCAGTGCAGGGGCAGCCTCCACCAGGCCCCCACCCATGTCTCCCACCACCCCCACCCCCCAGCACTGTGGGGCGCCTGCCAGCAGGCCCCCACCCATGTCCAACTCATGTTCCCCACCACCCCCACCCCCCAGCAGTGCAGGGGCACCCACCACCAGGCCCCCACCCATGTCTCCCACCACCCCCACCCCCCAGCACTGTGGGGCACCTGCCAGCAGGCCCCCACCCATGTCCAACTCATGTTCCCCACCACCCCCACCCCCCAGCAGTGCAGGGGCACCCACCACCAGGCCCCCACCCATGTCTCCCAGCACCCCCACCCCCCAGCCACCAGGGGTACCCTCCACCAGGCCCCCACCCATGTCCAACTCATGTTCCCCACCACCCCCACCCCCCAGCACTGTGGGGCACCTGCCAGCAGGCCCCTACCCATGTCCAACTCATGTTCCCTACCACCCCCACCCCCCAGCACTGTGGGGCACCTGCCAGCAGGCCCCCACCCATGTCCAACTCATGTTCCCCACCACCCCCACCCCCCAGCACTGTGGGGCACCCTCCACCAGGCCCGCACCCATGTCTCCCACCACCCCCACTCCCCAGCAGTGCAGGGGCACCCACCACCAGGCCCCCACCCATGTCTCCCAGCACCCCCACCCCCCAGCACTGTGGGGCACCTGCCAGCAGGCCCCCACCCATGTCCAACTCATGTTCCCCACCACCCCCACCCCCCAGCACTGTGGGGCACCTGCCAGCAGGCCCCCACCCATGTCCAACTCATGTCTCCCACCACCCCCACCCCCCAGCACTGTGGGGCACCTGCCAGCAGGCCCCCACCCATGTCCAACTCATGTTCCCCACCACCCCCACCCCCCAGCACTGTGGGGCACCTGCCAGCAGGCCCCCACCCATGTCCAACTCATGTTCCCCACCACCCCCACCCCCCAGCACTGTGGGGCACCTGCCAGCAGGCCCCCACCCATGTGCAACTCATGTTCCCCAGCCAACATGTCATCACAATCTAGATCCCTGGTCCCTATGGTCAGCCTCCAAATGCAAAACACCCACCCGAGTATTGCATCCACCCACTCATAATTTGCAATTACATCACAGAACACCAATTGCAAGTTCCGAAACAAACACATTTCCCTCACATACACCCAATGGGTGTCAGTGAATCTCAAAACACATATCATGAAATGCATGAAACCAATGAGATACCACACATTGAAGTTCACCAAAAAAAATATGTATTAAAGGAAACATAAATAGAATAAAAAATGAAGAAACAGAAATGTGAATGTACAAAAATTAAAAGAAGCATGTCCGTGAAAAAAAGCAAAACCAAAAATAAAATTCCAAAGTAATGTTGTCCAAAGTCAATGTCCACAAAACAAAATCCAATGGGAAATAAAAAAGAAAGCCATTGCTCCATGGTTAAAAAGTGAAAAAAAAATACAATCCAACTGTGAACTATGTACATGGGAACAAGCCAGGGTCCATTATCCCAACAAAATAAAGGAAACCTATCCAACTACACTAACTAATAAAATAAACTATATACAAAAATGTGGCCAATGTCCGAAAGGTCCAAATAAAATCAAAACAAAAATGAAACCTAACACTACCTACATAACTATGTACAAGGGCAGCGGGCTAGTTTCACGGCTCACTTGTGGATGTCCCGGGCCAGGGCATCATCGAACTCCTCCTCAATGTCCCGGAGGCGGTCCTCCTCCATGGCCCCGAGGGTCCGCAGGGCCGTCGACGTCTCCACCTCCAAACCCCTGCGGATTGCCTCGAGGCACTCGGCCCGCCTCAGGGCCCTCCGCATGGAGTTCTCCGTCCTGACCATTGTGAGCCGTGCCTCTTCCACCTGCTGCCGCTCCGCATCTATGGCGTGGCCCAACCGCTGCCACACGGAAGACACTCTCTGTCCTGGGTCCTCCAGCCCTCCGGCCGATGCCTGCCCCTCCGATGTTGAAGGCCCCGAGCCTTCATGGCTCCCACCACGTTGCTGCTGCTGCTGTGCCTCTACCCGTGCACTGCCTCCTGCTGCTCGCACATCCTCCGCCGGCTGGGGTGCAGTCGTAGATGTGGCCACCCCTGCTGGACGTCCGACTCCCGACTGTGGCAGGGATGCCTCCTCCACCAGTCTGGCCGCACCGTCAGAGGCAGCTCCACAGGGCACCCAGGTGACTGATGGGTGGGAAGATGGCACAGAGGACGACTGGCGCGTAGGGGGTCCAGTTGAGGAGGGGGTAGCAAGCCCCATCAGACAGAGGAATCCGGCCTGGGTGACCTGTCCCAGCAGGCTGACGTGGTCAACGAGCCATTCGAGATGACGTGCAGTCTCTTCATGAAAAGACTGCAGGTCACCTCACATGGCCCGTTGACGCAATGCCACACCAGCCAGGACAGGCTCAACCCGGACCTGGATAGCCACGTCCGCAGGCAGAGGAAGGCCAGTTGACGTGAGCTCATCCCCTGCCTGAAAACGGGTCTGGACGTAGGCATCCCTGCTGGTGCAAGATGATGCAGGGACAGGATTGCACACAGGCACCTCCGCGGCGGCCTGTGCTGCCTCCTGTCCCTGGTCCTGCACTGCACCACTAGCACCAGTGGGATCCCCACCTCTAGACCCCGTCTCTGGTGCTTGCACGGCCTCCTCCTCCACCAAACCCCCCACCAACCTGGATGACTCTGTGCCATCTTCCCCTGTTGGGCCCTGTGGGGTCCCAGCTGCCCCTTCTGCTGCCGAGGAGTCCAACTCCAACCTCCGCCTCTTGGACCTCCCCCCGGCAGCTGCGGCCTGGGACGCGGCACCGGACTCCTCACTCCCCGACGAGATCACAACATGGGAGGGGAGCCGGGCCTTGCGTCTCCGGCTGGCGGTGGGATCCCCGCCGCTGTGCTCCACAGCACCTTCTCCGCCCTCTTCATCAGTTGACGCTGCAGACAGGGAGAAACAAAACACAGGCATCAGGGCACTGTACAATGGACACATACACACATGACAGTTGTACATGAGTGGCATTGGCAAACCTCAGACATGTCATCACAATCCCCAACACACATGTCATTACAACTCGCACACATGAGCCATACCACAGCCATATCGCAACTGCCACCACCATCCATACACATACAACAGCATGAGCAGCCAAAGGTGAGCCAGACATCACATGCAACACAGGAAGTGCACCACACATGTACACACACCACCACACTTGCATGCATGTGTACACCTCTGCCAAGTGTCGCAGTGTTCAGACGGGCATCCATGTCACATCTGCCAATCAGGCTTCCACATACCGCTGTCACATGCATCCATGTTGCATCACTGTTGCACCCTTGTCAAATACACACACATGCACATGTACACAGTGCTGATACATGCAGCCAAAAACAACATACATGCGTGACATCACGGACATGTCTACTTACATACACATTCATCCAAACATGTGTGCCCACACAACTGCATTTGGCATGCAAGCCTACACACACAAGCACCATCCATGTCTCACACATTCCAGCCCTCGCATGTGTCAGCCCCACGGCCCTGTACACCCCCACCCATACTCGACCCCATACAAACAGATGTGCAACCTGCACACTACTGAATAATCACCACACGCACTGCTCACAATCAGGATGCATGTACACTCACCGCTCGACTCCAGACTGGTCTGCTTCTCAAGGACCTGGACGTGGAGCGCTGGGGATATGCGTTCCAGGACCCTCATCTGTTCTTCCAACAAGTGGCCCCGGCGCCCCTTGGCATCCGCTGCCTTCAAGAGGCGCCGGGCCTTGTTCAGGGTCCTGGACCTGAAGTCCTCCCAGCGCTTCTTGACATGTTGTAAGTCGCGGACTGCCACCCCCTCTGCGTTGATGGCAGTCACAATGTCAGTCCAGATCCGAGTCCGTCCTTCCTTGTCGGCGCGGGAACTTCCGAAGAGGGCATTATACTGCCCCAGGACTTGCTCCACCAGGACACCAACTTTGGTGGCACAGAAGCTGGTGCCCCTCTGCCTCTCTGGCCGGGGGTTGTCAGTGGTCCCAGATGGTGTTTGCCCCGACATGACAACCCCAGAGGCAGGAGTGGGTGGGCAACTGGGTCCTGGGGCTGGGCTGTGGAGCGATGGAATCCCAGTCGGGAGTCTTCGGTTCCAGCAGGGGTGGTCACAGCAACAGCACCCCTGGCTGATGTGCAGGCAGCAAATGGCAGGGCACGTGGGCAGCAGGCAGCAGCAGATTGCAGGTGGGAGCGTGCTCGGGGCTCTGGGGGGCAGTAGTTCGGCCTTCTGGGAAGGAGCGTGGTCTTCCGTGTGCTTACGCGTGGCCAGCTTGATACGGAGTGATTTGGCACGTGAAAAATCTGCACGTCAGCGTGTAATTCGAGGAAAGGCCCTTAGCGCGTAAGCGCGTCTGCACGCATACGCATTTTCATTGGACAGAAGGCCCCTCAAGCGCAAGCACCCCTGTGACGTGACGCGTACAGACGTGCATGGGCATTTCAGCGCGCGTGAAAAACTGCACATCCGCGTGTAATACGAGGAAAGGGCCCATGCGCGTAAGCGCGCGTGGAAAACTGCACGTCCGCGTGTAATACGAGGAAAGGCCCTTAGCGCGTATGCACGGCAGCACGCATATGCGATTTCATTGGACCAAAGGCCCTTAGCGCGTGAGCGCGTCTGTGACGTGACGCGCGCAGGTGTTTCCCTCATTGCACGTGATGACAGAACACAGGTGGATTTCCACCAATCGCGTGTGAAAGTTCCCGGCACCCCGGAACACACGTACCCAGGCTAATCGCGTGTGGAACTTCCCGTGCACCCCGAAACACACGTACCCAGGCCAATTGCGTGTACGCTCACTCCCCTCCGATCACACGCGATGACACTCGGACCGTATCCGAATACGGGAAACCCGCGCACGGCAAAAGACGCACACAGGCGTCAACGCGTCCGCCACACGAAGGCAGGCGGAGCCGTCCCCGCGCACAGCATAAAAGTGCGCGCAAACAGCATACGCGTATATACAGCTACGATGAATGCCCCATTTGTCGCTGCACTGATCGTGGGACACCGCAGGAGGAGGAGAATATCCAGGGCACGCATTTTCGCACCACCGACAAGCCTTTTTGGGATGCCTGACGACCAGGTCTAGGGCAGGTATAGGTTTCCACCCCATATCATCCTAGACCTGGTCAGGGAGTGGGAAGATGACCTCACATCCCCCACCCTTTGCTCCCAAGCATTGAGCCCCTTGGAGAAGCTGCTCAATGTCCTGCATTTTTTGGCCAGTTGGTCAATTTAGCGGACCACTGCCATAGTGGGGGGGGTCTCACAGGCCACGCAGTCACGCTGCTTACACCAGGTACTGGCAATCATGACAGCGCACCCCTCAGTCCGCAGGCACATATACATGCCCAGAACACCCGCAGAAAGGCAGGCCGTTGTCCTGGATTTTTTCAGGGTGGCACACTTCCCCAAAGTGCTCGGTGCCATAGATTGCACCCATGTGGCCCTACGTCCACCTAGGGCCATTGAGCACATCTACCGAAACCGCAAGCACTGGCATTCCATCAATGTACAGGTGGTATGTGATGCAAAGAGAATCATCACCTCTGTCTATGCAAACTACCCTGGCTCCACCCATGACAGTTTCATATACAGAATGTCCGCCCTGAGCCGGGCCCTGGAAGCTGGGCAGCATGGCGACACATGGCTCCTAGGTCAGTACAAATGCCCTTGCACATGCATGCAAGTCACACACAGACAAATATCCAAACCCTAATAATCTCAACTATTATCACCTCCCCAGGGGACAGTGCCTACCCTCTGAGCAACCACATGATGACGCCAATCCGGAACCCCACCACACCACCCCAGGTAAGATACAACGCCGCCCATATTGCAACCAGGGGCATAGTGGAGTGCACATTCGGAGTGCTCAAGTCACGTTTCCGCTCCCTTGACCGCTCTGGTGGGCAACTACTCTATGCACCACCAGTAGTGTGCAGGATCATTGTGGCAGCATGTGTCCTGCACAATGTTGCAACACGGCAGGGCGTCCCGGTGGACATGGTGGTGCCCCCACATCCCCAACCACAGGCACAGGCGCTGCCCATGGGAGGGGACAGGGCACGTGGCGAGGAAGCCCGGACCCAGCTTGTGGCCACATTTTTCACCTAAACTCCCACCCCTGCGGAGTGCACACAGGCCTGGCACATACCAGGTGACAATCGATGATGACAAAGAGACAGTCAACTGTCACAACCCTACCACCCTGAGATAGTTGCCATGGAAGTGCCACATCGTCTGCATCCCTAGCTACTTAAACACAAGCTATCCTGTGTGACCAAAAGGCACACATATGACATATGACATGATATGGGCCATACACAAGTATTCCAAGGCGCAATGAGGCAAGGAGGGGGGAACAAGGGAACACAGAGAACGGTACTACTAGGCCAGGTGTCATTGAGATCGTGCAAGTGCAGGGGTAGGGGGAATGGGAAAAGTGCAAGGGGAAGGGTGGGGGGAGTCCAGTACAGGGGAAGTAGCCCAAAAAAATAATACATAGGTCGCCTGGTGGCAACTACAAAGGTAAGTGCAGACAAGTGCTGGGAAGGGAGGGCTGTAGGGATAGAGAGACAGTACGGCAGTGCAGGGGTTGCCTGGGAGGCAGTGCAAGTGGAGAGTGGCTGGGCCAGGGACCGAGGTCGGTGAGAGTGGCCCAGTTGCAGCTCCTGTGCAGTTCCAGTGAAGAATTCTGCAAGGGAGAGGCAGAGAGTAAGCAGAAGCAAAGAGGAAGGTCTTGAGGTGCTTCCAGAACTGGAGATGGTTCCCCTCAAGTTCAAGTCAGGCCGGAAGTCTGTTCCAGGGGGAGGGCCCTGCTGCGGAGAGAAATCTACCCCCAGCTAGTTGCTCTGAGAAGCGGATGACCCGGACATGCAAGGTGTGCATCACACACACCTGCAAAACAGGCCATGGCCATCACTGTCATGTCACTCAAACCCTCCCAAACATCAACATGACATGGCAAGCAATACCCATACACCAACGCAGTAACGATAAGGTACACATTGCCATGTCCTAAATGTACAGTGGCATCGGACACTGCTGCCTGACCCGGAATCAGATGAAATGACAGACCAGCAAAATCTCCCACCCAAAATAAGTCATTTCCAAATGCATTACAACAGTCGTAGACGTAACATCACAATGAATGCCTGTCTACATGCACATTATGCATTGCAAAATCAACACTGCAGCTCATGTGTGCAGTGTCCTACTCCTGCATCACACTGCTCAGCGCACAGCACAGTGAACAGCCAATGTGTGTGATGCACACCCTGAGCATCACATCTAAGTGACAGACCACGTCAAACATCAAATTAGGCATGTACTAGATCCATGATCGGTCACAGAACATGTGCTGCTGGGACACAGTGGGCACCAGAAGGCAAACAGTGTACACGTGGATATGCAAGGGTGGGAGTACATGTAGTGCATCAGAGTGCAAGTGTGTGGTTCTGCAAGGACATGCACTCCACATATGCATGTGCACTCAAGTGACCATCAGTGTTCCCTACACATCACATGTGAACATCCACCACGTGTACACCCCAGCATGTCAAACCACAACTATCCCCTCGCACCTGAAAGGAAAACACAACACATGAACAGGCATTGATCAGCAGAACACAACATGTACATAGGATACCACCATTACTATGTCAGAGTTCCCATCACGCTGCAGGGCAAGGCAACTATCAACAACAACCCCCCCCCTCCCTCACAAATGACCATGACCCACTGAACAACTGCACCTGGGTCATGGAGCCTCCAAACCTCAATTCCACCTGGCCACAGGATCACCTTTACCCTTCGTCACCATCTCCCACCTTGTGTGTAAAAAGATGCCTGAACCCTCAGAATCCACACTCATTTCCAAAATCACAAAATCCAAGGCATAAAAACGAACCCGAACACCCTCCAGTAGATGACTTGACGTAGCAGTACCTCACAAAGGCCAAGTACTACCACAATGATGCAACAACCAAGGTAGCACAGCAAAACAATGTCACGACAGGATGTCAGACATGTGTGGTACATGACATAGGATGATGCACCATGAATGGATGTGTACTGTCACAGGTCCCCGGTACAGGCGCGGGAGTGTCACGAAGCAACCACCCCCACCATGTCCCGGGTGCCTGCAAGGTCAAACTCACACAGGCCCCTGAGACCCTGGTGGGGAATGAGGTTCAGGGATATGCAGTCGGGACAGGTGTTGACACACTGGATGACTGGAATGAGTGGCAGGAGAGGGGAGGAGGAATGACACATGAAACTAGGGAATGCACGAAAATGTACAACCTGCATGAACACATACACAATCCAAACAAACTTGGACATCATTGTCATGGCCTTCTGTAGTCCAGGCTCAGGAGTGGTACGAACCAACCACCCCCTCTAGGGTTTTGGCGCCTGCAAGTTCGGGGCTTACACAGGCATCCACAACCCCAGTGGGGAAAGAGGGTCAGTGAACGTTGCTTGGATAGGCACGGGAAGCAGGAACACCGGGTAGAGGGTACAGGTTTCAAAATTGCATAGGATCACGGGTGATTAGGGAGAAAAAAACATACCAAATTGAACCACACATACATCCATGCATCAGTACACTCCCCAGCAAGCCTATGCAGAGCAGTTCGTAAGAAAAACAACAAGACACTTAGCTCTGGTTTTGAGTGCTGGCCTCCTGCCTGCGCACTCTCCGGTCCGGTTACAGGAGCACTGCAATGCTGCAAAGAGAGCCACAGTCAACAACCTGTACGTGCCAATTACACAAAAACACAACACCAAACATGCCCCATAGCAGCAAACTACTCTACAAACAGACAATCTGTGGTCGATGCTTCGTACCCATATATAACATCACCCCTGTGACGGGTCATACACAGTCAATGCAGTAAGTCAGCCGCTGGTGGGTGCGTGGCAAATGGAACACCAATGTGTCACAATTCACACAACATGCAATGTTCCCTGGGTAAGCAGACAGACCCATATAGCAAGCCATGACTACAGAGCAAGTTGCGTACCACCATGACCGAAACAAAGTTGGCAGTGCATTTATCATGAAGTACGTGGAAAAGACATGCACTGCACCCGAGTATGTCCCTTGCTGTATGTCCCTGTGAGCTGCCCCTTTCCATGTCTCGGAAGGCTACATGGTTGATACAAGTGCCTCAATGGACCTTGGTGTACCGGAGGGTTTTGCCACTGCCCCTGCATGTGTCCCAGACAACCCTACTATCAACAGCCATCAGTCCACAAACACATCTGAGCTGCATTGTGTGCTTCAACACCAAAATTCGTCTAAGCTCACCCTCAGTGCTGTGACTAAGCCTGCATGTGCAACTCGCCTGGTGCAAGCTTTGGTGTGTTGTGGCCCCCCTGTGATGCTCACCTTGCCTGGAGTTCCTTGGAACATGTCAGCAGTTCTAGGATGTGGGTCTGCAATCACTGTGCCTCTGCTTGTGCACACATGTGCATGTGGGCACCAACAAACGGGTCCAGAATTCCGTCGTCCAATGGGCCATGTCTGCTGGCAAAGGTGCTCTGGAGGCTCATCCCCCTGCAGAAAGGGCATGAAACACATGATTAATGCTTCAAAGTCATCTGTGTGTGTCTCATCAGGCATCTCATTACTTGACCATGTCAGAGAGTCACATCACAAATCACACCATCAGTCCGTCTTTCACCTCCAAAGTGTGGAACACTATCTACAGCATGAATTGCAACAAGCACATGTACAGGAAAGATATGAAACATACTACACAATGCATAGCAATCAATGTCCACATTAATCATGACACACCCCATCTAGCAAAAGCTGAACAGTGGACAATGACACCTAAATTATCCCCACTAGGGGTGTCAACACAAGTCACACAGCACCAGACATGCCACAGATATGACAGTCCAAAGCCCTTGTGTAAAATGCTGTAACACCGAACCATCCTTGCGAGCCCATGGATAAGGGAGGCAGGAGTGGCATATGTGAGTCAAGGACCCCAAGCAGCAAACACATACACAAGACAACCATGAAGGGCCCAGCTGGAACAGACAGTGGATGCCTTCAAAAGCCACAAAGCACCGCACCGTCACATGAAAGCACAATAGACTAGCAATTTTAAACTAACTCAACTATTAACTAATTACACTAACTATGGAAAACCTACATTACCTATTTAAACTAACTATCAAACAGAAACTTAACTAACTAAACTAAAAGAAAAATCAAAAATGGCCACATACGACCCGGGGGGGAGGGGAGGCACCCAGGAGGGGGGAGGTACAGGGTGCTGCTCAACATCCACATGCGATGATGCTGAGCCAAAAAAAAAATCCTCCATGGGCTCAACGCCTGCACAGCACAACCTATGTGGGAGATAGATGGTCGTCCGAGTCTGGCTCATCCTGGAAAGGAGGACGTGGCACAGTAGCCTGGCCACGCCTAGCCGCAGCTTGCCCCTCATCGGCAGCAAGTCTGCCGGACGGGTGAGCCTGGTTCTGTGTGGCGATGTGACGTAGGTCTGCATGCAGAACCTCACGTGATACACGTGCTTCCTCTTGCAAGGTAGCACGTGTAACACGGAGTTCCTCCTGCAAGGCCTGGCTGGACAACCGCTGCACCTCCCGGCAAGCCTGTAGCTCAGCCGAGATGGTACGCTCAAGCTGTGCAAACCTCTCCTCTGCCTGCTGCCTCTGGGACATCATAAGGACACCCAGAGTGGATCTGAGGGAAGCATACTCCTCCCTCAGGGCATCCATGTGCGCCTCTGCGTGAGCAGAAATTGCTTGACGCAGAGACGACATTTCAGCCTGGCGTGCCCTGTCTGAGGCCGCCATGCCCAGCTTGAGCGAGCGGGCCGTGGACCGTGCCGCCTACTGCTGGAGAAGCACCTGCCTAGCAGGGGGAGCACAGATCGGGCCACACGCTCCATGCTCTCAGCGATGTTCTCCATTGCTGCCCCCTGCCGTTCGGAATTGGCAGTCATGTCTTGCTCCCACTCAGTATACAGCGGTTGCGCGCGGCGACGCGTTGCCAGGCTTGACCCCTGTGGGACCCAAGGACCGGGGGTCCTCGCTGTGTTGGCACCGCCTGCGGCTGCACGACTACATGCCCCCGTCGACGTGATGTCCCAGGCACATCAGTGACTGGTGTGGAGGGTGACCCTGCATCCCGATCCACCACGGGCGGAGGAACCAAGACTGTCTGATCCCTCAGTGCAGGTGTCGCAGACAGAGGAGTGTCCACATCAGAATCACTCACCCCTGACACATGGACTTGATGCTCATCCAACTCAACATGGACGTCAGAGTCGTCATCAAGGCTGGACTCATAGGCAGCCAGAGACAAGATGGACTGCAGCACTTGGGGGTTTTCGTGGCCTACCACCCCACGACCCCCACTAGTGCCGGGTTGATGTGGTGTTACCAACCCTGTGTCTGGCATGACAACACCATCCTCCGCCTCCATTGCGTCATCACCTGAAAAATAGAGAGAAAAAGGTCAATACACATGTCAGAAGAACACGACACACACACACCGACAGCAAAGGCATCCGGCAGACATGTGACACACAACATATGACCTGGCATGCATGCTGGGTCTACTTTGAATAGCTTCTGTGATCAGACCTGTTGAAAGGTGGCAGTTTCCATGGAAGTGGGTCTATGCAGTGCAGAAAATGTGTACGCCACTCACTACCTACATGTACAAGCACTACATGGTGTGTGCCAGGAAATGTGAAGGCAGTGCAATGTCAAATTCAGACATCACGTGCATTGTGCATTCAATGTGTACCATGTCTAGAAGCCAAGCACCCCTCCACCCCAGTACCAAAGCAGGGATGCCTAGCATGGTATCAAAAGGCTGATCATACACCTGTGTATTGACAGGCAGTGTTGACTGGCATCAACAGCTTAATGTGATTCAAATTACAACACTGCAAATGATGCTGGGACAGTGGGCAGGACACATGATGGAAACTCCGGAGGCCGCCCACGTGTGAAGAAGACACAAGAGTTGGACAGAGTCATTGGCCATTGAACAGGCTGAGGCCTGTGAGCCACACAGATTGTCAGGGCCTAAACATGTGTGAAACGCAGGACTGAGCCACAGTTGACATGGGGAGGCCGATGAGATGGCAGGCAATGTATGTAACCAAGGACTCATATTACTGTGATCATCCAGTCAAGGACACATAGGGGCATGCGTGCAATGCACATGGAGCATGAATGGGCACTCATGTCCCTGCGGGACATCTGACCCATGCACAGTACAAGTGAGATACCCTGCATCGAGTACTAAGGCTGTACCACACGGCATATGTCTGGCAGTTTCTACGCTGGAAGTTAGCATCTACACAGGACACATGAACAAGAAACTACACATTGGCAAGATTGGAGCAGACTAGTGCAAAGGTGGAACTGGAGTGCAGAGTGGCGGAGGAGGGGCAAGGGAGCATGCCCACATGGAGTCCCGCATGCAGGCAGAGGAGACATGCATGACGGTAGCATTGCATTACTTACACATCAGAACCATGTACACGTCACATGTAGCAGCAATCATGCACAACACATCCCACAAGTGAAACACACGTCCTCAACAAACACGCATCAACACTCACTGGACTGGGCATCAAAGTCCAGCATCTCTCCCACTCCTTCGACCAATTCAGGTGGTATGAACTCCGCAACGAGAGCCTCATGCGGAGTGAGTTCTTCCTCCTCTGGTGCAGGCCCACCGCCAGTCACCAGAGTCAAGTTGTAATTTGAGGCACGCTTGGCCTTAGTGCTGCGCTTGATGTCATTCCAACGCTTTTTGCACTCCTGCGCCGTGCGCACCTCATGGCCGAATGAACTGACATGTTCCGCAACATGCTTCCAGTGGGTGTCACGTTGGGCAGCCGTAGTCTGACTATTGGCACCCACTAGCATGTCACGGCTGTGGCCCCGCACGTAGTCCACGAGGAAGTCCAGTTCCTGCTTACAGAAAGGCTTCTTCCTCGACGTGCAGGAGGTCGTGGCTGTGTGTGGGGTCCCAGCCTGTGCTGCAGGTGCAACCTTCCTCCTCTTGGACTGTGGCGCAGACCCTGGCTGGCTAATGCCGCCCTGACCAGTATGGCCAGTGGGTTCGGTGGATTGAGCCAAGGGAGTGGCAGGTGGAGGGATGACCAAAGGCCTGACTTGTGTCAGTGGCAGCTGGGTGCCCACTAATGGACCCTGCGCAGCAACATCAGCTGTGGCAGGGTCATTGACCGCAACGGTCCTGGTTGGCAGACTCACAACCGGGGTGCTGTTGGGTGCATCTGCCCCTGCACTTGCCAACACCCGGCTGTTCGGGGCAGCAGATGACATAACTGCCCCAGGGACACGTGTCTTGGTCTGAGCAGCCCGGCCTGCCCCTATGGTTTCCCCCCTGGCCTGTTGGAGATCTACCAAGGGCTCTTCAAGTGCCAACGCAGCCTGCGCTGGCAGACCCTGAGCCTGGGTGGCGGTGTCCACAGCTGCACCTGCAGCTACCACTACCCTTGGGCCCGTGGCAGTCGATGGAACGGACTGCTGGGTCATATGGGTGCCAGTGCCAGATGCAGGAGCTGCATCCCCCGGAACCACAGGGGGTGGTGGCATGGCTGCACCGACACATGGCACAACATTGTGCTCAAGTGGCGCACCCCTGCCTCTTCCCCCTCTGTGGCTGCCCTGGACACCCTGGAGTCCCCCTACTCCCTGGTCACCACGGCCACGTCCCCGACTACGCCCGCCACGAGGAGTACGCCCAGCTGAGGCGCCCCTCACCTTTGGTGGCCTCCCAACCATGGCACAGATGTATTAGTGCTGGCACAAATGGAGTGGTGCCAATGGGAGGTGTACACCACAATTGACCTGGGCAATTGGGGTGAAGGGGGTGGGAAGCAAGATGTTAACAGCCCCCCTGCACCTGCAAGGCTGTATGTGACCCCGGTGATGTGGTGACGGGTCACGCAACGCTCAGGCACCCCAAAACTGCAGTAAAACCGTGCACGCAACCCTGCAGCCTACGTGCGTGGATTCAACGTCCCGCAGTACGCGGTGGCACCCAGTAACACGAATAACGCGTACGCGTGGGACACGCAGGCTACTATGACATCGAAAATGGGTGCGATACACAGGGGCACCCGCAGTGGGAAAAAGAGCGTGTGCGACTCACCGTCTGACTAGCGCGATGCAGAAAAACACGCGTAGCCAATACCCCCGCCAAAAGAAGAGATACGTCCTTGATAGCTGTGAAGTTGTGATGGCGCGCGAATCAACAGGAAGCAGCATCACACGTCGGTCTCCACGAAAGGCACGTACAGCGAACTGCTGGGCCCGCTCACATTTAACCCGTGCTGAGGGAAACGCACGCGCGCATCACGTCACTTACGCGCATGGGCCCTTTCCTCGTATTACACGCGGACGTGCAGTTTTCCACGCGCGCTTACGCGCATGGGCCCTTTCCTCGTATTACACGCGGGCGTGCAGTTTTTCACGCGCGCTGAAATGCCCATGCATGTCTGTACGCGTCACGTCACAGGGGCGCTTGCACTTGAGGGGCCTTCTGTCCAATGAAAATGCGTATGTGTGCAGACGCGCTTACGCGCTAAGGGCCTTTCCTCGAATTACACGAAAAATCCCGACTGGGATTCCATCGCTCCACAGCCCAGCCCCAGGACCCAGTTGCCCACCCACTCCTGCCTCTGGGGTTGTCATGTCGGGGCAAACACCATCTGGGACCACTGACAACCCCCAGGCAGAGGGGCACCAGCTTCAGTGCCACCGAAGTTGGTGTCCTGGTGGAGCAAGTCCTGGGGCAGTATGATGCCCTCTTCGGAAGTTCCCGCGCCGACAAGGAAGGACGGACTCGGATCTGGACTGACATCGTGACTGCCATCAACGCGGAGGGGGTGGCAGTCCGCGACTTACAACATGTCAAGAAGCGCTGGGAGGACTTCAGGTCCAGGACCCTGAACAAGGCCCAGCGCCTCTTGAAGGCAGCGGATGCCAAGGGGCGCCGGGGCCACTTGTCGGAAGAACAGATGAGGGTCCTGGAACGCATATCCCCAGCGCTCCACGTCCAGGTCCTTGAGAAGCAGACCCGTCTGGAGTCGAGCAGTGAGTGTACATGCATCCTGATTGTGAGCAGTGCGTGTGGTGATTATTCAGTAGTGTGCAGGTTGCACATCTGTTTGTATGGGGTCGAGTATGGGTGGGGGGTACAGGGCCGTGGGGCTGACACATGCGAGGGCTGGAATGTGTGAGACATGGATGGTGCTTGTGTGTGTAGGCTTGCATGCCAAATGCAGTTGTGTGGGCACACATGTTTGGATGAAAGTGTATGTAAGTAGACATGTCCGTGATGTCACGCATGTATGTTGTTTTTGGCTGCATGTATCAGCACTGTGTACATGTGCATGTGTGTGTATTTGACAAGGGTGCAACAGTGATGCAACATGGATGCATGTGACAGCGGTATGTGGAAGCCTGATTGGCAGATGTGACATGGATGCCCGTCTGAACACTGCGACACTTGGCAGAGGTGCACACATGCATGCAAGTGTGGTGGTCTGTGTACATGTGTGGTGCACTTCCTGTGTTGCATGTGATGTCTGGCTCACCTTTGGCTGCTCATGCTGTTGTATGTGTATGGATGGTGGTGGCAGTTGCGATATGGCTGTGGTATGGCTCATGTGTGCGAGTTGTAATGACATGTGTGTTGGGGATTGTGATGACATGTCTGAGGTTTGCCAATGCCACTCATGTACAACTGTCATGTGTGTATGTGTCCATTGTACAGTGCCCTGATGCCTGTGTTTTGTTTCTCCCTGTCTGCAGCGTCAACTGATGAAGAGGGCGGAGAAGGTGCTGTGGAGCACAGCGGCGGGGATCCCACCGCCAGCCGGAGACGCAAGGCCCGGCTCCCCTCCCATGTTGTGATCTCGTCGGGGAGTGAGGAGTCCGGTGCCGCGTCCCAGGCCGCAGCTGCCGGGGGGAGGTCCAAGAGGCAGAGGTTGGAGTTGGACTCCTCGGCAGCAGAAGGGGCAGCTGGGACCCCACAGGGCCCAACAGGGGAAGATGGCACAGAGTCATCCAGGTTGGTGGGGGGTTTGGTGGAGGAGGAGGCCGTGCAAGCACCAGAGACGGGGTCTGGAGGTGGGGATCCCACTGGTGCTAGTGGTGCAGTGCAGAACCAGGGACAGGAGGCAGCACAGGCCGCCGCGGAGGTGCCTGTGTGCAATCCTGTCCCTGATCCTGTCCCTGCATCATCTTGCACCAGCAGGGATGCCTACGTCCAGACCCGTTTTCAGGCAGGGGATGAGCTCACGTCAACTGGCCTTCCTCTGCCTGCGGACGTGGCTATCCAGGTCCGGGTTGAGCCTGTCCTGGCTGGTGTGGCGTTGCGTCAACGGGCCATGCGAGGTGACCTGCAGTCTTTTCATGAAGAGACTGCACGTCATCTCGAATGGCTCGTTGACCACGTCAGCCTGCTGGGACAGGTCACCCAGGCCGGATTCCTCCGTCTGATGGGGCTTGCTACGACCCCCTCCTCAACTGGACCCCCTACGCGCCAGTCGTCCTCTGTGCCATCTTCCCACCCATCAGTCACCTGGGTGCCCTGTGGAGCTGCCTCTGACGGTGCGGCCAGGCTGGTGGAGGAGGCATCCCTGCCACAGTCGGGAGTCGGACGTCCAGCAGGGGTGGCCACATCTACGACTGCACCCCAGCCGGCGGAGGATGTGCAGGCAGCAGGAGGCAGTGCACGGGCAGAGGCACAGCAGCAGCAGCAACGTGGTGGGAGCCATGAAGGCTCGGGGCCTTCAACATCGTAGGGGCAGGCATCGACCGGAGGGCAGGAGGACCCAGGACAGAGAGTGTCTTCCGTGTGGCAGCGGTTGGGCCACGCCATAGATGCGGAGCGGCAGCGGGCGGAAGAGGCACGCTCACAATGGTCAGGGCGGAGAACTCCATGCGGAGGGCCCTGGGGCGGGCCGAGTGCCTCGAGGCAATCCGCAGGGGTTTGGAGGTGGAGACGTCGACGGCCCTGCGGACCCTCGGGGCCATGGAGGAGGACCGCCTCCGGGACATTGAGGAGGAGTTCGATGATGCCCTGGCCCGGGACATCCAGAAGTGAGCCGTGAAACTAGCCCGCTGCCCTTGTACATAGTTATGTAGGTAGTGTTAGGTTTCATTTTTGTTTTGATTTTATTTGGACCTTTCGGACATTGGCCACATTTTTGTATATAGTTTATTTTATTAGTTAGTGTAGTTAGATAGGTTTCCTTTATTTTGTTGGGATAATGGACCCTGGCTTGTTCCCATGTACATAGTTCACAGTTGGATTGTATTTTTTTTTCACTTTTTAACCATGGAGCAATGGCTTTCTTTTTTATTTCCCATTGGATTTTGTTTTGTGGACATTGACTTTGGACAACATTACTTTGGAATTTTATTTTTGGTTTTGCTTTTTTTCACGGACATGCTTCTTTTAATTTTTGTACATTCACATTTCTGTTTCTTCATTTTTTATTCTATTTATGTTTCCTTTAATACATATTTTATTTGGTGAACTTCAATGTGTGGTATCTCATTGGTTTCATGCATTTCATGATATGTGTTTTGAGATTCACTGACACCCATTGGGTGTATGTGAGGGAAATGTGTTTGTTTCGGAACTTGCAATTGGTGTTCTGTGATGTAATTGCAAATTATGAGTGGGTGGATGCAATACTCGGTGGGTGTTTTGCATTTGGAGGCTGACCATAGGGACCAGGGATCTAGATTGTGATGACATGTTGGCTGGGGAACATGAGTTGCACATGGGTGGGGGCCTGCTGGCAGGTGCCCCACAGTGCTGGGGGGTGGGGGTGGTGGGGAACATGAGTTGGACATGGGTGGGGGCCTGCTGGCAGGTGCCCCAAAGTGCTGGGGGGTGGGGGTGGTGGGGAACATGAGTTGGACATGGGTGGGGGCCTGCTGGCAGGTGCCCCACAGTGCTGGGTGGTGGGGGTGTTGGGGAACATGAGTTGGACATGGGTGGGGGCCTGCTGGCAGGTGCCCCACAGTGCTGGGGGGTGGGGGTGGTGGGGAACATGAGTTGGACATGGGTGGGGGCCTGGTGGAGGCTGCCCCTGGTGGCCGGGGTGTGGGGGTGCTGGGAGACATGGGTGGGGGCCTGGTGGAGGCTGCCCCTGGTGGCTGGGGGGTGGGGTGCTGGGAGACATGGGTGGGGGCCTGGTGGAGGCTGCCCCTGGTGGCTGGGGGGTGGGGGTGCTGGGAGACATGGGTGGGGGCCTGGTGGAGGGTGCCCCTGGTGACTGGGGGGGTGGGGGTGGTGGGAGACATGGGTGGGGGCCTGGTGGAGGCTGCCCCTGGGGGGTGGGGGTGCTGGGAGACATGGGTGGGGGCCTGGTGGAGGCTACCCCTGGGGGGTGGGGGTGCTGGGAGACATGGGTGGGGGCCTGGTGGAGGCTGCCCCTGGTGACTGGGGGCTGGGGGTGGTGGGAGACATGGGTTGGGGCCTGGTGGAGGCTGCCCCTGGTGGCTGGGGGGGTGGGGGTGGTGGGCGACATGGGTGGGGGCCTGGTGGAGGCTGCCCCTGGTGGCTGGGGGGTGGGGGTGCTGGGAGACATGGGTGGGGGCCTGGTGGAGGCTGCCCCTGGTGACTGGGGGGGTGGGGGTGCTGGGAGACATGGGTGGGGGCCTGGTGGTGGGTGCCCCTGGTGGCTGGGGGGTGGGGGTGCTGGGAGACATGGGTGGGGGCCTGGTGGAGGCTGCCCCTGGTGGCTGGGGGGGTGGGGGTGCTGGGAGACATGGGTGGGGGCCTGGTGGAGGCTGCCCCTGGTGACTGGGCGGGTGGGGGTGGTGGGAGACATGGGTGGGGGCCTGGTGGAGGCTGCCCCTGCACTGCTGGGGGGTGGGGGTGGTGGGAGACATGGGTGGGGGCCTGGTGGAGGCTGCCCCTGGTACCTGGGGGGTGGGGGTGCTGGGAGACATGGGTGGGGGCCTGGTGGAGGCTGCCCCTGGTGACTGGGGGGGTGGGGGTGGTGGGAGACATGGGTGGGTGCCTGGTGGAGGCTGCCCCTGGTGGCTGGGGGGTGGGGGTGCTGGGAGACATGGGTGGGGGCCTGGTGGAGGCTGCCCCTGCACTGCTGGGGGGTGTGGGTGCTGGGAGACATGGGTGGGGGCCTGGTGGAGGCTGCCCCTGGTGGCTGGGGGGTGGGGGTGCTGGGAGACATGGGTGGGGGCCTGGTGGAGGCTGCCCCTGCACTGCTGGGGGGTGGGGGTGGTGGGAGACATGGGTGGGGGCCTGGTGGAGGCTGCCCCTGGTGGCTGGGGGGTGGAGGTGCTGGGAGACATGGGTGGGGGCCTGGTGGAGGCTGCCCCTGGTGGCTGGGGGGTGGGGGTGCTGGGAGACATGAGTTGGACATGGGTGGGGGCCTGGTGGAGGCTGCCCCTGCACTGCTGGGGGGTGGGGGTGCTGGGAGACATGGGTGGGGGGCCTGGTGGTGGGTGCCCCACAGTGCTGGGGGGGTGGGGTGGTGGGAGACATGGGTGGGGGCCTGGTGGAGGCTCCCCCTCGTGGCTGGGGGGTGGGGGTGCTGGGAGACATGGGTGGGGGCCTGGTGGAGGCTGCCCCTGGTGACTGGGGGGGGTGGGAGACATGGGTGGGGGCCTGGTGGAGGCTGCCCCTGCACTGCTGGGGGGTGGGGGTGGTGGGAGACATGGGTGGGGCCCTGGTGGAGGCTGCCCCTGGTGGCTGGGGGTTGTGGGTGCTGGGAGACATGGGTGGGGGCCTGGTGGAGGCTGCCCCTGGTGGCTGGGGGGTGGGGGTGCTGGGAGACATGGGTGGGGGCCTGGTGGAGGCTGCTCCTGCACTGCTGGGGGCTGGGGGTGCTGGGAGACATGGTGGGGGCCTGGTGGAGGCTGCCCCTGGTGGCTGGGGGGTGGGTGTGCTGGGAGACATGGGTGGGGGCCTGGTGGAGGCTGCCCCTGGTGACTGGGGGGGTGGGGGTGGTGGGAGACATGGGTGGGGGCCTGGTGGAGGCTGCCCCTGGTGCTGGGGGGTGGGGGTGCTGGGAGACATGGGTGGGGGCCTGGTGGAGGCTGCCCCTGGTGGCTGGGGGGTGGGGGTGCTGGGAGACATGGGTGGGGGCCTGGTGGAGGCTGCCCCTGGTGGCTGGGGGGTGGGGGTGCTGGGAGACATGGGTGGGGGCCTGGTGGAGGCTGCCCCTGGTGGCTGGGGGGTGGGGGTGCTGGGAGACATGGGTGGGGGCCTGGTGGAGGCTGCCCCTGCACTGCTGGGGGGTGGGGGTGGTGGGAGACATGGGTGGGGGCCTGGTGGAGGCTGCCCCTGGTGGCTGGGGGGTGGGGGTGGTGGGAGACATGGGTGGGGGCCTGGTGGAGGCTGCCCCTGCTCTGCTGGGGGGTGGGGGTGGTGGGAGACATGGGTGGGGGCCTGGTGGAGACTGCCCCTGGTGGCTGGGGGGTGGGGGTGCTGGGAGACATGGGTGGGGGCCTGGTGGAGGCTGCCCCTGGTGACTGGGGGGTGGGGGTGCTGGGAGACATGGGTGGAGGCCTGGTGGAGGCTGCCCCTGGTGGCTGGGGGGTGGGGGTGCTGTGAGACATGGGTGGGGGCCTGGTGGAGGCTGCCCCTGCACTGCTGGGGGTTGGGGGTGGTGGGAGACATGGGTGGGGGCCTGGTGGTGGGTGCCCCTGGTGGCTGGGGGTGCAGGGGGACATGCGTTGGTGGGCAGTAGTGCAAGTTGACATGTGGGTTGGCTGGTGTGCATGGCCATGGTGGATGGGGTGCCTGCAGGACATGTGCTGGGTAGGCCCCTGTGGTGTGAGCCACCTGCAGGGGCCGTGGAGGGTGTAGAGGGAACACCTGGGAGGACCCACACGTGCAATTCACGTGTGGAACTTCCCGCGCACCCCTGGAATACACGTACCCTGCTGATGTTGCGTGGGATACTTCCCCCGCACCCTGAAATACACGTACCCTGATGAGATTGCGTGTGTGACTTCCCGCAAACCCCCGAAATACACGTACCCCGCTCAATCGCGTGTGTAACTTCCCGCGCGCCCCTGAAATACACGTACCCCGCTCAATCGCGTGTGTAACTTCCCGCGCGCCCCCGAAATACACGTACCCCGCTCAATCGCGTGTGTAACTTCCCGCGCACCCCCGAAATACACGTACCCCGCTCAATCGCGTGTGTAACTTCCCGCGCGCCCCCGAAATACACGTACCCCGCTAAATCGCGTGTGTAACTTCCCGCGCGTCCCCGAAATACACATACCCCGCTCAATCGCGTATGTAACTTCCCGCGCGCCCCCGAAATACACGTACCCCGCTCAATCGCGTGTGTAACTTCCCGCACGCCCCCGAAATACACGTATCCCGCTCGCACAGGCCCAATTGCTGTTTGTTGCCACTTTTGTGATGCGCTGGGACTCTACCGCCTGCCTTCGTGTGGCGGACATGTTTCAGCTTGTGCGTGTCTTTGGCTGTGCGTGGCTTTGCCCTATTCGATTCCATGAATACGTGTGGTTCGAGTGCGTGTGGGCGTTCCGTCTGCTTCCCTGCAGTACATCCCCAGTTACGCCCTTATTTTCGCGCGTTGTTCCCCATTCCGCGCGTTACGCCCCGTGTCCCGCCCACTTTCTGGTGTATGCGCCGAGGTTGTGCGCTTTCACTGTGCACGTCGCGCACGCCTTTCGGGATGTTGCAGTGACTTGTGCGCCATGCACGGGTTTGGCGCACATCCCGAGGTGTACACGCGCAGGGACTTCCATGAATCGCACGCGTGCACGTGCGCCTGTTTTTTTCCGCTTGCGCCTGCTTGCGCGAAGATTTTCGGCGCATGTTTGTTCCATGAATCGGCCCCTTAATTACTGGCTGCATTTTAAAATAGGAGAGAGAGAGAAGCATTTAAATGAATGACAAGATCTGATTCTGAAACTGTTTATTACTAGGATTTGAACACATCATTAGATAGAGAGGACTGTGGCTAGCCCATCGTTGCAGTGAATTCATGAATGACGACAATCTCTACGCCATGAGAGAGAAGCTCGCCCAGGCCTCGTTCTTTTTCGTGCATCCTATGACTTGTAGAATGGAATTTACAACGAGAAAACAAAACTATGAGTCCCAAAATGCAACGAGAAAAGAGGCACTGGATGAGCTTCTGCCTCATGTTGCCATCAATGTGACATGTGCCCCAAAATGGGATGCACTGGAAAACAGAATGTAGCATAGTGCTTGGAAGCATGCACTATTATCAAGGCACCATGGCTCTTTCCTCTTTAGGTCTGTGAAGTAGGCATTGTACAGTTGTGTTTAATACCATGACTGATATTTAATTTTTCTCATTTTATTTTAATTAGTCTTTATAAAGCTATATTCTCCAGCATGGGGTCTGGCATGGATTCACATGCTCATGAATATTCCCCGTCGTCAGGCTGGGAATCCTCGGTAAAGAAAAAACCAGTATCAGTTTCGTTTCTGATCTGTCTTTCGTAGTAATAACCAATCACTGGTCTCTGCGTCATACTGACCACAGCCAATGACTGCCCTCTACCTAAGCACCGCCTCTGGCAGCCATCTTCAGATTTTTACCGCACGTTCAGGTGTTGGGATCCTCGTGCTATTGCTCTCGAGCGTTAGTGCTAATTTTTCGCGCTTTTTCACAAAAACTTCGATTCTTTCGGTCAAAAGAGCCTCAAGCTCCACCGATCCTACATCCGATCAACGGGGACCCGTGTCGGATTCATCTGTGCCCCTCAAGGGTGAAGATTTCGTCGAGCTACACTTCGGAGGACTCCAGAAGCTTCTCAGGCCCGGTCTCGGAGATGGCCCAGGAGAAGGGAAGCTCGACGCCCGGAAAGCTGTTCAGGGCCTGCCCTGGATGCCAGCTGCAGAACGTCTTCAAGGAGGACGAACACTCTTTCTGCCTTTACTGCCTTCATGGGGACAAGACGCACGTGGAGAAGGACTGTGCGTTTTGCGGCAACATGTCGGAACGGACCATGAAGGACCGCCATCAACGTCTCGCCAGCTGGCTGGAGGGTAAGAGCCCGTCTGGCGAGAAGAAGAAGAAATCTGAGCGGTCTTCTAAGACCTTTGAGGGCGCCCCGGCGACGGGGGCCCAACATAAGGCCAAGCACCGCGAGTCCGCTGGCACCGGGAGCGCCGAACGGTCGGGCTCTACGGTCGCCAGGCAGGGCGCACCCTCCCCGGCACCGTCAACCACGAGCCAACGCTCTGGGTCGGGTAAGAGGAAGGCCGAGCACCCGGCGAAGCTCCTGGAGAGACCCCGGTCGAGCTCTAAGGCAGAGGAGGAGCGTGGCAGTGCCCCCTCCCTCAAGGATAAGGCGGTGAGCGCACCTAAGGTGGTGAAGGCCTTGATCCATTCGACCAAGCCCTCTATCGAAACGGTCGCGGCGGCCCTGGCCCAGCCTGTGGAGGCTGCACCAGTGGTGGCGGCCTCGGGGCCCAGAATCTCCCTGCCTCCTCGGAGGGAGTCTTCTTTCGTGCCCATCGATAGGACCCCCGTGAAACCCTCCGTGGGGAAGAAGGGGGGGCAGGGCGTCGTCGTAGATTCGGCCTCAACCTCAGAAGAGGAACTGATCGAGGTCTTAAGCCACGGCCTAGGCGTGGAACAAGACCAGCCCGTCGGAATGGGCCCCGACGCAGGTGACGACGACGACATCGTCGAGGATACCGACGGGGCCCCTGCTCGCCCGTCGGATTCCCCTCTGCCAGCGCCGCAAGACAACTCAGCGGCCATTTTGTTGGCTATACAGTCCTTATGCTCCGAGTTAAGGACGAGACTACCGTTACCGACGGAGGAACCTCTCCCGTCGGGGGATCCAGAACCGGGACGTTCTGGTGTTCCCCCTACCAAGAAAAGAAGGATCCATCCACCGCCTCCTTTTCAACCGTCGCGCCCCGTCCAGCCCTCCTCCCCGTCCACCCGAGGGGATGATACGGGGACTGACACGGCAGCGACGGGTACGGACGACGAGGCATACGACGAGGATTTTCCGTCGTCGCCTCCCACCAGGGCTTCTCCGCCCGACGAGATTGGATCGTTCCACTCAATGATCGCCAGGGCATCCGAGCTTTTCCAACTCTGCCCTGAGGAGAAGAAAAAGGAAGGCTTCCTTTACCAACGGCGCGAGGCCAAGAGGAAGACGGTCCTCGCAGTGCCTCTGTTGGACGACATTTGGGATGAGGGCCTTTCCCTCCTCAAGAACCCTTCCACGACGCCAGCGAGAAGAGACCGGTACGAGAAAAAGTACCGGGTCCCGGACTCGGCCCCCCTATGCCTCCGGGCGCAGCCTACCCCGGACTCCGTCGTCTCCGCGGCAGCCAGGAAGAAAGCGGGGGGGGGTGCGGCCTCCACGTCGACTTCCCCGCCGGACGGCGAGGGAAAGAAATTGGATGCCATGGGACGCAGAGTCATCTCGTCGGCGGCGACGACGATTAAAGCGGCCAACGCCTTGGCTATCGTGGCCCGCTACGACAGGGAACTCTGGTACAAGATAGCTCCCCTGCTGGATTTTCTGCCGGACGACAAGAGGGCGGAGGCCCTTGAGATCCTGCAGGAAGGTGAGGTGGCCTCGGACCACGCCATCACCGTGGCGACGGACATCGCCGACACTGGGTTCCGCCAGATGGGCAACGGCGTTTGCCTTCGACGTCGCGGATGGCTCAAGGCTACGGACTTTCGGCAGGACGTCCAGACCAGGGTCCTGGACATGCCCTTCGACGGGAACAACCTGTTTGGGAAGACAGTGGACGATTCCCTTCAGGCCATCAGGGCGGATACTGAGACGGCCCGGGCCCTTGGAGTACTGCAGCAACGGCGGACGCCCTTTCGGAGCGGCGGAGGCAAAGGCGCCTCCAAAGGTTCCGGCGGCGGTTTCGCTTCCTACCGTCAAGCGGCCCGCTCGTCGTCGCAAGAGGCCTACAGAGGACGAGGCAAGTCTGGCGGACCCCGCCGTCGTCGCCAAGGAGGCCAAGGCGGCAAGGCCGCGTCCAAGCAGGATTGAACCGGCCGTGGGGTCGGGCCCCCACCGAAGCACCCCGGTGGGAGGCCGGCTGGCGGGCTTCGTCAGCGTGTGGGAGTCCATCTCCACCGACCGTTGGGTGCTGGACGCCCTGGCCCGGGGCCACGCGCTCGAGTTTCAAAGAAGGTGCCCGCGCGTCCCCCCCGTGGCCAGGAAAGAACTTCACGTACCTCAACTTCTCCTGGAGGTAAAGGCGATGCTCAGAAAGGGCGCCATCGAACTCGTCCCAAAGAGGCTTCGGGGCTCCGGAGTCTACTCACGTTACTTCCTCGTGAAGAAGAAGACGGGAGGATGGCGCCCCATCCTGGACCTGCGACGCCTGAACAAGTTCATCAAGGCGCAGAAGTTCCGGATGGTCACCCTCCAGCACGTCCTGGGTCAGCTGGAGGAAGGAGACTTCCTATCGTCGTTGGATTTGGAGGATGCCTACCAGTTCAAGGCCCTTCCCTTCGGACTACGGTCGGCACCCAGGGTTTTCACCAAGTGCCTCGCACCGGTGGCGGCGCAGCTGCGCCGCGAGGGGATTCACATCTACCCCTACCTGGACGACTGGCTCATCCGCGCCAAGACGAGGGAGCTCGCCGTGGTCCACACGGCAAGGACCGTCCAACTCCTCACGGACCTGGGATTCTCCGTGAACTACGCCAAATCCCACCTGGTGCCCGCGCAAGTCGCACTGTTTCTGGGAGCGAGGCTCGACACAGTGTCCCTTCTGGCCTCCCCGTCGGAGGAGAGGACCAGGACCATCTTGGGCAAGGTGCAACGGATGTTGGTGGCCGACGCGGCCAAGGTGAGGTCCATCAAGTCCCTCCTCGGGATGATGTCTTCCTGCATCTACCTCATTCCCATGTGCAGGCTCCGGATGCGCCCGTTGCAAGAGTTCCTGGATGCGCGCTGGATCCAGACGACGGGCAGCTTCGAGGAAAGGATCAAGCTCGACGAGAGTTTCCGACGAGCGATACGGTGGTGGGGCACCCGCGCGCATCTGACGGCGGGCATGGACTTCCAGACCCCAGCCCACCAGGTGACTGTGACCACGGATGCCTCCCTAGAAGGGTGGGGAGCGCACACCGAAAATCTGCAAGCAAGGGGACTCTGGCTCCCGACGGAGAAGTCCCTGCATATCAACGTCCTGGAGCTCCGTGCAGTGTTTTGGGCCCTCAGGTCCTTCCTTCCGTCCCTCAAGGGCAAGGTGGTGAGGATCTTCACCGACAACACCACCACCATGTTTTACATCAGGAAACAGGGCGGAACCAGGTCCCCAGCGCTGTCCAAGGAGGCGCAGGACCTGTGGCATTGGGCCGTCGCCCAAGGGATTCTTCTGGTGCCGTTTCATCTGGCAGGGATAAAAAACACCATCGCCGACTCACTCAGCAGGGAGCTGCGCTCGTGCCACGAGTGGGAACTACGGCAGGATCTGGTGGATCGCCTCTTCCGACGGTGGGGCGCACCCCAGATCGACCTGTTCGCGACGGCGACGAACACCAAGTGCCGGAGGTTCGCCAGCAGGTTTCCCCAGACGAGGAGCATGGGCGATGCTTTCTCGTTCCCCTGGGAGGGCCTGTTCCTCTACGCGTTCCCTCCCTTGCCTCTGCTAATCCGGCTCGTCAACCAGCTCAAGAGGTCACGGTGCAGGATGATCCTCGTCGCACCTGCGTGGCCGAGGCAGATATGGTTCCCGGACCTTCTGGACTTGTCGGCGTCCCCGCCAATCAAGCTGCCGGCGGACGCGGATCTACTCTCCAGGGAAGGAGGCGCCATCCTCCACCACGACCCGAAGTCGCTGAACTTGCAGGCCTGGCTCCTGCAGCGCTAGAGTTTGGAGGATACGACATACCGGCCGATTGCAGAGAGGTTCTTGCAAAGGCCAGGGCGTCCTCGACTCTTAAATGCTACGGACACAAATGGAAGAGGTTCTCTGTCTGGTGCCACGCACAGAAGATTAACCCTCTACGGATTACGGCTCCCCAAGTGCTGCCGTACCTGCTGACGATGGCCAAAGCTGGTCTGGCACACGCGTCCATCAAGATTCATCTTGCTGCGATCTCCCGATACACCAGAACCACGGGCCGGACGTCCTTGTGGTCTCATCGTCTGGTGAAAGAGTTCATGAAGGGACTGTTCAGATCGTTCCCGCCGGTGAAGGCTCCGGCCCCGGCGTGGGAGCTCAACGTGGTGCTGACCAAGCTCATGGGACCTCCGTTCGAGCCTCTGCACTCGGCCCCGTTGAAGTTTCTATCGTGGAAAACAGCTTTTCTCGTGGCCATCACCTCCGCACGACGAGTGGGAGAGATCCAGGCCCTTTCCTGCAAGGCCCCGTACTTGACTTTCCACGACACGAGGGTAGTGCTCAGGACGCACCCCTCCTTCATGCCCAAGGTACCGTCGGACTTTCATCTCAACGAACCCTTGGTGTTACCTGTGTTCTTCCCGTCGCCTTCGTCGCCGGCTGAGAGGACTTTGCACTCGCTGGATGTAGCTAGAGCGCTGAAGTTCTACGTGGACCGCACGAAAGGTTTTCGGAAGACGTCACAACTCTTTGTGAACTTTGGACCTGTCAATCAGGGGAAGGCTCTCTCGAAGGCTTCCATCTCCAGATGGCTCTCCGGCTGTATCATGTACTGTCACCGGTTGGCAAACCGACCGCTGCCTGGCCGTCCGAGAGCCCATTCCACCAGAGCGATCGCAGCTACCACGGCGTTCCTATCTGGTGTGCCCCTGCTGGACATATGCAGGGCTGCTACGTGGAGGTCGACGCACACCTTCACGAAATTCGACTGCGTCGACCGGGATTCCAGGGAGGAGTCCAGGGTCGGCCAAGCAGTGCTGCGCAACCTGTTCGCCTGAGGTGAGCCTGGTGAGGAGGTAAGATGCTTAATGTTGAGTTGATGTGATGCTTAATGTTGAGCCTTTGCCACCTCCCGTGGTTGTGCATGTGTGTACTGCTATGTATTCTTTATTCATGAGCATGTGAATCCATGCCAGACCCCATGCTGGAGAAGGAACAAGTTACTTACCTGTAACTGTTGTTCTCCAGCATGGGTCTGGCATGGATTCACATGCGAACCCTCCCGCCTACCCCTCTGCGGCTCTTCACTTGGTCATACTGCCACTTCACGTGCTTCCAAATCTGAAGATGGCTGCCAGAGGCGGTGCTTAGGTAGAGGGCAGTCATTGGCTGTGGTCAGTATGACGCAGAGACCAGTGATTGGTTATTACTACGAAAGACAGATCAGAAACGAAACTGATACTGGTTTTTTCTTTACCGAGGATTCCCAGCCTGACGACGGGGAATATTCATGAGCATGTGAATCCATGCCAGACCCATGCTGGAGAACAACAGTTACAGGTAAGTAACTTGTTCCTTAAGCCACGTTTCCAATACCTTTTATGCACATTGTCAATATAAACACACAACTGACTAACGTTGGTAAAGGGATTTGCTCTTCTTGGATTACACATAGGTTTTTCCAAATAACTCCATGTAACTGGGACAGCATTTTTCCAGTGCTGGACTTTTATTTTACAAACCATTGTTTTCAGGTGTGCTAGGTCAACTGGCTCAATTGAAGTGGACAAGTCCACAAATCCCAGAGTGGATTGGTTTGTTAAATCAAAGCACAAGACTAGAGAAAAGTCCTAATGACATGGGGGTCATTTTAGTTTGCAGGTCCGAAATTAATGTGCTGGTAATTCATTTTACCAGCACGTTTCCAGACTGACAAAACTACAAGTTTACCAGTAGGGCACCCGATTTACATCCAGCTAAGAGCTGGAGGTAAGTCTAGCACCCCACCAGCCAAAAACAGCCGGTATTACCGGCACCGGTATTACCAGTGCCGGTAATACAAGCAATTCCCTCCACAGAGTCCTGTGGGACTTCATGGAATGGGGATTTCCCCCCCTTCGCACCACTTGTAATCGGCCGGGAATTCCGTCAAACCAAGTAGCGGGAATAGTATTATCATTTGGTGGTATCCCGCCAGATTTACCAGCGGGATACCACCAAACTTATATTGAGGCCCTAATAGAGACACCTTGGGCCTCATTTCGACCCTCATTAAGACCCTGCCGGACCAGAAAGAACAGTGGCGGTAAAACCACTGCCACCGTTCTTTCCGGACCGGCTGATCAAGAGTCCTGTAGGCGGACATGGAAACACCGGCTCTGTCATGGACGGAACCAATGTTTCCATTGTCCCTATCCCCATGTAGTCCTATGGGGCTCCATTGGAATGGGGACTTACACAATTCCGCCTCTGGAATTCCCGGGTCACCGGGCTCGTAATGCCCCGGTGATTCCGGCAATCACGGAGGCGGAATGGTAATACGGGTCCGGCGGTAACCTGCCGTTTTTTTCCGGCACGGTTACCGCCGGACTCGAAATGAGGTCGCTTGTGTTTCAACTTCTGTGTACACAAGCAGAACGTGAACCAGGAAACTGTGCTTTCCAAGCTTTGGGAATGTTGTAATCGGCTGATTGTAAGCCACAGTGCTACGGGCCTCATTAGGGGTTTGGCGGTGTAGCCAAAACCTTCAGTAAAGCAGTGGTTATGAAGCATTACCACCTCATTGCTGCACTGCCGAACTATGGGTTTGCAAGTAAGGGGAGGAAAAACCTTGAGCAAAATGCTCAAGGAAATTCTGCCACCTTGCTGCCAAAAAATGGCTGCTGGTTATTCCACTGAAATCCTCATGGACTCCATAAATGGGGACTACCACAGCCATACCACCACTTGTAATCTGGCGGTAATTCCGCTGGAGTAAGTGGCAGTAACGGTAAATCTGTTATGTGGTATCTGCGGATTTACTGCAGAGATGCCACCAAACTTGTAATGAGGCAAGTCTCCACAATACCTGAGGCCCAAAGATATGGTATGGTAATGTTTATTTGTAAAGCACCTATTAACAAACAAGTGATTCAAGGCGCTCAAGAAGGTAAGGAACGGGGAGAAAAACAACAGTCACTCAGAGCCCTTGAGTTTCTGAATGATAACCGGCCTGCCCAGGCAGTGTAAGTGCATATAATACCATTAACAATGTAGATAACAACAAATAGGTCTGGCAACAATTCTGCAGTTTTTCCAAGAGCATAGAGGCGCAACCATGCAGGAAGAGAGACACAGAGGAAAACTAGATGATCTTCAAGGCATGGAACGTTCAGCTCGTGCAAGTGGGCAGACAGTACAGAAGAGGGGAGGGGGAGGAGGACAAGTGCGGGGGGGCATCAAGATGCACCCAGTGTGTCATATGTGTTTGGTCATACTTATAAAGGTATATGTTTATCTGAGCATATGCATGTACATGATTAAATAATCATGAATCAGCCCCATCCTGGCATAGGAGCTCAGAAACCTGAACAAAAAAACAACCAAATGAAAATGTGTCAAAGCATGGCTGATCCACAAACATATATTGATAAATGAATAGGTAAGCTCATGGTGTTTTTTTTGTTGTTGCAAGGACTTAAACATTCAACAATACATTGGCCCTCATTACAACTCAGGCGTTAAGGGTTTAACGGCGCCGTCGGCGCCGTTAACCCTTAACGCCTGATTACAAGTGTCCCTTTGCGGATTGGTGTTTAACGCCTGCTTTTAGCGGGCGTTAAAAATCCAACCCGCAAAGGGACTTTGGAGCTAATTACGGCACCGTAATTAGCGCCTTCCCCATTCCCATTATGCCCTATGGGGGCAAAAATGGGAATGGGGAAGGGCAAATGGTGAATGGGGAATTACCGCCCCACTCACCTTGGAATGGGGCGGTAATTCCGCCATCCACCATGGCGGAATCGTAACCTTAGCGGCATGGACCATGGTGCTAATAGCACCATGGTCCTCTGCCAAGGTTGTAATGAGGGCCATTATAAAGAATTGCAAACATACATTTTCTCAAAAATTGAAAATATATTATTTAGTCACACATTTTAAATATGTGTACCACTGTAAAACATTGCAGAACGAAGTTTCCAGCACACATATAACACATAACAAAGTAATTTGTTTTGACTCTTATTAACAGTGACAAACAAAAAACCTGTTCCCCGCCTTAGGGTTAAGTAAATGGCCAGGAATCCTGATTTGAATCAAACTAATGATTTTAAAGTCATGTCTCCATTATATATTGGAGGGTGCGGACAGCTAGGTATTGTGAGAATTCACTCGTGAAGAAATGAAATAGACGTAAACCGATACATTCTTTGGTGGAATACATAGTTACAATCCATTGAAAGTATTGCATTACTTTAAAAAGGGATTTCCTTTCAAAACTGAAGAAGAACACATTACTGAAAATGTAAGCCAAGACGCACTAGCTAAGAGTTGCAGAATTAATTAAATAACTGCAAAACATTGTCCATTGCTGGCTGATCAGGGAGAGAAACCCCAAGCACAGCATCACCCCAAAAGGTTTAATCCCAGTAGGATGCCTGCTGAGTAATGACCTTCCTGATTCAGAGATTGCAACAGCAGACGTGCCAGTTGCCAAGGGACAGTTCAGAGATTGTGCATGCAGCAGCAAAGAGTAAAATGTAAGCTACACAGTAAGGCATTGTTTAGACACATTAAAATGAAAATATAATACTTCTTAAAGCAAATGATTCTAGTTGTCAGTCCATCAAACCTTGTGTTAATCAATTCATAGAACGTTCTACCTTCTTTCAAAATCCATCCAACTCAGTTGAAAGAAGCCTCCATACACTTGACGTACAGAGGGCGGTCTTGTACTATGTGAACAAACCTAAACCTCTAAGGAAAACAGACCAGCTCAGCACCTGGGAGAGAGGTCGATCATGTATCAAAAAACGCTATCGCCAAATGGATAGTCAAGTGCATACAGCTCTTCTATTCCCTATCCAAGAGTTTTACCTTTCAGGGCCCACTCTACCAGAGGTACAGGAGCTACCTTAGCCTTCATTGCAAACGTCCCTCTAGACGCCATTTGAAAAGCTGTTACATGGAGTTTCATTCACACGTTCACACAGCATTATTGCATTGACGCTCACTCTAAAGCAGATTCAGAGGTGGGAAAAGTGGTTCTAAAACAATATTGGCCGCTGCACCTTCTCACTACCCACCTCCTTCTCTAGATACTGCTAACTAATCTATGCAGAGAATGTGATCCAAGCAGATCCACATGCTCCAGAAGGGATACATTACTCACCGCAATCATATTTCTGGTGTTTGGATCTGCTCAGATAGACATGCGCCCGCCCTGCCTCCCCTTCTGGAGTCGAAGGTGCATAGATGTTTTCTGGTCTGTCACTGTTTCTGCTTTATCACATCTGTACTCACGCTACACTACATGCAACCTCATGTCAGAAACTATGAGGGACCTCAACACCTGAAGGACCATGGGTACAGTACACGTCACACTAGGGATAATATCACTAATGCGCCCTGTCGACATCCGTTTTCGAGTTTCGAAAACAAATCTTCCAATACTCTGTGACTACCACTAGACGGACTATGCAAAGTATGTGAATCTAAGCAGATACAAGCACCATAAATACAATTACGATGAGTAATGTATCCTATATATATGTTATACAATTCTTTATGTATAATATGGTTGTGGCCCAAGTAAGGCACCATGAAGAATCTATGCATACAATAGATTCAGACTGAATGAAAGGCTTGTGAAAAGAGCAAGCAGCGTGCGCAACTGGCCCCACAAGCTTACCCATTGGCTAACAAGGAAGAACAAAGACACTGGACTCGAAAGCCCTACCACGTGGGAAAAGACCAAGTAAGGGGAGTGTCTCCCTAGCATTGTGGGCTCCAAAGCCCTGACGATTGGAAAAGACCAGGGAAGGGGACTGTCCCCCTGGCATATATTTCAAAGACGGTGGACGTAGAAGGCATCACATGGCTGCAAGAATACAGCCTCATGTTGTTAATTGTTCCTCGATAGCAGTTGTGATATATTAATGGTGAGGGAGAGAGTAGGTTTTTGTTAGACACAGGATGGTACACATTATTGTTTGGACATCCTGACTCCATGACTGAACTGTTATTTTGTTTCATGGTTGAGGCTACTCCCATTTAGAACTAGGGCAAGTTAGGCATTTTTCCCAACCCCTTTATTATTTAAAAATAAAGAAATTGTGAAGCATTCACCCTGTGTCCGTCTTCTCTGTCCCCTGGAATCTCACATATGGTGTCAGTGTGTGGGATGTATCCTGGCTGACACACACGAGGTAACCCTTAACTACATCTACACATCTCGGGCCACCAACCATCTTTGCTCCTGACTATTAAACAGTGGCATGGACCTGAGTTTCAAATAGAAGTCTCTCCAGGGGAATCAGTTCAAAGCCTTAAATGCTTGATACTCCAAAGAACACAGGTCCCCACGTCTCAACAGACTCTGATATTTAAAGGACGGCCTTTAGCCGACAGCATCAAACTCCCGGACTATGCAATAGATCCCAACAGTAAACTTAATTTAGTTGTTAAGCCAAAGTAATTCCTGCCACCCATTGGGCTATTGGGAATAAAACCTAGTCTATGGAGACCCAGACAAGAACCAGTAAGAACAGCCTTAAAGAACCTACCCATAAAAGGGACAATCTCAAAAGACTTCTTAGAAGGACCATTAACCATTGACGAACTAACCAGAAGATTTTAAGAAGAAATATTTTCATTTGTCTCAGGACCTAGCCCAGAGGTCGAGGAAACCACGGCCGAGAACATGGCTACTTTAGAGTCTTTACTAGATTGTCTGGTTGACAACAAAATTTAGGCTGACCAAAGGTTCCAGGAAGGTCTTGAGAGAGTGGTAGCCTCCTGGTCAACACAAGAACTACCGCCAAGTCAAAACAAACAACCAGGAACACATGGACCTTTCCCTGCAGGAGTTGCAGTAACTGCAAAAACATTATTAAGGGACCCAACGTATTTCATTCTAACACAGACGAAAAAATACCACTATAAATATATGCTACTTGCCTTACTGAGAATGCTATCTACTGCATCCAGTGTCCCTTTGGAATGTATTACATAGGGAAAACGGGAAGAAAAATCAGAACCAGAATGACTGAGCATAAATTATGCATAAGGAATAGGAATAAAACATCAGCAGTCGCAGGACACTTTATGGAAAGAGGACACAGTGTTGCACAGTTAAAGTACCAAATATTTGAACCGATCAATTTTAAAGGTCAATGGAGGGACTTCAAGAAAGTAAGGGCACAGAAAGAGTCATTTTGGATCGAGCGACTGAACAGCCTAAGTCCCAATGGGATGAACGAAGAGTTACATCTGAACTGTTTTCTTTAAAAAGTCACAACACAAGTAGCATCTTATGAAGCTCAAAGCTTTTGGCCAATTTTTGCATTTTTGTACTTTTTTAATGTTTAATTTGTTTAACTTTTTTTATTTTTCTGTCATTTTTGGTTGAAAAATATGGTTTTCTTAACAGGATATGAGCTTATCCCCGAAAGATATATTGAATATCAAAAGAGATTGTGAAGTATCTTGTTTTGTTTGAAACAAATGTCCGTATCATAGGATGAATGTCCTGAGAAATGAAGTGACCAAGGACACCATTTTATTTATGTGGCCATCAGGAGAGAAATTAGGATTCTAGATAATTGGAAACTGTATAGACTACCAGTAATCAAGAATTATTTGAACACCACTGTGCAAAACCACATATTAGTCTGGGAGATCTCTAACACATTATAGGCCTAATTTACAGAAGCGTTTTATGATGGCAAACCCCCATGCTACAGTGTGCTCTAACTATGCAGACCTAATGCCAACTGGATGGTAACAGTACATCATCAAGTACAAATTTGGGTTGTTGGTAACACATCACGCTTGATTACATAGATGTAGGTTATAACTTATTCTAACTATGCAGACCTATAGCAAACCGGATGGTAACAGTACAACATTACATTAAATGTGGGATGTTGGCAACACATCACACTTGATACACAGATGTATGTTATAGTTTGTTTCAAATTATACAGATTTATAGCGAACAGAATGACTATCGAGATTTGGCAAATTAAGAGTTATAGGCACAGGTAAACGGCCATAAAAGATCGCCATTATTGTATGTTTCTGATCTTATTGAATGACTATTTTAATCGTGCTCACTGTTCCCGCAATAGGGAGGATTAACCAATACATTCACACTGTTAAAAACTCTGAATGGGGTAGATAATTTATACCACACCAGGATTATGTTCATATTTCGATACAGTATGATACATATACATTTTAATCTAAGATGGCCAACGTGATTTCAGCTTACAGTACCACTGACATTCTCAGTTTCAATGACCGCCGTCATGGCAACCTGAATAACAATAGGTACTCTCATGCTCGCCGGCTCCGCTATTGGAATGCTGAGCGCTTGCAGTCGTGGCACATTAGATTGTGCTCCATACATGAAACAGACACATCATCATAATCAAGTAAGTTAAAAGTGCTCAATTAGAACTACTATTCAATCACAAGCGCACCATTAGAATGTGGCTAACGATTTTTGTAACAACTCTTTTTCTTGTTGCTCGTACATTTGCAGAAGGGATTGAAACAGTCCCTAATAAGGTTTGTTACTCCAAACAGGAAAAGCGGCATGCCCCGACCTGGTACAGCAAACACTGCAGTTATGTATCTAACAGTTAGACAGTTACTGCAAGCGGCACTAACAGGGAGATCACGTTAGAGCTAATATTGCTGTCCGAGTTGTACACAATGATTTGCACAGAATGATAATGCTCGTTACCATCACAATGGAAAACAAAATGTTTTCTTAAGTTTGGCAACTGGTTAAGGCAAGATGTTTTCACTCCTTATGTGCACATCGATTTTTACATGTTGTTGACTTAAAATAGAACTATTAGCATAGTTTAGCACGCTTTAGAGATAGTGTCCTGATGATACAGTGGCCAATATGATTGATGCAAACAATGCAGGATGCTTACTAATACGTTGACTTACATTCTTGTTACTTTAATTTTCTTTTTATGTTCTCTCTTACTTGTTTGTATATGTGACGCTTGTTTTTGTCATGTGGCGTGCATGCATTTACTGGGACACTTTCTGATTGTTTTGATGACTTCACTGTTTGAATTTTTTCAATTGTACTGGATGGTAAATGTATCAACAATGGTGAATTGTGATAAAATTAGAAATGCCCTGATGAAGGACATACTTAAGTCCGAAATGCATTTGCATCTTTCGTATCTGCGAATAAAACAGATATATACTAATTACCAAAAAAAGAATATTTCAAATTTGTTTGACACATTTTGGCTGCCTATTATGGCAGCATCCATATCTGAATATTGCATATCATGAGAACTACAAGTTGAACTTCATATACACCACTTCAGTGGTATTTAGGGTGTGCAACCCACAGCGATGGCTGTCGATCAGTCTTATAGTGGGTTGCACCCTCCTCTATCAACAAATTGATAACACAAGAATCACGATACACTACTTACAGTGCGATGCTCACTCATTCTTGTTTATAAACCTCACACTTCCGTGCAAACTATCCGAGCGGAGGCACGCTTATAAAAATGTCCTATGAAGATATTGAGCATCTCACAGAACATCGAGCAACCACACTCTCATTTTCAGCAGAAGAAGCAGATGTGATTTTAAATTTGATAAAGGATACTCACCAATCCACTCTACAATCAGATCCACAGAAAAAATCTAACAGCTGGAGTACTCATAAGGAAAGCAATCAATCATAAATTACATGCAAACACTCTCGGTCGCAAGCGCAAAGAATTCCACGAGGCCTAAGGATATCGCTAAGGCCAACTCTATGCACGGAAAACGAAGAATTTGTGAAAAAGTGAGAGCAGATCCTGAATAAGTGCTCGTTAGATCTGATATTACTAACTATTAAAGAACTGGCAGTTAACATTGACACTCTTGAAAAGGAGATAAGAGACCTCTCAACAGAGATCACATCACTATCGGATGCAGAACGCTTTATTGAAAGCAAGGAAGATTCGTAAATTTCAAAGAGACACCTACGATTATTTGAACAACGAGGTATAGACATGGGCAGATAAGTACTAATTCAAACAGCCTCGCAGTAACAATCCATCTACAGATAATAGTAGCTCTGACTCAGACTGCGTCAGGTGGTAGACCTAAACCTCATCCGCTTCAACCATCTGATAAAACTGGCAGAACCACAGGACCTGATGAAAAAACGCAAGCACCTCAAGCACGCCTTTTTTAGGCACAGGCCCCAGAAGAAAAGAACAAGGAGGGGGGAGAGGAAAAGGCCAGCAAATGCAGACGATATTCCAAATGCAACAATCTTTGTTGTTCATTTGTCCAACAGAACTCTTACAGCACAAGAAAATACAACACTACAAAAGGGGCTAAAATGTGTCCCAACCTATAGCACTAGCATGTTTAGCACAAAGATTGAATTGCACAAACTAATAAGGAAACTTAAAAGTATTTTTTGCAGAATTGGATACCACAGAAGAACACTCTATGGAAGGATCTAACTACATTGAATTTAAGCCCACAAGCACTTTCTCTGCACCCATCAACATATCCTCAATAGACATCTTAGAAAAAATGGTTTTAGCAGACGTTAAGAAACTACATTTCGGCAAACCAGAGCACTTGAACTTGAATAGAGGCGAATTTTCATTAATCCAGAAGCTATATTCTGAATCAGCAATTACCATAAAATCAGCGGACAAAGGAGGAGCCCTGGTATTTATGAACACTAATGATTACCTCAAGGAATGTGAACGCCATTTTAATGACACATCTATCTACGCCAGATTAGAATAAGACCCAACAAATGAAATTATGAAAAATCTGGAAGCAATACGTATTACAGCTGAAGAGATGGAATGGATCTCGGATACAACCAAAGCATTCCTATATAACACTCACCCTCAAAAACCTAATTTTTATTTACTTCCCAAGATACACAAAAGCAATCCACCTGGAAGACCCATAGTAGCCGCAACAAACAGCATATTCCAACCCGTAGGAACTTACATAGACTGCGTTCTTCAACCTATTATACAGAAAACATCAACATATATTAAAGAAAGCACACACTTTTTACAAGGATTCGGTGAGATACAGCTGAATGAGAAGAGCATACTATTTACTATCGATGTATGTAGCTTATATACAAGCATTCCCTGTGATTTAGGGCAAGAGGCCATTGAATGGCTGCTTCTACAGTAAGAAGCCATCAGGGCATCCAAAGAGTTTCTGATAATATTGCTGGAATTTATTTCAAACAACTCTTACTTCCAGCAAAAGGATAACTTTTACCTCCAACATTGGGCACGGCCATGGGAGACACCATGACAACAGCATATGCGTACAGCTTTATGTATAGATTCGAAACCCATTATGTCTTACAACATCCGAAATGGTCTAAACACATCTGTAAATGGGTACGGTATATCAATGACATTTTTGGTATATGGCAAGGCGAACCGGAACAATTAGATGAATTTTTCACATACATCAACAGGATAGATCCCAGGATCCAGATCACATTAGTAATAGGGAAACCAGGCATCCATTATCTAGATATTGCAATAGAAGTACAGAACTGTCAGATCTCAACTACACTGTTCACAAACCAACAGACGGAAATAATGTATTGCTCAGGCTAAGCTTTCACCCACCACAGACCTTGAAGAACTTACCCTATGGGCAAATGTTAAGGATAAAAAGAATAGTCAGTGATCCCTCTGAATGTGATGCACAATTGAACAAACTATGCACAAAGTTTAAAGAAAGAGGGTACCCAGAAAACGATTTGACTACAGCAAAAGCCAAAACTAAAACTAGGACAAGGACAATTCTGTTCAAGAAGAAGCAACCATAAAGTGCACCACCGATAGTGTTTGTCTCGAAGTTTCTGACCCAGAGCCACCAGATCAGAAAAAGCATCACTAGACATAAACATTGGAACATAAACATTGGAATGTCCTTACTAATGACGTAAGGATTCAACATCTTTTCAGTAATCCTCTGACTTTGGCCTACCAGAAAAGCAGCAATCTAAAGGACCCCCTGGTCAACAAAAGAGCTACCGCCAGTCAAAACAAACAACCAAGAACACAGGGACCGTTCCCTGCATGAGTTGCAATTTCATCATTAAGGGACCCAACGTATTTCATCCTAACACAGGCGAAAAAATACCACTAAAAATATGCTACTTGCCTTACTGAGAATGCTATCTACTGCATCCGGAGTCCCTGTGGAATGTATTACGTTGGGGAAACAGGAAGAAAAATCAGAACCAGAATGACTGAGCATAAATCATGCATAAGGAATAGGAACAAAACATCAGTGGTAGCAAGACACTTTATGGAAAAAGGACACAGTATTGCACAGTTCAAGTTCCAAATACTTGAAAGGATCAATATTAGATCTGAACTGTTTTCTTTAAAAAATTACAACACAAGTAACATGTTATGAAGCTCAAAGCTTTGGGGCAATTTTTGCATTTTTGTATTTTTTCATTTGTTTAACGTTTTTGATATTTCTGTAATTTTTGGTTGAAAAATTTGGTTTTCTTAACAGGATATGAGCTTACCCCAAAATATATATTGAATATCAAAAGAGATTGTGAAGTATCTTGTTTTGTCTGAAACAAATGTCTAAATCATGATATAATGAATGACCTGAGAAATAAAGTGACCAAGGACACCATTTTAATTATGTGGTAATCAGGAGAGAAATTAAGATTCTAGATATTTAGAGACTGTATACACTACCAGTAAGTATGATAAGTAAGGATGCTTTGAACACCACAGTGCAAAACCACGTACTAGTCTGGGAGAACGGTAACACATTATGTTTGATTACACAGACGCATGTTACAGTGTGCTCTAACTATGCAGACCTATAGCCAGCTGGATGGTAACAGTACATCATCACGTACCAATTTGGGTTGTTGGTAACACATTACGCTTGATTACATAGATGTAGGTTGTAGCTTATTCTAACTATGCAGACCTATAGCGAATTGGATGGGAACAGTACAACATTGCTGTCCCTGACTCCAGCGTTGTCCTAACACACGTGGCAGTGCAGCGCCATTCTGTGACCCCTTTGGAGTCTTCTGCGAGCCTTTCTGCACGTATTGGCACCAGTTGCTGTGTGGTCGGTGATACCTCCCCCGACCAGCTTCTGTGTTCTTTTTGTTTATTTTTCCCTCGTCCCTCCAATCCCCTCTCCCTGTCTCCCCTCCACACGCCTCCCATCCACCCCCAGCACCTCTCATTGGCTCGCAGGCCCGGCAACTACACCTGCTGTGGTCTGAGTTCCCCCATTGCTGGCCCTGACTTCGGTGTTGTCCTAACACACGAAGCAGTGCAGCCCCGTTCTGTGATCCCTTTGGAGTTTTCTGCGAGTCTTTCTGCACATCTTGCCACCAGTGGCCGTGTGGTAGGTGATACCTCCCCCGACCAGCTTCTGTGTTCTTTTTGTTTATTTTTCCCTCTTCCCTCTGTATTCTTGTCCCTCCAATCCCCTCTCCCTGTCCCCCCTCCACCCGCATCCCATCCCGCCCAGCACCTCTCATTGGCCCATTGGGCCCTCTTAAGGAGCCCTTCCAGGGCAGCTATCTGCCCTTTGCAGCCCCTAGGCAAAGGTCAGCTCCAAAAGAGGCATCTCCAGCTAGTGTCTGCAGGAGTCAGCAGGGGAAGCCAGTGTCCAGCTGTCAACCAGCAGTGACTAGTTAAGTAGGAGTGACCTGGGTAAGGAATAGAGCCTGCACTCTACCCAGACAACCCTGCCACATAGCAGACTCTCAGACATGGGTGTGTTTTCACCGGTATTTAAAAGAAATTGCATTGTGAAAGTATTTAAAGGAATGGTTCGGTCAAAAAATGTTATTGTCCCGATGGGTTGGCCATGTGTTTTTAAGCCTAAGTCGCTCGATTTTAGAAAAATTTCCTATGGACCTTACCCGAGTTTTCGTCCATTAAACGCACGCGAAAAAAGGCATCAGTTAGCTGCCATTTTGTGATAATCCTATCACTTGCCCCATTGCCCTGGCTGACCTGCTTTTGCGGCACTAAATCATATCCCCCGCCCTTGAGCCTGACATTATCAAAACATACATATTCCCCGCCTCTCTCCGTGACGTTACTGTGCTGCGTAGGCAAACGCACCCAGTCGTCTTCTACGCGACTTCACACAGAACCCGGAAACGAACACAGATCAACTCACAACACAGCGCGCCACAATTCGGAATATGAAACTGTACTTTAAAATCAAACAGCAATACGGTACATTTGGTAAATTACATTTATTTGACATTAAATGTTTAGAGAATATTCAGCAATTGGCATATTAAATCGGAATGGAATTTTTTTTCTTTTCTCTTGATCCGCAAATCCGCTAAAGTTTATCGTGAGTCACGCGCTGTTCCGTTATGGTACACAGGGTGTTGGTTTTCGTTAAAAGAAGCACTTTGGACGCACAGTGAACCGCAAGGCTGTTCCATCAACTAGGCACTAGGCCACCGTAAAGGTTGATATGTTGCTTCTAGCCGCTAGTACTGCGTAAGGGCATATGGGCCCTTGGCGATCGTCCCATAAAATGGTCAACATTGTGCAGTTGTTTACAAGAAGCTGCAGCTGGTGATTAAAAAATCCATCGGCCGCGGTCTGGAATAGGTGGCAGTAGCAGTACGGTAGGATGTACCTGTTTAGAAAACATAAAAATTGAAATTAGTCTCACCAGCCGATCTTTATTACTATTATTCATTTTATTTATTACGGCTGAGCTGAAACTATTTGCTTGCGAGGATAGTGCAATTGAGTATGTTCGGCTCTAAAAGCAATGCGAAAACTAACGAAATAAATCGAGGTAAACACACAATGTAATGATTTTTTAGCGTTGAACCACTGAGAAACGACTGTTTGTCTACATGCGTGTGGAATGGGGACATGCATGCCCATGTGCCCGGTAGAAAGACGATCCCACAAACGTTTTACTTGCTCTTCATTCATTTATTCATTCATTCTTCATTCCGGTATAAAAGCGTCTAAAGAGTTACTTACATTATATTTGCCATTTCCATTGTGTCTCTGCGTAATGCAGTCCGTAAATCCCACTGTGTTCGTGCCAACGATTTTTCATATACTGAACTAACATGAAACTCGGTCTAGTTTCAGAATTTTCAGCCTTTTCGTCTCTTACGTTATTGCACCCCTCCTTCAAATGAAGTCCTTTCGGCATGGTCCCTGTCTCTCAAGGTCAAAAAACAATAGAACCTTAAGCTGCCAGTGCGAGTCGCAGGCCTCTTCAGCCCGTCAGCAAAAAATCAAAGCCGCTGACCTTCACTCTGCATGAGCATACATTCTTACTTCAACATCCCGTGTAAAGCCATCTGTGAGAACTTGAATTTTCGACTCCATCTATGTACTAGGCTTCAATGTGCAAATGCGAACTGGCTTCTCTCCCATCTGCAACGCCTCGCTTGGCACGTTCTAAGGCCCCCAATTTTGTCCTCGTTGTCCGCGAGCTTTGCAGCCCTAGAGAACCATAACTATGGAGACATTGGGCCTGGCGTTAAGGGTTTAACGGCGCCGTAAAAGGTGTCAGCGCCGTTAAACCCTTAACGCCTGATAACGAGGTCCCTTTGTGGGACCCGACCTTAACGCCTGCTTTTAGCAGGCGTTAAAGTAGGGTGCCGCAAAGGGACCTTGGTGCTAAGTACGGTGCCTCAATTTGCGGCACCGTGCTTAGCTCCTTCCCCATTCCCATTGGGCCCTATGGGGCAGAAATGGGAATGGGGAAGGGCCCATGGTGAATGGGGAATTACCGCCCCGCCAACCTTGGAATGGGGCGGTAAATCCGCCATTCACCATGGCGGACTCCGGCATGGACCATGGTGCTAATAGCACCATGGTTTAGCGCCGGGGTCGTAATGAGGCCCATTGACTTTTTGGGGGAAGGTCAGGGAAAGTATGAAGTACCCGAGGAGTTGAGTTGAAAGTGAGATTTATTGTTTGTTTGTTTTATTATTTGCAATACGCAAGCCTCCCCTCGGTTAACAGTGCGCAGCATTTACATGAGATTGTGAAACTTAGTTACAGCAACAAAAATATATACATACACATATTCACAAGGTCAGCGATATGAGGTGAATAGAGAGAGAAGTCAAAGATGACACCCATGATGTTCGCCACCCAGGATGGTGAAGGGAGGGGTTAGGGTTAGCATACTTTGTATGCACACTGTACAATAACATTATTTTCAAAAAGACAATCAGATTACAATCATTTAAACAGGGATTTGTACTTCTCAATGAGCTCTGCTTTGGGCGGACATGGCCCAGTGGCAATGTTCGGTGGCAATGCATCAGTGCTGTGCACAGAAACGCTCAAAATTCCATATCTGTGCTTCTCTAGTACAGTAACAATAAGGCCTTTAACAAAGTCGAACTCCATTTCCTCACATACTGGTTTCACCACCCATTTCTTACTTCTTTTTGCAAAGGTCGTAGTGTAGCGAGGCATCCCTACATTTCCCGTAGTCCTAGATTGTTCACGGCACACATTCTCGTTATGGGCCAAGACCGCTAGTAGAGTCCTATGTTTCATGCCCTGTATGCCGAAATGCAATCGCTTTGGCCTGTACTTTAGGCATATATTGTGGAACAAACTCCAAACCTCCTGTGTGACAGAATTCTGCCAGTCCCCTCAAATCTCTTGATAGAGTTTTATCAAAAACAATCTTCTCAATGGCTTTGTGTGTAGGTGAATATGGAATCAACCAATTCTTCTTCCGTGGCTCCTCTGTGGACAAAGGGCCATGTTCACATTGGTGGAAATGTTGGTTTTCTGTCCAGCGGTGAACGTTGGCACAGTGGTGCATCAGTGACTGCCATTTTTCAAGTAGGATTTCCACTGACCCTTCACAAGTTTTGGAGCTCCACCAAAGATGGTTGCTGATAGACTGGGACCACTGTGAAATACTTTCCAAACCTTTTTTTTTCCCTGCAGCCGAGATTTTCTTATTGATTGATTTAGCAAGATGCCATACGTCAAATTGATGTTTAATATGTGAGAACTGCTCTCTCATTGTCTTGGCAATTGAAACATGTCTGTCCGTGGCTATGAGGTCGATGTCCATTCCCCTCGATTGTAGATATTCCAATGATTGTATAAATCCTAGTTTCTCCATGGCCACTGAGGATGTACATTGGGACACCTGCACGACCACCGAACTCACATTTTCTTTACTACCCATGTCCTGAAAGTGGTAGGTGCAGTACTTGGCAGAAAATCCAGGGCTGTCACACTGTCCATCGCCGGCTAGCCTGAATCGTTTGCCTTTGAATGTACTTGCTAGAGACAATTGTTCAATTTTCCAAGCATCACTAATGGCCGGAAATAGATAATCATGTTGGAATTTGTAGTACTGCGTTTTAGAAATTAAATGGAGTCCCACAAACTGAAAGAAAGACTCTAACTTTCTAAAACTGGACCCACTAAAAAGTGAGGCAGCTGCACAGAGTAGATTGCCTGCTGGCAGTTTCCCCAGCATCGGTTGAGCAGACCATGAGAACGTATGATTTAATCTACAGGCGGCATGTATTTTGACGTTACTGCCTTGTTTTTGACGAGTCACATGAATCAATGGGTTCACACATACTTCCTCTCCAACTGAATGCCCACATTTCAGCATACTTATAATATCCATCAAACAACTGTCGAATACTATGTATTTGCCCTCTTTCATTAGACTGTCATCCGGCGTCAAAGTTGTTTCGGACTGTATCATTGAGGACATATCACCACAATTGAAAGAAATATTGCTGATATCAAGTTCTGATGCGTCGGTGTATGCTGCTGCTGGTTCATTCTCTGTCATTTCAACATCTGTTACTTCAACATTGATGGGAGAACACAACAATGTCGACAGCTTTTTGGGTGGCAATTTTTTGGCGGGTGTAGATTGTGTGAACTGATCTGCGACTACTTCAGAGCTACCTTCAATACATTCAGTATCATCTTCTTGTGGTGGTGCGGTCGCACTGTAGCAGTGGTCCAATAAAACTTTACTGGATTTTCCGGACACATTCATTTCATGTTCTGGCCATTGGACATAAGCATCTCGAGTCTCAACACGCCGCGTCTGAATTAATACTTCCTCCATAGTGTAAATGGTCTGGTGGTCTGGCAAGCATCTCTCATTCGCTTCACTGTCTGTGTATGTATAGTTCGTACACCAACGGGTAACTAGAGGACAGATTGGAAAAGGGATGTTCAGTTTAAACACAAGATAAAGTATAGTACAATTGACAGGAAAAAAACATAATATAGTCCCCAGCACAAAACAATTTCTAAAATTATGAACTGTTTGTAACTAACCTTATTTTTGTTTCTTTTCTTTGAAACTTTCTTGACTCGAACTTCAACATCTGCACGCTGTTGCTCCGATTCGTTTCCGCATGTCTTCCCTTCCTCTTGCGCTGCAACGACTATATTTTCTGTATCCGCATAGACAGCACAGAATGACGCTCCATCGACTCCCTGAAACATAGTACTTTCATTACTATGTATCACAATATTGAAAACATAAAACATGTGTGGACCAACACACAGGTACATCTCAATAGCTAAACACGAATTAAACATTGTGTAGAACAATCAAACGACAAGTATTCGAGCTCTGATGATCTAGTTCGATGAAACTGTCAGTATCCATACCTCTGGCTCCACATGGACTGCCATGAATGATTGTATTGGAGAGGAGGCATCAGCAACTCCCTGAAACACAGTACTTGCGTTAGTATGGTTTTCAATATTGTAAACATAACACACACTTGGGGTCGACAGCAGGGGCGTTGCTAGGGGGGGGCTAAGGGGGCTATAGCTCCTGATCTTTTGGTTGTAGCCCCGGATAGAATCTCAGGAGCTACAGCCAAAAGTCTAGCTAGCCCCCAGTCCCAACAGTTCCGACATCAGCTTAGCCCCGGGTCTTTTCCAGATCTAGCAACTCCCCTGGTCGACAGCACAGGTACATATAAAGAGATAACCACAAATGATGCATTGTCTAAAAGAATCAATGGATATCTAAATATGAACCGATTTAATCGACTTATTTCTCCGATTTCTTTACATCTGCATCACCTACAAGGGATGTTGTGATTGTAGAGGAAGCTCCGTCGTCTCCCTGAAACACAGTACTTGCGTTAGTATGGTTTTCAATATTGTAAACATAACACACACTTGGGGTCGACGGCACAGGTACATATAAAGAGATAACCACAAATGATGCATTGTCTAAAAGAATCAAGGAATATCTAAATATGATCAGATTTAATCGACTTATTTCTCCGATTTATTTACATCTGCATCATCTAAATGGGATGTTGTGACTGTAGTGGAAGCTCCGTCGTCTCCCTGAAACACAGTACTTGCGTTAATAGGGAAGAAAGTATAGCAAATGGAATCATGTTATATGATCACGCTCGATGGAGCTGTCAGTATCCATACCTCGTGCTGCTGAAGAATATCTAGGGATGTTGTAAATGTAGTGCGCACTTCCGAAAGCTGTTGCGCCGATTCGTATACGCAAGGTCCCGCTTCCACTTCCCCTGGAATTACTTGAATGTCAGGCTCTGCATCAAGTGCAGGGGTTGACGCTCCATCAACTGCCTGAAACATAGTACTTGCATTAGTAAGGATTACAATATTGAAAACATAAATACACTGGGGGTCGACCGCACAGGTACATATCAATGGCTAACCACGAATTAAACATTGTATAGAACAATCAAACGACAAGTATTCCAGCTCTGATGATCTAGTTCGATGGAGCTGTCAGTATCCATACCATCTGCTGCTGAAGAACATATAGGGATGTTGTCAATGTGGTGGACGCTTCAGCGTCTCCCTGAAAGACAGTACTTGCATTAGTATGGATAACACTAATTATAACTGAAAACAAACACCAGTAGACGATAACTAAGATGTATATCAATTGGAAAGCTCTAACCAAACATTCGGTAAAATAATTACACGATACATAAAAACTATTACTTGACATGCATAAAACAAGTCTGTAGCGGAATAGCCAAGTAAGATTACCTGATAAGCGCTAGAAGTGGTTGATAACTGCGAGCATGTCACAGATCTAGAATGTTCTTGCTTCAGATTGAAGGGATAGTCCAGCAGTTGTAAAGGTAAATTATTGTTTGATAATGAAATGCCAATATTTAAAATTGCCATGTAAGGAGACAGAATACTTGAGAGTAATGCTATTGAAAATGCGCAATATAGCACAGTTCCCTGTGCCCATATATAGATTTCGTTTGTGGGTTATGAAATCTAAAAAGAATATATTGATAAATGTCATTATTCAAAAAGCTATACACTCATATCAATGTCGAAAGTATTATAAGGGACACAACACCTAAAATATCAATTAATCCATTCGGCTACCTACACACTACCGCAAAGCCTAAAGCTAAATCCGGACACTTGACTCACCAGTGGCGGAATGTGGACAAATAGAGTGGGAATAGCGTTTGCAAGCAATTTTCGTGTCGTTCGCCGTTTATTCTTCTTTGTTACCCAAGATGTGGCGTACATGTTCGAGGAAAAGTGCCAGCTGCAGATGCGGTATCGATCACCCCTCTTGTCCTCTAAGACTTATTGGACTCTACTTTCTAGCTCAACCAGTGGATATCCGCAATGTCTGACCCATTCTCTTATTCGATCAACAGTTTTCGGGAATACATGCATTGTAATGCCTTCAGATTTAGCATGGATCTTCGAAGGGCAACCGCTAATCGAACAGGCAGGCATTGTTGAAAATTCTGAAAAGTATACATCGACATTATTATACAATCTTGCTGAATAAAAATGTGATACAAAAGTAAATGAACCATACAATGTTCAATGCAAAGTCTGTTTTGGTTGCCGGAACTATACCCCAGTTCATCATGTGCGGCTTAGTATTTGCATAAGTTGCAGAAATGTATAAATGATGTGACTAAACTCTGAACATGTGACTCGTCCCTTGGATGTTCTGTCTTGCACGAGAAGGAAACATGCTTACATTATAGACTGGATCCCCAAAGGATGCAATTCGATGACAATTGACACAGATGAAAATAAATAGATCTTTTGATAGCATAACAATTGAAACTCAAGTCAATAGCAATGGGACCAATGAACATAGCACTATTGAGTACTCTACTCGCAAATAGATAGAAATTTAAAAATCAACGAAATATGACTAGGATACATGGCCTTACCTTGACCAACAAACAGTTGGATTCAGCAAGCCGAGCAGTATGTTGCAGGAGAACAGGTAGATGGCCACAGGTAGCACACTGACGAGTTTGCTCGAAGCGGTCACAGAAGTTCACGGATAGCACGACGACGAGCAGATAAGCATTGATTTCAGTGGTTCTCAGGTAGCACGTTCAGGAGTTGACTTGCAAAGCACAAAGATGTTCTCATGAGACATATCAAGTGGTTTATAAAGTATTAGAAACAGGGGTGCGTTTGTGAATGAATGAAGTGTGTATGTCGTGGTATTGCAGGGGGGCGGCCTGCATCAGGCTTGGCCTGCCTGGAGACACAGGGTCTGAGGAGGCCATGTGAGCGATGGCCCCTGGGCGTGGGATACCTTTTGAAGTGTACATGGTGTTTGGCACCTTGGCCGTTATCGCCCCTGACAGCACACCATGGCAGCGCTCATCCCCGGGCGCGAACTGCCTTTGATGGGGGGGCGGTGGGTGGATGGATGGGCCTGTGGGCGTGCAGACAAGGCACAGGAAGACTGCTGAATGGAGACACACTTGATTCATTTAAAAAATCGAAACAACCGTTGTTAAAATATATTTAGTGTTTTATTTTGTATCTTATTTTGATGGCACAAAAATACAAGACTTTACACATTGTACAGGTCAGGTTGCAGCACAGCTAGGGAAAATCACCTGTACTGACCTCTGTCACTGGGGAAATGTTGTCTTATGGCACAAACAGCACAGGCGGGTATTAATCTTCGAACGCGGTGTCCAAGCCTCCCGTGAAGCCACCATGTAAAGGAACGATAGGCCACCAGCCTGTACCACCTGTGAAAAAGAATGAAACAAACTGTTTTTAAATGACCAATATAAGTTTAATAAACGTTTGTTGTCAATGACAATTCTTCTAACTAATGGCATTCTGCTCGGACAAATGCTATCTAGACACTGCACACTATTGAATGACTTTCATGCGTTACAATGATATATAGATGTAATTTTGGATATAGGAGACGACCATGAAATAGGAGTGGCATCACAAGCAGAGTATACTTCCTCGTTACTCGGATTACGAGGACGAACAGTTGCGCGAAGTTCGTGCATAAGCACCATCATTATCCTCAACACGGACCGTGTGAGGCAGGCTGCCCTGAAGTCTGGCAGCTCGGTGATGCATTGCGGCCATGGATCGCCTTCCGAAATGTAGGCCATGCATCCCGAGTTTTCACAGCAGCAGCAGTTCTCGTCCTCAGTTGGCATTAGCTTGCACCGATTGCATGTGCACCAGGTGGAAACACCGTCCATGCGACTAGGTCCAGGGCTTCATCCGTTGATTCGTCCTGCCAACTGCCGTCCGAAGCCCCATCGTTTTCGCAGGTTTCCCTTTCCAGTAATTCCTCCTCGGTATACTCGGGTTCGTACATGTAGGGCATTATTGGAGCCATTGTGTGGTAAACAAACTAAAATAATTTATAGCGATGGTACAGGTGTTCACACGGGCTACAAGCAACGAAGGTAGCTGACCAGAGCACAGAAACGAGTCACAGAATACTCAAAGAAATACAGTGAGAGGAATGGAATCGAAAATCTGCTGCTGTGTATTGTGAAACAGTCTGTTTATACTTATTGAGGAAAGAGGCGTCCTTCCATTTCCATGGCGACACGTCATTAGCTGAAGCGCAGCGATTGTTCACACGAGACGTGCTTTGGCATTGTGAAATGGGCGGTACGCATCTGCTGATGACAGGCTCAGAGGCAGGGGATATGATTTAGTGCCGCAAAAGCAGGTCAGCCAGGGCGATAGGGCAAGTGATAGGATTATCACAAAATGGCAGCTCCCTGATGCCTGTTTTCACGTGCGTTTAATGGACGAAAACTCGGGTAAGGTCCATAGGAAATCTGTCTAAAATCAAGCGACTTAGGCTTAAAAACACATGGCCGACCCGTCGGGACAACATTTTTTGACCAAACCATTCCTTTAAAATTGCATTGTGAAACCTAGGCCTTTTCCCCTTTTACAGGACTCTCAGACTTGGGTGTGTTTTCTCCAGTTTTTAAAAAATAGCATTGTAAAAGTATTTAGAATTGCATTGTGAAAGTATTTAAATTTGCATTGTGAAACCTGCGCCTTTTCCCCTCTTACAGGACTTTCAGACTTGGGTGTGTTTTCGCCAATATCTAAACTAATTTGTGAAAGTAGTGCCATTCTGTGGTCTGACATCTTAGCAAAGCATTCCTCTAGCAAACTTTCTACCGCTGTCTGAGCGCCTGTTGTGTTGTCCATTTGCCAACTATTGTCTTGTCTCTCTCTGTCTAGTTTGCTTGCACCCCCCCTGCGTCCTTCCCTAGTGTTCTCCCTACCCCCTTTCCTCTTTTCTCCTCTCCCCACCTACTCTATGGTACTCTGTCTCTCCTATCTTTTCCAACTGCTTCTCTATCGACTATCCTGCTCTCCTCACTAAATCTGCTAGGAAGAAATTTAAAAAGGATATCCTGGTCTCCAAACCAGTCCTCCCTATCGATGACACATATACCAGTGCCTCCTCTAGGCAAACCCTCACCGACATCCTCTTTCACGTTCCCTCGCCAGACCTATGGACTCTTCAAGGTGAAACAAAGGGACAAACAAGGGGAAACCTCCTCACCACAATAGACTTACCTGATTTTACCGCCGGAGGCATTATTCCCCGAGACTTCATACTTTCTCTCAGCGCCTGAATAAAGGAGAAAGCAACAGGTTACATATTGACATTATTTTATCGAACTGTGTTGGATAATACAAATCCTTACCTGAATATTACCGGTTGCCACGAGGAACTCTTCGCTAGGGTCAAGCTGCAACCTGCAAGGAATCGGACAAGAGTGAAAGTCAGACATTTGAACTCTTACGAACTACATACTTAGGGCGTCTTGCCGGGAATCTCAGAGTCAATATTGTTCTGGAACTCACCAATTCCTTCGAGCCAGTGAAGCAACTAGTTATCTACGCGCCCCTGCGCTCAATGCAGGATGGAGAGCTCATCTTTCCAAACCATCAGGTGACACTATAAGAGGGGACATCAAAGGTGATCAGTGGGGAGTACAGCAGGAGTGGGGGGGGTTAACGCTCAACTCCACGGGTGGTTAATTCATTTTCTCCATTTTCAGAAGAATATTCCTACGGGCCAAGCAAACGAAGCTAGGTGGGCCATTCCAGTCCGTCATCTCGACACTACGCGTCACATTGGTGGAGACCGCAGCTGTCCAGTTCAGATCGACGCCCCTGTGGGAGCCAGGTGAGTTTAACAGAATACTACAATGAAATAGACATTGAAGAAAACCTGAGTGAAACCACCGAAATGATTCAAGACTCGTCAGGAACGGGCCAATTTCAACTTCTAGATCCTACGACAGAATCAAATATTTTAGAACGTTATACAATTCACCCATTGCACTCTAAAGATACCATAGATGATGCACTGGAAAGATACCAAATGCAGCAAGCCAAAGGATCTCCAATCAGCATATGGGAAAAAAGTGAAGAAGCACAAGCCTTTCCTCTACTCTTTCCTACTGGAGAAGGAGGAAAGTACGATGAAAGACCCACACAAATAACAGCATCAGAATACCGCTCTTTACGGATGTATTCTGAAGACCCCAGATTCAGACAAAATGTAGAATACATATTCCACCTTCTCTTTGAATGTGAACTAGCAACTCTATTCTACGGAGTTGCACACACATTGAAATCAGGTCCCAATATTGAAAATATGTCTTCTACGCATTGAGGGCACGCAGAAGTACGCTGTATGATAAGAAACCTTGGCCCACACACATGGTTTGGGTTTGTGACATTAAGTTGTGCAGAATATGCATGTGAAGATTTGCACAATTTCCTACACATAGCAAACAAAAACAAAACAAATATAGATATAAATACACCAGAAGAACTCTGCTCTCTAGATCCTGTAAATGTATCAAGATATTTCCATCATCACTTTATTGCCATGCTGCACTTCATTTGTAATAAAACAGTGCCTCCCCTCGGAGAATTGCAACACTTCTTTTGGAGAAAAGAATACCAAGCCAGAGGAGCACCACACATCCACATGCTTTTGTAGATTAAAGATGCTCCTAAATGTGGTCAGGACAGTGATGCCACTGTTTTGCAATTTATTCAAAAATATGTCACTTGTGAAATCCCTTCACAAATTACACATAGTGACCTACATGCACACATTTTACAATTTCAAAGACACAAGTGTGGGAAGTATTGTCGGCACATATATAAAAACAAAGGGAAATACTGCACCAAATGCTGCTTTGGTTTCCCTAGACCAGTTTCAACTGGTCAAGTGAACAACATCAGGTCTTCAGTTAGACATAGTGTCAAAGGTAATCACCTAAGAACACATACTGCATAAAAAGAACAGAAGGATCAAAGTACATCAATGATTACAATGCAATCATTGCCCTCATGGAATGCAAATATAGATGTGCAATACATTGCAGACAATTCCACTGCAGTTGTACGATATGTCACAGCCTACTTAACCAAAGCAGAAAAAACAGAGCTCAAAGACCTCTGGTACGACATATCATCTGACAAAACACTGTCACAGAAATTGTACAGTTTAGGCATAAAAATGCTCTCCCATAGAGAATGTGGCTGCAACGAAGCCGCAGACCGTTTGACCGGTACTGCCTTGTATGGAAAATCTGGAAACATAGTATGGCTAAGCCTTGGTCCTGCTAAATACAGAAAGAGTTCTGAAATCATAGGAAGACATAGAAACAATAGCCAAAAGTGATCCCAACAGCCATAACATTTTGAAAAACAACTTACTAGACACATACTACCGAAACAGGAGTATCGCTTTGGAAACCATATGTCTATACCATGTAGCCGAAAACTTTACATACAAAAATAATATTAAACCTGATTAGAAGAAAGGTAGATACAGAGTCAAAAATTGTTGAAACAGCCTAATGAAACTAACCAAACACAGCTTAATTAATCATATGAAATTGTAATTAAGAACTCCTCAACATAAAGAACTGTATTACATGTCCCTACTACAACCTTTTAAACCATGGATAAAAGAAGAAGATTTATTAGATGCCCATGACTCCTATGAAGATGCTTTCAAAGCAAATGAAAGCACTATAACAGACATAGAGCCTCATTACACGATAGGCGGTAAACCATGGTGCTATTAGCACCATGGTTGCCGCCGGTACCATACCGGTACCACCATGGAGAAAAGGGGAATTACCACCCCATTCCAAGGTTGGCGGGGCGGTAATTCCCCCTTTCTCCATGGCCCTTCCCCATTCCCATTTTTGCCCCATAGGGCTCAATGGGAATGGGGAAGGGGCTAATTACGGTACCGCAAATTGCGGTACCGTAATTAGCACCATGGTCCCTTTGTGGGTCCCAACTTTAACGGCTGGTCTACACCAGCCGTTAAGGTCGGGTCCCGCAAAGGGACCTCGTAGTAAGGCGGTAAGGGTTTAGCGGTACCCCCTTACCGCCTACCGTGTAATGAGGCCCATAAACTTTACGCAGTACAAAACAATGTTAGACAATGAACAGCAACAAGAAGAAGAACTCCAGGCACAACTAAATATAGACATTCCTGACAGCAGTCAAGCTTCTCTAACAGGAAGCCAAGAACCACTTGGAGAGCCAACCATGGCAAATGAGGCTGAATTAGCCATGACTGAAGTAGAAAACACCAAGTACCAGTATGAAGGTTCTACAGAAGAGTTTGCTATGCTCAAATCTCAATTAAACAATGAACAGGGTAGCATTTTCCTGGAAATAAGAAAACAAATTGAACATGTTATGCAGCACGAAACTAAAACGTGTACGTGTAAAGACTACAAACCTATACTACTATATGTAAGTGGTCAAGCTGGTTCAGGGAAAACATTCTTAACAAAAATCATCAGCAAGTTCCTCCAACAATTGACAAACAACAAACTGTCAGCTGTTGTAACTGCCCCCTCAGGTTTAGCCGCCTACAACATAGGCAGTGTCACTTTACACCGATTACTACTCCTTCCAGTAGAACACCAAAACAAGTTTTGAAACAAATTAAAATGCTGATAATAGATGAAATGAGCATGGTCTCCAACCTAATGTTGGCTTTGATTCACCTCAGATTACAAGAGGCCCTCAAAACAGACTACAAAGAACTCTTTCGAGGAAAACACATTATTGTTTTCCAAGGTCTTCTGCAATTAACATCAGTTAAAGATGAACCTATTTTTAAAACCGTAGGGCACAAACTATGCTGTAAATCTCTTGGCAGCATAGGAAATGTCAATCTTTGGCAACATTTCCAATACAAAGAATTAACTGAAAACATGCCTCAGTCTGCAGACCTCACCTACGCCAACATTTTAAAAAGTATTAGAGTTGGTTACTATCTAAGGAAGCACAATCTATATTAAATACCAGGCACATCCATGCACTCTAACGCCATAACTCATGTGCTACTGATGTCATGTAACAATTAGCATGCAAAAATGTAAACTGTATATCCTTGATGCCAACTATTGCAAGCTGTGCACAATTCAATGAACAGTTTTAAAAAAAGAAATGCAACCAATAGTTCAAATTTGCTCCACAGACAAACTGGACGTGCACGGTATGACACTGCCCATGTGTGAACAAGCCACAGCACGACTAAATACCTTAGAAAACTCTATCTCTAACACAGCTGGTTTAAAGAAAATATTAAAATTATATTTAAACTGTAGAGTAATGCTCAAACGTAACCTTGACGTGGAGCAAGGACTAGTTAATGGAGCACTTGGTACAGTTGTTGGCTTTCAAACATACCCACATGACAACAACATTCAGTTTGTCAATATTCACTTTGACAAACTGTCAGAAGTTAAAAGGATAGGACGCTGAGCAGCCCGATTCCTTCTTTTCAAAGACATGTGTGTACGAAGAGAACAATTTTCTCTATCTATAGCATACGCAGTCACCATTCATAAATCACAAGGTCTTACCCTAGATCAAGCATTGATAGATATTGGCAGCACAGTGTTTAAAGAAGGCGTGAGCTATGTAGCACTATCACGCCTATGTACACTTGAAGGCCTTTCTAATCAACGTTGATGCAAGTAAAGTAAACGCTTATATTCCTTTAATTGTAGAATACAATAGACTACGTGCACTCTACGGACCTCATCTCAAAACCTATCCTGTTCCTCAAAAAGCAAAAGTTTGTAAAAGAAAATGAGTTCAGACTCAAATTATACAGGATCTCACAACAATACCTCCAAAGAAATTAAAAGAAGCTAATACTTCATCATTGACCACAACCAAAGAAGGATCTACTGCACAAACAAAACCAACTACCTCTTCAAAGAAACAACGCACACTTCCAACAAATGACTTAGACACAGAACTGTCTGGTCCATTCAAATTTTCAAATATAACTGGTATAAATTGCTATGCAAATGTAGCAATCAATATTCTATTCCAATTACCACCAATTGTTGAAAACATTTACTTAAACGGGACAGACCAATTACGTTTGCAAATGTTAGTCCTTCACAGAAATGCAACCAACAATCCTGACAACACAGTGTTTCTGGAATAAAGCAGGAATTGGACTACTGTGCTGGAATGGTCAGATTCACTATAAACACACAAGAAGATCCACAAGAATTTCTAATGTACTTACTACAAGTACTGGAAAACAAAAACATACCTATAAATGAAATCTTCCAGATTTCATACATGTGAAAACATACATGCACTCTCTGCAGCCATGTGGCACAGGAACAAGTCCCGAATGAAAGCTTTGTGTATATATCCATACCTAACTGTGAATCCATTCCATTTCAGCAACTTGTAAACAATGCAAACCATGGCAGGTTATGTACTACTTGCAATTCTGATAATTGTTCAACCTTACAAATACAGTTACATAGTGAATACGTAATAGTAATGCTTTTGCGTTACAATGCAGATGGTACCAAAAGCAACAGCAAGTTCACTGGATTCACACATGGACAAGTATCACTTGGTAAGAAAACCTTCACAAAAGCAGGCATAATCTACCACGCAGGAGCCACAACCAATGCAGGTCACTACACTGCATACATAAAAAAGAAATGTCGATGGTTCGAATGTAATGATACTTCCATTACTCTAAAACAGAGATTACCAGCAAATCCTCTAAATGCTTACTTAATATTCTTAAAACCAAAATGTATTCACTAATATGTGTATAAACTTCTACAAAATGTCCTTAATAACCTTTAAATCGATAAACTAATAGAATAAGACAACAGCTATCTAACAGTGAAAAACTATAAACAGTTAGAATACACCAACTGGTGTCTAACTACAATCAGAAAACTGCAATATACATTTTCCTAAGGAAACCCTACACCATTTATTACGTATAAAAATACCTTCAGCATCTTCAAAACAATCAACAGTTAGAATACGCCAACAGGTATCTAACTGCCCCAAAATTCTGCAACAACCAAACAGATAAATGAATACTGCTAAAATGCAACAAGAAATAAACAGAATACGCCAACAGGTATCTAACAGCCCCAAAATTCTGCAATAACCAAACAGATAAATGAGTACTGCTAAAATGCAACAAGAAATAAACAATTAGAATACACCAACTGGTATGTAATTGCAACAATAGTACCACCACTTCCAAACCAAAAACCGTACGCCTATTCAATTCCTCCTACCGAAATCAAGCACTGAAAAACATTGTACCATAAAGTAGAACGTTTTTTTAAATCCTGCATGGATTTTCTTTCCCACAGACCCAATGATTTTACGGACAAACACAGGAACTGAGCAAATTGCACAGTACACTGGTTTGAAGCACAGTGCTTGTAAATTACTAACTATGAGGGTCGACAAAGTACAGAAATGTCTACTATGCAATGCAATAACTCATTACAAACTACCTACACTAACATGTGATCTTTTCTTTCATCACAGAGAATGAAAAAACGATGTCTGCTCCAATTTCCCATACCATAAAAAAACTGCATACAGACTCAACAAAGCAAACAGTAAGTATACAATGATTGGAGTCACAAACACTGCTACATAACACACCCATGCAAGCAAACACCTGACAACTGACCACAATCCAAAATGTTTGCTTGCATGGGTGTCTTATGCTGCAGTGGTTGTGGCCAGGGCCTACAGTTTTAGGTGCATGGCCTGGCCAAAACACTGCATACAGCATCAACAAAGCAAACAATAAGTATATAATGATTGGAGTCACAACTACTGCAACATAACACACCCATGCAAGCAAACAACTGATCACTAACTACATCCCAAAATGCCTACAGTCTTAGGTAACAACATTCTGAACACAATCCTCTACCACACACCATGTCCACTGTCCTATAAATACTATTACACTACTGGCAACCAGTACACAAACTTTAGAAAACATACCCCCTATGCAGCCCACATACCACAGTCAGCATTTTTGCTTGCATGGGTGTGTTATGCTGCGGTGGTTGTGGGCAGGGCCTAGAGTCTTGGGTGCATGGCTGAAGGCCTTCGGCCATGCACCCAAGCCTGTAGGCCCTGCCCACAACCACCGCAGCATAACACACCCATGCAAGCAAACACCTAGCAACTGACCACAACCCAAAAAATTAACACAACCACCTCAAGCCCTATCCACTTCACTTGACATACTAAGACAGTACTTGCAGCCAATGCTCAAACTCTTCAATGCATGCCCTCTCCACCCAATACTCAACTAACTACCCAAAACAAATACATCAGAGCATAATAAAATACCCAATAGTGCAGTCAGTGGCTGGTTAGTCCACGGACAACCGCGATGACCACGGACACCGCAATCACATCACAGCTTTCTTCCACCTAAAGAAATACAGTAGTTGACCCATCTCTCACTCCTCCAGGCACTCTTCCATACCAACACACTCCCCAAAATTAGATTTCTGCTCTGTCCCACGCTGCGCTGACCGCGGATCCAACATGGTGGGCGCATCGGGAAAATGTGACGCACCTCACTCTTCACTGCAACCAATCAGTGGACACATTGCTTGTCTGTGGACATGACGTAGGCCCATTGATCAATTGGTGTCCTGTCCGCAGAGCAACCAGGGAAGTGTGTCCGCGGAGCGGACCCAGATATCACTAATTTTTTTTAACTACTTTTTGGTCGTTTAAAAAAAACTACTGGACGGATTTCCCCCAAATTTACAAAAGCACGCTTTCGAGACCAAGCCGCCGCTCCTGCCACACATTTGGTGAAAATCCATCCAGCGGCTTCGGCTGTAGGCGTGAGCAAAGCTTTTCTCCATTCAGTCTATGGGAAAAAAGAAATTTTGGGACCCCCCTATAACTTTGCCCCCCCCCTACACCAAACCTCACCAAACTTTGCAAAGAAATTCAGAGCGGGCGATATACTAAGTTTGCAAAGTTTGGTGCAGATATAAGCCGCCCAAAAAGTGTTCTTCCTATGGATTTAGTAACTTAACCATAACTACAGAGCCGCTACCATATATATATATATATATATATATATATATATATATCCATCCAAAGTCAAACAGCCAAAAAGCTCAGTTTCAGCGAGTAGCACTCCTGTGATGTGGATGCCAAAGATTGGAAAAAGCCAAGAATGCTGCAGAAGTTTGGTCAATGTTGCAAACTTTATTGAAAAATATATATCAGCAGTATGGTCACAGATCTACAGAAGAATGGTGGAAAATGTTGTTAGCAGGGGAAAAAGCACCTATAATTTTGGCACTGGTTAGGTTTTTAATAGTCATTCAAAAGACATTGGAAGTAAATAAGTTGAATGACTCGACAGCGACAGTGTACTGGCTCTTCTCTTTCTTCTTCTTTATTTTATTTTAACATATGAGTTTTGAAAAGAACTGTGGTTAAAGTTTTTCAATATCTTTAACGAATATGAACCATAAAAAAAAAAAAATATATATATATATATAATCAGCATTTAAAATTCATCTCCCAGTGTGATTCATGGCAGCTAGGTAGCCTGCCGCATTTCGCCACATGAAAACAAAAAGTTGCCACACAAGTGGTGCACACGCCTACAAACAGTGGTGGAAAATGTTGTTATCGGGAATATATACCTATAATTTTGGCACGGGTTAAGTTTTTAATGGTCATTCAAAAGACATTGGAAGTAAATTAGTTGATTGTCCCAAGAGTGGACATGGCTCCTCTCTTTCTTCTTCTTTATTTTGTTTTAACATCTGAGTTTTGAAAAGAACTGTGGTTAATGGTTGTCAATATGTATAACCAATATGAACCATAAAACAATATATATATCAGCATTTAAAATTCATCTCGCAGTGTGATTCATGGCAGCAGGTAGCGCCGGACGCATTTCGCCACATGAAAACAAAATGTTCCCACACAAGTGGTGCACATGCCTACAAACAGTGGGTGCTCTCACTACGGTTGCGGGACAGACCGTAAAAATCTGCAAACAACTATTCCACTTGATTGCTGTTCAGTAATAAAGAATGAGTATCACAAGTAAAAAAAAAACATTTGTTAAAGCACTCAATCTGGTTTCAACTGCAAAAAGTATCTTTAATTTTTAATCATATATAGATCCACAATTAAAATTGATTTAACTAACATGGACTTACAAAACAGTATAAGTAGTCCCCAGCCTTCATTGTCACGCTACGTGTTCTACCCCAAACACTGAAACTCCTTCAGGTGAAATAACATTGTGTCACAACCGGGCATTGTTTATTTCTACACACCTATGAGTCATCAGTTTACCAGTCATGTGAATCGCTCTCAACATGTTTCCAACAAATGTCTGAAAACCAGCGGCCATCTTAACCTGGCCAATTAATGATTGTAGCTGTACTAATATTGTTGAAAAATCCCAGTTCAGTCATTTCACCACAGACTCCATCAAAATACCTGTCTCCAGAATCAGTCAAAACCCTTGGAGTCTACTTAGATTCCAACCTATCCATGGATAAACAAGTCAACGCTATAGCCTCTGCAGCTGCATATCATGCCAAACTAATCAACGCAGTCAGGCCCTTTCTCTCCAAAGAGAATTGCACTAACATAGCCAGAGCCATCACTGGATCTAGGCTTGACTATTGTAATGTACTCTTCCTAGGTACATCCAACAAAAACCTAGAGAGGTTACAAATCATGCAGAATAGCGCTCTCCGGGCAGCCCAAGGCATTGCCAAAAGAGAACACATCTCGGAAGCCAGAAAACGAGCACACTGGCTCCCAATAAAAGAAAGGATCATCTTCAAAACGCTGACACTGACTCACAAGTGCTTTCACCTTACTGCCCCCGACTACCTCTCCCAAAGGATCCACCCCGTCTCTTCTACGAGGCCAACCAGATCACCATATACTAACATGCTTTCTGTGCCAATTAGTAAAAAAAGCCAGAGCTGGCGGTTCCAGCTTCCCATATCTCGCACCCACTCACTGGAACGCCCTACCTCCTATAATCCGAGGTGAGGCCTCCCTTTGCACCTTCCGCAAATCCATAAAAACCATCTTATTCACATAAGATTCCTCGCACCAGTTGAATACATCTCTTGTGTTCCAGTGCATAAACTGTTTTTAATGACCAACTGTACCAACCAAAATAGCAGCTCTATGCCTGTTGAATACATAATGTACTGCTCAATGCCTCTTTGCCTGTAACTAAGCTCTTGCAAGTAACAGCGCCTCAATGCCCATGGGTTACTTGCGTGCTATATAAATTTAAATAAATAAATAAATTGTTGCCAACTCTTGTTCTCCGTTTAAAATAAACATACAACATTTGTAATATGTGTAGCTCTATTTGGTGCTCTTTCTAAAACAACGCTTCAACATTTTGCCCTTCAGCCTAGTGGCTTTTATTATATATTCATATCTGCCACAACAGTATCATCCTGCACGGCACATGTCAGGCTATACCTAATTGATTACCAATAAAATATAATACATTGCTGATAATCTTTAGTCCTGCCCAAGTGGGCCTATTTCTAAAAATTCATAAACGGATCAAAATCTCTATGGACAGTGCAAAATACGCAATTTGTCCTATATCATACAAAAGTGCTATATGTTCAGTGCATTAAACAGTGTGCAAAATAGTCTCTTTAACAAATATAAGTACCTAATGTACAAATTCAAAGATCTATTTCATACATGTTTTTAGAATTATAAAATGCAATTAATTTAATTATTCCAAACATTCTAAAACCTGTTATACGTAAAACCAATTAATTCATTGATTCCAAACATTCTAAAATCTTTGTGTATGAAACCAATTATTATTTCTTGCTCTTAAAAAACAATGAAATAATTGATTCATAGATCCCTATTATTCATAATTCAGAGTTTAACTGTTTCATAGATTCTAATCATTCTAAAATCCTTGTATATTTAGAGCCAATTAATCACATTCTAAAAGCAATAAATTCATTGATTTAAATCTTATTTGTATGTGTATGAAAACTAAGTTACATATAGAATCCATTGTTTCACTATCCTATATGTATTATTGTAAAAACACATTAATTTAACAATATCAAAATTACTGTAATCTATTCATCCCATTAGTCTTCTAGTACATGTATAGCCAATTATTCATCTGAATTATGACCCATGGGTTTTTTGGTGTTAAATTCTACTATGAGTTTTGATTCCAAAAATCTAATGAGAGTAGCATCACTTTTGTGTTTTTCAGCAAAATGTACAGCCACAGGATAGTCCTCCTTATTTAAGATTGCTTGATAGTGTTGTACACTGCAAATCTTTAGCTGACAAATAGTGGAACCTATATACATTTGTTCACATTGGCATAGAATTGCATATACCACAACCCTAGTCAAGCAATTAATGTTGTGTGTTGTGTACTAATATTTTTGTTGGTTCAGTCCATAGAATATGTTCTGTTTTGCTTCTACAAATGTACACGTTACATCCCTTACATTTATCAAAACCTTTATCAGAAGATGATTTTCTTAACCGATTGTCTTTGAGAACATCAGATTTCAGCATGCTAGGTGATATGTCTTTAAGTGACTTAGCGTTGGAGAAGGTTATTAATGGATGTGTACCTAACACACTATTCATATCTCTATCTGCTTGTAGAATCAACCAATGTTTTTGAAATATCGCTCTTATTTGTTGTGCTTGCAGACTAAACTGAGTGATAAATCTTTTATTACCTTCATCCTTATTATTTTTTTCACCCGTAACAACTCTTGTCTCTCACGGTCAATGGGTTGCCCGTATGCATTAGTTAAGCACTGTCTAGTATAACCTTTTTCCAAAAATCGTCCTCCGAAATTACAAACTTCAACTTGAAAATCTTTATAAAGAGAGCAATTTCCTTTCGCTCTAATCATCTCTCTGTAGGGAATACTATCAATTAATATTTTAGGATGATGACTTTTACCATGTAAAATGGAATTAGAGGCTATAACATTTCTGTGCAATTTACTGAAAATCTGTCTCTCATTGATAAACAATTCTTTGTTAAAAAAGATTTATTTTATTTGCGTTGGCTATTAAACAAGCCTTAAGCAACAAATAAGAAAATAGATAACTGCAACAACATTAACAATAAAAAGATAGAATACAATAAATGCATACAATAAAAGACCTCCACAATGAATATGTTGGTTGTCTCCATGACCATCAGTCTGGCTTTAGAACAGCCAGAATCACGGAAACTACTCTCCTGAACATCTGTGAAGACCTGCTCTCCAATCTTGACTCTAACACCCTTTGCGTCCTCTTCCTGCTTGATCTCTCTTCTGCCTTTGACACTGTCAACCATGTCATCCTGCTCAACCATTTCCGTGATAACCTGGGTATCACCGGTCAGGGATGGCGTGGCTGACTTCTTTCCTCTACGACCGACCCTCTCAGGTCCAACTTGGGTCCTTCCTCTACGCTATCTTTTTCTCTACCTGTGGTGTCCCCCAGGGGTCTAACCTCTCTCCCTGGCTGTTCAACCAATACCTGGCACTCCTGGCCCACCGCATCGCTGCTCTCCGCCCCAACTTTCAGTGTTATGCGGATGACACCCAGCTCATTTTCAGGCTACTCTCGGCCTCATCCTCTACTTCCCTCATCTCTGACAGTCTGTCTACTATCCAGGAGTGGTGTGCTGCCAATGACCTCTGCCTTAATGCCAGTAAGACTGAGATTCTCCTCAGTGGCACACCCACTCCCTCCTTTCCTGTAGCTCTCTGGCTGGCCTCTCTTGGCCCCCTTCCTGCTCCCACCTGTGTGGAAAAAAACCTTAGGGTCCTCTTCGAGTCTACACTCTCCTTCTCTCCTCACATCTCTGACGTCTATTAGAAGTCACACTACCAACTGGACCATCCTCAGAGGTATTCTTCCTTTCCTCTCCTTCCCCCAGAAGCTAACTGTCTCCAGAGCTCTGGTTCTCTCTAGGCTGGACTACTGCAACAGCCTCTTTCTAAATCTGCCTGCTTCTACTCTCCGCCCTCTGCAACTTATCCAGAACAGGACTGCGAGACTTGTCCTTGGCCTCAAGCCCAGGAATTGGATCTCTCCAGGAATGAAATCTCTACACTGGCTCCCTGTGGCTGCAAGGATTAAGTTCAAAACCCTCTGAATCATCCACATGGCCTTCTCGGGCCTGGGGCCTCAATACTGTCAACTCTCTCTTCCTAAATATCTTCCTTCTCGAGTTCTTCGCTCATCTGCCTCAAACTCCTTCAGGGTCAGTAGCTTCTCCAAGCAACGAGTTGGTGGTAGATCTTTCTTCGGCTGGGGCCTCCCTCTGGAACAGCCTCCCTGAATATAGAGGAGAATCATCTTCGGTTCCGGAAACACCTCAAAACCTTTCTATTTGCTTCTGCTTTTTCTCCTCCTCTCCCTTGCTAGCCGCCCTCTGATCTCGGGCCCAGGTCCCCTCCTCCGCCAGTCGCACTCCTGCACTACCCTCCTGGCAACCCCGCACTTGGGGACTGTTTCTGTATCCCTACAGTCCCACTACCAGCACTTGACACCTGTTGTCTGCACTTACCCTTGCACTTGCCACCTGCTGGACGTGCTTTACCTATTGTTATTTTTTTTCTTATCCCTTGTACTGCACTGTCCTCTCCCCCCTTCCCACCCTGCACTTATCTCCCTCCCCTTCCCATGCACTTGCGTAATCTGAATGACTCCTGGACTAGTAGGATCGTTGTCTGTCTTCCCTCTGTTTGCCTCCCTTGCCTCGTCATGCCTTGAAACACCTGCGTATAGGCGCGTTTTAAATGCCATATCATATCATGAGTTATACTATTCATAGTTATTTGTTTTAAAACCCATAATATGAGATGTCTGTATACAATCTATACAAGTTAAATGATTATTTACAAGTATACTCAAAGGGATGGATGCGATTGTGTCAAATTTTGCAAAGCCATTTTCCAGATTGAGTGTGTCGCTGATGTAATTACAAATGACTCTGCAGAGTATAAAGTACTCCAAAATTGATCGTAACAGATATGGTCTATATGGTTTACCATTAGACCATAACCTTTCACATCGTTTGGGAAGAGCACAGAACAGGCTGTCAAAATGTGGCAACTAGATTCAATGTCAAGTCCACTGAGTCGACAAATACGTTCTTCATATGGAATTCTGGCGAGAGCACCCAAGGGCCATGGAAAGCTTTTGGCAGGTGGGGTGGGTTGGAGGGAGTTTGACAACAATGAATTGCCTTTGAGAGGCTGGTGAGGCTAGTGCAGTAACAGTTGAATGTCATTGAATGGCTTTGGAAAAAAGGATGGAAAGTGTCGGGTCTGAATGTTGGGATCCCGGTATCTCTGAGTGAAAAAGGTGAAAGTCTGTTAGCTGGAATAGTGACTCATGAAACCGTGATGTCTTCTGAAGCCCCCTACCAGTGTATTCAAAATCTGCATGCATTTGAATTTGCGGTCTTTCTCGCTTTGTCAGTCCTGAAATTACTCCGGAGTACAACAATCTTGAGATCACAGGCCTAAACTGGCTGTATATCCCCTCTTTCAGTCCTCTAGAGGCACAAGCCTGATATGTTGATGATTGGGCCAACATTGTATTCTAACCTTGGCTAACACGGTACAAACAAACTGAACTATATATATATATATATATATATATATATCAGTCAAGGAAATTAAGTCAATGCGTTGCGCCCAAATAGTTTCTTATTTGGTCCAAATCCACCCAGCAAATCAAATGTTGTTAGCAACAGAGGTTTGGGAGAAAATGGCTGCTTTTTTCCTTTTTAAAAGCCTCTTAGCCTCTCTGCTGCAAAGCACCCTGGGAGATACCTCTATAATTTTGACCCTCCACCCGTCTCTGTCAAATATTTTTTAAAGTGCTGGACGCAACAACCCCAACTCCCAGACTCCCCCCCCCACCCACCCTGGGATCTGGAGTCAATATTTCATGCTCAAGTTGTTTCATACCAGGTCCAATTCCATTCAGCAGTGTTTGCTGTGCAGTGGAGCAAACATTCAGCTTTTTTGTCTATTGGACAAAACTGTGTTTTTGTGATGTTAATAACTTTTAAATGTATTTTTTAACGAATCTTCCCCAAACGTTCCAGTCTAGGGGGGCGGACGTGTGTACAATTTCGTCTGCAAAATGTCACCTAAAACCGTCATACGAGTCAAAGGTTATTAGGAAATAATTTTTCAGATTTCCCATTGTACTCAACATGCACCTTAACTATAGTGCAGCGATGGTATGTATTATAAAATAGGTTCAGTTTGCTTGTACTGTGTTACAAAGAGAGGACATGATATAATAGGTTATTTATAACGCACATAATACCCAGAGGTTTCAAAGCGTGGACTGGGATCGAACCTGTGTTGCTCTGTGTCGTCTTGCTTCCAAGGCGAGCACGTTGCCCCTGAGCTATGCTCCCGTGACATGGGTTCGAGATACAGAAATTTGGTAGTAGGAGGTTCCCCCTAGTTCACCGTGCCCTGGGACACCAAGTCCATCTACTTGCATTAACCATCACACGCTCCCCCCACGCCCGCAAACCGCAATCCTTCTTCCAGTGAGTGTTTGCTGTGTGTTCAAGGATGGTAATTCCATAAATGAGATGTGCCAATATTGTCCTCATGTGAGCATTAACTGCATGGGTGAGGGTTCCACGTAAAGAGTTTTTCCTAATCTGTTCAATAAATGCATTACCAGTGAACAGGACTGCTGTGTAGGATGTGGTTATACTGTAACCGCTGCATAAGTTGTTCATCTGTTTTTGAAAAGTTTTATCATAGAATCAATGAGCGGTACAAGCGACTCTTAAACTTTCTTTGTAACTTCAACCCCCAAGTAATTTCCCTGTTCTCTTGCCCTCCTCTTCTTTAGACAACTACGGAGCTCTTGCAATGCTGTGAAGACTGCAGTAAGTGAACATTTCTCACCTCTTTCTCACCCCTTAACATTTCCTCGAGGTTTTGATGTTCCATTGATATTATGCCGGAAAACCGGGAACCTATTGGCACATCCTTCAGTAGAAGCCATACTGTTAGGTGCCAGCAATGTGATGTGCTGCATTAGGGAGACACTGTAAACGTGCCTTTTCAAACTGGAGGCACTGGCAATATGTGAAGGACGTGTTATTCAAAGCGCGTGGTGTGCAGCAAGAGGCCCAGATTTACTGATTGACACCTCGCACAGATCCACAGTTTGCACGTGCGTGTTAGACATCTGAAAAATTCACAATTATTCAGAAGTTAATTGTGATCATATGCTTTTTTATGCCCGGGGCAATGCATACATGTATTTATAAAGTGCTCTCATTAGTTTTGGGTTAGTAGGTGTTGCTTGGAACAACTATAAACCGAAACTATGGCATTAGCGCACAGATCGGGAAGAATGGTATATGAGGAGGGACACAGCCTGTAGGTGTTTGGTTATTAGCCCACCCATTGACTGCCCATGGCCATGCAAATTCCTATGACAATTTCTCACCCAGTTCCTGCCCCTCACTGCACAAAATACACCCTACTGGGATCTCTTTGAGCTAGCTTTATCAAGCCTGACCACCAAACCTTGTACTCGAAGTGCCTGCCAGTGTTTTTTCAAAGCGTCTTCGGAAAAATTAATGGCTTAATTGGAGTTGTAAACCTGCCACTGTTGTAATAAAAATGTCTTAACCAAGTCTGCTTTCAACCACTCGATTTATAATTAAACACACAGGTTTGGCAGAAGAAGTCAAAGTCCACAGCGCTTGTACACTAAAGAAATTAGGGAAGCACTAAAGCTGCAGGTGACTGAGGGGTGTGGGAGCACTGCCAGATGCCACCCACAGTTAAGAACCTTAATGAACACAGACAGTTCTCAGTCTCGCTGTGTTGAACAGTGCAATAGTGACAGGTGTTCCAAGTAATTCAAAGAAGGAGGGATTTCTCATGTGTCCAATGAGTTTAATAACGAAGTAGCCTGACACGTGTTTCGAGTCATCACCGACTCTTCATCTGAGGCTGAAAGTTTCAAGAGCTAGACTAACCAATTAAGTATATCGTGGCCAGTGCCAGATGCACTCTTTCACTGGTTCGCAATTAGGTTTACTTTCATTTCATTCAGTTCAGCAGCATTGCACAGAGTTATGATATACTTAATTGGTTAGTCTAGCTCTTGAAACTTTCAGCCTCAGATGAAGAGTTGGTGATGACTCAAAACACGTGTCAGGCTACTTCGTTATTAAACTCATTGGACTCATGAGAAATCCCTCCTTCTTTAAATTACTTGGAACACCTGTCACTATTGCACTGTTCGGCGCAATGAGACTGAGAACTGTCTGTGTTCGTTTCGATTTATAAGTACACTGTGTCCTTCACAGAAGTCCTGTTTAAAACAAGCATTGGCAAAGCCAACCGTTTTATCTTGTGTATAAGTATTGGGCATTGGGCCCTTCTATTAGATGCCCAGGTACTCACACCATTTTGCACCTTCTACCATCAATGCCCAGTTAAAACCACTACGGCATGTGCCTTTCCCATGTCTACAGAAAAACCCAGACTGTTGGCATTACCGATGCTTGTTTTGTTTTGGTATTGCCACACCTAGTTACACTGACTGTGTAATCTGTTCATACTGACAAAAGAGGATAACATCTGGACTAAATCATAGAGGTCACAAGCCTTTTAGTACATCAATTCCACATTTAGGATCATGGTAGGTGACCCGGGCATTCAGTGGGTGTTGGACAAATAGGGTTGAGGGGCAACATGGGTACATACATCTGTCCAATAAGAGTAATACATGCTTCCCGATAAGGTGGACTTGCCACAACGAATCAGTGAAGAGGTTCTTTCAGTCTTACAGTAGTAGTGCCCTCTTCTGCATGATTACATTATGGGTCACCTTGCAGTAGTGGTATCCTATGCAAGTAGTTGGTATCAGTGCTGCACTAAAGGGATCCTTTAAATCTTGCAGTGGTGTATCATGTGAAAGGGGCACTGATTTCCACCCTGCAGTGAGTGTGACATTTCATGTTTGCTGTGATGGTAACCTTTGTGCGTGAGGCGCACTTGTACCAGATCTTCAGGGAGGTCACTTTTAATATCTGCTGTGGTGCCCCTTTTATGTGCTGTGAGGCGATTGTCCTATCTGAGGTTCAGTTGCTTCAGTGCAGGTCACCTTTCAGTACTAAAGAGAACAATATCTAATATTTCATGGTCTACCACACTGTCAGAGGTGCACCAGTTGCAGTCTTGAATTGTGTGTGACCTTTGAGTAGTTATTTCTGCCCTGTATGAGCCCCACTTTGGACACTTGTCTGGTGTCCTGTTAATGATGATGAAAACTGGTCAGTCTTGCAGTGAGGGTTACCTTTCAGTAGGTTAGCAGTGACATCCTGCGTGAGGCCCACTTTTGACAGTCCTGAAGTTAGGGATTTTTCAGCATTCATATGGAGGTGCCCTGCCCTATGCAAGGCCCACTTTTGTCAAAGATGCAGTTAGGGTAAAATGGGTACATTTCAGAATTGCAGTGGTGTTGTCCTGTCCTGGGTGAGAAACACGTTTCTGATTCCTGCAGTATGGGGCACCTTTCTGTAATGCAGTGCAGTCATATTTCAGTATTCCAGTCCTAGTTTCCGATCCTGTGTGAAATGAAGTACTGCAGTTAAAGTGGTCTTTCAGTGCTTCAGTGGCTGTGTCCTGTCCTGTGCGAGGCTCCCTTTTGTTAGTCCTGCAGCGAGATCCACCCATGGGTATTTTAACATGATGCAATGTTTCTTGGACTTGTCCAGCGCACAGCTGTCATTGGTATGACCTTGTATGGTGGTGGAGTTGAGTTCTTTGTAAAGTTCCTTTTGTTATAGTGCTGTAATGAGTGCGTCATTTCAAGTTTGCCCTGGTGACATCCTGTCACCGTTCATGTGCTTTTAGATCAGTCCAGCCCAGTAGTGATGTTCACATGTTTGTACAGCAGCGGTGGTAATCTAAAATGTGCAAGGCATACTTGGTCCAGGCCTGCAGTGAGGGGCACCTCACAGTATTTGTGAGGAATTCGACCATCCGTACGGCTGGTGTGTGCTCGTCTGGGCTTTTTTGACATTTTCAAATGGAATGATGGTAGACCAAACTGATCCACACACATTTTCCTATGCTCACAACACAACAAAGCATAGACCCATGTACTCCGGGCCGGACAATGCCTACAGGCACCACACGCCCTGGTCATATTTAGTTGGAATGTGACAGCCAAGGAATGTACACAGTCATCTTCAGAAAGGGGAGGGCCAACCTTCCCCCTGCCATGGTCAGCCTGATTAACTGACAAAGGGTCCATGGATCTGTCCAGCTCTTTTGTTAAGCCCTGCAGCTAGTGGCAGTGATTAGTATACCAACAGGGAGTATTTCAAACAGGGAAAAAAAAACAGAGAAATAAATGCTCATTGAAACAATCACTGAACATGGAGACGCCAATTATGAAGTTAATACAGGCCCCCACAGGACCTGGCTGCAGAGGAAAACAAAGGAGGCAGGAAACCTAACAACCTTTCATATGTAACTGTGTCAACCTGAAGCCAGCTCCCGACCTCAGTATCAATGGCAAGTGCACTGTTATGTCTGGGTCAGTTGTTTACAGTAGTCCACCCCGATAGGGGGACCCCAATCATAAGGTACCAGAATGTAGTTTGCGGGAGCCAGAGAGCCTGGTCTCGCCACAGCTTCAAGGGATAGCTGCCTCTTTAATCAGGAACCACAGAGAGATCCATTAACCAGAGAGACTTTTTGATCAACAACAGATAGGAAGATGGGTGGGCCTTAGTGTGCCCGTACATCTGTCAGTTAAGCGAAGGGTTCTGCCATTTTAGTTCTAGGACACACCTTGTTCCTGTTTTCACCCCTTTACATTTCCTGTTGCAAAGCACTCTGGTAATGACCTCACACATACTGGAGATTGTCGGTAGGGACCCCAGGATATTGCATTAAGGTAGATTTAGCCTACACCAAACACTGTTGCCCATTTGTCAGCTCATCTTAAGACTTCACAAGAAGTAAGAAAGAAGAACTCAACCTTGGACCCTAACTGAAAGTACAGTCTGCCTTACTTCTCCCGCCAGTAAAGGAAGGCTGGGATTTCCAATAAGGGAAGCAAGATCCCCCTAAACATCGCGCAGGGGACAGAGGGAGATAAATAACTCAGTGGGCCCTCCAGTGACTCCAGAACTGCTACCTAGCCAGCACACAGCGTGCCCTGCTAGGCTCTGCAGCAAGCTTCCTAGATAGGAAGTTCCAGAAGGTCTAAGAGCCTACAACCAAGGACAAGGCAGCTACCTGCAACACACTCCTCAGCTTTGGGCCATCCGCCTTAGAGGATGACACAAGCCCATTGAAGCTGTGAGATGTGCCTCGTAAAAAAGCATCTACTGACGTTCGCCTGGAAAGACATTGTCAAGCCAGTCGAGTTCCTCGAGCTGCAACTGACTGCCACGCTGACCGTTGTCAAGCTTCAGTCGCTTAAAGACACACAAGACGTATCAACCAGTGCTTCAGACCCACCGAACAGCACTGAGACAACAATTCCTGACCCCAAGCTGCTGTGTAGGCTAACATGCAGTCTTTCGTTGAGTTTCGCTTGCCGAACCGTCTTGCTGCCTGATACCCACAGCTGGCTCCCATCTTGAACTCTGTCACAGAAGTCTACAAAGCACCCTGAAGATGACTAGACCCTGTTGACCACCAAGGACACCTACAGCACAAGATACATTGTGGTTCTTCATAGAATGCCCCTCGAGACATAGTAAGACCCATTGTTCCTTTTGTGCTCAAGCCAAGAAACCTTAAACTGTTGTGGATATTAACCATACCGACTACCCTTCTGTCAGTATCCAGAGTGCAGTCCTTTTCATTCTTTGAAACTGTCTGCCCTCTGCTTTCCTTTAAGGGGTGGGTGGTATTTCGTAGTGTTGCTAGAACTGTCTGTTGTGATATACATAAAGTAGATACTTTTGATACAACCTTTACTGGACTGTCCCTTTTATCATTGGGTAATAATTGTATTTTCTCTGTGTTTCAACTAACCAATGATCCATATCCATTCGGAGATATGCCTGCCGTTCCGTCCACTTTACCAAAATTGGGCAAGGAGGTATATAATTTGCTTGGTCCAATCTGTTCAGATCCCTTATGGTGTACTAGAGGTGTGGGGCTGATTGATGATTTAGAAACCGATATTGACCCCTGGACCACTAGTGCCCCAGAAGTTGATTCGTCACAGTATTGCTCAGGAGATGTCTGGTCTTGAATGAAGTTCACTTAACACATTCCAGGAGTGAGGGCTGCCTTTCTCCGTATAGCAGTGAAGGAGTACTAACATGTGAGTTGCACTTGTGTAAGTCCAGAAGTGAGGGCCACCTTCCTGTATTGCAATGGTGGTTACCCACATCAGCTGAACTTGCTTCAGTCGTGCAGCAAAAGTCATCTTGTGAATGGCGAAGTTCTCCAGCATGGGGTCTAGCATGGATTCACATGCTCATGAATATTCCCTTTCGTCAGGCTGCGAATCCTTTCACTTTAAAACTGTCTTTCTTCTCCATCTTCCGATTTTTACTACACACTTCAGAGTTGGGAGTCCTTGAGTTGCTCTCTGAGCTATTTTGTACTTTTTTCCAAGTTTTTCACGGAAAAATTCTATCTTTGTTCCATCAGAGCCCTTTTGCTCCTATCTACATCAGCCGGCAATGGGGATCTGTTGTCGGTGAAGTTGCACGCCCCTCAAGGGCCATTGTTCATCGAGGATTCTGGAAGACCGACTTGGGCCTATTTCGCACCCTCCAGCCATGACGGAGGAGAAAAAGGAGGGAAGGAGCCCCTTCAGACCCTGCACCCAATGTGGGCTAAGGTTCACAACCGTTGCCGGACTCGGTAGTGTCGGCCACCGCAATACAACGCTCAGCCAAGCTGGCTTCCACATCATCGGTCCCCCTGGACGACGAGGGGAAGAAGCTGGACGCCATGGGGAAGATGTTCACCTACACAGCAGCATCCACGATCAAGGCGGCTAATGCTCTGCCTATCTTGTCCCGACAGGACTGGGAGCTCTGGTACAAGCTGGGCATAATCCTGCAATTCCTTCCCGATGACAAGAAAACTGAGGTGCTCGCCCTCTTCCAGCATGGGGAGGTGGCGTCAGACCATGCCATCACATTGTCAGTGGACATCGCTGACACAGGTTTTCAGATTGGAAACAGTGTTTGCCTTTGTCAGCAGGGGAGGATGAAAGCCACTAACTTTCACCAGGATGTTCATGCAAAGGTACTGGACAGGCCTTTGGACGGCAAAAACCTGTTCGGGAAGACAGTCGACAAATCCCTTCAAGCCATAAAGTCAGACACAGAGACCGCGCGTTCCCTTGGCAATCTGCAGCAGCATCGCTTGTGATCTTTTCGCTCCTACAGGGGAAAGTCGAGCAGATTATCCAATCGATACTCCATATCGTACAAGCAACCTCCCTGATCCTCCACAAAGGAAGCCTACAAGGGTCGCTCCCAGGCCTACGGTAGCAGAAGTCAGCATTGTTGTTACCTACAGGGCAGGGCGCCAGCGCCTAAGCAAGCCTGAACCGGCCAAGACGTTGGGCCCCTACTCGTGCACCCCAGTGGGAGGCTGGCTGACAAGGTTCATCAGCACGTGGAAGAAGATCACCACCGACAGATGGGTGCTAGAGGCTCTCACTCAGGGACACACCTTAGAGTTCCAACGCAGGTGCTCTCGTATTCCACTGGTTCCTCGTCAGCAGCAGCACATCCCTCAACTCCTAGAACAAGTTGCAGAAAGGGGTGATGGAGCTTGTCCCCCAATGACTCTGGGGCTCTGGGGTCTATTCCAGATACTTTCTGGTCAGTAAGAAGACATGGGGTTGGAGACCCATACTGGACCTACGCCATCGGAACAAATACCTAATGTCCCAAAAATTCAGGATGGTCACGTTGCAGCCCGTGCTCGGCCAACTGGAGGAAGGGGACTTCTTGACGTAATTTGACCTAGAGGATGCATACTTCCATGTCTCCATCCAAAGGAAACATCAAAAGTTCCTACAGTTCGTGGTACAAGGCCAACTGTACCAGTTCAAGGCCCTACCATTCGGCTTAAAGTCAGTGCCAAGGGTGTGGTGGCCCACCTGCGTCTGGAGGGCATACACGTGTACCAATACCTGGACGATTGGCTAGTATGCGCTCGCTCCTCGGCGCTGGCCGACGAGCACAGGAAGGAGACGGTCCTTATGCTGACAGAGCTGGGATTCTCCGTAAACTATCCGAAGTCCTGCTTAACGGCATCGCAGAGCATGCTGTTCCTCAGCAACAGACTCAATACAGTGACTTGCCTGGCATCCCCCTCGGAGAAGTGGCTAGCGGACATTCAAGGGAAGGTACAGCGACTGTCATCGGCGAGGACGGCCACGGTTCGGGGCATCAAGTCATTGCTGAGCATGATGTCGCCCTGCATCAACCTTGTCCGTCTCTGGAGGTTGCAAATGCGACCCCTAGAGGAATTCTTAGATGTACGTTGGATACAAGTGTCCTGGATTTTTGCAGACAAGCTCCCCCTCAACAAGGACCTGCGGCGGGCGATAGAGACGTGGGGCGTACATGCCCACCTCACAGATGGGACGGTATTTCAAACCCCACCAAACCAGAAGATGTCACCATGGACGCCTCTCTGGAAGGTTGGAGAGCTCACACCGGACGGCTACACGCCAGAAGCCTGTGGCTTCCGGAGGAGAATGATCTGCACATCAACATCTTGGAGCTACGGGCATTGTTCTGGGCCCTCAAGTCTTTCCTACCGTCTTTGAGAGGCAAGGTGGTGAGGATCTTCACGGACAACATCACCACCATGTTCTACATCAGGAAGCAAGGGGGCACCCAATCCCCAGCGCTCTCCAAGGAAGCCCAGGGCCTGTGACATTGGGCCATCAGACAAGGGATATTCCTCATCCATTTCCACTTGGCAGGTGTCAAGAACACCATCACTGACACCCTCAGCAGGGAGCTGCACTCCTGTCACGAGCGGGAAATTCGTCAGGATCAGGTGGACCGTATGTTCGTCAAATGGGGCAGACCTCCAATCAACCTTATTACCACTGCGACAATCTCGCAATGCCAGAAGTTTGCTAGCAGATTCCACCAACCGAGGAGCATGGGGGACGTATTCTCCTTTCAGTGGGATGGTCTGTTTCTGTACCCTTTTCCCCCTGTTTCCCCTCCTGCTATGCATGATCAATACACTTAGTGTCAGTGCAAGATGATACTCATCGCCCCAGCGTGACTGAGGCAGATTTGGTATGCAAAGCTGCTCAGCCTATCACTGTCTCCTCCCGTAAAGGTGCCGGTACTTCCGGACCTGCTCACCAGGGAGAAAGGCACAATCCTTCATCACGATCCAGGATCTCTGAACCTGAAGGGATGGCTCCTGCAGCCTTAAGGTTTTCAGGTTATGCCCTGCCAGCGGTCTGCAGGGAGGTCCTCTCCAAAGCCAGGGTGTTGTCGACACTAAAGTGCTACGGCCATAAGTGGAAGGTTTTTTCTACGTGATGCCGGTCATAGAAGATTACCCCTCTGAGGGCCATGGCCCCACAGTTTCTTCCATACTTGATTTCCTTGGCCAAAGCTGGTCTGGCTCACAAATCCATCAAGGTACACCTGGGGGCCATCTCACGCTACACCAGATCCCCAGGAAGATCCTTGTTGTGGTCTGACAGACTCATCAAGGAATTTCTCAAGAGGCATTTTTGGGCTTTCCCACCGGTGAAGGCGCCTGTCCCGGTATGGGAACTCAAGGTCGTCCTGACAAGACTCATGGGAGCAACTCTCAAACTTATGAATCAAGCCCCACTCAAGTTTCTCTCGTGGAAGGCGGTGTTCCTTGTGGCTATCACCTCAGCCAGATGAGTGGGTGGGTGAGATCCAGGCCCTGTCTTGCAAGCAACTGTATCTGACTTTCCACAAGTCGAGGATGGTGGTGCATGTGCACCCTACATTCATGCCGACGGTCCCGTCAGAATTCCACCTCAACAAGCCTTTGTTGTTGCCTGTTTTCTTCCTGAATCCTTTGTCTCCAGCAGAGAGGGCCTTACATTCGCTGGACGTTGCTCGTTCCTTGAAATTCTACATGGCACGCACTAAGAGTTTGTGAACTTTGGACGTGTGAATCATGCGAAGGCCTTGGCTAAGGCTTTCATCTCAAGATGGCTCTCCAGCTGCATCATGCACTGTCATCCGCTGGCTAACAGGCCTCTGCTGTCCAAGAGCTCACTCCACCAGAGCGATCGCTGCAACAACGGCTTCCTTTCTGGTGTGCCCCTGCTCAACATCTGCAGGGCTGCGACGTGGAGTTCCATGCATACCTTCACAAGGTTCTACTACGTCGCCAGGGATTGCAGGGAGGAGTCCAGAGTCGGCCAGGCAGTGCTGTGAAACCTGTTCACTTGAGGTGAGTCTGTTCCATGGGTTTGTGTTAATTGCTTCTGTTGAGCCTTGCCACCTCCTGTGGTTGTTTAATATGTACTGTGTTGATTAAAATGTACTGCTGTGTAATCGTTATTCATGAGCATGTGATCCATGCCAGACGCCATGCCGGAGAAGGTTTAAGTTACTTACCTGTAGCTATTGTTCTCCAGCATGGGTCTGGCATAGATTCACATGCAAACCCTCCCTGCGGCCCCTCTGCGGCTCTTCTTGGTCATACTGCGACTTTACGTGCATTACCAAATCTGAAGATAGCTGCCAGAGGGGGGGTTTAGGAAGAGGATTGTCATTGGATGGGAGCAGTATGACCCAGAAGACAGTGATTGGATTAGAGGAGAAGTACAGTTTTAAAGTGAAAGTTAAACTGTTTTCCTTTTTACAGAGGATTCCCAGCCTGACAACAGGGAATATTCATGAGCATGTGAATCCATGCTAGACCCATGCTAGAGAAAAATAGTTACAGGTAAGTAGCTTAAACCTTTCTAGGCAGGTGTAAACTCTCAAATTACTCTGTTGGGCAAATTAGCAGTTACCCTCATTTTGTGAAGGTTTTTCAAAAGATGCCATTTCATTTACTCAAAAGGTCGGATAAACGCCTCACAATCCCTATCCTGATGAGGATTTCCCTTCTTAAAATAAACTAAAGGAAACACTACAACAAAGGATATCTGTCCCTCACACCAATACACACAGTAACATAAAAAGGTAATGCATGGCAGTTCAAAGTCAACAAACAAAATGTAACAGTTACATTCACAACATGACAACAGTCTCTCTTTATAATTTGGGTAAATTACCTTTCCCCAGATTCAAGTAGGATTCTGCTCCACATTTCCAAAAATAAACAAGAATATCCTGGTTTCCCACAAAGTTCCAACTCAGTTCTTTATGACTCAAACTTGACAACAGAAAGCTCCAACACTCCAGTGTTTCAGCAAAAAGATTCTTTCTCCTCCTCTTGCAATAGTAACATTCAAAATTATCTTCTTCACATAAACAAAGAATATCTGATTAGTTTGTTAGTAGCAACATGAATTATCTTTGTCAGGATGCTTTGCAGCAACCTATTATTTCTGAAGATATATACCACTTCTGCAGCAGATTTATACAGTTCTTTCTTCAGTAATGAAAGTCTGTCTGAATAACTTTAACACCTTTATTTAAAGTTGGCATGGCAGTAACAAATAACATGCAAACCATTATGGACAATTGGGATGCAAGGACACTTATTCTGCTCAACATGTACACACATAATGTTTCACGTCGCACATAGCAATTATTGATTGTCTCTGTCTATCACTCCTCCTCACTCGCCCGGTCCGTCGATGATTGTAGATATGCTCTGAGTGGGGCCCAGATGTCTTTAGGCCTAGAGTGAGCTTGTATGCCTTGTGTGTAGATCTCCTCGCTTTCCTGAGTGTGGACTAAGTCCCGAAGCCATGTTTGGGTCGTGGGGGGAGATTTAGACTTCCATTTCATTAATATGTCTTTTGGCAACAGCCCCTGCTACTGCAAACAGTCTACGAACTTTTGTCGAGGCTTTTCCAATATCTCTTAGTAGATATTTTAGCAGGGTCGCCGGGATATGGATATCCAGTATATTACTCATTGTCTCTTCTACGTCTTCCCAAAATCGGCGGATCGGGGGGCACTTCCAATACATATGGATCGCGTCTGCTGCAATCGTTCCACACTTGGAACAGACTGCTTGCTTGGACGGGTCGAATTTGGCGGTCTGTTTTGGGGTAATATGTAGTTGATTTAGAATTTTGAATTGGATGAGCCAGAAATTGGCATTCAGGGAGATGGTTTTAGTGTATCTGCAATAATGTGTCCATCGTTGCTCATCAATTTCTATATTGAGATCTTTCTCCTATTTGGAGCACATCGGGTTAATGGATGGGGTGTGTGTCTGTACCATTCTGTATATTTCTGAGATGCCTCTCTTGAGCCCCACTGGTGTCAGGATATCGGTAAGGAATTTATGTACAGGCCGTTCATTAGGAAACGACGGCCATTTGGCTCTGCAGGCCGCCTTAAGGCGGTGATACTGTAGGGCCGTGATCAGGCGTGTGCCTATTCTGTCCTGGATTTCAGCGAGCGTGATAAAGCGGCCCTCTGGAAAGAGGTCACCCAATTTGGCTCTGCTTTCCGGGTCCCACCGGCTCTGTAGAGTGCGGTCCATGATTGGTTCAAAGACTAGGTACACCCACAGTGGGGCATGTGGCCAGTATGGCGTCTCACAATGGACTCTTTTCAGGATCTGCATCCACGCACAGACCGTGGACGACACTGGGTCCGCCAACACCCTCTCTTCCTCACCTTGGTGAACATCAGACTCTGAAGTTCTTTTGGTGCAGCTGCAAACTCCTCGGCTTGTATATGCGCATATTGTTCAGTGTCCTGGAACCAATATCTGGCAAACTGGGTTTGGGCCACGTAATAGTATAAGAGGAAGTCAGGTGCAGCCAGGCCCCCTGTGTCGTAGTGCTCGCACATCTTGGTCCAGCTTATTTTGGGGGTGCCTCCTCCCCAGACAAAGCGTGAACTATATTTCTGTAGAGTATCTAAGAATTTGCGACCCGGCCAAATGGGGATGCCAGTGAAGAGATATAATAATTTGGGGACGATCACCATTTTTAGCAGGGATATTCAGCCGTACATGGATAGCGGCAGCCTGGCCCAGAGGGTGAGTTTACATTCCATCTGAGATAGAAATGGACCGTAGTTGTTGGAATACAGTGTGTTCTTATCTGTCGCTAGAATTATCCCAAGGTACCTGGCCGTGGTGGGCGCCCAGCGGAACTGAGTAGGGGCCTCTGATTGGATGGCGGATTTGGTGAGCAGTATTATTTCCGACTTGGACTGGTTGATCTTGTATCCGGAATATTTTGTAAATTCTGCAATATCTTGCATTATCGGGGGAAGATGTGTATCTTGATCTCTGATGTATAGCATGGTATCATCGACGTAGAGTGAAATGAATTAAGGTTTCCCCGTGATACGTATCCCTCTCCATGCATGTTATCTGTCTGAATAATTTGTTAACACCACTTCACAGCACTTCAACAACCTCTACCTGGTTTTGTTCCATGCCAGGCCTACTGCTTCAATCACACCTGGTTTACTCACATGCCAGGCCTACTACTTCAAAGGTTCACTGCTCGCTGCATCAGACTTTAAACAATTCTTCAGCGAAAGCAAGTTTCACATTGATGATTTTTAATAATCCTTTGTACTTTCCCAAATCATTGCAAGCTATGCTCCTCTCATTCTAAACAACCTTTTCGAGAAGGGCAGCTTTCTTGTCACTCTTGTTTCTCCCACTGCCTTATCAACCAAAGACTAACAAGGATATGATTTTTTACTGCTTCTTCGTAGGCTTTGGCAATATGGGTTCATACCAGCTTTTGTTATATGCATCTGCAAATATGGGCAATATGTTTTACAACCTTTGGAACTCTCATTAGTTCCCCTCCTGCCTTTGGCAATATCTGTTGGTTTTAATTTGCCTTTCTTTTGCCCTCTTTTGGCTTGGGTAATGGTTGTTTGCATTAAGTTTTATTAGTATTGCCCCATATTTTTGCTGGGTTAATAAACTCTCATGCTTAAAGACACGCTTATTTGGCTTTGAAAAATAATGTTTTCTCTGGTTTCTGATAGTTCAGTATTCAAAATTGCCTTCGGTATTACTTAGACCTGTATGCAAGTGTTTTCTTCTTTGAAAATGCCTGCATCGAGCACGCGAGCGGTCTCGGAGCGCTCTGGGGTCACTATCAGCTGGTGAACTCACTGAGTAAGCCGTGCGTGTCCATTTCCCTCACTGCTCACAGGTACTGTGCTTCAGTGGCACCTTGTGATCCGACAAACTGCTGCTTCTAGTCCACCGTCACACGTGCCACTTGTTGAAGGAGCTTCCTTTGCTCCGAAGCTCTTTGATGATCGCTGACCACCGGAGATACCCTTGTGGGGAAGAATGCTTTTGACATTTTCACTTCCCGCTGTGCAGCCTCTGCAAAACAGGTTTTCAGAGGGCAATCTTCCCTCTCTCACGCTTCCCGCTGCACAACCTCTGCAATTAAGGCTTTGGGAGACAAAGGCCCTCTCAGAACCAGCTACTGTTCTCTGTTCGACATTGGTCCTGGTGTCTTTTCCCTCTTCCAGTTTCTGCTTCTGCTGCAGACACTGCTTTCCCTGCTCACTAATGGCTGTATCCCTGAGGGGGCTGTTTACGCCTTCCCTTCTCCCTTGGGTATGGGTCCACACCTGGGGGCTGACCACTTCTACTGTTTTGTTCCTCTTTAGTCCTCTTCTTCGTCCCAGTACTTCAGCAATTATAGGACTTGAAGTCCCTAATGACAAAATTAGTTTTTCTCACTTCTTTTGTTTCAAACTAATTTCTGCTCCCCATAATATTCTTTAAAGGAATATCATACGGATCAATCACAGGACCAGATTGTATAGAGGAATCAAGTTCTTTGGAGTTTTATTTGTTATTCATCACTGACTTCCTTTCACTGTACCTTTCGGAGTTAGGGGAGATTTTAGCTTTATAAGTCTCCAGGGTTTTAGAAGGGTTTTTATTACTCTGATTGCATAGGGGTTTATGATAATTTGTATGCGCATTAAGATCAACCTGTGGAACATAAAGATTATTATGACAACAAGCCATTACATTCTTTGGTATTGAGGAGATGTCCCCCTAGAGGAAGACAAATGCCACGGTTCACTCCACAGAGTCCTCTCATTCCTCTGGGCCATTTCTCCTCCCAGGTGATCCTCCTGCAGAAAACCAGCCCCAAGGTCAGGGTCAGCAAGCGTCTGCCTTTCCCTGGCCATGTCGGAGGAGACCTTAGGCAGGGGCTTAGTGAGGGGTCGGTAGAATATTCATCACTGTGCACTGTGATTTGCAATGTGAAGCTGACCCATTTTCTTCCCAGTGAAAATTCAATAACCAACAAGCTAGGTGTGTGCGCAAATCGACCCTTGTTTAGGGGATCTGACCAACATTTCAAACTCCATTAGTCAGTGTTCGAAGTGTATGAAAAGATGTAATGGAGCTATGTTCCCCGCCCACTTCGACATCTGCCATTAGTGTAAGCAAAACCCATTTCCCATGGTAGTCCTGCAAAATACTCATCAAGCATAATGGTGTTTAATGGACATTTCTGTAGACCCAGAACTTTAATTTTCCGTGGCACTCATTAAAACATTGAAAGGTTGTAATGTATTTATTTACCCACAGTTGACTTGTGCAAAGCTTGTAGTGCACAACTCGTCAAACTCTTTTAGAATTACCAGCTATTGAAGATGACAGAATGTTCTTGTATCTGGAATGCTCACACTAGAACACATGAGGTTGAATGGCATTTTACCTACATTGCTCTATTGCTAGAGTGGTTAGACAAGTATGAAATAGAGCATGCAGAAGATTGCCAATTAACATGCCATGTACTTTGCTGTGCCTGATATTGAGATTGCAGCGGTCTACAAAAGCAACAAGGAAAGACATCTAAGGAATTGCTTTATTGGGAACGTGTGTCCCTGAGAAATGCATATGGAAGATTGCTCTCTTCCGATTTAATGAGGGAACACATTGGGATCTCTGGGGCTAATGATTTTATTCTTCTAGACTGGTCAAAGCAGCCAGCTGCTGGCCAAATTTCTGTTCAGAACATCAGTAGTTGGGCTTGATGCAGGTGATGCTAGGGTTGGGTCACAGTGAGCAGCCTGTCTCTATCGTTTATTGTGTGCTGTAAGTAGCAAGGAGATAACTCCACTGAAGCCAAAAGCAAATGGGCTGCAGATCTAAGACCAAAATTTGGAGACAAATTACAGTAAGTCATGCTCATAGGTTAGAAGTATTTCAGAAAACTCTACAGCCACAAATGACACAACATTTTAGGAGTTGTGACTGTAGCACATCCAGAGCTAGAGCTTAGCATAGTGGTGCTGATCAGTGAAAGAGAAACCATCTTTCAGCCAGTGGTCGAAGTGTCCCAAAAAGAATTAGTGGAACTATGTTCCTTTTTGGCTTGCTCCCGCTCCCCACAAACCCCATCACCACGCCCCTTCCCACGTGCAATCCAAACCCCCAAATAAGCAAACCTGCTGTTTAAGGGAATGTTCGATGCAGAGCAGTGCACTGAAGTGCATGTTTCAACTTCTTCCTACACCTTTATTTTAAAACTAAACCATTCCGGAATGGTTTCTTTTTAAAATAAAAGTATAGGAACAGCAACACTTTATTTTTTTATTTTTTTAACCAACTTTATTTATTCAAACATCGTCATATTCAGATACTGTACAGGCCAAAAATTTAAATTAGCACATGTCAATTGTTAAGGACACATATCAACCTTTGGCATTACAAGTTTTGGTGTAGCTTTGAGCAATAACTTAACTTTAACTGCACCCGTTCAACAACCCTTCACATGTCCCCCTCTCCTCTCCCGGTTCCCCAGTGGCATGGACCAGTTCTTCTGCTGCCGGATGAGATTGTTGTGCTCAGGTTAGTTGGCTTCTGCATAGAGTTGAGGCTCCTGTACTTAGTTTGTCAGTACTCAATTGTGAATTGCTCTCAACAGGTTTGGCCTGAAGAAGTATGCTTCTCTGACGTAGTCGAAGAAGGGTACCCAGATTGCTCAGAATTTCAGATACTTGCCATCCCTCAGTGCCCCTACCTCCTCCATGGCCATTACGTTCCAAGTTTTTACCCACCAACATGCTGTTATTGGGCCTTCTGGATTTGTCCACGTTTGTGCCAGGGTCCTCTTTGCTGCCATTAACAGATGGGTGATAAGTGTTGCATTGTTTCCAATTGCCGCATATGTGTCTTCGACCGCTGTGCCCAGGAGTATAACTTTAGGTGCTGCTGGCAGTTGCTTCCCTGTGATTTCCTTTGTGGCCCAGAATTTCCTTCCAGTACATGGCCGCCTTAGGGCAGGACTACCACATGTGGTATAGATCTCCATTGCCTCTGCAGTTTCTCCAGCACGTAGGTGGTTAGTTGGGGTTAATTTTGTGCAGTCTGTGGGGGTTCAGGTACCACCTAAAACAAATCTTGTATGCAGTTTCTCTAATAGCTGTGCATGTGTAGGATTTCCGTGCTCTTTTCCAGGTTTGGGTCCACTCCTCCTCAGTGATGGAGTCGCCTATGTCTTTTGCCCAGTTGTCCATATATGGGAAGGTGTCACTCTCTTGTGCTTTGTCCAGCAACTTGTATATTTTGGAGAAAGCTCCTGCTTCGTCCCCTTTGTGTAACGTTAGTTCCAGGCCCTAGTCTTGGGAATCTGAAAGAAAAAGGTGGCAACTAGAGATGGCAGAAGTCTTCAGTTCCCCTGGTTCTGGTTCTCAGTCTCCACATCTACCCAGTCTGGATTTGAATCCTTTGGGACCCATTTCTCTTTGGGAGGAGTTCCCCCATCTCTGAAGGAGAAGATCCTTTTCCCAGGATCCTCTGAGGATCCCTCTCCTTCAAATTGGAAGACTCGTACCTCCTCCTCAAAATGGGTCTGTTTGGGTCCTTTGTTTTTCCTACCCGCTCTCTGCTCCTTGGGTGGCAGACTTTCAGGGGCAGGAGATTTTGGTTACGGTTCCTGGGTTTGCAGGGGCTTTTTACAAGTGGGGAAGGAAGCTTCCTCCAAGGCTTTACACCCCCTTCCCCTTATGCCTCCTCCCTGGGAACCGGTGGGTTGTCGGGGTGCTGGCCCTGTCATTGTTCTGGAGCACCAGGTCCGGAGTTTGAGGCATTGTGTGCCGGCATGCTCATCTGAGGGGTATGCTGAGCCCTTAGCATGCGACCCAGATCCTGTGCCATGTTTTGGACCCGGCGCTCTAGCTGTGATACCCGCTCAGGCTGATACAGGGTTCTCATTTCTCCCCTGAACTGATCCCGGGAAGGGTAACTATCCCTTCTCTGAAAGTACCCCGGGTTTGGAAGATTCGGGTACCCCTCCACCCTTGGCCTCCCATCTCCCGGATTAGGTTGTCTGGGCTCAGGAAATTGGGGAAAGAAGGATGGATGATTTTGGGGTTGAAAGTTTTGTGGGTACCTGGGGAAAAAGTTCTGTCCAGGATTTGGGGAATTTCTGCCTTCCTGGGGGAAGTGAGGAGGGAAGTTCCCTGGGTTAGGTGCTGCTTGGTTGGATCCCCCCCCTTGGGCAGGAGGAGTCCACAAATAACCCAGCGGGGACTTATATAGTCAGGGGAGTGAGGGATCTCATTTTTGGGACTACCTCCTTGGCTCCCTGTCTGTGACTGGCCCGAGGCTTTTGTACCTTATAGATTCGGGTGACCTGTTCAATGACCCAGTCTAGTGATCTTATCTCATGAAAATCTCTCACTAGCTGGGTCATGAAGTACTTTGGTAGAGCGTGGAAAAAAGTATTAACAAATTCTTTGCTGTCCGTGCGCACCCTTCTGGTAGTTTGCGCAAAGGCACGCTTTAATTCCTGCACAAATTCTTGTGCGGCCTGATCCTCCCCACATTGCAAGTTGTAGGCTGCCTTGCGAGCCTCTTGGGGATTTCTGTGTACAGAAAAATGCTTCAAGATGGCTGCCCTATATGTGGACCATCTGGAATGATTTTGGTCCTCCAGCCCCGCAAAGAAGCTGGAGTATTCTGGTGAGAAGGTCCATTTCACATACTGAATGCAGCTACTGCTATCTTTCAAATGGAAAGTTTCCATCATCTGCTCAAAGAGCTCTAAGTGCTCCCCAACAGAATATTTGGCGTTCTTATGATAAGGCGTGATGAGGCTCCTTATTGCCTTAATTTGCTTTAAGGGGTCCTTAAGCAAGGCCCTTTTTTGCCTTATTGGCCTTCTTGGTTCGGGTAACCCTGGTCCAATCCTCTCTGACTCAGAGGCACTGCTCCCAGAGGTGCCCGTCTGGTCCTCTAGGTTCTCCCGGATTCTGCAAGCCTGGGAATAGATGGCAGAATGTGTGGACCTAGTCTCCTGTGTCCTGGGATGCTCAGAGGAGTCTTATGATTCCGCCTTGCTCCCAGGATTTGATGGGTACCCCCCACCACTGTCCTAACTGGGCAGAGGTTTTTAGGATGCCCTTAGTGGGCCTACCCTCATGGAGTTCCCCACTAAACTTCACAGTACTTGGGTACCCATACCCAGATGCCCGCCCATCCATTCCTGGGAGGTGCTGCCCCATACTTCTGATTGGATTGAAATCTGCCATCCCCGTGACCCTGGGCTCATGTGCGCCAGTGGACATGGGGGTGGCAGAATCCAGGGACTGGGAGAGATGAAGGCCTCTGGTACTAGGGTTCCTGAGGTTATGCTCAGGTGTTTCCCTTTCCCAGCGAACCTCCTCTCTATCAGCCCCTGTTGCCATGCAAGAACCTGAGCTTTCTGTTCCTCAATCAAGGCCTTACTAGTCTCTATCAGTCTCTCTTGCTTGGCTACCTGCCTGTGGAGCTTGTCATTGTTCTCACAGAGAGCCTCATTTTCTCTGTGTGCTTCCTGGGTGGTTTTTGAGTACTGGGCCAGTCTTTGCTGCAGGAGGTTTACCTCCTGAGTCCTGTCCATACTGGCCTGGTCCTTTCTTGCCAGAACATCTTCCACCCTCCTGGTGTGCTCTAACAATCTTTCATGCTCTTTTCAGAGGTCACCCAGTCCCTGGAGGGCCAGGTGATCTTCTTGCAGTTTCCCTTTTAAGTGACAGACTTCCTGGCCTAAGGTGTCCCTTTTCTGAGCAAGAGCCTGCCTCTGTGCCGCCAGGTCGTCCCTCTGTCTTTGAAGCGCACCAGCTTTCTGGCGCTCTTCATCAAACTCTGCCTGGGTGTCCAGGTCTTTCATAATTAATGTGTTGCTCTCTGCCTTCTCTCTATCTAGGTGGCTTTGCAGGGTGACTATCTGCTCTGCGCATGCCCTGTTGGAATCCAGTTGTTGCTCCAGCTTTTTCTGGCTCTGCAGTAGAGAGTCCACACTTTCTTGGTACTCCTTCTGCAAGGCCAGAATTCTGGTATCCTGTTCTGCCTTTCCTGTTGCAGGATACCCATATCCTCTTTTATTTTAACTATATACTGCCTGCTTTCATTTTCTGACTCCTGGCTCCTCTGCAGCCTCTGCTCATAAGAGTCCAGATCAGATTGGGCCTTTTCTAATGCCATCAGTTGCCTACTTGCCAGATCTTGGCCTTCAGCATATTTATCCTGTATGGCTCCCATAGATAAATATAAATATGCCGCTATCTTGGCAATCTTATTTTGCTTATCCTTGGCCTTAGGGGCCATCTATAGTTTGCTCAGGGCCACATGTAAGGGACCCTGGTCTTTCCAGATATCTAACCCTGTTGCAGTGATCTGTTGTGTGATTGGCTGCAACAACGCATTCTGATCCTGCTCAGTCCATTCACCTCTCACAAATAACCTATGCACAAGGTGTTCTCTAGCCATCTTGATGTCTACCAATGTCGCCATTCTGGAAATATTAATTTCCTTGGGCACACAGGTTTCAGGAATAACAATCAACAATTGCAGTTTCAATCCCGATTCCCGCCAGCAAGCTTAGAGAGAACAGGAATGATTTTAAAACAGGTCAAATGCTTTTGAATGTGGTTTGAAATGAATGGGAAAGTGCTAAAAATGACTTTAATTCGCTAAATAGGATTCAGAACTAGTGAGAGTTGATTTGGATAGGTTCAGGTAGACACTAGCAATGATTGTTTGAATGATTGGCAGATGAAAACGAAATTCAGGATTTCTTAACCCTAAGGGAGGCTATGAAGATGCGAGATACCAACGGTACAGCCACCAGTCCAGAGGCGCCTCTGTCTGATCTTTGTCCGATGCAACACTTGCTTTCCTCAGCAAAAATATTAGCGCAAAGATGATTATCACTACAATTATCACAGGATTATGTGGATGAGAGAAGGATTCAGGATAGATACAAGAGATTCTAGAAAGCAGTTTTGGATATGTTGGAATGGGTTGGATACGATTACTTAAAACTAAGAGATGGCTATGGACAGTTCTATGCTAAATACTCACACTATGGGTTTGGAATGGAATAGGCCCGTCAAAGATCTGGTCAAAGGTTTGGCTGGAATTTGCTCGCCACCGGACAGGTCTCAGGCGCTTAGTTCTGCTCTCAGCAAGGCACTCTGGTCTGCACGGCTTCTTGGACTGGATCTGACGGGTGGTTCTGGTTACAGCTCTGCTGGACTGATCTGGATCTCGGGGTTCTAGCAAGGGTTCATAGCCAGAAGCAGCCAAAACAGCACAGCCAGGCTGTTGAATCGGTTAGGCCCCGTGGAAGTTTAGGGGTTAAAATCAGGTTGCAAGATTTTAAAGGCCGGCTGAGAAGGGTTCAGCTTTTTGGGTTGGGCCTCTGCTTCAGGGTTCTGGAGTCTGGATCTAGGTTCTGGAGTCTAGATATGGGTTCTGGAGTCTGGTTTCTTCCTGCAGGGCGCTTCGCCAGTCGATCAGTTGATGGGTGAATGTGTGTGTCCTGCCTGTCCTCAGCAGTCCCTATTTATCCATTTTCCAAAGGGGTGGGGAGGCTGATTATACTATGCCCAACCCTCTAATAATCTGATAGGTCAGAGAATTCCCTCTCCCATGATTTGAGAAGGAACAGAGTGTCATGAGGTGTCAGAGTGACAATGTGTTTATGGTCCAAAGAAAAATCCTCCCCTTTGCTTCTGTTCCAGAAAATCTATTTTTCCTAAAAAACATATTCATAATATCCCCAACTTGTTAATATTACATATACACATCACAGTTTAATTAAGGCACGTCTCTGTTCAAGTCCCATCTTCATAAGAGTTTTGGTTCACAAATGACAATTTTTGGTGCTTTTGGCTGGTTTCTCAATGTTAAATCTATACAAATGTTTCCCCATACATGCACATACCATCTGGGCATATTCCTGTAAATTTTCATATTTTGAACATAATCACAACTGCTACAAAGTCCATATTTTGATAGTTCAGTCTCTGAACATCACAAAAATTGCCAGAGTAGTTTCTACTTGTGAGCAATATTTTCATTTTAATAATCTCTAAATTCCATAATTTTGCCAGTTCGGTACAATTTTTTATAAATCTTTTCCAAAACAATATTTTCTGTGCTCTCTGAATACACACAACGGTTTGTCTCTGCCTCCAAGGTCTTGGCTGGGCTCACATGGGCTTGGGCTTGGCTGAGAGTCACATGGGCTCCTTCCTGCCAGGGCTGGTTTCAGTTCACACCCGAACTAGCATTTCCATTCAGTTCAAGGGAGTCCTTTGTCTGCTAGCAGAACAACAGGCCAAAGTTCCCCACCCAGTTCCTTTCACACCAGCCCGTCAGTTTCTTAGCAGAGAGCAGGGTGAAAGATTCCTTTGTTGGGTAAAAGGGTGTGGAACATCTTTGAAGCTCAGTGTAGTTGGCTTTAACTTACTTTGAAAGCCAAATTTAACAGTTTTGTCCCAAAATACAAATTACATTTTTAACAAATAACCACAAATCTCTTAATTTCAGCCTTCTTAAAATATAGGGATTGAATTATAACAACCCATCTTGCTTTTGATAGGAAGTCTCTTCTTTGGCATATTTTTATTCAATGCACAACTTTAAAATGACAGGTTTAGAGATCACCAGCTTCTGACAGATGCGGGTAACGGTATTGCGCCCATGTTCAACATATTTCTTTCAAGCAAGCATCTTTAAATGTGGATTTTTTAATGATAAAATGTACTTCTGCTGACATTGTATTTATGTGGATTCTTGAAGTAGAATGATGTTTAACACCCAACAAGGAGGTTGGATCTTTTGTGTGGTTTGTGAACCATGATTTTTGCAAATTTGCCAACCAAGAAAAACAGATTTCTAAACAGCTCTGTGTTTCTTTTGGCAATCAGCATTGCTTTTTCAAGTAGTTTCAGGTGACTCTGTGGGTAGCCCAATGGTGGGTTTTGACAGTGGTCTTCTGTGTTACCACTGACATGGGCAAAAGTGGGTTGGCGGCCTATTTTTCAGGTTTTTCCTGCGCACTTCTGGGTGATTTTAGCGTGCATAATGTTTTCCAGCAGCCATTCTGATGTTCCTGATGCCAGCAGCACACAGGAATGTTGCAGGGCCTGGACTAGTGGTTTAAAACATCCCACAAGCCACATCCCCCGGTAGTTGTCTTCTCCCCCATCATCCTCCATCATAAAGCCGCCCCCAGGGTCAGGTGGCGGCTGCCGTCCCCTGGCCACATGAGAAGGGGTCCCCGCCTTGGAATCCATGATGACTCCATCAGAGTCATCACAGAGCCGTTTGCACAATTGATAACAGTGGAGCAGGACTTACCACCATTCTGTTTAAAGGAAGGGATGTAAGGTTACAGTTCCTTGTGCTAGGTCAACACTCATACATCTCCAGAGCCATACCTATTTTGTTGACTAGGGTGCAATAAAAGAATCTGAATTTGTTAATCCCATAATTTCTGTGAGACAAAAGGACCATCAAAAGATTGCAGCAGGACTTGCACTTCCAATGGTTTTCTCTCCCTAATTTTCAATTTTGTAAGTGGGCCTCACTATGGATGAGACCAAAAGGATTTATTGGGTGGGGGGAATTATACCAGGGGTAGTTCTATTCTTACATGATGTAGGGCAAGTACATGGGGACTGTTACGCTCACCTGGTATCCACAGGGGCGTCACACGATACTGGATGGAGGTCTAAGCGCTATCCCTGACCCCTCTCTGCTTGGTTATGTGCTAGACGTTGGGTAGCGCCTATCACAGGAGAATGGAGGGTTAAGATACTGGTTCTGTGATGGGTGGACTCCCACCTCCCTCTGGTCCAAATCCCCTCCCTTAGGGTTATTGCTCACCTTAGGTTTTTGTGCGTTGAACTCTCCATCCTGTGTCTCTGTGCAGGGGTGCGTAGTTGGTGCGGGCGTTACATGGACCTAGATGCTTCACTGGTCCGTGTGCCCTTATGTCGGGTCCAGACCGGCTATGACTCCGACTCTGCTTGCTGTCTTCCAGGTGAGTTATAATGTCTTTTCCGTCATTATTCTGTCCTTTTCTTTCCCTCCTTTATCTCTGTCTTCTCAGCGTCTTGCTCCACTATGCTGTTCCCTAACAATGTCTCTTTTTCTTTTCACAGGGATGGTTGCGATCTCAGAGTTGCCGCGCCAATGGCGAAGACCACGGTGAGTTATTGATGCGCGGAGCGCTGCACGGTTTATTGGTGTTAATTGCTAACCTGTGTTCTCTTCTCTTCTTTGTACAGGTTGCAGTGATGTTCCGGAGTGATGAGCGATCGAAGCGCTGCTTGCAGAGTTGAGTAAAAGTTTCTGTGAGTGTGGGAAAAGGTTCCTACTCACAGAGGTATAAAGAAAAATAATCCACAAGTAAAATCAAAAAGTTCTCGGGTTGACAAGGGTCAGGAAGATTTATCATTACTATGAAAATCTTACCTAAAGGTCACAACAGAACACAAACCATGCTCCACACAGAGAGCAAACCAAACAACATTCCTACCTACCAACATACCTGCTTTGACATGTGATGAATCCTATGGAGTCATCACTGATTCCGAGCCTAAAATCTCCTCCCACGTGGTCAGGGGACAGCAGCCACTACCTGATCCTGCCTGACCCTGGGGGTAGTATTAGGAGGGAGAATCACATCAGAGGAGATCGCTGTCGGGGAGATGTGGTGACGTCATCAGGTGAGACGTAGTATCCTTCCTTTCCAAATGAAGAAGGCCCTCTCATTCCTAAATTCGTGATGGCTTGTTGTCACTTTACAAATCCCTCTCAATGTAAGACCCAAACCCCCTTTCTGCAAAACAATCTGAGCAGAATACCATTTCTACCTCATATACACATAATACTCACTTAACATCTACTGTGTCTGATGGTTTTGATTTAAACAAGTATTCTAAACAATATAATTTTAAAGTCTAAAACTCCTATGTACTCTAACTTCCATGAAGCCTAAAGGACTGAGACGAGGAAGAAGAAGGAGTTCAAGTGGACTGAAGGAAACACCAAGCTGAACGTGCGGGCTAGTTGTTAGAATAGAAAACAGCTGCGCGGGACATTTAAACGCACTGAACACCTTCAATTGAGAAGTGATGGTGGAGAAGAGAGATGCCGAGCGGGCGAAGCGGGAAGCAGAACCGAAGGCAGAAGCAGATGCACGGAAGCAAGGAGAGGCAGGCACTTGCAAGCAACCACATGTGGGTATAACTTCCCGGAGAGACGTGAGACCTGGAGGAGTGCAGCAGATTCCTTGGAGGGACCAGTGAAAGGGCAGCAACAGCGGTGAGGCAGTTGGAGACTCAGGGCCTCATTACGAGTAGCGCGGTAAAAAACGGGGTCCTTACCGGCATCGAGGTACGTGCTAGTCTGTGCTCGTATGATGCCGCTAATAGCGGGTGATTACGAGTGCGCGAGCACGTGCGAACCCCCATGCCCGTAATGGCCATACCGGCATGCCGCTAAAGGCCCTCCAACCCCCCAATAGCGCCATCAAGGCATCCGCCGATACCGCCACCGCCTCGGAGGAACCCCTTAATACCGACCCGGTAATAACAACATGCTAATACCGGGCTCGTAATACCGGACCTGGAAGTAATGGCATTGCTCGGAACGGGAAATACGCCGGCGGCCATCTTTAAAAACCCAATCCATTGCAATCCTCCCAACCCACCAGTCGTTTCCTGGAGTGCTCAGTGGCAATACTTTCACAATGTCTAAGGCAACCCGTAAGACCACCCCCCGCCTGCGGAAACAGCGCTTTTCAGACGCTGAATTAAACATGCTTGCGGACACCTTTACCACACATGCTGACGTGATCAAATCACAGATCCTGAAGCGTGAGGTGCAGCAGCAGAAGAAGGACATCTGGCAGGAGGTAGCCTGCAAGGTCTCTGCTGTTGGAACCACCCCACGGAGTGTCAAGGATTGCAGGAAGAGGTGGTATGACCTCCGCCTCAGGGTCCGCAACATCCTTGCGAGCAACAGGAGGGAGGCCATGGCCACAGGCGGGGGTACACACTCTCCAGCCAAACTGACCAACTGGGAGGAGACGGCAAGCACCTTTATAAATCCTGAGTCCAACGCAGGATTTGGGGAGATGGAGATGGGTGCGGCAACATCACCAGAAGGAGGTGAGTGACCCTGCAGATCCCTGTAGGGGAAACGATGACGTAGCGCAAGTGATGTGGAAGAGAGTCTAGGCAAGGCAATGCATGTCCCAACACCCACATGAACATGTTCAAGTCCAGATGGAGGGCCAAACCCTGCCAGACAGAAATGCATGCTGAGTGCCAATCCCATAACCAGCACACAGTCAACACACATGGACCGTGCCCATGTAATACATCACACAAACTCCAATACAACAGCATGCCACCTGCAATGCAGCAAATGCCAAAATGCCCCCTCAGACTACCCTGTGTGACACACCTGTAAGACATGAATGCATGATTAATGAAATACTGAACAGCAACATAGTATGCATCTGGCATGTAACACCATCACTGATGCCCTGCATCTTTTCTACTCCCCAGGCACCGATGGAGAAGATGCCAGCTAAGAGACCATCATGAGGGCATCCACTTCCCAGTCACAGAAAAGGGCAACCGACACCACCACCTCCGGGTCAGACTCGCAGCCCACCCCTACAGCCAGTGCACCTGACACTGTCAACACCCAACTGCACACACCCACACCAGTGGAAGGGGAGACCCTAGAAGCACTGGCCACCACTGAAGATGACTTTGAGGACAATGTGGACCAGGAAGGAGTCACGGATATGGCTTGTCCGGGCACCTCAAGCCCTGTGTCCACATCCCCGCCCCAAACTCATCCCTCACCCACCTACAGCAGTGCTGATCCCTGCCTGCACGACTCTGACCTGAGCCACTTCCCCGAGGACTGCACTGAAGATGCAGGCCCCGTGACAGCACCACCCACCACTCTTGCTCCCACCAACAGCCTTGAGTCACGGCTGGTGAGGGTGGAGGCCCGACAGGAGTCGATGTTGGAACTCCTGCGCCAATACATAGCGGATGGCGAGGACACCAGGCGGGTGATAGCCACAGCCATAGCAGGGACCACAGCCGCCATTACAGCCAACACAGCCGCAGTCAATGCCTCGGCAGTGCTGATGAGGGACTGTCTGGGGGCTATCACCCAGGTACTAACATCAATCCTGCTGCACATGCAGCGGCCACGACTTGCAGCAGGTGTCGAAATCCCCACCGACTCCTCTTCAGCCACCGCACCTGCTTCCTCTGTCCCCACCAGCCCTGTGCGTCCTACCAGAAGTAGTGCAAAGCACACTGAAATGCTGTCCCCCGCAAAGCAGGAAGTCCTGCAAATAGTGTGGGAGGACAATGGGAGTGGCTCACATGGTGTTGGGGGTGAATGGGAGCATTTGGGGGAGTTTACAGGGGGGGTTTGTAGTTTACTGGGGGGTTGTGAGTTCACTGGGGGGTTTGTAGTTTACTGGGGGGGTCTGGGAGTTCACTGGGGGGTTTGTAGTTTACTGGGGGTTTGTAGTTTACTGGGGGGGTTTGGGAGTTCACTAGAGGTTTGGGGGGTGGGGGTTGTCACATATTAGCAGTTTGAATCAATACACCCGTTGTGAGAAAAAACATTCAATGCCTGGAAATTGTTCATTTCGTGTATATCCATTTAATGTATGACAGTGTTCAGTGGCCAACTCCCAACATTCCCAGTGAGCATATCCACATGGACCCAGTGTGTCACTGACACATGTCTATCATAGTCCCTGTGGTTGAGAGGTATTCGTGAATCAGTGATTGGCGCACTGCATGGCCATCCTGTGCATCACGTACTGGCAGGGGTGCTGCTTCATCTCTGTCTCCATCCTCATCATCCTCACCCGGTGCATGCATGTCAATGTCAGGTGGCAGTGGTACATTTCTCCGGACGCACATGTTGTGCAATATGACACAGGCCATGGTGATCTTTGCCACCTTCTCAGGCCTATAAAGGAGTGCTCCATCAGACCTGCTTAGGCAGCGGAACAGCACCTTCAACAGGCCAAAGGTCTGCTCAATCACAACACGGGTACGAGTGTGAACCCGATTGTACTCTTCTTCATGGCTGTTCTGCGGGTTCTGCACAGGGGTAAGTAGCCACGGCCTTAAGGGATATATTCCATCACCTGCAAGCAAATACAAATAGGTGTGTGTCACTCTGATCTGCCACCTTCAGGAAGTACAGTCATGCCCGCAGCTATTTGGTGTGGACATGCACATGTCCCTGTACATATGCATGAATGTTATCTAGATGCATACTATACTGCTATGAGGTGTGGTAGTCTGTATGGCGTTCAATAGATGATGCAGGGTAAGATGATGCATGCTGAGGCGGATGTACTGTGGTTGTACGACAACGTTTAGCCTCCCAATTATGCTGCATATTCTACACTGTGCATGGTCACACTAGCCACATTGGCACAGTAGCGATCCTGTTTATTCATGCATTGCTTGACATACACATGGTGGTCAGGTCGTGCGTCTCACATGTGGCCATTGATGTGCGTTAATGGTCAGATGTGTGCCAATGATGTGTCATGTTGGGGTTGGGAGGTTCAGGTCAGGTGTCATTAGCTCTGCGTGCATTCTCCAATCACCGTCCATTCCCACACAGGGGGTGTATGCCTCCCCCCATTCCCACCCAGGTGGGGTATGCATCGCAAAATATCCCTACCCCAATGCACTGCCATGGTCTACTCAGGCAACTCACCAAGCAGCCAGGCACGTGGTCCAGCATGTCACTCCATGTGACGGGGTAGCATGGAGTTACGCAGCACCATGGCATCATGTGTGATCCGGGAAATCTCGTGCAGCAATGTGTGATGATCTTGCTGGAGTCGCATACCATCTGCACATTGATAGAGTGGTATTGCTTGCGATTGCGGTACACCGCCTCTACGGCATGGGGGACTACCAATTCTACATGGGTGCATTCCAGGGCACCGACACAATTGGGCATGCCTGCCAGTGCATGGAAGCCTACTTTGGTGTCGGCTATCTCCTGGGCAGTCCGTGGTAGGGATATGTGGGTGCTAGCGTGATTCAGGAGGGCATCCAGCACTTGGTTCAGCATGCGTGAAAATAGTGGTTGTGAAATGCCATGCAGCTGGCCCACTGTGTGCTGGTAGGTGCCTGTGACCAGGAAGTGGAGCACAAACACCACCTTTAGTAGCGGGGGGATGGCAGTGCGTATTTCCATCAGGCTGACAATGTCATTGGGTATCATGTCCACTATGGTGGTGATGGTGTCCCGGTCCAACCGGTACAGGGTGTGGATCTGCTCAGGGGTTAGATTGAATGGACTGGGTCTGATGCAAGGGATTGGCGGCTGCCTACGAGGAACTACTGGCTGCACTGGTGGTAATTGCTGGGCCAGTCTCACCCTCCTTCTCCTCCTTCGTCTCCTCTGTGCTGCCTGTTGCTGATGTAGTTGTTGTAGTTGCTGTTGTTGCTGTAGTTGTAGCAGTATAGGCATGTCCTCCAGCTCGTGGTAGAATTTTGGTGTAGGAAGGGGTGTGGTGTGTGGGTGTACTCCTTTTATACTGGGCCAGACCCCATTGAGTCCACCTGTGGTGATTGTGGCACCTGTGGCAGTTGCCTTGATTGCTGATTGCTGTTTACTGGTGGTCCGCGATGCCTGTATGGCCGCCATCACGCAGCCCCTAATTACTGCCTGCGGGATGCTGGTATTTGCATGCCCGCGTGGGTTGTGATGTCCTCCAATTACCGGCATGCCAGTATTTGCTCCCCGAACGGGCCCATGTACGCGCCCATGCCGGCATGAGGGGGCACGGTACGGGCGGTGCTGGTGTTGGCGGGTCGTAATGACCCGGACGCGTTAATGATGACGCTATTACCATTCCGCCTTCCTTTTTTCATTACCTCCATTCTCTTAATGAGGCCCTCAGTCTTGATGAGAAGCAGCAGTTCTACCGACAAAGGAATGTGGAGCCTGCAAGAGAACTGAATGAGGGCCTGCAAACCAGGAGAAGCCTTGCCAGAGTTAAAACTTCACTGCTTCAACTTGCCACATTTCGGAAATGCCATCAAACACTGGTGAGTGTAACCACAGGGGTTGGGGACGCTGAGGCCTTCCAAAAGGAATATGAACAATTGAAAACTTATTTTGAATACCGACCAAGTCAATTAGAGAGACTGAATTTACACACATCCTCATATAGGAGAAGTCAATATGGGGAAAGTTGGAGTAAATATCAACAGCAGATAATCATTAATGAAGAAGTTGAAAGATAAAGAGGCCAATTCATGGAATTAATGTGCGCTGAAAATTCCCACGCGAGCATGCAAAACCTTGCGAATCGCAGTGCAAGTGTGAAAATTGCAGCGAAACCCGCGCACATCGATTCATGGAAGTCCGTGCGCGAGTAAAATCTGGGATGTGCGCTGAAAATCTGCATGGCGCACGCCGGCGCACAGGTCATCTAACGGCGTGCGCTACGGCCACAGCGAAAGCGCACATAGCGCAGCGTACATAACAAAAGTAGGCGTAACACGGGGCGTGACACGCGGAATGGGGAACAACTCGTGAAAATGTGGGCATCACGGGGGAAGTACAGGAGGCAAGTGCGCAGAACGCCCACACGCTTGCCCCCACACGCTCACCTACAGCACGTATTCATTGAATCGAATAGGGAGAAACAGCGCACGGGCAAAGACGCGCACATGCCTAAACACGTCCGCCACACGAAGGCAGGCGGTAGCGTCCCTGCGCGTGAAAAAAATGTGCTCCAAAATGTGTGCTAACAAAAAGCACGTATATACAGCTCTGATGAATGTCCCATACTGTGGCCCTCTAGGACAAATGACGTGCAAAGGGGTACGCGACAAACACCAACACCCGCTGTGTCAAAAATAGCGTGTGCGTGTATTTAGGGGGTGCGCGGGAAGTTTCACACGCGACTGGCCTTGGGCGAGCGGGGTCCGTGTAAATCTGGGGTTCGCGTGAAGTTTCACACGCGATTGGCCTGGGTACATGTAAATCTGGGGTTCGCAGGAAGTTTCACACGCGATAGGCCCTGTGCGAGTGGGGTGCGTGTATTTCTGGGGTTCGCGTGAAGTTTCACACGCATTGGCCTGGGTACGTGTAAATCTGGGGTTCGCGGGAAGTCTCACACGCGATTTCAGCAGGGTACGTGTATTTCGGGGGTGCCGTGGAATACTACACGTCAATTGGCAGTGTGGCTCCTCCCAGGTGTTCGTTCTACACCCTCCACGGCCCCTACAGGCAGCCCACACCACAGGGGACTACCCTGCACCCCTGGTCATGTCCCGCAGGCAGCCCATCCACCATGGGCATGCCCCCCAGGCAAGCCACATGTCAGCTTGCACTACTGATCACCAACGCATGACCCCCTTGCACCCCCACCCCCCAGCACTGAGGGGCACCTGCCAGCAGGCGCCCACTCATGTCGCCCAGCACCCCCACCCCCCAGCAGTGCAGGGCACCTGCCAGCAGGCCCCCACATGTCCCCCAGCACCCCCACCCCCCAGCACTGAGGGGCACCTGCCAGCAGGCCCCCACTCATGTCCCACTCATGTCCCCCAGCACCCCCACCCCTCAGCAGTGCAGGGCACCTGCCAGAAGGCCCCCACTCATGTCCCCCAGCACCCCCACCCCCCAGCAGTGCAGGGCACCTGCCAGCAGGCCCCCACTCATGTCCCCCAGCACCCCCACCCCCCAGCAGTGTAAGGCACCCGCCAGCAGGCCCCCACTCATGTCCCCCAGCAACCCCACCCCCCAGCACTGAGGGGCACCCTGCCAGCAGGCCCCCACTCGTGTCCCACTCATGTCCCCCAGCACCCCCACCCCCCAGCACTGAGGGGCACCTGCCAGCAGGCCCCCACTCATGTTCCCCAGCACCCCTACCCCCCAGCACTGAGGGGCACCTGCCAGCAGGCCCCCACTCATGCCCCCCAGCACCCCCACCCCCAGCACTGAGGGGCACCTGCCAGCAGGCCCCCACTCATGTCCCCCAGCACCCCCACCCCCCAGCAGTACAGGGCACCTGCCAGCAGGCCCCCACTCATGTCGCCCAACACCCCCACCCCCCAGCACTGAGGGGTACCTGCCAGCAGGCCCCCACTCATGTCCCTCAGTACCCCCACCCCCCAGCAGTGCAGGGCACCTGCCAGCAGGCCCCCACTCATGTCCTACTCATGTCCCCTTGTACCCCCACCCCCCAGCACTGAGGGGCACCTGCCAGCAGGCCCCCACTCATGTCCTCCAACACCCCCACCCCCAGCAGTGCAGGGCACCTGCTAGCAGGCCCCCACTAATGTACCCCAGCACCCCCACCCCCCAGCAGTGCAGGGCACCTGCCAGCAGGCCCCCACTCATGTCCCCCAGCACCCCCACCCCCCAGCAGTGCAGGACACCTGCCAGCAGGCCCCCACTCATGTCCCCCAGCACCCCCACCCCCCAGCGGTGTAAGGCACCCGCCAGCAGGCCCCCACTCATGTCCCCCAGCACTGAGGGGCACCCTGCCAGCAGGCCCCCACTCATGTCCCACTTATGTCCCCCAGCACCCCCACCCCCCAGCACTGAGGGGCACCTGCCAGCAGGCCCCCATTCATGTCCCCCAGCACCCCTACCCCCCAGCACTGAGGGGCACCTGCCAGCAGGCCCCCACTCATGCCCCCCAGCACCCCCACCCCCAGCACTGAGGGGCACCTGCCAGCAGGCCCCCACACATGTCCCCCAGCACCCCCACCCCCCAGCAGTAGAGGGCACCTGCCAGCAGGCCCCCACTCATGTCGCCCAACACCCTCACCCCCCAGCACTGAGGGGTACCTGCCAGCAGGCCCCCACTCGTGTCCCTCAGCACCCCCACCCCCCAGCAGTGAAGGGCACCTGCCAGCAGGCCCCCACTCATGTCCCACTCATGTCCCCTTGTACCCCCACCCCCCAGCACTGAGGGGCACCTGCCAGCAGGCCCCTACTCATGTCCTCCAACACCCCCACCCCCCAGCAGTGCAGGGCACCTGCTAGCAGGCCCCCAATAATGTACCCCAGCACCCCCACCCCCCAGCACTGAGGGGCACCTGCCAGCAGGCCCCCACTCATGTCCCCCAGCACCCCCACCCCCTAGCAGTGCAGGGCACCTGCCAGCAGGCCCTCACTCATATCCCCCAGCACCCCCACCCCCCAGCACTGAGGGGCACCTGCCAGCAGGCCCCCACTCATGTCCCACTCATGTCCGCCAGCACCCCCACCCCCCAGCAGTGCAGGGCACCTGCCAGCAGGCCCCCACTCATGTCCCCCAGCACCCCCACCCCCCAGCAGTGCAGGGTACCTGCCAGCAGGCCCCGACTCATGTCCCCCAGCACCCCCACCCCCCAGCAGTGTAAGGCACCCGCCAGCAGGCCCCCACTCATGTCCCCCAGCACCCCCACCCCCCAGCACTGAAGGGCACCCTGCCAGCAGGCCCCCACTCATGTCCCACTCATGTCCCCCAGCACCCCCACCCCACAGCACTGAGGGGCACCTGCCAGCAGGCCCCCACTCATGTCCCCCAGCACCCCTACCCCCCAGCACTGAGGGGCACCTGCCAGCAGGCCCCCACTCATGCCCCCCAGCACCCCCACCCCCAGCACTGAGGGGCACCTGCCAGCAGGCCCCCACTCATGTCCCTCAGCACCCCCACCCCCCAGCAGTGCAGGGCACCTGCCAGCAGGCCCCCACTAATGTCCCACAGCACCCCCACCCCCCAGCACTGAGGGGCACCTGCCAGCAGGCCCCCACTCATGTCCCACTCATGTCCCCTTGCACCCCCACCCCCAGCACTGAGGGGCACCTGCCAGCAGGCCCCCACTCATGTCCCCAGCACCCCCACGCCCCAGCAGTGAGGGGCACCTGCCAGCAGGCCCCCACTCATGTCCCCCAGCACCCCCACCCCCCAGCAGTGCAGGGCACCTGCCAGCAGGCCCCCACTCATGTCCCCCAGCACCCCCACCCCCCAGCACTGAGGGGCACCTGCCAGCGGGCCCCCACCCATGTCCCACTCATGTCTCCCAGCACCCCCACCCCCCAGCAGTGCAGGGCACCTGCCAGCAGGCCCCCACTCATGTCCCCCAGCACCCCCACACCCCAGCACTGAGGGGCACCTGCCAGCAGGCCCCCACTCATGCACCCCAGCACCCCCACCACCCGGCAGTGCAGGGCACCTGCCAGCAGGCCCCCACATGTCCCCCAGCACCCCCACCCCCCAGCACTGAGGGGCACCTGCCAGCAGGCCCCCACTCATGTCCCACTCATGTCCCCCAGCACCCCCACCCCTCAGCAGTGCAGGGCACCTGCCAGAAGGCCCCCACTCATGTCCCCCAGCACCCCCACCCCCCAGCAGTGCAGGGCACCTGCCAGCAGGCCCCCACTCATGTCCCCCAGCACCCCCACCCCCCAGCAGTGTAAGGCACCCGCCAGCAGGCCCCCACTCATGTCCCCCAGCAACCCCACCCCCCAGCACTGAGGGGCACCCTGCCAGCAGGCCCCCACTCGTGTCCCACTCATGTCCCCCAGCACCCCCACCCCCCAGCACTGAGGGGCACCTGCCAGCAGGCCCCCACTCATGTCCCCCAGCACCCCTACCCCCCAGCACTGAGGGGCACCTGCCAGCAGGCCCCCACTCATGCCCCCCAGCACCCCCACCCCCAGCACTGAGGGGCACCTGCCAGCAGGCCCCCACTCATGTCCCCCAGCACCCCCACCCCCCAGCAGTACAGGGCACCTGCCAGCAGGCCCCCACTCATGTCGCCCAACACCCCCACCCCCCAGCACTGAGGGGTACCTGCCAGCAGGCCCCCACTCATGTCCCTCAGTACCCCCACCCCCCAGCAGTGCAGGGCACCTGCCAGCAGGCCCCCACTCATGTCCTACTCATGTCCCCTTGTACCCCCACCCCCCAGCACTGAGGGGCACCTGCCAGCAGGCCCCCACTCATGTCCTCCAACACCCCCACCCCCAGCAGTGCAGGGCACCTGCTAGCAGGCCCCCACTAATGTACCCCAGCACCCCCACCCCCCAGCAGTGCAGGGCACCTGCCAGCAGGCCCCCACTCATGTCCCCCAGCACCCCCACCCCCCAGCAGTGCAGGACACCTGCCAGCAGGCCCCCACTCATGTCCCCCAGCACCCCCACCCCCCAGCGGTGTAAGGCACCCGCCAGCAGGCCCCCACTCATGTCCCCCAGCACTGAGGGGCACCCTGCCAGCAGGCCCCCACTCATGTCCCACTTATGTCCCCCAGCACCCCCACCCCCCAGCACTGAGGGGCACCTGCCAGCAGGCCCCCATTCATGTCCCCCAGCACCCCTACCCCCCAGCACTGAGGGGCACCTGCCAGCAGGCCCCCACTCATGCCCCCCAGCACCCCCACCCCCAGCACTGAGGGGCACCTGCCAGCAGGCCCCCACACATGTCCCCCAGCACCCCCACCCCCCAGCAGTAGAGGGCACCTGCCAGCAGGCCCCCACTCATGTCGCCCAACACCCTCACCCCCCAGCACTGAGGGGTACCTGCCAGCAGGCCCCCACTCGTGTCCCTCAGCACCCCCACCCCCCAGCAGTGAAGGGCACCTGCCAGCAGGCCCCCACTCATGTCCCACTCATGTCCCCTTGTACCCCCACCCCCCAGCACTGAGGGGCACCTGCCAGCAGGCCCCCACTCATGTCCTCCAACACCCCCACCCCCCAGCAGTGCAGGGCACCTGCTAGCAGGCCCCCAATAATGTACCCCAGCACCCCCACCCCCCAGCACTGAGGGGCACCTGCCAGCAGGCCCCCACTCATGTCCCCCAGCACCCCCACCCCCTAGCAGTGCAGGGCACCTGCCAGCAGGCCCTCACTCATATCCCCCAGCACCCCCACCCCCCAGCACTGAGGGGCACCTGCCAGCAGGCCCCCACTCATGTCCCACTCATGTCCGCCAGCACCCCCACCCCCCAGCAGTGCAGGGCACCTGCCAGCAGGCCCCCACTCATGTCCCCCAGCACCCCCACCCCCCAGCAGTGCAGGGTACCTGCCAGCAGGCCCCGACTCATGTCCCCCAGCACCCCCACCCCCCAGCAGTGTAAGGCACCCGCCAGCAGGCCCCCACTCATGTCCCCCAGCACCCCCACCCCCCAGCACTGAAGGGCACCCTGCCAGCAGGCCCCCACTCATGTCCCACTCATGTCCCCCAGCACCCCCACCCCACAGCACTGAGGGGCACCTGCCAGCAGGCCCCCACTCATGTCCCCCAGCACCCCTACCCCCCAGCACTGAGGGGCACCTGCCAGCAGGCCCCCACTCATGCCCCCCAGCACCCCCACCCCCAGCACTGAGGGGCACCTGCCAGCAGGCCCCCACTCATGTCCCTCAGCACCCCCACCTCCAGCAGTGCAGGGCACCTGCCAGCAGGCCCCCACTAATGTCCCACAGCACCCCCACCCCCCAGCACTGAGGGGCACCTGCCAGCAGGCCCCCACTCATGTCCCACTCATGTCCCCTTGCACCCCCACCCCCAGCACTGAGGGGCACCTGCCAGCAGGCCCCCACTCATGTCCCCAGCACCCCCACGCCCCAGCAGTGAGGGGCACCTGCCAGCAGGCCCCCACTCATGTCCCCCAGCACCCCCACCCCCCAGCAGTGCAGGGCACCTGCCAGCAGGCCCCCACTCATGTCCCCCAGCACCCCCACCCCCCAGCACTGAGGGGCACCTGCCAGCGGGCCCCCACCCATGTCCCACTCATGTCTCCCAGCACCCCCACCCCCCAGCAGTGCAGGGCACCTGCCAGCAGGCCCCCACTCATGTCCCCCAGCACCCCCACACCCCAGCACTGAGGGGCACCTGCCAGCAGGCCCCCACTCATGCACCCCAGCACCCCCACCACCCGGCAGTGCAGGGCACCTGCCAGCAGGCCCCCACATGTCCCCCAGCACCCCCACCCCCCAGCACTGAGGGGCACCTGCCAGCAGGCCCCCACTCATGTCCCACTCATGTCCCCCAGCACCCCCACCCCTCAGCAGTGCAGGGCACCTGCCAGAAGGCCCCCACTCATGTCCCCCAGCACCCCCACCCCCCAGCAGTGCAGGGCACCTGCCAGCAGGCCCCCACTCATGTCCCCCAGCACCCCCACCCCCCAGCAGTGTAAGGCACCCGCCAGCAGGCCCCCACTCATGTCCCCCAGCAACCCCACCCCCCAGCACTGAGGGGCACCCTGCCAGCAGGCCCCCACTCGTGTCCCACTCATGTCCCCCAGCAAACCCAACCCCCAGCACTGAGGGGCACCTGCCAGCAGGCCCCCACTCATGTCCCCCAGCACCCCTACCCCCCAGCACTGAGGGGCACCTGCCAGCAGGCCCCCACTCATGCCCCCCAGCACCCCCACCCCCAGCACTGAGGGGCACCTGCCAGCAGGCCCCCACTCATGTCCCCCAGCACCCCCACCCCCCAGCAGTACAGGGCACCTGCCAGCAGGCCCCCACTCATGTCGCCCAACACCCCCACCCCCCAGCACTGAGGGGTACCTGCCAGCAGGCCCCCACTCATGTCCCTCAGTACCCCCACCCCCCAGCAGTGCAGGGCACCTGCCAGCAGGCCCCCACTCATGTCCTACTCATGTCCCCTTGTACCCCCACCCCCCAGCACTGAGGGGCACCTGCCAGCAGGCCCCCACTCATGTCCTCCAACACCCCCACCCCCAGCAGTGCAGGGCACCTGCTAGCAGGCCCCCACTAATGTACCCCAGCACCCCCACCCCCCAGCAGTGCAGGGCACCTGCCAGCAGGCCCCCACTCATGTCCCCCAGCACCCCCACCCCCCAGCAGTGCAGGACACCTGCCAGCAGGCCCCCACTCATGTCCCCCAGCACCCCCACCCCCCAGCGGTGTAAGGCACCCGCCAGCAGGCCCCCACTCATGTCCCCCAGCACTGAGGGGCACCCTGCCAGCAGGCCCCCACTCATGTCCCACTTATGTCCCCCAGCACCCCCACCCCCCAGCACTGAGGGGCACCTGCCAGCAGGCCCCCATTCATGTCCCCCAGCACCCCTACCCCCCAGCACTGAGGGGCACCTGCCAGCAGGCCCCCACTCATGCCCCCCAGCACCCCCACCCCCAGCACTGAGGGGCACCTGCCAGCAGGCCCCCACACATGTCCCCCAGCACCCCCACCCCCCAGCAGTAGAGGGCACCTGCCAGCAGGCCCCCACTCGTGTCCCTCAGCACCCCCACCCCCCAGCAGTGAAGGGCACCTGCCAGCAGGCCCCCACTCATGTCCCACTCATGTCCCCTTGTACCCCCACCCCCCAGCACTGAGGGGCACCTGCCAGCAGGCCCCCACTCATGTCCTCCAACACCCCCACCCCCCAGCATTGCAGGGCACCTGCTAGCAGGCCCCCAATAATGTACCCCAGCACCCCCACCCCCCAGCACTGAGGGGCACCTGCCAGCAGGCCCCCACTCATGTCCCCCAGCACCCCCACCCCCTAGCAGTGCAGGGCACCTGCCAGCAGGCCCTCACTCATATCCCCCAGCACCCCCACCCCCCAGCACTGAGGGGCACCTGCCAGCAGGCCCCCACTCATGTCCCACTCATGTCCGCCAGCACCCCCACCCCCCAGCAGTGCAGGGCACCTGCCAGCAGGCCCCCACTCATGTCCCCCAGCACCCCCACCCCCCAGCAGTGCAGGGTACCTGCCAGCAGGCCCCGACTCATGTCCCCCAGCACCCCCACCCCCCAGCACTGTAAGGCACCCGCCAGCAGGCCCCCACTCATGTCCCCCAGCACCCCCACCCCCCAGCACTGAAGGGCACCCTGCCAGCAGGCCCCCACTCATGTCCCACTCATGTCCCCCAGCATCCCCACCCCACAGCACTGAGGGGCACCTGCCAGCAGGCCCCCACTCATGTCCCCCAGCACCCCTACCCCCCAGCACTGAGGGGCACCTGCCAGCAGGCCCCCACTCATGCCCCCCAGCACCCCCACCCCCAGCACTGAGGGGCACCTGCCAGCAGGCCCCCACTCATGTCCCTCAGCACCCCCACCCCCCAGCAGTGCAGGGCACCTGCCAGCAGGCCCCCACTAATGTCCCACAGCACCCCCACCCCCCAGCACTGAGGGGCACCTGCCAGCAGGCCCCCACTCATGTCCCACTCATGTCCCCTTGCACCCCCACCCCCAACACTGAGGGGCACCTGCCAGCAGGCCCCCACTCATGTCCCCAGCACCCCCACGCCCCAGCAGTGAGGGGCACCTGCCAGCAGGCCCCCACTCATGTCCCCCAGCACCCCCACCCCCCAGCAGTGCAGGGCACCTGCCAGCAGGCCCCCACTCATGTCCCCCAGCACCCCCACCCCCCAGCACTGAGGGGCACCTGCCAGCGGGCCCCCACCCATGTCCCACTCATGTCTCCCAGCACCCCCACCACCCAGCAGTGCAGGGCACCTGCCAGCAGGCCCCCACTCATGTCCCCCAGCACCCCCACACCCCAGCACTGAGGGGCACCTGCCAGCAGGCCCCCACTCATGCACCCCAGCACCCCCACCCCCCAGCACTGAGGGGCACCTGCCAGCAGGCCCCCACTCATGTCCGCCAGCACCCCCATCCCCCAGCAGTGAGGGGCACCTGCTAGCAGGCCCCCACTCATGTCCCCCAGCACCCCCACCCCCCAGCAGTGCAGGGCACCTGCCAGCAGGCCCCCACTCATGTCCCCCAGCACCCCCACCCCCCAGCACTGAGGGGCACCTGCCAGCAGGCTCCCACTCATGTCCCCCAGCAACCCCACCCCCAGCAGTGCAGGGCACCTGCCAGCAGGCCCCAACTCATGTCCCCCAGCACCCCCACCCCCCAGCAGTGTAGGGCACCTGCCAGCAGGCGCCCACTCATGTCCCCCAGCACCCCCACCCCCCAGCAGTGCAGGGCACCTGCCAGCAGGCCCCCACTCATGTCCCCCAGCACCCCCACCCCCCAGCACTGAGGGGCTCCTGCCAGCAGGCCCCCACTCATGTCCCACTCATGTTCCCTTGCACCCTGTTAGGAAAGATTTCGTTATTGTAGGGAACTTTCCTTCCATGTGGCAACCCCTAAACTTTTTGCTATTGTTTTCAACCTGTTTTCTTGACTTTGCCAGAGAAGTGCAGCCTTCTGCCGTACTCCTCTGGGCTTTCGCTCCTTTCTTACGGGGAAACTGACATGCCCTTAAGACAGTCAGTACCGGGGAACGCTGTTTCCCGTAGTTTCTTTTACCGTGTCGCCATTTTAGTGCAACACGACACAAGAGGGCACTGTAAACTAAGTTACAGCTCTCTTGGGTCTCTAGCCTTCTACAGACCCTAGACACTCTTTTAGGAGGGTTTTTGGATCGGTGCAAGTCATTCAGGGACTGGGCTGGTGGCAGCGATCATTTGGTTTATTTTGAGCTCCTTTTGCCGTTCTGAGCACCTTTTTGCCGCGAACACAAAAGGGTGGCCCGGCTACCCAAAATGGCCGGACCACGAGGCTCCTTTGTCTCGTCCACTGTCCGTCTTGCTCCCTTTACCTTCCCCCGGGTCAGGCGACCCGGGGCCTTCCTTATTTGGGCATGTAGTTTCCCGCGAAACACGGTTGCTTTCGCGGGCTTCTACATGTCGTTTGAGTGCCCCCAGGATGTGGGCTGGGCTGTCTGGTCCCAATACACATCCTGGGTGCCAGAGAGTCTAGGGTGGTGTGAATGCCTGGGACCACTGTGGTCCGTGATTGGTCCACGTATGGTATGTGTTTTGATGAGCGGATCTCCCATTGGCTCCCCTCCGTTTTGGCGCGAAGGGAACCGTGGATAAGAGGGGGCTGGAAACACCACTACCATGTCGATCTCCTGAGTTCTTACGAACCCAGGGATACAGGAGCCAAGTATCCTGCGAACACGAGGCTGGACCGAGGAATCGCTGGTGACCCCCTGAAGAACTTCTGCTCCTCATTGCTGTCGTCCGGTGAAGCCCTTTCCACCTAAGATCGAACAAGAAGGCCTGTACTGGCGCTTCGACCTATTGGAATAGCAGGACCAGCTATTCCCGGCACCTTCATCAACTCCTGCCGTAAGCCTTCGGAAGTGTCTCTGGGCCATCCAGTTGACTGACCAGCTTACTAAGGAGTCCTGCTCTGTAATCGCCGACAGGTTGGGTGGTATTCTGAGTCCGGGGCACGCTCACACGCTTCGTTTGCTTAGCAACCCTAAGCTAGAGGTGAACGGTGCTCGTTTGGCTTGAATACACCCGGCCGTTCCGTTGCCCTGCTGTGGCGACAAAACTGTGCTTGTTTCTTCGATCGGGACGTCTTTTTACTCTGCACGACGACGAGACGTTCCCTGCTCTTCAGAACCTGCCAGAAGCTGCATCTATCGAGGAGAAGCTCGGGCCTGCTTGCTTCGGGGACCGGTGAGTAGATTAGCTAGGATCTGGTCGCCCTCCTGCAGTGCCCCTTGCTTTTCCCCGCTGTAAATACAGCACCCCTTGTCCGTACTCGCGCCCTGCTTCTGCCTCACAGTGGAGGCTGCGCTAGAGTCGCGGACCGTGTTCTCCTTCATTAGGGCGCCCTACAGAGCTGTCCAACGTCCTCCGAAGAGCTCCACCTTCTGCCCATTGGCACCGGCGTGTGCAGGTACTTTTTGAGCGCTAGGCTCCACTCTTCGTAGGGATTGGACTACCATCCAGTTAGGGGCCTCAGAAGGCGGACATATTACACGCATTGGTTCGCACTGCCTGTTTTCCTTCCCCTGCAGGTGGATAACATATTTCGTGCTGCTAATGCTGTGAAACTGTGTATTCTGTATATATATTGGGCGGATAGTGTATGTGTTGGTTTAACATCGTTGTATATTGCTGCTTTTACTGTGGTTATTAGTTTCGAGGCCTTATAATAAATGTGTATCTATTTTTGATATAAACAACTGTTTGGAGTAGTTTGTCAGCGCTCTTGCTTTGTGTGCTCACTGCGGGCTTTCAGTCACCCTCACCCCTCTTGAGACCTAGTCTTGACCGCCGCGATCGCTACCTTGATTGGTCTGGCTTGTCCAGAGGTTACCCTGTTCCAAGTAATTAGGTTGGCCTTCTGAACTTCTGCGCCACCAGGACAGAGTTCAGAAATCCGTCTTAACAAATTGGTGTACAGCGGTGGGATACGACTGAAGGTATCCAGTGTTGCGCACGAGCTAAGGCGTTTTCAGGTTATTCCAACCAGGACACGCAGTAAAGTATTGAATATAACGTTAAAAAGGCCATAGTCCTATCGACAGTATGGAAACGAATACTTTATTAACCTTAAATGCTTCGAAATCGGAAACATTGAAGAAGATGTGTGCGGAGAGAGGGGTTTCCTCTCAAGGCACTAAATTGGAAATGATCCAAAGAATCGTGGCGTGGCAAGAAGCGCAGCTTGATGCTATAACTTCCGAGGACAGTGCAGAAGGTGGTGGGGCTGCTCTCACTGGCAGAACCGACGGTTCTGCCGCTGCACTGATCCATCACGACCACGAGGACAGGGAGGATGTAATGTCTAACGTTTCCTCTGCCAGTGTTGATGGGGAGGCTATGCTTGAATTCAAGAAGCAAGAGCTGCGGGTTAGGCAGCAGGAGCTTGAATTCAGCATAGCCAAACTAAAAATCGAACAGGCAGAAAAACAAAAAGACAGGGATCACCAGTTGGAACTGGCCAAGCTTCAGTTCGCAAAGGGGTCCAAGGGTCCTGGACATGGTTCTGGGGCTTCCTCTCATCCACGGTTTCCAAAAGATCTGCTCAGTGTGTATGAGGAACGAAATGACATTATGGACTGGTTAAATGCGTTTGAGTATGCATGCGAGGTTCAAGAGGTTGATAATGCGGATAAGATTGCATGGTTACTCAGCAGACTGCCCCATTCTGGTTGCAGTGCCATTATGGAAATGTCGAAGGCTGAGCGCGCTGATTTTGCAATGTTGAAGCAGACTCTCATTTTAAAGTTTGGGAAGACTCCGACCCAATATTTGAAAAGGTTTAGAGAGTATAAGAAAAAGGAAGGTGGTACTTGGGTGTCGTATGTAGCTGAGTCCCTGAAAAACTTGACTGGCTGGGTTGAAGGTTATAAGGTTTCTACCTTCGAAAGCATGATCAATCTGGTCATGCTGGAACACATTTTTGCTTCTTCTTCCCCGGAGCTTAAGCAGCATTTGGCCGATTCGAAGGAGATAGATCCTAAGAAGCTGGCCATTGCAGCAGACTTATGGGTGTCACATCGAGTGTCCCATAAGGACAAAACTCATCCTGGTAAGCAGGAGGAAGGGAAAAAGTCCAAAGATATGGAGGGTGGGGAATCTGCTAAATCTTCTTCCCATAAGGGCCACAAAAAGAAAAATAAGGGTAAGCCATACGAGAACTCACAGGGTAGCGGAGGTTCGCCTCCGAAACAGAACTCTGGTTATAATAAGCCTCCCTACGTAAACAGACCCAATGGGGCTTGTTTTTCTTGTGGAGCAACTGACCATGTGAAGGGGGATCCCCGGTGTAAGGTTAAACCTTTGGGGGTCCACTCCGCTAATCTGGCCTTCTCCTCCTACGAGGAAGAAGAGATTACAGGAGCATCCTTCTCCTCAGACTCGTTTCCCAGCGGGATCGAGGCTGAGGTAGTTTTAGTGTCCCTGGGTTCCTGGGAGCCTAAAGTCGCAGAGGCGTATGCTAGGATTCCGGATAATACCAAGCACTACTTTAAAGACAGTGTGCTGATCAATGGAGTGGATACTCCAGCTCTTAGGGATAGTGGGTGCAGTCGAACTGTAGTGGATTCTACCTTGGTAGACTCAGAGGAAGTTGCCAGAGCTCCTCTGATGCCCACTAAGTTGGCTGATGGCCCCCTCCGTATGTTTCCCGTGATCCCTGTTAATCTAACTTTAAATGGTACAGCAGTTAGGATTCCAGTGAGCATTCAGAGAAACGTCCCGGGAAAGGTCTTGTTGGGCAATGATCTCAGAGCTCTAGGGCTCGTAGGAGACACTGCCGAAAGACCCTACACACGGTCTCAAGCACGGGCAGCATTGGCCAAGTCCAATACGCCGCCCCAGCCGAAGGGGAAACCCAAGGCGAAAGGAGTCAACAAGTCCCGACGGGGGAAAGAGAATATTCCCCCGAGCTCGCCTACCACTGCGGTGGAGGGAGTTGGTCAATCGCCCGAGCCTGACGAGGAGGTGGCGATGCCTGAAGTGTTCGACCCCAACGACCATCCTGAACTAAAAGACTTGTTAGTTGAAGGAGGTCCTGATAGGGACGACTTCAGTAAGGGCCAACGTGAGTGCCCATCTCTGGAAGGCCTAAGGAGACAGGCCTGCTCCCAGCTTGAGGGTGAACCTCCTGGGAAGCATCGGATTTATTGGGAAGGTGGACTCCTGTACAGTGAGCCCACAGAGTCTACAGAAGGAGACCATAGGAGGTTGGTGGTTCCCCTTGCTGTTAGACCCTTCCTCTTGCAGTTGGCGCATGAAGTTCCCCTTGCTGGTCACCTTGGAATGAAGAGGACCAAGCAAAGGTTATCTATGCACTTCTACTGGCCCAAGATGGGGGTGCAAGTAGAAAGTCACTGCAGGAGTTGTGCCTCCTGCCAGTTGTCTGGTAAGGTTGGCGCGACAATCCAAGCTCCGTTGGTACCGCTCCCAGTTGTGGGGGTACCATTTGAAAGGGTAGGGATCGACATCGTTGGTCCCCTTGACCCGCAAACATCCTCAGGCAATAGGTTTATCCTGGTGCTGGTCGACCATGCAACCAGGTATCCTGAGGCCATCCCATTAAAGACTGTAACTGCCAAGTCAGTTGCAAAAGCTTTACTCGGCATATTTACTAGGGTTGGCTTCCCTAAAGAAGTTGTGTCAGATCGTGGCAGCAACTTTATGTCGAAGTATATGCAGGCTATGTGGAAAGAATGTGGGGTCACCTACAAGTTCTCTTCTGCATATCACCCCCAGACCAATGGTCTGGTGGAACGTTTCAACAGAACGTTAAAGAGCATGATTGGGGCTCTGGAGGAACCCCAGAGAAGAAAATGGGATCTTCTTTTACCATGCTTGCTGTTTGCCTACAGAGAGGTACCACAGGAGGGTGTTGGCTTCAGCCCCTTCGAACTTCTGTTCGGTCATCCCGTACGGGGACCCTTAGCCATCGTCAAAGAGGGATGGGAGATGCCCACTCCCCCAGTTACTACCAATGTAGTTGACTATGTGCTAGGGCTCAGAAAACGGATGGTACTCCTGATGGGCTTGGCTAGTGAAAAGTTGAAGGCAGGACAAGCGCTGGTGAAACATTGGTACGACCAGAAAGCTTCCTTAATTCACTTTACCCCTGGTCAGCAAGTCCTGATCATGAACCCTATAAGGCCTCGCGCTTTACAGGACAAATGGTCAGGCCCTTACACAGTGGTGGAGCCCCTGGGTGAGGTGAACTATTTAGTGGACCTTGGAAGGCCTGGACAGGCTCCAAAAGTGTTCCACGTAAATAGGCTGAAGGCTTTCGTCCCAAGAGTCGAAATCGCAGCACTGCTACTGGCGTCAGACGTTGAGGAAGAGGAGTCAGAACCTCTTCCCGACCTGTTCCAAAGCGGTCCTTCAGATAGCTCCGTTGAGGGTGTCCGAGTGGCCCCTCACCTGACTTCTGATCAGCAGGCTGAGGTGAAAAGTTTGCTTAGGCAGTTTTCCCCCCTGTTTTCACAGTCGCCTGGTTTGACACCTTGGTGCAAACATAACATTGACACAGGAGACAGTGTGCCTACCAAAAGTAGGGGATACAGGATGTCGGATAAAGTACGGTCTTATATTAAGACCGAGGTCAACAAGATGTTAGACCTTGGGGTGATTGAACCCTCTAGTAGTCCTTGGTCCAGTCCTGTGGTATTGGTTCCAAAGGCAGGCACTTCTGAATTGAGGTTCTGCGTGGATTACAGGGCTCTGAATGCTGTCACCAAGACAGACGCTCACCCCTTGCCTCGAACTGACGAGCTGGTGGATACCTTGGGTGCCTCCAAGTACCTCAGCACGTTTGACCTGACTGCGGGCTATTGGCAAATAGCTTTAGCAGAACATGCCAAGGAGAAGACAGCATTTTCAACTCCCGACGGGCTTTACCAATTCCGGGTAATGCCGTTCGGATTGAAGAATGCACCTGCCACTTTCCAGAGGCTTGTGAACCATGTGTTGAATGGGTTGGACGAATTCTGTCTTGCATATCTGGACGATATAGCAGTTTTCAGTGCCACCTGGGAAGACCATGTGAAACACCTCGGGATTGTGCTCCAGGCTCTTCAGAAAGCCCACTTGACCATAAAGGCGAGTAAATGCCAGATTGGACAAGGCTCAGTGGTTTACCTTGGGCATGAAGTAGGTGGAGGAAGGATACAGCCTCTCCCCAGTAAAGTACAAGCAGTACAAGACTGGCCTACCCCCACTACACAAACCCAAGTGAGAGCCTTCTTAGGACTCACGGGTTATTACCGCAATTTTATGGCAGACTATGGCACCATAGCTGCTCCTCTGACTGCCCTCACAACTCCGAAGAAACCCAAGAAGGTAACTTGGACTGACGAGTGTGAGAAGGCCTTCAATGGCTTGAAAGACTCCTTGTGCCAGGCCCCTGTGCTCAGGGCCCCTGATTATCAAAGACCTTTTATCGTGCAGACGGATGCCTCTGACACTGGGATAGGAGCTGTACTATCACAAGTAGATGAGAAGGGTAAGGAACACCCTATCGGTTTTATTAGTCGCCAGCTTAAGGACAGAGAGCTCAGGTGGTCCACGGTAGAGAAAGAATGTTTCTCTGTTGTGTGGGCCCTAAGGAAGCTGAGGCCCTACCTCTATGGGACCCACTTCACTGTGCAGACTGACCATAAGCCGTTAAAGTGGCTAATGAACATGAAGGGGGAGAATCCAAAGTTGCTTAGGTGGTCCATAAGTCTACAAGGCTTCGACTTCACTATTGAGCATAGGCCAGGTGTCCAACATAGCAATGCTGATGGGTTGTCCAGAATGTTTAACCGACCTGAACAAGAGACTCATCCAGGGGTGGATTAGTTCCCCCTGTCCATAGTCTGGGAGGGGCGAGTGTTAGGAAAGATTTCGTTATTGTAGGGAACTTTCCTTCCATGTGGCAACCCCTAAACTTTTTGCTATTGTTTTCAACCTGTTTTCTTGACTTTGCCAGAGAAGTGCAGCCTTCTGCCGTACTCCTCTGGGCTTTCGCTCCTTTCTTACGGGGAAACTGACATGCCCTTAAGACAGTCAGTACCGGGGAACGCTGTTTCCCGTAGTTTCTTTTACCGTGTCGCCATTTTAGTGCAACACGACACAAGAGGGCACTGTAAACTAAGTTACAGCTCTCTTGGGTCTCTAGCCTTCTACAGACCCTAGACACTCTTTTAGGAGGGTTTTTGGATCGGTGCAAGTCATTCAGGGACTGGGCTGGTGGCAGCGATCATTTGGTTTATTTTGAGCTCCTTTTGCCGTTCTGAGCACCTTTTTGCCGCGAACACAAAAGGGTGGCCCGGCTACCCAAAATGGCCGGACCACGAGGCTCCTTTGTCTCGTCCACTGTCCGTCTTGCTCCCTTTACCTTCCCCCGGGTCAGGCGACCCGGGGCCTTCCTTATTTGGGCATGTAGTTTCCCGCGAAACACGGTTGCTTTCGCGGGCTTCTACATGTCGTTTGAGTGCCCCCAGGATGTGGGCTGGGCTGTCTGGTCCCAATACACATCCTGGGTGCCAGAGAGTCTAGGGTGGTGTGAATGCCTGGGACCACTGTGGTCCGTGATTGGTCCACGTATGGTATGTGTTTTGATGAGCGGATCTCCCATTGGCTCCCCTCCGTTTTGGCGCGAAGGGAACCGTGGATAAGAGGGGGCTGGAAACACCACTACCATGTCGATCTCCTGAGTTCTTACGAACCCAGGGATACAGGAGCCAAGTATCCTGCGAACACGAGGCTGGACCGAGGAATCGCTGGTGACCCCCTGAAGAACTTCTGCTCCTCATTGCTGTCGTCCGGTGAAGCCCTTTCCACCTAAGATCGAACAAGAAGGCCTGTACTGGCGCTTCGACCTATTGGAATAGCAGGACCAGCTATTCCCGGCACCTTCATCAACTCCTGCCGTAAGCCTTCGGAAGTGTCTCTGGGCCATCCAGTTGACTGACCAGCTTACTAAGGAGTCCTGCTCTGTAATCGCCGACAGGTTGGGTGGTATTCTGAGTCCGGGGCACGCTCACACGCTTCGTTTGCTTAGCAACCCTAAGCTAGAGGTGAACGGTGCTCGTTTGGCTTGAATACACCCGGCCGTTCCGTTGCCCTGCTGTGGCGACAAAACTGTGCTTGTTTCTTCGATCGGGACGTCTTTTTACTCTGCACGACGACGAGACGTTCCCTGCTCTTCAGAACCTGCCAGAAGCTGCATCTATCGAGGAGAAGCTCGGGCCTGCTTGCTTCGGGGACCGGTGAGTAGATTAGCTAGGATCTGGTCGCCCTCCTGCAGTGCCCCTTGCTTTTCCCCGCTGTAAATACAGCACCCCTTGTCCGTACTCGCGCCCTGCTTCTGCCTCACAGTGGAGGCTGCGCTAGAGTCGCGGACCGTGTTCTCCTTCATTAGGGCGCCCTACAGAGCTGTCCAACGTCCTCCGAAGAGCTCCACCTTCTGCCCATTGGCACCGGCGTGTGCAGGTACTTTTTGAGCGCTAGGCTCCACTCTTCGTAGGGATTGGACTACCATCCAGTTAGGGGCCTCAGAAGGCGGACATATTACACGCATTGGTTCGCACTGCCTGTTTTCCTTCCCCTGCAGGTGGATAACATATTTCGTGCTGCTAATGCTGTGAAACTGTGTATTCTGTATATATATTGGGCGGATAGTGTATGTGTTGGTTTAACATCGTTGTATATTGCTGCTTTTACTGTGGTTATTAGTTTCGAGGCCTTATAATAAATGTGTATCTATTTTTGATATAAACAACTGTTTGGAGTAGTTTGTCAGCGCTCTTGCTTTGTGTGCTCACTGCGGGCTTTCAGTCACCCTCACCCCTCTTGAGACCTAGTCTTGACCGCCGCGATCGCTACCTTGATTGGTCTGGCTTGTCCAGAGGTTACCCTGTTCCAAGTAATTAGGTTGGCCTTCTGAACTTCTGCGCCACCAGGACAGAGTTCAGAAATCCGTCTTAACACACCCCCACCCCCCAGCACTGAGGGGCACCTGCCAGCAGGCCCCCACTCATGTCCCCAGCACCCCCATGCCCCAGCAGTGAGGGGCACCTGCCAGCAGGCCCCCACTCATGTCCCCCAGCACCCCCACCCCCCAGCAGTGCAGGGCACCTGCCAGCAGGCCCCCACTCATGTCCCCCAGCACCCCCACCCCCCAGCACTGAGGGGCACCTGCCAGCAGGCCCCCACTCATGTCCCCCAGCACCCCCACCCCCCAGCAGTGCAGGGCACCTGCCAGCAGGCCCCCACTCATGTCCCCTTGCACCCCCACCCCCCAGCACTGAGGGGGACCTGCCAGCAGGCCCCCACTCATGTCCCCCAGCACCCCCACCCCCCAGCAGTGCAGGGTACCTGCCAGCAGGCCCCCACTCATGTTCCCCAGTACCCCCACCCCCCAGCAGTGAGGGGCACCTGCCAGCAGGTCCCCACTCATGTCCCCCAGCACCCCACCCCCCAGCAGTGCAGGGCACCTGCCAGCAGGCCCCCACTCATGTCACCCAGCACCCCCACCCCCCAGCACTGAGGGGCACCTGCCAGCAGGCCCCCACTCATGTCCCTCAGCACCCCCACCCCCCAGCAGTGCAGGGCACCTGCCAGCAGACCCCCACTCATGTCCCACTCATGTCCCCTTGCACCCCCACCCCCCAGCACTGAGGGGCACCTGCCAGCAAACCCCCACTCATGTCCCCCAGCACCCCCACCCTCCAGCAGTGCAGGGCACCTGCCAGCAGGCCCCCACTCATATCCCCCAGCACCACCACCCCCCAGCAGTGAGGGGCACCTGCTAGCAGGCCCCCACTCATGTCCCCTTGCACTCCCACCCCCAGCACTGAGGGGTACCTGCCAGCAGGCCCCCACTCATGTCCCCCAGGACCCCCACCCCCAGAACTGAGGGACACCTGCCAGCAGGCCCCCACTCATGTCCCCCAGCAACCCCACCTCCCAGCAGTGCAGGGCACCTGCCAGCAGGCCCCCACTCATTTCCCCCAGCACCCCCACCCCCCAGCAGTGCAGGGCACCTGCCAGCAGGCCCCCACTCATGTCCCACTCATGTCCCCTTGCACCCCCACCCCCCAGCACTGAGGGGCACCTGCCAGCAGGCCCCCACTCATGTCCCCCAGCACCCCCACCCCCCAGCACTGAGGAGCACCTGCCAGCAGGCCCCCACTCATGTCCCACTCATGTCCCCTTGCACCCCCACCCCCCAGCACTGAGGGGCACCTGCCAGCAGGCCCCCACTCATGTCCCCCAGCACCCCCACCCCCCAGCACTGAGGGGCACCTGCCAGTAGGCCCCCACTCATGTCCCCCAGCACCCCCACCCCCCAGCACTGAGGGGCACCTGCCAGCAGGCCCCCACTCATGTCCCCCAGCACCCCCACCCCCCAGCAGTGCAGGGCACCTGCCAGCAGGCCCCCACTCATGTCCCACTCATGTCCCCCAGCACCCCACCTCCCAGCAGTGCAGGGCACCTGCCAGTAGGCCCCCACTCATGTCCCCCAGCACCCCCACCCACCAGCAGTGCAGGGCACCTGCCAGCAGGCCCCCACTCATGTCCCCCAGCACCCCCACGCCCCAGCACTGAGGGGCACCTGCCAGCAGGCCCCCACTCATGTCCCCCAGCACCCCCACCCACTCAGAACTGGGGGGCACCTGCCAGTAGGCCCCCACTCATGTCCCACTCATGTCCCCTTGCACTCCCACCCACCAGCACTGAGGGGCACCTGCCAGCAGGCCCCCTCTCATGTTCCCCAGCACACCCACCCCCCAGCACTGCGGGGCACCTGCCAGCAGTCTCCCACTCATGTCCCACTCATCTCCCCTTGCGCCCCCACCCACAGCACTGAGGGGCATCTGTCAGCAGGCCCCCACTCATGTCCCCCAGCACCCCCACCCCCCAGCAGTGCAGGGCACCTGCCAGCAGGCCCCCACTCATATCCCCCAGCACACCCACCCCCAGCATTGAGGGGCACCTGCCAGCAGGCCCCCACTCAAGTCCCCTTGCACTCCCACCCCCCAGCATTCAGGGGTACCTGCCAGCAGGCCCCCACTCATGTCCCCGAGCACCCCCACCCCCAGAACTGAGGGGCACCTGCCAGCAGGCCCCCACTCATGTCCCACTCATGTCCCCCAGCACCCCCTCCCCCAGCAGTGAAGGGCACCTGCCAGCAGGCCCCCACTCATGTCCCCCAGCACCCCCACCCCCCAGCAGTGCAGGGCACCTGCCAGCAGGCCCCCACTCATGTCCCACTCATGTCCCCTTGCACCCCCATCCCCCAGCACTGAGGGGCACCTGCCAGCAGGCCCCCACTCATGTCCCCCTGCACCCCCACCCTCCAGCAGTCAGGGGCACCTGCCAGCAGGCCCCCACTCATGTACCCCAGCACCCCCACCCCCCAGCAGTCAGGGGCACCTGCCAGCAGGCCCCCATTCATGTCCCACTCATGTCCCCTTGCACCCCCACCCCCCAGCATTGAGGGGCACCTGCCAGCAGGCCCCCACTCATGTCCCCCAGCACCCCCACCACCCAGCATTGCAGGGAACCTGCCAGCAGGCCCCCACTCATGTCCCCTTGCACCCCCACCCCCCAGCAGTCAGGGGCACCTGCCAGCAGGCCCCCACTCATGTCCCACTCATGTCCCCCAGCACCCCCACCCCCAAGCAGTGCAGGGCACCTGCCAGCAGGCCCCCACTCATGCCCCCGAGCACCCCCAACCCCCAGCACTGAAGGGTACCTGCCAGCAGGCCCCCACTCATGTGCCCCAGCACCCCCACCCCCCAGCAGTGCAGGGCACCTGCCAGCAGGCCCCCACTCATGTCCCACTCCCCTTGCACCTCCACCCCCCAGCACTGAGGGGTACCTGCCAGCAGGCCCCCACTCATGTCCCCCAGCACCCCCACCCCCCATCGGTGCGGGGCACCTGCCAGCAGGCCCCCATGCATGTTCCCCAACCCCCAGCAGTGAGGGGCACCTGCCAGCAGGCCCCCACTCATGTCCCCCAGCACCCGCACCCCCCAGCAGTGCAGGGCACCTGCCAGCAGGCCCCCGCTCATGTCCCCCAGCATCCCCACCCCCCAGCACTGAGGGGTACCTGCCAGCAGGCCCCCACTCATGTCCCCTTGCACCCCCACCGCCCAGCACTGAGAGGCACCTGCCAGCAGGCCCCCACTCATGTCCCCCAGCACCCCCACCCCCCAGCACTGAGGGGCACCTGCCAGCAGGCCCCCACTCATATCCCCCAGCACCCCCACCCCCCAGCACTTAGGGGCACCTGCCAGCAGGCCCCCACTCATGTCCCCTTGCACCCCCACCCCCCAGCACTGAGGGGCACCTGCCAGCAGGCCCCCACTCATGTCCCCCAGCACCCCCACCCCCCTGAACTGAGGGGCACCTGCCAGCAGGCCCCCACTCATGTCCCCTTGCACTCCCACTCCCCAGCACTGAGGGGTACCTGCCAGCAGGCCCCCACTCATGTCCCCGAGCACCCCCACCCACAGAACTGAGGGGCACCTGCCAGCAGGCCCCCACTCATGTCCCACTCATGTCCCCCAGCACCCCCATCCCCCAGCAGTGCAGGGCACCTGCCAGCAGGCCCCCACTCATGTCCCCCAGCACCCCCACCCCCCAGCAGTGCAGGGCACCTGCCAGCAGGCCCCCACTCATGTCCCCTTGCACCCCCACACCCCAGCACTGAGGGGCACCTGCCAGCAGACCCCCACTCATGTCCCCCTGCACCCCCACCCTCCAGCAGTCAGGGGCACCTGCCAGCAGGCCCCCACTCATGTCCCCCAGCACCCCCACCCCCCAGCAGTCAGGGGCACCTGCCAGCAGGCTCCCACTCATGTCCCACTCATGTCCCCTTGCACCCCCACCCCCCAGCACTGAGGGGCACCTGCCAGCAGGCCCCCACTCATGTCCCCCAGCACCCCCACCACCCAGCATTGCAGGGAACCTGCCAGCAGGCCCCCACTCATGTCCCCTTGCACCCCACCCCCCAGCAGTCAGGGGCACCTGCCAGCAGGCCCCCACTCATGCCCCCCAGCACCCCCAACCCCCAGCACTGAAGGGTACCTGCCAGCAGGCCCCCACTCATGTCCCCCAGAACCCCCACCCCCCAGCAGTGCAGGGCACCTGCCAGCAGGCCCCCACTCATGTTCCACTCTCCTTGCACCTCCACCCCCCAGCACTGAGGGGTACCTGCCAGCAGGCCCCCACTCATGTCCCCCAGCACCCCCACCCCCCATCAGTGCAGGGCACCTGCCAGCAGGCCCCCATGCATGTTCCCCAACCCCCAGCAGTGAGGGGCACCTGCCAGCAGGCCCCCACTCATGCCCCCCAGCACCCCCAACCCCCAGCACTGAAGGGTACCTGCCAGCAGGCCCCCACTCATGTCCCCCAGCACCCCCACCCCCCCAGCAGTGCAGGGCACCTGCCAGCAGGCCCCCACTCATGTTCCACTCTCCTTGCACCCCCAGCAGTCAGGGGCACCTGCCAGCAGGCCCCCACTCATGTCCCACTCATGTCCCCCAGCACCCCCACCCCCAAGCAGTGCAGGGCACCTGCCAGCAGGCCCCCACTCATGCCCCCCAGCACCCCCAACCCCCAGCACTGAAGGGTACCTGCCAGCAGGCCCCCACTCATGTCCCCCAGCACCCCCACCCCCCAGCAGTGCAGGGCACCTGCCAGCAGGCCCCCACTCATGTTCCACTCTCCTTGCACCTCCACCCCCCAGCACTGAGGGGTACCTGCCAGCAGGCCCCCACTCATGTCCCCCAGCACCCCCACCCCCCATCAGTGCAGGGCACCTGCCAGCAGGCCCCCATGCATGTTCCCCAACCCCCAGCAGTGAGGGGCACCTGCCAGCAGGCCCCCACTCATGTCCCCCAGCACCCCCACCCCCCAGCAGTGCAGGGCACCTGCCAGCAGGCCCCCACTCATGTCCCCCAGCACCCCCACCCCCCAGCACTGAGGGGCACCTGCCAGCAGGCCCCCACTCATGTCCCACTCATATCCCCCAGCACCCCCATCCCCCAGCAGTGCAGGGCACCTGCCAGCAGGCCCCCACTCATGTCCCCCAGTACCCCCACCCCCCCAGCACTGACGGGCACCTGCCAGCAGGCCCCCACTCATGTCCCCCAGCACCCCCACCCCCCAGCACTGAGGGGCACCTGCCAGCAGGCCCCCACTCATATCCCCCAGCACCCCCACCCCCCAGCACTGAGGGGCACCTGCCCGCAGGCCCCCACTCATGTCCCCTTGCACCCCCACCCCCCAGCACTGAGGGGCACCTGCCAGCAGGCCCCCACTCATGTGCCCCAGCACCCCCACCCCCCTTAACTGAGGGGCACCTGCCAGCAGGCCCCCACTCATGTCCCACTCATGTCCCCTTGCACCCCCACCCCCAGCACTGAGGGGCACCTGCCAGCAGGCCCCCACTCATGTCCCCCAGCACCACCACCCCCCAGCAGTGCAGGGCACCTGCCAGCAAGCCCGCACTCATGTCCCCCAGCACCCCCACCCCCAGCACTGAGTGGCACCTGCCAGCAGGCCCCCACTCGTGTCCCCCAGCACCCCCACCCCCAAGCACTGAGGGGAAACTGCCAGCAGGCCCCCACTCATGTCCCACTCATGTCCCCCAGCACCCCCACCCCCCAGCAATGAGGGGCACCTGCCAGCAGGCCCACACTCATGTCCCACTCATGTCCCCTTGCACCCCCACCCCCGAGCAGTGAAATGACGATCTCATGACACAAACCAAAAGTCAACTATGTACATCAACACATGTCCGTCACACGAAGGCAGGCGGTAGCGTCCCTGCGCATTAAAAAAAAATGTGCGCTAACAAAAAGCACGTATATACAGCTCTGATGAATGTCCCATACTGTGGCCCTCTAGGACAAATGACATGCAAAGGGGTATGCGACAGACACGGAGACCCGCTGTGTCAAAAATAGTGTGTATTTCGGGGGGGCGCGGGAAGTTTCACATGCGATTGAGCCTGGGCGAGCGGGGTACGTGTATTTCAGGGGCTCGCGGGAAGTTTTACACGCGATTGGGCCTGGGCGAGCGGGGTACGTATATTACTGGGGTGGGTGGGGAAGTACAGGAGGCAAATGCGCAGAACGCCCACACGCACGCGCCAAAAAAGACGCGCTAAACCAGAAACACGTACGCCAGCAGGAAGCAGGCGTACGTGGACCCGCGCAGCATAAAAGTGCGCGCAAACAACAAGCAAGCTCAGACACCAGGATGAACATACCGTTCCTAGCAACAGTGGTCGTGGGATACTGCAGGAGGAGGAGGATAGTCAAGCCCAGAATTTTCACACCCAGAACCAGCCTTTTTACGATGCCTGATGACCACGTGTATGGGAGGTACAGGTTTCCACCTCACATAATACTCGACCTGGTCAGTGAGTGGGAGGATGACCTCACATCACCCACCCTCTGCTCCCAAGCACTCAGCCCCCTGGAGAAGGTCCTCAATGAACTGCAGTTTTTGTCCAACGGATCATTTCAGCGGACAAGTGCCATAGTGGGGGGGTGTCACAGGCCACGCAGTCACGCTGCCTACACCAGGTCTTGGCCATCATGACTGCACGCCCATCAGTCCGCAGGCACATATACCTGCCCAGAACACCTGCAGAAAGGCAGGCTGCCGTCCAGGATTTCTATGGGGTGGCACAATTCCCCAAAGTCCTAGGTGCCATTGATTTCACCCATGTTGCTCTAGGTCCCCCCAGGGCATCAGAGCACATCTATAGAAACCCCAAGCACTGGCATTCCATCAACGTGCAGGTAGTATGTGATGCCAAGGGAATCATCACCTCAGTATATGGCAACTATCCAGGGTCCACCCATGACAGTTTCATTTACAGAATGTCAACCCTAAACCGGGACCTAGAAGCTGGGCGGCATGGTGATACATGGCTGCTTGGTGAGTATAAATGCCACAGCACATGCATGCATGCCAGATACTGAGTAATGTCACAACCCTACTAATGATACCCATCACCACCTCCCCAGGATACAGTGCCTACCCTCTGAGCATCCACATGATGATGCCAATTCAGAACCCCACCAGGCCACCCGAGGCAAGATACAACACAGCCCATATTGCATCCCGGGGCATAGTGGAGCGCACATTCGGAGTGCTCAAGTCACGCTTTCGCTCCCTTGACCGTTCTGGTGGGCAGCTGTTATACGCTCCCCCAGTAGTGTGCAGGATGATGGTGGCAGCATGTGTCCTGCACAACGTTGCAACACGCCGGGGCCTGTCGGTGGACATGGTGGTGCCCCCACATCCCCAACCACATGCACGCCCGCTGCGCATGGGAGGGGAAAGGGCACGGGGTGAGGCATCCCGAACGCAGCTGGTGGCTAATTACTTCACTTAGAATCACACCCCTGTGGAGTGCACACAGCCCTGCAACATACCAGCTGACAATCGATGATGACACAAGGGACAGTCAACTGTCACAACCATACCAGCCTGAGATTGGTCACCTGGAAGTGTCACAATGTGTGCATCCCTACCTACAGAAACACCACCAATGTTGTGTCATCAAAAGACACATATGCTGCTAAATGCATTACCCCCTTGCAAAATACAACATGAGAACAGTGCCATGTCACCCAACCCCTCCCCAGCACCACCATCCAACACATCATGGCATGTCATGCTATGTGAGAGCAAACAAAGCAATCCCGAAAACCTGACACAAGTTTCACAAAGTACAGTGTCCCTAATGGAAACTGGCCACACACAATATGCTCCCAGTAATGTTGAACTAACAACACACATGACCAAATACTTACCAACAATACAATGCAGCTACACAAGCTCAAACATAACTAAAACATGACAGTACTAAGTTAAAGTAGTCGTAGTTTTACAACCTGAATATGCCACCACATCGCCCCCTTCCAACTGTAGTCTTGCAGGCTTCAAAACTTGTCTGTGTACTGCATACAACATGAACTCCATCTCCAAAGTAGACGGCCTTGTGAAGACATGAGGAATGAACCTGCAAATTTAGAGGGAGACATGGAAGCAGAAGCATACATAATTACAACATCCAGTGTACAATACAACAACAATATACGCAAGGAATGTCTACACAGTATTGACTACAGACCGCCCACACAGCTCATGGGTGTCCAACATCACTGTGTAAGTCACTGTCACTTGGGCACACCCTTTGCAAGCCCATGGAAACGGAAAGCAGGAGGGGTGTGTGTCTCACGAACCCAAGCATCTAACCCAAACTCAGGACAAGCTTGCATGTGCCCAGCCGGACTACAGTGGATGCCCACGGGAGCCACACAAGGCAACACACTGTAACAAAAAATCAAAAATGGCCATATGGGGGCCAGTGGGTGTGGGGGAGGCCACCCAGGAGGTCCGAGGACAAGGTGCACACCAACAGCCACCTGTGTGGATGTTGGGAAATAAAAACACCTCCATGGGCTCATGGCCTGCACGGCTACGCTATCGTGAGAGAATCAGAATCGCTGTGGTCGCTCTCATCACCCTGTGCTGCTGCCCCCACAGGAGGTGGTGGTGCTATGGGAGGCAGCCCATGCAAAGCCCTCGTCTGGTCCTCCATGGCAGCAAGCATGCGGGTGTCGAAGGTCTCGTTCTGGAGGATTATAGTGCGGAGATCCCCATGCACCACCTGACGTGATGCCCGGACCTCCTCCCGAGTCGCATGCATCTCAGCTGAGAGCGTACGTGTGACCCGCTCCAGCTGCTGTTCTGTCCTCAAGTTAGTGGAAGCCTCAAGGTCAACAAGAGTCTCCCTGAGGTGATGGAGTTCTACCCTCAGGGCTTCCCTGTGGCCCTGGGACTCTATAGAAATGGCTTCCCGCAGAGTCTCCAGTGCCGCCCGTCTGTCCTCCCTGAGTGATTGGCAAATGGAGTCTGTTGCCTGCTGTAGTTGCTCCATCTGCCTTTCAGGGGGGACAATGGAAGTGGCCACCCTCTCCAATGCTTGAGCCATCATCTCAGATGATGCTGCCTGTTGTTTTGCCATACCGTATATGGCTTGCTCCCATGCGGTATTGCCTGGTGGCACACGGCCACCACGTTGGCGGGCACCACACCTGTCTGGGGCAAGGCGAACTGCGCCTTGCTGTGCCGGCACTGCCTGAGGCTGCAGGACTGCATTCACCCTCTGATCTGCTGGCCCAGGAACAGGATCAGATGTTGCGGAGTGTGACCCTGCATCCGTAACCACAAAAGGCGGACCTACCAACACTGACATCCCCATAGAGGGTTCTACCCCTGCTGCAGGTGGGTTGGACAGAACAGAATCCCTGCCAGAAACACTTACCTGCAACGCCACATAGGTCTCATCATCCGAATCAACACCTGCATAGAGGTCTGGGGAGATGCACCCAGATACACCCCTGGAGAGAATGGTCTGCAGCAAGAGTGGGTTCTCACCCACCACCATACCACATCCCCCACTGGTGCCCTGTTGTGCCTGAGATCCCTCCTGGGTCTGCACCATCTCCTCAACCTCAACAGCATCAAGTGTGTCATCCCCTGCAAAAACATGAAAGACAAAAAATGGACACAGGCATTAGCACCATGGCACACAATTAGGCCTGACAAGCTTCAGAACCAGTCCTTGATTGACACATGTCCCACATGACTATAACCCTCCCATGCATGCACTGTCACTGAGTTTGAAGGGGAGGCAAATGGCAGACACTGATGACACCAAGATGGAAGAGCAACACATTAGGTGCATGCTGGCTAGCAGTGCTATCACACATTGGCCTGTGAGTGGCATGTCCAATCCACATACATGACACATGCCATCACACAGATGGCATGTACCATAGGCATGTCACATATTGTTTGACAATAGGGCTGAGAAATGCGTAGTAAAAGGGGGGGAATTGAAACAATCAGCCTGAATGAACACTGAAAAATACGGAACAATGTTGTTGCAAGATGCCACTTCAAGGGCAACTGGCGTGATGTTGCGCAAAATGTCTACTGTGGGCAGAAGGGATACTGTAATACCCAAATCCAGGGGCGCAGAATGTTTTGGATGAAGCACATGGGTGACCCAAACCACGCAGGCACACACACCCTCACCTGGCACTCAATCTGAACCCCTCACACACATAACATTCACATGGATCACACACACATGCATGTGCACTCACCGGACAATGCCTCGTAATCTGGCAGTTCTCCCACACCTTGGATCTGTTCCTCTGTGACGTAGGTCCCAGCAACATACTCATGTACAGTGAGTTCAATGTCCTCTGGTGGAGACCCACCTCCAGTCACCAGAGTAGCGGAATGATTTGAGGCCAGCTTTTTCTTTGCCCTGCGTTTAAGGTCATTCCAGCGCTTGTAGTGTGCGCCTCACAAATCCAAGGCCACTTAGGATGTCCGCGACGGTCTGCCAGTGTGCCTGACGTTGAGCAGGTGTGGTCTTGCACCCTGCAGTTATCAACATTTCGCGGGCCTGTGCGGACACATACTGCACTAGTGCATCACGTTCGGCATCATTGAAGCTAGGCTTCCTTGGCGTGCCGGACTGCGTAGCTGTGTCTGGGGTATCAGCCTGTAGTGGACGAGCACTCTTCCTCTTTCTTTTGGAAGGTGGTGGGGATCCTGAGTGGCTTACGCCGCTCCAGTCACTAGGGGCAGGAGCACCGGTGGACTGGGTAGTAGGAGTGTGCGAATGCACACTGACCATAGGACTTGGTGCAGGCATTGGCTGGAGTGTGATGTTGGCAGGGGGAACGTCAGTATGATGGACCGGGACCGACACTGTCCTGGCTGGGAGAGTCAGAGCTGGGGTGGATGGAGCTGCAGCTGCCCCTGCAGCCTCCCCACCCTGCCTACTCGGGGCAGCAGATGACATAGCTGCCCCAGATCCACGTGGCTTGGAGACACCAACTTGCACCGCCACACGTGGCCTAGACTTGCTGACCTGGAAGTCAGCCTGGGAGTCTTCCTGTGCCAGGTCAGGTGCCACAATGGGCCCAACCAACAAGGGCTGAGCTGGGATGGTGTCAGCCACGTTTCCCTCAACCATGGGGGCGGGGGCATGGGTGTCCCTGATTGGGCCTCCACACATGGGGGATAGGGGCACTCTGCAAATCCCGGCCACGTCCCCTACTGCGCCCACCACGCCCACCTGTTGAGGCTCGGCCACCTTTGCCTCCCTTACCGCTTGCTCGCCTCCCAGCCATGGCACTGATGTTGTTGTGCGTATGGGAGTTGCAGTAAACTATTGTCCTAGGCAATTGGGGTCAAAGGGGTAGGGTACTAGATGGAATTCGTACCTTAGTGCACTAGCAAGGCTGTATGTGACCCCTGGGGGAAGATGACGGGTCACGCAACGCACAGGCACCCCAAAACCAGAAAATAACGTGCACGCAACCCCTCGTAGACCACGTGCGTGGAAAAATGAACCTGCACTACGCTGTGGCACCCAGAAACACACAAAAAAGCATACACGTGTTACACGCAGCCTACAATGACACACGGGGCAAGCACAGTTGGTAAATACGTGCGCGACTCACCGTCTGCCTGGAAAAAGAGCGTTGGCAACACCCCCGCCAAAAGAAGAATTGTACGCTGTCTGAGGAGACAGGACAAAAGAAGAAGTGAACGCTGTTTGAGGAAACAGGCCCAACAGAAAATCAGAAAAAAGCTGTCAGAGGTAACAGGGAGTACGAACTAGAAACGCTGTGAAGTAAATCGCGTGTGAACCGACAAGAAGTACAGAATTCACCCACTCGCTCTCCACGAAAAGCACGTACAAGGAAATGACGTCCTACACGTACCTTTTAAACCGGCCCACACGTCCAACGTCACTTCCGCGTATACGCGCTAAGGCCCTATCCTCAAATTACACGAGCTGACACTCGGACGTGCAGTTCTTGGACGTGTAACATACACCCATGTTCAGGGAAACGCCTGCGCGCACACGTCACAGATGCGCTTACGAGCTAAGGGCCTTTGGTCCAATGAAATCGCATACGTGTGCTGACAAGAGCCTTTCCTCGAATTACACGCTGACGTGCAAGATTTTCACGTGCCAAATCACTCCATATCAAGCTGGCCACGTGTAAGCACACGGAAGACCACGCTCCTGCCCAGAAGGCCGAATTACTGCCCCCCAGAGCCCCGAGCACGCTCCCACCTGCCATCTGCTGTTGCCTGACTGCCTGCTGCCCACGTGCCCTGCCATTTGCTGCCTGCACGTCAGCCAGGGGTGCTGTTGCTGTGACCACCCCTGCTGGAACCGAAGACTCCCGACTGGGATTCCATCGCTCCACAGCCCAGCCCCAGGACCCAGTTGCCCACCCACTCCTGCCTCTGGGGTTGCCATGTCCAGCACTACACCATCTGGCGGCACTGGCAACCCCCAGCCAGAGAGGCAGAGGGCCACCAGCTTCACTGCCACCGAAGTTGGTGTCCTGGTGGAGCAAGTCCTGGGGCAGTATGATGCCCTCTTTGGAAGGTCGCGCGCCGACAAGGAAGGATGGACCAGGATCTGGACGGACATCGTGACTGCCATCAACGCGGAGGGGGTGGCAGTCCGCGAATTCCATCATGTCAAGAAGCACTGGGAGGACTTCAGGTCCAGGACCCTCAACAAGGCCTGGCGCCTCTTGAAGGCAGCGGATGCAAAGGGGCGCAGGGGCCACCTGTCGGAAGACCAAATGAGGGTCCTGGAACGCGTATGCCCAGCGCTCACCACGTCCAGGTCCTTGAAAGGCACACCCATCTGGAGTCGAGCGGTAAGTGTACATGCATACTGATTGGAAGCTGTGCGTGTGGTGGTGTGCCAGTAGTGTGCAGGTTGCACATGTGGTTTTGTAGGGCCATGTATGGATGTGTATGTACAGGGCCGTGAGGCCGACACATGCGAGTCCTTTCATGTGTGAGACACATGGATGGTGTATTTGTGGATAAGCATGCAGGCCAAATGCAGATGTGTGAGCACACATGTTTGAATGACTGTGTATGTCAGTTGTCAAGGTTGTGGTGTCACACATGGATGTTGGTTCCAGCTGCATGTATCTGCACTGTGTACATGTGCATGTATGTGTATCTGACAAGTGTGCAACTGTCATGCAACATGGATGCATGTGAGACTGATATGTAGAAGACTGATTGCCAGATGTGACATGGATGCCGATCGAATCACTGCGACACTTGGTGGAGGTGTACACATGCATGTAAGTGTGGTGGCGTGTGTGCATGTCTAGTGCACTCCCTGTGACTCATGTGATGTCTGGCTCACCTTTGCCTGCTCATGCTGTTGTATGTGTATGGATGGTGCTGGCTGATGCGATATGGCTGTGGAATAGCTCATGTGTGGTATTTGAAATGACATGTGTGTTGGGGATTGTGATGCCATGTCTGAAGTTTGACAATGACACTTGTGTGCAACTGTCAAGTGTGTATGAGTCAATTGTACAGTGCCCTGATGCCTGTGTCCTATCTCTCCCTGTCTGCAGCGTCGACTGATGAAGAGGGCGGAGAGGGTGCTGTGGAGCACAGCGGCTGGGATCGCACCGCCAGCCGGAGACGCAAGGCCCGGCTCCCCTCCCATGTTGTCATCTCGTCGGGGAGTGAGGAGTCCTTTGCCGCGTCCCAGGTCGCAGCTGCCGAGGGGAGGTCCAAGAGTCAGAGGTCGGAGTTGGAATCCTCAGCAGCAGAAGGGGCAGCTGAGACCCCACAGGGCCCGACAGAGGAAGATGGCACGGAGTCATCCAGGTTGGTGGCGGGTTTGGTGGAGGAGGAGGCCATGCAAGGGACAGAGACGGGGTCTGGAGGTGGGGATTCCACTGGTGCTAGTGGTGCAGTGCAGGGGCAGGGACAGGAGGCAGCACAGGCCACCGCGGAGGTGCCTGTGTGTAATCCTGTCCCCGATCCTGTGACTGCATCATCCTGCACCAGCAGGGATACCTACGTCCAGACCCGTTTTCAGACAGGGGATGAGCTTACGACAACTGGCCTTCCTCTGCCTGCGGATGTGGCTATCTGGGACCGGGTTGAGCCTGTCCTGGTGGTGTGGCGTTGCGTCAACGGGCCATGCGAGGTGAAATGCAGTCTTTTCATGGGGAGACTGCATGTCGTCTCGAATGGCTCGTTGACCATGTCGACCTACTGGGACAGTCCACCAGGGCCGGATTCCTCCGTTTGCTGGGCCTTGTTCCGACCCCCTCCTCAACTGAACCCCCTATGCGCCAGTCGTACTCGGTGCCATCTTCCCACCCATGTGTCACCTGGGTGCTCTGTGGAGCTGCCTCTGACCCTGCGGCCAGGCTGGTGGAGGACACATCCCTGCCACAGTCGGGTGTCGGACGTCCAGCAGGGGTGGCCACCTCAACAACTGCACCCCAGCCGGAGGAGGATGTGCAGGCAGCAAGAGCCAGGGTACGGGCAGAGGCACAGCAGCAGCAGCAACAAGGTGGGAGCCATGATGGCTCGGGGCCTTTGTCATCGGAGGGGCAGGCATCGGCCAGAGGGCAGGAGGACCCAGGACGGGAAGTGTCTTCCGTGTGGCAGCGGTTAGGCCATGCCATAGATGTGGAGCGGCAGCGGACAGAAGAGGCACGGCTCACGATGGTTAGGGCGGAGAACTCCATGCGGAGGGCCCTGAGGCGGCCCGAGTGCCTCGAGGCAATTCGTAGGGAGTTGGAGGAGAACATGTCGTCGTCCCTGCGAGCCCTCGGGCCATGGAAGAGGACCGCCTCCGGGACATTGAGCAGGAGTTCGATGATGCCCTGGCCCGGGACATCCAAAAGTGAGCCGTCGGACTAGCCCGCTGCCCTTGTAAATAGTTAGATAGTGTTAGGTTTCCTTTGGTTTTTTCTATATTTTGGTTGCGCTTGGACAATGCACCACGTTTATGTATATAGATTTTCCCATATGTAGTATTTTTGATAGGTTTCATTTCTTCAGTTGGGATCATGGACTGTTAGGAAAGATTTCGTTATTGTAGGGAAATTTCCTTCCATGTGGCAACCCCTAAACTTTTTGCTATTGTTTTTAACCTCGTTCTTGACTTTGCCAGAGAAGTACAGCCTTCTGCCGCACTTCTCTGGGCTTTCGCTCCTTTCTTACGGGGAAACTGACATGCCCTTAAGACAGTCAGTACCGGGGAACGTTGTTTCCCGTAGTTTCTTCTATCGTGTCGCAGCTTTAATGCAACACGACACAAGAGAGCACTGTAAGCTAAGTTACAGCTCTCTTGGGTCTCTAGCCTTCTACAGGCCCTAGATACTCTTTTAGGAATGTATTTGATCGGTGCAAGTCATTCAGGGACTCGAATGGTGGCAGCGATCGTATTGTTTATTTTGAGCTCCTTTTGGCGTTCTGAGCACGTTTTTGCCCTGAACCCAAAATGGTGGCCTGGCTCCCAAAATGGCCAGGCCGCGAGGCTCCTTTGTCTTGTCCACTGACCGTCTTGCTCCCTTCACCTTCCCCAGGTTCAGCGACCCGGGGCCTTCCTTATTTGGGCATGTACTTTCCCGCGAAACGTGGTTGCTTTCGCGGGCTTCTACATGTCGTTTGTGTGCCTCCAGGGTGTGGGCTGGGATGTCTGGTCCCAATACACATCCTGGGTGCCAGAGAGTCTAGGGTGGTATGAATGCCTGGGACCACCGTGGTCCGTGATTGGTCCACGTATGGTATGTGTTTTGATGAGCAGATCTCCCATTGGCTCCCCTCCGTTTTGGCGCGAAGGGAACCGTGGATAAGAGGGGGCTGGAAACACCACTACCATGTCGATCTCCTGAGTTCTCACGAACGAAGGAATACAGGAGCCAAGTATCCTGCAACCAAGAGGCTGGACCGAGGAATCGCTGGTGACCCGCTGAAGGAATCCTCCTTTGCACTGCTGTCGTCCTGAGAGCCACTGTCCTCCTTTGATCGAACCAGAAGGCCTGTACTGGTGCTTCGACCTTTGGAATAGCAGGAACAGCTATTCCCGGCATCTACAACATCTCCCGCCAAGTAAGCCTTCGGAAGCGTCTCTGGGCCATCCAGTTGACTGACCAGCTTACAAGGGAGCCTTGTTCTGTAACCGCCGCCAGGTTGTGCCGTATCTTGAGTCCTTGTCACTCTCCCACACTTCGTGCCCTTGGCGTTCCCAAGTCTGAAGGGAGGAGTGTACTTTTGACTCAGATACGCAGGGCCGCTCCGTTGTCCTGCTGCGGCAACAAACTGTGCCGGTTTCGTCGATTGGGACGTCTTTTTGATCTACACGACTACAAAGCATTCCCTGCTCTTCTGAAACCTGCCAGCTGCTGATACGAACGTGGAGAAGCCTGGGACTGCTTGCTTCGGGGACCGGTGAGTAGTATATCTAGGATCTGGTCGCCCTCCTGCAGTAACCCATTGCTGTTCCCCGCTGTGTAATACAGCACCCCTTTTGGCCCGTACTCGCGCTCTGCTTCTGCCCGCTGTGGAGGCTGCGCTTGAGTTGCGGACCCTGTTCTTCTTCTGCTGTGCACTAACCCGAACTGCCTGACTTCCTCCGAAGAGCTTCTCCTTTTGCCCGTTGGCACCAGCGTGTGCAGGTACTTTGAGCACAAGGCTCCACTCTTCGCAGGGCTCGGACTTCCATCTAGTTAGGTGCCTATGAAGGCGAACTAAGTCGAAAGCATTATCGCACTGCCTGTTTTCCTTCCCTTTCAGGTGGACTACATATTTCGTGCTTTAAACGCTTGCGACTGTGTATTTGTATATATATTGTGGTGATTTGGTATGTGTTGGCTTAATACTGTGTTATTGTGATTTTCTTGCTACGGTCGTTGTTTTAAAGGCCTTAAAATAAATGTGTTTATATTTTTGATATAACACCTGTTTGGAGTAGTTTGTAAGCGCTCTTGCTTTGTGTGCTCATTGCGGGCTTTCAGTCACCCTCACCCCTCTTGAGACCTAGTCTTGACCGCCGCGATCGCTACCTTGATTGGTCTGGCTTGTCCAGAGGTTACCCTGTTCCAAGAAATTAGGTTGGCCTTCTGAACTTCTGCGCCACCAGGACAGAGTTCAGAAATCCGTCTTAACAAATTGGTGTACAGCGGTGGGATACGACTGAAGGTATCCAGTGTTGCGCACGGGCTAAGGCATTTCAGGTTATTCCAAACAGTACACGTAGTGGATTGTTGTAATATAACTTTAAAAAGGCCATAGTCCTATCACACAGTATGGAAACAAGTACGTTGTTAACTTTAAATGCTTCCAAATCAGAAACGCTGAAAAAGATGTGTGCGGAGAGAGGTGTTTCCTCTCAAGGCACAAAATTGGAAATGATCCAAAGAATCGTGGCGTGGCAAGAAGCGCAGCTTGACGCTATTACTTCTGAGGACAGTGCGGAAGGTGGTGGGGCTGCTCTCACTGGCAGAACCGACGGTTCTGCCGCCGCACTGTTCCACCGCGACCACGAGGACAGGGAGGACGAGATGTCTAATGTTTCCTCTGCCAGTGCTGACGGGGAGGCTAGGCTTGAATTCAAGAAACAAGAGCTGCGGTTTAGGCAGCAGGAGCTTGAATTCAGCATAGCCAAACTGAAAATCGAACAGGCAGAAAAACAAAAAGACAGGGATCACCAGTTGGAACTGGCCAAGCTTCAGGTTGCAAATGGGTCCACGGGTCCTGGACATGGGTCTGGGGCCTCCTCTCATCCACGGTTTCCAAAAGATCTGCTCAGTGTGTATGAGGAACGGAATGACATTATGGACTGGCTAAATGCGTTTGAGTATGCATGCGAAGTTCAGAAAGTTGACAATGCTGACAAGATTGCGTGGTTGCTCAGTAGACTGCCCCATTCTGGCTGTAGTGCCATTATGGAGATGTCGAAGGCTGAGCGAGCTGATTTTGCAATGTTGAAGCAGACTCTCATTTTAAAGTTTGGGAAGACTCCGGCCCAATATTTAAAGCGTTTTCGAGAGTATAAGAAAAAGGAAGGTGGTACTTGGGTATCTTATGTCGCTGAATCTTTGAAAAACTTAACTGGCTGGGTCGAAGGCTATAAGGTTTCTACCTTCGCCGGCATGATAAATCTTGTCATGCTGGAACACATTTTTGCTTCTTCCTCCCCGGAGCTTAAGCAGCACTTGGCCGATTCGAAGGAGATAGATCCTAAGAAGCTGGCCATGGCAGCAGACTTATGGGTGTCACATCGAGTGTCCCATAAGGACAAAACTCATCCTGGTAAGCAGGAGGAGGGGAAAAAGTCCAAAGATATGGAGGGTGGGGAATCTGCTAAAACTTCTTCCCAAAAGGGCCACAAAAAGAAAAACAAGGGTAAGACACAAGAGAACTCACAGGGTAGCGGAGGTTCGCCTCCGAAACAGAACTCTGGTTATAATAAGCCTCCCTACGTAAACAGACCCAATGGGGCTTGTTTTTCTTGTGGAGCAACTGACCATGTGAAGGGGGATCCCCGGTGTAAGGTTAAACCTTTGGGGGTCCACTCCGCTAATCTGGCCTTCTCCTCCTACGAGGAAGAAGAGATTACAGGAGCGTCCTTCTCCTCGGACTCGTTTCCCAGCGGGATTGAGGCTGAGGTAGTTTTAGTGTCCCTGGGTTCCTGGGAGCCTAAAGTCGCAGAGGCGTATGCTAGGATTCCGGATAATACCAAGCACTACTTTAAAGACAGTGTGCTGATCAATGGAGTGGATACTCCAGCTCTTAGGGATAGTGGGTGCAGTCGAACTGTAGTGGATTCTACCTTGGTAGACTCAGAGGAAGTTGCCAGAGCTACTCTGATGCCCACTAAGTTGGCTGACGGCCCCCTCCGTATGTTTCCCGTGATCCCTGTTAATCTAACTTTAAATGGTACAGCAGTTAGGATTCCAGTGAGCATTCAGAGAAACGTCCCGGGAAAGGTCTTGTTGGGCAATGATCTCAGAGCTCTAGGGCTCGTAGGAGACACTGCCGAAAGACCCTACACACGGTCTCAAGCACGGGCAGCATTGGCCAAGTCCAATACGCCGCCCCAGCCGAAGGGGAAACCCAAGGCGAAAGGAGTCAACAAGTCCCGACGGGGGAAAGAGAATATTCCCCCGAGCTCGCCTACCACTGCGGTGGAGGGAGTTGGTCAATCGCCCGAGCCTGACGAGGAGGTGGCGATGCCTGAAGTGTTCGACCCCAACGACCATCCTGAACTAAAAGACTTGTTAGTTGAAGGAGGTCCTGATAGGGACGAATTCAGTAAAGGCCAACGTGAGTGCCCATCTCTGGAAGGCCTAAGGAGACAGGCCTGCTCCCAGCTTGAGGGTGAACCTCCTGGGAAGCATAGGATTTATTGGGAAGGTGGACTCCTGTACAGTGAGCCCACAGAGTCTACAGAAGGAGACCATAGGAGGTTGGTGGTTCCCCTTTCTGTTAGACCCTTCCTCCTGCAGTTGGCGCATGAAGTTCCCCTTGCTGGTCACCTTGGAATGAAGAGGACCAAGCAAAGGTTATCTATGCACTTCTACTGGCCCAAGATGGGGGTGCAAGTAGAAAGTCACTGCAGGAGTTGTGCCTCCTGCCAGTTGTCTGGTAAGGTTGGCGCGACAATCCAAGCTCCGTTGGTACCGCTCCCAGTTGTGGGGGTACCATTTGAAAGGGTAGGGATCGACATCGTTGGTCCCCTTGACCCGCAAACATCCTCAGGCAATAGGTTTATCCTGGTGCTGGTCGACCATGCAACCAGGTATCCTGAGGCCATCCCATTTACAACTGTAACTGCCAAGCCAGTTGCAGAAGCTTTACTCGGCATGTTTACTAGGGTTGGCTTCCCTAAAGAAGTTGTGCCGGATCATGGCAGCAACTTTATGTCGAAGTATAGGCAGGCTATGTGGAAAGAATGTGGGGTCACCTACGGGTTCTCTTCTGCATACCACCCCCAGACCAATGGTCTGGGGGGGCGTTTCAACAGGACGTTAAAGAGCGTGATTGGGGCTCTGGAGGAGCCCCAGAGAAGAAAATGGGATCTTCTTTTACCATGCTTGCTGTTTGCCTACAGAGAGGTACCACAGGAGGGTGTTGGCTTCAGCCCCTTCGAACTTCTGTTCGGTCATCCCGTACGGGGACCCTTAGCCATCGTCAAAGAGGGATGGGAGATGCCCACTCCCCCTGTTACTACCAATGTAGTTGACTATGTGCTAGGGCTCAGAAAACGGATGGTACTCCTGATGGGCTTGGCTAGTGAAAAGTTGAAGGCAGGACAAGCGCTGGTGAAACATTGGTACGACCAGAAAGCTTCCTTAATTCACTTTACCCCTGGTCAGCAAGTCCTGATCATGAACCCTATAAGGCCTCGCGCTTTACAGGACAAATGGTCCGGCCCTTACACAGTGGTGGAGCCCCTGGGTGAGGTGAACTATTTAGTGGACCTTGGAAGGCCTGGACAGGCTCCAAAAGTGTTCCACGTGAATAGGCTGAAGGCTTTCGTCCCAAGAGTCGAAATCGCAGCACTGCTACTGGCTTCAGACGTTGAGGAAGAGGAGTCAGAACCTCTCCCCGACCTGTTCCACGGCGGTCCTTCAGATAGCTCCATTGAGGGTGTCCGAGTGGCCCCTCACCTGACTTCTGATCAGCAGGCTGAGGTGAAAAGTTTGCTTCGGCAGTTTTCCCCCCTGTTTTCACAGTCCCCTGGTTTGACACCTTGGTGCAAACATAACATTGACACAGGAGACAGTGTACCTACCAAAAGTAGGGGATACAGGATGTCGGATAAAGTACGGTCTTATATTAAGACCGAGGTCAACAAGATGTTAGACCTTGGGGTGATTGAACCCTCTAGTAGTCCTTGGTCCAGCCCTGTGGTTTTGGTTCCAAAGGCAGGCACTTCTGAATTGAGGTTCTGCGTGGATTACAGGGCTCTGAATGCTGTCACCAAGACAGATGCCCACCCCTTGCCTCGAACAGATGAGCTGGTGGATACTTTGGGTGCCTCCAAGTACCTCAGCACGTTTGACCTTACTGCTGGCTATTGGCAAATAGCGTTAGCAGAACATGCTAAGGAGAAGACAGCATTTTCTACTCCAGACGGCCTTTACCAATTCCGGGTGATGCCGTTCGGGTTGAAGAATGCACCTGCCACTTTCCAGAGGCTTGTGAATCATGTGTTGAATGGGTTGGACGAATTCTGTCTCGCATATCTGGACGATATAGCAGTTTTCAGTGCCACCTGGGAAGACCATGTGAAACACCTCGGGATTGTGCTCCAGGCTCTTCAGAAAGCCCACTTGACCATAAAGGCTAGTAAGTGCCAGATTGGACAAGGCTCAGTGGTTTACCTTGGACATGAAGTAGGTGGAGGGAGGATACAGCCTCTACCCAGTAAAGTACAAGCAGTACAAGACTGGCCTACCCCCACTACGCAAACCCAAGTGAGAGCCTTCTTAGGACTCACGGGGTATTACCGGAATTTTATGGCAGACTATGGCACCATAGCTGCTCCTCTGACTGCCCTCACAACTCCGAAGAAACCCAAGAAGGTAACTTGGACTGACGAGTGTGAGAAGGCCTTCAATGGCTTGAAAGACTCCTTGTGCCAGGCCCCTGTGCTCAGGGCCCCTGATTATCAAAGACCTTTTATCGTGCAGACGGATGCCTCTGACACTGGGATAGGAGCTGTACTATCACAAGTAGATGAGAAGGGTAAGGAACACCCTATCGGTTTTATTAGTCGCCAGCTTAAGGACAGAGAGCTCAGATGGTCCACGGTAGAGAAAGAATGTTTCTCTGTTGTGTGGGCCCTAAGGAAGCTGAGGCCCTACCTCTATGGGACCCACTTCACTGTGCAAACTGACCATAAGCCGTTAAAGTGGCTAATGAACATGAAGGGGGAGAATCCAAAGTTGCTTAGGTGGTCCATAAGTCTTCAAGGCTTCGACTTCACTATTGAGCATAGACCAGGTGTCCAACATAGCAATGCTGATGGGTTGTCCAGAATGTTTAACCGACCTGAACATGAGACTCATCCAGGGGTGGATTAGTTCCCCCTGTCCATAGTCTGGGAGGGGCGAGTGTTAGGAAAGATTTCGTTATTGTAGGGAAATTTCCTTCCATGTGGCAACCCCTAAACTTTTTGCTATTGTTTTTAACCTCGTTCTTGACTTTGCCAGAGAAGTACAGCCTTCTGCCGCACTTCTCTGGGCTTTCGCTCCTTTCTTACGGGGAAACTGACATGCCCTTAAGACAGTCAGTACCGGGGAACGTTGTTTCCCGTAGTTTCTTCTATCGTGTCGCAGCTTTAATGCAACACGACACAAGAGAGCACTGTAAGCTAAGTTACAGCTCTCTTGGGTCTCTAGCCTTCTACAGGCCCTAGATACTCTTTTAGGAATGTATTTGATCGGTGCAAGTCATTCAGGGACTCGAATGGTGGCAGCGATCGTATTGTTTATTTTGAGCTCCTTTTGGCGTTCTGAGCACGTTTTTGCCCTGAACCCAAAATGGTGGCCTGGCTCCCAAAATGGCCAGGCCGCGAGGCTCCTTTGTCTTGTCCACTGACCGTCTTGCTCCCTTCACCTTCCCCAGGTTCAGCGACCCGGGGCCTTCCTTATTTGGGCATGTACTTTCCCGCGAAACGTGGTTGCTTTCGCGGGCTTCTACATGTCGTTTGTGTGCCTCCAGGGTGTGGGCTGGGATGTCTGGTCCCAATACACATCCTGGGTGCCAGAGAGTCTAGGGTGGTATGAATGCCTGGGACCACCGTGGTCCGTGATTGGTCCACGTATGGTATGTGTTTTGATGAGCAGATCTCCCATTGGCTCCCCTCCGTTTTGGCGCGAAGGGAACCGTGGATAAGAGGGGGCTGGAAACACCACTACCATGTCGATCTCCTGAGTTCTCACGAACGAAGGAATACAGGAGCCAAGTATCCTGCAACCAAGAGGCTGGACCGAGGAATCGCTGGTGACCCGCTGAAGGAATCCTCCTTTGCACTGCTGTCGTCCTGAGAGCCACTGTCCTCCTTTGATCGAACCAGAAGGCCTGTACTGGTGCTTCGACCTTTGGAATAGCAGGAACAGCTATTCCCGGCATCTACAACATCTCCCGCCAAGTAAGCCTTCGGAAGCGTCTCTGGGCCATCCAGTTGACTGACCAGCTTACAAGGGAGCCTTGTTCTGTAACCGCCGCCAGGTTGTGCCGTATCTTGAGTCCTTGTCACTCTCCCACACTTCGTGCCCTTGGCGTTCCCAAGTCTGAAGGGAGGAGTGTACTTTTGACTCAGATACGCACGGCCGCTCCGTTGTCCTGCTGCGGCAACAAACTGTGCCGGTTTCGTCGATTGGGACGTCTTTTTGATCTACACGACTACAAAGCATTCCCTGCTCTTCTGAAACCTGCCAGCTGCTGATACGAACGTGGAGAAGCCTGGGACTGCTTGCTTCGGGGACCGGTGAGTAGTATATCTAGGATCTGGTCGCCCTCCTGCAGTAACCCATTGCTGTTCCCCGCTGTGTAATACAGCACCCCTTTTGGCCCGTACTCGCGCTCTGCTTCTGCCCGCTGTGGAGGCTGCGCTTGAGTTGCGGACCCTGTTCTTCTTCTGCTGTGCACTAACCCGAACTGCCTGACTTCCTCCGAAGAGCTTCTCCTTTTGCCCGTTGGCACCAGCGTGTGCAGGTACTTTGAGCACAAGGCTCCACTCTTCGCAGGGCTCGGACTTCCATCTAGTTAGGTGCCTATGAAGGCGAACTAAGTCGAAAGCATTATCGCACTGCCTGTTTTCCTTCCCTTTCAGGTGGACTACATATTTCGTGCTTTAAACGCTTGCGACTGTGTATTTGTATATATATTGTGGTGATTTGGTATGTGTTGGCTTAATACTGTGTTATTGTGATTTTCTTGCTACGGTCGTTGTTTTAAAGGCCTTAAAATAAATGTGTTTATATTTTTGATATAACACCTGTTTGGAGTAGTTTGTAAGCGCTCTTGCTTTGTGTGCTCATTGCGGGCTTTCAGTCACCCTCACCCCTCTTGAGACCTAGTCTTGACCGCCGCGATCGCTACCTTGATTGGTCTGGCTTGTCCAGAGGTTACCCTGTTCCAAGAAATTAGGTTGGCCTTCTGAACTTCTGCGCCACCAGGACAGAGTTCAGAAATCCGTCTTAACATGGACCCTGGATTGTTCATCTGTATATAGTTCACTATTGGATTAATCTCTTTTTTTTTTTGTTTCCCCATGGAGCAATGGTTTTGTTTTTCCCTTGGATTTGCTTTGTTGGACTGTGACTTTGGACACTTTCCTTTGATTTATGATTTCTTGTTTTTCATTATTTTACGGACATGCAGCTTTTCTTTTTTTATTCCCATTGTTGTTTGTTTGATTTTAATTCCATTCATGTTGCGTTTAATACATTTTTTCTTCATACTTCGATGTGTTGTATTATCTCATTGGTTTCATGCATGTCATGATATGGGTTTTCACATTCACTTGCAACCATTGTGTGTGTGTGACGGACATGTGTTCATTTACATACTTGCCATTGGGGTTGTATCATGTAATTGCCTTTTCTATGTGGGTGGATGCAATACTTGTTGGGTCTTTGGGCTGGGGAGGCTGACCATAAGGGCCATGATTGAGGATCGTCATGACCTGGGGGCAGGGGGACATGAGTGGGGGCCTGCTGGCAGGTGCCCTGCACTGCTGGGGGGTGGGTGTGCAAGGGGACATGAGTGGGACATGAGTGGGGGCCTGCTGGCAGGTGCCCTGCACTGCAGGGGGGTGGGGGTGCAAGGGGACATAAGTGGGGGCCTGCTGGCAGGTGCCCTGCACTGCTGGGGCGTGGGGGTGCAAGGAGACATGAGTTCGGGCCTCCTGGCAGATGCCCTGCACTTCTGGGGGGTGGGGGTGCAAGGGGACATGAGTGGGACATGAGTGGGGGCCTGCTGGCAGGTGCCCTGCACTGCTGGGGTTGGGGGTGCAAGGGGACATGAGTGGGGGCCTGCTGGCAGGTGCCCTCCACTGCTGGGGGGTGGGGGTGCAAGGGGACATGTGTGGGGGCCTGCTGGCCGGTGCCCCTGACTGCTGGGGGGTGGGGGTGCTGGGGGACATGTGTGGGGGCCTGCTGGCAGGTGCCCCTGACTGCTGGGGGTGGGGGTGCTGGGGGACATCTGTGGGGGCCTGCTGGCAGGTGCCCCTGACTGCTGGGAGGTGGGGGGCGCAGGAGGACATGTGTGGGGGCCTGCTGGCAGGTGCCCCTGACTGCTGGGGGGGTGGGCATGCAGGGGGACATGTGTGGGACATGTGGGGGGGCCTGCTGACAGGTGCCCCTGACTGCTGGGGGATGGGGGTGCTGGGGGACATGTGTGGGAGCCTGCTGGCAGGTGCCCCTGACTGCTGGGGGGTGGGGGTGCTGGGGGACATGTGTGGGGGCCTGCTGGCAGGTGCCCTGCACTGCTGGGGGGTGGGGGTGCTGGGAGACATGAGTTGGTGATCATATTGCAACGTGACATGTGGCTTGGCTGGGGGGCATGCCCATGGTGGATGTGCTGCCTGCGGGACATGCCCAGGGGTGCGGGGTAGTCCCCTGTGGTGTGGGCTGCCTGCAGGGGCCGTGGAGGGGGTAGAGGGGACACCTGGGAGGACCCACACTGCCAATTCACATGTAGGACTCCCCGCGCACCCCCGAAATACGCGTTCCCCGCTCTAACAGCAAAATCGCGTGTGAAACTTCATGCGCAGCCCGGTAATACACGTACCCTACTCCAATCGCGTGTGAAACTTCCCGCGCACCCCTGAAATACACGTACCCAGGCCAATCGCGTGTGAAACTTCCCGCGCACCCCTGAAATACACGTACCCAGGCCAATCGCGTGTGAAACTTCCCGCGCACCCCTGAAATACACGTACCCAGGCCAATCGCGTGTGAAACTTCCCGCGCACCCCTGAAATACACGTACCCAGCCCAATCGCGTGTGAAACTTCCCGGGCACCCCTGAAATACACGTACCAGCCCAGTCGCGTGTGAAACTTCCCGAGCACCCCTGAAATACACGTACCCAGCCCAATCGCGTGTGAAACTTCCCGCGCACCCCTGAAATACACGTACCCAGGCCAATTGCGTGTGAAACTTCCCGCGTACCCCTGAAATACACATACCCAGGCCAATCGCGTGTGAAAATTCCCACGCACCCCTGAAATACACTTACTCAGCCCAATCGCGTGTGAAACTTCCCGCGCACCCCTGAAATACACGTACCCAGCCCAATCGCGTGTGAAACTTCCCGCGCACCCCTGAAATACACTTACCCAGCCCAATCGCGTGTGAAACTTCCCACGCACCCCTGAAATACACGTACCCAGCCCAATCGCGTGTGAAACTTCCCGCGCACCCCTGAAATACACGTACCAAGCCCAATCGCGTGTGAAACTTCCCGCGCACCCCTGAAATACACGTACCCAGGTCAATCGCGTGTGAAACTTCCCGCGCACCCATGAAATACACGTACCCAGGCCATTCGCGTGTGAAACTTCCCGCGCACCCCTGAAATACAGTACCCAGCCCAATCGCGTGTGAAACTTCCCGCGCACCCCTGAAATACACGTACCCAGGCCAATCGCGTGTGAAACTTCCCGCGCACCCCTGAAATACACGTACCCAGGCCAATCGCGTGTGAAACTTCCCACGCACCCCTGAAATACACGTACCCAGGCCAATCGCGTGTGAAACTTCCCGCGCACCCATGAAATACACGTACCCAGGCCAATCGCGTGTGAAACTTCCCGCGCACCCCTGAAATACACATACCCAGGCCAATTGCGTGTGAAACTTCCCGCGCACCCCTGAAATACACGTACCCAGGCCAATCGTGAAACTTCCCGCGCATCCCTGAAATACACGTACCCAGGCCAATCGCGTGGGAAACTTCCCGCGCACCCCTGAAATACACGTACCCAGCCCAATCACGTGTGAAACTTCCCGCGCACCCCTGAAATACACGTACCCAGCCCAATCGCGTGTGAAACTTCCCGCGCACCCCTGAAATACACGTACCAAGCCCAATCGCGTGTGAAACTTCCCGCGCACCCCTGAAATACACGTACCCAGGCCAATCGCGTGTGAAACTTCCCGCACACCCCTGAAATACACATACCCAGACCAATCGCGTGTGAAACTTCCCGCGCACCCCTGAAATACACGTACCCAGACCAATCGCGTGTGAAACTTCCCGCGCACCCCTGAAATACACATACCCAGCCCAATCGCGTGTGAAACTTCCCGCGCACCCCTGAAATACACGTACCAAGCCCAATCGCGTGTGAAACTTCCCGCGCACCCCTGAAATACACATACCCAGGTCAATCGCGTGTGAAACTTCCCGCGTACCCCTGAAATACACATACCCAGGCCAATCGCGTGTGAAAATGTCCACGCACCCCTGAAATACACTTACCCAGCCCAATCGCGTGTGAAACTTCCCGCGCACCCCTGAAATACACGTACCCAGCCCAATCGCGTGTGAAACTTCCCGCGCACCCCTGAAATACACTTTGTTAGGAAAGATTTCGTTATTGTAGGGAAATTTCCTTCCATGTGGCAACCCCTAAACTTTTTGCTATTGTTTTTAACCTCGTTCTTGACTTTGCCAGAGAAGTACAGCCTTCTGCCGCACTTCTCTGGGCTTTCGCTCCTTTCTTACGGGGAAACTGACATGCCCTTAAGACAGTCAGTACCGGGGAACGTTGTTTCCCGTAGTTTCTTCTATCGTGTCGCAGCTTTAGTGCAACACGACACAAGAGAGCACTGTAAGCTAAGTTACAGCTCTCTTGGGTCTCTAGCCTTCTACAGGCCCTAGATACTCTTTTAGGAATGTATTTGATCGGTGCAAGTCATTCAGGGACTCGAATGGTGGCAGCGATCGTATTGTTTATTTTGAGCTCCTTTTGGCGTTCTGAGCACGTTTTTGCCCTGAACCCAAAATGGTGGCCTGGCTCCCAAAATGGCCAGGCCGCGAGGCTCCTTTGTCTTGTCCACTGACCGTCTTGCTCCCTTCACCTTCCCCAGGTTCAGCGACCCGGGGCCTTCCTTATTTGGGCATGTACTTTCCCGCGAAACGTGGTTGCTTTCGCGGGCTTCTACATGTCGTTTGTGTGCCTCCAGGGTGTGGGCTGGGATGTCTGGTCCCAATACACATCCTGGGTGCCAGAGAGTCTAGGGTGGTATGAATGCCTGGGACCACCGTGGTCCGTGATTGGTCCACGTATGGTATGTGTTTTGATGAGCGGATCTCCCATTGGTTCCTCTCCGTTTTGGCGCGAAGGGAACCGTGGATAAGAGGGGGCTGGAAACACCACTACCATGTCGATCTCCTGAGTTCTCACGAACGAAGGAATACAGGAGCCAAGTATCCTGCAACCAAGAGGCTGGACCGAGGAATCGCTGGTGACCCGCTGAAGGAATCCTCCTTTGCACTGCTGTCGTCCTGAGAGCCACTGTCCTCCTTTGATCGAACCAGAAGGCCTGTACTGGTGCTTCGACCTTTGGAATAGCAGGAACAGCTATTCCCGGCATCTACAACATCTCCCGCCAAGTAAGCCTTCGGAAGCGTCTCTGGGCCATCCAGTTGACTGACCAGCTTACAAGGGAGCCTTGTTCTGTAACCGCCGCCAGGTTGTGCCGTATCTTGAGTCCTTGTCACTCTCCCACACTTCGTGCCCTTGGCGTTCCCAAGTCTGAAGGGAGGAGTGTACTTTTGACTCAGATACGCACGGCCGCTCCGTTGTCCTGCTGCGGCAACAAACTGTGCCGGTTTCGTCGATTGGGACGTCTTTTTGATCTACACGACTACAAAGCATTCCCTGCTCTTCTGAAACCTGCCAGCTGCTGATACGAACGTGGAGAAGCCTGGGACTGCTTGCTTCGGGGACCGGTGAGTAGTATATCTAGGATCTGGTCGCCCTCCTGCAGTAACCCATTGCTGTTCCCCGCTGTGTAATACAGCACCCCTTTTGGCCCGTACTCGCGCTCTGCTTCTGCCCGCTGTGGAGGCTGCGCTTGAGTTGCGGACCCTGTTCTTCTTCTGCTGTGCACTAACCCGAACTGCCTGACTTCCTCCGAAGAGCTTCTCCTTTTGCCCGTTGGCACCAGCGTGTGCAGGTACTTTGAGCACAAGGCTCCACTCTTCGCAGGGCTCGGACTTCCATCTAGTTAGGTGCCTATGAAGGCGAACTAAGTCGAAAGCATTATCGCACTGCCTGTTTTCCTTCCCTTTCAGGTGGACTACATATTTCGTGCTTTAAACGCTTGCGACTGTGTATTTGTATATATATTGTGGTGATTTGGTATGTGTTGGCTTAATACTGTGTTATTGTGATTTTCTTGCTACGGTCGTTGTTTTAAAGGCCTTAAAATAAATGTGTTTATATTTTTGATATAACACCTGTTTGGAGTAGTTTGTAAGCGCTCTTGCTTTGTGTGCTCATTGCGGGCTTTCAGTCACCCTCACCCCTCTTGAGACCTAGTCTTGACCGCCGCGATCGCTACCTTGATTGGTCTGGCTTGTCCAGAGGTTACCCTGTTCCAAGTAAGTAGGTTGGCCTTCTGAACTTCTGCGCCACCAGGACAGAGTTCAGAAATCCGTCTTAACAAATTGGTGTACAGCGGTGGGATACGACTGAAGGTATCCAGTGTTGCGCACGGGCTAAGGCATTTCAGGTTATTCCAAACAGTACACGTAGTGGATTGTTGTAATATAACTTTAAAAAGGCCATAGTCCTATCACACAGTATGGAAACAAGTACGTTGTTAACTTTAAATGCTTCCAAATCAGAAACGCTGAAAAAGATGTGTGCGGAGAGAGGTGTTTCCTCTCAAGGCACAAAATTGGAAATGATCCAAAGAATCGTGGCGTGGCAAGAAGCGCAGCTTGACGCTATTACTTCTGAGGACAGTGCGGAAGGTGGTGGGGCTGCTCTCACTGGCAGAACCGACGGTTCTGCCGCCGCACTGTTCCACCGCGACCACGAGGACAGGGAGGACGAGATGTCTAATGTTTCCTCTGCCAGTGCTGACGGGGAGGCTAGGCTTGAATTCAAGAAACAAGAGCTGCGGTTTAGGCAGCAGGAGCTTGAATTCAGCATAGCCAAACTGAAAATCGAACAGGCAGAAAAACAAAAAGACAGGGATCACCAGTTGGAACTGGCCAAGCTTCAGGTTGCAAATGGGTCCACGGGTCCTGGACATGGGTCTGGGGCCTCCTCTCATCCACGGTTTCCAAAAGATCTGCTCAGTGTGTATGAGGAACGGAATGACATTATGGACTGGCTAAATGCGTTTGAGTATGCATGCGAAGTTCAGAAAGTTGACAATGCTGACAAGATTGCGTGGTTGCTCAGTAGACTGCCCCATTCTGGCTGTAGTGCCATTATGGAGATGTCGAAGGCTGAGCGAGCTGATTTTGCAATGTTGAAGCAGACTCTCATTTTAAAGTTTGGGAAGACTCCGGCCCAATATTTAAAGCGTTTTCGAGAGTATAAGAAAAAGGAAGGTGGTACTTGGGTATCTTATGTCGCTGAATCTTTGAAAAACTTAACTGGCTGGGTCGAAGGCTATAAGGTTTCTACCTTCGCCGGCATGATAAATCTTGTCATGCTGGAACACATTTTTGCTTCTTCCTCCCCGGAGCTTAAGCAGCACTTGGCCGATTCGAAGGAGATAGATCCTAAGAAGCTGGCCATGGCAGCAGACTTATGGGTGTCACATCGAGTGTCCCATAAGGACAAAACTCATCCTGGTAAGCAGGAGGAGGGGAAAAAGTCCAAAGATATGGAGGGGGGGGAATCTGCTAAAACTTCTTCCCAAAAGGGCCACAAAAAGAAAAACAAGGGTAAGACACAAGAGAACTCACAGGGTAGCGGAGGTTCGCCTCCGAAACAGAACTCTGGTTATAATAAGCCTCCCTACGTAAACAGACCCAATGGGGCTTGTTTTTCTTGTGGAGCAACTGACCATGTGAAGGGGGATCCCCGGTGTAAGGTTAAACCTTTGGGGGTCCACTCCGCTAATCTGGCCTTCTCCTCCTACGAGGAAGAAGAGATTACAGGAGCGTCCTTCTCCTCAGACTCGTTTCCCAGCGGGATTGAGGCTGAGGTAGTTTTAGTGTCCCTGGGTTCCTGGGAGCCTAAAGTCGCAGAGGCGTATGCTAGGATTCCGGATAATACCAAGCACTACTTTAAAGACAGTGTGCTGATCAATGGAGTGGATACTCCAGCTCTTAGGGATAGTGGGTGCAGTCGAACTGTAGTGGATTCTACCTTGGTAGACTCAGAGGAAGTTGCCAGAGCTACTCTGATGCCCACTAAGTTGGCTGACGGCCCCCTCCGTATGTTTCCCGTGATCCCTGTTAATCTAACTTTAAATGGTACAGCAGTTAGGATTCCAGTGAGCATTCAGAGAAACGTCCCGGGAAAGGTCTTGTTGGGCAATGATCTCAGAGCTCTAGGGCTCGTAGGAGACACTGCCGAAAGACCCTACACACGGTCTCAAGCACGGGCAGCATTGGCCAAGTCCAATACGCCGCCCCAGCCGAAGGGGAAACCCAAGGCGAAAGGAGTCAACAAGTCCCGACGGGGGAAAGAGAATATTCCCCCGAGCTCGCCTACCACTGCGGTGGAGGGAGTTGGTCAATCGCCCGAGCCTGACGAGGAGGTGGCGATGCCTGAAGTGTTCGACCCCAACGACCATCCTGAACTAAAAGACTTGTTAGTTGAAGGAGGTCCTGATAGGGACGACTTCAGTAAGGGCCAACGTGAGTGCCCATCTCTGGAAGGCCTAAGGAGACAGGCCTGCTCCCAGCTTGAGGGTGAACCTCCTGGGAAGCATAGGATTTATTGGGAAGGTGGACTCCTGTACAGTGAGCCCACAGAGTCTACAGAAGGAGACCATAGGAGGTTGGTGGTTCCCCTTTCTGTTAGACCCTTCCTCCTGCAGTTGGCGCATGAAGTTCCCCTTGCTGGTCACCTTGGAATGAAGAGGACCAAGCAAAGGTTATCTATGCACTTCTACTGGCCCAAGATGGGGGTGCAAGTAGAAAGTCACTGCAGGAGTTGTGCCTCCTGCCAGTTGTCTGGTAAGGTTGGCGCGACAATCCAAGCTCCGTTGGTACCGCTCCCCGTTGTGGGGGTACCGTTTGAAAGGGTAGGGATCGACATCGTTGGTCCCCTTGACCCGCAAACATCCTCAGGCAATAGGTTTATCCTGGTGCTGGTCGACCATGCAACCAGGTATCCTGAGGCCATCCCATTAAAAACTGTAACTGCCAAGTCGGTTGCAAAAGCTTTACTCGGCATATTTACTAGGGTTGGCTTCCCTAAAGAAGTTGTGCCGGATCATGGCAGCAACTTTATGTCGAAGTATAGGCAGGCTATGTGGAAAGAATGTGGGGTCACCTACGGGTTCTCTTCTGCATACCACCCCCAGACCAATGGTCTGGGGGGGCGTTTCAACAGGACGTTAAAGAGCGTGATTGGGGCTCTGGAGGAGCCCCAGAGAAGAAAATGGGATCTTCTTTTACCATGCTTGCTGTTTGCCTACAGAGAGGTACCACAGGAGGGTGTTGGCTTCAGCCCCTTCGAACTTCTGTTCGGTCATCCCGTACGGGGACCCTTAGCCATCGTCAAAGAGGGATGGGAGATGCCCACTCCCCCTGTTACTACCAATGTAGTTGACTATGTGCTAGGGCTCAGAAAACGGATGGTACTCCTGATGGGCTTGGCTAGTGAAAAGTTGAAGGCAGGACAAGCGCTGGTGAAACATTGGTACGACCAGAAAGCTTCCTTAATTCACTTTACCCCTGGTCAGCAAGTCCTGATCATGAACCCTATAAGGCCTCGCGCTTTACAGGACAAATGGTCAGGCCCTTACACAGTGGTGGAGCCCCTGGGTGAGGTGAACTATTTAGTGGACCTTGGAAGGCCTGGACAGGCTCCAAAAGTGTTCCACGTGAATAGGCTGAAGGCTTTCGTCCCAAGAGTCGAAATCGCAGCACTGCTACTGGCTTCAGACGTTGAGGAAGAGGAGTCAGAACCTCTCCCCGACCTGTTCCACGGCGGTCCTTCAGATAGCTCCATTGAGGGTGTCCGAGTGGCCCCTCACCTGACTTCTGATCAGCAGGCTGAGGTGAAAAGTTTGCTTCGGCAGTTTTCCCCCCTGTTTTCACAGTCCCCTGGTTTGACACCTTGGTGCAAACATAACATTGACACAGGAGACAGTGTACCTACCAAAAGTAGGGGATACAGGATGTCGGATAAAGTACGGTCTTATATTAAGACCGAGGTCAACAAGATGTTAGACCTTGGGGTGATTGAACCCTCTAGTAGTCCTTGGTCCAGCCCTGTGGTTTTGGTTCCAAAGGCAGGCACTTCTGAATTGAGGTTCTGCGTGGATTACAGGGCTCTGAATGCTGTCACCAAGACAGATGCCCACCCCTTGCCTCGAACAGATGAGCTGGTGGATACTTTGTGTGCCTCCAAGTACCTCAGCACGTTTGACCTTACTGCTGGCTATTGGCAAATAGCGTTAGCAGAACATGCTAAGGAGAAGACAGCATTTTCTACTCCAGACGGCCTTTACCAATTCCGGGTAATGCCGTTCGGGTTGAAGAATGCACCTGCCACTTTCCAGAGGCTTGTGAATCATGTGTTGAATGGGTTGGACGAATTCTGTCTCGCATATCTGGACGATATAGCAGTTTTCAGTGCCACCTGGGAAGACCATGTGAAACACCTCGGGATTGTGCTCCAGGCTCTTCAGAAAGCCCACTTGACCATAAAGGCTAGTAAGTGCCAGATTGGACAAGGCTCAGTGGTTTACCTTGGACATGAAGTAGGTGGAGGGAGGATACAGCCTCTACCCAGTAAAGTACAAGCAGTACAAGACTGGCCTACCCCCACTACGCAAACCCAAGTGAGAGCCTTCTTAGGACTCACGGGGTATTACCGGAATTTTATGGCAGACTATGGCACCATAGCTGCTCCTCTGACTGCCCTCACAACTCCGAAGAAACCCAAGAAGGTAACTTGGACTGACGAGTGTGAGAAGGCCTTCAATGGCTTGAAAGACTCCTTGTGCCAGGCCCCTGTGCTCAGGGCCCCTGATTATCAAAGACCTTTTATCGTGCAGACGGATGCCTCTGACACTGGGATAGGAGCTGTACTATCACAAGTAGATGAGAAGGGTAAGGAACACCCTATCGGTTTTATTAGTCGCCAGCTTAAGGACAGAGAGCTCAGATGGTCCACGGTAGAGAAAGAATGTTTCTCTGTTGTGTGGGCCCTAAGGAAGCTGAGGCCCTACCTCTATGGGACCCACTTCACTGTGCAAACTGACCATAAGCCGTTAAAGTGGCTAATGAACATGAAGGGGGAGAATCCAAAGTTGCTTAGGTGGTCCATAAGTCTTCAAGGCTTCGACTTCACTATTGAGCATAGGCCAGGTGTCCAACATAGCAATGCTGATGGGTTGTCCAGAATGTTTAACCGACCTGAACATGAGACTCATCCAGGGGTGGATTAGTTCCCCCTGTCCATAGTCTGGGAGGGGCGAGTGTTAGGAAAGATTTCGTTATTGTAGGGAAATTTCCTTCCATGTGGCAACCCCTAAACTTTTTGCTATTGTTTTTAACCTCGTTCTTGACTTTGCCAGAGAAGTACAGCCTTCTGCCGCACTTCTCTGGGCTTTCGCTCCTTTCTTACGGGGAAACTGACATGCCCTTAAGACAGTCAGTACCGGGGAACGTTGTTTCCCGTAGTTTCTTCTATCGTGTCGCAGCTTTAGTGCAACACGACACAAGAGAGCACTGTAAGCTAAGTTACAGCTCTCTTGGGTCTCTAGCCTTCTACAGGCCCTAGATACTCTTTTAGGAATGTATTTGATCGGTGCAAGTCATTCAGGGACTCGAATGGTGGCAGCGATCGTATTGTTTATTTTGAGCTCCTTTTGGCGTTCTGAGCACGTTTTTGCCCTGAACCCAAAATGGTGGCCTGGCTCCCAAAATGGCCAGGCCGCGAGGCTCCTTTGTCTTGTCCACTGACCGTCTTGCTCCCTTCACCTTCCCCAGGTTCAGCGACCCGGGGCCTTCCTTATTTGGGCATGTACTTTCCCGCGAAACGTGGTTGCTTTCGCGGGCTTCTACATGTCGTTTGTGTGCCTCCAGGGTGTGGGCTGGGATGTCTGGTCCCAATACACATCCTGGGTGCCAGAGAGTCTAGGGTGGTATGAATGCCTGGGACCACCGTGGTCCGTGATTGGTCCACGTATGGTATGTGTTTTGATGAGCGGATCTCCCATTGGTTCCTCTCCGTTTTGGCGCGAAGGGAACCGTGGATAAGAGGGGGCTGGAAACACCACTACCATGTCGATCTCCTGAGTTCTCACGAACGAAGGAATACAGGAGCCAAGTATCCTGCAACCAAGAGGCTGGACCGAGGAATCGCTGGTGACCCGCTGAAGGAATCCTCCTTTGCACTGCTGTCGTCCTGAGAGCCACTGTCCTCCTTTGATCGAACCAGAAGGCCTGTACTGGTGCTTCGACCTTTGGAATAGCAGGAACAGCTATTCCCGGCATCTACAACATCTCCCGCCAAGTAAGCCTTCGGAAGCGTCTCTGGGCCATCCAGTTGACTGACCAGCTTACAAGGGAGCCTTGTTCTGTAACCGCCGCCAGGTTGTGCCGTATCTTGAGTCCTTGTCACTCTCCCACACTTCGTGCCCTTGGCGTTCCCAAGTCTGAAGGGAGGAGTGTACTTTTGACTCAGATACGCACGGCCGCTCCGTTGTCCTGCTGCGGCAACAAACTGTGCCGGTTTCGTCGATTGGGACGTCTTTTTGATCTACACGACTACAAAGCATTCCCTGCTCTTCTGAAACCTGCCAGCTGCTGATACGAACGTGGAGAAGCCTGGGACTGCTTGCTTCGGGGACCGGTGAGTAGTATATCTAGGATCTGGTCGCCCTCCTGCAGTAACCCATTGCTGTTCCCCGCTGTGTAATACAGCACCCCTTTTGGCCCGTACTCGCGCTCTGCTTCTGCCCGCTGTGGAGGCTGCGCTTGAGTTGCGGACCCTGTTCTTCTTCTGCTGTGCACTAACCCGAACTGCCTGACTTCCTCCGAAGAGCTTCTCCTTTTGCCCGTTGGCACCAGCGTGTGCAGGTACTTTGAGCACAAGGCTCCACTCTTCGCAGGGCTCGGACTTCCATCTAGTTAGGTGCCTATGAAGGCGAACTAAGTCGAAAGCATTATCGCACTGCCTGTTTTCCTTCCCTTTCAGGTGGACTACATATTTCGTGCTTTAAACGCTTGCGACTGTGTATTTGTATATATATTGTGGTGATTTGGTATGTGTTGGCTTAATACTGTGTTATTGTGATTTTCTTGCTACGGTCGTTGTTTTAAAGGCCTTAAAATAAATGTGTTTATATTTTTGATATAACACCTGTTTGGAGTAGTTTGTAAGCGCTCTTGCTTTGTGTGCTCATTGCGGGCTTTCAGTCACCCTCACCCCTCTTGAGACCTAGTCTTGACCGCCGCGATCGCTACCTTGATTGGTCTGGCTTGTCCAGAGGTTACCCTGTTCCAAGTAAGTAGGTTGGCCTTCTGAACTTCTGCGCCACCAGGACAGAGTTCAGAAATCCGTCTTAACACACTTACCCAGCCCAATCGCGTGTGAAACTTCCCACGCACCCCTGAAATACACGTACCCAGCCCAATCGCGTGTGAAACTTCCCGCGCACCCCTGAAATACACGTACCAAGCCCAATCGCGTGTGAAACTTCCCGCGCACCCCTGAAATACACGTACCCAGGTCAATCGCGTGTGAAACTTCCCGCGCACCCATGAAATACACGTACCCAGGCCATTCGCGTGTGAAACTTCCCGCGCACCCCTGAAATACAGTACCCAGCCCAATCGCGTGTGAAACTTCCCGCGCACCCCTGAAATACACGTACCCAGGCCAATCGCGTGTGAAACTTCCCGCGCACCCCTGAAATACACGTACCCAGGCCAATCGCGTGTGAAACTTCCCGCGCACCCCTGAAATACACGTACCCAGGCCAATCGCGTGTGAAACTTCCCGCGCACCCATGAAATACACGTACCCAGGCCAATCGCGTGTGAAACTTCCCGCGCACCCCTGAAATACACATACCCAGGCCAATTGCGTGTGAAACTTCCCGCGCACCCCTGAAATACACGTACCCAGGCCAATCGTGAAACTTCCCGCGCACCCCTGAAATACACGTACCCAGGCCAATCGCGTGTGAAACTTCCCGCGCACCCCTGAAATACACGTACCCAGCCCAATCACGTGTGAAACTTCCCGCGCACCCCTGAAATACACGTACCCAGCCCAATCGCGTGTGAAACTTCCCGCGCACCCCTGAAATACACGTACCAAGCCCAATCGCGTGTGAAACTTCCCGCGCACCCCTGAAATACACGTACCCAGGCCAATCGCGTGTGAAACTTCCCGCACACCCCTGAAATACACATACCCAGACCAATCGCGTGTGAAACTTCCCGCGCACCCCTGAAATACACGTACCCAGACCAATCGCGTGTGAAACTTCCCGCGCACCCCTGAAATACACATACCCAGCCCAATCGCGTGTGAAACTTCCCGCGCACCCCTGAAATACACGTACCAAGCCCAATCGCGTGTGAAACTTCCCGCGCACCCCTGAAATACACATACCCAGGTCAATCGCGTGTGAAACTTCCCGCGCACCCATGAAATACACGTACCCAGGCCATTCGCGTGTGAAACTTCCTGCGCACCCATGAAATACACGTACCCAGGCCATTCGCGTGTGAAACTTCCCGCGCACCCCTGAAATACAGTACCCAGCCCAATCGCGTGTGAAACTTCCCGCGCACCCCTGAAATACACGTACCCAGGCCAATCGCGTGTGAAACTTCCCGCGCACCCCTGAAATACAAGTACCCAGGCCAATCGCGTGTGAAACTTCCCGCGCACCCCTGAAATACACGTACCCAGGCCAATCGCGTGTGAAACTTCCCGCGCACCCCTGAAATACACGTACCCAGGCCAATCGCGTGTGAAACTTCCCGCGCACCCCTGAAATACACATACCCAGGCCAATTGCGTGTGAAACTTCCCGCGCACCCCTGAAATACACGTACCCAGGCCAATCGTGTGTGAAACTTCCCGCGCACCCCTGAAATACACGTACCCAGGCCAATCGCGTGTGAAACTTCCCGCGCACCCCTGAAATACACGTACCCAGCCCAATCGCGTGTGAAACTTCCCGCGCACCCCTGAAATACACGTACCCAGCCCAATCGCGTGTGAAACTTCCCGCGCACCCCTGAAATACACGTACCAAGCCCAATCGCGTGTGAAACTTCCCGCGCACCCCTGAAATATACGTACCCAGGCCAATCGCGTGTGAAACTTCCCGCGCACCCCTGAAATACACATACCCAGACCAATCGCATGTGAAACTTCCAGCGCACCCCTGAAATACACGTACCCAGCCCAATCGCGTGTGAAACTTCCCGCGCACCCCTGAAATACACATACCCAGCCCAATCGCGTGTGAAACTTCCCGCGCACCCCTGAAATACACATACCAAGCCCAATCGCGTGTGAAACTTCCCGCGCACCCCTGAAATACACGTACCCAGGCCAATCGCGTGTGAAACGTCCCGCGCACTCCTGAAATACACGTACCCAGGCCAATCGCGTGTGAAACTTCTCGTGCACCCCTGAAATACACGTACCCAGGCCAATCGCGTGTGAAACTTCCCACGCACCCCTGAAATACACGTACCCAGCCCAATCGCGTGTGAAACTTCCCGCGCACCCCTGAAATACACGTACCAAGCCCAATCGCGTGTGAAAGTTCCCGCACACCCCTGAAATACACGTACCCAGGCCAATCGCGTGTGAAACTTCCCGCGCACCCCTGAAATACACGTACCCAGCCCAATCACGTGTGAAACTTCCCGCGCACCCCTGAAATACACGTACCCAGCCCAATCGCGTGTGAAACTTCCCGCGCACCCCTGAAATACACGTACCAAGCCCAATCGCGTGTGAAACTTCCCGCGCACCCCTGAAATACACGTACCCAGGCCAATCGCGTGTGAAACTTCCCGCACACCCCTGAAATACACATACCCAGACCAATCGCGTGTGAAACTTCCCGCGCACCCCTGTGAAACTTCCCGCGCACCCCTGAAATACACATACCCAGCCCAATCGCGTGTGAAACTTCCCGCGCACCCCTGAAATACACGTACCAAGCCCAATCGCGTGTGAAACTTCCCGCGCACCCCTGAAATACACATACCCAGGTCAATCGCGTGTGAAACTTCCCGCGTACCCCTGAAATACACATACCCAGGCCAATCGCGTGTGAAAATGTCCACGCACCCCTGAAATACACGTACCCAGCCCAATCGCGTGTGAAACTTCCTGCGCACCCCTGAAATACACGTACCCAGCCCAATCGCATGTGAAACTTCCCGCGCACCCCTGAAATACACTTACCCAGCCCAATCGCGTGTGAAACTTCCCACGCACCCCTGAAATACACGTACCCAGCCCAATCGCGTGTGAAACTTCCCGCGCACCCCTGAAATACACGTACCAAGCCCAATCGCGTGTGAAACTTCCCGCGCACCCCTGAAATACACGTACCCAGGTCAATCGCGTGTGAAACTTCCCGCGCACCCATGAAATACACGTACCCAGGCCATTCGCGTGTGAAACTTCCCGCGCACCCCTGAAATACAGTACCCAGCCCAATCGCGTGTGAAACTTCCCGCGCACCCCTGAAATACACGTACCCAGGCCAATCGCGTGTGAAACTTCCCGCGCACCCCTGAAATACACGTACCCAGGCCAATCGCGTGTGAAACTTCCCGCGCACCCCTGAAATACACGTACCCAGGCCAATCGCGTGTGAAACTTCCCGCGCACCCATGAAATACACGTACTCAGGCCAATCGCGTGTGAAACTTCCCGCGCACCCCTGAAATACACATACCCAGGCCAATTGCGTGTGAAACTTCCCGCGCACCCCTGAAATACACGTACCCAGGCCAATCGTGAAACTTCCCGCGCACCCCTGAAATACACGTACCCAGGCCAATCGCGTGTGAAACTTCCCGCGCACCCCTGAAATACACGTACCCAGCCCAATCACGTGTGAAACTTCCCGCGCACCCCTGAAATACACGTACCCAGCCCAATCGCGTGTGAAACTTCCCGCGCACCCCTGAAATACACGTACCAAGCCCAATCGCGTGTGAAACTTCCCGCGCACCCCTGAAATACACGTACCCAGGCCAATCGCGTGTGAAACTTCCCGCACACCCCTGAAATACACATACCCAGACCAATCGCGTGTGAAACTTCCCGCGCACCCCTGAAATACACGTACCCAGACCAATCGCGTGTGAAACTTCCCGCGCACCCCTGAAATACACATACCCAGCCCAATCGCGTGTGAAACTTCCCGCGCACCCCTGAAATACACGTACCAAGCCCAATCGCGTGTGAAACTTCCCGCGCACCCCTGAAATACACATACCCAGGTCAATCGCGTGTGAAACTTCCCGCGCACCCATGAAATACACGTACCCAGGCCATTCGCGTGTGAAACTTCCCGCGCACCCCTGAAATACAGTACCCAGCCCAATCGCGTGTGAAACTTCCTGCGCACCCCTGAAATACACGTACCCAGGCCAATCGCGTGTGAAACTTCCCGCGCACCCCTGAAATACACGTACCCAGGCCAATCGCGTGTGAAACTTCCCGCGCACCCCTGAAATACACGTACCCAGGCCAATCGCGTGTGAAACTTCCCGCGCACCCCTGAAATACACGTACCCAGGCCAATCGCGTGTGAAACTTCCCGCGCACCCCTGAAATACACGTACCCAGGCCAATCGCGTGTGAAACTTCCCGCGCACCCCTGAAATACACATACCCAGGCCAATTGCGTGTGAAACTTCCCGCGCACCCCTGAAATACACGTACCCAGGCCAATCGTGTGTGAAACTTCCCGCGCACCCCTGAAATACACGTACCCAGGCCAATCGCGTGTGAAACTTCCCGCGCACCCCTGAAATACACGTACCCAGCCCAATCGCGTGTGAAACTTCCCGCGCACCCCTGAAATACACGTACCCAGCCCAATCGCGTGTGAAACTTCCCGCGCACCCCTGAAATACACGTACCAAGCCCAATCGCGTGTGAAACTTCCCGCGCACCCCTGAAATATACGTACCCAGGCCAATCGCGTGTGAAACTTCCCGCGCACCCCTGAAATACACATACCCAGACCAATCGCATGTGAAACTTCCCGCGCACCCCTGAAATACACGTACCCAGCCCAATCGCGTGTGAAACTTCCCGCGCACCCCTGAAATACACATACCAAGCCCAATCGCGTGTGAAACTTCCCGCGCACCCCTGAAATACACGTACCCAGGCCAATCGCGTGTGAAACGTCCCGCGCACTCCTGAAATACACGTACCCAGGCCAATCGCGTGTGAAACTTCTCGTGCACCCCTGAAATACACGTACCCAGGCCAATCGCGTGTGAAACTTCCCACGCACCCCTGAAATACACGTACCCAGCCCAATCGCGTGTGAAACTTCCCGCGCACCCCTGAAATACACGTACCAAGCCCAATCGCGTGTGAAAGTTCCCGCACACCCCTGAAATACACGTACCCAGGCCCAATCGCGTGTGAAACTTCCCGCGCACCCCTGAAATACACGTACCCAGGCCAATCGCGTGTGAAACTTCCCGCGCACCCCTGAAATACACGTACCCAGCCCAATCGCGTGTGAAACTTCCCGCGCACCCCTGAAATACACGTACCCAGCCCAATCGCGTGTGAAACTTCCCACGCACCCCTGAAATACACGTACCAAGCCCAATCGCGTGTGAAACTTCCCGCGCACCCCTGAAATACACGTACCAAGCCCAATCGCTTGTGAAACTTCCCACGCACCCCTGAAATACACGTACCCAGGCCCAATCGCATGTGAAACTTTCCGCGCACCCCTGAAATACACGTACCAAGCCCAATCGCGTGTTTAACTTCCCGCGCACCCCTGAAATACACATACCCAGGCCAATCGCGTGTGAAACTTCCCGCGCACCCCTGAAATACACATACCCAGGCCAATCGCGTGTGAAACTTCCCGCGCACCCCTGAAATACACGTACCCAGGCCAATCGCGTGTGAAACTTCCCGCTCACCCCTGAAATACACGTACCCAGCCCAATCGCGTGTGAAACTTCCCGCGCACCCCTGAAATACACGTACCCAGCCCAATCGCGTGTGAAACTTCCCGCGCACCCCTGAAATACACGTACCAAGCCCAATCGCGTGTGAAACTTCCCGCGCACCCCTGAAATACACGTACCCAGCCCAATCGCGTGTGAAACTTCCCGCGCACCCCTGAAATACACGTACCCAAGCCCAATCGCGTGTGAAACGTCCCGCGCACCCCTGAAATACACGTACCCAAGCCAATCGCGTGTGAAACTTCCCGCGCACCCCTGAAATACACGTACCCAGGCCAATCGCGTGTGAAACTTCCCGCGCACCCCTGAAATACACGTACCCAGCCCAATCGCGTGTGAAACTTCCCGCGCACCCCTGAAATACACATACCCAGCCCAATCGCGTGTGAAACTTCCCGCGCACCCCTGAAATACACATACCAAGGCCAATCGCGTGTGAAACTTCCCGCGCACACCTGAAATACACGTACCCAGGCCAATCGCGTGTGAAACGTCCCGCGCACTCCTGAAATACACGTACCCAGGCCAATTGCGTGTGAAACTTCTCGCGCACCCCTGAAATACACGTACCCAGGCCAATCGCGTGTGAAACTTCCCACGCACCCCTGAAATACACGTACCCAGCCCAATCGCGTGTGAAACTTCCCGCGCACCCCTGAAATACACGTACCCAGGTCAATCGCGTGTGAAACTTCCCGCGCACCCATGAAATACACGTACCCAGGCCATTCGCGTGTGAAACTTCCCGCGCACCCCTGAAATACAGTACCCAGCCCAATCGCGTGTGAAACTTCTCGCGCACCCCTGAAATACACGTACCCAGGCCAATCGCGTGTGAAACTTCCCACGCACCCCTGAAATACACGTACCCAGCCCAATCGCGTGTGAAACTTCCCGTGCACCCCTGAAATACACGTACCCAGGCCAATCGCGTGTGAAACTTCCCGCGCACCCCTGAAATACACGTACCCAGGCCAATCGCGTGTGAAACTTCCCGCGCACCCCTGAAATACACGTACCCAGGCCAATCGCGTGTGAAACTTCCCGCGCACCCCTGAAATACACGTACCCAGGCCAATCGCGTGTGAAACTTCCCGCGCACCCCTGAAATACACATACCCAGGCCAATTGCGTGTGAAACTTCCCGCGCACCCCTGAAATACACGTACCCAGGCCAATCGCGTGTGAAACTTCCCGCGCACCCCTGAAATACACGTACCCAGCCCAATCACGTGTGAAACTTCCCGCGCACCCCTGAAATACACGTACCCAGCCCAATCGCGTGTGAAACTTCCCGCGCACCCCTGAAATACACGTACCAAGCCCAATCGCGTGTGAAACTTCCCGCGCACCCCTGAAATAAACGTACCCAGGCCAATCGCGTGTGAAACTTCCCGCACACCCCTGAAATACACATACCCAGACCAATCGGCTGTGAAACTTCCCGCGCACCCCTGAAATACACGTACCCAGCCCAATCGCGTGTGAAACTTCCCGCGCACCCCTGAAATACACATACCAAGCCCAATCGTGTGTGAAACTTCCCGCGCACCCCTGAAATACACGTACCCAGGCCAATCGCGTGTGAAACGTCCCACGCACTCCTGAAATACACGTACCCAGGCCAATCGCGTGTGAAACTTCTCGCGCACCCCTGAAATACACGTACCCAGCCCAATCGCGTGTGAAACTTCCCGCGCACCCCTGAAATACACGTACCAAGCCCAATCGCGTGTGAAAGTTCCCGCGCACCCCTGAAATACACGTACCCAGGCCCAATCGCATGTGAAACTTCCCGCACACCCCTGAAATACACATACACAGGCCAATCACGTGTGAAACTTCCCGCGCACCCCTGAAATACACGTACCCAGGCCAATCACGTGTGAAACTTCCCGCGCACCCCTGAAATACACGTACCCAGCCCAATCGCGTGTGAAACTTCCCGCGCACCCCTGAAATACACGTACCCAGCCCAATCGCGTGTGAAACTTCCCACGTACCCCTGAAATACACGTACCAAGCCCAATCGCGTGTGAAACTTCCCGCGCACCCCTGAAATACACGTACCAAGCCCAATCGCTTGTGAAACTTCCCACGCACCCCTGAAATACACGTACCCAGGCCCAATCGCATGTGAAACTTTCCGCGCACCCCTGATATACACGTACCAAGCCCAATCGCGTGTTTAACTTCCCGCGCACCCCTGAAATACACATACCCAGGCCAATCGCGTGTGAAACTTCCCGCGCACCCCTGAAATACACATACCCAGGCCAATCGCGTGTGAAACTTCCCGCGCACCCCTGAAATACACGTACCCAGGCCAATCGCGTGTGAAACTTCCCGCGCACCCCTGAAATACACGTACCCAGCCCAATCGCGTGTGAAACTTCCCGCGTACCCCTGAAATACACGTACCCAGGCCAATCGCGTGTGAAACTTCCCGCGCACCCCTGAAATACACGTACCCAGGCCAATCGCGTGTGAAACTTCCCGCGCACCCCTGAAATACACGTACCCAGGCCAATCGCGTGTGAAACTTCCCGCGCACCCCTGAAATACACGTACCCAGGCCAATCGCGTGTGAAACTTCCCGCGCACCCCTGAAATACACGTACCCAGCCCAATCACGTGTGAAACTTCCTGCGCACCCCTGAAATACACGTACCCAGCCCAATCGCGTGTGAAACTTCCCGCGCACCCCTGAAATACACGTACCAAGCCCAATCGCGTGTGAAACTTCCCGCGCACCCCTGAAATACACGTACCCTGGCCAATCGCGTGTGAAACTTCCCGCACACCCCTGAAATACACATACCCAGACCAATCGCATGTGAAACTTCCCGCGCACCCCTGAAATACACGTACCCAGCCCAATCGCGTGTGAAACTTCCCGCGCACCCCTGAAATACACATACCAAGCCCAATCGCGTGTGAAACTTCCCGCGCACCCCTGAAATACACGTACCCAGGCCAATCGCGTGTGAAACGTCCCGCGCACTCCTGAAATACACGTACCCAGGCCAATCGCGTGTGAAACTTCTCGCGCACCCCTGAAATACACGTACCCAGCCCAATCGCGTGTGAAACTTCCCGCGCACCCCTGAAATACACGTACCAAGCCCAATCGCGTGTGAAAGTTCCCGCGCACCCCTGAAATACACGTACCCAGGCCCAATCGCATGTGAAACTTCCCGCACACCCCTGAAATACACATACACAGGCCAATCACGTGTGAAACTTCCCGCGCACCCCTGAAATACACGTACCCAGGCCAATCGCGTGTGAAACTTCCCGCGCACCCCTGAAATACACGTACCCAGCCCAATCGCGTGTGAAACTTCCCACGTACCCCTGAAATACACGTACCAAGCCCAATCGCGTGTGAAACTTCCCGCGCACCCCTGAAATACACGTACCAAGCCCAATCGCTTGTGAAACTTCCCACGCACCCCTGAAATACACGTACCCAGGCCCAATCGCATGTGAAACTTTCCGCGCACCCCTGATATACACGTACCAAGCCCAATCGCGTGTTTAACTTCCCGCGCACCCCTGAAATACACATACCCAGGCCAATCGCGTGTGAAACTTCCCGCGCACCCCTGAAATACACATACCCAGGCCAATCGCGTGTGAAACTTCCCGCGCACCCCTGAAATACACGTACCCAGGCCAATCGCGTGTGAAACTTCCCGCTCACCCCTGAAATACACGTACCCAGCCCAATCGCGTGTGAAACTTCCCGCGCACCCCTGAAATACACGTACCCAGCCCAATCGCGTGTGAAACTTCCCGCGCACCCCTGAAATACACGTACCAAGCCCAATCGCGTGTAAAACTTCCCGCGTACCCCTGAAATACACGTACCCAAGCCAATCGCGTGTGAAACGTCCCGCGCACCCCTGAAATACACGTACCCAGGTCAATCGCATGTGAAACTTCCCGCGCACCCCTGAAATACACGTACCCAGGCCAATCGCGTGTGAAACTTCCCATGCACCCCTGAAATACACGTACCCAGCCCAATCGCGTGTGAAACTTCCCGCGCACCCCTGAAATACACGTACCAAGCCCAATCGCGTGTGAAACTTCCCGCGCACCCCTGAAATACACGTACCAAGCCCAACCGCGTGTGAAACTTCCCGCGCACCCCTGAAATACACGTACCCAGCCCAATCGCGTGTGAAACTTCCCGCGCACCCCTGAAATACACGTACCCAGCCCAATCGCGTGTGAAACTTCCCGCGCACCCCTGAAATACACGTACCCAAGCCCAATCGCGTGTGAAACGTCCCGCGCACCCCTGAAATACACGTACCCAAGCCAATCGCGTGTGAAACTTCCCGCGCACCCCTGAAATACACGTACCCAGGCCAATCGCGTGTGAAACTTCCCGCGCACCCCTGAAATACACGTACCCAGCCCAATCGCGTGTGAAACTTCCCGCGCACCCCTGAAATACACATACCCAGCCCAATCGCGTGTGAAACTTCCCGCGCACCCCTGAAATACACATACCAAGGCCAATCGCGTGTGAAACTTCCCGCGCACACCTGAAATACACGTACCCAGGCCAATCGCGTGTGAAACGTCCCGCGCACTCCTGAAATACACGTACCCAGGCCAATTGCGTGTGAAACTTCTCGCGCACCCCTGAAATACACGTACCCAGGCCAATCGCGTGTGAAACTTCCCACGCACCCCTGAAATACACGTACCCAGCCCAATCGCGTGTGAAACTTCCCGCGCACCCCTGAAATACACATACCAAGGCCAATCGCGTGTGAAACTTCCCGCGCACACCTGAAATACACGTACCCAGGCCAATCGCGTGTGAAACGTCCCACGCACTCCTGAAATACACGTACCCAGGCCAATCGCGTGTGAAACTTCTCGCGCACCCCTGAAATACACGTACCCAGCCCAATCGCGTGTGAAACTTCCCGCGCACCCCTGAAATACACGTACCAAGCCCAATCGCGTGTGAAAGTTCCCGCGCACCCCTGAAATACACGTACCCAGGCCCAATCGCATGTGAAACTTCCCGCACACCCCTGAAATACACATACACAGGCCAATCACGTGTGAAACTTCCCGCGCACCCCTGAAATACACGTACCCAGGCCAATCACGTGTGAAACTTCCCGCGCACCCCTGAAATACACGTACCCAGCCCAATCGCGTGTGAAACTTCCCGCGCACCCCTGAAATACACGTACCCAGCCCAATCGCGTGTGAAACTTCCCACGTACCCCTGAAATACACGTACCAAGCCCAATCGCGTGTGAAACTTCCCGCGCACCCCTGAAATACACGTACCAAGCCCAATCGCTTGTGAAACTTCCCACGCACCCCTGAAATACACGTACCCAGGCCCAATCGCATGTGAAACTTTCCGCGCACCCCTGATATACACGTACCAAGCCCAATCGCGTGTTTAACTTCCCGCGCACCCCTGAAATACACATACCCAGGCCAATCGCGTGTGAAACTTCCCGCGCACCCCTGAAATACACATACCCAGGCCAATCGCGTGTGAAACTTCCCGCGCACCCCTGAAATACACGTACCCAGGCCAATCGCGTGTGAAACTTCCCGCGCACCCCTGAAATACACGTACCCAGCCCAATCGCGTGTGAAACTTCCCGCGCACCCCTGAAAAACACGTACCCAGCCCAATCGCGTGTGAAACTTCCCGCGTACCCCTGAAATACACGTACCCAGGCCAATCGCGTGTGAAACTTCCCGCGCACCCCTGAAATACACGTACCCAGGCCAATCGCGTGTCAAACTTCCCGCGCACCCCTGAAATACACATACCCAGGCCAATTGCGTGTGAAACTTCCCGCGCACCCCTGAAATACACGTACCCAGGCCAATCGCGTGTGAAACTTCCCGCGCACCCCTGAAATACACGTACCCAGCCCAATCACGTGTGAAACTTCCTGCGCACCCCTGAAATACACGTACCCAGCCCAATCGCGTGTGAAACTTCCCGCGCACCCCTGAAATACACGTACCAAGCCCAATCGCGTGTGAAACTTCCCGCGCACCCCTGAAATACACGTACCCAGGCCAATCGCGTGTGAAACTTCCCGCACACCCCTGAAATACACATACCCAGACCAATCGCATGTGAAACTTCCCGCGCACCCCTGAAATACACGTACCCAGCCCAATCGCGTGTGAAACTTCCCGCGCACCCCTGAAATACACATACCAAGCCCAATCGCGTGTGAAACTTCCCGCGCACCCCTGAAATACACGTACCCAGGCCAATCGCGTGTGAAACGTCCCGCGCACTCCTGAAATACACGTACCCAGGCCCAATCGCATGTGAAACTTCCCGCACACCCCTGAAATACACATACACAGGCCAATCACGTGTGAAACTTCCCGCGCACCCCTGAAATACACGTACCCAGGCCAATCGCGTGTGAAACTTCCCGCGCACCCCTGAAATACACGTACCCAGCCCAATCGCGTGTGAAACTTCCCACGTACCCCTGAAATACACGTACCAAGCCCAATCGCGTGTGAAACTTCCCGCGCACCCCTGAAATACACGTACCAAGCCCAATCGCTTGTGAAACTTCCCACGCACCCCTGAAATACACGTACCCAGGCCCAATCGCATGTGAAACTTTCCGCGCACCCCTGATATACACGTACCAAGCCCAATCGCGTGTTTAACTTCCCGCGCACCCCTGAAATACACATACCCAGGCCAATCGCGTGTGAAACTTCCCGCGCACCCCTGAAATACACATACCCAGGCCAATCGCGTGTGAAACTTCCCGCGCACCCCTGAAATACACGTACCCAGGCCAATCGCGTGTGAAACTTCCCGCTCACCCCTGAAATACACGTACCCAGCCCAATCGCGTGTGAAACTTCCCGCGCACCCCTGAAATACACGTACCCAGCCCAATCGCGTGTGAAACTTCCCGCGCACCCCTGAAATACACGTACCAAGCCCAATCGCGTGTAAAACTTCCCGCGTACCCCTGAAATACACGTACCCAAGCCAATCGCGTGTGAAACGTCCCGCGCACCCCTGAAATACACGTACCCAGGTCAATCGCATGTGAAACTTCCCGCGCACCCCTGAAATACACGTACCCAGGCCAATCGCGTGTGAAACTTCCCATGCACCCCTGAAATACACGTACCCAGCCCAATCGCGTGTGAAACTTCCCGCGCACCCCTGAAATACACGTACCAAGCCCAATCGCGTGTGAAACTTCCCGCGCACCCCTGAAATACACGTACCAAGCCCAACCGCGTGTGAAACTTCCCGCGCACCCCTGAAATACACGTACCCAGCCCAATCGCGTGTGAAACTTCCCGCGCACCCCTGAAATACACGTACCCAGCCCAATCGCGTGTGAAACTTCCCGCGCACCCCTGAAATACACGTACCCAAGCCCAATCGCGTGTGAAACGTCCCGCGCACCCCTGAAATACACGTACCCAAGCCAATCGCGTGTGAAACTTCCCGCGCACCCCTGAAATACACGTACCCAGGCCAATCGCGTGTGAAACTTCCCGCGCACCCCTGAAATACACGTACCCAGCCCAATCGCGTGTGAAACTTCCCGCGCACCCCTGAAATACACATACCCAGCCCAATCGCGTGTGAAACTTCCCGCGCACCCCTGAAATACACATACCAAGGCCAATCGCGTGTGAAACTTCCCGCGCACACCTGAAATACACGTACCCAGGCCAATCGCGTGTGAAACGTCCCGCGCACTCCTGAAATACACGTACCCAGGCCAATTGCGTGTGAAACTTCTCGCGCACCCCTGAAATACACGTACCCAGGCCAATCGCGTGTGAAACTTCCCACGCACCCCTGAAATACACGTACCCAGCCCAATCGCGTGTGAAACTTCCCGCGCACCCCTGAAATACACGTACCCAGGTCAATCGCGTGTGAAACTTCCCGCGCACCCATGAAATACACGTACCCAGGCCATTCGCGTGTGAAACTTCCCGCGCACCCCTGAAATACAGTACCCAGCCCAATCGCGTGTGAAACTTCTCGCGCACCCCTGAAATACACGTACCCAGGCCAATCGCGTGTGAAACTTCCCACGCACCCCTGAAATACACGTACCCAGCCCAATCGCGTGTGAAACTTCCCGCGCACCCCTGAAATACACGTACCCAGGCCAATCGCGTGTGAAACTTCCCGCGCACCCCTGAAATACACGTACCCAGGCCAATCGCGTGTGAAACTTCCCGCGCACCCCTGAAATACACGTACCCAGGCCAATCGCGTGTGAAACTTCCCGCGCACCCCTGAAATACACGTACCCAGGCCAATCGCGTGTGAAACTTCCCACGCACCCCTGAAATACACATACCCAGGTCAATTGCGTGTGAAACTTCCCGCGCACCCCTGAAATACACGTACCCAGGCCAATCGCGTGTGAAACTTCCCGCGCACCCCTGAAATACACGTACCCAGCCCAATCACGTGTGAAACTTCCCGCGCACCCCTGAAATACACGTACCCAGCCCAATTGCGTGTGAAACTTCACGCGCACCCCTGAAATACACGTACCAAGCCCAATCGCGTGTGAAACTTCCCGCGCACCCCTGAAATACACGTACCCAGGCCAATCGCGTGTGAAACTTCCCGCACACCCCTGAAATACACATACCCAGACCAATCGCATGTGAAACTTCCCGCGCACCCCTGAAATACACGTACCCAGCCCAATCGCGTGTGAAACTTCCCGCGCACCCCTGAAATACACATACCAAGCCCAATCGTGTGTGAAACTTCCCGCGCACCCCTGAAATACACGTACCCAGGCCAATCGCGTGTGAAACGTCCCACGCACTCCTGAAATACACGTACCCAGGCCAATCGCGTGTGAAACTTCTCGCGCACCCCTGAAATACACGTACCCAGCCCAATCGCGTGTGAAACTTCCCGCGCACCCCTGAAATACACGTACCAAGCCCAATCGCGTGTGAAAGTTCCCGCGCACCCCTGAAATACACGTACCCAGGCCCAATCGCATGTGAAACTTCCCGCACACCCCTGAAATACACATACACAGGCCAATCACGTGTGAAACTTCCCGCGCACCCCTGAAATACACGTACCCAGGCCAATCACGTGTGAAACTTCCCGCGCACCCCTGAAATACACGTACCCAGCCCAATCGCGTGTGAAACTTCCCGCGCACCCCTGAAATACACGTACCCAGCCCAATCGCGTGTGAAACTTCCCACGTACCCCTGAAATACACGTACCAAGCCCAATCGCGTGTGAAACTTCCCGCGCACCCCTGAAATACACGTACCAAGCCCAATCGCATGTGAAACTTTCCGCGCACCCCTGATATACACGTACCAAGCCCAATCGCGTGTTTAACTTCCCGCGCACCCCTGAAATACACATACCCAGGCCAATCGCGTGTGAAACTTCCCGCGCACCCCTGAAATACACATACCCAGGCCAATCGCGTGTGAAACTTCCCGCGCACCCCTGAAATACACGTACCCAGGCCAATCGCGTGTGAAACTTCCCGCGCACCCCTGAAATACACGTACCCAGCCCAATCGCGTGTGAAACTTCCCGCGCACCCCTGAAATACACGTACCCAGCCCAATCGCGTGTGAAACTTCCCGCGCACCCCTGAAATACACGTACCCAGGCCAATCGCGTGTGAAACTTCCCGCGCACCCCTGAAATACACGTACCCAGGCCAATCGCGTGTCAAACTTCCCGCGCACCCCTGAAATACACATACCCAGGCCAATTGCGTGTGAAACTTCCCGCGCACCCCTGAAATACACGTACCCAGGCCAATCGCGTGTGAAACTTCCCGCGCACCCCTGAAATACACGTACCCAGCCCAATCACGTGTGAAACTTCCTGCGCACCCCTGAAATACACGTACCCAGCCCAATCGCGTGTGAAACTTCCCGCGCACCCCTGAAATACACGTACCAAGCCCAATCGCGTGTGAAACTTCCCGCGCACCCCTGAAATACACGTACCCAGGCCAATCGCGTGTGAAACTTCCCGCACACCCCTGAAATACACATACCCAGACCAATCGCATGTGAAACTTCCCGCGCACCCCTGAAATACACGTACCCAGCCCAATCGCGTGTGAAACTTCCCGCGCACCCCTGAAATACACATACCAAGCCCAATCGCGTGTGAAACTTCCCGCGCACCCCTGAAATACACGTACCCAGGCCAATCGCGTGTGAAACGTCCCGCGCACTCCTGAAATACACGTACCCAGGCCAATCGCGTGTGAAACTTCTCGCGCACCCCTGAAATACACGTACCCAGCCCAATCGCGTGTGAAACTTCCCGCGCACCCCTGAAATACACGTACCAAGCCCAATCGCGTGTGAAAGTTCCCGCGCACCCCTGAAATACACGTACCCAGGCCCAATCGCATGTGAAACTTCCCGCACACCCCTGAAATACACATACACAGGCCAATCACGTGTGAAACTTCCCGCGCACCCCTGAAATACACGTACCCAGGCCAATCGCGTGTGAAACTTCCCGCGCACCCCTGAAATACACGTACCCAGCCCAATCGCGTGTGAAACTTCCCACGTACCCCTGAAATACACGTACCAAGCCCAATCGCGTGTGAAACTTCCCGCGCACCCCTGAAATACACGTACCAAGCCCAATCGCTTGTGAAACTTCCCACGCACCCCTGAAATACACGTACCCAGGCCCAATCGCATGTGAAACTTTCCGCGCACCCCTGATATACACGTACCAAGCCCAATCGCGTGTTTAACTTCCCGCGCACCCCTGAAATACACATACCCAGGCCAATCGCGTGTGAAACTTCCCGCGCACCCCTGAAATACACATACCCAGGCCAATCGCGTGTGAAACTTCCCGCGCACCCCTGAAATACACGTACCCAGGCCAATCGCGTGTGAAACTTCCCGCTCACCCCTGAAATACACGTACCCAGCCCAATCGCGTGTGAAACTTCCCGCGCACCCCTGAAATACACGTACCCAGCCCAATCGCGTGTGAAACTTCCCGCGCACCCCTGAAATACACGTACCAAGCCCAATCGCGTGTAAAACTTCCCGCGCACCCCTGAAATACACGTACCCAAGCCAATCGCGTGTGAAACGTCCCGCGCACCCCTGAAATACACGTACCCAGGTCAATCGCATGTGAAACTTCCCGCGCACCCCTGAAATACACGTACCCAGGCCAATCGCGTGTGAAACTTCCCATGCACCCCTGAAATACACGTACCCAGCCCAATCGCGTGTGAAACTTCCCGCGCACCCCTGAAATACACGTGCCAAGCCCAATCGCGTGTGAAACTTCCCGCGCACCCCTGAAATACACGTACCAAGCCCAACCGCGTGTGAAACTTCCCGCGCACCCCTGAAATACACGTACCCAGCCCAATCCCGTGTGAAACTTCCCGCGCACCCCTGAAATATACGTACCCAGGCCAATCGCGTGTGAAACTTCCCGCGCACCCCTGAAATACACATACCCAGACCAATCGCATGTGAAACTTCCAGCGCACCCCTGAAATACACGTACCCAGCCCAATCGTGTGTGAAACTTCCCGCGCACCCCTGAAATACACATACCAAGCCCAATCGCGTGTGAAACTTCCCGCGCACCCCTGAAATACACGTACCCAGGCCAATCGCGTGTGAAACGTCCCGCGCACTCCTGAAATACACGTACCCAGGCCAATCGCGTGTGAAACTTCTCGTGCACCCCTGAAATACACGTACCCAGGCCAATCGCGTGTGAAACTTCCCACGCACCCCTGAAATACACGTACCCAGCCCAATCGCGTGTGAAACTTCCCGCGCACCCCTGAAATACACGTACCAAGCCCAATCGCGTGTGAAAGTTCCCGCACACCCCTGAAATACACGTACCCAGGCCCAATCGCGTGTGAAACTTCCCGCGCACCCCTGAAATACACGTACCCAGGCCAATCGCGTGTGAAACTTCCCGCGCACCCCTGAAATACACGTACCCAGCCCAATCACGTGTGAAACTTCCCGCGCACCCCTGAAATACACGTACCCAGCCCAATCGCGTGTGAAACTTCCCGCGCACCCCTGAAATACACGTACCAAGCCCAATCGCGTGTGAAACTTCCCGCGCACCCCTGAAATACACGTACCCAGGCCAATCGTGTGTGAAACTTCCCGCACATCCCTGAAATACACATACCCAGACCAATCGCGTGTGAAACTTCCCGCGCACCCCTGTGAAACTTCCCGCGCACCCCTGAAATACACATACCCAGCCCAATCGCGTGTGAAACTTCCCGCGCACCCCTGAAATACACGTACCAAGCCCAATCGCGTGTGAAACTTCCCGCGCACCCCTGAAATACACATACCCAGGTCAATCGCGTGTGAAACTTCCCGCGTACCCCTGAAATACACATACCCAGGCCAATCGCGTGTGAAAATGTCCACGCACCCCTGAAATACACTTACCCAGCCCAATCGCGTGTGAAACTTCCCGCGCACCCCTGAAATACACGTACCCAGCCCAATCGCGTGTGAAACTTCCCGCGCACCCCTGAAATACACTTACCCAGCCCAATCGCGTGTGAAACTTCCCACGCACCCCTGAAATACACGTACCCAGCCCAATCGCGTGTGAAACTTCCCGCGCACCCCTGAAATACACGTACCAAGCCCAATCGCGTGTGAAACTTCCCGCGCACCCCTGAAATACACGTACCCAGGTCAATCGCGTGTGAAACTTCCCGCGCACCCATGAAATACACGTACCCAGGCCATTCGCGTGTGAAACTTCCCGCGCACCCCTGAAATACAGTACCCAGCCCAATCGCGTGTGAAACTTCCCGCGCACCCCTGAAATACACGTACCCAGGCCAATCGCGTGTGAAACTTCCCGCGCACCCCTGAAATACACGTACCCAGGCCAATCGCGTGTGAAACTTCCCGCGCACCCCTGAAATACACGTACCCAGGCCAATCGCGTGTGAAACTTCCCGCGCACCCATGAAATACACGTACCCAGGCCAATCGCGTGTGAAACTTCCCGCGCACCCCTGAAATACACATACCCAGGCCAATTGCGTGTGAAACTTCCCGCGCACCCCTGAAATACACGTACCCAGGCCAATCGTGAAACTTCCCGCGCACCCCTGAAATACACGTACCCAGGCCAATCGCGTGTGAAACTTCCCGCGCACCCCTGAAATACACGTACCCAGCCCAATCACGTGTGAAACTTCCCGCGCACCCCTGAAATACACGTACCCAGCCCAATCGCGTGTGAAACTTCCCGCGCACCCCTGAAATACACGTACCAAGCCCAATCGCGTGTGAAACTTCCCGCGCACCCCTGAAATACACGTACCCAGGCCAATCGCGTGTGAAACTTCCCGCACACCCCTGAAATACACATACCCAGACCAATCGCGTGTGAAACTTCCCGCGCACCCCTGAAATACACGTACCCAGACCAATCGCGTGTGAAACTTCCCGCGCACCCCTGAAATACACATACCCAGCCCAATCGCGTGTGAAACTTCCCGCGCACCCCTGAAATACACGTACCAAGCCCAATCGCGTGTGAAACTTCCCGCGCACCCCTGAAATACACATACCCAGGTCAATCGCGTGTGAAACTTCCCGCGCACCCATGAAATACACGTACCCAGGCCATTCGCGTGTGAAACTTCCCGCGCACCCCTGAAATACAGTACCCAGCCCAATCGCGTGTGAAACTTCCCGCGCACCCCTGAAATACACGTACCCAGGCCAATCGCGTGTGAAACTTCCCGCGCACCCCTGAAATACACGTACCCAGGCCAATCGCGTGTGAAACTTCCCGCGCACCCCTGAAATACACGTACCCAGGCCAATCGCGTGTGAAACTTCCCGCGCACCCCTGAAATACACGTACCCAGGCCAATCGCGTGTGAAACTTCCCGCGCACCCCTGAAATACACATACCCAGGCCAATTGCGTGTGAAACTTCCCGCGCACCCCTGAAATACACGTACCCAGGCCAATCGTGTGTGAAACTTCCCGCGCACCCCTGAAATACACGTACCCAGGCCAATCGCGTGTGAAACTTCCCGCGCACCCCTGAAATACACGTACCCAGCCCAATCGCGTGTGAAACTTCCCGCGCACCCCTGAAATACACGTACCCAGCCCAATCGCGTGTGAAACTTCCCGCGCACCCCTGAAATACACGTACCAAGCCCAATCGCGTGTGAAACTTCCCGCGCACCCCTGAAATACAGTACCCAGCCCAATCGCGTGTGAAACTTCTCGCGCACCCCTGAAATACACGTACCCAGGCCAATCGCGTGTGAAACTTCCCACGCACCCCTGAAATACACGTACCCAGCCCAATCGCGTGTGAAACTTCCCGCGCACCCCTGAAATACACGTACCCAGGCCAATCGCGTGTGAAACTTCCCGCGCACCCCTGAAATACACGTACCCAGGCCAATCGCGTGTGAAACTTCCCACGCACCCCTGAAATACACGTACCCAGGCCCAATCGCATGTGAAACTTTCCGCGCACCCCTGATATACACGTACCAAGCCCAATCGCGTGTTTAACTTCCCGCGCACCCCTGAAATACACATACCCAGGCCAATCGCGTGTGAAACTTCCCGCGCACCCCTGAAATACACATACCCAGGCCAATCGCGTGTGAAACTTCCCGCGCACCCCTGAAATACACGTACCCAGGCCAATCGCGTGTGAAACTTCCCGCTCACCCCTGAAATACACGTACCCAGCCCAATCGCGTGTGAAACTTCCCGCGCACCCCTGAAATACACGTACCCAGCCCAATCGCGTGTGAAACTTCCCGCGCACCCCTGAAATACACGTACCAAGCCCAATCGCGTGTAAAACTTCCCGCGCACCCCTGAAATACACGTACCCAAGCCAATCGCGTGTGAAACGTCCCGCGCACCCCTGAAATACACGTACCCAGGTCAATCGCATGTGAAACTTCCCGCGCACCCCTGAAATACACGTACCCAGGCCAATCGCGTGTGAAACTTCCCATGCACCCCTGAAATACACGTACCCAGCCCAATCGCGTGTGAAACTTCCCGCGCACCCCTGAAATACACGTACCAAGCCCAATCGCGTGTGAAACTTCCCGCGCACCCCTGAAATACACGTACCAAGCCCAACCGCGTGTGAAACTTCCCGCGCACCCCTGAAATACACGTACCCAGCCCAATCGCGTGTGAAACTTCCCGCGCACCCCTGAAATATACGTACCCAGGCCAATCGCGTGTGAAACTTCCCGCGCACCCCTGAAATACACATACCCAGACCAATCGCATGTGAAACTTCCAGCGCACCCCTGAAATACACGTACCCAGCCCAATCGCGTGTGAAACTTCCCGCGCACCCCTGAAATACACATACCCAGCCCAATCGCGTGTGAAACTTCCCGCGCACCCCTGAAATACACATACCAAGCCCAATCGCGTGTGAAACTTCCCGCGCACCCCTGAAATACACGTACCCAGGCCAATCGCGTGTGAAACGTCCCGCGCACTCCTGAAATACACGTACCCAGGCCAATCGCGTGTGAAACTTCTCGCGCACCCCTGAAATACACGTACCCAGGCCAATCGCGTGTGAAACTTCCCACGCACCCCTGAAATACACGTACCCAGCCCAATCGCGTGTGAAACTTCCCGCGCACCCCTGAAATACACGTACCAAGCCCAATCGCGTGTGAAAGTTCCCGCACACCCCTGAAATACACGTACCCAGGCCCAATCGCGTGTGAAACTTCCCGCGCACCCCTGAAATACACGTACCCAGGCCAATCGCGTGTGAAACTTCCCGCGCACCCCTGAAATACACGTACCCAGCCCAATCACGTGTGAAACTTCCCGCGCACCCCTGAAATACACGTACCCAGCCCAATCGCGTGTGAAACTTCCCGCGCACCCCTGAAATACACGTACCAAGCCCAATCGCGTGTGAAACTTCCCGCGCACCCCTGAAATACACGTACCCAGGCCAATCGCGTGTGAAACTTCCCGCACACCCCTGAAATACACATACCCAGACCAATCGCGTGTGAAACTTCCCGCGCACCCCTGTGAAACTTCCCGCGCACCCCTGAAATACACATACCCAGCCCAATCGCGTGTGAAACTTCCCGCGCACCCCTGAAATACACGTACCAAGCCCAATCGCGTGTGAAACTTCCCGCGCACCCCTGAAATACACATACCCAGGTCAATCGCGTGTGAAACTTCCCGCGTACCCCTGAAATACACATACCCAGGCCAATCGCGTGTGAAAATGTCCACGCACCCCTGAAATACACTTACCCAGCCCAATCGCGTGTGAAACTTCCCGCGCACCCCTGAAATACACGTACCCAGCCCAATCGCGTGTGAAACTTCCCGCGCACCCCTGAAATACACTTACCCAGCCCAATCGCGTGTGAAACTTCCCACGCACCCCTGAAATACACGTACCCAGCCCAATCGCGTGTGAAACTTCCCGCGCACCCCTGAAATACACGTACCAAGCCCAATCGCGTGTGAAACTTCCCGCGCACCCCTGAAATACACGTACCCAGGTCAATCGCGTGTGAAACTTCCCGCGCACCCATGAAATACACGTACCCAGGCCATTCGCGTGTGAAACTTCCCGCGCACCCCTGAAATACAGTACCCAGCCCAATCGCGTGTGAAACTTCCCGCGCACCCCTGAAATACACGTACCCAGGCCAATCGCGTGTGAAACTTCCCGCGCACCCCTGAAATACACGTACCCAGGCCAATCGCGTGTGAAACTTCCCGCGCACCCCTGAAATACACGTACCCAGGCCAATCGCGTGTGAAACTTCCCGCGCACCCATGAAATACACGTACCCAGGCCAATCGCGTGTGAAACTTCCCGCGCACCCCTGAAATACACATACCCAGGCCAATTGCGTGTGAAACTTCCCGTGCACCCCTGAAATACACGTACCCAGGCCAATCGTGAAACTTCCCGCGCACCCCTGAAATACACGTACCCAGGCCAATCGCGTGTGAAACTTCCCGCGCACCCCTGAAATACACGTACCCAGCCCAAACACGTGTGAAACTTCCCGCGCACCCCTGAAATACACGTACCCAGCCCAATCGCGTGTGAAACTTCCCGCGCACCCCTGAAATACACGTACCAAGCCCAATCGCGTGTGAAACTTCCCGCGCACCCCTGAAATACACGTACCCAGGCCAATCGCGTGTGAAACTTCCCGCACACCCCTGAAATACACATACCCAGACCAATCGCGTGTGAAACTTCCCGCGCACCCCTGAAATACACGTACCCAGACCAATCGCGTGTGAAACTTCCCGCGCACCCCTGGAATACACATACCCAGCCCAATCGCGTGTGAAACTTCCCGCGCACCCCTGAAATACACGTACCAAGCCCAATCGCGTGTGAAACTTCCCGCGCACCCCTGAAATACACATACCCAGGTCAGTCGCGTGTGAAACTTCCCGCGCACCCATGAAATACACGTACCCAGGCCATTCGCGTGTGAAACTTCCCGCGCACCCCTGAAATACAGTACCCAGCCCAATCGCGTGTGAAACTTCCCGCGCACCCCTGAAATACACGTACCCAGGCCAATCGCGTGTGAAACTTCCCGCGCACCCCTGAAATACACGTACCCAGGCCAATCGCGTGTGAAACTTCCCGCGCACCCCTGAAATACACGTACCCAGGCCAATCGCGTGTGAAACTTCCCGCGCACCCCTGAAATACACGTACCCAGGCCAATCGCGTGTGAAACTTCCCGCGCACCCCTGAAATACACGTACCCAGGCCAATTGCGTGTGAAACTTCCCGCGCACCCCTGAAATACACGTACCCAGGCCAATCGTGTGTGAAACTTCCCGCGCACCCCTGAAATACACGTACCCAGGCCAATCGCGTGTGAAACTTCCCGCGCACCCCTGAAATACACGTACCCAGCCCAATCGCGTGTGAAACTTCCCGCGCACCCCTGAAATACACGTACCCAGCCCAATCGCGTGTGAAACTTCCCGCGCACCCCTGAAATACACGTACCAAGCCCAATCGCGTGTGAAACTTCCCGCGCACCCCTGAAATACAGTACCCAGCCCAATCGCGTGTGAAACTTCTCGCGCACCCCTGAAATACACGTACCCAGGCCAATCGCGTGTGAAACTTCCCACGCACCCCTGAAATACACGTACCCAGCCCAATCGCGTGTGAAACTTCCCGCGCACCCCTGAAATACACGTACCCAGGCCAATCGCGTGTGAAACTTCCCGCGCACCCCTGAAATACACGTACCCAGGCCAATCGCGTGTGAAACTTCCCGTGCACCCCTGAAATACACGTACCCAGGCCAATCGCGTGTGAAACTTCCCGCGCACCCCTGAAATACACGTACCCAGGCCAATCGCGTGTGAAACTTCCCGCGCACCCCTGAAATACACATACCCAGGCCAATTGCGTGTGAAACTTCTCGCGCACCCCTGAAATACACGTACCCAGCCCAATCGCGTGTGAAACTTCCCGCGCACCCCTGAAATACACGTACCAAGCCCAATCGCGTGTGAAAGTTCCCGCGCACCCCTGAAATACACGTACCCAGGCCAATCGCGTGTGAAACTTCCCGCGCACCCCTGAAATACACGTACCCAGGCCAATCGCGTGTGAAACTTCCCGCGCACCCCTGAAATACACGTACCCAGGCCAATCGCGTGTGAAACTTCCCGCGCACCCATGAAATACACGTACCCAGGCCAATCGCGTGTGAAACTTCCCGCGCACCCCTGAAATACACATACCCAGGCCAATTGCGTGTGAAACTTCCCGCGCACCCCTGAAATACACGTACCCAGGCCAATCGTGAAACTTCCCGCGCACCCCTGAAATACACGTACCCAGGCCAATCGCGTGTGAAACTTCCCGCGCACCCCTGAAATACACGTACCCAGCCCAATCACGTGTGAAACTTCCCGCGCACCCCTGAAATACACGTACCCAGCCCAATCGCGTGTGAAACTTCCCGCGCACCCCTGAAATACACGTACCAAGCCCAATCGCGTGTGAAACTTCCCGCGCACCCCTGAAATACACGTACCCAGGCCAATCGCGTGTGAAACTTCCCGCACACCCCTGAAATACACATACCCAGACCAATCGCGTGTGAAACTTCCCGCGCACCCCTGAAATACACGTACCCAGACCAATCGCGTGTGAAACTTCCCGCGCACCCCTGAAATACACATACCCAGCCCAATCGCGTGTGAAACTTCCCGCGCACCCCTGAAATACACGTACCAAGCCCAATCGCGTGTGAAACTTCCAGCGCACCCCTGAAATACACATACCCAGGTCAATCGCGTGTGAAACTTCCCGCGCACCCATGAAATACACGTACCCAGGCCATTCGCGTGTGTAACTTCCCGCGCACCCCTGAAATACAGTACCCAGCCCAATCGCGTGTGAAACTTCCCGCGCACCCCTGAAATACACGTACCCAGGCCAATCGCGTGTGAAACTTCCCGCGCACCCCTGAAATACACGTACCCAGGCCAATCGCGTGTGAAACTTCCCGCGCACCCCTGAAATACACGTACCCAGGCCAATCGCGTGTGAAACTTCCCGCGCACCCCTGAAATACACGTACCCAGGCCAATCGCGTGTGAAACTTCCCGCGCACCCCTGAAATACACATACCCAGGCCAATTGCGTGTGAAACTTCCCGCGCACCCCTGAAATACACGTACCCAGGCCAATCGTGTGTGAAACTTCCCGCGCACCCCTGAAATACACGTACCCAGGCCAATCGCGTGTGAAACTTCCCGCGCACCCCTGAAATACACGTACCCAGGCCAATCGCGTGTGAAACTTCCCGCGCACCCCTGAAATACACGTACCCAGCCCAATCGCGTGTGAAACTTCCCGCGCACCCCTGAAATACACGTACCAAGCCCAATCGCGTGTGAAACTTCCCGCGCACCCCTGAAATATACGTACCCAGGCCAATCGCGTGTGAAACTTCCCGCGCACCCCTGAAATACACATACCCAGACCAATCGCATGTGAAACTTCCCGCGCACCCCTGAAATACACGTACCCAGCCCAATCGCGTGTGAAACTTCCCGCGCACCCCTGAAATACACATACCCAGCCCAATCGCGTGTGAAACTTCCCGCGCACCCCTGAAATACACATACCAAGCCCAATCGCGTGTGAAACTTCCCGCGCACCCCTGAAATACACGTACCCAGGCCAATCGCGTGTGAAACGTCCCGCGCACTCCTGAAATACACGTACCCAGGCCAATCGCGTGTGAAACTTCTCGTGCACCCCTGAAATACACGTACCCAGGCCAATCGCGTGTGAAACTTCCCACGCACCCCTGAAATACACGTACCCAGCCCAATCGCGTGTGAAACTTCCCGCGCACCCCTGAAATACACGTACCAAGCCCAATCGCGTGTGAAAGTTCCCGCACACCCCTGAAATACACGTACCCAGGCCCAATCGCGTGTGAAACTTCCCGCGCACCCCTGAAATACACGTACCAAGGCCAATCGCGTGTGAAACTTCCCGCGCACCCCTGAAATACACGTACCCAGCCCAATCGCGTGTGAAACTTCCCGCGCACCCCTGAAATACACGTACCCAGCCCAATCGCGTGTGAAACTTCCCACGCACCCCTGAAATACACGTACCAAGCCCAATCGCGTGTGAAACTTCCCGCGCACCCCTGAAATACACGTACCAAGCCCAATCGCTTGTGAAACTTCCCACGCACCCCTGAAATACACGTACCCAGGCCCAATCGCATGTGAAACTTTCCGCGCACCCCTGAAATACACGTACCAAGCCCAATCGCGTGTTTAACTTCCCGCGCACCCCTGAAATACACATACCCAGGCCAATCGCGTGTGAAACTTCCCGCGCACCCCTGAAATACACATACCCAGGCCAATCGCGTGTGAAACTTCCCGCGCACCCCTGAAATACACGTACCCAGGCCAATCGCGTGTGAAACTTCCCGCTCACCCCTGAAATACACGTACCCAGGTCAATCGCGTGTGAAACTTCCCGCGCACCCCTGAAATACACGTACCCAGGCCAATCGCGTGTGAAACTTCCCGCGCACCCCTGAAATACACGTACCCAGGTCAATCGCGTGTGAAACTTCCCGTGCACCCATGAAATACACGTACCCAGGCCATTCGCGTGTGAAACTTCCCGCGCACCCCTGAAATACAGTACCCAGCCCAATCGCGTGTGAAACTTCCCGCGCACCCCTGAAATACACGTACCCAGGCCAATCGCGTGTGAAACTTCCCGCGCACCCCTGAAATACACGTACCCAGGCCAATCGCGTGTGAAACTTCCCGCGCACCCCTGAAATACACGTACCCAGGCCAATCGCGTGTGAAACTTCCCGCGCACCCATGAAATACACGTACCCAGGCCAATCGCGTGTGAAACTTCCCGCGCACCCCTGAAATACACATACCCAGGCCAATTGCGTGTGAAACTTCCCGCGCACCCCTGAAATACACGTACCCAGGCCAATCGTGAAACTTCCCGCGCACCCCTGAAATACACGTACCCAGGCCAATCGCGTGTGAAACTTCCCGCGCACCCCTGAAATACACGTACCCAGCCCAATCACGTGTGAAACTTCCCGCGCACCCCTGAAATACACGTACCCAGCCCAATCGCGTGTGAAACTTCCCGCGCACCCCTGAAATACACGTACCAAGCCCAATCGCGTGTGAAACTTCCCGCGCACACCTGAAATACACGTACCCAGGCCAATCGCGTGTGAAACTTCCCGCACACCCCTGAAATACACATACCCAGACCAATCGCGTGTGAAACTTCCCGCGCACCCCTGAAATACACGTACCCAGACCAATCGCGTGTGAAACTTCCCGCGCACCCCTGAAATACACGTACCCAGCCCAATCGCGTGTGAAACTTCCCGCGCACCCCTGAAATACACGTACCAAGCCCAATCGCGTGTGAAACTTCCCGCGCACCCCTGAAATACACATACCCAGGTCAATCGCGTGTGAAACTTCCCGCGCACCCATGAAATACACGTACCCAGGCCATTCGCGTGTGAAACTTCCCGCGCACCCCTGAAATACAGTACCCAGCCCAATCGCGTGTGAAACTTCCCGCGCACCCCTGAAATACACGTACCCAGGCCAATCGCGTGTGAAACTTCCCGCGCACCCCTGAAATACACGTACCCAGGCCAATCGCGTGTGAAACTTCCCGCGCACCCCTGAAATACACGTACCCAGGCCAATCGCGTGTGAAACTTCCCGCGCACCCCTGAAATACACGTACCCAGGCCAATCGCGTGTGAAACTTCCCGCGCACCCCTGAAATACACATACCCAGGCCAATTGCGTGTGAAACTTCCCGCGCACCCCTGAAATACACGTACCCAGGCCAATCGTGTGTGAAACTTCCCGCGCACCCCTGAAATACACGTACCCAGGCCAATCGCGTGTGAAACTTCCCGCGCACCCCTGAAATACACGTACCCAGCCCAATCGCGTGTGAAACTTCCCGCGCACCCCTGAAATACACGTACCCAGCCCAATCGCGTGTGAAACTTCCCGCGCACCCCTGAAATACACGTACCAAGCCCAATCGCGTGTGAAACTTCCCGCGCACCCCTGAAATACAGTACCCAGCCCAATCGCGTGTGAAACTTCTCGCGCACCCCTGAAATACACGTACCCAGGCCAATCGCGTGTGAAACTTCCCACGCACCCCTGAAATACACGTACCCAGGCCAATCGCGTGTGAAACTTCCCGCGCACCCCTGAAATACACGTACTGAAATACACATACCCAGACCAATCGCATGTGAAACTTCCAGCGCACCCCTGAAATACACGTACCCAGCCCAATCGCGTGTGAAACTTCCCGCGCACCCCTGAAATACACATACCCAGCCCAATCGCGTGTGAAACTTCCCGCGCACCCCTGAAATACACATACCAAGCCCAATCGCGTGTGAAACTTCCCGCGCACCCCTGAAATACACGTACCCAGGCCAATCGCGTGTGAAACGTCCCGCGCACTCCTGAAATACACGTACCCAGGCCAATCGCGTGTGAAACTTCTCGTGCACCCCTGAAATACACGTACCCAGGCCAATCGCGTGTGAAACTTCCCACGCACCCCTGAAATACACGTACCCAGCCCAATCGCGTGTGAAACTTCCCGCGCACCCCTGAAATACACGTACCAAGCCCAATCGCGTGTGAAAGTTCCCGCACACCCCTGAAATACACGTACCCAGGCCCAATCGCGTGTGAAACTTCCCGCGCACCCCTGAAATACACGTACCCAGGCCAATCGCGTGTGAAACTTCCCGCGCACCCCTGAAATACACGTACCCAGCCCAATCACGTGTGAAACTTCCCGCGCACCCCTGAAATACACGTACCCAGCCCAATCGCGTGTGAAACTTCCCGCGCACCCCTGAAATACACGTACCAAGCCCAATCGCGTGTGAAACTTCCCGCGCACCCCTGAAATACACGTACCCAGGCCAATCGCGTGTGAAACTTCCCGCACACCCCTGAAATACACATACCCAGACCAATCGCGTGTGAAACTTCCCGCGCACCCCTGTGAAACTTCCCGCGCACCCCTGAAATACACATACCCAGCCCAATCACGTGTGAAACTTCCCGCGCACCCCTGAAATACACGTACCAAGCCCAATCGCGTGTGAAACTTCCCGCGCACCCCTGAAATACACATACCCAGGTCAATCGCATGTGAAACTTCCCGCGTACCCCTGAAATACACATACCCAGGCCAATCGCGTGTGAAAATGTCCACGCACCCCTGAAATACACTTACCCAGCCCAATCGCGTGTGAAACTTCCCGCGCACCCCTGAAATACACGTACCCAGCCCAATCGCGTGTGAAACTTCCCGCGCACCCCTGAAATACACTTACCCAGCCCAATCGCGTGTGAAACTTCCCACGCACCCCTGAAATACACGTACCCAGCCCAATCGCGTGTGAAACTTCCCGCGCACCCCTGAAATACACGTACCAAGCCCAATCGCGTGTGAAACTTCCCGCGCACCCCTGAAATACACGTACCCAGGTCAATCGCATGTGAAACTTCCCGCGCACCCATGAAATACACGTACCCAGGCCATTCGCGTGTGAAACTTCCCGCGCACCCCTGAAATACAGTACCCAGCCCAATCGCGTGTGAAACTTCCCGCGCACCCCTGAAATACACGTACCCAGGCCAATCGCGTGTGAAACTTCCCGCGCACCCCTGAAATACACGTACCCAGGCCAATCGCGTGTGAAACTTCCCGCGCACCCCTGAAATACACGTACCCAGGCCAATCGCGTGTGAAACTTCCCGCGCACCCATGAAATACACGTACCCAGGCCAATCGCGTGTGAAACTTCCCGCGCACCCCTGAAATACACATACCCAGGCCAATTGCGTGTGAAACTTCCCGCGCACCCCTGAAATACACGTACCCAGGCCAATCGCGTGTGAAACTTCCCGCGCACCCCTGAAATACACGTACCCAGCCCAATCACGTGTGAAACTTCCCGCGCACCCCTGAAATACACGTACCCAGCCCAATCGCATGTGAAACTTCCCGCGCACCCCTGAAATACACGTACCAAGCCCAATCGCGTGTGAAACTTCCCGCGCACCCCTGAAATACACGTACCCAGGCCAATCGCGTGTGAAACTTCCCGCACACCCCTGAAATACACATACCCAGACCAATCGCGTGTGAAACTTCCCGCGCACCCCTGAAATACACATACCCAGCCCAATCGCGTGTGAAACTTCCCGCGCACCCCTGAAATACACGTACCAAGCCCAATCGCGTGTGAAACTTCCCGCGCACCCCTGAAATACACATACCCAGGTCAATCGCGTGTGAAACTTCCCGCGCACCCATGAAATACACGTACCCAGGCCATTCGCGTGTGAAACTTCCCGCGCACCCCTGAAATACAGTACCCAGCCCAATCGCGTGTGAAACTTCCCGCGCACCCCTGAAATACACGTACCCAGGCCAATCGCGTGTGAAACTTCCCGCGCACCCCTGAAATACACGTACCCAGGCCAATCGCGTGTGAAACTTCCCGCGCACCCCTGAAATACACGTACCCAGGCCAATCGCGTGTGAAACTTCCCGCGCACCCCTGAAATACACGTACCCAGGCCAATCGCGTGTGAAACTTCCCGCGCACCCCTGAAATACACATACCCAGGCCAATTGCGTGTGAAACTTCCCGCGCACCCCTGAAATACACGTACCCAGGCCAATCGTGTGTGAAACTTCCCGCGCACCCCTGAAATACACGTACCCAGGCCAATCGCGTGTGAAACTTCCCGCGCACCCCTGAAATACACGTACCCAGCCCAATCGCGTGTGAAACTTCCCGCGCACCCCTGAAATACACGTACCCAGCCCAATCGCGTGTGAAACTTCCCGCGCACCCCTGAAATACACGTACCAAGCCCAATCGCGTGTGAAACTTCCCGCGCACCCCTGAAATACAGTACCCAGCCCAATCGCGTGTGAAACTTCTCGCGCACCCCTGAAATACACGTACCCAGGCCAATCGCGTGTGAAACTTCCCACGCACCCCTGAAATACACGTACCCAGCCCAATCGCGTGTGAAACTTCCCGCGCACCCCTGAAATACACGTACCCAGGCCAATCGCGTGTGAAAGTTCCCGCGCACCCCTGAAATACACGTACCCAGGCCAATCGCGTGTGAAACTTCCCGCGCACCCCTGAAATACACGTACCCAGGCCAATCGCGTGTGAAACTTCCCGCGCACCCCTGAAATACACGTACCCAGGCCAATCGCGTGTGAAACTTCCCGCGCACCCCTGAAATACACATACCCAGGCCAATTGCGTGTGAAACTTCCCGCGCACCCCTGAAATACACGTACCCAGGCCAATCGCGTGTGAAACTTCTCGCGCACCCCTGAAATACACGTACCCAGCCCAATCGCGTGTGAAACTTCCCGCGCACCCCTGAAATACACGTACCAAGCCCAATCGCGTGTGAAAGTTCCCGCGCACCCCTGAAATACACGTACCCAGGCCAATCGCGTGTGAAACTTCCCGCGCACCCCTGAAATACACGTACCCAGGCCAATCGCGTGTGAAACTTCCCGCGCACCCCTGAAATACACGTACCCAGGCCAATCGCGTGTGAAACTTCCCGCGCACCCATGAAATACACGTACCCAGGCCAATCGCGTGTGAAACTTCCCGCGCACCCCTGAAATACACATACCCAGGCCAATTGCGTGTGAAACTTCCCGCGCACCCCTGAAATACACGTACCCAGGCCAATCGTGAAACTTCCCGCGCACCCCTGAAATACACGTACCCAGGCCAATCGCGTGTGAAACTTCCCGTGCACCCCTGAAATACACGTACCCAGCCCAATCACGTGTGAAACTTCCCGCGCACCCCTGAAATACACGTACCCAGCCCAATCGCGTGTGAAACTTCCCGCGCACCCCTGAAATACACGTACCAAGCCCAATCGCGTGTGAAACTTCCCGCGCACCCCTGAAATACACGTACCCAGGCCAATCGCGTGTGAAACTTCCCGCACACCCCTGAAATACACATACCCAGACCAATCGCGTGTGAAACTTCCCGCGCACCCCTGAAATACACGTACCCAGACCAATCGCGTGTGAAACTTCCCGCGCACCCCTGAAATACACATACCCAGCCCAATCGCGTGTGAAACTTCCCGCGCACCCCTGAAATACACGTACCAAGCCCAATCGCGTGTGAAACTTCCCGCGCACCCCTGAAATACACATACCCAGGTCAATCGCGTGTGAAACTTCCCGCGCACCCATGAAATACACGTACCCAGGCCATTCGCGTGTGTAACTTCCCGCGCACCCCTGAAATACAGTACCCAGCCCAATCGCGTGTGAAACTTCCCGCGCACCCCTGAAATACACGTACCCAGGCCAATCGCGTGTGAAACTTCCCGCGCACCCCTGAAATACACGTACCCAGGCCAATCGCGTGTGAAACTTCCCGCGCACCCCTGAAATACACGTACCCAGGCCAATCGCGTGTGAAACTTCCCGCGCACCCCTGAAATACACGTACCCAGGCCAATCGCGTGTGAAACTTCCCGCGCACCCCTGAAATACACATACCCAGGCCAATTGCGTGTGAAACTTCCCGCGCACCCCTGAAATACACGTACCCAGGCCAATCGTGTGTGAAACTTCCCGCGCACCCCTGAAATACACGTACCCAGGCCAATCGCGTGTGAAACTTCCCGCGCACCCCTGAAATACACGTACCCAGCCCAATCGCGTGTGAAACTTCCCGCGCACCCCTGAAATACACGTACCCAGCCCAATCGCGTGTGAAACTTCCCGCGCACCCCTGAAATACACGTACCAAGCCCAATCGCGTGTGAAACTTCCCGCGCACCCCTGAAATATACGTACCCAGGCCAATCGCGTGTGAAACTTCCCGCGCACCCCTGAAATACACATACCCAGACCAATCGCATGTGAAACTTCCCGCGCACCCCTGAAATACACGTACCCAGCCCAATCGCGTGTGAAACTTCCCGCGCACCCCTGAAATACACATACCCAGCCCAATCGCGTGTGAAACTTCCCGCGCACCCCTGAAATACACATACCAAGCCCAATCGCGTGTGAAACTTCCCGCGCACCCCTGAAATACACGTACCCAGGCCAATCGCGTGTGAAACGTCCCGCGCACTCCTGAAATACACGTACCCAGGCCAATCGCGTGTGAAACTTCTCGTGCACCCCTGAAATACACGTACCCAGGCCAATCGCGTGTGAAACTTCCCACGCACCCCTGAAATACACGTACCCAGCCCAATCGCGTGTGAAACTTCCCGCGCACCCCTGAAATACACGTACCAAGCCCAATCGCGTGTGAAAGTTCCCGCACACCCCTGAAATACACGTACCCAGGCCCAATCGCGTGTGAAACTTCCCGCGCACCCCTGAAATACACGTACCAAGGCCAATCGCGTGTGAAACTTCCCGCGCACCCCTGAAATACACGTACCCAGCCCAATCGCGTGTGAAACTTCCCGCGCACCCCTGAAATACACGTACCCAGCCCAATCGCGTGTGAAACTTCCCACGCACCCCTGAAATACACGTACCAAGCCCAATCGCGTGTGAAACTTCCCGCGCACCCCTGAAATACACGTACCAAGCCCAATCGCTTGTGAAACTTCCCACGCACCCCTGAAATACACGTACCCAGGCCCAATCGCATGTGAAACTTTCCGCGCACCCCTGAAATACACGTACCAAGCCCAATCGCGTGTTTAACTTCCCGCGCACCCCTGAAATACACATACCCAGGCCAATCGCGTGTGAAACTTCCCGCGCACCCCTGAAATACACATACCCAGGCCAATCGCGTGTGAAACTTCCCGCGCACCCCTGAAATACACGTACCCAGGCCAATCGCGTGTGAAACTTCCCGCTCACCCCTGAAATACACGTACCCAGGTCAATCGCGTGTGAAACTTCCCGCGCACTCCTGAAATACACGTACCCAGGCCAATCGCGTGTGAAACTTCCCGCGCACCCCTGAAATACACGTACCCAGCCCAATCGCGTGTGAAACTTCCCGCGCACCCCTGAAATACACGTACCCAGCCCAATCGCGTGTGAAACTTCCCACGCACCCCTGAAATACACGTACCAAGCCCAATCGCGTGTGAAACTTCCCGCGCACCCCTGAAATACACGTACCAAGCCCAATCGCTTGTGAAACTTCCCACGCACCCCTGAAATACACGTACCCAGGCCCAATCGCATGTGAAACTTTCCGCGCACCCCTGAAATACACGTACCAAGCCCAATCGCGTGTTTAACTTCCCGCGCACCCCTGAAATACACATACCCAGGCCAATCGCGTGTGAAACTTCCCGCGCACCCCTGAAATACACATACCCAGGCCAATCGCGTGTGAAACTTCCCGCGCACCCCTGAAATACACGTACCCAGGCCAATCGCGTGTGAAACTTCCCGCTCACCCCTGAAATACACGTACCCAGGTCAATCGCGTGTGAAACTTCCCGCGCACCCCTGAAATACACGTACCCAGGCCAATCGCGTGTGAAACTTCCCGCGCACCCCTGAAATACACGTACCCAGGTCAATCGCGTGTGAAACTTCCCGCGCACCCATGAAATACACGTACCCAGGCCATTCGCGTGTGAAACTTCCCGCGCACCCCTGAAATACAGTACCCAGCCCAATCGCGTGTGAAACTTCCCGCGCACCCCTGAAATACACGTACCCAGGCCAATCGCGTGTGAAACTTCCCGCGCACCCCTGAAATACACGTACCCAGGCCAATCGCGTGTGAAACTTCCCGCGCACCCCTGAAATACACGTACCCAGGCCAATCGCGTGTGAAACTTCCCGCGCACCCATGAAATACACGTACCCAGGCCAATCGCGTGTGAAACTTCCCGCGCACCCCTGAAATACACATACCCAGGCCAATTGCGTGTGAAACTTCCCGCGCACCCCTGAAATACACGTACCCAGGCCAATCGCGTGTGAAACTTCCCGCGCACCCCTGAAATACACGTACCCAGCCCAATCACGTGTGAAACTTCCCGCGCACCCCTGAAATACACGTACCCAGCCCAATCGCGTGTGAAACTTCCCGCGCACCCCTGAAATACACGTACCAAGCCCAATCGCGTGTGAAACTTCCCGCGCACCCCTGAAATACACGTACCCAGGCCAATCGCGTGTGAAACTTCCCGCACACCCCTGAAATACACATACCCAGACCAATCGCGTGTGAAACTTCCCGCGCACCCCTGAAATACACGTACCCAGACCAATCGCGTGTGAAACTTCCCGCGCACCCCTGAAATACACATACCCAGCCCAATCGCGTGTGAAACTTCCCGCGCACCCCTGAAATACACGTACCAAGCCCAATCGCGTGTGAAACTTCCCGCGCACCCCTGAAATACACATACCCAGGTCAATCGCGTGTGAAACTTCCCGCGCACCCATGAAATACACGTACCCAGGCCATTCGCGTGTGAAACTTCCCGCGCACCCCTGAAATACAGTACCCAGCCCAATCGCGTGTGAAACTTCCCGCGCACCCCTGAAATACACGTACCCAGGCCAATCGCGTGTGAAACTTCCCGCGCACCCCTGAAATACACGTACCCAGGCCAATCGCGTGTGAAACTTCCCGCGCACCCCTGAAATACACGTACCCAGGCCAATCGCGTGTGAAACTTCCCGCGCACCCCTGAAATACACGTACCCAGGCCAATCGCGTGTGAAACTTCCCGCGCACCCCTGAAATACACATACCCAGGCCAATTGCGTGTGAAACTTCCCGCGCACCCCTGAAATACACGTACCCAGGCCAATCGTGTGTGAAACTTCCCGCGCACCCCTGAAATACACGTACCCAGGCCAATCGCGTGTGAAACTTCCCGCGCACCCCTGAAATACACGTACCCAGCCCAATCGCGTGTGAAACTTCCCGCGCACCCCTGAAATACACGTACCCAGCCCAATCGCGTGTGAAACTTCCCGCGCACCCCTGAAATACACGTACCAAGCCCAATCGCGTGTGAAACTTCCCGCGCACCCCTGAAATACAGTACCCAGCCCAATCGCGTGTGAAACTTCTCGCGCACCCCTGAAATACACGTACCCAGGCCAATCGCGTGTGAAACTTCCCACGCACCCCTGAAATACACGTACCCAGGCCAATCGCGTGTGAAACTTCCCGCGCACCCCTGAAATACACGTACCCAGGCCAATCGCGTGTGAAACTTCCCGCTCACCCCTGAAATACACGTACCCAGCCCAATCGCGTGTGAAACTTCCCGCGCACCCCTGAAATACACGTACCCAGCCCAATCGCGTGTGAAACTTCCCGCGCACCCCTGAAATACACGTACCAAGCCCAATCGCGTGTAAAACTTCCCGCGCACCCCTGAAATACACGTACCCAAGCCAATCGCGTGTGAAACGTCCCGCGCACCCCTGAAATACACGTACCCAGGTCAATCGCATGTGAAACTTCCCGCGCACCCCTGAAATACACGTACCCAGGCCAATTGCGTGTGAAACTTCCCATGCACCCCTGAAATACACGTACCCAGCCCAATCGCGTGTGAAACTTCCCGCGCACCCCTGAAATACACGTACCAAGCCCAATCGCGTGTGAAACTTCCCGCGCACCCCTGAAATACACGTACCAAGCCCAACCGCGTGTGAAACTTCCCGCGCACCCCTGAAATACACGTACCCAGCCCAATCGCGTGTGAAACTTCCCGCGCACCCCTGAAATATACGTACCCAGGCCAATCGCGTGTGAAACTTCCCGCGCACCCCTGAAATACACATACCCAGACCAATCGCATGTGAAACTTCCAGCGCACCCCTGAAATACACGTACCCAGCCCAATCGCGTGTGAAACTTCCCGCGCACCCCTGAAATACACATACCCAGCCCAATCGCGTGTGAAACTTCCCGCGCACCCCTGAAATACACATACCAAGCCCAATCGCGTGTGAAACTTCCCGCGCACCCCTGAAATACACGTACCCAGGCCAATCGCGTGTGAAACGTCCCGCGCACTCCTGAAATACACGTACCCAGGCCAATCGCGTGTGAAACTTCTCGTGCACCCCTGAAATACACGTACCCAGGCCAATCGCGTGTGAAACTTCCCACGCACCCCTGAAATACACGTACCCAGCCCAATCGCGTGTGAAACTTCCCGCGCACCCCTGAAATACACGTACCAAGCCCAATCGCGTGTGAAAGTTCCCGCACACCCCTGAAATGCACGTACCCAGGCCCAATCGCGTGTGAAACTTCCCGCGCACCCCTGAAATACACGTACCCAGGCCAATCGCGTGTGAAACTTCCCGCGCACCCCTGAAATACACGTACCCAGCCCAATCACGTGTGAAACTTCCCGCGCACCCCTGAAATACACGTACCCAGCCCAATCGCGTGTGAAACTTCCCGCGCACCCCTGAAATACACGTACCAAGCCCAATCGCGTGTGAAACTTCCCGCGCACCCCTGAAATACACGTACCCAGGCCAATCGCGTGTGAAACTTCCCGCACACCCCTGAAATACACATACCCAGACCAATCGCGTGTGAAACTTCCCGCGCACCCCTGTGAAACTTCCCGCGCACCCCTGAAATACACATACCCAGCCCAATCGCGTGTGAAACTTCCCGCGCACCCCTGAAATACACGTACCAAGCCCAATCGCGTGTGAAACTTCCCGCGCACCCCTGAAATACACATACCCAGGTCAATCGCGTGTGAAACTTCCCGCGTACCCCTGAAATACACATACCCAGGCCAATCGCGTGTGAAAATGTCCACGCACCCCTGAAATACACTTACCCAGCCCAATCGCGTGTGAAACTTCCCGCGCACCCCTGAAATACACGTACCCAGCCCAATCGCGTGTGAAACTTCCCGCGCACCCCTGAAATACACTTACCCAGCCCAATCGCGTGTGAAACTTCCCACGCACCCCTGAAATACACGTACCCAGCCCAATCGCGTGTGAAACTTCCCGCGCACCCCTGAAATACACGTACCAAGCCCAATCGCGTGTGAAACTTCCCGCGCACCCCTGAAATACACGTACCCAGGTCAATCGCGTGTGAAACTTCCCGCGCACCCATGAAATACACGTACCCAGGCCATTCGCGTGTGAAACTTCCCGCGCACCCCTGAAATACAGTACCCAGCCCAATCGCGTGTGAAACTTCCCGCGCACCCCTGAAATACACGTACCCAGGCCAATCGCGTGTGAAACTTCCTGCGCACCCCTGAAATACACGTACCCAGGCCAATCGCGTGTGAAACTTCCCGCGCACCCCTGAAATACACGTACCCAGGCCAATCGCGTGTGAAACTTCCCGCGCACCCATGAAATACACGTACCCAGGCCAATCGCGTGTGAAACTTCCCGCGCACCCCTGAAATACACATACCCAGGCCAATTGCGTGTGAAACTTCCCGCGCACCCCTGAAATACACGTACCCAGGCCAATCGTGAAACTTCCCGCGCACCCCTGAAATACACGTACCCAGGCCAATCGCGTGTGAAACTTCCCGCGCACCCCTGAAATACACGTACCCAGCCCAATCACGTGTGAAACTTCCCGCGCACCCCTGAAATACACGTACCCAGCCCAATCGTGTGTGAAACTTCCCGCGCACCCCTGAAATACACGTACCAAGCCCAATCGCGTGTGAAACTTCCCGCGCACCCCTGAAATACACGTACCCAGGCCAATCGCGTGTGAAACTTCCCACACACCCCTGAAATACACATACCCAGACCAATCGCGTGTGAAACTTCCCGCGCACCCCTGAAATACACGTACCCAGACCAATCGCGTGTGAAACTTCCCGCGCACCCCTGAAATACACATACCCAGCCCAATCGCGTGTGAAACTTCCCGCGCACCCCTGAAATACACGTACCAAGCCCAATCGCGTGTGAAACTTCCCGCGCACCCCTGAAATACACATACCCAGGTCAATCGCGTGTGAAACTTCCCGCGCACCCATGAAATACACGTACCCAGGCCATTCGCGTGTGAAACTTCCCGCGCACCCCTGAAATACAGTACCCAGCCCAATCGCGTGTGAAACTTCCCGCGCACCCCTGAAATACACGTACCCAGGCCAATCGCGTGTGAAACTTCCCGCGCACCCCTGAAATACACGTACCCAGGCCAATCGCGTGTGAAACTTCCCGCGCACCCCTGAAATACACGTACCCAGGCCAATCGCGTGTGAAACTTCCCGCGCACCCCTGAAATACACGTACCCAGGCCAATCGCGTGTGAAACTTCCCGCGCACCCCTGAAATACACATACCCAGGCCAATTGCGTGTGAAACTTCCCGCGCACCCCTGAAATACACGTACCCAGGCCAATCGTGTGTGAAACTTCCCGCTCACCCCTGAAATACACGTACCCAGGCCAATCGCGTGTGAAACTTCCCGCGCACCCCTGAAATACACGTACCCAGCTGTTAGGAAAGATTTCGTAATTGTAGGGAATTTTCCTTCCATGTGGCAACCCCTAAACTTTTTGCTATTGTTTTTAACCTTGTTGTTGACTTTGCCAGAGAAGTACAGCCTTCTGCCGCACTTCTCTGGGCTTTCGCTCCTTTCTTACGGGGAAACTGACATGCCCTTAAGACAGTCAGTACCGGGGAACGTGGTTTCCCGTAGTTTCTTCTATCGTGTCGCAGCTTTAGTGCAACACGACACAAGAGGGCACTGTAAGCTAAGTTACAGCTCTCTTGGGTCTCTAGCCTTCTACAGGCCCTAGATACTCTTATAGGATGGTATTTGATCGGTGCAAGTCATTCAGGGACTGGGCTGGTGGCAGCGATCGTTTTGTTTATTTTGAGCTCCTTTTGGCGTTCTGAGCACGTTTTTGCACTGAACCCAAAATGGTGGCCTGGCTCCCAAAATGGCCAGGCCGCGAGGCTCCTTTGTCCTGTCCACTGTCCGTCTTGCTCCCTTCACCTTCCCCAGGTCCGGCGACCCGGGGCCTTCCTTATTTGGGCATGTACTTTCCCGCGAAACGTGGTTGCTTTCGCGGGCTTCTACATGTCGTTTGCGTGCCTCCAGGGTGTGGGCTGGGATGTCTGGTCCCAATACACATCCTGGGTGCCAGAGAGTCTAGGGTGGTATGAATGCCTGGGACCACCGTGGTCCGTGATTGGTCCACGTATGGTATGTGTTTTGATGAGCGGATCTCCCATTGGCTCCCCTCCGTTTTGGCGCGAAGGGAACCGTGGATAAGAGGGGGCTGGAAACACCACTACCATGTCGATCTCCTGAGTTCTCACGAACGAAGGAATACAGGAGCCAAGTATCCTGCAACTACGAGGCTGGACCGAGGAATCGCTGGTGACCCGCTGAAGGAATCCTCCTTTGCACTGCTGTCGTCCGGAGAGCCCCTGTCCTCCTTTGATCGAACCAGAAGGCCTGTACTGGTGCTTCGACCTTTGGAATAGCAGGAACAGCTATTCCCGGCATCTTCAACCATCTCCTGCCAAGTAAGCCTTCGGAAGCGTCTCTGGGCCATCCAGTTGACTGACCAGCTTACCAAGGAGTTTGGCTCTGCAACCGCCGCCAGGTTGTGTTGTATTGCGAGTCCTTGTCCCTCTCCCACGCTTCGTACGCTTGGCGTCCCCAGGTCTGAAGGGAGGAGGGTTCATTTGGCTCGAATACACACGGCCGCTCCGTTGTCCTGTGCGGCAACAAAACTGTGCCGGTTTCGTCGATTGGGACGTCTTTTTGCTCTACACGACTACAAAGCGTCTCCTGCTCTTCTGAACCTGCCAGCTGCTGAAACTATCGTGGAGAAGCCTGGGTCTGCTTGCTTCGGGGACCGGTGAGTAGTATATCTAGGATCTGGTCGCCCTCCTGCAGTATCCCATAGCTTTTCCCTGCTGTGTAAAAACAGCACCCTTTTGCCGCGCTCGCGCTCTGCTTCTGCCCGCTGTGGAGGCTGCGCTTGAGCTGCGGAACCTGTTCTTCTTCTGCTGTGCACTAACGTGAACTGCCTGACTTCCTCCAAAGAGCTCCCCTTGTGTCCGTCGGCACCGGCGTGGCAGGTACTTTGAGCACAAGGCTCCACTCTTCGCAGGGCTCGGACTTCCATCTAGTTAGGTGCCTATGAAGGCGAACTGAGTCGAAAGCATTATCGCACTGCCTGTTTTCCTTCCCTGGCAGGTGGACTACATATTTCGTGCTTTAAACGCTTGCGACTGTGTATTTGTATATATATTGTGTTGATATGGTATGTGTTGGTTTAATACTGTGATATTGTGATTTTCTCGCTACGGTCATTATTTTAAAGGCCTTAAAATAAATGTGTATCTATTTTTGATATAACAACTGTTTGGAGTAGTTTGTCAGCGCTCTTGCTTTGTGTGCTCACTGCGGGCTTTCAGTCACCCTCACCCCTCTTGAGACCTAGTCTTGACCGCCGCGATCGCTACCTTGATTGGTCTGGCTTGTCCAGAGGTTACCCTGTTCCAAGTAATTAGGTTGGCCTTCTGAACTTCTGCGCCACCAGGACAGAGTTCAGAAATCCGTCTTAACAAATTGGTGTACAGCGGTGGGATACGACTGAAGGTATCCAGTGTTGCGCTCGAACTAAGGCATTTCAGGTTATTCCAAACAGTACACGTAGTGAATTGTTATAGTATAACTTTAAAAAGGCCATAGTCCTATCAAACAGTATGGAAACAAGTACGTTGTTAACTTTAAATGCTTCCAAATCAGAAACGCTGAAAAAGATGTGTGCGGAGAGAGGTGTTTCCTCTCAAGGCACGAAATTGGAAATGATCCAGAGAATCGTGGCATGGCAGGAAGCGCAGCTTGACGCTATAACTTCCGAGGACAGTGCGGAAGGTGGTGGGGCTGCTCTCACTGGTAGAACCGACGGTTCTGCCGCCGCACTGTTCCACCGCGACCACGAGGACAGGGAGGACGAGCTGTCTAATGTTTCCTCTGCCAGTGTTGATGGGGAGGCTATGCTTGAATTCAAGAAGCGAGAGCTGCGGTTTAGGCAGCAGGAGCTTGAATTCAGCATAGCCAAACTAAAAATCGAACAGGCAGAAAAACAAAAAGACAGGGATCACCAGTTGGAACTGGCCAAGCTTCAGGTTGCAAATGGATCCAAGGGTCCTGGACATGGGTCTGGGGCCTCCTCTCATCCACGGTTTCCAAAAGATCTGCTCAGTGTGTATGAAGAGAGGAATGACATTATGGACTGGCTGAATGCGTTTGAGTATGCATGCGAGGTCCAGGAAGTTGACAATGCTGATAAGATTGCGTGGTTGCTCAGTAGACTGCCCCATTCTGGCTGTAGTGCCATTATGGAAATGTCGAAGGCTGAGCGGGCTGATTTCGCAATGTTAAAGCAGACTCTCATTTTAAAGTTTGGGAAGACTCCGGCCCAATATTTAAAGCGTTTTCGAGAGTATAAGAAAAAGGAAGGTGGTACTTGGGTATCTTATGTCGCCGAATCTTTGAAAAACTTAACTGGCTGGGTCGAAGGCTATAAGGTTTCTACCTTCGACGGCATGATAAATCTTGTCATGCTGGAACACATTTTTGCTTCTTCTTCCCCGGAGCTTAAGCAGCATTTGGCCGATTCGAAGGAGATAGATCCTAAGAAGCTGGCCATTGCAGCAGACTTATGGGTGTCACATCGAGTGTCCCATAAGGACAAAACTCATCCTGGTAAGCAGGAGGAGGGGAAAAAGTCCAAAGATATGGAGGGTGGGGAATCTGCTAAATCTTCTTCCCAAAAAGGCCACAAAAAGAAAAACAAGGGTAAGACACAAGAGAACTCACAGGGTAGTGGAGGTGCGCCTCCGAAACAGAACTCTGGTTACAATAAGCCTCCCTACGTAAACAGACCCACTGGGGCTTGTTTTTCCTGTGGAGCAACTGACCATGTGAAGGGGGATCCCCGTTGTAAGGTTAGACCTTTGGGGGTCCACTCCGCTAATCTGGCCTTCTCCTCCTACGAGGAAGAAGAGATTACAGGAGCATCCTTCTCCTCGGACTCATTTCCCAGCGGAATAGAGGCCGAGGTAGTTTTAGTGTCCCTGGGTTCCTGGGAGCCTAAAGTCGCAGAGGCGTATGCTAGGATTCCGGATAATACCAAGCACTACTTTAAAGACAGTGTGCTGATCAATGGAGTGGATACTCCAGCTCTTAGGGATAGTGGGTGCAGTCGAACTGTAGTGGATTCTACCTTGGTAGACTCAGAGGAAGTTGCCAGAGCTACTCTGATGCCCACTAAGTTGGCTGACGGCCCCCTCCGTATGTTTCCCGTGATCCCTGTTAATCTAACTTTAAATGGTACAGCTGTCAGGATTCCAGTGAGCATTCAGAGAAACGTCCCGGGAAAGGTCTTATTAGGTAATGATCTCAGAGCTTTAGGGCTCGTAGGAGACACTGCCGAACGACCCTACACACGGTCTCACGCACGGGCGGCATTGGCCAAGTCCAATACGCCGCCCCAGCCGAAGGGGCAACCCAAGGCGAAAGGAGTCTACAAGTCAAGACGGGGGAAAGAGAATATTCCCCCGAGCTCGCCTACCACTGCGGTGGAGGGAGTTGGTCAATCGCCCGAGCCTGACGAGGAGGTGGCGATGCCTGAAGTATTCGACCCCAACGATCATCCCGAACTAAAAGACTTGTTAGTTGAAGGAGGTCCTGATAGGGACGAATTCAGTAAAGGCCAACGTGAGTGCCCATCTCTGGAAGGCCTAAGGAGACAGGCCTGCTCCCAGCTTGAGGGTGAACCTCCTGGGAAGCATAGGATTTATTGGGAAGGTGGACTCCTGTATAGTGAGCCCACAGAGTCTACAGAAGGAGACCATAGGAGGTTGGTGGTTCCCCTTGCTGTTAGACCCTTCCTCCTGCAGTTGGCGCATGAAGTTCCCCTTGCTGGTCACCTTGGTATGAAGAGGACCAAGCAAAGGTTATCCATGCACTTCTACTGGCCCAAGATGGGGGTGCAAGTAGAAAGTCACTGCAGGAGTTGCGCCTCCTGCCAGTTGTCTGGTAAGGTTGGCGCGACAATCCAAGCTCCGTTGGTACCGCTCCCAGTTGTGGGGGTACCATTTGAAAGGGTAGGGATCGACATCGTCGGTCCCCTTGACCCGCAAACATCCTCGGGCAATAGGTTTATCCTGGTGCTGGTCGACCATGCAACCAGGTATCCTGAGGCCATCCCATTAAAAACTGTAACTGCCAAGTCAGTTGCAAAAGCTTTACTCGGCAAATTTACTAGGGTTGGCTTCCCTAAAGAAGTTGTGTCCGATCGTGGCAGCAACTTTATGTCGAAGTATATGCAGGCTATGTGGAAAGAATGTGGGGTCACCTACAAGTTCTCTTCTGCATACCACCCCCAGACCAATGGTCTGGTGGAACGTTTCAACAGAACGTTAAAGAGCATGATTGGGGCTCTGGAGGAGCCCCAGAGAAGAAAATGGGATCTTCTTTTACCATGCTTGCTGTTTGCCTACCGAGAGGTACCACAGGAGGGTGTTGGCTTCAGCCCCTTCGAACTTCTGTTCGGTCATCCCGTACGGGGACCCTTAGCCATTGTCAAGGAGGGATGGGAGATGCCCACTCCCCCTGTCACTACCAATGTAGTTGACTATGTGCTAGGGCTCAGAAAACGGATGGTACTTCTGATGGGCTTGGCTAGTGATAAGTTGAAGGCAGGGCAAGCACTGGTGAAACATTGGTACGACCAGAAAGCTTCCCTCATCAACTTTACACCTGGTCAGCAAGTCCTGATCATGAATCCAATAAGGCCTCGCGCTTTACAGGACAAATGGTCAGGCCCTTACACAGTGGTGGAGCCCCTGGGTGAGGTGAACTATTTAGTGGACCTTGGAAGGCCTGGACAGGCTCCAAAAGTGTTCCACGTAAATAGGCTGAAGGCTTTCGTCCCAAGAGTCGAAATCGCAGCACTGCTGCTGGCGTCAGACGTTGAGGAAGAGGAGTCAGAACCTCTCCCCGACCTGTTCCAGAGCGGTCCTTCAGATAGCTCCGTTGAGGGTGTCCGAGTGGCCCCTCACCTGACTTCTGATCAGCAGGCTGAGGTGAAAAGGTTGCTTAGGCAGTTTTCCCCCCTGTTTTCACAGTCCCCTGGTTTGACACCTTGGTGCAAACATAACATTGACACAGGAGACAGTGTACCTACCAAAAGTAGGGGATACAGGATGTCAGATAAAGTACGGTCTTATATTAAGACCGAGGTCAACAAAATGTTAGACCTTGGGGTGATTGAACCCTCTAGTAGTCCTTGGTCCAGTCCTGTGGTTCTGGTTCCAAAGGCAGGCACTTCTGAATTGAGGTTCTGCGTGGATTACAGGGCTCTGAATGCTGTCACCAAGACAGATGCCCACCCCTTGCCTCGAACAGATGAGCTGGTGGATACTTTGGGTGCCTCCAAGTACCTCAGCACGTTTGACCTTACTGCTGGCTATTGGCAAATAGCTTTAGCAGAACATGCCAGGGAGAAGACAGCATTTTCGACGCCAGACGGCCTTTACCAATTCCGGGTAATGCCGTTCGGGTTGAAGAATGCACCTGCCACTTTCCAGAGGCTTGTGAATCATGTGTTGAATGGGTTGGACGAATTCTGTCTTGCATATCTGGACGATATAGCAGTTTTCAGTGCCACCTGGGAAGACCATGTGAAACACCTCGGGATTGTGCTCCAGGCTCTTCAGAAAGCCCACTTGACCATAAAGGCGAGTAAATGCCAGATTGGACAAGGCTCAGTGGTTTACCTTGGACATGAAGTAGGTGGAGGGAGGATACAGCCTCTACCCAGTAAAGTACAAGCAGTACAAGACTGGCCTACCCCCACTACGCAAACCCAAGTGAGAGCCTTTTTAGGACTCACGGGGTATTATCGCAATTTTGTGGCAGACTATGGTACCATAGCTGCTCCTCTGACTGCCCTCACAACTCCGAAGAAACCCAAGAAGGTAACTTGGACCGACGAGTGTGAGAAGGCCTTCAATGGCTTAAAAGACTCCTTGTGCCAGGCCCCTGTCCTAAGGGCCCCTGATTATCAAAGACCTTTTATCGTGCAGACGGATGCCTCTGACACTGGGATAGGAGCTGTACTATCACAAGTAGATGAGAAGGGTAAGGAACACCCTATCGGTTTTATTAGTCGCCAGCTTAAGGACAGAGAGCTCAGGTGGTCCACGGTAGAGAAAGAATGTTTCTCTGTTGTGTGGGCCCTAAGGAAGCTGAGGCCCTACCTCTATGGGACCCACTTCACTGTGCAGACTGACCATAAGCCGTTAAAGTGGCTAATGAACATGAAGGGGGAGAATCCAAAGTTGCTTAGGTGGTCCATAAGTCTTCAAGGCTTCGACTTCACTATTGAGCATAGACCAGGTGTCCAACATAGCAATGCTGATGGGTTGTCCAGAATGTTTAACCGACCTGAACAAGAAACTCCTCCAGGGGTGGATTAGTTCCCCCTGTCCATAGTCTGGGAGGGGCGAGTGTTAGGAAAGATTTCGTAATTGTAGGGAATTTTCCTTCCATGTGGCAACCCCTAAACTTTTTGCTATTGTTTTTAACCTTGTTGTTGACTTTGCCAGAGAAGTACAGCCTTCTGCCGCACTTCTCTGGGCTTTCGCTCCTTTCTTACGGGGAAACTGACATGCCCTTAAGACAGTCAGTACCGGGGAACGTGGTTTCCCGTAGTTTCTTCTATCGTGTCGCAGCTTTAGTGCAACACGACACAAGAGGGCACTGTAAGCTAAGTTACAGCTCTCTTGGGTCTCTAGCCTTCTACAGGCCCTAGATACTCTTATAGGATGGTATTTGATCGGTGCAAGTCATTCAGGGACTGGGCTGGTGGCAGCGATCGTTTTGTTTATTTTGAGCTCCTTTTGGCGTTCTGAGCACGTTTTTGCACTGAACCCAAAATGGTGGCCTGGCTCCCAAAATGGCCAGGCCGCGAGGCTCCTTTGTCCTGTCCACTGTCCGTCTTGCTCCCTTCACCTTCCCCAGGTCCGGCGACCCGGGGCCTTCCTTATTTGGGCATGTACTTTCCCGCGAAACGTGGTTGCTTTCGCGGGCTTCTACATGTCGTTTGCGTGCCTCCAGGGTGTGGGCTGGGATGTCTGGTCCCAATACACATCCTGGGTGCCAGAGAGTCTAGGGTGGTATGAATGCCTGGGACCACCGTGGTCCGTGATTGGTCCACGTATGGTATGTGTTTTGATGAGCGGATCTCCCATTGGCTCCCCTCCGTTTTGGCGCGAAGGGAACCGTGGATAAGAGGGGGCTGGAAACACCACTACCATGTCGATCTCCTGAGTTCTCACGAACGAAGGAATACAGGAGCCAAGTATCCTGCAACTACGAGGCTGGACCGAGGAATCGCTGGTGACCCGCTGAAGGAATCCTCCTTTGCACTGCTGTCGTCCGGAGAGCCCCTGTCCTCCTTTGATCGAACCAGAAGGCCTGTACTGGTGCTTCGACCTTTGGAATAGCAGGAACAGCTATTCCCGGCATCTTCAACCATCTCCTGCCAAGTAAGCCTTCGGAAGCGTCTCTGGGCCATCCAGTTGACTGACCAGCTTACCAAGGAGTTTGGCTCTGCAACCGCCGCCAGGTTGTGTTGTATTGCGAGTCCTTGTCCCTCTCCCACGCTTCGTACGCTTGGCGTCCCCAGGTCTGAAGGGAGGAGGGTTCATTTGGCTCGAATACACACGGCCGCTCCGTTGTCCTGTGCGGCAACAAAACTGTGCCGGTTTCGTCGATTGGGACGTCTTTTTGCTCTACACGACTACAAAGCGTCTCCTGCTCTTCTGAACCTGCCAGCTGCTGAAACTATCGTGGAGAAGCCTGGGTCTGCTTGCTTCGGGGACCGGTGAGTAGTATATCTAGGATCTGGTCGCCCTCCTGCAGTATCCCATTGCTTTTCCCTGCTGTGTAAAAACAGCACCCTTTTGCCGCGCTCGCGCTCTGCTTCTGCCCGCTGTGGAGGCTGCGCTTGAGCTGCGGAACCTGTTCTTCTTCTGCTGTGCACTAACGTGAACTGCCTGACTTCCTCCAAAGAGCTCCCCTTGTGTCCGTCGGCACCGGCGTGGCAGGTACTTTGAGCACAAGGCTCCACTCTTCGCAGGGCTCGGACTTCCATCTAGTTAGGTGCCTATGAAGGCGAACTGAGTCGAAAGCATTATCGCACTGCCTGTTTTCCTTCCCTGGCAGGTGGACTACATATTTCGTGCTTTAAACGCTTGCGACTGTGTATTTGTATATATATTGTGTTGATATGGTATGTGTTGGTTTAATACTGTGATATTGTGATTTTCTCGCTACGGTCATTATTTTAAAGGCCTTAAAATAAATGTGTATCTATTTTTGATATAACAACTGTTTGGAGTAGTTTGTCAGCGCTCTTGCTTTGTATGCTCACTGCGGGCTTTCAGTCACCCTCACCCCTCTTGAGACCTAGTCTTGACCGCCGCGATCGCTACCTTGATTGGTCTGGCTTGTCCAGAGGTTACCCTGTTCCAAGTAATTAGGTTGGCCTTCTGAACTTCTGCGCCACCAGGACAGAGTTCAGAAATCCGTCTTAACACCAGCCCAATCGCGTGTGAAACTTCCCGCGCACCCCTGAAATACACGTACCCAGCCCAATCGCGTGTGAAACTTCCCGCGCACCCCTGAAATACACGTACCAAGCCCAATCGCGTGTGAAACTTCCCGCGCACCCCTGAAATACAGTACCCAGCCCAATCGCGTGTGAAACTTCTCGCGCACCCCTGAAATACACGTACCCAGGCCAATCGCGTGTGAAACTTCCCACGCACCCCTGAAATACACGTACCCAGCCCAATCGCGTGTGAAACTTCCCGCGCACCCCTGAAATACACGTACCCAGGCCAATCGCGTGTGAAACTTCCCGCGCACCCCTGAAATACACGTACCCAGGCCAATCGCGTGTGAAACTTCCCGCGCACCCCTGAAATACACGTACCCAGGCCAATCGCGTGTGAAACTTCCCGCGCACCCCTGAAATACACGTACCCAGGCCAATCGCGTGTGAAACTTCCCGCGCACCCCTGAAATACACATACCCAGGCCAATTGCGTGTGAAACTTCCCACGCACCCCTGAAATACACGTACCCAGGCCAATCGCGTGTGAAACTTCTCGCGCACCCCTCAAATACACGTACCCAGCCCAATCGCGTGTGAAACTTCCCGCGCACCCCTGAAATACACGTACCAAGCCCAATCGCGTGTGAAACTTCCCGCGCACCCCTGAAATACACGTACCCAGGCCAATCGCGTGTGAAACTTCCCGCGCACCCCTGAAATACACGTACCCAGGCCAATCGCGTGTGAAACTTCCCGCGCACCCCTGAAATACACGTACCCAGGCCAATCGCGTGTGAAACTTCCCGCGCACCCATGAAATACACGTACCCAGGCCAATCGCGTGTGAAACTTCCCGCGCACCCCTGAAATACACATACCCAGGCCAATTGCGTGTGAAACTTCCCGCGCACCCCTGAAATACACGTACCCAGGCCAATCGTGAAACTTCCTGCGCACCCCTGAAATACACGTACCCAGGCCAATCGCGTGTGAAACTTCCCGCGCACCCCTGAAATACACGTACCCAGCCCAATCACGTGTGAAACTTCCCGCGCACCCCTGAAATACACGTACCCAGCCCAATCGCGTGTGAAACTTCCCGCGCACCCCTGAAATACACGTACCAAGCCCAATCGCGTGTGAAACTTCCCGCGCACCCCTGAAATACACGTACCCAGGCCAATCGCGTGTGAAACTTCCCGCACACCCCTGAAATACACGTACCAAGCCCAATCGCGTGTGAAACTTCCCGCGCACCCCTGAAATACACGTACCAAGCCCAATCGCTTGTGAAACTTCCCACGCACCCCTGAAATACACGTACCCAGGCCCAATCGCATGTGAAACTTTCCGCGCACCCCTGATATACACGTACCAAGCCCAATCGCGTGTTTAACTTCCCGCGCACCCCTGAAATACACATACCCAGGCCAATCGCGTGTGAAACTTCCCGCGCACCCCTGAAATACACATACCCAGGCCAATCGCGTGTGAAACTTCCCGCGCACCCCTGAAATACACGTACCCAGGCCAATCGCGTGTGAAACTTCCCGCTCACCCCTGAAATACACGTACCCAGCCCAATCGCGTGTGAAACTTCCCGCGCACCCCTGAAATACACGTACCCAGCCCAATCGCGTGTGAAACTTCCCGCGCACCCCTGAAATACACGTACCAAGCCCAATCGCGTGTAAAACTTCCCGCGTACCCCTGAAATACACGTACCCAAGCCAATCGCGTGTGAAACGTCCCGCGCACCCCTGAAATACACGTACCCAGGTCAATCGCATGTGAAACTTCCCGCGCACCCCTGAAATACACGTACCCAGGCCAATCGCGTGTGAAACTTCCCATGCACCCCTGAAATACACGTACCCAGCCCAATCGCGTGTGAAACTTCCCGCGCACCCCTGAAATACACGTACCAAGCCCAATCGCGTGTGAAACTTCCCGCGCACCCCTGAAATACACGTACCAAGCCCAACCGCGTGTGAAACTTCCCGCGCACCCCTGAAATACACGTACCCAGCCCAATCGCGTGTGAAACTTCCCGCGCACCCCTGAAATACACGTACCCAGCCCAATCGCGTGTGAAACTTCCCGCGCACCCCTGAAATACACGTACCCAAGCCCAATCGCGTGTGAAACGTCCCGCGCACCCCTGAAATACACGTACCCAAGCCAATCGCGTGTGAAACTTCCCGCGCACCCCTGAAATACACGTACCCAGGCCAATCGCGTGTGAAACTTCCCGCGCACCCCTGAAATACACGTACCCAGCCCAATCGCGTGTGAAACTTCCCGCGCACCCCTGAAATACACATACCCAGCCCAATCGCGTGTGAAACTTCCCGCGCACCCCTGAAATACACATACCAAGGCCAATCGCGTGTGAAACTTCCCGCGCACACCTGAAATACACGTACCCAGGCCAATCGCGTGTGAAACGTCCCGCGCACTCCTGAAATACACGTACCCAGGCCAATTGCGTGTGAAACTTCTCGCGCACCCCTGAAATACACGTACCCAGGCCAATCGCGTGTGAAACTTCCCACGCACCCCTGAAATACACGTACCCAGCCCAATCGCGTGTGAAACTTCCCGCGCACCCCTGAAATACACATACCAAGGCCAATCGCGTGTGAAACTTCCCGCGCACACCTGAAATACACGTACCCAGGCCAATCGCGTGTGAAACGTCCCACGCACTCCTGAAATACACGTACCCAGGCCAATCGCGTGTGAAACTTCTCGCGCACCCCTGAAATACACGTACCCAGCCCAATCGCGTGTGAAACTTCCCGCGCACCCCTGAAATACACGTACCAAGCCCAATCGCGTGTGAAAGTTCCCGCGCACCCCTGAAATACACGTACCCAGGCCCAATCGCATGTGAAACTTCCCGCACACCCCTGAAATACACATACACAGGCCAATCACGTGTGAAACTTCCCGCGCACCCCTGAAATACACGTACCCAGGCCAATCACGTGTGAAACTTCCCGCGCACCCCTGAAATACACGTACCCAGCCCAATCGCGTGTGAAACTTCCCGCGCACCCCTGAAATACACGTACCCAGCCCAATCGCGTGTGAAACTTCCCACGTACCCCTGAAATACACGTACCAAGCCCAATCGCGTGTGAAACTTCCCGCGCACCCCTGAAATACACGTACCAAGCCCAATCGCTTGTGAAACTTCCCACGCACCCCTGAAATACACGTACCCAGGCCCAATCGCATGTGAAACTTTCCGCGCACCCCTGATATACACGTACCAAGCCCAATCGCGTGTTTAACTTCCCGCGCACCCCTGAAATACACATACCCAGGCCAATCGCGTGTGAAACTTCCCGCGCACCCCTGAAATACACATACCCAGGCCAATCGCGTGTGAAACTTCCCGCGCACCCCTGAAATACACGTACCCAGGCCAATCGCGTGTGAAACTTCCCGCGCACCCCTGAAATACACGTACCCAGCCCAATCGCGTGTGAAACTTCCCGCGCACCCCTGAAAAACACGTACCCAGCCCAATCGCGTGTGAAACTTCCCGCGTACCCCTGAAATACACGTACCCAGGCCAATCGCGTGTGAAACTTCCCGCGCACCCCTGAAATACACGTACCCAGGCCAATCGCGTGTCAAACTTCCCGCGCACCCCTGAAATACACATACCCAGGCCAATTGCGTGTGAAACTTCCCGCGCACCCCTGAAATACACGTACCCAGGCCAATCGCGTGTGAAACTTCCCGCGCACCCCTGAAATACACGTACCCAGCCCAATCACGTGTGAAACTTCCTGCGCACCCCTGAAATACACGTACCCAGCCCAATCGCGTGTGAAACTTCCCGCGCACCCCTGAAATACACGTACCAAGCCCAATCGCGTGTGAAACTTCCCGCGCACCCCTGAAATACACGTACCCAGGCCAATCGCGTGTGAAACTTCCCGCACACCCCTGAAATACACATACCCAGACCAATCGCATGTGAAACTTCCCGCGCACCCCTGAAATACACGTACCCAGCCCAATCGCGTGTGAAACTTCCCGCGCACCCCTGAAATACACATACCAAGCCCAATCGCGTGTGAAACTTCCCGCGCACCCCTGAAATACACGTACCCAGGCCAATCGCGTGTGAAACGTCCCGCGCACTCCTGAAATACACGTACCCAGGCCAATCGCGTGTGAAACTTCTCGCGCACCCCTGAAATACACGTACCCAGCCCAATCGCGTGTGAAACTTCCCGCGCACCCCTGAAATACACGTACCAAGCCCAATCGCGTGTGAAAGTTCCCGCGCACCCCTGAAATACACGTACCCAGGCCCAATCGCATGTGAAACTTCCCGCACACCCCTGAAATACACATACACAGGCCAATCACGTGTGAAACTTCCCGCGCACCCCTGAAATACACGTACCCAGGCCAATCGCGTGTGAAACTTCCCGCGCACCCCTGAAATACACGTACCCAGCCCAATCGCGTGTGAAACTTCCCACGTACCCCTGAAATACACGTACCAAGCCCAATCGCGTGTGAAACTTCCCGCGCACCCCTGAAATACACGTACCAAGCCCAATCGCTTGTGAAACTTCCCACGCACCCCTGAAATACACGTACCCAGGCCCAATCGCATGTGAAACTTTCCGCGCACCCCTGATATACACGTACCAAGCCCAATCGCGTGTTTAACTTCCCGCGCACCCCTGAAATACACATACCCAGGCCAATCGCGTGTGAAACTTCCCGCGCACCCCTGAAATACACATACCCAGGCCAATCGCGTGTGAAACTTCCCGCGCACCCCTGAAATACACGTACCCAGGCCAATCGCGTGTGAAACTTCCCGCTCACCCCTGAAATACACGTACCCAGCCCAATCGCGTGTGAAACTTCCCGCGCACCCCTGAAATACACGTACCCAGCCCAATCGCGTGTGAAACTTCCCGCGCACCCCTGAAATACACGTACCAAGCCCAATCGCGTGTAAAACTTCCCGCGCACCCCTGAAATACACGTACCCAAGCCAATCGCGTGTGAAACGTCCCGCGCACCCCTGAAATACACGTACCCAGGTCAATCGCATGTGAAACTTCCCGCGCACCCCTGAAATACACGTACCCAGGCCAATCGCGTGTGAAACTTCCCATGCACCCCTGAAATACACGTACCCAGCCCAATCGCGTGTGAAACTTCCCGCGCACCCCTGAAATACACGTGCCAAGCCCAATCGCGTGTGAAACTTCCCGCGCACCCCTGAAATACACGTACCAAGCCCAACCGCGTGTGAAACTTCCCGCGCACCCCTGAAATACACGTACCCAGCCCAATCCCGTGTGAAACTTCCCGCGCACCCCTGAAATATACGTACCCAGGCCAATCGCGTGTGAAACTTCCCGCGCACCCCTGAAATACACATACCCAGACCAATCGCATGTGAAACTTCCAGCGCACCCCTGAAATACACGTACCCAGCCCAATCGTGTGTGAAACTTCCCGCGCACCCCTGAAATACACATACCAAGCCCAATCGCGTGTGAAACTTCCCGCGCACCCCTGAAATACACGTACCCAGGCCAATCGCGTGTGAAACGTCCCGCGCACTCCTGAAATACACGTACCCAGGCCAACTGCGTGTGAAACTTCTCGTGCACCCCTGAAATACACGTACCCAGGCCAATCGCGTGTGAAACTTCCCACGCACCCCTGAAATACACGTACCCAGCCCAATCGCGTGTGAAACTTCCCGCGCACCCCTGAAATACACGTACCAAGCCCAATCGCGTGTGAAAGTTCCCGCACACCCCTGAAATACACGTACCCAGGCCCAATCGCGTGTGAAACTTCCCGCGCACCCCTGAAATACACGTACCCAGGCCAATCGCGTGTGAAACTTCCCGCGCACCCCTGAAATACACGTACCCAGCCCAATCACGTGTGAAACTTCCCGCGCACCCCTGAAATACACGTACCCAGCCCAATCGCGTGTGAAACTTCCCGCGCACCCCTGAAATACACGTACCAAGCCCAATCGCGTGTGAAACTTCCCGCGCACCCCTGAAATACACGTACCCAGGCCAATCGTGTGTGAAACTTCCCGCACATCCCTGAAATACACATACCCAGACCAATCGCGTGTGAAACTTCCCGCGCACCCCTGTGAAACTTCCCGCGCACCCCTGAAATACACATACCCAGCCCAATCGCGTGTGAAACTTCCCGCGCACCCCTGAAATACACGTACCAAGCCCAATCGCGTGTGAAACTTCCCGCGCACCCCTGAAATACACATACCCAGGTCAATCGCGTGTGAAACTTCCCGCGTACCCCTGAAATACACATACCCAGGCCAATCGCGTGTGAAAATGTCCACGCACCCCTGAAATACACTTACCCAGCCCAATCGCGTGTGAAACTTCCCGCGCACCCCTGAAATACACGTACCCAGCCCAATCGCGTGTGAAACTTCCCGCGCACCCCTGAAATACACTTACCCAGCCCAATCGCGTGTGAAACTTCCCACGCACCCCTGAAATACACGTACCCAGCCCAATCGCGTGTGAAACTTCCCGCGCACCCCTGAAATACACGTACCAAGCCCAATCGCGTGTGAAACTTCCCGCGCACCCCTGAAATACACGTACCCAGGTCAATCGCGTGTGAAACTTCCCGCGCACCCATGAAATACACGTACCCAGGCCATTCGCGTGTGAAACTTCCCGCGCACCCCTGAAATACAGTACCCAGCCCAATCGCGTGTGAAACTTCCCGCGCACCCCTGAAATACACGTACCCAGGCCAATCGCGTGTGAAACTTCCCGCGCACCCCTGAAATACACGTACCCAGGCCAATCGCGTGTGAAACTTCCCGCGCACCCCTGAAATACACGTACCCAGGCCAATCGCGTGTGAAACTTCCCGCGCACCCATGAAATACACGTACCCAGGCCAATCGCGTGTGAAACTTCCCGCGCACCCCTGAAATACACATACCCAGGCCAATTGCGTGTGAAACTTCCCGCGCACCCCTGAAATACACGTACCCAGGCCAATCGTGAAACTTCCCGCGCACCCCTGAAATACACGTACCCAGGCCAATCGCGTGTGAAACTTCCCGCGCACCCCTGAAATACACGTACCCAGCCCAATCACGTGTGAAACTTCCCGCGCACCCCTGAAATACACGTACCCAGCCCAATCGCGTGTGAAACTTCCCGCGCACCCCTGAAATACACGTACCAAGCCCAATCGCGTGTGAAACTTCCCGCGCACCCCTGAAATACACGTACCCAGGCCAATCGCGTGTGAAACTTCCCGCACACCCCTGAAATACACATACCCAGACCAATCGCGTGTGAAACTTCCCGCGCACCCCTGAAATACACGTACCCAGACCAATCGCGTGTGAAACTTCCCGCGCACCCCTGAAATACACATACCCAGCCCAATCGCGTGTGAAACTTCCCGCGCACCCCTGAAATACACGTACCAAGCCCAATCGCGTGTGAAACTTCCCGCGCACCCCTGAAATACACATACCCAGGTCAATCGCGTGTGAAACTTCCCGCGCACCCATGAAATACACGTACCCAGGCCATTCGCGTGTGAAACTTCCCGCGCACCCCTGAAATACAGTACCCAGCCCAATCGCGTGTGAAACTTCCCGCGCACCCCTGAAATACACGTACCCAGGCCAATCGCGTGTGAAACTTCCCGCGCACCCCTGAAATACACGTACCCAGGCCAATCGCGTGTGAAACTTCCCGCGCACCCCTGAAATACACGTACCCAGGCCAATCGCGTGTGAAACTTCCCGCGCACCCCTGAAATACACGTACCCAGGCCAATCGCGTGTGAAACTTCCCGCGCACCCCTGAAATACACATACCCAGGCCAATTGCGTGTGAAACTTCCCGCGCACCCCTGAAATACACGTACCCAGGCCAATCGTGTGTGAAACTTCCCGCGCACCCCTGAAATACACGTACCCAGGCCAATCGCGTGTGAAACTTCCCGCGCACCCCTGAAATACACGTACCCAGCCCAATCGCGTGTGAAACTTCCCGCGCACCCCTGAAATACACGTACCCAGCCCAATCGCGTGTGAAACTTCCCGCGCACCCCTGAAATACACGTACCAAGCCCAATCGCGTGTGAAACTTCCCGCGCACCCCTGAAATACAGTACCCAGCCCAATCGCGTGTGAAACTTCTCGCGCACCCCTGAAATACACGTACCCAGGCCAATCGCGTGTGAAACTTCCCACGCACCCCTGAAATACACGTACCCAGCCCAATCGCGTGTGAAACTTCCCGCGCACCCCTGAAATACACGTACCCAGGCCAATCGCGTGTGAAACTTCCCGCGCACCCCTGAAATACACGTACCCAGGCCAATCGCGTGTGAAACTTCCCACGCACCCCTGAAATACACGTACCCAGGCCCAATCGCATGTGAAACTTTCCGCGCACCCCTGATATACACGTACCAAGCCCAATCGCGTGTTTAACTTCCCGCGCACCCCTGAAATACACATACCCAGGCCAATCGCGTGTGAAACTTCCCGCGCACCCCTGAAATACACATACCCAGGCCAATCGCGTGTGAAACTTCCCGCGCACCCCTGAAATACACGTACCCAGGCCAATCGCGTGTGAAACTTCCCGCTCACCCCTGAAATACACGTACCCAGCCCAATCGCGTGTGAAACTTCCCGCGCACCCCTGAAATACACGTACCCAGCCCAATCGCGTGTGAAACTTCCCGCGCACCCCTGAAATACACGTACCAAGCCCAATCGCGTGTAAAACTTCCCGCGCACCCCTGAAATACACGTACCCAAGCCAATCGCGTGTGAAACGTCCCGCGCACCCCTGAAATACACGTACCCAGGTCAATCGCATGTGAAACTTCCCGCGCACCCCTGAAATACACGTACCCAGGCCAATCGCGTGTGAAACTTCCCATGCACCCCTGAAATACACGTACCCAGCCCAATCGCGTGTGAAACTTCCCGCGCACCCCTGAAATACACGTACCAAGCCCAATCGCGTGTGAAACTTCCCGCGCACCCCTGAAATACACGTACCAAGCCCAACCGCGTGTGAAACTTCCCGCGCACCCCTGAAATACACGTACCCAGCCCAATCGCGTGTGAAACTTCCCGCGCACCCCTGAAATATACGTACCCAGGCCAATCGCGTGTGAAACTTCCCGCGCACCCCTGAAATACACATACCCAGACCAATCGCATGTGAAACTTCCAGCGCACCCCTGAAATACACGTACCCAGCCCAATCGCGTGTGAAACTTCCCGCGCACCCCTGAAATACACATACCCAGCCCAATCGCGTGTGAAACTTCCCGCGCACCCCTGAAATACACATACCAAGCCCAATCGCGTGTGAAACTTCCCGCGCACCCCTGAAATACACGTACCCAGGCCAATCGCGTGTGAAACGTCCCGCGCACTCCTGAAATACACGTACCCAGGCCAATCGCGTGTGAAACTTCTCGCGCACCCCTGAAATACACGTACCCAGGCCAATCGCGTGTGAAACTTCCCACGCACCCCTGAAATACACGTACCCAGCCCAATCGCGTGTGAAACTTCCCGCGCACCCCTGAAATACACGTACCAAGCCCAATCGCGTGTGAAAGTTCCCGCACACCCCTGAAATACACGTACCCAGGCCCAATCGCGTGTGAAACTTCCCGCGCACCCCTGAAATACACGTACCCAGGCCAATCGCGTGTGAAACTTCCCGCGCACCCCTGAAATACACGTACCCAGCCCAATCACGTGTGAAACTTCCCGCGCACCCCTGAAATACACGTACCCAGCCCAATCGCGTGTGAAACTTCCCGCGCACCCCTGAAATACACGTACCAAGCCCAATCGCGTGTGAAACTTCCCGCGCACCCCTGAAATACACGTACCCAGGCCAATCGCGTGTGAAACTTCCCGCACACCCCTGAAATACACATACCCAGACCAATCGCGTGTGAAACTTCCCGCGCACCCCTGTGAAACTTCCCGCGCACCCCTGAAATACACATACCCAGCCCAATCGCGTGTGAAACTTCCCGCGCACCCCTGAAATACACGTACCAAGCCCAATCGCGTGTGAAACTTCCCGCGCACCCCTGAAATACACATACCCAGGTCAATCGCGTGTGAAACTTCCCGCGTACCCCTGAAATACACATACCCAGGCCAATCGCGTGTGAAAATGTCCACGCACCCCTGAAATACACTTACCCAGCCCAATCGCGTGTGAAACTTCCCGCGCACCCCTGAAATACACGTACCCAGCCCAATCGCGTGTGAAACTTCCCGCGCACCCCTGAAATACACTTACCCAGCCCAATCGCGTGTGAAACTTCCCACGCACCCCTGAAATACACGTACCCAGCCCAATCGCGTGTGAAACTTCCCGCGCACCCCTGAAATACACGTACCAAGCCCAATCGCGTGTGAAACTTCCCGCGCACCCCTGAAATACACGTACCCAGGTCAATCGCGTGTGAAACTTCCCGCGCACCCATGAAATACACGTACCCAGGCCATTCGCGTGTGAAACTTCCCGCGCACCCCTGAAATACAGTACCCAGCCCAATCGCGTGTGAAACTTCCCGCGCACCCCTGAAATACACGTACCCAGGCCAATCGCGTGTGAAACTTCCCGCGCACCCCTGAAATACACGTACCCAGGCCAATCGCGTGTGAAACTTCCCGCGCACCCCTGAAATACACGTACCCAGGCCAATCGCGTGTGAAACTTCCCGCGCACCCATGAAATACACGTACCCAGGCCAATCGCGTGTGAAACTTCCCGCGCACCCCTGAAATACACATACCCAGGCCAATTGCGTGTGAAACTTCCCGTGCACCCCTGAAATACACGTACCCAGGCCAATCGTGAAACTTCCCGCGCACCCCTGAAATACACGTACCCAGGCCAATCGCGTGTGAAACTTCCCGCGCACCCCTGAAATACACGTACCCAGCCCAAACACGTGTGAAACTTCCCGCGCACCCCTGAAATACACGTACCCAGCCCAATCGCGTGTGAAACTTCCCGCGCACCCCTGAAATACACGTACCAAGCCCAATCGCGTGTGAAACTTCCCGCGCACCCCTGAAATACACGTACCCAGGCCAATCGCGTGTGAAACTTCCCGCACACCCCTGAAATACACATACCCAGACCAATCGCGTGTGAAACTTCCCGCGCACCCCTGAAATACACGTACCCAGACCAATCGCGTGTGAAACTTCCCGCGCACCCCTGGAATACACATACCCAGCCCAATCGCGTGTGAAACTTCCCGCGCACCCCTGAAATACACGTACCAAGCCCAATCGCGTGTGAAACTTCCCGCGCACCCCTGAAATACACATACCCAGGTCAGTCGCGTGTGAAACTTCCCGCGCACCCATGAAATACACGTACCCAGGCCATTCGCGTGTGAAACTTCCCGCGCACCCCTGAAATACAGTACCCAGCCCAATCGCGTGTGAAACTTCCCGCGCACCCCTGAAATACACGTACCCAGGCCAATCGCGTGTGAAACTTCCCGCGCACCCCTGAAATACACGTACCCAGGCCAATCGCGTGTGAAACTTCCCGCGCACCCCTGAAATACACGTACCCAGGCCAATCGCGTGTGAAACTTCCCGCGCACCCCTGAAATACACGTACCCAGGCCAATCGCGTGTGAAACTTCCCGCGCACCCCTGAAATACACGTACCCAGGCCAATTGCGTGTGAAACTTCCCGCGCACCCCTGAAATACACGTACCCAGGCCAATCGTGTGTGAAACTTCCCGCGCACCCCTGAAATACACGTACCCAGGCCAATCGCGTGTGAAACTTCCCGCGCACCCCTGAAATACACGTACCCAGCCCAATCGCGTGTGAAACTTCCCGCGCACCCCTGAAATACACGTACCCAGCCCAATCGCGTGTGAAACTTCCCGCGCACCCCTGAAATACACGTACCAAGCCCAATCGCGTGTGAAACTTCCCGCGCACCCCTGAAATACAGTACCCAGCCCAATCGCGTGTGAAACTTCTCGCGCACCCCTGAAATACACGTACCCAGGCCAATCGCGTGTGAAACTTCCCACGCACCCCTGAAATACACGTACCCAGCCCAATCGCGTGTGAAACTTCCCGCGCACCCCTGAAATACACGTACCCAGGCCAATCGCGTGTGAAACTTCCCGCGCACCCCTGAAATACACGTACCCAGGCCAATCGCGTGTGAAACTTCCCGTGCACCCCTGAAATACACGTACCCAGGCCAATCGCGTGTGAAACTTCCCGCGCACCCCTGAAATACACGTACCCAGGCCAATCGCGTGTGAAACTTCCCGCGCACCCCTGAAATACACATACCCAGGCCAATTGCGTGTGAAACTTCTCGCGCACCCCTGAAATACACGTACCCAGCCCAATCGCGTGTGAAACTTCCCGCGCACCCCTGAAATACACGTACCAAGCCCAATCGCGTGTGAAAGTTCCCGCGCACCCCTGAAATACACGTACCCAGGCCAATCGCGTGTGAAACTTCCCGCGCACCCCTGAAATACACGTACCCAGGCCAATCGCGTGTGAAACTTCCCGCGCACCCCTGAAATACACGTACCCAGGCCAATCGCGTGTGAAACTTCCCGCGCACCCATGAAATACACGTACCCAGGCCAATCGCGTGTGAAACTTCCCGCGCACCCCTGAAATACACATACCCAGGCCAATTGCGTGTGAAACTTCCCGCGCACCCCTGAAATACACGTACCCAGGCCAATCGTGAAACTTCCCGCGCACCCCTGAAATACACGTACCCAGGCCAATCGCGTGTGAAACTTCCCGCGCACCCCTGAAATACACGTACCCAGCCCAATCACGTGTGAAACTTCCCGCGCACCCCTGAAATACACGTACCCAGCCCAATCGCGTGTGAAACTTCCCGCGCACCCCTGAAATACACGTACCAAGCCCAATCGCGTGTGAAACTTCCCGCGCACCCCTGAAATACACGTACCCAGGCCAATCGCGTGTGAAACTTCCCGCACACCCCTGAAATACACATACCCAGACCAATCGCGTGTGAAACTTCCCGCGCACCCCTGAAATACACGTACCCAGACCAATCGCGTGTGAAACTTCCCGCGCACCCCTGAAATACACATACCCAGCCCAATCGCGTGTGAAACTTCCCGCGCACCCCTGAAATACACGTACCAAGCCCAATCGCGTGTGAAACTTCCAGCGCACCCCTGAAATACACATACCCAGGTCAATCGCGTGTGAAACTTCCCGCGCACCCATGAAATACACGTACCCAGGCCATTCGCGTGTGTAACTTCCCGCGCACCCCTGAAATACAGTACCCAGCCCAATCGCGTGTGAAACTTCCCGCGCACCCCTGAAATACACGTACCCAGGCCAATCGCGTGTGAAACTTCCCGCGCACCCCTGAAATACACGTACCCAGGCCAATCGCGTGTGAAACTTCCCGCGCACCCCTGAAATACACGTACCCAGGCCAATCGCGTGTGAAACTTCCCGCGCACCCCTGAAATACACGTACCCAGGCCAATCGCGTGTGAAACTTCCCGCGCACCCCTGAAATACACATACCCAGGCCAATTGCGTGTGAAACTTCCCGCGCACCCCTGAAATACACGTACCCAGGCCAATCGTGTGTGAAACTTCCCGCGCACCCCTGAAATACACGTACCCAGGCCAATCGCGTGTGAAACTTCCCGCGCACCCCTGAAATACACGTACCCAGGCCAATCGCGTGTGAAACTTCCCGCGCACCCCTGAAATACACGTACCCAGCCCAATCGCGTGTGAAACTTCCCGCGCACCCCTGAAATACACGTACCAAGCCCAATCGCGTGTGAAACTTCCCGCGCACCCCTGAAATATACGTACCCAGGCCAATCGCGTGTGAAACTTCCCGCGCACCCCTGAAATACACATACCCAGACCAATCGCATGTGAAACTTCCCGCGCACCCCTGAAATACACGTACCCAGCCCAATCGCGTGTGAAACTTCCCGCGCACCCCTGAAATACACATACCCAGCCCAATCGCGTGTGAAACTTCCCGCGCACCCCTGAAATACACATACCAAGCCCAATCGCGTGTGAAACTTCCCGCGCACCCCTGAAATACACGTACCCAGGCCAATCGCGTGTGAAACGTCCCGCGCACTCCTGAAATACACGTACCCAGGCCAATCGCGTGTGAAACTTCTCGTGCACCCCTGAAATACACGTACCCAGGCCAATCGCGTGTGAAACTTCCCACGCACCCCTGAAATACACGTACCCAGCCCAATCGCGTGTGAAACTTCCCGCGCACCCCTGAAATACACGTACCAAGCCCAATCGCGTGTGAAAGTTCCCGCACACCCCTGAAATACACGTACCCAGGCCCAATCGCGTGTGAAACTTCCCGCGCACCCCTGAAATACACGTACCAAGGCCAATCGCGTGTGAAACTTCCCGCGCACCCCTGAAATACACGTACCCAGCCCAATCGCGTGTGAAACTTCCCGCGCACCCCTGAAATACACGTACCCAGCCCAATCGCGTGTGAAACTTCCCACGCACCCCTGAAATACACGTACCAAGCCCAATCGCGTGTGAAACTTCCCGCGCACCCCTGAAATACACGTACCAAGCCCAATCGCTTGTGAAACTTCCCACGCACCCCTGAAATACACGTACCCAGGCCCAATCGCATGTGAAACTTTCCGCGCACCCCTGAAATACACGTACCAAGCCCAATCGCGTGTTTAACTTCCCGCGCACCCCTGAAATACACATACCCAGGCCAATCGCGTGTGAAACTTCCCGCGCACCCCTGAAATACACATACCCAGGCCAATCGCGTGTGAAACTTCCCGCGCACCCCTGAAATACACGTACCCAGGCCAATCGCGTGTGAAACTTCCCGCTCACCCCTGAAATACACGTACCCAGGTCAATCGCGTGTGAAACTTCCCGCGCACCCCTGAAATACACGTACCCAGGCCAATCGCGTGTGAAACTTCCCGCGCACCCCTGAAATACACGTACCCAGGTCAATCGCGTGTGAAACTTCCCGTGCACCCATGAAATACACGTACCCAGGCCATTCGCGTGTGAAACTTCCCGCGCACCCCTGAAATACAGTACCCAGCCCAATCGCGTGTGAAACTTCCCGCGCACCCCTGAAATACACGTACCCAGGCCAATCGCGTGTGAAACTTCCCGCGCACCCCTGAAATACACGTACCAAGCCCAATCGCGTGTGAAACTTCCCGCGCACACCTGAAATACACGTACCCAGGCCAATCGCGTGTGAAACTTCCCGCACACCCCTGAAATACACATACCCAGACCAATCGCGTGTGAAACTTCCCGCGCACCCCTGAAATACACGTACCCAGACCAATCGCGTGTGAAACTTCCCGCGCACCCCTGAAATACACGTACCCAGCCCAATCGCGTGTGAAACTTCCCGCGCACCCCTGAAATACACGTACCAAGCCCAATCGCGTGTGAAACTTCCCGCGCACCCCTGAAATACACATACCCAGGTCAATCGCGTGTGAAACTTCCCGCGCACCCATGAAATACACGTACCCAGGCCATTCGCGTGTGAAACTTCCCGCGCACCCCTGAAATACAGTACCCAGCCCAATCGCGTGTGAAACTTCCCGCGCACCCCTGAAATACACGTACCCAGGCCAATCGCGTGTGAAACTTCCCGCGCACCCCTGAAATACACGTACCCAGGCCAATCGCGTGTGAAACTTCCCGCGCACCCCTGAAATACACGTACCCAGGCCAATCGCGTGTGAAACTTCCCGCGCACCCCTGAAATACACGTACCCAGGCCAATCGCGTGTGAAACTTCCCGCGCACCCCTGAAATACACGTACCCAGGTCAATCGCGTGTGAAACTTCCCGTGCACCCATGAAATACACGTACCCAGGCCATTCGCGTGTGAAACTTCCCGCGCACCCCTGAAATACAGTACCCAGCCCAATCGCGTGTGAAACTTCCCGCGCACCCCTGAAATACACGTACCCAGGCCAATCGCGTGTGAAACTTCCCGCGCACCCCTGAAATACACGTACCAAGCCCAATCGCGTGTGAAACTTCCCGCGCACACCTGAAATACACGTACCCAGGCCAATCGCGTGTGAAACTTCCCGCACACCCCTGAAATACACATACCCAGACCAATCGCGTGTGAAACTTCCCGCGCACCCCTGAAATACACGTACCCAGACCAATCGCGTGTGAAACTTCCCGCGCACCCCTGAAATACACGTACCCAGCCCAATCGCGTGTGAAACTTCCCGCGCACCCCTGAAATACACGTACCAAGCCCAATCGCGTGTGAAACTTCCCGCGCACCCCTGAAATACACATACCCAGGTCAATCGCGTGTGAAACTTCCCGCGCACCCATGAAATACACGTACCCAGGCCATTCGCGTGTGAAACTTCCCGCGCACCCCTGAAATACAGTACCCAGCCCAATCGCGTGTGAAACTTCCCGCGCACCCCTGAAATACACGTACCCAGGCCAATCGCGTGTGAAACTTCCCGCGCACCCCTGAAATACACGTACCCAGGCCAATCGCGTGTGAAACTTCCCGCGCACCCCTGAAATACACGTACCCAGGCCAATCGCGTGTGAAACTTCCCGCGCACCCCTGAAATACACGTACCCAGGCCAATCGCGTGTGAAACTTCCCGCGCACCCCTGAAATACACATACCCAGGCCAATTGCGTGTGAAACTTCCCGCGCACCCCTGAAATACACGTACCCAGGCCAATCGTGTGTGAAACTTCCCGCGCACCCCTGAAATACACGTACCCAGGCCAATCGCGTGTGAAACTTCCCGCGCACCCCTGAAATACACGTACCCAGCCCAATCGCGTGTGAAACTTCCCGCGCACCCCTGAAATACACGTACCCAGCCCAATCGCGTGTGAAACTTCCCGCGCACCCCTGAAATACACGTACCAAGCCCAATCGCGTGTGAAACTTCCCGCGCACCCCTGAAATACAGTACCCAGCCCAATCGCGTGTGAAACTTCTCGCGCACCCCTGAAATACACGTACCCAGGCCAATCGCGTGTGAAACTTCCCACGCACCCCTGAAATACACGTACCCAGGCCAATCGCGTGTGAAACTTCCCGCGCACCCCTGAAATACACGTACTGAAATACACATACCCAGACCAATCGCATGTGAAACTTCCAGCGCACCCCTGAAATACACGTACCCAGCCCAATCGCGTGTGAAACTTCCCGCGCACCCCTGAAATACACATACCCAGCCCAATCGCGTGTGAAACTTCCCGCGCACCCCTGAAATACACATACCAAGCCCAATCGCGTGTGAAACTTCCCGCGCACCCCTGAAATACACGTACCCAGGCCAATCGCGTGTGAAACGTCCCGCGCACTCCTGAAATACACGTACCCAGGCCAATCGCGTGTGAAACTTCTCGTGCACCCCTGAAATACACGTACCCAGGCCAATCGCGTGTGAAACTTCCCACGCACCCCTGAAATACACGTACCCAGCCCAATCGCGTGTGAAACTTCCCGCGCACCCCTGAAATACACGTACCAAGCCCAATCGCGTGTGAAAGTTCCCGCACACCCCTGAAATACACGTACCCAGGCCCAATCGCGTGTGAAACTTCCCGCGCACCCCTGAAATACACGTACCCAGGCCAATCGCGTGTGAAACTTCCCGCGCACCCCTGAAATACACGTACCCAGCCCAATCACGTGTGAAACTTCCCGCGCACCCCTGAAATACACGTACCCAGCCCAATCGCGTGTGAAACTTCCCGCGCACCCCTGAAATACACGTACCAAGCCCAATCGCGTGTGAAACTTCCCGCGCACCCCTGAAATACACGTACCCAGGCCAATCGCGTGTGAAACTTCCCGCACACCCCTGAAATACACATACCCAGACCAATCGCGTGTGAAACTTCCCGCGCACCCCTGTGAAACTTCCCGCGCACCCCTGAAATACACATACCCAGCCCAATCACGTGTGAAACTTCCCGCGCACCCCTGAAATACACGTACCAAGCCCAATCGCGTGTGAAACTTCCCGCGCACCCCTGAAATACACATACCCAGGTCAATCGCATGTGAAACTTCCCGCGTACCCCTGAAATACACATACCCAGGCCAATCGCGTGTGAAAATGTCCACGCACCCCTGAAATACACTTACCCAGCCCAATCGCGTGTGAAACTTCCCGCGCACCCCTGAAATACACGTACCCAGCCCAATCGCGTGTGAAACTTCCCGCGCACCCCTGAAATACACTTACCCAGCCCAATCGCGTGTGAAACTTCCCACGCACCCCTGAAATACACGTACCCAGCCCAATCGCGTGTGAAACTTCCCGCGCACCCCTGAAATACACGTACCAAGCCCAATCGCGTGTGAAACTTCCCGCGCACCCCTGAAATACACGTACCCAGGTCAATCGCATGTGAAACTTCCCGCGCACCCATGAAATACACGTACCCAGGCCATTCGCGTGTGAAACTTCCCGCGCACCCCTGAAATACAGTACCCAGCCCAATCGCGTGTGAAACTTCCCGCGCACCCCTGAAATACACGTACCCAGGCCAATCGCGTGTGAAACTTCCCGCGCACCCCTGAAATACACGTACCCAGGCCAATCGCGTGTGAAACTTCCCGCGCACCCCTGAAATACACGTACCCAGGCCAATCGCGTGTGAAACTTCCCGCGCACCCATGAAATACACGTACCCAGGCCAATCGCGTGTGAAACTTCCCGCGCACCCCTGAAATACACATACCCAGGCCAATTGCGTGTGAAACTTCCCGCGCACCCCTGAAATACACGTACCCAGGCCAATCGCGTGTGAAACTTCCCGCGCACCCCTGAAATACACGTACCCAGCCCAATCACGTGTGAAACTTCCCGCGCACCCCTGAAATACACGTACCCAGCCCAATCGCATGTGAAACTTCCCGCGCACCCCTGAAATACACGTACCAAGCCCAATCGCGTGTGAAACTTCCCGCGCACCCCTGAAATACACGTACCCAGGCCAATCGCGTGTGAAACTTCCCGCACACCCCTGAAATACACATACCCAGACCAATCGCGTGTGAAACTTCCCGCGCACCCCTGAAATACACATACCCAGCCCAATCGCGTGTGAAACTTCCCGCGCACCCCTGAAATACACGTACCAAGCCCAATCGCGTGTGAAACTTCCCGCGCACCCCTGAAATACACATACCCAGGTCAATCGCGTGTGAAACTTCCCGCGCACCCATGAAATACACGTACCCAGGCCATTCGCGTGTGAAACTTCCCGCGCACCCCTGAAATACAGTACCCAGCCCAATCGCGTGTGAAACTTCCCGCGCACCCCTGAAATACACGTACCCAGGCCAATCGCGTGTGAAACTTCCCGCGCACCCCTGAAATACACGTACCCAGGCCAATCGCGTGTGAAACTTCCCGCGCACCCCTGAAATACACGTACCCAGGCCAATCGCGTGTGAAACTTCCCGCGCACCCCTGAAATACACGTACCCAGGCCAATCGCGTGTGAAACTTCCCGCGCACCCCTGAAATACACATACCCAGGCCAATTGCGTGTGAAACTTCCCGCGCACCCCTGAAATACACGTACCCAGGCCAATCGTGTGTGAAACTTCCCGCGCACCCCTGAAATACACGTACCCAGGCCAATCGCGTGTGAAACTTCCCGCGCACCCCTGAAATACACGTACCCAGCCCAATCGCGTGTGAAACTTCCCGCGCACCCCTGAAATACACGTACCCAGCCCAATCGCGTGTGAAACTTCCCGCGCACCCCTGAAATACACGTACCAAGCCCAATCGCGTGTGAAACTTCCCGCGCACCCCTGAAATACAGTACCCAGCCCAATCGCGTGTGAAACTTCTCGCGCACCCCTGAAATACACGTACCCAGGCCAATCGCGTGTGAAACTTCCCACGCACCCCTGAAATACACGTACCCAGCCCAATCGCGTGTGAAACTTCCCGCGCACCCCTGAAATACACGTACCCAGGCCAATCGCGTGTGAAAGTTCCCGCGCACCCCTGAAATACACGTACCCAGGCCAATCGCGTGTGAAACTTCCCGCGCACCCCTGAAATACACGTACCCAGGCCAATCGCGTGTGAAACTTCCCGCGCACCCCTGAAATACACGTACCCAGGCCAATCGCGTGTGAAACTTCCCGCGCACCCCTGAAATACACATACCCAGGCCAATTGCGTGTGAAACTTCCCGCGCACCCCTGAAATACACGTACCCAGGCCAATCGCGTGTGAAACTTCTCGCGCACCCCTGAAATACACGTACCCAGCCCAATCGCGTGTGAAACTTCCCGCGCACCCCTGAAATACACGTACCAAGCCCAATCGCGTGTGAAAGTTCCCGCGCACCCCTGAAATACACGTACCCAGGCCAATCGCGTGTGAAACTTCCCGCGCACCCCTGAAATACACGTACCCAGGCCAATCGCGTGTGAAACTTCCCGCGCACCCCTGAAATACACGTACCCAGGCCAATCGCGTGTGAAACTTCCCGCGCACCCATGAAATACACGTACCCAGGCCAATCGCGTGTGAAACTTCCCGCGCACCCCTGAAATACACATACCCAGGCCAATTGCGTGTGAAACTTCCCGCGCACCCCTGAAATACACGTACCCAGGCCAATCGTGAAACTTCCCGCGCACCCCTGAAATACACGTACCCAGGCCAATCGCGTGTGAAACTTCCCGTGCACCCCTGAAATACACGTACCCAGCCCAATCACGTGTGAAACTTCCCGCGCACCCCTGAAATACACGTACCCAGCCCAATCGCGTGTGAAACTTCCCGCGCACCCCTGAAATACACGTACCAAGCCCAATCGCGTGTGAAACTTCCCGCGCACCCCTGAAATACACGTACCCAGGCCAATCGCGTGTGAAACTTCCCGCACACCCCTGAAATACACATACCCAGACCAATCGCGTGTGAAACTTCCCGCGCACCCCTGAAATACACGTACCCAGACCAATCGCGTGTGAAACTTCCCGCGCACCCCTGAAATACACATACCCAGCCCAATCGCGTGTGAAACTTCCCGCGCACCCCTGAAATACACGTACCAAGCCCAATCGCGTGTGAAACTTCCCGCGCACCCCTGAAATACACATACCCAGGTCAATCGCGTGTGAAACTTCCCGCGCACCCATGAAATACACGTACCCAGGCCATTCGCGTGTGTAACTTCCCGCGCACCCCTGAAATACAGTACCCAGCCCAATCGCGTGTGAAACTTCCCGCGCACCCCTGAAATACACGTACCCAGGCCAATCGCGTGTGAAACTTCCCGCGCACCCCTGAAATACACGTACCCAGGCCAATCGCGTGTGAAACTTCCCGCGCACCCCTGAAATACACGTACCCAGGCCAATCGCGTGTGAAACTTCCCGCGCACCCCTGAAATACACGTACCCAGGCCAATCGCGTGTGAAACTTCCCGCGCACCCCTGAAATACACATACCCAGGCCAATTGCGTGTGAAACTTCCCGCGCACCCCTGAAATACACGTACCCAGGCCAATCGTGTGTGAAACTTCCCGCGCACCCCTGAAATACACGTACCCAGGCCAATCGCGTGTGAAACTTCCCGCGCACCCCTGAAATACACGTACCCAGCCCAATCGCGTGTGAAACTTCCCGCGCACCCCTGAAATACACGTACCCAGCCCAATCGCGTGTGAAACTTCCCGCGCACCCCTGAAATACACGTACCAAGCCCAATCGCGTGTGAAACTTCCCGCGCACCCCTGAAATATACGTACCCAGGCCAATCGCGTGTGAAACTTCCCGCGCACCCCTGAAATACACATACCCAGACCAATCGCATGTGAAACTTCCCGCGCACCCCTGAAATACACGTACCCAGCCCAATCGCGTGTGAAACTTCCCGCGCACCCCTGAAATACACATACCCAGCCCAATCGCGTGTGAAACTTCCCGCGCACCCCTGAAATACACATACCAAGCCCAATCGCGTGTGAAACTTCCCGCGCACCCCTGAAATACACGTACCCAGGCCAATCGCGTGTGAAACGTCCCGCGCACTCCTGAAATACACGTACCCAGGCCAATCGCGTGTGAAACTTCTCGTGCACCCCTGAAATACACGTACCCAGGCCAATCGCGTGTGAAACTTCCCACGCACCCCTGAAATACACGTACCCAGCCCAATCGCGTGTGAAACTTCCCGCGCACCCCTGAAATACACGTACCAAGCCCAATCGCGTGTGAAAGTTCCCGCACACCCCTGAAATACACGTACCCAGGCCCAATCGCGTGTGAAACTTCCCGCGCACCCCTGAAATACACGTACCAAGGCCAATCGCGTGTGAAACTTCCCGCGCACCCCTGAAATACACGTACCCAGCCCAATCGCGTGTGAAACTTCCCGCGCACCCCTGAAATACACGTACCCAGCCCAATCGCGTGTGAAACTTCCCACGCACCCCTGAAATACACGTACCAAGCCCAATCGCGTGTGAAACTTCCCGCGCACCCCTGAAATACACGTACCAAGCCCAATCGCTTGTGAAACTTCCCACGCACCCCTGAAATACACGTACCCAGGCCCAATCGCATGTGAAACTTTCCGCGCACCCCTGAAATACACGTACCAAGCCCAATCGCGTGTTTAACTTCCCGCGCACCCCTGAAATACACATACCCAGGCCAATCGCGTGTGAAACTTCCCGCGCACCCCTGAAATACACATACCCAGGCCAATCGCGTGTGAAACTTCCCGCGCACCCCTGAAATACACGTACCCAGGCCAATCGCGTGTGAAACTTCCCGCTCACCCCTGAAATACACGTACCCAGGTCAATCGCGTGTGAAACTTCCCGCGCACTCCTGAAATACACGTACCCAGGCCAATCGCGTGTGAAACTTCCCGCGCACCCCTGAAATACACGTACCCAGCCCAATCGCGTGTGAAACTTCCCGCGCACCCCTGAAATACACGTACCCAGCCCAATCGCGTGTGAAACTTCCCACGCACCCCTGAAATACACGTACCAAGCCCAATCGCGTGTGAAACTTCCCGCGCACCCCTGAAATACACGTACCAAGCCCAATCGCTTGTGAAACTTCCCACGCACCCCTGAAATACACGTACCCAGGCCCAATCGCATGTGAAACTTTCCGCGCACCCCTGAAATACACGTACCAAGCCCAATCGCGTGTTTAACTTCCCGCGCACCCCTGAAATACACATACCCAGGCCAATCGCGTGTGAAACTTCCCGCGCACCCCTGAAATACACATACCCAGGCCAATCGCGTGTGAAACTTCCCGCGCACCCCTGAAATACACGTACCCAGGCCAATCGCGTGTGAAACTTCCCGCTCACCCCTGAAATACACGTACCCAGGTCAATCGCGTGTGAAACTTCCCGCGCACCCCTGAAATACACGTACCCAGGCCAATCGCGTGTGAAACTTCCCGCGCACCCCTGAAATACACGTACCCAGGTCAATCGCGTGTGAAACTTCCCGCGCACCCATGAAATACACGTACCCAGGCCATTCGCGTGTGAAACTTCCCGCGCACCCCTGAAATACAGTACCCAGCCCAATCGCGTGTGAAACTTCCCGCGCACCCCTGAAATACACGTACCCAGGCCAATCGCGTGTGAAACTTCCCGCGCACCCCTGAAATACACGTACCCAGGCCAATCGCGTGTGAAACTTCCCGCGCACCCCTGAAATACACGTACCCAGGCCAATCGCGTGTGAAACTTCCCGCGCACCCATGAAATACACGTACCCAGGCCAATCGCGTGTGAAACTTCCCGCGCACCCCTGAAATACACATACCCAGGCCAATTGCGTGTGAAACTTCCCGCGCACCCCTGAAATACACGTACCCAGGCCAATCGCGTGTGAAACTTCCCGCGCACCCCTGAAATACACGTACCCAGCCCAATCACGTGTGAAACTTCCCGCGCACCCCTGAAATACACGTACCCAGCCCAATCGCGTGTGAAACTTCCCGCGCACCCCTGAAATACACGTACCAAGCCCAATCGCGTGTGAAACTTCCCGCGCACCCCTGAAATACACGTACCCAGGCCAATCGCGTGTGAAACTTCCCGCACACCCCTGAAATACACATACCCAGACCAATCGCGTGTGAAACTTCCCGCGCACCCCTGAAATACACGTACCCAGACCAATCGCGTGTGAAACTTCCCGCGCACCCCTGAAATACACATACCCAGCCCAATCGCGTGTGAAACTTCCCGCGCACCCCTGAAATACACGTACCAAGCCCAATCGCGTGTGAAACTTCCCGCGCACCCCTGAAATACACATACCCAGGTCAATCGCGTGTGAAACTTCCCGCGCACCCATGAAATACACGTACCCAGGCCATTCGCGTGTGAAACTTCCCGCGCACCCCTGAAATACAGTACCCAGCCCAATCGCGTGTGAAACTTCCCGCGCACCCCTGAAATACACGTACCCAGGCCAATCGCGTGTGAAACTTCCCGCGCACCCCTGAAATACACGTACCCAGGCCAATCGCGTGTGAAACTTCCCGCGCACCCCTGAAATACACGTACCCAGGCCAATCGCGTGTGAAACTTCCCGCGCACCCCTGAAATACACGTACCCAGGCCAATCGCGTGTGAAACTTCCCGCGCACCCCTGAAATACACATACCCAGGCCAATTGCGTGTGAAACTTCCCGCGCACCCCTGAAATACACGTACCCAGGCCAATCGTGTGTGAAACTTCCCGCGCACCCCTGAAATACACGTACCCAGGCCAATCGCGTGTGAAACTTCCCGCGCACCCCTGAAATACACGTACCCAGCCCAATCGCGTGTGAAACTTCCCGCGCACCCCTGAAATACACGTACCCAGCCCAATCGCGTGTGAAACTTCCCGCGCACCCCTGAAATACACGTACCAAGCCCAATCGCGTGTGAAACTTCCCGCGCACCCCTGAAATACAGTACCCAGCCCAATCGCGTGTGAAACTTCTCGCGCACCCCTGAAATACACGTACCCAGGCCAATCGCGTGTGAAACTTCCCACGCACCCCTGAAATACACGTACCCAGGCCAATCGCGTGTGAAACTTCCCGCGCACCCCTGAAATACACGTACCCAGGCCAATCGCGTGTGAAACTTCCCGCTCACCCCTGAAATACACGTACCCAGCCCAATCGCGTGTGAAACTTCCCGCGCACCCCTGAAATACACGTACCCAGCCCAATCGCGTGTGAAACTTCCCGCGCACCCCTGAAATACACGTACCAAGCCCAATCGCGTGTAAAACTTCCCGCGCACCCCTGAAATACACGTACCCAAGCCAATCGCGTGTGAAACGTCCCGCGCACCCCTGAAATACACGTACCCAGGTCAATCGCATGTGAAACTTCCCGCGCACCCCTGAAATACACGTACCCAGGCCAATTGCGTGTGAAACTTCCCATGCACCCCTGAAATACACGTACCCAGCCCAATCGCGTGTGAAACTTCCCGCGCACCCCTGAAATACACGTACCAAGCCCAATCGCGTGTGAAACTTCCCGCGCACCCCTGAAATACACGTACCAAGCCCAACCGCGTGTGAAACTTCCCGCGCACCCCTGAAATACACGTACCCAGCCCAATCGCGTGTGAAACTTCCCGCGCACCCCTGAAATATACGTACCCAGGCCAATCGCGTGTGAAACTTCCCGCGCACCCCTGAAATACACATACCCAGACCAATCGCATGTGAAACTTCCAGCGCACCCCTGAAATACACGTACCCAGCCCAATCGCGTGTGAAACTTCCCGCGCACCCCTGAAATACACATACCCAGCCCAATCGCGTGTGAAACTTCCCGCGCACCCCTGAAATACACATACCAAGCCCAATCGCGTGTGAAACTTCCCGCGCACCCCTGAAATACACGTACCCAGGCCAATCGCGTGTGAAACGTCCCGCGCACTCCTGAAATACACGTACCCAGGCCAATCGCGTGTGAAACTTCTCGTGCACCCCTGAAATACACGTACCCAGGCCAATCGCGTGTGAAACTTCCCACGCACCCCTGAAATACACGTACCCAGCCCAATCGCGTGTGAAACTTCCCGCGCACCCCTGAAATACACGTACCAAGCCCAATCGCGTGTGAAAGTTCCCGCACACCCCTGAAATGCACGTACCCAGGCCCAATCGCGTGTGAAACTTCCCGCGCACCCCTGAAATACACGTACCCAGGCCAATCGCGTGTGAAACTTCCCGCGCACCCCTGAAATACACGTACCCAGCCCAATCACGTGTGAAACTTCCCGCGCACCCCTGAAATACACGTACCCAGCCCAATCGCGTGTGAAACTTCCCGCGCACCCCTGAAATACACGTACCAAGCCCAATCGCGTGTGAAACTTCCCGCGCACCCCTGAAATACACGTACCCAGGCCAATCGCGTGTGAAACTTCCCGCACACCCCTGAAATACACATACCCAGACCAATCGCGTGTGAAACTTCCCGCGCACCCCTGTGAAACTTCCCGCGCACCCCTGAAATACACATACCCAGCCCAATCGCGTGTGAAACTTCCCGCGCACCCCTGAAATACACGTACCAAGCCCAATCGCGTGTGAAACTTCCCGCGCACCCCTGAAATACACATACCCAGGTCAATCGCGTGTGAAACTTCCCGCGTACCCCTGAAATACACATACCCAGGCCAATCGCGTGTGAAAATGTCCACGCACCCCTGAAATACACTTACCCAGCCCAATCGCGTGTGAAACTTCCCGCGCACCCCTGAAATACACGTACCCAGCCCAATCGCGTGTGAAACTTCCCGCGCACCCCTGAAATACACTTACCCAGCCCAATCGCGTGTGAAACTTCCCACGCACCCCTGAAATACACGTACCCAGCCCAATCGCGTGTGAAACTTCCCGCGCACCCCTGAAATACACGTACCAAGCCCAATCGCGTGTGAAACTTCCCGCGCACCCCTGAAATACACGTACCCAGGTCAATCGCGTGTGAAACTTCCCGCGCACCCATGAAATACACGTACCCAGGCCATTCGCGTGTGAAACTTCCCGCGCACCCCTGAAATACAGTACCCAGCCCAATCGCGTGTGAAACTTCCCGCGCACCCCTGAAATACACGTACCCAGGCCAATCGCGTGTGAAACTTCCTGCGCACCCCTGAAATACACGTACCCAGGCCAATCGCGTGTGAAACTTCCCGCGCACCCCTGAAATACACGTACCCAGGCCAATCGCGTGTGAAACTTCCCGCGCACCCATGAAATACACGTACCCAGGCCAATCGCGTGTGAAACTTCCCGCGCACCCCTGAAATACACATACCCAGGCCAATTGCGTGTGAAACTTCCCGCGCACCCCTGAAATACACGTACCCAGGCCAATCGTGAAACTTCCCGCGCACCCCTGAAATACACGTACCCAGGCCAATCGCGTGTGAAACTTCCCGCGCACCCCTGAAATACACGTACCCAGCCCAATCACGTGTGAAACTTCCCGCGCACCCCTGAAATACACGTACCCAGCCCAATCGTGTGTGAAACTTCCCGCGCACCCCTGAAATACACGTACCAAGCCCAATCGCGTGTGAAACTTCCCGCGCACCCCTGAAATACACGTACCCAGGCCAATCGCGTGTGAAACTTCCCACACACCCCTGAAATACACATACCCAGACCAATCGCGTGTGAAACTTCCCGCGCACCCCTGAAATACACGTACCCAGACCAATCGCGTGTGAAACTTCCCGCGCACCCCTGAAATACACATACCCAGCCCAATCGCGTGTGAAACTTCCCGCGCACCCCTGAAATACACGTACCAAGCCCAATCGCGTGTGAAACTTCCCGCGCACCCCTGAAATACACATACCCAGGTCAATCGCGTGTGAAACTTCCCGCGCACCCATGAAATACACGTACCCAGGCCATTCGCGTGTGAAACTTCCCGCGCACCCCTGAAATACAGTACCCAGCCCAATCGCGTGTGAAACTTCCCGCGCACCCCTGAAATACACGTACCCAGGCCAATCGCGTGTGAAACTTCCCGCGCACCCCTGAAATACACGTACCCAGGCCAATCGCGTGTGAAACTTCCCGCGCACCCCTGAAATACACGTACCCAGGCCAATCGCGTGTGAAACTTCCCGCGCACCCCTGAAATACACGTACCCAGGCCAATCGCGTGTGAAACTTCCCGCGCACCCCTGAAATACACATACCCAGGCCAATTGCGTGTGAAACTTCCCGCGCACCCCTGAAATACACGTACCCAGGCCAATCGTGTGTGAAACTTCCCGCTCACCCCTGAAATACACGTACCCAGGCCAATCGCGTGTGAAACTTCCCGCGCACCCCTGAAATACACGTACCCAGCTGTTAGGAAAGATTTCGTAATTGTAGGGAATTTTCCTTCCATGTGGCAACCCCTAAACTTTTTGCTATTGTTTTTAACCTTGTTGTTGACTTTGCCAGAGAAGTACAGCCTTCTGCCGCACTTCTCTGGGCTTTCGCTCCTTTCTTACGGGGAAACTGACATGCCCTTAAGACAGTCAGTACCGGGGAACGTGGTTTCCCGTAGTTTCTTCTATCGTGTCGCAGCTTTAGTGCAACACGACACAAGAGGGCACTGTAAGCTAAGTTACAGCTCTCTTGGGTCTCTAGCCTTCTACAGGCCCTAGATACTCTTATAGGATGGTATTTGATCGGTGCAAGTCATTCAGGGACTGGGCTGGTGGCAGCGATCGTTTTGTTTATTTTGAGCTCCTTTTGGCGTTCTGAGCACGTTTTTGCACTGAACCCAAAATGGTGGCCTGGCTCCCAAAATGGCCAGGCCGCGAGGCTCCTTTGTCCTGTCCACTGTCCGTCTTGCTCCCTTCACCTTCCCCAGGTCCGGCGACCCGGGGCCTTCCTTATTTGGGCATGTACTTTCCCGCGAAACGTGGTTGCTTTCGCGGGCTTCTACATGTCGTTTGCGTGCCTCCAGGGTGTGGGCTGGGATGTCTGGTCCCAATACACATCCTGGGTGCCAGAGAGTCTAGGGTGGTATGAATGCCTGGGACCACCGTGGTCCGTGATTGGTCCACGTATGGTATGTGTTTTGATGAGCGGATCTCCCATTGGCTCCCCTCCGTTTTGGCGCGAAGGGAACCGTGGATAAGAGGGGGCTGGAAACACCACTACCATGTCGATCTCCTGAGTTCTCACGAACGAAGGAATACAGGAGCCAAGTATCCTGCAACTACGAGGCTGGACCGAGGAATCGCTGGTGACCCGCTGAAGGAATCCTCCTTTGCACTGCTGTCGTCCGGAGAGCCCCTGTCCTCCTTTGATCGAACCAGAAGGCCTGTACTGGTGCTTCGACCTTTGGAATAGCAGGAACAGCTATTCCCGGCATCTTCAACCATCTCCTGCCAAGTAAGCCTTCGGAAGCGTCTCTGGGCCATCCAGTTGACTGACCAGCTTACCAAGGAGTTTGGCTCTGCAACCGCCGCCAGGTTGTGTTGTATTGCGAGTCCTTGTCCCTCTCCCACGCTTCGTACGCTTGGCGTCCCCAGGTCTGAAGGGAGGAGGGTTCATTTGGCTCGAATACACACGGCCGCTCCGTTGTCCTGTGCGGCAACAAAACTGTGCCGGTTTCGTCGATTGGGACGTCTTTTTGCTCTACACGACTACAAAGCGTCTCCTGCTCTTCTGAACCTGCCAGCTGCTGAAACTATCGTGGAGAAGCCTGGGTCTGCTTGCTTCGGGGACCGGTGAGTAGTATATCTAGGATCTGGTCGCCCTCCTGCAGTATCCCATAGCTTTTCCCTGCTGTGTAAAAACAGCACCCTTTTGCCGCGCTCGCGCTCTGCTTCTGCCCGCTGTGGAGGCTGCGCTTGAGCTGCGGAACCTGTTCTTCTTCTGCTGTGCACTAACGTGAACTGCCTGACTTCCTCCAAAGAGCTCCCCTTGTGTCCGTCGGCACCGGCGTGGCAGGTACTTTGAGCACAAGGCTCCACTCTTCGCAGGGCTCGGACTTCCATCTAGTTAGGTGCCTATGAAGGCGAACTGAGTCGAAAGCATTATCGCACTGCCTGTTTTCCTTCCCTGGCAGGTGGACTACATATTTCGTGCTTTAAACGCTTGCGACTGTGTATTTGTATATATATTGTGTTGATATGGTATGTGTTGGTTTAATACTGTGATATTGTGATTTTCTCGCTACGGTCATTATTTTAAAGGCCTTAAAATAAATGTGTATCTATTTTTGATATAACAACTGTTTGGAGTAGTTTGTCAGCGCTCTTGCTTTGTGTGCTCACTGCGGGCTTTCAGTCACCCTCACCCCTCTTGAGACCTAGTCTTGACCGCCGCGATCGCTACCTTGATTGGTCTGGCTTGTCCAGAGGTTACCCTGTTCCAAGTAATTAGGTTGGCCTTCTGAACTTCTGCGCCACCAGGACAGAGTTCAGAAATCCGTCTTAACAAATTGGTGTACAGCGGTGGGATACGACTGAAGGTATCCAGTGTTGCGCTCGAACTAAGGCATTTCAGGTTATTCCAAACAGTACACGTAGTGAATTGTTATAGTATAACTTTAAAAAGGCCATAGTCCTATCAAACAGTATGGAAACAAGTACGTTGTTAACTTTAAATGCTTCCAAATCAGAAACGCTGAAAAAGATGTGTGCGGAGAGAGGTGTTTCCTCTCAAGGCACGAAATTGGAAATGATCCAGAGAATCGTGGCATGGCAGGAAGCGCAGCTTGACGCTATAACTTCCGAGGACAGTGCGGAAGGTGGTGGGGCTGCTCTCACTGGTAGAACCGACGGTTCTGCCGCCGCACTGTTCCACCGCGACCACGAGGACAGGGAGGACGAGCTGTCTAATGTTTCCTCTGCCAGTGTTGATGGGGAGGCTATGCTTGAATTCAAGAAGCGAGAGCTGCGGTTTAGGCAGCAGGAGCTTGAATTCAGCATAGCCAAACTAAAAATCGAACAGGCAGAAAAACAAAAAGACAGGGATCACCAGTTGGAACTGGCCAAGCTTCAGGTTGCAAATGGATCCAAGGGTCCTGGACATGGGTCTGGGGCCTCCTCTCATCCACGGTTTCCAAAAGATCTGCTCAGTGTGTATGAAGAGAGGAATGACATTATGGACTGGCTGAATGCGTTTGAGTATGCATGCGAGGTCCAGGAAGTTGACAATGCTGATAAGATTGCGTGGTTGCTCAGTAGACTGCCCCATTCTGGCTGTAGTGCCATTATGGAAATGTCGAAGGCTGAGCGGGCTGATTTCGCAATGTTAAAGCAGACTCTCATTTTAAAGTTTGGGAAGACTCCGGCCCAATATTTAAAGCGTTTTCGAGAGTATAAGAAAAAGGAAGGTGGTACTTGGGTATCTTATGTCGCCGAATCTTTGAAAAACTTAACTGGCTGGGTCGAAGGCTATAAGGTTTCTACCTTCGACGGCATGATAAATCTTGTCATGCTGGAACACATTTTTGCTTCTTCTTCCCCGGAGCTTAAGCAGCATTTGGCCGATTCGAAGGAGATAGATCCTAAGAAGCTGGCCATTGCAGCAGACTTATGGGTGTCACATCGAGTGTCCCATAAGGACAAAACTCATCCTGGTAAGCAGGAGGAGGGGAAAAAGTCCAAAGATATGGAGGGTGGGGAATCTGCTAAATCTTCTTCCCAAAAAGGCCACAAAAAGAAAAACAAGGGTAAGACACAAGAGAACTCACAGGGTAGTGGAGGTGCGCCTCCGAAACAGAACTCTGGTTACAATAAGCCTCCCTACGTAAACAGACCCACTGGGGCTTGTTTTTCCTGTGGAGCAACTGACCATGTGAAGGGGGATCCCCGTTGTAAGGTTAGACCTTTGGGGGTCCACTCCGCTAATCTGGCCTTCTCCTCCTACGAGGAAGAAGAGATTACAGGAGCATCCTTCTCCTCGGACTCATTTCCCAGCGGAATAGAGGCCGAGGTAGTTTTAGTGTCCCTGGGTTCCTGGGAGCCTAAAGTCGCAGAGGCGTATGCTAGGATTCCGGATAATACCAAGCACTACTTTAAAGACAGTGTGCTGATCAATGGAGTGGATACTCCAGCTCTTAGGGATAGTGGGTGCAGTCGAACTGTAGTGGATTCTACCTTGGTAGACTCAGAGGAAGTTGCCAGAGCTACTCTGATGCCCACTAAGTTGGCTGACGGCCCCCTCCGTATGTTTCCCGTGATCCCTGTTAATCTAACTTTAAATGGTACAGCTGTCAGGATTCCAGTGAGCATTCAGAGAAACGTCCCGGGAAAGGTCTTATTAGGTAATGATCTCAGAGCTTTAGGGCTCGTAGGAGACACTGCCGAACGACCCTACACACGGTCTCACGCACGGGCGGCATTGGCCAAGTCCAATACGCCGCCCCAGCCGAAGGGGCAACCCAAGGCGAAAGGAGTCTACAAGTCAAGACGGGGGAAAGAGAATATTCCCCCGAGCTCGCCTACCACTGCGGTGGAGGGAGTTGGTCAATCGCCCGAGCCTGACGAGGAGGTGGCGATGCCTGAAGTATTCGACCCCAACGATCATCCCGAACTAAAAGACTTGTTAGTTGAAGGAGGTCCTGATAGGGACGAATTCAGTAAAGGCCAACGTGAGTGCCCATCTCTGGAAGGCCTAAGGAGACAGGCCTGCTCCCAGCTTGAGGGTGAACCTCCTGGGAAGCATAGGATTTATTGGGAAGGTGGACTCCTGTATAGTGAGCCCACAGAGTCTACAGAAGGAGACCATAGGAGGTTGGTGGTTCCCCTTGCTGTTAGACCCTTCCTCCTGCAGTTGGCGCATGAAGTTCCCCTTGCTGGTCACCTTGGTATGAAGAGGACCAAGCAAAGGTTATCCATGCACTTCTACTGGCCCAAGATGGGGGTGCAAGTAGAAAGTCACTGCAGGAGTTGCGCCTCCTGCCAGTTGTCTGGTAAGGTTGGCGCGACAATCCAAGCTCCGTTGGTACCGCTCCCAGTTGTGGGGGTACCATTTGAAAGGGTAGGGATCGACATCGTCGGTCCCCTTGACCCGCAAACATCCTCGGGCAATAGGTTTATCCTGGTGCTGGTCGACCATGCAACCAGGTATCCTGAGGCCATCCCATTAAAAACTGTAACTGCCAAGTCAGTTGCAAAAGCTTTACTCGGCAAATTTACTAGGGTTGGCTTCCCTAAAGAAGTTGTGTCCGATCGTGGCAGCAACTTTATGTCGAAGTATATGCAGGCTATGTGGAAAGAATGTGGGGTCACCTACAAGTTCTCTTCTGCATACCACCCCCAGACCAATGGTCTGGTGGAACGTTTCAACAGAACGTTAAAGAGCATGATTGGGGCTCTGGAGGAGCCCCAGAGAAGAAAATGGGATCTTCTTTTACCATGCTTGCTGTTTGCCTACCGAGAGGTACCACAGGAGGGTGTTGGCTTCAGCCCCTTCGAACTTCTGTTCGGTCATCCCGTACGGGGACCCTTAGCCATTGTCAAGGAGGGATGGGAGATGCCCACTCCCCCTGTCACTACCAATGTAGTTGACTATGTGCTAGGGCTCAGAAAACGGATGGTACTTCTGATGGGCTTGGCTAGTGATAAGTTGAAGGCAGGGCAAGCACTGGTGAAACATTGGTACGACCAGAAAGCTTCCCTCATCAACTTTACACCTGGTCAGCAAGTCCTGATCATGAATCCAATAAGGCCTCGCGCTTTACAGGACAAATGGTCAGGCCCTTACACAGTGGTGGAGCCCCTGGGTGAGGTGAACTATTTAGTGGACCTTGGAAGGCCTGGACAGGCTCCAAAAGTGTTCCACGTAAATAGGCTGAAGGCTTTCGTCCCAAGAGTCGAAATCGCAGCACTGCTGCTGGCGTCAGACGTTGAGGAAGAGGAGTCAGAACCTCTCCCCGACCTGTTCCAGAGCGGTCCTTCAGATAGCTCCGTTGAGGGTGTCCGAGTGGCCCCTCACCTGACTTCTGATCAGCAGGCTGAGGTGAAAAGGTTGCTTAGGCAGTTTTCCCCCCTGTTTTCACAGTCCCCTGGTTTGACACCTTGGTGCAAACATAACATTGACACAGGAGACAGTGTACCTACCAAAAGTAGGGGATACAGGATGTCAGATAAAGTACGGTCTTATATTAAGACCGAGGTCAACAAAATGTTAGACCTTGGGGTGATTGAACCCTCTAGTAGTCCTTGGTCCAGTCCTGTGGTTCTGGTTCCAAAGGCAGGCACTTCTGAATTGAGGTTCTGCGTGGATTACAGGGCTCTGAATGCTGTCACCAAGACAGATGCCCACCCCTTGCCTCGAACAGATGAGCTGGTGGATACTTTGGGTGCCTCCAAGTACCTCAGCACGTTTGACCTTACTGCTGGCTATTGGCAAATAGCTTTAGCAGAACATGCCAGGGAGAAGACAGCATTTTCGACGCCAGACGGCCTTTACCAATTCCGGGTAATGCCGTTCGGGTTGAAGAATGCACCTGCCACTTTCCAGAGGCTTGTGAATCATGTGTTGAATGGGTTGGACGAATTCTGTCTTGCATATCTGGACGATATAGCAGTTTTCAGTGCCACCTGGGAAGACCATGTGAAACACCTCGGGATTGTGCTCCAGGCTCTTCAGAAAGCCCACTTGACCATAAAGGCGAGTAAATGCCAGATTGGACAAGGCTCAGTGGTTTACCTTGGACATGAAGTAGGTGGAGGGAGGATACAGCCTCTACCCAGTAAAGTACAAGCAGTACAAGACTGGCCTACCCCCACTACGCAAACCCAAGTGAGAGCCTTTTTAGGACTCACGGGGTATTATCGCAATTTTGTGGCAGACTATGGTACCATAGCTGCTCCTCTGACTGCCCTCACAACTCCGAAGAAACCCAAGAAGGTAACTTGGACCGACGAGTGTGAGAAGGCCTTCAATGGCTTAAAAGACTCCTTGTGCCAGGCCCCTGTCCTAAGGGCCCCTGATTATCAAAGACCTTTTATCGTGCAGACGGATGCCTCTGACACTGGGATAGGAGCTGTACTATCACAAGTAGATGAGAAGGGTAAGGAACACCCTATCGGTTTTATTAGTCGCCAGCTTAAGGACAGAGAGCTCAGGTGGTCCACGGTAGAGAAAGAATGTTTCTCTGTTGTGTGGGCCCTAAGGAAGCTGAGGCCCTACCTCTATGGGACCCACTTCACTGTGCAGACTGACCATAAGCCGTTAAAGTGGCTAATGAACATGAAGGGGGAGAATCCAAAGTTGCTTAGGTGGTCCATAAGTCTTCAAGGCTTCGACTTCACTATTGAGCATAGACCAGGTGTCCAACATAGCAATGCTGATGGGTTGTCCAGAATGTTTAACCGACCTGAACAAGAAACTCCTCCAGGGGTGGATTAGTTCCCCCTGTCCATAGTCTGGGAGGGGCGAGTGTTAGGAAAGATTTCGTAATTGTAGGGAATTTTCCTTCCATGTGGCAACCCCTAAACTTTTTGCTATTGTTTTTAACCTTGTTGTTGACTTTGCCAGAGAAGTACAGCCTTCTGCCGCACTTCTCTGGGCTTTCGCTCCTTTCTTACGGGGAAACTGACATGCCCTTAAGACAGTCAGTACCGGGGAACGTGGTTTCCCGTAGTTTCTTCTATCGTGTCGCAGCTTTAGTGCAACACGACACAAGAGGGCACTGTAAGCTAAGTTACAGCTCTCTTGGGTCTCTAGCCTTCTACAGGCCCTAGATACTCTTATAGGATGGTATTTGATCGGTGCAAGTCATTCAGGGACTGGGCTGGTGGCAGCGATCGTTTTGTTTATTTTGAGCTCCTTTTGGCGTTCTGAGCACGTTTTTGCACTGAACCCAAAATGGTGGCCTGGCTCCCAAAATGGCCAGGCCGCGAGGCTCCTTTGTCCTGTCCACTGTCCGTCTTGCTCCCTTCACCTTCCCCAGGTCCGGCGACCCGGGGCCTTCCTTATTTGGGCATGTACTTTCCCGCGAAACGTGGTTGCTTTCGCGGGCTTCTACATGTCGTTTGCGTGCCTCCAGGGTGTGGGCTGGGATGTCTGGTCCCAATACACATCCTGGGTGCCAGAGAGTCTAGGGTGGTATGAATGCCTGGGACCACCGTGGTCCGTGATTGGTCCACGTATGGTATGTGTTTTGATGAGCGGATCTCCCATTGGCTCCCCTCCGTTTTGGCGCGAAGGGAACCGTGGATAAGAGGGGGCTGGAAACACCACTACCATGTCGATCTCCTGAGTTCTCACGAACGAAGGAATACAGGAGCCAAGTATCCTGCAACTACGAGGCTGGACCGAGGAATCGCTGGTGACCCGCTGAAGGAATCCTCCTTTGCACTGCTGTCGTCCGGAGAGCCCCTGTCCTCCTTTGATCGAACCAGAAGGCCTGTACTGGTGCTTCGACCTTTGGAATAGCAGGAACAGCTATTCCCGGCATCTTCAACCATCTCCTGCCAAGTAAGCCTTCGGAAGCGTCTCTGGGCCATCCAGTTGACTGACCAGCTTACCAAGGAGTTTGGCTCTGCAACCGCCGCCAGGTTGTGTTGTATTGCGAGTCCTTGTCCCTCTCCCACGCTTCGTACGCTTGGCGTCCCCAGGTCTGAAGGGAGGAGGGTTCATTTGGCTCGAATACACACGGCCGCTCCGTTGTCCTGTGCGGCAACAAAACTGTGCCGGTTTCGTCGATTGGGACGTCTTTTTGCTCTACACGACTACAAAGCGTCTCCTGCTCTTCTGAACCTGCCAGCTGCTGAAACTATCGTGGAGAAGCCTGGGTCTGCTTGCTTCGGGGACCGGTGAGTAGTATATCTAGGATCTGGTCGCCCTCCTGCAGTATCCCATTGCTTTTCCCTGCTGTGTAAAAACAGCACCCTTTTGCCGCGCTCGCGCTCTGCTTCTGCCCGCTGTGGAGGCTGCGCTTGAGCTGCGGAACCTGTTCTTCTTCTGCTGTGCACTAACGTGAACTGCCTGACTTCCTCCAAAGAGCTCCCCTTGTGTCCGTCGGCACCGGCGTGGCAGGTACTTTGAGCACAAGGCTCCACTCTTCGCAGGGCTCGGACTTCCATCTAGTTAGGTGCCTATGAAGGCGAACTGAGTCGAAAGCATTATCGCACTGCCTGTTTTCCTTCCCTGGCAGGTGGACTACATATTTCGTGCTTTAAACGCTTGCGACTGTGTATTTGTATATATATTGTGTTGATATGGTATGTGTTGGTTTAATACTGTGATATTGTGATTTTCTCGCTACGGTCATTATTTTAAAGGCCTTAAAATAAATGTGTATCTATTTTTGATATAACAACTGTTTGGAGTAGTTTGTCAGCGCTCTTGCTTTGTATGCTCACTGCGGGCTTTCAGTCACCCTCACCCCTCTTGAGACCTAGTCTTGACCGCCGCGATCGCTACCTTGATTGGTCTGGCTTGTCCAGAGGTTACCCTGTTCCAAGTAATTAGGTTGGCCTTCTGAACTTCTGCGCCACCAGGACAGAGTTCAGAAATCCGTCTTAACACCAGCCCAATCGCGTGTGAAACTTCCCGCGCACCCCTGAAATACACGTACCCAGCCCAATCGCGTGTGAAACTTCCCGCGCACCCCTGAAATACACGTACCAAGCCCAATCGCGTGTGAAACTTCCCGCGCACCCCTGAAATACAGTACCCAGCCCAATCGCGTGTGAAACTTCTCGCGCACCCCTGAAATACACGTACCCAGGCCAATCGCGTGTGAAACTTCCCACGCACCCCTGAAATACACGTACCCAGCCCAATCGCGTGTGAAACTTCCCGCGCACCCCTGAAATACACGTACCCAGGCCAATCGCGTGTGAAACTTCCCGCGCACCCCTGAAATACACGTACCCAGGCCAATCGCGTGTGAAACTTCCCGCGCACCCCTGAAATACACGTACCCAGGCCAATCGCGTGTGAAACTTCCCGCGCACCCCTGAAATACACGTACCCAGGCCAATCGCGTGTGAAACTTCCCGCGCACCCCTGAAATACACATACCCAGGCCAATTGCGTGTGAAACTTCCCACGCACCCCTGAAATACACGTACCCAGGCCAATCGCGTGTGAAACTTCTCGCGCACCCCTCAAATACACGTACCCAGCCCAATCGCGTGTGAAACTTCCCGCGCACCCCTGAAATACACGTACCAAGCCCAATCGCGTGTGAAACTTCCCGCGCACCCCTGAAATACACGTACCCAGGCCAATCGCGTGTGAAACTTCCCGCGCACCCCTGAAATACACGTACCCAGGCCAATCGCGTGTGAAACTTCCCGCGCACCCCTGAAATACACGTACCCAGGCCAATCGCGTGTGAAACTTCCCGCGCACCCATGAAATACACGTACCCAGGCCAATCGCGTGTGAAACTTCCCGCGCACCCCTGAAATACACATACCCAGGCCAATTGCGTGTGAAACTTCCCGCGCACCCCTGAAATACACGTACCCAGGCCAATCGTGAAACTTCCTGCGCACCCCTGAAATACACGTACCCAGGCCAATCGCGTGTGAAACTTCCCGCGCACCCCTGAAATACACGTACCCAGCCCAATCACGTGTGAAACTTCCCGCGCACCCCTGAAATACACGTACCCAGCCCAATCGCGTGTGAAACTTCCCGCGCACCCCTGAAATACACGTACCAAGCCCAATCGCGTGTGAAACTTCCCGCGCACCCCTGAAATACACGTACCCAGGCCAATCGCGTGTGAAACTTCCCGCACACCCCTGAAATACACGTACCAAGCCCAATCGCGTGTGAAACTTCCCGCGCACCCCTGAAATACACGTACCAAGCCCAATCGCTTGTGAAACTTCCCACGCACCCCTGAAATACACGTACCCAGGCCCAATCGCATGTGAAACTTTCCGCGCACCCCTGATATACACGTACCAAGCCCAATCGCGTGTTTAACTTCCCGCGCACCCCTGAAATACACATACCCAGGCCAATCGCGTGTGAAACTTCCCGCGCACCCCTGAAATACACATACCCAGGCCAATCGCGTGTGAAACTTCCCGCGCACCCCTGAAATACACGTACCCAGGCCAATCGCGTGTGAAACTTCCCGCTCACCCCTGAAATACACGTACCCAGCCCAATCGCGTGTGAAACTTCCCGCGCACCCCTGAAATACACGTACCCAGCCCAATCGCGTGTGAAACTTCCCGCGCACCCCTGAAATACACGTACCAAGCCCAATCGCGTGTAAAACTTCCCGCGTACCCCTGAAATACACGTACCCAAGCCAATCGCGTGTGAAACGTCCCGCGCACCCCTGAAATACACGTACCCAGGTCAATCGCATGTGAAACTTCCCGCGCACCCCTGAAATACACGTACCCAGGCCAATCGCGTGTGAAACTTCCCATGCACCCCTGAAATACACGTACCCAGCCCAATCGCGTGTGAAACTTCCCGCGCACCCCTGAAATACACGTACCAAGCCCAATCGCGTGTGAAACTTCCCGCGCACCCCTGAAATACACGTACCAAGCCCAACCGCGTGTGAAACTTCCCGCGCACCCCTGAAATACACGTACCCAGCCCAATCGCGTGTGAAACTTCCCGCGCACCCCTGAAATACACGTACCCAGCCCAATCGCGTGTGAAACTTCCCGCGCACCCCTGAAATACACGTACCCAAGCCCAATCGCGTGTGAAACGTCCCGCGCACCCCTGAAATACACGTACCCAAGCCAATCGCGTGTGAAACTTCCCGCGCACCCCTGAAATACACGTACCCAGGCCAATCGCGTGTGAAACTTCCCGCGCACCCCTGAAATACACGTACCCAGCCCAATCGCGTGTGAAACTTCCCGCGCACCCCTGAAATACACATACCCAGCCCAATCGCGTGTGAAACTTCCCGCGCACCCCTGAAATACACATACCAAGGCCAATCGCGTGTGAAACTTCCCGCGCACACCTGAAATACACGTACCCAGGCCAATCGCGTGTGAAACGTCCCGCGCACTCCTGAAATACACGTACCCAGGCCAATTGCGTGTGAAACTTCTCGCGCACCCCTGAAATACACGTACCCAGGCCAATCGCGTGTGAAACTTCCCACGCACCCCTGAAATACACGTACCCAGCCCAATCGCGTGTGAAACTTCCCGCGCACCCCTGAAATACACATACCAAGGCCAATCGCGTGTGAAACTTCCCGCGCACACCTGAAATACACGTACCCAGGCCAATCGCGTGTGAAACGTCCCACGCACTCCTGAAATACACGTACCCAGGCCAATCGCGTGTGAAACTTCTCGCGCACCCCTGAAATACACGTACCCAGCCCAATCGCGTGTGAAACTTCCCGCGCACCCCTGAAATACACGTACCAAGCCCAATCGCGTGTGAAAGTTCCCGCGCACCCCTGAAATACACGTACCCAGGCCCAATCGCATGTGAAACTTCCCGCACACCCCTGAAATACACATACACAGGCCAATCACGTGTGAAACTTCCCGCGCACCCCTGAAATACACGTACCCAGGCCAATCACGTGTGAAACTTCCCGCGCACCCCTGAAATACACGTACCCAGCCCAATCGCGTGTGAAACTTCCCGCGCACCCCTGAAATACACGTACCCAGCCCAATCGCGTGTGAAACTTCCCACGTACCCCTGAAATACACGTACCAAGCCCAATCGCGTGTGAAACTTCCCGCGCACCCCTGAAATACACGTACCAAGCCCAATCGCTTGTGAAACTTCCCACGCACCCCTGAAATACACGTACCCAGGCCCAATCGCATGTGAAACTTTCCGCGCACCCCTGATATACACGTACCAAGCCCAATCGCGTGTTTAACTTCCCGCGCACCCCTGAAATACACATACCCAGGCCAATCGCGTGTGAAACTTCCCGCGCACCCCTGAAATACACATACCCAGGCCAATCGCGTGTGAAACTTCCCGCGCACCCCTGAAATACACGTACCCAGGCCAATCGCGTGTGAAACTTCCCGCGCACCCCTGAAATACACGTACCCAGCCCAATCGCGTGTGAAACTTCCCGCGCACCCCTGAAAAACACGTACCCAGCCCAATCGCGTGTGAAACTTCCCGCGTACCCCTGAAATACACGTACCCAGGCCAATCGCGTGTGAAACTTCCCGCGCACCCCTGAAATACACGTACCCAGGCCAATCGCGTGTCAAACTTCCCGCGCACCCCTGAAATACACATACCCAGGCCAATTGCGTGTGAAACTTCCCGCGCACCCCTGAAATACACGTACCCAGGCCAATCGCGTGTGAAACTTCCCGCGCACCCCTGAAATACACGTACCCAGCCCAATCACGTGTGAAACTTCCTGCGCACCCCTGAAATACACGTACCCAGCCCAATCGCGTGTGAAACTTCCCGCGCACCCCTGAAATACACGTACCAAGCCCAATCGCGTGTGAAACTTCCCGCGCACCCCTGAAATACACGTACCCAGGCCAATCGCGTGTGAAACTTCCCGCACACCCCTGAAATACACATACCCAGACCAATCGCATGTGAAACTTCCCGCGCACCCCTGAAATACACGTACCCAGCCCAATCGCGTGTGAAACTTCCCGCGCACCCCTGAAATACACATACCAAGCCCAATCGCGTGTGAAACTTCCCGCGCACCCCTGAAATACACGTACCCAGGCCAATCGCGTGTGAAACGTCCCGCGCACTCCTGAAATACACGTACCCAGGCCCAATCGCATGTGAAACTTCCCGCACACCCCTGAAATACACATACACAGGCCAATCACGTGTGAAACTTCCCGCGCACCCCTGAAATACACGTACCCAGGCCAATCGCGTGTGAAACTTCCCGCGCACCCCTGAAATACACGTACCCAGCCCAATCGCGTGTGAAACTTCCCACGTACCCCTGAAATACACGTACCAAGCCCAATCGCGTGTGAAACTTCCCGCGCACCCCTGAAATACACGTACCAAGCCCAATCGCTTGTGAAACTTCCCACGCACCCCTGAAATACACGTACCCAGGCCCAATCGCATGTGAAACTTTCCGCGCACCCCTGATATACACGTACCAAGCCCAATCGCGTGTTTAACTTCCCGCGCACCCCTGAAATACACATACCCAGGCCAATCGCGTGTGAAACTTCCCGCGCACCCCTGAAATACACATACCCAGGCCAATCGCGTGTGAAACTTCCCGCGCACCCCTGAAATACACGTACCCAGGCCAATCGCGTGTGAAACTTCCCGCTCACCCCTGAAATACACGTACCCAGCCCAATCGCGTGTGAAACTTCCCGCGCACCCCTGAAATACACGTACCCAGCCCAATCGCGTGTGAAACTTCCCGCGCACCCCTGAAATACACGTACCAAGCCCAATCGCGTGTAAAACTTCCCGCGTACCCCTGAAATACACGTACCCAAGCCAATCGCGTGTGAAACGTCCTGCGCACCCCTGAAATACACGTACCCAGGTCAATCGCATGTGAAACTTCCCGCGCACCCCTGAAATACACGTACCCAGGCCAATCGCGTGTGAAACTTCCCATGCACCCCTGAAATACACGTACCCAGCCCAATCGCGTGTGAAACTTCCCGCGCACCCCTGAAATACACGTACCAAGCCCAATCGCGTGTGAAACTTCCCGCGCACCCCTGAAATACACGTACCAAGCCCAACCGCGTGTGAAACTTCCCGCGCACCCCTGAAATACACGTACCCAGCCCAATCGCGTGTGAAACTTCCCGCGCACCCCTGAAATACACGTACCCAGCCCAATCGCGTGTGAAACTTCCCGCGCACCCCTGAAATACACGTACCCAAGCCCAATCGCGTGTGAAACGTCCCGCGCACCCCTGAAATACACGTACCCAAGCCAATCGCGTGTGAAACTTCCCGCGCACCCCTGAAATACACGTACCCAGGCCAATCGCGTGTGAAACTTCCCGCGCACCCCTGAAATACACGTACCCAGCCCAATCGCGTGTGAAACTTCCCGCGCACCCCTGAAATACACATACCCAGCCCAATCGCGTGTGAAACTTCCCGCGCACCCCTGAAATACACATACCAAGGCCAATCGCGTGTGAAACTTCCCGCGCACACCTGAAATACACGTACCCAGGCCAATCGCGTGTGAAACGTCCCGCGCACTCCTGAAATACACGTACCCAGGCCAATTGCGTGTGAAACTTCTCGCGCACCCCTGAAATACACGTACCCAGGCCAATCGCGTGTGAAACTTCCCACGCACCCCTGAAATACACGTACCCAGCCCAATCGCGTGTGAAACTTCCCGCGCACCCCTGAAATACACGTACCCAGGTCAATCGCGTGTGAAACTTCCCGCGCACCCATGAAATACACGTACCCAGGCCATTCGCGTGTGAAACTTCCCGCGCACCCCTGAAATACAGTACCCAGCCCAATCGCGTGTGAAACTTCTCGCGCACCCCTGAAATACACGTACCCAGGCCAATCGCGTGTGAAACTTCCCACGCACCCCTGAAATACACGTACCCAGCCCAATCGCGTGTGAAACTTCCCGCGCACCCCTGAAATACACGTACCCAGGCCAATCGCGTGTGAAACTTCCCGCGCACCCCTGAAATACACGTACCCAGGCCAATCGCGTGTGAAACTTCCCGCGCACCCCTGAAATACACGTACCCAGGCCAATCGCGTGTGAAACTTCCCGCGCACCCCTGAAATACACGTACCCAGGCCAATCGCGTGTGAAACTTCCCACGCACCCCTGAAATACACATACCCAGGTCAATTGCGTGTGAAACTTCCCGCGCACCCCTGAAATACACGTACCCAGGCCAATCGCGTGTGAAACTTCCCGCGCACCCCTGAAATACACGTACCCAGCCCAATCACGTGTGAAACTTCCCGCGCACCCCTGAAATACACGTACCCAGCCCAATTGCGTGTGAAACTTCACGCGCACCCCTGAAATACACGTACCAAGCCCAATCGCGTGTGAAACTTCCCGCGCACCCCTGAAATACACGTACCCAGGCCAATCGCGTGTGAAACTTCCCGCACACCCCTGAAATACACATACCCAGACCAATCGCATGTGAAACTTCCCGCGCACCCCTGAAATACACGTACCCAGCCCAATCGCGTGTGAAACTTCCCGCGCACCCCTGAAATACACATACCAAGCCCAATCGTGTGTGAAACTTCCCGCGCACCCCTGAAATACACGTACCCAGGCCAATCGCGTGTGAAACGTCCCACGCACTCCTGAAATACACGTACCCAGGCCAATCGCGTGTGAAACTTCTCGCGCACCCCTGAAATACACGTACCCAGCCCAATCGCGTGTGAAACTTCCCGCGCACCCCTGAAATACACGTACCAAGCCCAATCGCGTGTGAAAGTTCCCGCGCACCCCTGAAATACACGTACCCAGGCCCAATCGCATGTGAAACTTCCCGCACACCCCTGAAATACACATACACAGGCCAATCACGTGTGAAACTTCCCGCGCACCCCTGAAATACACGTACCCAGGCCAATCACGTGTGAAACTTCCCGCGCACCCCTGAAATACACGTACCCAGCCCAATCGCGTGTGAAACTTCCCGCGCACCCCTGAAATACACGTACCCAGCCCAATCGCGTGTGAAACTTCCCACGTACCCCTGAAATACACGTACCAAGCCCAATCGCGTGTGAAACTTCCCGCGCACCCCTGAAATACACGTACCAAGCCCAATCGCATGTGAAACTTTCCGCGCACCCCTGATATACACGTACCAAGCCCAATCGCGTGTTTAACTTCCCGCGCACCCCTGAAATACACATACCCAGGCCAATCGCGTGTGAAACTTCCCGCGCACCCCTGAAATACACATACCCAGGCCAATCGCGTGTGAAACTTCCCGCGCACCCCTGAAATACACGTACCCAGGCCAATCGCGTGTGAAACTTCCCGCGCACCCCTGAAATACACGTACCCAGCCCAATCGCGTGTGAAACTTCCCGCGCACCCCTGAAATACACGTACCCAGCCCAATCGCGTGTGAAACTTCCCGCGCACCCCTGAAATACACGTACCCAGGCCAATCGCGTGTGAAACTTCCCGCGCACCCCTGAAATACACGTACCCAGGCCAATCGCGTGTCAAACTTCCCGCGCACCCCTGAAATACACATACCCAGGCCAATTGCGTGTGAAACTTCCCGCGCACCCCTGAAATACACGTACCCAGGCCAATCGCGTGTGAAACTTCCCGCGCACCCCTGAAATACACGTACCCAGCCCAATCACGTGTGAAACTTCCTGCGCACCCCTGAAATACACGTACCCAGCCCAATCGCGTGTGAAACTTCCCGCGCACCCCTGAAATACACGTACCAAGCCCAATCGCGTGTGAAACTTCCCGCGCACCCCTGAAATACACGTACCCAGGCCAATCGCGTGTGAAACTTCCCGCACACCCCTGAAATACACATACCCAGACCAATCGCATGTGAAACTTCCCGCGCACCCCTGAAATACACGTACCCAGCCCAATCGCGTGTGAAACTTCCCGCGCACCCCTGAAATACACATACCAAGCCCAATCGCGTGTGAAACTTCCCGCGCACCCCTGAAATACACGTACCCAGGCCAATCGCGTGTGAAACGTCCCGCGCACTCCTGAAATACACGTACCCAGGCCAATCGCGTGTGAAACTTCTCGCGCACCCCTGAAATACACGTACCCAGCCCAATCGCGTGTGAAACTTCCCGCGCACCCCTGAAATACACGTACCAAGCCCAATCGCGTGTGAAAGTTCCCGCGCACCCCTGAAATACACGTACCCAGGCCCAATCGCATGTGAAACTTCCCGCACACCCCTGAAATACACATACACAGGCCAATCACGTGTGAAACTTCCCGCGCACCCCTGAAATACACGTACCCAGGCCAATCGCGTGTGAAACTTCCCGCGCACCCCTGAAATACACGTACCCAGCCCAATCGCGTGTGAAACTTCCCACGTACCCCTGAAATACACGTACCAAGCCCAATCGCGTGTGAAACTTCCCGCGCACCCCTGAAATACACGTACCAAGCCCAATCGCTTGTGAAACTTCCCACGCACCCCTGAAATACACGTACCCAGGCCCAATCGCATGTGAAACTTTCCGCGCACCCCTGATATACACGTACCAAGCCCAATCGCGTGTTTAACTTCCCGCGCACCCCTGAAATACACATACCCAGGCCAATCGCGTGTGAAACTTCCCGCGCACCCCTGAAATACACATACCCAGGCCAATCGCGTGTGAAACTTCCCGCGCACCCCTGAAATACACGTACCCAGGCCAATCGCGTGTGAAACTTCCCGCTCACCCCTGAAATACACGTACCCAGCCCAATCGCGTGTGAAACTTCCCGCGCACCCCTGAAATACACGTACCCAGCCCAATCGCGTGTGAAACTTCCCGCGCACCCCTGAAATACACGTACCAAGCCCAATCGCGTGTAAAACTTCCCGCGCACCCCTGAAATACACGTACCCAAGCCAATCGCGTGTGAAACGTCCCGCGCACCCCTGAAATACACGTACCCAGGTCAATCGCATGTGAAACTTCCCGCGCACCCCTGAAATACACGTACCCAGGCCAATCGCGTGTGAAACTTCCCATGCACCCCTGAAATACACGTACCCAGCCCAATCGCGTGTGAAACTTCCCGCGCACCCCTGAAATACACGTGCCAAGCCCAATCGCGTGTGAAACTTCCCGCGCACCCCTGAAATACACGTACCAAGCCCAACCGCGTGTGAAACTTCCCGCGCACCCCTGAAATACACGTACCCAGCCCAATCCCGTGTGAAACTTCCCGCGCACCCCTGAAATATACGTACCCAGGCCAATCGCGTGTGAAACTTCCCGCGCACCCCTGAAATACACATACCCAGACCAATCGCATGTGAAACTTCCAGCGCACCCCTGAAATACACGTACCCAGCCCAATCGCGTGTGAAACTTCCCGCGCACCCCTGAAATACACATACCAAGCCCAATCGCGTGTGAAACTTCCCGCGCACCCCTGAAATACACGTACCCAGGCCAATCGCGTGTGAAACGTCCCGCGCACTCCTGAAATACACGTACCCAGGCCAATCGCGTGTGAAACTTCTCGTGCACCCCTGAAATACACGTACCCAGGCCAATCGCGTGTGAAACTTCCCACGCACCCCTGAAATACACGTACCCAGCCCAATCGCGTGTGAAACTTCCCGCGCACCCCTGAAATACACGTACCAAGCCCAATCGCGTGTGAAAGTTCCCGCACACCCCTGAAATACACGTACCCAGGCCCAATCGCGTGTGAAACTTCCCGCGCACCCCTGAAATACACGTACCCAGGCCAATCGCGTGTGAAACTTCCCGCGCACCCCTGAAATACACGTACCCAGCCCAATCACGTGTGAAACTTCCCGCGCACCCCTGAAATACACGTACCCAGCCCAATCGCGTGTGAAACTTCCCGCGCACCCCTGAAATACACGTACCAAGCCCAATCGCGTGTGAAACTTCCCGCGCACCCCTGAAATACACGTACCCAGGCCAATCGTGTGTGAAACTTCCCGCACATCCCTGAAATACACATACCCAGACCAATCGCGTGTGAAACTTCCCGCGCACCCCTGTGAAACTTCCCGCGCACCCCTGAAATACACATACCCAGCCCAATCGCGTGTGAAACTTCCCGCGCACCCCTGAAATACACGTACCAAGCCCAATCGCGTGTGAAACTTCCCGCGCACCCCTGAAATACACATACCCAGGTCAATCGCGTGTGAAACTTCCCGCGTACCCCTGAAATACACATACCCAGGCCAATCGCGTGTGAAAATGTCCACGCACCCCTGAAATACACTTACCCAGCCCAATCGCGTGTGAAACTTCCCGCGCACCCCTGAAATACACGTACCCAGCCCAATCGCGTGTGAAACTTCCCGCGCACCCCTGAAATACACTTACCCAGCCCAATCGCGTGTGAAACTTCCCACGCACCCCTGAAATACACGTACCCAGCCCAATCGCGTGTGAAACTTCCCGCGCACCCCTGAAATACACGTACCAAGCCCAATCGCGTGTGAAACTTCCCGCGCACCCCTGAAATACACGTACCCAGGTCAATCGCGTGTGAAACTTCCCGCGCACCCATGAAATACACGTACCCAGGCCATTCGCGTGTGAAACTTCCCGCGCACCCCTGAAATACAGTACCCAGCCCAATCGCGTGTGAAACTTCCCGCGCACCCCTGAAACACACGTACCCAGGCCAATCGCGTGTGAAACTTCCCGCGCACCCCTGAAATACACGTACCCAGGCCAATCGCGTGTGAAACTTCCCGCGCACCCCTGAAATACACGTACCCAGGCCAATCGCGTGTGAAACTTCCCGCGCACCCATGAAATACACGTACCCAGGCCAATCGCGTGTGAAACTTCCCGCGCACCCCTGAAATACACATACCCAGGCCAATTGCGTGTGAAACTTCCCGCGCACCCCTGAAATACACGTACCCAGGCCAATCGTGAAACTTCCCGCGCACCCCTGAAATACACGTACCCAGGCCAATCGCGTGTGAAACTTCCCGCGCACCCCTGAAATACACGTACCCAGCCCAATCACGTGTGAAACTTCCCGCGCACCCCTGAAATACACGTACCCAGCCCAATCGCGTGTGAAACTTCCCGCGCACCCCTGAAATACACGTACCAAGCCCAATCGCGTGTGAAACTTCCCGCGCACCCCTGAAATACACGTACCCAGGCCAATCGCGTGTGAAACTTCCCGCACACCCCTGAAATACACATACCCAGACCAATCGCGTGTGAAACTTCCCGCGCACCCCTGAAATACACGTACCCAGACCAATCGCGTGTGAAACTTCCCGCGCACCCCTGAAATACACATACCCAGCCCAATCGCGTGTGAAACTTCCCGCGCACCCCTGAAATACACGTACCAAGCCCAATCGCGTGTGAAACTTCCCGCGCACCCCTGAAATACACATACCCAGGTCAATCGCGTGTGAAACTTCCCGCGCACCCATGAAATACACGTACCCAGGCCATTCGCGTGTGAAACTTCCCGCGCACCCCTGAAATACAGTACCCAGCCCAATCGCGTGTGAAACTTCCCGCGCACCCCTGAAATACACGTACCCAGGCCAATCGCGTGTGAAACTTCCCGCGCACCCCTGAAATACACGTACCCAGGCCAATCGCGTGTGAAACTTCCCGCGCACCCCTGAAATACACGTACCCAGGCCAATCGCGTGTGAAACTTCCCGCGCACCCCTGAAATACACGTACCCAGGCCAATCGCGTGTGAAACTTCCCGCGCACCCCTGAAATACACATACCCAGGCCAATTGCGTGTGAAACTTCCCGCGCACCCCTGAAATACACGTACCCAGGCCAATCGTGTGTGAAACTTCCCGCGCACCCCTGAAATACACGTACCCAGGCCAATCGCGTGTGAAACTTCCCGCGCACCCCTGAAATACACGTACCCAGCCCAATCGCGTGTGAAACTTCCCGCGCACCCCTGAAATACACGTACCCAGCCCAATCGCGTGTGAAACTTCCCGCGCACCCCTGAAATACACGTACCAAGCCCAATCGCGTGTGAAACTTCCCGCGCACCCCTGAAATACAGTACCCAGCCCAATCGCGTGTGAAACTTCTCGCGCACCCCTGAAATACACGTACCCAGGCCAATCGCGTGTGAAACTTCCCACGCACCCCTGAAATACACGTACCCAGCCCAATCGCGTGTGAAACTTCCCGCGCACCCCTGAAATACACGTACCCAGGCCAATCGCGTGTGAAACTTCCCGCGCACCCCTGAAATACACGTACCCAGGCCAATCGCGTGTGAAACTTCCCACGCACCCCTGAAATACACGTACCCAGGCCCAATCGCATGTGAAACTTTCCGCGCACCCCTGATATACACGTACCAAGCCCAATCGCGTGTTTAACTTCCCGCGCACCCCTGAAATACACATACCCAGGCCAATCGCGTGTGAAACTTCCCGCGCACCCCTGAAATACACATACCCAGGCCAATCGCGTGTGAAACTTCCCGCGCACCCCTGAAATACACGTACCCAGGCCAATCGCGTGTGAAACTTCCCGCTCACCCCTGAAATACACGTACCCAGCCCAATCGCGTGTGAAACTTCCCGCGCACCCCTGAAATACACGTACCCAGCCCAATCGCGTGTGAAACTTCCCGCGCACCCCTGAAATACACGTACCAAGCCCAATCGCGTGTAAAACTTCCCGCGCACCCCTGAAATACACGTACCCAAGCCAATCGCGTGTGAAACGTCCCGCGCACCCCTGAAATACACGTACCCAGGTCAATCGCATGTGAAACTTCCCGCGCACCCCTGAAATACACGTACCCAGGCCAATCGCGTGTGAAACTTCCCATGCACCCCTGAAATACACGTACCCAGCCCAATCGCGTGTGAAACTTCCCGCGCACCCCTGAAATACACGTACCAAGCCCAATCGCGTGTGAAACTTCCCGCGCACCCCTGAAATACACGTACCAAGCCCAACCGCGTGTGAAACTTCCCGCGCACCCCTGAAATACACGTACCCAGCCCAATCGCGTGTGAAACTTCCCGCGCACCCCTGAAATATACGTACCCAGGCCAATCGCGTGTGAAACTTCCCGCGCACCCCTGAAATACACATACCCAGACCAATCGCATGTGAAACTTCCAGCGCACCCCTGAAATACACGTACCCAGCCCAATCGCGTGTGAAACTTCCCGCGCACCCCTGAAATACACATACCCAGCCCAATCGCGTGTGAAACTTCCCGCGCACCCCTGAAATACACATACCAAGCCCAATCGCGTGTGAAACTTCCCGCGCACCCCTGAAATACACGTACCCAGGCCAATCGCGTGTGAAACGTCCCGCGCACTCCTGAAATACACGTACCCAGGCCAATCGCGTGTGAAACTTCTCGCGCACCCCTGAAATACACGTACCCAGGCCAATCGCGTGTGAAACTTCCCACGCACCCCTGAAATACACGTACCCAGCCCAATCGCGTGTGAAACTTCCCGCGCACCCCTGAAATACACGTACCAAGCCCAATCGCGTGTGAAAGTTCCCGCACACCCCTGAAATACACGTACCCAGGCCCAATCGCGTGTGAAACTTCCCGCGCACCCCTGAAATACACGTACCCAGGCCAATCGCGTGTGAAACTTCCCGCGCACCCCTGAAATACACGTACCCAGCCCAATCACGTGTGAAACTTCCCGCGCACCCCTGAAATACACGTACCCAGCCCAATCGCGTGTGAAACTTCCCGCGCACCCCTGAAATACACGTACCAAGCCCAATCGCGTGTGAAACTTCCCGCGCACCCCTGAAATACACGTACCCAGGCCAATCGCGTGTGAAACTTCCCGCACACCCCTGAAATACACATACCCAGACCAATCGCGTGTGAAACTTCCCGCGCACCCCTGTGAAACTTCCCGCGCACCCCTGAAATACACATACCCAGCCCAATCGCGTGTGAAACTTCCCGCGCACCCCTGAAATACACGTACCAAGCCCAATCGCGTGTGAAACTTCCCGCGCACCCCTGAAATACACATACCCAGGTCAATCGCGTGTGAAACTTCCCGCGTACCCCTGAAATACACATACCCAGGCCAATCGCGTGTGAAAATGTCCACGCACCCCTGAAATACACTTACCCAGCCCAATCGCGTGTGAAACTTCCCGCGCACCCCTGAAATACACGTACCCAGCCCAATCGCGTGTGAAACTTCCCGCGCACCCCTGAAATACACTTACCCAGCCCAATCGCGTGTGAAACTTCCCACGCACCCCTGAAATACACGTACCCAGCCCAATCGCGTGTGAAACTTCCCGCGCACCCCTGAAATACACGTACCAAGCCCAATCGCGTGTGAAACTTCCCGCGCACCCCTGAAATACACGTACCCAGGTCAATCGCGTGTGAAACTTCCCGCGCACCCATGAAATACACGTACCCAGGCCATTCGCGTGTGAAACTTCCCGCGCACCCCTGAAATACAGTACCCAGCCCAATCGCGTGTGAAACTTCCCGCGCACCCCTGAAATACACGTACCCAGGCCAATCGCGTGTGAAACTTCCCGCGCACCCCTGAAATACACGTACCCAGGCCAATCGCGTGTGAAACTTCCCGCGCACCCCTGAAATACACGTACCCAGGCCAATCGCGTGTGAAACTTCCCGCGCACCCATGAAATACACGTACCCAGGCCAATCGCGTGTGAAACTTCCCGCGCACCCCTGAAATACACATACCCAGGCCAATTGCGTGTGAAACTTCCCGTGCACCCCTGAAATACACGTACCCAGGCCAATCGTGAAACTTCCCGCGCACCCCTGAAATACACGTACCCAGGCCAATCGCGTGTGAAACTTCCCGCGCACCCCTGAAATACACGTACCCAGCCCAAACACGTGTGAAACTTCCCGCGCACCCCTGAAATACACGTACCCAGCCCAATCGCGTGTGAAACTTCCCGCGCACCCCTGAAATACACGTACCAAGCCCAATCGCGTGTGAAACTTCCCGCGCACCCCTGAAATACACGTACCCAGGCCAATCGCGTGTGAAACTTCCCGCACACCCCTGAAATACACATACCCAGACCAATCGCGTGTGAAACTTCCCGCGCACCCCTGAAATACACGTACCCAGACCAATCGCGTGTGAAACTTCCCGCGCACCCCTGAAATACACATACCCAGCCCAATCGCGTGTGAAACTTCCCGCGCACCCCTGAAATACACGTACCAAGCCCAATCGCGTGTGAAACTTCCCGCGCACCCCTGAAATACACATACCCAGGTCAGTCGCGTGTGAAACTTCCCGCGCACCCATGAAATACACGTACCCAGGCCATTCGCGTGTGAAACTTCCCGCGCACCCCTGAAATACAGTACCCAGCCCAATCGCGTGTGAAACTTCCCGCGCACCCCTGAAATACACGTACCCAGGCCAATCGCGTGTGAAACTTCCCGCGCACCCCTGAAATACACGTACCCAGGCCAATCGCGTGTGAAACTTCCCGCGCACCCCTGAAATACACGTACCCAGGCCAATCGCGTGTGAAACTTCCCGCGCACCCCTGAAATACACGTACCCAGGCCAATCGCGTGTGAAACTTCCCGCGCACCCCTGAAATACACGTACCCAGGCCAATTGCGTGTGAAACTTCCCGCGCACCCCTGAAATACACGTACCCAGGCCAATCGTGTGTGAAACTTCCCGCGCACCCCTGAAATACACGTACCCAGGCCAATCGCGTGTGAAACTTCCCGCGCACCCCTGAAATACACGTACCCAGCCCAATCGCGTGTGAAACTTCCCGCGCACCCCTGAAATACACGTACCCAGCCCAATCGCGTGTGAAACTTCCCGCGCACCCCTGAAATACACGTACCAAGCCCAATCGCGTGTGAAACTTCCCGCGCACCCCTGAAATACAGTACCCAGCCCAATCGCGTGTGAAACTTCTCGCGCACCCCTGAAATACACGTACCCAGGCCAATCGCGTGTGAAACTTCCCACGCACCCCTGAAATACACGTACCCAGCCCAATCGCGTGTGAAACTTCCCGCGCACCCCTGAAATACACGTACCCAGGCCAATCGCGTGTGAAACTTCCCGCGCACCCCTGAAATACACGTACCCAGGCCAATCGCGTGTGAAACTTCCCGTGCACCCCTGAAATACACGTACCCAGGCCAATCGCGTGTGAAACTTCCCGCGCACCCCTGAAATACACGTACCCAGGCCAATCGCGTGTGAAACTTCCCGCGCACCCCTGAAATACACATACCCAGGCCAATTGCGTGTGAAACTTCTCGCGCACCCCTGAAATACACGTACCCAGCCCAATCGCGTGTGAAACTTCCCGCGCACCCCTGAAATACACGTACCAAGCCCAATCGCGTGTGAAAGTTCCCGCGCACCCCTGAAATACACGTACCCAGGCCAATCGCGTGTGAAACTTCCCGCGCACCCCTGAAATACACGTACCCAGGCCAATCGCGTGTGAAACTTCCCGCGCACCCCTGAAATACACGTACCCAGGCCAATCGCGTGTGAAACTTCCCGCGCACCCATGAAATACACGTACCCAGGCCAATCGCGTGTGAAACTTCCCGCGCACCCCTGAAATACACATACCCAGGCCAATTGCGTGTGAAACTTCCCGCGCACCCCTGAAATACACGTACCCAGGCCAATCGTGAAACTTCCCGCGCACCCCTGAAATACACGTACCCAGGCCAATCGCGTGTGAAACTTCCCGCGCACCCCTGAAATACACGTACCCAGCCCAATCACGTGTGAAACTTCCCGCGCACCCCTGAAATACACGTACCCAGCCCAATCGCGTGTGAAACTTCCCGCGCACCCCTGAAATACACGTACCAAGCCCAATCGCGTGTGAAACTTCCCGCGCACCCCTGAAATACACGTACCCAGGCCAATCGCGTGTGAAACTTCCCGCACACCCCTGAAATACACATACCCAGACCAATCGCGTGTGAAACTTCCCGCGCACCCCTGAAATACACGTACCCAGACCAATCGCGTGTGAAACTTCCCGCGCACCCCTGAAATACACATACCCAGCCCAATCGCGTGTGAAACTTCCCGCGCACCCCTGAAATACACGTACCAAGCCCAATCGCGTGTGAAACTTCCAGCGCACCCCTGAAATACACATACCCAGGTCAATCGCGTGTGAAACTTCCCGCGCACCCATGAAATACACGTACCCAGGCCATTCGCGTGTGTAACTTCCCGCGCACCCCTGAAATACAGTACCCAGCCCAATCGCGTGTGAAACTTCCCGCGCACCCCTGAAATACACGTACCCAGGCCAATCGCGTGTGAAACTTCCCGCGCACCCCTGAAATACACGTACCCAGGCCAATCGCGTGTGAAACTTCCCGCGCACCCCTGAAATACACGTACCCAGGCCAATCGCGTGTGAAACTTCCCGCGCACCCCTGAAATACACGTACCCAGGCCAATCGCGTGTGAAACTTCCCGCGCACCCCTGAAATACACATACCCAGGCCAATTGCGTGTGAAACTTCCCGCGCACCCCTGAAATACACGTACCCAGGCCAATCGTGTGTGAAACTTCCCGCGCACCCCTGAAATACACGTACCCAGGCCAATCGCGTGTGAAACTTCCCGCGCACCCCTGAAATACACGTACCCAGGCCAATCGCGTGTGAAACTTCCCGCGCACCCCTGAAATACACGTACCCAGCCCAATCGCGTGTGAAACTTCCCGCGCACCCCTGAAATACACGTACCAAGCCCAATCGCGTGTGAAACTTCCCGCGCACCCCTGAAATATACGTACCCAGGCCAATCGCGTGTGAAACTTCCCGCGCACCCCTGAAATACACATACCCAGACCAATCGCATGTGAAACTTCCCGCGCACCCCTGAAATACACGTACCCAGCCCAATCGCGTGTGAAACTTCCCGCGCACCCCTGAAATACACATACCCAGCCCAATCGCGTGTGAAACTTCCCGCGCACCCCTGAAATACACATACCAAGCCCAATCGCGTGTGAAACTTCCCGCGCACCCCTGAAATACACGTACCCAGGCCAATCGCGTGTGAAACGTCCCGCGCACTCCTGAAATACACGTACCCAGGCCAATCGCGTGTGAAACTTCTCGTGCACCCCTGAAATACACGTACCCAGGCCAATCGCGTGTGAAACTTCCCACGCACCCCTGAAATACACGTACCCAGCCCAATCGCGTGTGAAACTTCCCGCGCACCCCTGAAATACACGTACCAAGCCCAATCGCGTGTGAAAGTTCCCGCACACCCCTGAAATACACGTACCCAGGCCCAATCGCGTGTGAAACTTCCCGCGCACCCCTGAAATACACGTACCAAGGCCAATCGCGTGTGAAACTTCCCGCGCACCCCTGAAATACACGTACCCAGCCCAATCGCGTGTGAAACTTCCCGCGCACCCCTGAAATACACGTACCCAGCCCAATCGCGTGTGAAACTTCCCACGCACCCCTGAAATACACGTACCAAGCCCAATCGCGTGTGAAACTTCCCGCGCACCCCTGAAATACACGTACCAAGCCCAATCGCTTGTGAAACTTCCCACGCACCCCTGAAATACACGTACCCAGGCCCAATCGCATGTGAAACTTTCCGCGCACCCCTGAAATACACGTACCAAGCCCAATCGCGTGTTTAACTTCCCGCGCACCCCTGAAATACACATACCCAGGCCAATCGCGTGTGAAACTTCCCGCGCACCCCTGAAATACACATACCCAGGCCAATCGCGTGTGAAACTTCCCGCGCACCCCTGAAATACACGTACCCAGGCCAATCGCGTGTGAAACTTCCCGCTCACCCCTGAAATACACGTACCCAGGTCAATCGCGTGTGAAACTTCCCGCGCACCCCTGAAATACACGTACCCAGGCCAATCGCGTGTGAAACTTCCCGCGCACCCCTGAAATACACGTACCCAGGTCAATCGCGTGTGAAACTTCCCGTGCACCCATGAAATACACGTACCCAGGCCATTCGCGTGTGAAACTTCCCGCGCACCCCTGAAATACAGTACCCAGCCCAATCGCGTGTGAAACTTCCCGCGCACCCCTGAAATACACGTACCCAGGCCAATCGCGTGTGAAACTTCCCGCGCACCCCTGAAATACACGTACCCAGGCCAATCGCGTGTGAAACTTCCCGCGCACCCCTGAAATACACGTACCCAGGCCAATCGCGTGTGAAACTTCCCGCGCACCCATGAAATACACGTACCCAGGCCAATCGCGTGTGAAACTTCCCGCGCACCCCTGAAATACACATACCCAGGCCAATTGCGTGTGAAACTTCCCGCGCACCCCTGAAATACACGTACCCAGGCCAATCGTGAAACTTCCCGCGCACCCCTGAAATACACGTACCCAGGCCAATCGCGTGTGAAACTTCCCGCGCACCCCTGAAATACACGTACCCAGCCCAATCACGTGTGAAACTTCCCGCGCACCCCTGAAATACACGTACCCAGCCCAATCGCGTGTGAAACTTCCCGCGCACCCCTGAAATACACGTACCAAGCCCAATCGCGTGTGAAACTTCCCGCGCACACCTGAAATACACGTACCCAGGCCAATCGCGTGTGAAACTTCCCGCACACCCCTGAAATACACATACCCAGACCAATCGCGTGTGAAACTTCCCGCGCACCCCTGAAATACACGTACCCAGACCAATCGCGTGTGAAACTTCCCGCGCACCCCTGAAATACACGTACCCAGCCCAATCGCGTGTGAAACTTCCCGCGCACCCCTGAAATACACGTACCAAGCCCAATCGCGTGTGAAACTTCCCGCGCACCCCTGAAATACACATACCCAGGTCAATCGCGTGTGAAACTTCCCGCGCACCCATGAAATACACGTACCCAGGCCATTCGCGTGTGAAACTTCCCGCGCACCCCTGAAATACAGTACCCAGCCCAATCGCGTGTGAAACTTCCCGCGCACCCCTGAAATACACGTACCCAGGCCAATCGCGTGTGAAACTTCCCGCGCACCCCTGAAATACACGTACCCAGGCCAATCGCGTGTGAAACTTCCCGCGCACCCCTGAAATACACGTACCCAGGCCAATCGCGTGTGAAACTTCCCGCGCACCCCTGAAATACACGTACCCAGGCCAATCGCGTGTGAAACTTCCCGCGCACCCCTGAAATACACATACCCAGGCCAATTGCGTGTGAAACTTCCCGCGCACCCCTGAAATACACGTACCCAGGCCAATCGTGTGTGAAACTTCCCGCGCACCCCTGAAATACACGTACCCAGGCCAATCGCGTGTGAAACTTCCCGCGCACCCCTGAAATACACGTACCCAGCCCAATCGCGTGTGAAACTTCCCGCGCACCCCTGAAATACACGTACCCAGCCCAATCGCGTGTGAAACTTCCCGCGCACCCCTGAAATACACGTACCAAGCCCAATCGCGTGTGAAACTTCCCGCGCACCCCTGAAATACAGTACCCAGCCCAATCGCGTGTGAAACTTCTCGCGCACCCCTGAAATACACGTACCCAGGCCAATCGCGTGTGAAACTTCCCACGCACCCCTGAAATACACGTACCCAGGCCAATCGCGTGTGAAACTTCCCGCGCACCCCTGAAATACACGTACTGAAATACACATACCCAGACCAATCGCATGTGAAACTTCCAGCGCACCCCTGAAATACACGTACCCAGCCCAATCGCGTGTGAAACTTCCCGCGCACCCCTGAAATACACATACCCAGCCCAATCGCGTGTGAAACTTCCCGCGCACCCCTGAAATACACATACCAAGCCCAATCGCGTGTGAAACTTCCCGCGCACCCCTGAAATACACGTACCCAGGCCAATCGCGTGTGAAACGTCCCGCGCACTCCTGAAATACACGTACCCAGGCCAATCGCGTGTGAAACTTCTCGTGCACCCCTGAAATACACGTACCCAGGCCAATCGCGTGTGAAACTTCCCACGCACCCCTGAAATACACGTACCCAGCCCAATCGCGTGTGAAACTTCCCGCGCACCCCTGAAATACACGTACCAAGCCCAATCGCGTGTGAAAGTTCCCGCACACCCCTGAAATACACGTACCCAGGCCCAATCGCGTGTGAAACTTCCCGCGCACCCCTGAAATACACGTACCCAGGCCAATCGCGTGTGAAACTTCCCGCGCACCCCTGAAATACACGTACCCAGCCCAATCACGTGTGAAACTTCCCGCGCACCCCTGAAATACACGTACCCAGCCCAATCGCGTGTGAAACTTCCCGCGCACCCCTGAAATACACGTACCAAGCCCAATCGCGTGTGAAACTTCCCGCGCACCCCTGAAATACACGTACCCAGGCCAATCGCGTGTGAAACTTCCCGCACACCCCTGAAATACACATACCCAGACCAATCGCGTGTGAAACTTCCCGCGCACCCCTGTGAAACTTCCCGCGCACCCCTGAAATACACATACCCAGCCCAATCACGTGTGAAACTTCCCGCGCACCCCTGAAATACACGTACCAAGCCCAATCGCGTGTGAAACTTCCCGCGCACCCCTGAAATACACATACCCAGGTCAATCGCATTTGAAACTTCCCGCGTACCCCTGAAATACACATACCCAGGCCAATCGCGTGTGAAAATGTCCACGCACCCCTGAAATACACTTACCCAGCCCAATCGCGTGTGAAACTTCCCGCGCACCCCTGAAATACACGTACCCAGCCCAATCGCGTGTGAAACTTCCCGCGCACCCCTGAAATACACTTACCCAGCCCAATCGCGTGTGAAACTTCCCACGCACCCCTGAAATACACGTACCCAGCCCAATCGCGTGTGAAACTTCCCGCGCACCCCTGAAATACACGTACCAAGCCCAATCGCGTGTGAAACTTCCCGCGCACCCCTGAAATACACGTACCCAGGTCAATCGCATGTGAAACTTCCCGCGCACCCATGAAATACACGTACCCAGGCCATTCGCGTGTGAAACTTCCCGCGCACCCCTGAAATACAGTACCCAGCCCAATCGCGTGTGAAACTTCCCGCGCACCCCTGAAATACACGTACCCAGGCCAATCGCGTGTGAAACTTCCCGCGCACCCCTGAAATACACGTACCCAGGCCAATCGCGTGTGAAACTTCCCGCGCACCCCTGAAATACACGTACCCAGGCCAATCGCGTGTGAAACTTCCCGCGCACCCATGAAATACACGTACCCAGGCCAATCGCGTGTGAAACTTCCCGCGCACCCCTGAAATACACATACCCAGGCCAATTGCGTGTGAAACTTCCCGCGCACCCCTGAAATACACGTACCCAGGCCAATCGCGTGTGAAACTTCCCGCGCACCCCTGAAATACACGTACCCAGCCCAATCACGTGTGAAACTTCCCGCGCACCCCTGAAATACACGTACCCAGCCCAATCGCATGTGAAACTTCCCGCGCACCCCTGAAATACACGTACCAAGCCCAATCGCGTGTGAAACTTCCCGCGCACCCCTGAAATACACGTACCCAGGCCAATCGCGTGTGAAACTTCCCGCACACCCCTGAAATACACATACCCAGACCAATCGCGTGTGAAACTTCCCGCGCACCCCTGAAATACACATACCCAGCCCAATCGCGTGTGAAACTTCCCGCGCACCCCTGAAATACACGTACCAAGCCCAATCGCGTGTGAAACTTCCCGCGCACCCCTGAAATACACATACCCAGGTCAATCGCGTGTGAAACTTCCCGCGCACCCATGAAATACACGTACCCAGGCCATTCGCGTGTGAAACTTCCCGCGCACCCCTGAAATACAGTACCCAGCCCAATCGCGTGTGAAACTTCCCGCGCACCCCTGAAATACACGTACCCAGGCCAATCGCGTGTGAAACTTCCCGCGCACCCCTGAAATACACGTACCCAGGCCAATCGCGTGTGAAACTTCCCGCGCACCCCTGAAATACACGTACCCAGGCCAATCGCGTGTGAAACTTCCCGCGCACCCCTGAAATACACGTACCCAGGCCAATCGCGTGTGAAACTTCCCGCGCACCCCTGAAATACACATACCCAGGCCAATTGCGTGTGAAACTTCCCGCGCACCCCTGAAATACACGTACCCAGGCCAATCGTGTGTGAAACTTCCCGCGCACCCCTGAAATACACGTACCCAGGCCAATCGCGTGTGAAACTTCCCGCGCACCCCTGAAATACACGTACCCAGCCCAATCGCGTGTGAAACTTCCCGCGCACCCCTGAAATACACGTACCCAGCCCAATCGCGTGTGAAACTTCCCGCGCACCCCTGAAATACACGTACCAAGCCCAATCGCGTGTGAAACTTCCCGCGCACCCCTGAAATACAGTACCCAGCCCAATCGCGTGTGAAACTTCTCGCGCACCCCTGAAATACACGTACCCAGGCCAATCGCGTGTGAAACTTCCCACGCACCCCTGAAATACACGTACCCAGCCCAATCGCGTGTGAAACTTCCCGCGCACCCCTGAAATACACGTACCCAGGCCAATCGCGTGTGAAAGTTCCCGCGCACCCCTGAAATACACGTACCCAGGCCAATCGCGTGTGAAACTTCCCGCGCACCCCTGAAATACACGTACCCAGGCCAATCGCGTGTGAAACTTCCCGCGCACCCCTGAAATACACGTACCCAGGCCAATCGCGTGTGAAACTTCCCGCGCACCCCTGAAATACACATACCCAGGCCAATTGCGTGTGAAACTTCCCGCGCACCCCTGAAATACACGTACCCAGGCCAATCGCGTGTGAAACTTCTCGCGCACCCCTGAAATACACGTACCCAGCCCAATCGCGTGTGAAACTTCCCGCGCACCCCTGAAATACACGTACCAAGCCCAATCGCGTGTGAAAGTTCCCGCGCACCCCTGAAATACACGTACCCAGGCCAATCGCGTGTGAAACTTCCCGCGCACCCCTGAAATACACGTACCCAGGCCAATCGCGTGTGAAACTTCCCGCGCACCCCTGAAATACACGTACCCAGGCCAATCGCGTGTGAAACTTCCCGCGCACCCATGAAATACACGTACCCAGGCCAATCGCGTGTGAAACTTCCCGCGCACCCCTGAAATACACATACCCAGGCCAATTGCGTGTGAAACTTCCCGCGCACCCCTGAAATACACGTACCCAGGCCAATCGTGAAACTTCCCGCGCACCCCTGAAATACACGTACCCAGGCCAATCGCGTGTGAAACTTCCCGTGCACCCCTGAAATACACGTACCCAGCCCAATCACGTGTGAAACTTCCCGCGCACCCCTGAAATACACGTACCCAGCCCAATCGCGTGTGAAACTTCCCGCGCACCCCTGAAATACACGTACCAAGCCCAATCGCGTGTGAAACTTCCCGCGCACCCCTGAAATACACGTACCCAGGCCAATCGCGTGTGAAACTTCCCGCACACCCCTGAAATACACATACCCAGACCAATCGCGTGTGAAACTTCCCGCGCACCCCTGAAATACACGTACCCAGACCAATCGCGTGTGAAACTTCCCGCGCACCCCTGAAATACACATACCCAGCCCAATCGCGTGTGAAACTTCCCGCGCACCCCTGAAATACACGTACCAAGCCCAATCGCGTGTGAAACTTCCCGCGCACCCCTGAAATACACATACCCAGGTCAATCGCGTGTGAAACTTCCCGCGCACCCATGAAATACACGTACCCAGGCCATTCGCGTGTGTAACTTCCCGCGCACCCCTGAAATACAGTACCCAGCCCAATCGCGTGTGAAACTTCCCGCGCACCCCTGAAATACACGTACCCAGGCCAATCGCGTGTGAAACTTCCCGCGCACCCCTGAAATACACGTACCCAGGCCAATCGCGTGTGAAACTTCCCGCGCACCCCTGAAATACACGTACCCAGGCCAATCGCGTGTGAAACTTCCCGCGCACCCCTGAAATACACGTACCCAGGCCAATCGCGTGTGAAACTTCCCGCGCACCCCTGAAATACACATACCCAGGCCAATTGCGTGTGAAACTTCCCGCGCACCCCTGAAATACACGTACCCAGGCCAATCGTGTGTGAAACTTCCCGCGCACCCCTGAAATACACGTACCCAGGCCAATCGCGTGTGAAACTTCCCGCGCACCCCTGAAATACACGTACCCAGCCCAATCGCGTGTGAAACTTCCCGCGCACCCCTGAAATACACGTACCCAGCCCAATCGCGTGTGAAACTTCCCGCGCACCCCTGAAATACACGTACCAAGCCCAATCGCGTGTGAAACTTCCCGCGCACCCCTGAAATATACGTACCCAGGCCAATCGCGTGTGAAACTTCCCGCGCACCCCTGAAATACACATACCCAGACCAATCGCATGTGAAACTTCCCGCGCACCCCTGAAATACACGTACCCAGCCCAATCGCGTGTGAAACTTCCCGCGCACCCCTGAAATACACATACCCAGCCCAATCGCGTGTGAAACTTCCCGCGCACCCCTGAAATACACATACCAAGCCCAATCGCGTGTGAAACTTCCCGCGCACCCCTGAAATACACGTACCCAGGCCAATCGCGTGTGAAACGTCCCGCGCACTCCTGAAATACACGTACCCAGGCCAATCGCGTGTGAAACTTCTCGTGCACCCCTGAAATACACGTACCCAGGCCAATCGCGTGTGAAACTTCCCACGCACCCCTGAAATACACGTACCCAGCCCAATCGCGTGTGAAACTTCCCGCGCACCCCTGAAATACACGTACCAAGCCCAATCGCGTGTGAAAGTTCCCGCACACCCCTGAAATACACGTACCCAGGCCCAATCGCGTGTGAAACTTCCCGCGCACCCCTGAAATACACGTACCAAGGCCAATCGCGTGTGAAACTTCCCGCGCACCCCTGAAATACACGTACCCAGCCCAATCGCGTGTGAAACTTCCCGCGCACCCCTGAAATACACGTACCCAGCCCAATCGCGTGTGAAACTTCCCACGCACCCCTGAAATACACGTACCAAGCCCAATCGCGTGTGAAACTTCCCGCGCACCCCTGAAATACACGTACCAAGCCCAATCGCTTGTGAAACTTCCCACGCACCCCTGAAATACACGTACCCAGGCCCAATCGCATGTGAAACTTTCCGCGCACCCCTGAAATACACGTACCAAGCCCAATCGCGTGTTTAACTTCCCGCGCACCCCTGAAATACACATACCCAGGCCAATCGCGTGTGAAACTTCCCGCGCACCCCTGAAATACACATACCCAGGCCAATCGCGTGTGAAACTTCCCGCGCACCCCTGAAATACACGTACCCAGGCCAATCGCGTGTGAAACTTCCCGCTCACCCCTGAAATACACGTACCCAGGTCAATCGCGTGTGAAACTTCCCGCGCACTCCTGAAATACACGTACCCAGGCCAATCGCGTGTGAAACTTCCCGCGCACCCCTGAAATACACGTACCCAGCCCATTCGCGTGTGAAACTTCCCGCGCACCCCTGAAATACACGTACCCAGCCCAATCGCGTGTGAAACTTCCCACGCACCCCTGAAATACACGTACCAAGCCCAATCGCGTGTGAAACTTCCCGCGCACCCCTGAAATACACGTACCAAGCCCAATCGCTTGTGAAACTTCCCACGCACCCCTGAAATACACGTACCCAGGCCCAATCGCATGTGAAACTTTCCGCGCACCCCTGAAATACACGTACCAAGCCCAATCGCGTGTTTAACTTCCCGCGCACCCCTGAAATACACATACCCAGGCCAATCGCGTGTGAAACTTCCCGCGCACCCCTGAAATACACATACCCAGGCCAATCGCGTGTGAAACTTCCCGCGCACCCCTGAAATACACGTACCCAGGCCAATCGCGTGTGAAACTTCCCGCTCACCCCTGAAATACACGTACCCAGGTCAATCGCGTGTGAAACTTCCCGCGCACCCCTGAAATACACGTACCCAGGCCAATCGCGTGTGAAACTTCCCGCGCACCCCTGAAATACACGTACCCAGGTCAATCGCGTGTGAAACTTCCCGCGCACCCATGAAATACACGTACCCAGGCCATTCGCGTGTGAAACTTCCCGCGCACCCCTGAAATACAGTACCCAGCCCAATCGCGTGTGAAACTTCCCGCGCACCCCTGAAATACACGTACCCAGGCCAATCGCGTGTGAAACTTCCCGCGCACCCCTGAAATACACGTACCCAGGCCAATCGCGTGTGAAACTTCCCGCGCACCCCTGAAATACACGTACCCAGGCCAATCGCGTGTGAAACTTCCCGCGCACCCATGAAATACACGTACCCAGGCCAATCGCGTGTGAAACTTCCCGCGCACCCCTGAAATACACATACCCAGGCCAATTGCGTGTGAAACTTCCCGCGCACCCCTGAAATACACGTACCCAGGCCAATCGCGTGTGAAACTTCCCGCGCACCCCTGAAATACACGTACCCAGCCCAATCACGTGTGAAACTTCCCGCGCACCCCTGAAATACACGTACCCAGCCCAATCGCGTGTGAAACTTCCCGCGCACCCCTGAAATACACGTACCAAGCCCAATCGCGTGTGAAACTTCCCGCGCACCCCTGAAATACACGTACCCAGGCCAATCGCGTGTGAAACTTCCCGCACACCCCTGAAATACACATACCCAGACCAATCGCGTGTGAAACTTCCCGCGCACCCCTGAAATACACGTACCCAGACCAATCGCGTGTGAAACTTCCCGCGCACCCCTGAAATACACATACCCAGCCCAATCGCGTGTGAAACTTCCCGCGCACCCCTGAAATACACGTACCAAGCCCAATCGCGTGTGAAACTTCCCGCGCACCCCTGAAATACACATACCCAGGTCAATCGCGTGTGAAACTTCCCGCGCACCCATGAAATACACGTACCCAGGCCATTCGCGTGTGAAACTTCCCGCGCACCCCTGAAATACAGTACCCAGCCCAATCGCGTGTGAAACTTCCCGCGCACCCCTGAAATACACGTACCCAGGCCAATCGCGTGTGAAACTTCCCGCGCACCCCTGAAATACACGTACCCAGGCCAATCGCGTGTGAAACTTCCCGCGCACCCCTGAAATACACGTACCCAGGCCAATCGCGTGTGAAACTTCCCGCGCACCCCTGAAATACACGTACCCAGGCCAATCGCGTGTGAAACTTCCCGCGCACCCCTGAAATACACATACCCAGGCCAATTGCGTGTGAAACTTCCCGCGCACCCCTGAAATACACGTACCCAGGCCAATCGTGTGTGAAACTTCCCGCGCACCCCTGAAATACACGTACCCAGGCCAATCGCGTGTGAAACTTCCCGCGCACCCCTGAAATACACGTACCCAGCCCAATCGCGTGTGAAACTTCCCGCGCACCCCTGAAATACACGTACCCAGCCCAATCGCGTGTGAAACTTCCCGCGCACCCCTGAAATACACGTACCAAGCCCAATCGCGTGTGAAACTTCCCGCGCACCCCTGAAATACAGTACCCAGCCCAATCGCGTGTGAAACTTCTCGCGCACCCCTGAAATACACGTACCCAGGCCAATCGCGTGTGAAACTTCCCACGCACCCCTGAAATACACGTACCCAGGCCAATCGCGTGTGAAACTTCCCGCGCACCCCTGAAATACACGTACCCAGGCCAATCGCGTGTGAAACTTCCCGCTCACCCCTGAAATACACGTACCCAGCCCAATCGCGTGTGAAACTTCCCGCGCACCCCTGAAATACACGTACCCAGCCCAATCGCGTGTGAAACTTCCCGCGCACCCCTGAAATACACGTACCAAGCCCAATCGCGTGTAAAACTTCCCGCGCACCCCTGAAATACACGTACCCAAGCCAATCGCGTGTGAAACGTCCCGCGCACCCCTGAAATACACGTACCCAGGTCAATCGCATGTGAAACTTCCCGCGCACCCCTGAAATACACGTACCCAGGCCAATTGCGTGTGAAACTTCCCATGCACCCCTGAAATACACGTACCCAGCCCAATCGCGTGTGAAACTTCCCGCGCACCCCTGAAATACACGTACCAAGCCCAATCGCGTGTGAAACTTCCCGCGCACCCCTGAAATACACGTACCAAGCCCAACCGCGTGTGAAACTTCCCGCGCACCCCTGAAATACACGTACCCAGCCCAATCGCGTGTGAAACTTCCCGCGCACCCCTGAAATATACGTACCCAGGCCAATCGCGTGTGAAACTTCCCGCGCACCCCTGAAATACACATACCCAGACCAATCGCATGTGAAACTTCCAGCGCACCCCTGAAATACACGTACCCAGCCCAATCGCGTGTGAAACTTCCCGCGCACCCCTGAAATACACATACCCAGCCCAATCGCGTGTGAAACTTCCCGCGCACCCCTGAAATACACATACCAAGCCCAATCGCGTGTGAAACTTCCCGCGCACCCCTGAAATACACGTACCCAGGCCAATCGCGTGTGAAACGTCCCGCGCACTCCTGAAATACACGTACCCAGGCCAATCGCGTGTGAAACTTCTCGTGCACCCCTGAAATACACGTACCCAGGCCAATCGCGTGTGAAACTTCCCACGCACCCCTGAAATACACGTACCCAGCCCAATCGCGTGTGAAACTTCCCGCGCACCCCTGAAATACACGTACCAAGCCCAATCGCGTGTGAAAGTTCCCGCACACCCCTGAAATGCACGTACCCAGGCCCAATCGCGTGTGAAACTTCCCGCGCACCCCTGAAATACACGTACCCAGGCCAATCGCGTGTGAAACTTCCCGCGCACCCCTGAAATACACGTACCCAGCCCAATCACGTGTGAAACTTCCCGCGCACCCCTGAAATACACGTACCCAGCCCAATCGCGTGTGAAACTTCCCGCGCACCCCTGAAATACACGTACCAAGCCCAATCGCGTGTGAAACTTCCCGCGCACCCCTGAAATACACGTACCCAGGCCAATCGCGTGTGAAACTTCCCGCACACCCCTGAAATACACATACCCAGACCAATCGCGTGTGAAACTTCCCGCGCACCCCTGTGAAACTTCCCGCGCACCCCTGAAATACACATACCCAGCCCAATCGCGTGTGAAACTTCCCGCGCACCCCTGAAATACACGTACCAAGCCCAATCGCGTGTGAAACTTCCCGCGCACCCCTGAAATACACATACCCAGGTCAATCGCGTGTGAAACTTCCCGCGTACCCCTGAAATACACATACCCAGGCCAATCGCGTGTGAAAATGTCCACGCACCCCTGAAATACACTTACCCAGCCCAATCGCGTGTGAAACTTCCCGCGCACCCCTGAAATACACGTACCCAGCCCAATCGCGTGTGAAACTTCCCGCGCACCCCTGAAATACACTTACCCAGCCCAATCGCGTGTGAAACTTCCCACGCACCCCTGAAATACACGTACCCAGCCCAATCGCGTGTGAAACTTCCCGCGCACCCCTGAAATACACGTACCAAGCCCAATCGCGTGTGAAACTTCCCGCGCACCCCTGAAATACACGTACCCAGGTCAATCGCGTGTGAAACTTCCCGCGCACCCATGAAATACACGTACCCAGGCCATTCGCGTGTGAAACTTCCCGCGCACCCCTGAAATACAGTACCCAGCCCAATCGCGTGTGAAACTTCCCGCGCACCCCTGAAATACACGTACCCAGGCCAATCGCGTGTGAAACTTCCTGCGCACCCCTGAAATACACGTACCCAGGCCAATCGCGTGTGAAACTTCCCGCGCACCCCTGAAATACACGTACCCAGGCCAATCGCGTGTGAAACTTCCCGCGCACCCATGAAATACACGTACCCAGGCCAATCGCGTGTGAAACTTCCCGCGCACCCCTGAAATACACATACCCAGGCCAATTGCGTGTGAAACTTCCCGCGCACCCCTGAAATACACGTACCCAGGCCAATCGTGAAACTTCCCGCGCACCCCTGAAATACACGTACCCAGGCCAATCGCGTGTGAAACTTCCCGCGCACCCCTGAAATACACGTACCCAGCCCAATCACGTGTGAAACTTCCCGCGCACCCCTGAAATACACGTACCCAGCCCAATCGTGTGTGAAACTTCCCGCGCACCCCTGAAATACACGTACCAAGCCCAATCGCGTGTGAAACTTCCCGCGCACCCCTGAAATACACGTACCCAGGCCAATCGCGTGTGAAACTTCCCACACACCCCTGAAATACACATACCCAGACCAATCGCGTGTGAAACTTCCCGCGCACCCCTGAAATACACGTACCCAGACCAATCGCGTGTGAAACTTCCCGCGCACCCCTGAAATACACATACCCAGCCCAATCGCGTGTGAAACTTCCCGCGCACCCCTGAAATACACGTACCAAGCCCAATCGCGTGTGAAACTTCCCGCGCACCCCTGAAATACACATACCCAGGTCAATCGCGTGTGAAACTTCCCGCGCACCCATGAAATACACGTACCCAGGCCATTCGCGTGTGAAACTTCCCGCGCACCCCTGAAATACAGTACCCAGCCCAATCGCGTGTGAAACTTCCCGCGCACCCCTGAAATACACGTACCCAGGCCAATCGCGTGTGAAACTTCCCGCGCACCCCTGAAATACACGTACCCAGGCCAATCGCGTGTGAAACTTCCCGCGCACCCCTGAAATACACGTACCCAGGCCAATCGCGTGTGAAACTTCCCGCGCACCCCTGAAATACACGTACCCAGGCCAATCGCGTGTGAAACTTCCCGCGCACCCCTGAAATACACATACCCAGGCCAATTGCGTGTGAAACTTCCCGCGCACCCCTGAAATACACGTACCCAGGCCAATCGTGTGTGAAACTTCCCGCTCACCCCTGAAATACACGTACCCAGGCCAATCGCGTGTGAAACTTCCCGCGCACCCCTGAAATACACGTACCCAGCTGTTAGGAAAGATTTCGTAATTGTAGGGAATTTTCCTTCCATGTGGCAACCCCTAAACTTTTTGCTATTGTTTTTAACCTTGTTGTTGACTTTGCCAGAGAAGTACAGCCTTCTGCCGCACTTCTCTGGGCTTTCGCTCCTTTCTTACGGGGAAACTGACATGCCCTTAAGACAGTCAGTACCGGGGAACGTGGTTTCCCGTAGTTTCTTCTATCGTGTCGCAGCTTTAGTGCAACACGACACAAGAGGGCACTGTAAGCTAAGTTACAGCTCTCTTGGGTCTCTAGCCTTCTACAGGCCCTAGATACTCTTATAGGATGGTATTTGATCGGTGCAAGTCATTCAGGGACTGGGCTGGTGGCAGCGATCGTTTTGTTTATTTTGAGCTCCTTTTGGCGTTCTGAGCACGTTTTTGCACTGAACCCAAAATGGTGGCCTGGCTCCCAAAATGGCCAGGCCGCGAGGCTCCTTTGTCCTGTCCACTGTCCGTCTTGCTCCCTTCACCTTCCCCAGGTCCGGCGACCCGGGGCCTTCCTTATTTGGGCATGTACTTTCCCGCGAAACGTGGTTGCTTTCGCGGGCTTCTACATGTCGTTTGCGTGCCTCCAGGGTGTGGGCTGGGATGTCTGGTCCCAATACACATCCTGGGTGCCAGAGAGTCTAGGGTGGTATGAATGCCTGGGACCACCGTGGTCCGTGATTGGTCCACGTATGGTATGTGTTTTGATGAGCGGATCTCCCATTGGCTCCCCTCCGTTTTGGCGCGAAGGGAACCGTGGATAAGAGGGGGCTGGAAACACCACTACCATGTCGATCTCCTGAGTTCTCACGAACGAAGGAATACAGGAGCCAAGTATCCTGCAACTACGAGGCTGGACCGAGGAATCGCTGGTGACCCGCTGAAGGAATCCTCCTTTGCACTGCTGTCGTCCGGAGAGCCCCTGTCCTCCTTTGATCGAACCAGAAGGCCTGTACTGGTGCTTCGACCTTTGGAATAGCAGGAACAGCTATTCCCGGCATCTTCAACCATCTCCTGCCAAGTAAGCCTTCGGAAGCGTCTCTGGGCCATCCAGTTGACTGACCAGCTTACCAAGGAGTTTGGCTCTGCAACCGCCGCCAGGTTGTGTTGTATTGCGAGTCCTTGTCCCTCTCCCACGCTTCGTACGCTTGGCGTCCCCAGGTCTGAAGGGAGGAGGGTTCATTTGGCTCGAATACACACGGCCGCTCCGTTGTCCTGTGCGGCAACAAAACTGTGCCGGTTTCGTCGATTGGGACGTCTTTTTGCTCTACACGACTACAAAGCGTCTCCTGCTCTTCTGAACCTGCCAGCTGCTGAAACTATCGTGGAGAAGCCTGGGTCTGCTTGCTTCGGGGACCGGTGAGTAGTATATCTAGGATCTGGTCGCCCTCCTGCAGTATCCCATAGCTTTTCCCTGCTGTGTAAAAACAGCACCCTTTTGCCGCGCTCGCGCTCTGCTTCTGCCCGCTGTGGAGGCTGCGCTTGAGCTGCGGAACCTGTTCTTCTTCTGCTGTGCACTAACGTGAACTGCCTGACTTCCTCCAAAGAGCTCCCCTTGTGTCCGTCGGCACCGGCGTGGCAGGTACTTTGAGCACAAGGCTCCACTCTTCGCAGGGCTCGGACTTCCATCTAGTTAGGTGCCTATGAAGGCGAACTGAGTCGAAAGCATTATCGCACTGCCTGTTTTCCTTCCCTGGCAGGTGGACTACATATTTCGTGCTTTAAACGCTTGCGACTGTGTATTTGTATATATATTGTGTTGATATGGTATGTGTTGGTTTAATACTGTGATATTGTGATTTTCTCGCTACGGTCATTATTTTAAAGGCCTTAAAATAAATGTGTATCTATTTTTGATATAACAACTGTTTGGAGTAGTTTGTCAGCGCTCTTGCTTTGTGTGCTCACTGCGGGCTTTCAGTCACCCTCACCCCTCTTGAGACCTAGTCTTGACCGCCGCGATCGCTACCTTGATTGGTCTGGCTTGTCCAGAGGTTACCCTGTTCCAAGTAATTAGGTTGGCCTTCTGAACTTCTGCGCCACCAGGACAGAGTTCAGAAATCCGTCTTAACAAATTGGTGTACAGCGGTGGGATACGACTGAAGGTATCCAGTGTTGCGCTCGAACTAAGGCATTTCAGGTTATTCCAAACAGTACACGTAGTGAATTGTTATAGTATAACTTTAAAAAGGCCATAGTCCTATCAAACAGTATGGAAACAAGTACGTTGTTAACTTTAAATGCTTCCAAATCAGAAACGCTGAAAAAGATGTGTGCGGAGAGAGGTGTTTCCTCTCAAGGCACGAAATTGGAAATGATCCAGAGAATCGTGGCATGGCAGGAAGCGCAGCTTGACGCTATAACTTCCGAGGACAGTGCGGAAGGTGGTGGGGCTGCTCTCACTGGTAGAACCGACGGTTCTGCCGCCGCACTGTTCCACCGCGACCACGAGGACAGGGAGGACGAGCTGTCTAATGTTTCCTCTGCCAGTGTTGATGGGGAGGCTATGCTTGAATTCAAGAAGCGAGAGCTGCGGTTTAGGCAGCAGGAGCTTGAATTCAGCATAGCCAAACTAAAAATCGAACAGGCAGAAAAACAAAAAGACAGGGATCACCAGTTGGAACTGGCCAAGCTTCAGGTTGCAAATGGATCCAAGGGTCCTGGACATGGGTCTGGGGCCTCCTCTCATCCACGGTTTCCAAAAGATCTGCTCAGTGTGTATGAAGAGAGGAATGACATTATGGACTGGCTGAATGCGTTTGAGTATGCATGCGAGGTCCAGGAAGTTGACAATGCTGATAAGATTGCGTGGTTGCTCAGTAGACTGCCCCATTCTGGCTGTAGTGCCATTATGGAAATGTCGAAGGCTGAGCGGGCTGATTTCGCAATGTTAAAGCAGACTCTCATTTTAAAGTTTGGGAAGACTCCGGCCCAATATTTAAAGCGTTTTCGAGAGTATAAGAAAAAGGAAGGTGGTACTTGGGTATCTTATGTCGCCGAATCTTTGAAAAACTTAACTGGCTGGGTCGAAGGCTATAAGGTTTCTACCTTCGACGGCATGATAAATCTTGTCATGCTGGAACACATTTTTGCTTCTTCTTCCCCGGAGCTTAAGCAGCATTTGGCCGATTCGAAGGAGATAGATCCTAAGAAGCTGGCCATTGCAGCAGACTTATGGGTGTCACATCGAGTGTCCCATAAGGACAAAACTCATCCTGGTAAGCAGGAGGAGGGGAAAAAGTCCAAAGATATGGAGGGTGGGGAATCTGCTAAATCTTCTTCCCAAAAAGGCCACAAAAAGAAAAACAAGGGTAAGACACAAGAGAACTCACAGGGTAGTGGAGGTGCGCCTCCGAAACAGAACTCTGGTTACAATAAGCCTCCCTACGTAAACAGACCCACTGGGGCTTGTTTTTCCTGTGGAGCAACTGACCATGTGAAGGGGGATCCCCGTTGTAAGGTTAGACCTTTGGGGGTCCACTCCGCTAATCTGGCCTTCTCCTCCTACGAGGAAGAAGAGATTACAGGAGCATCCTTCTCCTCGGACTCATTTCCCAGCGGAATAGAGGCCGAGGTAGTTTTAGTGTCCCTGGGTTCCTGGGAGCCTAAAGTCGCAGAGGCGTATGCTAGGATTCCGGATAATACCAAGCACTACTTTAAAGACAGTGTGCTGATCAATGGAGTGGATACTCCAGCTCTTAGGGATAGTGGGTGCAGTCGAACTGTAGTGGATTCTACCTTGGTAGACTCAGAGGAAGTTGCCAGAGCTACTCTGATGCCCACTAAGTTGGCTGACGGCCCCCTCCGTATGTTTCCCGTGATCCCTGTTAATCTAACTTTAAATGGTACAGCTGTCAGGATTCCAGTGAGCATTCAGAGAAACGTCCCGGGAAAGGTCTTATTAGGTAATGATCTCAGAGCTTTAGGGCTCGTAGGAGACACTGCCGAACGACCCTACACACGGTCTCACGCACGGGCGGCATTGGCCAAGTCCAATACGCCGCCCCAGCCGAAGGGGCAACCCAAGGCGAAAGGAGTCTACAAGTCAAGACGGGGGAAAGAGAATATTCCCCCGAGCTCGCCTACCACTGCGGTGGAGGGAGTTGGTCAATCGCCCGAGCCTGACGAGGAGGTGGCGATGCCTGAAGTATTCGACCCCAACGATCATCCCGAACTAAAAGACTTGTTAGTTGAAGGAGGTCCTGATAGGGACGAATTCAGTAAAGGCCAACGTGAGTGCCCATCTCTGGAAGGCCTAAGGAGACAGGCCTGCTCCCAGCTTGAGGGTGAACCTCCTGGGAAGCATAGGATTTATTGGGAAGGTGGACTCCTGTATAGTGAGCCCACAGAGTCTACAGAAGGAGACCATAGGAGGTTGGTGGTTCCCCTTGCTGTTAGACCCTTCCTCCTGCAGTTGGCGCATGAAGTTCCCCTTGCTGGTCACCTTGGTATGAAGAGGACCAAGCAAAGGTTATCCATGCACTTCTACTGGCCCAAGATGGGGGTGCAAGTAGAAAGTCACTGCAGGAGTTGCGCCTCCTGCCAGTTGTCTGGTAAGGTTGGCGCGACAATCCAAGCTCCGTTGGTACCGCTCCCAGTTGTGGGGGTACCATTTGAAAGGGTAGGGATCGACATCGTCGGTCCCCTTGACCCGCAAACATCCTCGGGCAATAGGTTTATCCTGGTGCTGGTCGACCATGCAACCAGGTATCCTGAGGCCATCCCATTAAAAACTGTAACTGCCAAGTCAGTTGCAAAAGCTTTACTCGGCAAATTTACTAGGGTTGGCTTCCCTAAAGAAGTTGTGTCCGATCGTGGCAGCAACTTTATGTCGAAGTATATGCAGGCTATGTGGAAAGAATGTGGGGTCACCTACAAGTTCTCTTCTGCATACCACCCCCAGACCAATGGTCTGGTGGAACGTTTCAACAGAACGTTAAAGAGCATGATTGGGGCTCTGGAGGAGCCCCAGAGAAGAAAATGGGATCTTCTTTTACCATGCTTGCTGTTTGCCTACCGAGAGGTACCACAGGAGGGTGTTGGCTTCAGCCCCTTCGAACTTCTGTTCGGTCATCCCGTACGGGGACCCTTAGCCATTGTCAAGGAGGGATGGGAGATGCCCACTCCCCCTGTCACTACCAATGTAGTTGACTATGTGCTAGGGCTCAGAAAACGGATGGTACTTCTGATGGGCTTGGCTAGTGATAAGTTGAAGGCAGGGCAAGCACTGGTGAAACATTGGTACGACCAGAAAGCTTCCCTCATCAACTTTACACCTGGTCAGCAAGTCCTGATCATGAATCCAATAAGGCCTCGCGCTTTACAGGACAAATGGTCAGGCCCTTACACAGTGGTGGAGCCCCTGGGTGAGGTGAACTATTTAGTGGACCTTGGAAGGCCTGGACAGGCTCCAAAAGTGTTCCACGTAAATAGGCTGAAGGCTTTCGTCCCAAGAGTCGAAATCGCAGCACTGCTGCTGGCGTCAGACGTTGAGGAAGAGGAGTCAGAACCTCTCCCCGACCTGTTCCAGAGCGGTCCTTCAGATAGCTCCGTTGAGGGTGTCCGAGTGGCCCCTCACCTGACTTCTGATCAGCAGGCTGAGGTGAAAAGGTTGCTTAGGCAGTTTTCCCCCCTGTTTTCACAGTCCCCTGGTTTGACACCTTGGTGCAAACATAACATTGACACAGGAGACAGTGTACCTACCAAAAGTAGGGGATACAGGATGTCAGATAAAGTACGGTCTTATATTAAGACCGAGGTCAACAAAATGTTAGACCTTGGGGTGATTGAACCCTCTAGTAGTCCTTGGTCCAGTCCTGTGGTTCTGGTTCCAAAGGCAGGCACTTCTGAATTGAGGTTCTGCGTGGATTACAGGGCTCTGAATGCTGTCACCAAGACAGATGCCCACCCCTTGCCTCGAACAGATGAGCTGGTGGATACTTTGGGTGCCTCCAAGTACCTCAGCACGTTTGACCTTACTGCTGGCTATTGGCAAATAGCTTTAGCAGAACATGCCAGGGAGAAGACAGCATTTTCGACGCCAGACGGCCTTTACCAATTCCGGGTAATGCCGTTCGGGTTGAAGAATGCACCTGCCACTTTCCAGAGGCTTGTGAATCATGTGTTGAATGGGTTGGACGAATTCTGTCTTGCATATCTGGACGATATAGCAGTTTTCAGTGCCACCTGGGAAGACCATGTGAAACACCTCGGGATTGTGCTCCAGGCTCTTCAGAAAGCCCACTTGACCATAAAGGCGAGTAAATGCCAGATTGGACAAGGCTCAGTGGTTTACCTTGGACATGAAGTAGGTGGAGGGAGGATACAGCCTCTACCCAGTAAAGTACAAGCAGTACAAGACTGGCCTACCCCCACTACGCAAACCCAAGTGAGAGCCTTTTTAGGACTCACGGGGTATTATCGCAATTTTGTGGCAGACTATGGTACCATAGCTGCTCCTCTGACTGCCCTCACAACTCCGAAGAAACCCAAGAAGGTAACTTGGACCGACGAGTGTGAGAAGGCCTTCAATGGCTTAAAAGACTCCTTGTGCCAGGCCCCTGTCCTAAGGGCCCCTGATTATCAAAGACCTTTTATCGTGCAGACGGATGCCTCTGACACTGGGATAGGAGCTGTACTATCACAAGTAGATGAGAAGGGTAAGGAACACCCTATCGGTTTTATTAGTCGCCAGCTTAAGGACAGAGAGCTCAGGTGGTCCACGGTAGAGAAAGAATGTTTCTCTGTTGTGTGGGCCCTAAGGAAGCTGAGGCCCTACCTCTATGGGACCCACTTCACTGTGCAGACTGACCATAAGCCGTTAAAGTGGCTAATGAACATGAAGGGGGAGAATCCAAAGTTGCTTAGGTGGTCCATAAGTCTTCAAGGCTTCGACTTCACTATTGAGCATAGACCAGGTGTCCAACATAGCAATGCTGATGGGTTGTCCAGAATGTTTAACCGACCTGAACAAGAAACTCCTCCAGGGGTGGATTAGTTCCCCCTGTCCATAGTCTGGGAGGGGCGAGTGTTAGGAAAGATTTCGTAATTGTAGGGAATTTTCCTTCCATGTGGCAACCCCTAAACTTTTTGCTATTGTTTTTAACCTTGTTGTTGACTTTGCCAGAGAAGTACAGCCTTCTGCCGCACTTCTCTGGGCTTTCGCTCCTTTCTTACGGGGAAACTGACATGCCCTTAAGACAGTCAGTACCGGGGAACGTGGTTTCCCGTAGTTTCTTCTATCGTGTCGCAGCTTTAGTGCAACACGACACAAGAGGGCACTGTAAGCTAAGTTACAGCTCTCTTGGGTCTCTAGCCTTCTACAGGCCCTAGATACTCTTATAGGATGGTATTTGATCGGTGCAAGTCATTCAGGGACTGGGCTGGTGGCAGCGATCGTTTTGTTTATTTTGAGCTCCTTTTGGCGTTCTGAGCACGTTTTTGCACTGAACCCAAAATGGTGGCCTGGCTCCCAAAATGGCCAGGCCGCGAGGCTCCTTTGTCCTGTCCACTGTCCGTCTTGCTCCCTTCACCTTCCCCAGGTCCGGCGACCCGGGGCCTTCCTTATTTGGGCATGTACTTTCCCGCGAAACGTGGTTGCTTTCGCGGGCTTCTACATGTCGTTTGCGTGCCTCCAGGGTGTGGGCTGGGATGTCTGGTCCCAATACACATCCTGGGTGCCAGAGAGTCTAGGGTGGTATGAATGCCTGGGACCACCGTGGTCCGTGATTGGTCCACGTATGGTATGTGTTTTGATGAGCGGATCTCCCATTGGCTCCCCTCCGTTTTGGCGCGAAGGGAACCGTGGATAAGAGGGGGCTGGAAACACCACTACCATGTCGATCTCCTGAGTTCTCACGAACGAAGGAATACAGGAGCCAAGTATCCTGCAACTACGAGGCTGGACCGAGGAATCGCTGGTGACCCGCTGAAGGAATCCTCCTTTGCACTGCTGTCGTCCGGAGAGCCCCTGTCCTCCTTTGATCGAACCAGAAGGCCTGTACTGGTGCTTCGACCTTTGGAATAGCAGGAACAGCTATTCCCGGCATCTTCAACCATCTCCTGCCAAGTAAGCCTTCGGAAGCGTCTCTGGGCCATCCAGTTGACTGACCAGCTTACCAAGGAGTTTGGCTCTGCAACCGCCGCCAGGTTGTGTTGTATTGCGAGTCCTTGTCCCTCTCCCACGCTTCGTACGCTTGGCGTCCCCAGGTCTGAAGGGAGGAGGGTTCATTTGGCTCGAATACACACGGCCGCTCCGTTGTCCTGTGCGGCAACAAAACTGTGCCGGTTTCGTCGATTGGGACGTCTTTTTGCTCTACACGACTACAAAGCGTCTCCTGCTCTTCTGAACCTGCCAGCTGCTGAAACTATCGTGGAGAAGCCTGGGTCTGCTTGCTTCGGGGACCGGTGAGTAGTATATCTAGGATCTGGTCGCCCTCCTGCAGTATCCCATTGCTTTTCCCTGCTGTGTAAAAACAGCACCCTTTTGCCGCGCTCGCGCTCTGCTTCTGCCCGCTGTGGAGGCTGCGCTTGAGCTGCGGAACCTGTTCTTCTTCTGCTGTGCACTAACGTGAACTGCCTGACTTCCTCCAAAGAGCTCCCCTTGTGTCCGTCGGCACCGGCGTGGCAGGTACTTTGAGCACAAGGCTCCACTCTTCGCAGGGCTCGGACTTCCATCTAGTTAGGTGCCTATGAAGGCGAACTGAGTCGAAAGCATTATCGCACTGCCTGTTTTCCTTCCCTGGCAGGTGGACTACATATTTCGTGCTTTAAACGCTTGCGACTGTGTATTTGTATATATATTGTGTTGATATGGTATGTGTTGGTTTAATACTGTGATATTGTGATTTTCTCGCTACGGTCATTATTTTAAAGGCCTTAAAATAAATGTGTATCTATTTTTGATATAACAACTGTTTGGAGTAGTTTGTCAGCGCTCTTGCTTTGTATGCTCACTGCGGGCTTTCAGTCACCCTCACCCCTCTTGAGACCTAGTCTTGACCGCCGCGATCGCTACCTTGATTGGTCTGGCTTGTCCAGAGGTTACCCTGTTCCAAGTAATTAGGTTGGCCTTCTGAACTTCTGCGCCACCAGGACAGAGTTCAGAAATCCGTCTTAACACCAGCCCAATCGCGTGTGAAACTTCCCGCGCACCCCTGAAATACACGTACCCAGCCCAATCGCGTGTGAAACTTCCCGCGCACCCCTGAAATACACGTACCAAGCCCAATCGCGTGTGAAACTTCCCGCGCACCCCTGAAATACAGTACCCAGCCCAATCGCGTGTGAAACTTCTCGCGCACCCCTGAAATACACGTACCCAGGCCAATCGCGTGTGAAACTTCCCACGCACCCCTGAAATACACGTACCCAGCCCAATCGCGTGTGAAACTTCCCGCGCACCCCTGAAATACACGTACCCAGGCCAATCGCGTGTGAAACTTCCCGCGCACCCCTGAAATACACGTACCCAGGCCAATCGCGTGTGAAACTTCCCGCGCACCCCTGAAATACACGTACCCAGGCCAATCGCGTGTGAAACTTCCCGCGCACCCCTGAAATACACGTACCCAGGCCAATCGCGTGTGAAACTTCCCGCGCACCCCTGAAATACACATACCCAGGCCAATTGCGTGTGAAACTTCCCACGCACCCCTGAAATACACGTACCCAGGCCAATCGCGTGTGAAACTTCTCGCGCACCCCTCAAATACACGTACCCAGCCCAATCGCGTGTGAAACTTCCCGCGCACCCCTGAAATACACGTACCAAGCCCAATCGCGTGTGAAACTTCCCGCGCACCCCTGAAATACACGTACCCAGGCCAATCGCGTGTGAAACTTCCCGCGCACCCCTGAAATACACGTACCCAGGCCAATCGCGTGTGAAACTTCCCGCGCACCCCTGAAATACACGTACCCAGGCCAATCGCGTGTGAAACTTCCCGCGCACCCATGAAATACACGTACCCAGGCCAATCGCGTGTGAAACTTCCCGCGCACCCCTGAAATACACATACCCAGGCCAATTGCGTGTGAAACTTCCCGCGCACCCCTGAAATACACGTACCCAGGCCAATCGTGAAACTTCCTGCGCACCCCTGAAATACACGTACCCAGGCCAATCGCGTGTGAAACTTCCCGCGCACCCCTGAAATACACGTACCCAGCCCAATCACGTGTGAAACTTCCCGCGCACCCCTGAAATACACGTACCCAGCCCAATCGCGTGTGAAACTTCCCGCGCACCCCTGAAATACACGTACCAAGCCCAATCGCGTGTGAAACTTCCCGCGCACCCCTGAAATACACGTACCCAGGCCAATCGCGTGTGAAACTTCCCGCACACCCCTGAAATACACATACCCAGACCAATCGCGTGTGAAACTTCCCGCGCACCCCTGAAATACACGTACCCAGACCAATCGCGTGTGAAACTTCCCGCGCACCCCTGAAATACACGTACCCAGCCCAATCACGTGTGAAACTTCCCGCGCACCCCTGAAATACACGTACCAAGCCCAATCGCGTGTGAAACTTCCCGCGCACCCCTGAAATACACGTACCAAGCCCAATCGCGTGTGAAACTTCCCGCGCACCCCTGAAATACACGTACCCAGGCCAATCGCGTGTGAAACTTCCCGCACACCCCTGAAATACACATACCCAGACCAATCGCGTGTGAAACTTCCCGCGCACCCCTGAAATACACGTACCCAGGCCAATCGCGTGTGAAACTTCCCGCGCACCCCTGAAATACACGTACCCAGCCCAATCGCGTGTGAAACTTCCCGCGCACCCCTGAAATACACGTACCCAGCCCAATCACGTGTGAAACTTCCCGCGCACCCCTGAAATACACGTACCAAGCCCAATCGCGTGTGAAACTTCCCGCGCACCCCTGAAATACACGTACCCAGGCCAATCGCGTGTGAAACTTCCCGCACACCCCTGAAATACACATACCCATACCAATCGCGTGTGAAACTTCCCGCGCACCCCTGAAATACACGTACCCAGACCAATCGCGTGTGAAACTTCCCGCGCACCCCTGAAATACACATACCCAGCCCAATCGCGTGTGAAACTTCCCGCGCACCCCTGAAATACACGTACCAAGCCCAATCGCGTGTGAAACTTCCCGCGCACCCCTGAAATACACATACCCAGGTCAATCGCGTGTGAAACTTCCCGCGCACCCATGAAATACACGTACCCAGGCCATTCGCATGTGAAACTTCCCGCGCACCCCTGAAATACAGTACCCAGCCCAATCGCGTGTGAGACTTCCCGCGCACCCCTGAAATACACGTACCCAGGCCAATCGCGTGTGAAACTTCCCGCGCACCCCTGAAATACACGTACCCAGGCCAATCGCGTGTGAAACTTCCCGCGCACCCCTGAAATACACGTACCCAGGCCAATCGCGTGTGAAACTTCCCGCGCACCCCTGAAATACACGTACCCAGGCCAATCGCGTGTGAAACTTCCCGCGCACCCCTGAAATACACATACCCAGGCCAATTGCGTGTGAAACTTCCCGCGCACCCCTGAAATACACGTACCCAGGCCAATCGTGTGTGAAACTTCCCGCGCACCCCTGAAATACACGTACCCAGGCCAATCGCGTGTGAAACTTCCCGCGCACCCCTGAAATACACGTACCCAGCCCAATCGCGTGTGAAACTTCCCGCGCACCCCTGAAATACACGTACCCAGCCCAATCGCGTGTGAAACTTCCTGCGCACCCCTGAAATACACGTACCAAGCCCAATCGCGTGTGAAACTTCCCGCGCACCCCTGAAATATACGTACCCAGGCCAATCGCGTGTGAAACTTCCCGCGCACCCCTGAAATACACATACCCAGACCAATCGCATGTGAAACTTCCCGCGCACCCCTGAAATACACGTACCCAGCCCAATCGCGTGTGAAACTTCCCGCGCACCCCTGAAATACACATACCCAGCCCAATCGCGTGTGAAACTTCCCGCGCACCCCTGAAATACACATACCAAGCCCAATCGCGTGTGAAACTTCCCGCGCACCCCTGAAATACACGTACCCAGGCCAATCGCGTGTGAAACGTCCCGCGCACTCCTGAAATACACGTACCCAGGCCAATCGCGTGTGAAACTTCTCGTGCACCCCTGAAATACACGTACCCAGGCCAATCGCGTGTGAAACTTCCCACGCACCCCTGAAATACACGTACCCAGCCCAATCGCGTGTGAAACTTCCCGCGCACCCCTGAAATACACGTACCAAGCCCAATCGCGTGTGAAAGTTCCCGCACACCCCTGAAATACACGTACCCAGGCCCAATCGCGTGTGAAACTTCCCGCGCACCCCTGAAATACACGTACCAAGGCCAATCGCGTGTGAAACTTCCCGCGCACCCCTGAAATACACGTACCCAGCCCAATCGCGTGTGAAACTTCCCGCGCACCCCTGAAATACACGTACCCAGCCCAATCGCGTGTGAAACTTCCCACGCACCCCTGAAATACACGTACCAAGCCCAATCGCGTGTGAAACTTCCCGCGCACCCCTGAAATACACGTACCAAGCCCAATCGCTTGTGAAACTTCCCACGCACCCCTGAAATACACGTACCCAGGCCCAATCGCATGTGAAACTTTCCGCGCACCCCTGAAATACACGTACCAAGCCCAATCGCGTGTTTAACTTCCCGCACACCCCTGAAATACACATACCCAGGCCAATCGCGTGTGAAACTTCCCGCGCACCCCTGAAATACACATACCCAGGCCAATCGCGTGTGAAACTTCCCGCGCACCCCTGAAATACACGTACCCAGGCCAATCGCGTGTGAAACTTCCCGCTCACCCCTGAAATACACGTACCCAGCCCAATCGCGTGTGAAACTTCCCGCGCACCCCTGAAATACACGTACCAAGCCCAATCGCGTGTGAAAGTTCCCGCACACCCCTGAAATACACGTACCCAGGCCCAATCGCGTGTGAAACTTCCCGCGCACCCCTGAAATACACGTACCAAGGCCAATCGCGTGTGAAACTTCCCGCGCACCCCTGAAATACACGTACCCAGCCCAATCGCGTGTGAAACTTCCCGCGCACCCCTGAAATACACGTACCCAGCCCAATCGCGTGTGAAACTTCCCACGCACCCCTGAAATACACGTACCAAGCCCAATCGCGTGTGAAACTTCCCGCGCACCCCTGAAATACACGTACCAAGCCCAATCGCTTGTGAAACTTCCCACGCACCCCTGAAATACACGTACCCAGGCCCAATCGCATGTGAAACTTTCCGCGCACCCCTGAAATACACGTACCAAGCCCAATCGCGTGTTTAACTTCCCGCGCACCCCTGAAATACACATACCCAGGCCAATCGCGTGTGAAACTTCCCGCGCACCCCTGAAATACACATACCCAGGCCAATCGCGTGTGAAACTTCCCGCGCACCCCTGAAATACACGTACCCAGGCCAATCGCGTGTGAAACTTCCCGCTCACCCCTGAAATACACGTACCCAGGTCAATCGCGTGTGAAACTTCCCGCGCACCCCTGAAATACACGTACCCAGGCCAATCGCGTGTGAAACTTCCCGCGCACCCCTGAAATACACGTACCCAGGTCAATCGCGTGTGAAACTTCCCGCGCACCCATGAAATACACGTACCCAGGCCATTCGCGTGTGAAACTTCCCGCGCACCCCTGAAATACAGTACCCAGCCCAATCGCGTGTGAAACTTCCCGCGCACCCCTGAAATACACGTACCCAGGCCAATCGCGTGTGAAACTTCCCGTGCACCCCTGAAATACACGTACCCAGGCCAATCGCGTGTGAAACTTCCCGCGCACCCCTGAAATACACGTACCCAGGCCAATCGCGTGTGAAACTTCCCGCGCACCCATGAAATACACGTACCCAGGCCAATCGCGTGTGAAACTTCCCGCGCACCCCTGAAATACACATACCCAGGCCAATTGCGTGTGAAACTTCCCGCGCACCCCTGAAATACACGTACCCAGGCCAATCGTGAAACTTCCCGCGCACCCCTGAAATACACGTACCCAGGCCAATCGCGTGTGAAACTTCCCGCGCACCCCTGAAATACACGTACCCAGCCCAATCACGTGTGAAACTTCCCGCGCACCCCTGAAATACACGTACCCAGCCCAATCGCGTGTGAAACTTCCCGCGCACCCCTGAAATACACGTACCAAGCCCAATCGCGTGTGAAACTTCCCGCGCACCCCTGAAATACACGTACCCAGGCCAATCGCGTGTGAAACTTCCCGCACACCCCTGAAATACACATACCCAGACCAATCGCGTGTGAAACTTCCCGCGCACCCCTGAAATACACGTACCCAGACCAATCGCGTGTGAAACTTCCCGCGCACCCCTGAAATACACATACCCAGCCCAATCGCGTGTGAAACTTCCCGCGCACCCCTGAAATACACCTACCAAGCCCAATCGCGTGTGAAACTTCCCGCGCACCCCTGAAATACACATACCCAGGTCAATCGCGTGTGAAACTTCCCGCGCACCCATGAAATACACGTACCCAGGCCATTCGCGTGTGAAACTTCCCGCGCACCCCTGAAATACAGTACCCAGCCCAATCGCGTGTGAAACTTCCCGCGCACCCCTGAAATACACGTACCCAGGCCAATCGCGTGTGAAACTTCCCGCGCACCCCTGAAATACACGTACCCAGGCCAATCGCGTGTGAAACTTCCCGCGCACCCCTGAAATACACGTACCCAGGCCAATCGCGTGTGAAACTTCCCGCGCACCCCTGAAATACACGTACCCAGGCCAATCGCGTGTGAAACTTCCCGCGCACCCCTGAAATACACATACCCAGGCCAATTGCGTGTGAAACTTCCCGCGCACCCCTGAAATACACGTACCCAGGCCAATCGTGTGTGAAACTTCCCGCGCACCCCTGAAATACACGTACCCAGGCCAATCGCGTGTGAAACTTCCCGCGCACCCCTGAAATACACGTACCCAGCCCAATCGCGTGTGAAACTTCCCGCGCACCCCTGAAATACACGTACCCAGCCCAATCGCGTGTGAAACTTCCCGCGCACCCCTGAAATACACGTACCAAGCCCAATCGCGTGTGAAACTTCCCGCGCACCCCTGAAATACAGTACCCAGCCCAATCGCGTGTGAAACTTCTCGCGCACCACTGAAATACACGTACCCAGGCCAATCGCGTGTGAAACTTCCCACGCACCCCTGAAATACACGTACCCAGCCCAATCGCGTGTGAAACTTCCCGCGCACCCCTGAAATACACGTACCCAGGCCAATCGCGTGTGAAACTTCCCGCGCACCCCTGAAATACACGTACCCAGGCCAATCGCGTGTGAAACTTCCCGCGCACCCCTGAAATACACGTACCCAGGCCAATCGCGTGTGAAACTTCCCGCGCACCCCTGAAATACACGTACCCAGGCCAATCGCGTGTGAAACTTCCCGCGCACCCCTGAAATACACATACCCAGGCCAATTGCGTGTGAAACTTCCCGCGCACCCCTGAAATACACGTACCCAGGCCAATCGCGTGTGAAACTTCTCGCGCACCCCTGAAATACACGTACCCAGCCCAATCGCGTGTGAAACTTCCCGCGCACCCCTGAAATACACGTACCAAGCCCAATCGCGTGTGAAAGTTCCCGCGCACCCCTGAAATACACGTACCCAGGCCAATCGCGTGTGAAACTTCCCGCGCACCCCTGAAATACACGTACCCAGGCCAATCGCGTGTGAAACTTCCCGCGCACCCCTGAAATACACGTACCCAGGCCAATCGCGTGTGAAACTTCCCGCGCACCCATGAAATACACGTACCCAGGCCAATCGCGTGTGAAACTTCCCGCGCACCCCTGAAATACACATACCCAGGCCAATTGCGTGTGAAACTTCCCGCGCACCCCTGAAATACACGTACCCAGGCCAATCGTGAAACTTCCCGCGCACCCCTGAAATACACGTACCCAGGCCAATCGCGTGTGAAACTTCCCGCGCACCCCTGAAATACACGTACCCAGCCCAATCACGTGTGAAACTTCCCGCGCACCCCTGAAATACACGTACCCAGCCCAATCGCGTGTGAAACTTCCCGCGCACCCCTGAAATACACGTACCAAGCCCAATCGCGTGTGAAACTTCCCGCGCACCCCTGAAATACACGTACCCAGGCCAATCGCGTGTGAAACTTCCCGCACACCCCTGAAATACACATACCCAGACCAATCGCGTGTGAAACTTCCCGCGCACCCCTGAAATACACGTACCCAGACCAATCACGTGTGAAACTTCCCGCGCACCCCTGAAATACACATACCCAGCCCAATCGCGTGTGAAACTTCCCGCGCACCCCTGAAATACACGTACCAAGCCCAATCGCGTGTGAAACTTCCCGCGCACCCCTGAAATACACATACCCAGGTCAATCGTGTGTGAAACTTCCCGCGCACCCATGAAATACACGTACCCAGGCCATTCGCGTGTGAAACTTCCCGCGCACCCCTGAAATACAGTACCCAGCCCAATCGCGTGTGAAACTTCCCGCGCACCCCTGAAATACACGTACCCAGGCCAATCGCGTGTGAAACTTCCCGCGCACCCATGAAATACACGTACCCAGGCCATTCGCGTGTGAAACTTCCCGCGCACCCCTGAAATACAGTACCCAGGCCAATCGTGTGTGAAACTTCCCGCGCACCCATGAAATACACGTACCCAGGCCATTCGCGTGTGAAACTTCCCGCGCACCCCTGAAATACAGTACCCAGCCCAATCGCGTGTGAAACTTCCCGCGCACCCCTGAAATACACGTACCCAGGCCAATCGCGTGTGAAACTTCCCGCGCACCCCTGAAATACACGTACCCAGGCCAATCGCGTGTGAAACTTCCCGCGCACCCCTGAAATACACGTACCCAGGCCAATCGCGTGTGAAACTTCCCGCGCACCCCTGAAATACACATACCCAGGCCAATTGCGTGTGAAACTTCCCGCGCACCCCTGAAATACACGTACCCAGGCCAATCGTGTGTGAAACTTCCCGCTCACCCCTGAAATACACGTACCCAGGCCAATCGCGTGTGAAACTTCCCGCGCACCCCTGAAATACACGTACCCAGCTGTTAGGAAAGATTTCGTAATTGTAGGGAATTTTCCTTCCATGTGGCAACCCCTAAACTTTTTGCTATTGTTTTTAACCTTGTTGTTGACTTTGCCAGAGAAGTACAGCCTTCTGCCGCACTTCTCTGGGCTTTCGCTCCTTTCTTACGGGGAAACTGACATGCCCTTAAGACAGTCAGTACCGGGGAACGTGGTTTCCCGTAGTTTCTTCTATCGTGTCGCAGCTTTAGTGCAACACGACACAAGAGGGCACTGTAAGCTAAGTTACAGCTCTCTTGGGTCTCTAGCCTTCTACAGGCCCTAGATACTCTTATAGGATGGTATTTGATCGGTGCAAGTCATTCAGGGACTGGGCTGGTGGCAGCGATCGTTTTGTTTATTTTGAGCTCCTTTTGGCGTTCTGAGCACGTTTTTGCACTGAACCCAAAATGGTGGCCTGGCTCCCAAAATGGCCAGGCCGCGAGGCTCCTTTGTCCTGTCCACTGTCCGTCTTGCTCCCTTCACCTTCCCCAGGTCCGGCGACCCGGGGCCTTCCTTATTTGGGCATGTACTTTCCCGCGAAACGTGGTTGCTTTCGCGGGCTTCTACATGTCGTTTGCGTGCCTCCAGGGTGTGGGCTGGGATGTCTGGTCCCAATACACATCCTGGGTGCCAGAGAGTCTAGGGTGGTATGAATGCCTGGGACCACCGTGGTCCGTGATTGGTCCACGTATGGTATGTGTTTTGATGAGCGGATCTCCCATTGGCTCCCCTCCGTTTTGGCGCGAAGGGAACCGTGGATAAGAGGGGGCTGGAAACACCACTACCATGTCGATCTCCTGAGTTCTCACGAACGAAGGAATACAGGAGCCAAGTATCCTGCAACTACGAGGCTGGACCGAGGAATCGCTGGTGACCCGCTGAAGGAATCCTCCTTTGCACTGCTGTCGTCCGGAGAGCCCCTGTCCTCCTTTGATCGAACCAGAAGGCCTGTACTGGTGCTTCGACCTTTGGAATAGCAGGAACAGCTATTCCCGGCATCTTCAACCATCTCCTGCCAAGTAAGCCTTCGGAAGCGTCTCTGGGCCATCCAGTTGACTGACCAGCTTACCAAGGAGTTTGGCTCTGCAACCGCCGCCAGGTTGTGTTGTATTGCGAGTCCTTGTCCCTCTCCCACGCTTCGTACGCTTGGCGTCCCCAGGTCTGAAGGGAGGAGGGTTCATTTGGCTCGAATACACACGGCCGCTCCGTTGTCCTGTGCGGCAACAAAACTGTGCCGGTTTCGTCGATTGGGACGTCTTTTTGCTCTACACGACTACAAAGCGTCTCCTGCTCTTCTGAACCTGCCAGCTGCTGAAACTATCGTGGAGAAGCCTGGGTCTGCTTGCTTCGGGGACCGGTGAGTAGTATATCTAGGATCTGGTCGCCCTCCTGCAGTATCCCATTGCTTTTCCCTGCTGTGTAAAAACAGCACCCTTTTGCCGCGCTCGCGCTCTGCTTCTGCCCGCTGTGGAGGCTGCGCTTGAGCTGCGGAACCTGTTCTTCTTCTGCTGTGCACTAACGTGAACTGCCTGACTTCCTCCAAAGAGCTCCCCTTGTGTCCGTCGGCACCGGCGTGGCAGGTACTTTGAGCACAAGGCTCCACTCTTCGCAGGGCTCGGACTTCCATCTAGTTAGGTGCCTATGAAGGCGAACTGAGTCGAAAGCATTATCGCACTGCCTGTTTTCCTTCCCTGGCAGGTGGACTACATATTTCGTGCTTTAAACGCTTGCGACTGTGTATTTGTATATATATTGTGTTGATATGGTATGTGTTGGTTTAATACTGTGATATTGTGATTTTCTCGCTACGGTCATTATTTTAAAGGCCTTAAAATAAATGTGTATCTATTTTTGATATAACAACTGTTTGGAGTAGTTTGTCAGCGCTCTTGCTTTGTGTGCTCACTGCGGGCTTTCAGTCACCCTCACCCCTCTTGAGACCTAGTCTTGACCGCCGCGATCGCTACCTTGATTGGTCTGGCTTGTCCAGAGGTTACCCTGTTCCAAGTAATTAGGTTGGCCTTCTGAACTTCTGCGCCACCAGGACAGAGTTCAGAAATCCGTCTTAACAAATTGGTGTACAGCGGTGGGATACGACTGAAGGTATCCAGTGTTGCGCTCGAACTAAGGCATTTCAGGTTATTCCAAACAGTACACGTAGTGAATTGTTATAGTATAACTTTAAAAAGGCCATAGTCCTATCAAACAGTATGGAAACAAGTACGTTGTTAACTTTAAATGCTTCCAAATCAGAAACGCTGAAAAAGATGTGTGCGGAGAGAGGTGTTTCCTCTCAAGGCACGAAATTGGAAATGATCCAGAGAATCGTGGCATGGCAGGAAGCGCAGCTTGACGCTATAACTTCCGAGGACAGTGCGGAAGGTGGTGGGGCTGCTCTCACTGGTAGAACCGACGGTTCTGCCGCCGCACTGTTCCACCGCGACCACGAGGACAGGGAGGACGAGCTGTCTAATGTTTCCTCTGCCAGTGTTGATGGGGAGGCTATGCTTGAATTCAAGAAGCGAGAGCTGCGGTTTAGGCAGCAGGAGCTTGAATTCAGCATAGCCAAACTAAAAATCGAACAGGCAGAAAAACAAAAAGACAGGGATCACCAGTTGGAACTGGCCAAGCTTCAGGTTGCAAATGGATCCAAGGGTCCTGGACATGGGTCTGGGGCCTCCTCTCATCCACGGTTTCCAAAAGATCTGCTCAGTGTGTATGAAGAGAGGAATGACATTATGGACTGGCTGAATGCGTTTGAGTATGCATGCGAGGTCCAGGAAGTTGACAATGCTGATAAGATTGCGTGGTTGCTCAGTAGACTGCCCCATTCTGGCTGTAGTGCCATTATGGAAATGTCGAAGGCTGAGCGGGCTGATTTCGCAATGTTAAAGCAGACTCTCATTTTAAAGTTTGGGAAGACTCCGGCCCAATATTTAAAGCGTTTTCGAGAGTATAAGAAAAAGGAAGGTGGTACTTGGGTATCTTATGTCGCCGAATCTTTGAAAAACTTAACTGGCTGGGTCGAAGGCTATAAGGTTTCTACCTTCGACGGCATGATAAATCTTGTCATGCTGGAACACATTTTTGCTTCTTCTTCCCCGGAGCTTAAGCAGCATTTGGCCGATTCGAAGGAGATAGATCCTAAGAAGCTGGCCATTGCAGCAGACTTATGGGTGTCACATCGAGTGTCCCATAAGGACAAAACTCATCCTGGTAAGCAGGAGGAGGGGAAAAAGTCCAAAGATATGGAGGGTGGGGAATCTGCTAAATCTTCTTCCCAAAAAGGCCACAAAAAGAAAAACAAGGGTAAGACACAAGAGAACTCACAGGGTAGTGGAGGTGCGCCTCCGAAACAGAACTCTGGTTACAATAAGCCTCCCTACGTAAACAGACCCACTGGGGCTTGTTTTTCCTGTGGAGCAACTGACCATGTGAAGGGGGATCCCCGTTGTAAGGTTAGACCTTTGGGGGTCCACTCCGCTAATCTGGCCTTCTCCTCCTACGAGGAAGAAGAGATTACAGGAGCATCCTTCTCCTCGGACTCATTTCCCAGCGGAATAGAGGCCGAGGTAGTTTTAGTGTCCCTGGGTTCCTGGGAGCCTAAAGTCGCAGAGGCGTATGCTAGGATTCCGGATAATACCAAGCACTACTTTAAAGACAGTGTGCTGATCAATGGAGTGGATACTCCAGCTCTTAGGGATAGTGGGTGCAGTCGAACTGTAGTGGATTCTACCTTGGTAGACTCAGAGGAAGTTGCCAGAGCTACTCTGATGCCCACTAAGTTGGCTGACGGCCCCCTCCGTATGTTTCCCGTGATCCCTGTTAATCTAACTTTAAATGGTACAGCTGTCAGGATTCCAGTGAGCATTCAGAGAAACGTCCCGGGAAAGGTCTTATTAGGTAATGATCTCAGAGCTTTAGGGCTCGTAGGAGACACTGCCGAACGACCCTACACACGGTCTCACGCACGGGCGGCATTGGCCAAGTCCAGTACGCCGCCCCAGCCGAAGGGGCAACCCAAGGCGAAAGGAGTCTACAAGTCAAGACGGGGGAAAGAGAATATTCCCCCGAGCTCGCCTACCACTGCGGTGGAGGGAGTTGGTCAATCGCCCGAGCCTGACGAGGAGGTGGCGATGCCTGAAGTATTCGACCCCAACGATCATCCCGAACTAAAAGACTTGTTAGTTGAAGGAGGTCCTGATAGGGACGAATTCAGTAAAGGCCAACGTGAGTGCCCATCTCTGGAAGGCCTAAGGAGACAGGCCTGCTCCCAGCTTGAGGGTGAACCTCCTGGGAAGCATAGGATTTATTGGGAAGGTGGACTCCTGTATAGTGAGCCCACAGAGTCTACAGAAGGAGACCATAGGAGGTTGGTGGTTCCCCTTGCTGTTAGACCCTTCCTCCTGCAGTTGGCGCATGAAGTTCCCCTTGCTGGTCACCTTGGTATGAAGAGGACCAAGCAAAGGTTATCCATGCACTTCTACTGGCCCAAGATGGGGGTGCAAGTAGAAAGTCACTGCAGGAGTTGCGCCTCCTGCCAGTTGTCTGGTAAGGTTGGCGCGACAATCCAAGCTCCGTTGGTACCGCTCCCAGTTGTGGGGGTACCATTTGAAAGGGTAGGGATCGACATCGTCGGTCCCCTTGACCCGCAAACATCCTCGGGCAATAGGTTTATCCTGGTGCTGGTCGACCATGCAACCAGGTATCCTGAGGCCATCCCATTAAAAACTGTAACTGCCAAGTCAGTTGCAAAAGCTTTACTCGGCAAATTTACTAGGGTTGGCTTCCCTAAAGAAGTTGTGTCCGATCGTGGCAGCAACTTTATGTCGAAGTATATGCAGGCTATGTGGAAAGAATGTGGGGTCACCTACAAGTTCTCTTCTGCATACCACCCCCAGACCAATGGTCTGGTGGAACGTTTCAACAGAACGTTAAAGAGCATGATTGGGGCTCTGGAGGAGCCCCAGAGAAGAAAATGGGATCTTCTTTTACCATGCTTGCTGTTTGCCTACCGAGAGGTACCACAGGAGGGTGTTGGCTTCAGCCCCTTCGAACTTCTGTTCGGTCATCCCGTACGGGGACCCTTAGCCATTGTCAAGGAGGGATGGGAGATGCCCACTCCCCCTGTCACTACCAATGTAGTTGACTATGTGCTAGGGCTCAGAAAACGGATGGTACTTCTGATGGGCTTGGCTAGTGATAAGTTGAAGGCAGGGCAAGCACTGGTGAAACATTGGTACGACCAGAAAGCTTCCCTCATCAACTTTACACCTGGTCAGCAAGTCCTGATCATGAATCCAATAAGGCCTCGCGCTTTACAGGACAAATGGTCAGGCCCTTACACAGTGGTGGAGCCCCTGGGTGAGGTGAACTATTTAGTGGACCTTGGAAGGCCTGGACAGGCTCCAAAAGTGTTCCACGTAAATAGGCTGAAGGCTTTCGTCCCAAGAGTCGAAATCGCAGCACTGCTGCTGGCGTCAGACGTTGAGGAAGAGGAGTCAGAACCTCTCCCCGACCTGTTCCAGAGCGGTCCTTCAGATAGCTCCGTTGAGGGTGTCCGAGTGGCCCCTCACCTGACTTCTGATCAGCAGGCTGAGGTGAAAAGGTTGCTTAGGCAGTTTTCCCCCCTGTTTTCACAGTCCCCTGGTTTGACACCTTGGTGCAAACATAACATTGACACAGGAGACAGTGTACCTACCAAAAGTAGGGGATACAGGATGTCAGATAAAGTACGGTCTTATATTAAGACCGAGGTCAACAAAATGTTAGACCTTGGGGTGATTGAACCCTCTAGTAGTCCTTGGTCCAGTCCTGTGGTTCTGGTTCCAAAGGCAGGCACTTCTGAATTGAGGTTCTGCGTGGATTACAGGGCTCTGAATGCTGTCACCAAGACAGATGCCCACCCCTTGCCTCGAACAGATGAGCTGGTGGATACTTTGGGTGCCTCCAAGTACCTCAGCACGTTTGACCTTACTGCTGGCTATTGGCAAATAGCTTTAGCAGAACATGCCAGGGAGAAGACAGCATTTTCGACGCCAGACGGCCTTTACCAATTCCGGGTAATGCCGTTCGGGTTGAAGAATGCACCTGCCACTTTCCAGAGGCTTGTGAATCATGTGTTGAATGGGTTGGACGAATTCTGTCTTGCATATCTGGACGATATAGCAGTTTTCAGTGCCACCTGGGAAGACCATGTGAAACACCTCGGGATTGTGCTCCAGGCTCTTCAGAAAGCCCACTTGACCATAAAGGCGAGTAAATGCCAGATTGGACAAGGCTCAGTGGTTTACCTTGGACATGAAGTAGGTGGAGGGAGGATACAGCCTCTACCCAGTAAAGTACAAGCAGTACAAGACTGGCCTACCCCCACTACGCAAACCCAAGTGAGAGCCTTTTTAGGACTCACGGGGTATTATCGCAATTTTGTGGCAGACTATGGTACCATAGCTGCTCCTCTGACTGCCCTCACAACTCCGAAGAAACCCAAGAAGGTAACTTGGACCGACGAGTGTGAGAAGGCCTTCAATGGCTTAAAAGACTCCTTGTGCCAGGCCCCTGTCCTAAGGGCCCCTGATTATCAAAGACCTTTTATCGTGCAGACGGATGCCTCTGACACTGGGATAGGAGCTGTACTATCACAAGTAGATGAGAAGGGTAAGGAACACCCTATCGGTTTTATTAGTCGCCAGCTTAAGGACAGAGAGCTCAGGTGGTCCACGGTAGAGAAAGAATGTTTCTCTGTTGTGTGGGCCCTAAGGAAGCTGAGGCCCTACCTCTATGGGACCCACTTCACTGTGCAGACTGACCATAAGCCGTTAAAGTGGCTAATGAACATGAAGGGGGAGAATCCAAAGTTGCTTAGGTGGTCCATAAGTCTTCAAGGCTTCGACTTCACTATTGAGCATAGACCAGGTGTCCAACATAGCAATGCTGATGGGTTGTCCAGAATGTTTAACCGACCTGAACAAGAAACTCCTCCAGGGGTGGATTAGTTCCCCCTGTCCATAGTCTGGGAGGGGCGAGTGTTAGGAAAGATTTCGTAATTGTAGGGAATTTTCCTTCCATGTGGCAACCCCTAAACTTTTTGCTATTGTTTTTAACCTTGTTGTTGACTTTGCCAGAGAAGTACAGCCTTCTGCCGCACTTCTCTGGGCTTTCGCTCCTTTCTTACGGGGAAACTGACATGCCCTTAAGACAGTCAGTACCGGGGAACGTGGTTTCCCGTAGTTTCTTCTATCGTGTCGCAGCTTTAGTGCAACACGACACAAGAGGGCACTGTAAGCTAAGTTACAGCTCTCTTGGGTCTCTAGCCTTCTACAGGCCCTAGATACTCTTATAGGATGGTATTTGATCGGTGCAAGTCATTCAGGGACTGGGCTGGTGGCAGCGATCGTTTTGTTTATTTTGAGCTCCTTTTGGCGTTCTGAGCACGTTTTTGCACTGAACCCAAAATGGTGGCCTGGCTCCCAAAATGGCCAGGCCGCGAGGCTCCTTTGTCCTGTCCACTGTCCGTCTTGCTCCCTTCACCTTCCCCAGGTCCGGCGACCCGGGGCCTTCCTTATTTGGGCATGTACTTTCCCGCGAAACGTGGTTGCTTTCGCGGGCTTCTACATGTCGTTTGCGTGCCTCCAGGGTGTGGGCTGGGATGTCTGGTCCCAATACACATCCTGGGTGCCAGAGAGTCTAGGGTGGTATGAATGCCTGGGACCACCGTGGTCCGTGATTGGTCCACGTATGGTATGTGTTTTGATGAGCGGATCTCCCATTGGCTCCCCTCCGTTTTGGCGCGAAGGGAACCGTGGATAAGAGGGGGCTGGAAACACCACTACCATGTCGATCTCCTGAGTTCTCACGAACGAAGGAATACAGGAGCCAAGTATCCTGCAACTACGAGGCTGGACCGAGGAATCGCTGGTGACCCGCTGAAGGAATCCTCCTTTGCACTGCTGTCGTCCGGAGAGCCCCTGTCCTCCTTTGATCGAACCAGAAGGCCTGTACTGGTGCTTCGACCTTTGGAATAGCAGGAACAGCTATTCCCGGCATCTTCAACCATCTCCTGCCAAGTAAGCCTTCGGAAGCGTCTCTGGGCCATCCAGTTGACTGACCAGCTTACCAAGGAGTTTGGCTCTGCAACCGCCGCCAGGTTGTGTTGTATTGCGAGTCCTTGTCCCTCTCCCACGCTTCGTACGCTTGGCGTCCCCAGGTCTGAAGGGAGGAGGGTTCATTTGGCTCGAATACACACGGCCGCTCCGTTGTCCTGTGCGGCAACAAAACTGTGCCGGTTTCGTCGATTGGGACGTCTTTTTGCTCTACACGACTACAAAGCGTCTCCTGCTCTTCTGAACCTGCCAGCTGCTGAAACTATCGTGGAGAAGCCTGGGTCTGCTTGCTTCGGGGACCGGTGAGTAGTATATCTAGGATCTGGTCGCCCTCCTGCAGTATCCCATTGCTTTTCCCTGCTGTGTAAAAACAGCACCCTTTTGCCGCGCTCGCGCTCTGCTTCTGCCCGCTGTGGAGGCTGCGCTTGAGCTGCGGAACCTGTTCTTCTTCTGCTGTGCACTAACGTGAACTGCCTGACTTCCTCCAAAGAGCTCCCCTTGTGTCCGTCGGCACCGGCGTGGCAGGTACTTTGAGCACAAGGCTCCACTCTTCGCAGGGCTCGGACTTCCATCTAGTTAGGTGCCTATGAAGGCGAACTGAGTCGAAAGCATTATCGCACTGCCTGTTTTCCTTCCCTGGCAGGTGGACTACATATTTCGTGCTTTAAACGCTTGCGACTGTGTATTTGTATATATATTGTGTTGATATGGTATGTGTTGGTTTAATACTGTGATATTGTGATTTTCTCGCTACGGTCATTATTTTAAAGGCCTTAAAATAAATGTGTATCTATTTTTGATATAACAACTGTTTGGAGTAGTTTGTCAGCGCTCTTGCTTTGTGTGCTCACTGCGGGCTTTCAGTCACCCTCACCCCTCTTGAGACCTAGTCTTGACCGCCGCGATCGCTACCTTGATTGGTCTGGCTTGTCCAGAGGTTACCCTGTTCCAAGTAATTAGGTTGGCCTTCTGAACTTCTGCGCCACCAGGACAGAGTTCAGAAATCCGTCTTAACACCAGCCCAATCGCGTGTGAAACTTCCCGCGCACCCCTGAAATACACGTACCCAGCCCAATCGCGTGTGAAACTTCCCGCGCACCCCTGAAATACACGTACCAAGCCCAATCGCGTGTGAAACTTCCCGCGCACCCCTGAAATACAGTACCCAGCCCAATCGCGTGTGAAACTTCTCGCGCACCCCTGAAATACACGTACCCAGGCCAATCGCGTGTGAAACTTCCCACGCACCCCTGAAATACACGTACCCAGCCCAATCGCGTGTGAAACTTCCCGCGCACCCCTGAAATACACGTACCCAGGCCAATCGCGTGTGAAACTTCCCGCGCACCCCTGAAATACACGTACCCAGGCCAATCGCGTGTGAAACTTCCCGCGCACCCCTGAAATACACGTACCCAGGCCAATCGCGTGTGAAACTTCCCGCGCACCCCTGAAATACACGTACCCAGGCCAATCGCGTGTGAAACTTCCCGCGCACCCCTGAAATACACATACCCAGGCCAATTGCGTGTGAAACTTCCCACGCACCCCTGAAATACACGTACCCAGGCCAATCGCGTGTGAAACTTCTCGCGCACCCCTCAAATACACGTACCCAGCCCAATCGCGTGTGAAACTTCCCGCGCACCCCTGAAATACACGTACCAAGCCCAATCGCGTGTGAAAGTTCCCGCGCACCCCTGAAATACACGTACCCAGGCCAATCGCGTGTGAAACTTCCCGCGCACCCCTGAAATACACGTACCCAGGCCAATCGCTTGTGAAACTTCCCGCGCACCCCTGAAATACACGTACCCAGGCCAATCGCGTGTGAAACTTCCCGCGCACCCATGAAATACACGTACCCAGGCCAATCGCGTGTGAAACTTCCCGCGCACCCCTGAAATACACATACCCAGGCCAATTGCGTGTGAAACTTCCCGCGCACCCCTGAAATACACGTACCCAGGCCAATCGTGAAACTTCCCGCGCACCCCTGAAATACACGTACCCAGGCCAATCGCGTGTGAAACTTCCCGCGCACCCCTGAAATACACGTACCCAGCCCAATCATGTGTGAAACTTCCCGCGCACCCCTGAAATACACGTACCCAGCCCAATCGCGTGTGAAACTTCCCGCGCACCCCTGAAATACACGTACCAAGCCCAATCGCGTGTGAAACTTCCCGCGCACCCCTGAAATACACGTACCCAGGCCAATCGCGTGTGAAACTTCCCGCACACCCCTGAAATACACATACCCAGACCAATCGCGTGTGAAACTTCCCGCGCACCCCTGAAATACACGTACCCAGACCAATCGCGTGTGAAACTTCCCGCGCACCCCTGAAATACACGTACCCAGCCCAATCACGTGTGAAACTTCCCGCGCACCCCTGAAATACACGTACCAAGCCCAATCGCGTGTGAAACTTCCCGCGCACCCCTGAAATACACGTACCAAGCCCAATCGCGTGTGAAACTTCCCGCGCACCCCTGAAATACACGTACCCAGGCCAATCGCGTGTGAAACTTCCCGCACACCCCTGAAATACACATACCCAGACCAATCGCGTGTGAAACTTCCCGCGCACCCCTGAAATACACGTACCCAGGCCAATCGCGTGTGAAACTTCCCGCGCACCCCTGAAATACACGTACCCAGCCCAATCGCGTGTGAAACTTCCCGCGCACCCCTGAAATACACGTACCCAGCCCAATCACGTGTGAAACTTCCCGCGCACCCCTGAAATACACGTACCAAGCCCAATCGCGTGTGAAACTTCCCGCGCACCCCTGAAATACACGTACCCAGGCCAATCGCGTGTGAAACTTCCCGCACACCCCTGAAATACACATACCCATACCAATCGCGTGTGAAACTTCCCGCGCACCCCTGAAATACACGTACCCAGACCAATCGCGTGTGAAACTTCCCGCGCACCCCTGAAATACACATACCCAGCCCAATCGCGTGTGAAACTTCCCGCGCACCCCTGAAATACACGTACCAAGCCCAATCGCGTGTGAAACTTCCCGCGCACCCCTGAAATACACATACCCAGGTCAATCGCGTGTGAAACTTCCCGCGCACCCATGAAATACACGTACCCAGGCCATTCGCGTGTGAAACTTCCCGCGCACCCCTGAAATACAGTACCCAGCCCAATCGCGTGTGAAACTTCCCGCGCACCCCTGAAATACACGTACCCAGGCCAATCGCGTGTGAAACTTCCCGCGCACCCCTGAAATACACGTACCCAGGCCAATCGCGTGTGAAACTTCCCGCGCACCCCTGAAATACACGTACCCAGGCCAATCGCGTGTGAAACTTCCCGCGCACCCCTGAAATACACGTACCCAGGCCAATCGCGTGTGAAACTTCCCGCGCACCCCTGAAATACACGTACCCAGGCCAATCGCGTGTGAAACTTCCCGCGCACCCCTGAAATACACATACCCAGGCCAATCGCGTGTGAAACTTCCCGCGCACCCCTGAAATACACGTACCCAGGCCAATCGTGTGTGAAACTTCCCGCGCACCCCTGAAATACACGTACCCAGGCCAATCGCGTGTGAAACTTCCCGCGCACCCCTGAAATACACGTACCCAGCCCAATCGCGTGTGAAACTTCCCGCGCACCCCTGAAATACACGTACCCAGCCCAATCGCGTGTGAAACTTCCCGCGCACCCCTGAAATACACGTACCAAGCCCAATCGCGTGTGAAACTTCCCGCGCACCCCTGAAATATACGTACCCAGGCCAATCGCGTGTGAAACTTCCCGCGCACCCCTGAAATACACATACCCAGACCAATCGCATGTGAAACTTCCCGCGCACCCCTGAAATACACGTACCCAGCCCAATCGCGTGTGAAACTTCCCGCGCACCCCTGAAATACACATACCCAGCCCAATCGCGTGTGAAACTTCCCGCGCACCCCTGAAATACACATACCAAGCCCAATCGCGTGTGAAACTTCCCGCGCACCCCTGAAATATACGTACCCAGGCCAATCGCGTGTGAAACTTCCCGCGCACCCCTGAAATACACATACCCAGACCAATCGCATGTGAAACTTCCCGCGCACCCCTGAAATACACGTACCCAGCCCAATCGCGTGTGAAACTTCCCGCGCACCCCTGAAATACACATACCCAGCCCAATCGCGTGTGAAACTTCCCGCGCACCCCTGAAATACACGTACCAAGCCCAATCGCGTGTGAAAGTTCCCGCACACCCCTGAAATACACGTACCCAGGCCCAATCGCGTGTGAAACTTCCCGCGCACCCCTGAAATACACGTACCAAGGCCAATCGCGTGTGAAACTTCCCGCGCACCCCTGAAATACACGTACCCAGCCCAATCGCGTGTGAAACTTCCCGCGCACCCCTGAAATACACGTACCCAGCCCAATCGCGTGTGAAACTTCCCACGCACCCCTGAAATACACGTACCAAGCCCAATCGCGTGTGAAACTTCCCGCGCACCCCTGAAATACACGTACCAAGCCCAATCGCTTGTGAAACTTCCCACGCACCCCTGAAATACACGTACCCAGGCCCAATCGCATGTGAAACTTTCCGCGCACCCCTGAAATACACGTACCAAGCCCAATCGCGTGTTTAACTTCCCGCACACCCCTGAAATACACATACCCAGGCCAATCGCGTGTGAAACTTCCCGCGCACCCCTGAAATACACATACCCAGGCCAATCGCGTGTGAAACTTCCCGCGCACCCCTGAAATACACGTACCCAGGCCAATCGCGTGTGAAACTTCCCGCTCACCCCTGAAATACACGTACCCAGCCCAATCGCGTGTGAAACTTCCCGCGCACCCCTGAAATACACGTACCAAGCCCAATCGCGTGTGAAAGTTCCCGCACACCCCTGAAATACACGTACCCAGGCCCAATCGCGTGTGAAACTTCCCGCGCACCCCTGAAATACACGTACCAAGGCCAATCGCGTGTGAAACTTCCCGCGCACCTCTGAAATACACGTACCCAGCCCAATCGCGTGTGAAACTTCCCGCGCACCCCTGAAATACACGTACCCAGCCCAATCGCGTGTGAAACTTCCCACGCACCCCTGAAATACACGTACCAAGCCCAATCGCGTGTGAAACTTCCCGCGCACCCCTGAAATACACGTACCAAGCCCAATCGCTTGTGAAACTTCCCACGCACCCCTGAAATACACGTACCCAGGCCCAATCGCATGTGAAACTTTCCGCGCACCCCTGAAATACACGTACCAAGCCCAATCGCGTGTTTAACTTCCCGCGCACCCCTGAAATACACATACCCAGGCCAATCGCGTGTGAAACTTCCCGCGCACCCCTGAAATACACATACCCAGGCCAATCGCGTGTGAAACTTCCCGCGCACCCCTGAAATACACGTACCCAGGCCAATCGCGTGTGAAACTTCCCGCTCACCCCTGAAATACACGTACCCAGGTCAATCGCGTGTGAAACTTCCCGCGCACCCCTGAAATACACGTACCCAGGCCAATCGCGTGTGAAACTTCCCGCGCACCCCTGAAATACACGTACCCAGGTCAATCGCGTGTGAAACTTCCCGCGCACCCATGAAATACACGTACCCAGGCCATTCGCGTGTGAAACTTCCCGCGCACCCCTGAAATACAGTACCCAGCCCAATCGCGTGTGAAACTTCCCGCGCACCCCTGAAATACACGTACCCAGGCCAATCGCGTGTGAAACTTCCCGCGCACCCCTGAAATACACGTACCCAGGCCAATCGCGTGTGAAACTTCCCGCGCACCCCTGAAATACACGTACCCAGGCCAATCGCGTGTGAAACTTCCCGCGCACCCATGAAATACACGTACCCAGGCCAATCGCGTGTGAAACTTCCCGCGCACCCCTGAAATACACATACCCAGGCCAATTGCGTGTGAAACTTCCCGCGCACCCCTGAAATACACGTACCCAGGCCAATCGTGAAACTTCCCGCGCACCCCTGAAATACACGTACCCAGGCCAATCGCGTGTGAAACTTCCCGCGCACCCCTGAAATACACGTACCCAGCCCAATCACGTGTGAAACTTCCCGCGCACCCCTGAAATACACGTACCCAGCCCAATCGCGTGTGAAACTTCCCGCGCACCCCTGAAATACACGTACCAAGCCCAATCGCGTGTGAAACTTCCCGCGCACCCCTGAAATACACGTACCCAGGCCAATCGCGTGTGAAACTTCCCGCACACCCCTGAAATACACATACCCAGACCAATCGCGTGTGAAACTTCCCGCGCACCCCTGAAATACACGTACCCAGACCAATCGCGTGTGAAACTTCCCGCGCACCCCTGAAATACACATACCCAGCCCAATCGCGTGTGAAACTTCCCGCGCACCCCTGAAATACACGTACCAAGCCCAATCGCGTGTGAAACTTCCCGCGCACCCCTGAAATACACATACCCAGGTCAATCGCGTGTGAAACTTCCCGCGCACCCATGAAATACACGTACCCAGGCCATTCGCGTGTGAAACTTCCCGCGCACCCCTGAAATACAGTACCCAGCCCAATCGCGTGTGAAACTTCCCGCGCACCCCTGAAATACACGTACCCAGGCCAATCGCGTGTGAAACTTCCCGCGCACCCCTGAAATACACGTACCCAGGCCAATCGCGTGTGAAACTTCCCGCGCACCCCTGAAATACACGTACCCAGGCCAATCGCGTGTGAAACTTCCCGCGCACCCCTGAAATACACGTACCCAGGCCAATCGCGTGTGAAACTTCCCGCGCACCCCTGAAATACACATACCCAGGCCAATTGCGTGTGAAACTTCCCGCGCACCCCTGAAATACACGTACCCAGGCCAATCGTGTGTGAAACTTCCCGCGCACCCCTGAAATACACGTACCCAGGCCAATCGCGTGTGAAACTTCCCGCGCACCCCTGAAATACACGTACCCAGCCCAATCGCGTGTGAAACTTCCCGCGCACCCCTGAAATACACGTACCCAGCCCAATCGCGTGTGAAACTTCCCGCGCACCCCTGAAATACACGTACCAAGCCCAATCGCGTGTGAAACTTCCCGCGCACCCCTGAAATACAGTACCCAGCCCAATCGCGTGTGAAACTTCTCGCGCACCACTGAAATACACGTACCCAGGCCAATCGCGTGTGAAACTTCCCACGCACCCCTGAAATACACGTACCCAGCCCAATCGCGTGTGAAACTTCCCGCGCACCCCTGAAATACACGTACCCAGGCCAATCGCGTGTGAAACTTCCCGCGCACCCCTGAAATACACGTACCCAGGCCAATCGCGTGTGAAACTTCCCGCGCACCCCTGAAATACACGTACCCAGGCCAATCGCGTGTGAAACTTCCCGCGCACCCCTGAAATACACGTACCCAGGCCAATCGCGTGTGAAACTTCCCGCGCACCCCTGAAATACACATACCCAGGCCAATTGCGTGTGAAACTTCCCGCGCACCCCTGAAATACACGTACCCAGGCCAATCGCGTGTGAAACTTCTCGCGCACCCCTGAAATACACGTACCCAGCCCAATCGCGTGTGAAACTTCCCGCGCACCCCTGAAATACACGTACCAAGCCCAATCGCGTGTGAAAGTTCCCGCGCACCCCTGAAATACACGTACCCAGGCCAATCGCGTGTGAAACTTCCCGCGCACCCCTGAAATACACGTACCCAGGCCAATCGCGTGTGAAACTTCCCGCGCACCCCTGAAATACACGTACCCAGGCCAATCGCGTGTGAAACTTCCCGCGCACCCATGAAATACACGTACCCAGGCCAATCGCGTGTGAAACTTCCCGCGCACCCCTGAAATACACATACCCAGGCCAATTGCGTGTGAAACTTCCCGCGCACCCCTGAAATACACGTACCCAGGCCAATCGTGAAACTTCCCGCGCACCCCTGAAATACACGTACCCAGGCCAATCGCGTGTGAAACTTCCCGCGCACCCCTGAAATACACGTACCCAGCCCAATCACGTGTGAAACTTCCCGCGCACCCCTGAAATACACGTACCCAGCCCAATCGCGTGTGAAACTTCCCGCGCACCCCTGAAATACACGTACCAAGCCCAATCGCGTGTGAAACTTCCCGCGCACCCCTGAAATACACGTACCCAGGCCAATCGCGTGTGAAACTTCCCGCACACCCCTGAAATACACATACCCAGACCAATCGCGTGTGAAACTTCCCGCGCACCCCTGAAATACACGTACCCAGACCAATCACGTGTGAAACTTCCCGCGCACCCCTGAAATACACATACCCAGCCCAATCGCGTGTGAAACTTCCCGCGCACCCCTGAAATACACGTACCAAGCCCAATCGCGTGTGAAACTTCCCGCGCACCCCTGAAATACACATACCCAGGTCAATCGTGTGTGAAACTTCCCGCGCACCCATGAAATACACGTACCCAGGCCATTCGCGTGTGAAACTTCCCGCGCACCCCTGAAATACAGTACCCAGCCCAATCGCGTGTGAAACTTCCCGCGCACCCCTGAAATACACGTACCCAGGCCAATCGCGTGTGAAACTTCCCGCGCACCCCTGAAATACACGTACCCAGGCCAATCGCGTGTGAAACTTCCCGCGCACCCCTGAAATACACGTACCCAGGCCAATCGCGTGTGAAACTTCCCGCGCACCCCTGAAATACACGTACCCAGGCCAATCGCGTGTGAAACTTCCCGCGCACCCCTGAAATACACATACCCAGGCCAATTGCGTGTGAAACTTCCCGCGCACCCCTGAAATACACGTACCCAGGCCAATCGTGTGTGAAACTTCCCGCGCACCCCTGAAATACACGTACCCAGGCCAATCGCGTGTGAAACTTCCCGCGCACCCCTGAAATACACGTACCCAGCCCAATCGCGTGTGAAACTTCCCGCGCACCCCTGAAATACACGTACCCAGCCCAATCGCGTGTGAAACTTCCCGCGCACCCCTGAAATACACGTACCAAGCCCAATCGCGTGTGAAACTTCCCGCGCACCCCTGAAATATACGTACCCAGGCCAATCGCGTGTGAAACTTCCCGCGCACCCCTGAAATACACATACCCAGACCAATCGCATGTGAAACTTCCCGCGCACCCCTGAAATACACGTACCCAGCCCAATCGCGTGTGAAACTTCCCGCGCACCCCTGAAATACACATACCCAGCCCAATCGCGTGTGAAACTTCCCGCGCACCCCTGAAATACACATACCAAGCCCAATCGCGTGTGAAACTTCCCGCGCACCCCTGAAATACACGTACCCAGGCCAATCGCGTGTGAAACGTCCCGCGCACTCCTGAAATACACGTACCCAGGCCAATCGCGTGTGAAACTTCTCGTGCACCCCTGAAATACACGTACCCAGGCCAATCGCGTGTGAAACTTCCCACGCACCCCTGAAATACACGTACCCAGCCCAATCGCGTGTGAAACTTCCCGCGCACCCCTGAAATACACGTACCAAGCCCAATCGCGTGTGAAAGTTCCCGCACACCCCTGAAATACACGTACCCAGGCCCAATCGCGTGTGAAACTTCCCGCGCACCCCTGAAATACACGTACCAAGGCCAATCGCGTGTGAAACTTCCCGCGCACCCCTGAAATACACGTACCCAGCCCAATCGCGTGTGAAACTTCCCGCGCACCCCTGAAATACACGTACCCAGCCCAATCGCGTGTGAAACTTCCCACGCACCCCTGAAATACACGTACCAAGCCCAATCGCGTGTGAAACTTCCCGCGCACCCCTGAAATACACGTACCAAGCCCAATCGCTTGTGAAACTTCCCACGCACCCCTGAAATACACGTACCAAGCCCAATCGCGTGTTTAACTTCCCGCGCACCCCTGAAATACACATACCCAGGCCAATCGCGTGTGAAACTTCCCGCGCACCCCTGAAATACACATACCCAGGCCAATCGCGTGTGAAACTTCCCGCGCACCCCTGAAATACACGTACCCAGGCCAATCGCGTGTGAAACTTCCCGCTCACCCCTGAAATACACGTACCCAGCCCAATCGCGTGTGAAACTTCCCGCGCACCCCTGAAATACACGTACCCAGCCCAATCGCGTGTGAAACTTCCCGCGCACCCCTGAAATACACTTACCAAGCCCAATCGCGTGTGAAACTTCCCGCGCACCCCTGAAATACACGTACCCAGCCCAATCGCGTGTGAAACTTCCCGCGCACCCCTGAAATACACTTACCAAGCCCAATCGCATGTGAAACTTCCCGCGCACCCCTGAAATACACGTACCCAGCCCAATCGCGTGTGAAACTTCCCGCGCACCCCTGAAATACACGTACCCAGCCCAATCGCGTGTGAAACTTCCCGCGCACCCCTGAAATACACTTACCAAGCCCAATCGCGTGTGAAACTTCCCGCGCACCCCTGAAATACACGTACCCAGCCCAATCGCGTGTGAAACTTCCCGCGCACCCCTGAAATACACGTACCCAGCCCAATCGCGTGTGAAACTTCCCGCGCACCCCTGAAATACACGTACCCAAGCCCAATCGCGTGTGAAACGTCCCGCGCACACCTGAAATACACGTACCCAGGCCAATCGCGTGTGAAACGTCCCGCGCACTCCTGAAATACACGTACCCAGGCCAATTGCGTGTGAAACTTCTCGCGCACCCCTGAAATACACGTACCCAGGCCAATCGCGTGTGAAACTTCCCACGCACCCCTGAAATACACGTACCCAGCCCAATCGCGTGTGAAACTTCCCGCGCACCCCTGAAATACACGTACCCAGGTCAATCGCTTGTGAAACTTCCCGCGCACCCATGAAATACACGTACCCAGGCCATTCGCGTGTGAAACTTCCCGCGCACCCCTGAAATACAGTACCCAGCCCAATCGCGTGTGAAACTTCTCGCGCACCCCTGAAATACACGTACCCAGGCCAATCGCGTGTGAAACTTCCCACGCACCCCTGAAATACACGTACCCAGCCCAATCGCGTGTGAAACTTCCCGCGCACCCCTGAAATACACGTACCCAGGCCAATCGCGTGTGAAACTTCCCGCGCACCCCTGAAATACACGTACCCAGGCCAATCGCGTGTGAAACTTCCCGCGCACCCCTGAAATACACGTACCCAGGCCAATCGCGTGTGAAACTTCCCACGCACCCCTGAAATACACATACCCAGGCCAATTGCGTGTGAAACTTCCCGCGCACCCCTGAAATACACGTACCCAGGCCAATCGCGTGTGAAACTTCCTGCGCACCCCTGAAATACACGTACCCAGCCCAATCACGTGTGAAACTTCCCGCGCACCCCTGAAATACACGTACCCAGCCCAATCGCGTGTGAAACTTCCCGCGCACCCCTGAAATACACGTACCAAGCCCAATCGCGTGTGAAACTTCCCGCGCACCCCTGAAATACACGTACCCAGGCCAATCGCGTGTGAAACTTCCCGCACACCCCTGAAATACACATACCCAGACCAATCGCGTGTGAAACTTCCCGCGCACCCCTGAAATACACGTACCCAGCCCAATCGCGTGTGAAACTTCCCGCGCACCCCTGAAATACACGTACCAAGCCCAATCGCGTGTGAAACTTCCCGCGCACCCCTGAAATACACGTACCCAGGCCAATCGCGTGTGAAACTTCCCGCACACCCCTGAAATACACATACCCAGACCAATCGCATGTGAAACTTCCCGCGCACCCCTGAAATACACGTACCCAGCCCAATCGCGTGTGAAACTTCCCGCGCACCCCTGAAATACACATACCAAGCCCAATCGTGTGTGAAACTTCCCGCGCACCCCTGAAATACACGTACCCAGGCCAATCGCGTGTTAAACGTCCCACGCACTCCTGAAATACACGTACCCAGGCCAATCGCGTGTGAAACTTCTCGCGCACCCCTGAAATACACGTACCCAGCCCAATCGCGTGTGAAACTTCCCGCGCACCCCTGAAATACACGTACCAAGCGCAATCGCGTGTGAAAGTTCCCGCGCACCCCTGAAATACACGTACCCAGGCCCAATCGCATGTGAAACTTCCCGCACACCCCTGAAATACACATACACAGGCCAATCACGTGTGAAACTTCCCGCGCACCCCTGAAATACACGTACCCAGGCCAATCACGTGTGAAACTTCCCGCGCACCCCTGAAATACACGTACCCAGCCCAATCGCGTGTGAAACTTCCCGCGCACCCCTGAAATACACGTACCCAGCCCAATCGCGTGTGAAACTTCCCACGCACCCCTGAAATACACGTACCAAGCCCAATCGCTTGTGAAACTTCCCACGCACCCCTGAAATACACGTACCCAGGCCCAATCGCATGTGAAACTTTCCGCGCACCCCTGATATACACGTACCAAGCCCAATCGCGTGTTTAACTTCCCGCGCACCCCTGAAATACACATACCCAGGCCAATCGCGTGTGAAACTTCCCGCGCACCCCTGAAATACACATACCCAGGCCAATCGCGTGTGAAACTTCCCGCGCACCCCTGAAATACACGTACCCAGGCCAATCGCGTGTGAAACTTCCCGCGCACCCCTGAAATACACGTACCCAGCCCAATCGCGTGTGAAACTTCCCGCGCACCCCTGAAATACACGTACCCAGCCCAATCGCGTGTGAAACTTCCCGCGCACCCCTGAAATACACGTACCCAGGCCAATCGCGTGTGAAACTTCCCGCGCACCCCTGAAATACACGTACCCAGGCCAATCGCGTGTGAAACTTCCCGCGCACCCCTGAAATACACATACCCAGGCCAATTGCGTGTGAAACTTCCCGCGCACCCCTGAAATACACGTACCCAGGCCAATCGCGTGTGAAACTTCCCGCGCACCCCTGAAATACACATACCCAGCCCAATCACGTGTGAAACTTCCCGCGCACCCCTGAAATACGCGTACCCAGCCCAATCGCGTGTGAAACTTCCCGCGCACCCCTGAAATACACGTACCAAGCCCAATCGCGTGTGAAACTTCCCGCGCACCCCTGAAATACACGTACCCAGGCCAATCGCGTGTGAAACTTCCCGCACACCCCTGAAATACACATACCCAGACCAATCGCATGTGAAACTTCCCGCGCACCCCTGAAATACACGTACCCAGCCCAATCGCGTGTGAAACTTCCCGCGCACCCCTGAAATACACATACCAAGCCCAATCGCGTGTGAAACTTCCCGCGCACCCCTGAAATACACGTACCCAGGCCAATCGCGTGTGAAACGTCCCGCGCACTCCTGAAATACACGTACCCAGGCCAATCGCGTGTGAAACTTCTCGCGCACCCCTGAAATACACGTACCCAGCCCAATCGCGTGTGAAACTTCCCGCACACCCCTGAAATACACGTACCAAGCCCAATCGCGTGTGAAAGTTCCCGCGCACCCCTGAAATACACGTACCCAGGCCCAATCGCATGTGAAACTTCCCGCACACCCCTGAAATACACATACACAGGCCAATCACGTGTGAAACTTCCCGCGCACCCCTGAAATACACGTACCCAGGCCAATCGCGTGTGAAACTTCCCGCGCACCCCTGAAATACACGTACCCAGCCCAATCGCGTGTGAAACTTCCCACGTACCCCTGAAATACACGTACCAAGCCCAATCGCGTGTGAAACTTCCCGCGCACCCCTGAAATACACGTACCAAGCCCAATCGCTTGTGAAACTTCCCACGCACCCCTGAAATACACGTACCCAGGCCCAATCGCATGTGAAACTTTCCGCGCACCCCTGATATACACGTACCAAGCCCAATCGCGTGTTTAACTTCCCGCGCACCCCTGAAATACACATACCCAGGCCAATCGCGTGTTAAACTTCCCGCGCACCCCTGAAATACACATACCCAGGCCAATCGCGTGTGAAACTTCCCGCGCACCCCTGAAATACACGTACCCAGGCCAATCGCGTGTGAAACTTCCCGCTCACCCCTGAAATACACGTACCCAGCCCAATCGCGTGTGAAACTTCCCGCGCACCCCTGAAATACACGTACCCAGCCCAATCGCGTGTGAAACTTCCCGCGCACCCCTGAAATACACGTACCAAGCCCAATCGCGTGTAAAACTTCCCGCGCACCCCTGAAATACACGTACCCAAGCCAATCGCGTGTGAAACGTCCCGCGCACCCCTGAAATACACGTACCCAGGTCAATCGCGTGTGAAACTTCCCGCGCACCCCTGAAATACACGTACCCAGGCCAATCGCGTGTGAAACTTCCCATGCACCCCTGAAATACACGTACCCAGCCCAATCGCGTGTGAAACTTCCCGCGCACCCCTGAAATACACGTACCAAGCCCAATCGCGTGTGAAACTTCCCGCGCACCCCTGAAATACACGTACCAAGCCCAACCGCGTGTGAAACTTCCTGCGCACCCCTGAAATACACGTACCCAGCCCAATCGCGTGTGAAACTTCCCGCGCACCCCTGAAATACACGTACCCAGCCCAATCGCGTGTGAAACTTCCCACGCACCCCTGAAATACACGTACCAAGCCCAATCGCGTGTGAAACTTCCCGCGCACCCCTGAAATACACGTACCCAGCCCAATCGCGTGTGAAACTTCCCGCGCACCCCTGAAATACACGTACCCAGCCCAATCGCGTGTGAAACTTCCCGCGCACCCCTGAAATACACGTACCAAGCCCAATCGCGTGTGAAACTTCCCGCGCACCCCTGAAATGCACGTACCCAGGCCAATCGCGTGTGAAACGTCCCGCGCACCCCTGAAATACACGTACCCAGGTCAATCGCGTGTGAAACTTCCCGCGCACCCCTGAAATACACGTACCCAGGCCAATCGCGTGTGAAACTTCCCATGCACCCCTGAAATACACGTACCCAGCCCAATCGCGTGTGAAACTTCCCACGCACCCCTGAAATACACGTACCAAGCCCAATCGCGTGTGAAACTTCCCGCGCACCCCTGAAATACACGTACCAAGCCCAACCGCGTGTGAAACTTCCCGCGCACCCCTGAAATACACATACCAAGCCCAATCGCGTGTGAAACTTCCCGCGCACCCCTGAAATACACGTACCCAGGCCAATCGCGTGTGAAACTTCCCGCGCACCCCTGAAATACACGTACCCAGCCCAATCGCGTGTGAAACTTCCCACGCACCCCTGAAATACACGTACCAAGCCCAATCGCGTGTGAAACTTCCCGCGCACCCCTGAAATACACGTACCCAGGCCAATCGCGTGTGAAACTTCCCGCACAACCCTGAAATACACATACCCAGTCCAATCGCGTGTGAAACTTCCCACGCACCCCTGAAATACACGTACCAAGCCCAATCGCGTGTGAAACTTCCCACGCACCCCTGAAATACACGTACCAAGCCCAACCGCGTGTGAAATTTCCCGCGCACCCCTGAAATACACGTACCAAGCCCAATCGCGTGTGAAACTTCCCACGCACCCCTGAAATACACGTACCCAGGCCAATCGCGTGTGAAACTTCCCGCGCACCCCTGAAATACACGTACCCAGCCCAATCGCGTGTGAAACTTCCCGCGCACCCCTGAAATACACGTACCCAGCCCAATCGCGTGTGAAACTTCCCACGCACCCCTGAAATACACGTACCAAGCCCAATCGCGTGTGAAACTTCCCACGCACCCCTGAAATACACGTACCGAGTCCAATCGCGTGTGAAACTTCCAGCGCACCCCTGAAATACACGTACCCAGACCCAATCGCATGTGAAACTTCCCGCGCACCCCTGAAATACACGTACCAAGCCCAATCGCGTGTGAAACTTCCCGTGCACCCCTGAAATACACGTACCCAGGCCAATCGCGTGTGAAACTTCCCGCGCACCCCTGAAATACACATACCCAGTCCAATCGCGTGTGAAACTTCCCGCGCACCCCTGAAATACACGTACCCAGACCAATCGCGTGTGAAACTTCACACGCACCCCTGAAATACACGTACCCAGCCCAATCGCGTGTGAAACTTCCCGCGCGCCCCTGCAATACACGTACCAAGCCCAATCGCGTGTGAAACTTCCCGCGTGCCCCTGAAATACACGTACCAAGCCCAACCGCATGTGAATCTTCCCGCGCACCCCTGAAATACACGTACCCAGGCCCAATCGCATGTGAAACTTCCCGTGCACCCCTGAAATACACATACACAGGCCAATCGCGTGTGAAACTTCCCACGCACCCCTGAAGTACACGTACCCAGGCCCAATCGCATGTGAAACTTCCCGTGCACCCCTGAAATACACATACACAGCCCAATCGCGTGTGAAACTTCCCACGTACCCCTGAAATACACGTACCAAGCCCAATCGCGTGTGAAACTTCCCGCGCACCCCTGAAATACACGTACCAAGCCCAATCGCTTGTGAAACTTCCCACGCACCCCTGAAATACACGTACCCAGGCCCAATCGCATGTGAAACTTTCCGCGCACCCCTGATATACACGTACCAAGCCCAATCGCGTGTTTAACTTCCCGCGCACCCCTGAAATACACATACCCAGGCCAATCGCGTGTGAAACTTCCCGCGCACCCCTGAAATACACATACCCAGGCCAATCGCGTGTGAAACTTCCCGCGCACCCCTGAAATACACGTACCCAGGCCAATCGCGTGTGAAACTTCCCGCTCACCCCTGAAATACACGTACCCAGCCCAATCGCGTGTGAAACTTCCCGCGCACCCCTGAAATACACGTACCCAGCCCAATCGCGTGTGAAACTTCCCGCGCACCCCTGAAATACACGTACCAAGCCCAATCGCGTGTAAAACTTCCCGCGCACCCCTGAAATACACGTACCCAAGCCAATCGCGTGTGAAACGTCCCGCGCACCCCTGAAATACACGTACCCAGGTCAACCGCGTGTGAAACTTCCCGCGCACCCCTGAAATACACGTACCCAGGCCAATCGCGTGTGAAACTTCCCATGCACCCCTGAAATACACGTACCCAGCCCAATCGCGTGTGAAACTTCCCGCGCACCCCTGAAATACACGTACCAAGCCCAATCGCGTGTGAAACTTCCCGCGCACCCCTGAAATACACGTACCAAGCCCAACCGCGTGTGAAACTTCCCGCGCACCCCTGAAATACACGTACCCAGCCCAATCGCGTGTGAAACTTCCCGCGCACCCCTGAAATACACGTACCCAGCCCAATCGCGTGTGAAACTTCCCACGCACCCCTGAAATACACGTACCAAGCCCAATCGCGTGTGAAACTTCCCGCGCACCCCTGAAATACACGTACCCAGCCCAATCGCGTGTGAAACTTCCCGCGCACCCCTGAAATACACGTACCCAGCCCAATCGCGTGTGAAACTTCCCGCGCACCCCTGAAATACACGTACCAAGCCCAATCGCGTGTGAAACTTCCCGCGCACCCCTGAAATGCACGTACCCAGGCCAATCGCGTGTGAAACGTCCCGCGCACCCCTGAAATACACGTACCCAGGTCAATCGCGTGTGAAACTTCCCGCGCACCCCTGAAATACACGTACCCAGGCCAATCGCGTGTGAAACTTCCCATGCACCCCTGAAATACACGTACCCAGCCCAATCGCGTGTGAAACTTCCCACGCACCCCTGAAATACACGTACCAAGCCCAATCGCGTGTGAAACTTCCCGCGCACCCCTGAAATACACGTACCAAGCCCAACCGCGTGTGAAACTTCCCGCGCACCCCTGAAATACACATACCAAGCCCAATCGCGTGTGAAACTTCCCGCGCACCCCTGAAATACACGTACCCAGGCCAATCGCGTGTGAAACTTCCCGCGCACCCCTGAAATACACGTACCCAGCCCAATCGCGTGTGAAACTTCCCACGCACCCCTGAAATACACGTACCAAGCCCAATCGCGTGTGAAACTTCCCGCGCACCCCTGAAATACACGTACCCAGGCCAATCGCGTGTGAAACTTCCCGCACAACCCTGAAATACACATACCCAGTCCAATCGCGTGTGAAACTTCCCACGCACCCCTGAAATACACGTACCAAGCCCAATCGCGTGTGAAACTTCCCACGCACCCCTGAAATACACCTACCAAGCCCAACCGCGTGTGAAATTTCCCGCGCACCCCTGAAATACACGTACCAAGCCCAATCGCGTGTGAAACTTCCCACGCACCCCTGAAATACACGTACCCAGGCCAATCGCGTGTGAAACTTCCCGCGCACCCCTGAAATACACGTACCCAGCCCAATCGCGTGTGAAACTTCCCGCGCACCCCTGAAATACACGTACCCAGCCCAATCGCGTGTGAAACTTCCCACGCACCCCTGAAATACACGTACCAAGCCCAATCGCGTGTGAAACTTCCCACGCACCCCTGAAATACACGTACCGAGTCCAATCGCGTGTGAAACTTCCAGCGCACCCCTGAAATACACGTACCCAGACCCAATCGCATGTGAAACTTCCCGCGCACCCCTGAAATACACGTACCAAGCCCAATCGCGTGTGAAACTTCCCGTGCACCCCTGAAATACACGTACCCAGGCCAATCGCGTGTGAAACTTCCCGCGCACCCCTGAAATACACATACCCAGTCCAATCGCGTGTGAAACTTCCCGCGCACCCCTGAAATACACGTACCCAGACCAATCGCGTGTGAAACTTCCCACGCACCCCTGAAATACACGTACCCAGCCCAATCGCGTGTGAAACTTCCCGCGCGCCCCTGCAATACACGTACCAAGCCCAATCGCGTGTGAAACTTCCCGCGTGCCCCTGAAATACACGTACCAAGCCCAACCGCATGTGAATCTTCCCGCGCACCCCTGAAATACACGTACCCAGGCCCAATCGCATGTGAAACTTCCCGTGCACCCCTGAAATACACATACACAGGCCAATCGCGTGTGAAACTTCCCACGCACCCCTGAAGTACACGTACCCAGGCCATTCACGTGTTAAACTTCCCGCGCACCCCTGAAATACACGTACCCAGTCCAATCGGGTGTGAAACTTCCCGCACACCCCCGTAATACACGTACCCCACTCGCACAGGCCCTTTCGCGTGTGAAAGTTCCCGCGAACCCCGTAATACATGTACCCTGCTGAAATCACGTGTGAAACTTCCCGCGAACCCCAGTAATACACGTACCCCACTCGCGCAGGCCCTTTCGCGTGTGAAACTTCACGCGCACCCCTGTAATACACGTTCCCCGCTTGGCTTTTGCTGTTTTGCAGCCCTGTAAACTTGTCCAGGGTTAGCGCAGCCCTTTGCGCTGAATTGGGAATTTTGATGGCTTTTCCTTGCGCGAGGGCGTTCTTGGGGGCGTAACTGGCGCTGCTGCAGGGTTGCTGCGCCACTCTGCGCCACGGCTGGTTTTGGGGGTTAAAATCCATGAATACGCTGTGCGCGAAAATCGATTTTAGCGCACGCGGCTGGCGCAGACATTCGCGCGCGCACACTGTGCGCCAGCCGCGTGTGCCACTTTTGTGCGAAATTCTATGAATTACCCTCAAAATCTGTACAAGACTCCATTTATGTGATGTCAATTTGGGGAAGATTGAAGCAAGTATTGCCACAAGCAAATTAATACTAGTGAAGAAGTTAACCGACAGAACTTGAATAAGTCTCCATATATGAGATGTCACTATGGAGAAGGTTGAAACAAGTAGTACCTAAAGGCAATGAATTATAAACAGTGAAGGAGTACAACTGTGTTATACTGAAAGAGAACATTGTAGGAAGTCCTGGTGAGGGAAGCACATCAGGCAATGAGCTTTTGGGAGAAGATACCTGGCTGGGAGTATACCAAGGGGTCTAGAAAGGCTAAAGGGGGATTCCTGGCTGGGGTGCATACCAGGTAATTCATTTAAAATATGAGAAAGAGAACATTGTAAGAGGGTCTGGTGAAAGAAGCACATCAGGCAATTAATCTTTGGGAGGAAAGATACCTTGCAAGAGAGTATACCAGGGGATCTGCAAAACCCAGAAGGTTTTGTGGCAGGAGAGTATACCAGGGGATCTGCAATACCTAGAAGTTTTCCTGGCAGGGGAGTATACCAGGAAACAATCCTTAAGAAAGTGTTGTGTGAAAGAGACATTTCTACTACTCTTGAGGAATCATTGGGCCTGATTACAACTCCGGCGGTAGACGTGCTGGTAAAAATGGCAGGCTGACACCGGAGTTGTGTTTTTTAATGGCGCCTGGATTTAGGGAATCACTGGGGCATTACACCCCCTGCGGTCCGTAACGCCATGCCGCCGGAAAATGTTACTCCCCATTCCCATTTGAATCCCATAGGACTCAATGTGAATGGGGAGGACGGAAGCACTGGCACTGTGTGCAACAGTGCTGGTGCTTCCGTCAAAACCTGTCAGCGGCTGCTGTCCCACCCGGCAGGTCTGACCTGGCGGGCGGTACGGCAGCCACTCACAGAACTCAGAGTGTACCGGCCCGGTAACAACAGTGCTGGTACACTTACCAGCACAGTTGTTACCGGACCCGCACACTCGTAATGAGGCCCATTGTTTGGAAAAGACACCTTTTGCCATCTTCAAGAAAGTGTTGTGTGAAAGAGACATTTCTACTACTCTTGAGCAATCATTGTTTGAAAAGACACTTTTGGCCATCCTTAAAAAGTTTCTGTGTAAAAGAGACACTTTTGCTATTCTTCACGAGACACTTTTTGCCATCCCTAAGAGAGTATTGTATGAAATAGACGATTCTGCTATACTTAGGGAATCATTGTTTGAAAAGGATACTTTCACCATCCTATCTAAAACAATCCAGGGGAAGGGAAGCACCACCTGGATTCAAGTAAATTGTTTGTTGAATTTTCATATTTAATTTTTACACACTTTTTGCTAAACCAAAACAGAGACACTTAGACCTTTTCATTGCATCATTTTGACGACGAGACACAGAGGGATTTTAGTTTTAGTTTCCTAGGAATGGAAATGCTTTTTTCCAATCAAATTTCTTTAATAAAGATGTCTGATGTTGAAAACATTGCAAGTTTATGTCCGCCTCTCATTTCTAACCACTCACAGACACCAGCAACAAAAGGCATGTTATAAACATCCAACTATTCTCTGAATCACAACATTCACAGCACTCGTACGTTTACCTATGCTTCAGACCAGTACAACAGTGCATTCATACCAACTGCACAAAAAAATACCAGTGGGGCAGTCTGAATGCACCCGATAAACCAACAACGGCAGTGTACAATCTCACCCAGCGCAACCATAGGGTGACTCTAAAATGCAAATCAAGTAATAATAGCTTAGAAGAATCATCAGCACAAACATGCACCTATAAAAGCAATAAGATGAAAATAGCATCAGGATAATATGCACATATAAATAAAAAAACTTTAAAATAACATCAATATAAACATGCATATGTAATAGAACTAGCATTGCAATAACATCAGCATGCCCCTCAAATAAACCTCCGCCAAGGAAGACTTCAGAGCCCTCTGCCCACCTAGGAAACTACCACTACTCTGTGGGAAAGCACTCTCAAGTTTCCTACAGGTACAAGACGCAGACCAAAGCAGAGGGCTGATCTGTCCATGTCACTAAACTGAGGGCCACTATATGTACAGCTACACTAGACATCAAACCGACCGAAGTACAGGACACACAGTATTAAATACTACTGTAGCTGTGAAGTACAAGCTGACGTGAGACCACTATGCATGCCGGCATAACAGTGACTATCCTGAGAAATCTTTGCCTGCAATTACTAAACAAAACTAAACTACAGCTACACTAAATTCCACAAAGTATCTTTGGCCAAAGATTGCTATGTATAACTAGATCCATTGGAAAACTACATCAGGTATTTGTATTTGACACAGTAATTCCCACTATTAAGGTACCCCCTTTCAAGCCATTACCAGCATTGAAATGCAGTAAGGAATCTGTCCTGCGAAGGTGGATGGACACATGCAACATAGCCTTTCCAGATTAATAATTGAGGTGGACCTGTCCCAAAATGCTTTGTCTTGCATCCAGTCCCACCCTTCTGAACTTGTCGGTTGGTAGATCTGTGAAGAAACTCAGCCCTTAGCGTCTTCAAATCGAGCCTCGGAATAGGAATCCGGTCAGTAATAGTCAACGCTGAGGACATCTCAAAGTTCTTCATTCTCAAAAACACAATCACTGATATCTAAAACCCTTTGCGTGCCGATAAGAGTTCCTTCCATGCTCCCACTGTTAATAGCCTTCAGTTTAGCAGAATCGGGGGACCTTGATCACTCAGCACCACTTTACGCATTAAGAAGGTAACCATTCTTTTGCATCAAATGCGACAGTAGACATGCATTATCGTCAGTGCTTAATTTGTAAAAAAAATAAGTGCCAGTGCCCAAATAATATTGGCCCCATAATGCCGGGTGCGGCCCAGCCCAGTTCAGTACTAGACCTAGATCGGCCCACCACCAGCCCATCACACTGCTGCTGCTCCATGTCACATGTTTGGCGCTGCAGCAACTGCTGGCACAGGCTAGTAGTGGGATGGATGGGGAAGGGCACACCTCCTCACGGGAACTCTTTGAGCTCTCATTACCATTAAACTTTGCACTGGAATTGCCTGCAAGTGTTTGTTTAAAGCAGTCTTCTGAGAGTTAATGACTTAAAATTGGAGTTGTAAACACGCTACTGGTATAGTAAAAATGTCTTACCATGCAGCTCCTCCAGCCATTCCATTTATAAACACACAAAGCCAACATTTCTGGCTTGTGCATAGGTTTTAAGCTTTTGCCAGTCAGTGCTATTAGATACCAAGGTACCATTTTGCACCTGGCTGCTACAAACAGCTGTGCCTAAGTGCCTTTCCCATGCCTACACAAAAGCCCAAACTGTTGGCATTGCCAATGCTTGTTTTTGTTAGGTGCAGGAGCACCGTGGCGTGCTCCCTTCTTTGTGTCAGCAGCATGTGTGTACTCTTGCACACCTAGCACCCCCACCCACCACTTATGGGCTTTTCTCTTGTCACTCCGTGTTTGCAGGCACCCCCTTGAGCAGTACGTGTCCTTGCATTAGTTCGTTGCACTAAATTCCTGTTATGAACCAGCATTGGCAAAAGTTAACCGCTGGGGTTTAAATGTACAATCTGCAGGTTATGTACAGATCACTGCAGTATGGCACAACCGTCTACTTAGCTGTCTCTCTGGAATTAGTCTATAGTTTGCAGGCCACATACATCTGCAGCAGCCGCATGAACCTGCCAAGCTATCATCCAGGGATTGGACCCAATCACCAGCATGCTAACATCCTGAGCTATTTTACAGGGATAAGAACCTATGACAATCAGGCTACATCCAAATCTCTACAGCAGGTGCATTAACCTTCTTAGCTATTTTACTGGAATTGTCTTTTGACCTGCAGGTTACACAAATGTGGCGGCCGTAACTACTGACATGGAGGACATGGAGGAAGCCCCCTCAATACTATTGCAACAGAGAACTTACAGTGCCCACCCCTAGGACAAGTAGACTTAGGAAGGGCAAAAACTCAAACCCGGCTGTGTTTTGGGGCAACCTTTGATTTACATAGGCTGCACTACTTTCAAAGGTTCCTTAATTATAAAGGCCACGTCACAAACTCCCTAGCCTTAGGTTATGCTCACAAATATTGCGTGTGACTCATTAGGCCCCTACCCTGTCACAGGAAGACTGCACAAGTTTGGGACGTTAAAACCCATTTTCCGCGTGGAGTAATTGGACACTCCATACACAAAGCCAAGGCAAATTCCAGGAAAACACAGCACAGGCTCATCTGTGGGAAGCAAGTGAAAGGACAAAGGCCACTTTAGGAATTAACGTTGTGCTGTCTCATTCCCCTAGCCTGACAGGCTGACACTCATCAAGGGCTCGCAGGCCACCCTAGGTCATTCCCCTAGCCTGACAGGTTGACACTCATCAAGGGCTCTGATATAATGTTGAGGTAAAGTCACAGCAGGGCACTCCCTATTCTGTTTCTTTTAGGCCTTAAATTGTATTACTGCCTGGGTCTTGGGCAGGCATAAGTGTACAATGGAAAGCGCTACCAGTAACAGCCTCTTTCTATGGCAAGTCACAGCCCACTGAGAAAAGGTCATTAGTATCCCACAGCCCCTCATTCTGTGTATACGCCACAGAAAATGCACCATATACATACACCTGTTTTCAGAACTTATCATTCAGTGACGTGGCTAGTTTGTTGGCATGACGCCCGTATGCTTAGACGTTTTATTCACAAGCTGCTTTGGTGAAACCTGGTTGTGCATGGACAATGTCATGGACGAGGGGGTGAAATGGTGTTACAAACTCGTGGATTTCTGGAATAAGGGGCGTATAAAATGAATATCAGAAATATCAGAAACAAGTAGGTTGGGAGTGGGGGTTAGAATGCAGACAAGCATGTGTACCACTTAAGGCAGCGTGCGTGCCACCACAGGCGCCTAGCTCCTCGAGGCAGCTTAAGCCACATTTTTATATGAAGAGTAGAAACGTGAGATACATGACGCATGAGCGTGTCCATCTGGTGTTAAAATGAAGGCAGTAGATTGCGCAGACCTTCTCCTGTGTGCGCCTGGCTACTGACAGGCCCCGGGGAGAAAAGGTGTGGGCCAGGCGAGCAGCCGCTGCAGTGATGGGCCAAAAACCCTCTGTGCAGCTGTTTGTGAATAAGGGAGGCGCTCTGAAACGCCTCCGCCAGTTGGGCCATCCGCCGTTTTCCAGACTCTTAGCGGGGAGATCCCCATTGGACACCCCCACCTCCTTAGGTCATTATCATAACACAATGAAATGAATAAATGAATACACAGACAACTGTATTAAAGTTCTTTGGAAAAACACAAGGTCACAGTTTATTTTGGAGCAAGACAACTTGGGACGGTCCCAGCCACATTACAAACAGTCAGATACGGGTGAACCATGTCACCACTTTAGCCACTGGCCAAACTGACAAAACTGCTGGTTATTCCAGCTACACTGAGCCAGCAGGAATCAGGGGCACTGACCAGGATGATTGTTGGCCTAAAGCCCTAAGGAAGGGAGTCAGTGCCCGTCGAGGGATCGGCTCGAGCCCGGCCAATCCCGAGCCGCTGCAGCTGCAGCGTGAAGTACCTCATTGGCTAGGACCGCCCCGATACTCCACCTGTAACAAGAAACGAAAATATTAGGAACAACTCAAACAACACACTAACTTATTTTATCAATACTTCTACTATGGCACTCTACTAATTCTATTGATGATGCGAAAGCGTCACCCTACTCCTACCACCGGTCTGCACGTATTACTCCAGTTTTAAAACTTACCAATCTTCAACCTGTTTAACCTCAGCATTATATTCTCAGGCGTGGGTGGGTGGGTGTCAATTCACACTGGGCGGGAGCTGCTGGGCAAAGAGACTGATGGCCAGCAGCTCCCGCCCTTATAAGTGTCCGCAGGGGGACCTGACCGGAAGCCAGGTCCCCCTCGGAACGCCTCTTCCCCTTCAGAGGAGGAGAGGAAGAGGAGAGAGGCCTGACCAGCGACCGGAAGGGGGTGGCCAGAAGGGACAGCCCGCTATGTAGGCTGTCCCTCTAGCGCCCCCTGCGGGGGCCGGTCAGCCTCTTAGCGGGGAGATCCCCATTGGACACCCCCACCTCCTTAGGTCATTATCATAACACAATGAAATGAATAAATAAATACACAGACAACTGTATTAAAGTTCTTTGGAAAAACACAAGGTCACAGTTTATTTTGGAGCAAGACAACTTGGGACGGTCCCAGCCACATTACAAACAGTCAGATACGGGTGAACCATGTCACCACTTTAGCCACTGGCCAAACTGACAAAACTGCTGGTTATTCCAGCTACACTGGCACAGCCAGCAGGAATCAGGGGCACTGACCAGGATGATTGTTGGCCTAAAGCCCTAAGGAAGGGAGTCAGTGCCCGTCGAGGGATCGGCTCGAGCCCGGCCAATCCCGAGCCGCTGCAGCGTGAAGTACCTCATTGGCTAGGACCGCCCCGATACTCCACCACGCTTTGATGGTGGCTGACGCTGCCATCAATGCCCCCAAACCCTAGGACCTTGCTTCTCCTTCAAATTTACTAGACAATTACAGCTTACCATACTCACCATTGAATTCATCTGCAACCTGCCCTCTTTAGCTCGCCCAATAAAGCCGTTAGGAAAACATCGTTGCCTTTATCAGATAGGTGGACCCCATCCGCTTCAAAATGGGAAGGCAAGGAGCTCAAACAGCAGTGCCCTACGTACCCCAGGCCCTCTGCCTTGGTGAATTTCGCAACACTTCTGTTGAGGCGCTTTCTGGATTTCTCCATGCCGGCTACAGAAATGGCGTCTCTCCATACTTGCCTTTGCACGACTTCTGACCAGAATATTTCTGTGCCTGGCAACTCCTGCGCCATTATACGCAAAGTAACCTGTATTTGTGCGAGCAAGCGTCCGTGACCCAACTTGGCCAGATCGCTGCCCCCCTAATGAATCAATAACCACCTTGGTGCCCGCTGCCACTGGAGTTGCCAGTGAATTGCCGGCAGCAAGGAATGCCACCTCATGCCAGGAGTGCCCAGCCACACACACTCGGTACCCTTGAAACCCAGGTTGTGGCCGATCGTCCATTGCCTGGCCCTTTTTTCAGCGCGTGTCACAAATGAGTGGCCGATCAGCCATACTGCATCATCTAAGGGGAAAAAACATACCATACCATAAATTCTTTGATCCGCCCGGATCCAACACCCACACTACTCCGCCCCGCCCTTGAGTGCCCTCTGTATCTAGTATTATTCAGGAGATGCATTATGCTGGGGGCGGACATACAATCGATAACGGCCCGACTCCCACCTCCCCACCTTCATGATTGCCTGTGGAGACATGCCCTGCTGAAAGGCAGTGGTAGCTGCGCCTATCCTGAAACTATGGGTGGACCATCCCTCCCCCTGAATTCCCAAGGCCTTCAAGGCCATTGTCAGCACCTTGCGAAATTGAAATACAGAGAGGGGGGAAGTGTCGGCGTGGGTTAGCAGGGGGCCAGCGCTTGTAGCTCTTATTTATATAAACCTCTTGAAAAGGTGCACAGGGCAGCAATCCGCCAGGGGGGCCCCATGTAGGCATATGTGAAAACCTTTTCCCTGCTGATCCGTCTTGCTTTTCCTCAACCATATACTGACCCCTTCACCTGAGTCTTTGTGGAACAGGGATACATCACCCAAAGCAATGGCCCTCCCAGATGTGTCTTTCTTGGATGCAGAAACTAGCTCACTAATCCTAAAGGCCCCAAAAAAGGCCCATGCGAACGCCAACCTGAATAGCGCTGTTTCGTATTCACTAAAGCATATGCTAGGTAATGTGGCCAACAGCCTCACCAATAACCCAAAGTCAATTGGTTTGCGCACATCCTCAGACCTTGGCTCCGAACGGGCCCAGCCTTTCAATGCCGAGCGCACCAAAAACCCCTTTGTGGGATCACCTCTCCCCTCCAATTTGGAGTGGAAGGCAACCGCCGCCAGATGCGATGCCGCCCAACTCTTTGACATTCCTTCTGAGTGTGCCCAAACCACAAAAGTGCGTACCTGTTCCTCCGCGGTCTGTTTTTCGCACTGTAGATAAGAAATCACACTCTTGAACTTACCATAACCTTGCTGGTATCTGCATCTTACTCCGGGCGTGAGTGAGCGCTCACTCAACTCTGCGAGTGCCCTGTCCACACCACCAACTGCCACCATTCCTTTTTGAACTGTGCTCCCTCCAGCTTGCCCTCCGGGTGGGCATTCCGGAACTTGGACCACTGAAAGCGAGAAAGAGCGTCAGCAGCAACATTTGCAGTGCCCGGCACATGTCGAGCCCTAAATTCAATGTTATGATATAAACACACTTCCACTAGTTATCTGAGCAAGCTCAACATTGCTGGGCAAGAAGCAGACTGTAAGTTAATGGCTTGTACTACCGCATTGTTGTCGGACCAAAAACGTACCCTCTTGTTGGCCAGAATCATAGGCCATAACAACAATGCGACAACAATGGGGAACATCTCTAGGACCATTATGTTTTTTGTTCTGCCCTTCTTGTGCCACTGCTGCGGCCACTTCTGAGCACACCACTCAGGCCCTAGGATCACACCGAAACCTTCGCTTCCTGCAGCATCCGAAAACATCTGTAGCTCGGCGCTGGTTTCCCACGGGGTTCGCCACATCTGAACCCCATTGAAGCTATCTAAGAATCTGCACCACATCTTTAAGTCCTCTTTGAGGGCAGCGCTTAATCTAATGTGGTGTTGCTTCTGAGCCACACCAGCTGTTGCCCTGGCCAGCCTTCGTGCAAAGACCCTCCCTGCTGGGATGACTTAGGCCGCAAAATTCAGCTTACCCAGGAGTTGCTGCATCTTTTCCAGGGTGGTCCTGTCCTTCGACAAATTATTCATAATCTCAGCGTTTAGGCCTTTGACTTTATCCTCTGGTAACCTGCAAGTCCCCTTAACAGTGTCAATCTCAATGCCAAGGAATGTTAAAACCCTACATGGACCCTCTGTCTTCCCAGGCGCTAAGGGAACCCCCATCTTTCCCATCAATTGCTGAAAGGCAGACATTGCACTTGAACAGTCATCGGACCCATCCTTGCCAGTAAATAAAAAATCGTCTAGGTAATGGACCATAGCCCTCCGCTGCTCTCTTCTGCGCGCCGCCCATTCAAGGAACGTGCTGAATGCTTCGAAAAAGGAACAAGACACTGAGCACCCCATGGGCATGCATTTTAAAGAAACCCTCCTTCCAATGGAATCCCAACAAATGAAAGCTGGCCGGATTTACAGGTAATAAGCGAAATGCAGATTCTATATCCACCTTGGCCATCAGAGCCCCTTTCCCCATATTGGCAACAACCAGCATAGCCTGATCAAAAGAAGCATAGTGGACAGAGCATGTCTCAGGGCTCAACCAATCGTTGACAGACTCTCCTTTTGGGTATGAAAGGTGGTGGATGAGCCTGTACTTACCTTTTTCCTTTTTGGGACCTATGCCCAGTGGTGACACAATGAAGTTAGGGAGGGGTGGGGCATCAAATGGCCCCGCAATCCTGCCTAGTTCCAGTTCTTTGCTCACTTTTCTATCAACTTCCCCCGGCAGGTCCCTTGCTGAAAGTAGGTTCTTGGCAAAGCGGCAGGTGTGGGGTCCCTCGTAAGGGATAACAAACCCTTCCGTGAAACCCCGAAATAGCAAATCCCTCTCGCGCTGTTTGGGGTAGTGGTTTAGATGTTCACCTAAAACCTGTAAGTTAACTGGAGAGGGGCCCTTAGTGGACAAATCCAGTCTCTGTGCTGCTGCGCTGATTGCCGGGGGCGGGAGGGAAATGGTAGTGGACTTACTGGCCTTTCCGCTGACCTCTGCCAGCGGAGACACCTTCCCCCTTGAAACATTTGACCAGGGGATGGTTCCCACCACATTTCCCACACTCGTGGCTGTACCTACACTTCGGACCCCAGTTGCAGCTGCCTTTATTAAAATAACGGCATGTTCTGTTCCCTGTTTTCTTCTCCTCTTTAGTTCCCTTTGCAACACCAGATCCTGTGGCTCCTGACCCCCCCGTCCCTGGGGGGCATTGTGAAAGGGTTGCCCCTTACCCCCACTATTTTGCTTACCATACCAATTACTCTTACCGCTTTTTTGGACATCAGCCCATCCAATGCTCTTCCTTTGCTTACCACCCATGAAAGAGACCCAAGCATCCATCATCTTTTGGTCCCAAGTCATCTCGGGGCATTGCTCCATCATAAATCTAAATTTCCTGTCATAATCGATCCACCCGGTAGAACCGTACTCTTTTGCCTCCTCTACAATGGATTCCCTATATTTGACCAAACCTGGTCCATGCTTAGGGTTCTTTTCCATCACTATTACTGACAGTATAGCGAACGCTTTCTCCCAGTTAGCGATGTTCTCCTCTGGATGATACTTACGGTGCCTCTTATTATTCTCCTCCGCACTTAAGGTGACATTGGGACCGGCATCTTCTATTGCCAAAAGGCTGAATATGTCAATATTCTTCCTAGCCCATATCTGTTCTTTAATGTCCTGTGGTATATGCCATGCCAAGGATGACCTGCCCGACAACAAAGGTGCAACTGTCACGGGCTGCACAGCACCCGAAGGTACAGTAGGTGGGGGAAGAGGTGGGATGACCGGGTTGATGCCTGGCCCCAGGGCTGTTGCAGGGGCGGTGGGTGTGGAAGCGGTGGGTGGATTGTTATTAGTAATGCCCACATTGGTACCCTCCCACACGCTCCTAGCCACTGGTAATTTGTCCGCTGCCACCACAGCAGGCGCCCCACTGCCCTCAACTAACAACAACAATTCCTCCAAAATCATCCCAAACCTTTCATTCCCAACTGCACCGCTGACTGATGGTGTCACCTCTGAGTTAGCAGCAGACACCTGTAACAGGGGTGGTGCTATGGTCAATTGCGCTTGATTTATACTCATAACCCCTGGCCCCGCCATCGCCACTTGCCCAAGTTCGCTTGTAGTTTGAACAGCAGGCGACACCTGCAACACCTCTGTTTTCTTACCCTTCTGCTGGCGTTTTCTTTTTGCAGGTAAGGGCTTTAGTGTGATTTCGCTGGGGGGGGTGTCAACCACGGGGGTTGGACAGATTTGCGCCTCTACCACCACTTGTTGGGGGGGCAGCGGTTGCTTCCTGGCTAACAATTTCTTAGCCCAGCCCTTCCCCTCACTGCGCATCCTTTCTTGGAATAACGCCCATATGGCCCCTTCGTCCTCTTCCTCTCTTGAACCCGGGGTGTTGGGCACTTCTTCAATTGAGTGGAACAGGTCCTGAGAATCCTCCACAGACGACATTCTATACTAGAAATGGGAAAGAGTTCAATCAATACCCCCTTTAGTGTATTAAACGGTGCTGGGCCCAAGAAGTGCCTTGACTAGCCCCCTGTCGCCAACTTGATGAAAAAACAGTATTACATGCCCTGTACCTTACCACTCTTCTGTCTTTTGGAAAAAAGGGGGGGGTTAGATCCCTCTTATCTGCAGCTTCTTTGCCCGACCTGTATTCAAATTAAAGCATGAAGTTCAACATAATGGGCAAAACAGAATAAACATGAAAACACCCCAGAGATGTTTCATCCTGTTAAATTATTCCATCAAATAATTTTGCTTTTATAAAGCGCTACAAACCCTCCGGTGTCTGAGCGCTGCCTGCTGTTACCCACGGTGTGTGGTGCTCATTTATCGACCTCGGAAGGATGAAAGGCTGAGATTCGGCCCTGCCGGGATTAGAACCTGCGTTTGCAGGCTCTGAAGGGATGTCAAAGCGAGTGCTCTACTCGCTGTGCCACTTGACCGGACAGTTAAGGCCCAAAAAGAAGAAACCCGAAAAACAACCTTGCTTCCCTTTCTTGGAGCAGCAGCTGTGTAAACGTGTTCCGCATTGTGAGGCATGGCGGCCCTAATCCATACCACGGGTTGCCCTCTAACTACATTCCTCGGCCTATTGAAGACCCGACCAGGCGACCTCGCCGCATCATTGCCACAAAAAGTACATTAGAGAAAAACAAACATGCACCGGAGGTTCCGGACAATGGATTAGAACTCAGGTCCCCAGCATTCCGAGAGCAATCACGTACCAGTTGAGCCACTGCTGGACGTGCTAACATCTACTTACATTTGACCATGATGTGATTCGAACACGCAACTTTCTGATCTGCCACCGAGCCCGCGCACTCGAAACTATACATTATGTGCCGCGCGGCGGGCTGCGTAAACTTTTTAGCTTGCAACCTTTAACTATGCAACGTCACTCTGCGGGCTTTAATAATAATAATAATAATTGTGCATCTATATGTCGCTACAAAACCCTGAGGTATCTGGGCACTGTAAATTATTACCCATGGTGTGTGCCCACGGGATGCGGGGGCGTGTGTGGTGCTCATTTATCGAACTTGGAAAGATGAAAGGCTGAGTGTGGCCCTCCCGGGATTCGAACCTGCCTCGACAGGCTCTGTAGAGCTGTACACGCGAGCGCTCTACTCGCTGTGCCCTGGCGGCAGGAGATCACGACGAAACATTATTTGTAATCATAAAACCCATGCATAACACCTCGCATGTACTTTCTCTACCCTTTACGGCCATCAGATAAAAACACTTGAATTATGATTGCCAACGCAGTGTGGCACAGCGGCCATTTAACTAAACAACATCTTTAGAAAACGTACTAAACAATGTGGTTGTAACGCTCTCATCGCCACATGTTCGAAAATTAAAACTTTTACACGTGGCCGCCCATGGTATTGTGGCGGAGGCCATTAGAATTGCTAAGGCGTGGCGGCCACCATTGTTGCATGTGGAAACCTGAGCGGCGGCCAGATAGCAAACCGCCGCATATGATATTGTTGTAATTTGCATATTCGAGCCACAAAATTGCGTGGCGCGGCAGCAAGAAATTAAAACATAAGGAAAACGAAAACACGGGTAAATTGCGCTCGGGAAGACATCAACTACCACAGCCTACAGTCGTGGTCACACTGTAGATGTAATCAAATTCCAACTTTAAACTACAAAAACCCGCGGCGGCAATGTAGCGCCGAATAACGAAAAAAAATCGTAAACCAAATAACCCCATCACATACAAAGCTTGCAAACCGTCGGCCATAATTATTTCACACAACACTTTCGGAATTTTGAAGCTAGAGGCTCGAACCCGCAACGTCTCCGGTACAGGCCACAACACTTACTGACTGTGCCACAGAGACTGGCTTAATACGTAACACGTAAAAACGGGTGAATAGAGCTCGGGCAGTTATAACGTTGGCAGTCGCAACAGAAAAAAGGGGGGGAAGGCGCAATCCGTTCCCTCCTTTACATAAACGGATCCGCTCAAGCTGGCACGGCGGCCAGCGAGCAGACCCCTCGCGTCCCCCGATACTTACCAAGTCCTTGCTGCGGCCGACCGAACTGCTGGGCACCGACGAATGTCAATTCCCACCGGGCGGGAGCTGCTGGGCAAAGAGACTGATGGCCAGCAGCTCCCGCCCTTATAAGTGTCCGCAGGGGGACCTGACCAGAAGCCAGGTCCCCCTGGGAACGCCTCTTTCCCTTCAGAGGAGGAGAGGAAGAGGAGAGAGGCCTGACCAGCGACCGGAAGGGGGTGGCCAGAAGGGACAGCCCGCTATGTAGGCTGTCCCTCTAGCGCCCCCTGCGGGGGCCGGTCAGCCTCTATGCATGTAAATCGACAGCCAAAATAGGGGGAAAACATAAGCTCTAGCTCCAGTACTACTCCTTAAGATAGGTAAATCACTTTCTTCTGAAACGGAATTCATGCCGACTACATGAAATATGAACAATAATTAAACGCACAGTCTGTGGGCCCTCCACACTTTAAAGACACTTTTTTTTTAAGGAGAAAAGAAAAGTGCTCACCTCAGACAGGCCAATTACCCAAGAATTATGAAGTTACGAGGACAAGTAGGAGAAATGCTTCCCTTAAACGATCACAACCGCAAGCGAGTGATTATTCGTCAGCGGGGGTGTGGCGGGGGCAATAAAATCTGATTGCTCTAAACGGACACGTTTAATTGTACATCAGAAAGTTGCCCACGCTGTTGTTGTTCGCTGCAGAAATGCCTTTCTCTGCTAATCTGGTGATTAAATCAGTGCTCCCCGCCATTGCTTATCTGCCTGCGACGAGCTGTTCTTTTAAAATAAAAGTGAGCCACCACCGGAGAGCAATTAAAGGATAGTTCCGGTACTTTTTTTTTATTGTCCCTACGGGTCGGCCATGTGTTTGTAAGCATAAATCGGTAGATCGTAGGAAACTTTCCTATGGACCTTACCCGACTTTTCGCCCATTATCGCACTCGAAATCAGCCTCCATTTTGTGATAATCCTATCATTCCGCCGCATCGACCTGGCTCACCTGCCTTTGCGGCACTAAATCAAATCCCCCGCCCCTGAGCCTGACATCAGCAGACGCGTACTGCCCATTTCAAGCACGTCTCGTGTCAACAATCGCTGCGCCTCAGCTATTGACGTGTTGCCATGGAAATGGCAGGACGCCTCTTTCCCCAATAAGTATAAACAGACCGTTTCACAACATACAGCAGCAGATTTTCGATTCCATTCCTCTCTCTGTGTTACTTTGAGTATTCTGTGACTCGTTTCAGTGCTCTGGTCAGCTACCTTCGCCGCTTGTAGCCCGTGTGAACACCTGTACCATCTCTGTAAATTATTTTACTATCTTTACCGCACAATGGCCACAATAATGCCGTATATGTACGAGCCCGAGTACACCGAGGAGGAACTACTGGAAAGGCAAGCACGCGAAAACGATGGGGATTCGGACGGCAGTTGGGAGGACCAGTCAACGGATGAAGAGCCTGGACCATGTCGCATGGACGGCGTCTCCACCTGGTGCACGTGCAATCGGTGCGAGCTAATGCCAACTGAGGAGGAGAACTGCTGCTGCCGTGAAAATTCCGGGTGCTTGGCCTACATTTCGGAAAGCGAGCAAAGTCAGCAGGAAGGCGAGCAAAGTCTGCAATGCATCACCGAGCTGCCAGAGTTCAGGGAAGCCTGCCTCTCACGGACAGTGTTGAGGATGATGATGGTGCTTATGCACGAACTTCGTGGCACTGTTCGTCCGCGTAATCCGAGTAACGAGTAAGTATACTCTGTTTGTGATGTCAGTGATGCCACCACTATTTCATGGTCGTCTCCCACATATAAAATTACATTTACATATCATTCGAACGCATGTAAATTGGTTCCATATAGTGCATTTTCTAGATATAATTTTTTTCTAAGAAAAATGACATGTGTTACCTGAATCGACATTGATAAGAAAGTTTGGTCAGTTTAATACAGTTTGCATCTTTTTTTTTCACAGGTGGTACAGGCTGGTGGCCTATCGTTGCTTCACTTGGTGGCTTCACGGGAGGCTCGGACACCGCGTTCGGAGAGTAATACCTGCCTGTGCGGTACTTGCCATTAGACAACATTTCCCCAGTGACAGTGGACAATACCGCGGATTTTCCCTCGATGTGCTGCAACCTCAACTTTACAATGTGTAATGTTTATTATTTATGTTTAATTAAAATCTAAAATAAAGCCCAACATATATTTTAACAATGGTTGTTTTGATTTTTTAAATGAATCTAGTGTATATTCTCCTGGGAGGGTGAGGTATTTATAAACTCACCCCCCTGCCTTCCATGTAGTAGATCCTGCAGCCATCCTCTTACATTCAGTTAGATGGCCTCTCCTTGGTGAGGCCCTGCGGCAAACGGGTCTTGTCTGCACGACCACCGCCCCGATCCACCCCCCGCCCTATCAAAGGCAGTTCGCACCAGGGTACTTGCGCTGCTGGCAAGTGGAGCTGTCAGGGAGCGATAAAGGCCAAGAGGTGCCAAAGACCATGTACACTTCAAAGTGGTCTATAGAGCATGGGTTTGTTGTTCCCATGTCTACCTCCAGACCCCGTGTCTCCTGCCAAGCATCCCCCCTCACGCTGGACGGCCCCCTGCAATCCACATAAGTGTGTCTCCATTCACGAGTCTTCCTGTGTCTTGTCTGCACGACCACCGCCCCGATCCACCCCCCGCCCTATCAAAGGCAGTTCGCACCAGGGTACTTGCGCTGCTGGCAAGTGGAGCTGTCAGGGAGCGATAAAGGCCAAGAGGTGCCAAAGACCATGTACACTTCAAAGTGGTCTATAGAGCATGGGTTTGTTGTTCCCATGTCTACCTCCAGACCCCGTGTCTCCTGCCAAGCATCCCCCCTCACGCTGGACGGCCCCCTGCAATCCACATAAGTGTGTCTCCATTCACGAGTCTTCCTGTGTCTTGTCTGCACGACCACTGCCCCGATCCACCCCCCGCCCTATCAAAGGCAGTTCGCACCAGGGTACTTGCGCTGCTGGCAAGTGGAGCTGTCAGGGAGCGATAAAGGCCAAGAGGTGCCAAAGACCATGTACACTTCAAAGTGGTCTATAGAGCATGGGTTTGTTGTTCCCATGTCTACCTCCAGACCCCGTGTCTCCTGCCAAGCATCCCCCCTCACGCTGGACGGCCCCCTGCAATCCACATAAGTGTGTCTCCATTCACAAGTCTTCCTGTGTCTTGTCTGCACGACCACCGCCCCGATCCACCCCCCGCCCTATCAAAGGCAGTTCGCACCAGGGTACTTGCGCTGCTGGCAAGTGGAGCTGTCAGGGAGCGATAAAGGCCAAGAGGTGCCAAAGACCATGTACACTTCAAAGTGGTCTATAGAGCATGGGTTTGTTGTTCCCATGTCTACCTCCAGACCCCGTGTCTCCTGCCAAGCATCCCCCCTCACGCTGGACGGCCCCCTGCAATCCGCATAATGCCACGACATATACACGTCATTCATTCACAAACACACCCCTGGTTCGAATTCTTTATAACCCACTTCATATTTCTAATGAGAACTTCTTTGCGCTTTGCTAGTCAACCCGTGAAGGTGCTGGTTATCTGCTCTTCGTCTCTGTGAACTTCCGTGACCACTTTGAGCAAACTCGTCAGTTTGCAACCTGTGAACTGCTCCCTGTTCTACGACAAGAAACTACTCTGATCCCTGCATCTAACTGTTTGTTCGTCAAGGTAAGTCCATGTACCATAATCATTTTGCGTCCAATTTTTTAATTTATATCTATTTGCTAGTAGTCATCAAATTGCATCCATGTTTTCTTTTCGTTCACGACAGTACATGCAAGGAACTAGTCACATGTTCTGAGTTTAGTCAAATTACTTTTTCTATTTTTTGAAAGTTATTGAAATACTTATCCGCATGTGAATAACGTGTATAGTTCCAAGAACCAAAACGGACCTTGCATTGAACCTTTTATGTGTCATTTACTGTTTTAACACATTGGTATTCATAGAGAATTGTTGATCTTTACTTTTCAGAACTTTCCATAATGCCTGCCTGTTCCATTGGCGGTTGCCCTTCGAAGACCCATAACAAATCTGAAGGTACTATAATGCATGTTTTCCCTAAGACAATAGATCAGATAAGAGAATGGGTCCGATATTGCGGATATCCAGCCTCTGAGCTAGAAAGTAGAGTCCTAGAAGTCTTTGCGGACAAGAGGGGTGATCGATACCGCATCTGCAGCAGGCACTTTAGCCCAGACATGTACTCCACATCATTGCTAATAAAGAAGAAAACACCGCGAGTGAGGCGAAAATTGCTCTCAACCGCTATTCCCACTCTATTCGTCCACATCCCTCCACTGGTGAGTCAAGTTTACGTATTTATCTCTCGGCCTTGCGGTAGTGTGTAGCATTAGCTAACAATAATTTCCCCATTTATGTATCCACTCAATATGAAGGCGGAAGAATCTCCATCCGTGTCGTTATTGCAGTCATCAGCCACTTCAAGCGCCTATCGGGTAATCTTACTTAGCTATTCTGACACTGACTTGTTTTAGGCATGTAAATCAATAGTTTTAATTGATCGTGTAATTATTTTACCTAATGGTACACCACAGTACTCGTCCTCTAGTCTTTGTTTTCAGTTATAATTATTGTTATCCAAAATAATGCAAGTACTGTCTTTCAGGGAGATGCTGAGGAGTCCAACGCATTGACGACAACCGTAGATGTCACTCAGATGCTCGAGGTACGTTTCCGGACAGTTCCATCGATGGAGATCATCAGATCTTGCATTCTTGTAGCGTGATTGTTACACACAATGTTTCTTTCGTTTTTAGCCATTGGTATGTCCTTCTGTCGTCGCCCTCCTATGTGTCTTCTTTTTTCAATATTGTGTTCATTACTAATGAAAGTCCTATGTTTCAGGGAGTCGATGGAGCATTAGTCCAAGAAGAAGGGGGAGCATGCAGTTACGGGTCGGCGCAACAGCTTGCAGAAGTGTGCACCGCAGTTACAGCGTCCCTTGATGTTCTTATGCATTTCGAGGTATGGATACTGACAGATCAATCATGCGAGATCAAATGACGTGATTACATCCGCTATACTTCCTTCTTTATTAACGCAAGTACTATGTTTCAGGGAGCTGACGGAGCTTCTTCAACAAGAACATCACCCCTAGTAGTTGATGCAGATCTCTGGGTGGTGACACTTCCAACGATGGAGCAAATCGAATCATATTTACATATCCATTATTTATTTTAGACAACTGATCATTTGTGCAGGTCTATTTAGATGAGCCGTTGACGCCTGCAGAAAGTTTATGTTCTTTTAAACAAAATAGAAAACCATACTAATGCAATTACTGTGTTTCAGGGAGTTGCTGAAGCGTCATCTTCAATAATATCATCAATGGAAGTCTATGCGGAGCCCGAGGTATGGATCTTGACAGTTCAATCTAACTAGATCAACAATGCGTGAACTATTGTCGTTTGAATGTTCTACACAATGCGTTCATTCGTGTTTTGCTATTGAGATGTACGTATGGGTATTGGTCCCCAAGTACATTTTGTGTTTTCAATATTATTATACATACTAATGAAAGTTCTATGTTTCAGGGAGTCGATGGAGCCTCAGTGAGTGATGGATGTGCTTATCATGAAAATATAGTCGTTGCAGCGCGAGAGGAAGTGGAGACATGCACACACGAGTCGGAGCAACAGCGTCCAGATGTTGAAGTTCGAGGCAAGAAAGTTTCAAAGAAAAGAAAGCAAAAGAAGGTTAGTGTCCTGTTCACTATATTATGTTGTCTTTCACTGTCAATAGTTCAATACTGTAAGTTGTGTTTAAACTGAACATCCCTTTTCTAATCTGTCCTCTAGTTGCGAGTGGGTGTAAGAACTAGATCTACACAGACAGTGAAGCGAACGAGAGATGTTGCTTGTCAAACCTTTTGGCAGGGACTTGAGACTGGAGATGCATCGTGCCAATGGGAAGAATATGAAGTGATTGACAACGGAGCTATACCACCACCAGCCATTGATAGTGAATGTCCTCCTGGTAGTTTGGATGCAGTCGGAGATCAATTCACAGAATCCACACCCGCAAAAAATAAGAGCGCGCGAAAGTTGAAGACATTGTTTTTTTCTCCCATCTCCGGACAAGGAACAGTTGTTGCAGTGGAAGAGAATGACATGGACGACAATGAAACACCATCAATATCACTCAGCATAGCGGAAGACGATATCAGAGATTGTACCTTTCATGCGAGTGACATGTCCTCAACGTTACAGGCCGAACCAGCTGGGATGCAGAGTGACAGTATAAGGAAAGAGGCCAAATTCATTGTATTCGATAGCTGTTTGATGGATATTATTATGATGATGAAATGTGGGCATTGGGTTGGTGGGGAAGTATGTGGGGAGCCATTGATTAATGTGACTCGTGCAATTCGAGGCACTAACCTTAAAATACATGCCACCTGTACACAATATCATCCGTTCGCATGGTCTGCACAACCCATGCTGGGGCAACTGCCAGCAGGCAATCTACTTTGTGCAGCGGCCGCACTTTTTAGTGGTTCAAGTTTTAAAAAGTTACAGTATTTCTTTCAGTTTGTGGGAATCCATTTCATTGCGAAAAGTCAGTTCTACAAATACCAAACCGATTATCTATTTCCAGCCATCAGCGAAGCTTGGAGAATGGAAAAAATGTCAATGGAAAGTACATTCGCGGGCAAACGCTTCAGGCTAGCCGGTGATGGACAGTGCGACAGCCCAGGATTTTCAGCCAAGTACTGCACCTACCACTTTCAGGACATGGAAAGTAAGAAAATTGTGAGTTCGGTGGTCGTGCAGGTGTCACAAAGTACATCCTCAGTGGCCATGGAGAAAGTTGGCTTTGTAGCATCATTGCAAGAACTACAATCGCGGGGAATGGTGATCGACCTGATAGCCACGGACAGACACGTTTCAATTGCCAAGACAATGAGAGAACAGTACAAAAATATAAATCACCAATTTGACGTTTGGCATCTTGCAAAATCAATCAATAAAAAATTGTCGGCTGCAGGTAAAAAAAAAGAATTGCAAGGTATTTCACAGTGGTCCAAGTCAATCAGCAACCATCTTTGGTGGAGCTCAAAAACATGTGAAGGGTCGTTGGAAATTCTACTGGAAAAATGGCGGTCAGTAATGTTGCACTGTAGCAACGTACATCGATGGTCGACAAATGAACATTTCCACAAATGTGAACATGGCCATTTGTCCACAGAGGAGGCACGGAAGAAGAAGTGGTTGATTCCTTCATCACCCACTCACAAGGCCATTGAAAAGATTGTATTTGATAAAACTATAACAGAGATTTGAGGGGACTCACGGAATTCTGCCACACAGGAGATTTGGAGGTGTTCCACAATATGTGCCTAAAGTACAGGCCCAAAAGATTGCATTTTGGCATGGAAGGCATGATAAATCGGACTCTTCTAGCGGTCTTGGCACATAACCATAATGTTGGCCGTCAACAAAGTAGGACGACCGGAACTTTAGGGACGCTTCGCTACAATAAGGCCTTCACTAAAAGAAGTAAACAATGGGTGATCAAACCAGTGTTTGAGGATATGCAATATGAGTTTATTGAGAGACTTATCGTAGATGTCCTCGATAGGCACATACATGGAGTGGTGAACGAACCTATGCAGGGGACAACTGCATTGCCACCCAACATTGCCTCTGTTCCATGTCCACCTAAAGCAGAGCTCATTGAGAAATACACATCACGGTTTAAATGATTGTAATTTGATTGTCTGTTCTCTCGAGTCTCCTCATGTTGCAGGCCCATTGCAATTAAACCAAACAGTAATATAAATCATTTTTACAAAAATTATAGAATGTTTCCGTATTACAAACACATGGCCGACCCATAGGGACAATAAAAAAAAAGGCACGCAGACAAGATGTCCCTAAAACTAACTGCAGCTAACTAGAAATGTGTGCTCGCTCAAAGTGAAGGTCAGCTGCTTTGATGTTTTGCTCGGGTGGCGGAACGGCCCACGACCCAATATAAGGTTCTATTGTGATTTGACCTTGACAGGCCGGGACCATCCTGAAAGACTAAGAAAAGATAATGAATAAAATTTCAGAAACGAAACGATGAGCCACGTTCATTAGAAGAAGTAACGTCGGCAAAGAAGGAGTGGTGTTTCGGGTCTGCCCTACACAGAGACACAATGGAAAATGCAAATATAATGTAAGTAACTTTTGATGAGTTTATACCGCAATTTCATTACTATACAGTGGCTTTAAAGACGGGTTCAGTTGTACTTGTTCGTTCTATGTGGCATATTGTTTTCTACCGCGCACTATCTTGAGGAGAAACATCTGCTTTTACTGAAGCACCTCAAAACCTTCCTCTTTGCTTCTGCTTTCTCTCTCCCTCTCCCCTGCTACAACTGGTCCACTGTCTGCGACCTCGGTCCTGGGCCCTTCCACTCTCCACCTGCACTGCCTCCCTGTCAACCCCTGCACTGTGGGACTGTCTCAGTATCCTACAGCCCCCCCTTCCCAGCACTTGTTCTGCACTTACCTTGCACTTGCCACCAGCTGGCCCTATTTATTTATTATTTTATGCTACTTACCTTGTACTCCACTCCCCCCCCCTCCATGCCTCGCCACGCCTTTAAACACTTGTGTACACCCAGTAGCGCTGTCCTCGCTATGAAATGAATAATTTTAATAAGGATCTGATGGTGAGACTAATTTCATTTTTTATGTTTTTAGGTACATCATTCACTACTGTCTGTGTCACGAGTACCAGACACCGGCGGACGGCTTCTACAGCCGCCAGTTGCTTCTCCGCGTGAACAACGTTACCACCCTGACCATTTTATGGGACGATCGCCAAGTACAAGTATGCCCTTACGCGGTACTAACGGTTAGATGCAACATACCTACCGTTGTGGTGGCCTAGTGCCTCGTTGTTGGAACAGCCATGCGATTATCAGTGCGACCGAAGAGCTTATTTTTATCGTAAACCAACACCCTTGTACTGCACACGAACATCGCTTCCCTCAAGACGAACTAATTTGGATCGAGAGCAAAGAAAAATGCAAATCGCTGAATATTCTCTAAACATTTGATGTCCAATAAACGTACTTTGCCAAATGTACAATCTTGCCGTTTGCTTTTAAACCACGGTTTCACATTCCGAATTGTGGTGCTGTATTGTGAGATGCTCTAAGACCCTGTGTACAGCAAAGGACCATCGCGTTCCTCAATACGAACTTTTTGGAACATGAGCAAATAAAAATGCAAATCGCTGAATATTCTCTAAACATTTGATGTCAAATAAATGTACTTTACCACATTTACAATCTTGCGGTTTGATTTCAAAGTACAGTTTCATATTCCGAATTGTGGTGCGCTGTATTGTGAGCTGATCTGTGTTGATTTCCGGGGTCTGTGTGGAGTCGCGTAGAAGACGCCTGGGCGCGTTTGCCTACGCAGCACAGTCACGTCACGGATAGAGGCGGGGAATATGAATGTTTTGATAAAGTCTGTTTCAGGGGCGGGGGATTTGATTTAGTGCCGCAAAGGCAGGTGAGCCAGGTCGATGCGGCGGAATGATAGGATTATCACAAAATGGAGGCTGATTTCGAGTGCGATAATGGGCGAAAAGTCGGGTAAGGTCCATAGGAAAGTTTCCTACGATCTACCGATTTATGCTTACAAACACATGGCCGACCCGTAGGGACAATAAAAAAAAAGTACCGGAACTATCCTTTAACAGATAACTACTGTTCTCTTCAGAACGGCAACATTTTCTTTCATTTCAATTGCAGGACAAGTAGCTTTTTGACCCACGAATTAGGGAACTGAGCACGGCTGCCTCCTGGCTGGCGCCACGCTGGCGGGTAGCTGGGGCACTGTCAGCATGGCCTCAGCGAGCGATTGCATTCATGAAAGAAAGTTAACCCTTACGTGTTAACTTTCTTTCATGAATGCCTTCATCCCCTGGGCACTGCTGCGCAGCGAGCCGTGGCCCGTGATCAAGGGCAGCTGCAGAGTGCCGGTCCCTGCCGGTACCGAAAAAAACTCTGCGGTGTTGGGTACCGCCAAACACCGGCACAAATTAAGCACTTATCGTTCACTCCAGGGAAGTAAGCGAGCCGAGGTCCCGAGGATCATTGTCGACTGTGGGCTTCAGCCGGCCACTAGTACCATGAAAAAGCCACCCACGCCAAAGCACTTCCAGCATGCTCAGGACAGGCAGGGAGCAGCTCACATTCAACTGAATAAAGTATGGTTTCTGTGAAGTACTTGCTTTATTGCCAAGATGAATTACTCTTGTGCTAGATACCCTGCTTTAATCTTTATGCTCGCATGACTCGTTTGCCCCAGTGCAAGCAAACTAAGATGCGTTTACCTCACACGCTTGTATGTTGTATCCTTTCTGTACCTTCACCGCACAGCGCACAGCCTCTCCTTTTCACTTGCATCTTTTCTCTCCTTCTCACTCGCTCTCTTCTCTCACTCTATAAAACTCTGCTGCAAGCAATGTTCTTTTAACTCCTGCAACATCACTTGGTGCTAACTTCCTTTTCTACTGTCTGATTGGCAGTAAAGGGTTTACTAATAGCCAGGGCACTGGGCCACTTCACGCCTCTAGACCATCCCCCAATTGCCCTGTTTACAAAGCAGTATCAATTCCTGCAGCAAACACTTTAAACAAATCAAATGACCATAAGAGGCACCTCTTCTTTTTGTCTTGAGAGGCAGCAGGTACACACCCACTTGAACTCTAGCTTTAGTTTCAGCTATGAATGTCATCACTGCAAAATCACACCTTAATTACATTATTTCTTTGAGTCAAATCATTGTCCAATTGTACTTCCCCTTTGTAACGACAAGCATCTTTAATCTTTATATAGGCCAAAACTTCCCAACCTTAAATCTCAGCGGACTGCCTGCCCTTAAAGGTGATCCTGGCCTGGAGGAGCGCCGTTAATGACAGGGTGAAGCCGCAGAAAAAGATGTCTAACATGGAGGTTGCCCCCTTTATACCTGGTGGTGAGCAGCCCCACCAAATAGCTGTTGTCTCCTAGCCCCCAATTGGAGCAAGTGGGTCACCTTTCCTTGAGTTCTACCTATTGCCGCCCCCAGCTTCATTTTTGCAGGCTTCCTTTATTTTGTGAGATTCCGCCCCTTTTTTTGATCTGCTTCCAGGGCCATGGCCCAGGTTAAACTTGTGCCTCGCCCATGGTTGTCTTCGCCATGTGGGTGAGTGGGAGCACATTTCGACATTTATGTCCAGTGTTTGTGATTGCTGTGGCCTTTTTTCTCCCTCCTTTTACCCATATTTAACACAACAGAGACTGTGTTCATACTTTTCAGCTCTGCCAGGCTTCTACGATCTGAGCTCTAGAAATGTATTTCTATGATGTATGGCAGAACAGTGATGGCGTCTGCCAGATCTCACCAAAGCCTCTCACAAGCTGACCAACCCCTTGTGCAAAGTTCCTGCATACTCTGGTGAGTGACAGAGGGGTCCAGTGATCAGAGTCGCAGTCTGCTTCCACTGAGATTTCACACTTCCCACACAGCCTCTCACAGGCCTGATCTATGGACCTCCGAGCAGAAGATGGATTTCCCTTCTTTGCATACCACCACATGTTTCAGCGACACTAACAGTGGTTCTGTGTCATGAAGTTAGAGAGGAGAGAGAGGTTCTGGAGAATCCATAATTTACTGGCTCTGGATGTAGCATCGTGGAGCAAGCAGTGCCAAGAGTCTCTTGAACACCCTCCTTTGGGCTATAGCATCTGACACCATCACAGAGAGCAGAGAGAAATTGATTTAGCCAAGTAGTGGGGTGTTAGATCATGGATAGATTTGAAGATGAGGGACCTGATTATTAGCACGGTGGTGCTGGCAAAATTGGCGGTAATGTAGTGGTAACTCTGTTACCACTGCTGCGTTAACACATCGCTGTACTACAACTTTGGTGGTGGTTGGAGGAAAAACCTCCAGCAAAATGTTGAAGGTAATTCCACCACCTTACTATCGATTGAATGACCATGTGGCGGTAACGGTAATTCGGGTTGGCGGTATTCCAGCAGATTCACCACTGGAATATGGCCAAACTTGTAATGAGGCCCAAAGAGCAGAAACTTGAAGAACAAGCAGCGTGAGGTGATGTTAAGTCAAGATGGAGGAAGATCAGGGTAATTTGTTGAGGTTGCATTTGTCAGTGTTTAGTATTTTACTGAAGGATGTGAAGGGGTAGAGAGGGAGGCCCATGGGTAGGTTAGAGCAGTTGTATAGTCTTCTAAAAACTAGGGTGCAGATGATAGTTTTGTCAGAGTGGTAGGTGAGATGCGCGTGTGGTGTTGTGGAGGAGCCACAACAGGTCTGTTCCACCGGTTTCGATGGTTCTGCTAGCGGTTGTAGACCATGTTCTTCAGGACAAGAAAAAACTTTAAAAAGTTACAAAATAACATCTTCCAGCTGTCCTTCGAATGGGGCAGTTAAAGCAGGCTGCATGGGATCCCGTATGGGGAACACAAAGAAACATTGCAAGGGGGCCATAAGTAAACCTCAGGGTGCAATGTAGCATAGTGGTACATCCAAAAACAGCTATGAATGTCGATGGACTTGTTTGCTTCCGCCCCCCCTCCACCCCCACACTTGGTGGACAGATCTGCCAAATATGTTCCAGAAAGTCCTCTGGCTTGCAAAGACCCTGCTGGATGGCCTCTGGAGTCTTCAGGAGTCTTTTATTTAGGGCTTCCCCTTCTTTTTTATATTTACACAGACGTCACCTACCATTCATTAGCGAATAAGTTTAAACCTGCTTGGTTCGCAAATCTATTGAGATGTCTGAGAAGAATAGTTCCAATCTGGAGTGGTCACTTCCACCCTCTTGCTCGATCTTCAATGAAGTGTTGAATGTGAAAAGGTCAGCTGACATGAAAATATAGTCTATTCTAGAGACGGAAATCCCTCGATGCCAGGTTGGGGCTGCTGGAATTTCCCCTGGCAGATTCCCATTTACTATCTTCAGTCCCCATCCAGCTAAAAATTCCACCCAAACTTTTCCCATGCCTGAGATTGTTCGGGGTCTATAGTTACCAGAGTTTTTTTCCAGTGCTACACATTGGGCATTGAAATCCCCCGCTCATATTACTCGGGCACTCCCATTGCCAGTTGTGATCCTTTCCAGCAATATCGATAGTGTCCAGGAAAGCCTGGAGCCTGCAACAGGTGGGGTTCCAATAGATATTTACAAGAAACACTTTGAAGGAGGGTTTTGAGTTGTTCATGGGAACCTTACTTGCCTGGATGCCGATTTTATTTTCAAAGATCACTATCGAATCTTCTATCGTGGCATGTCTGAACGCCATCAGCAGGCCCCCTGATGGTCTGCCTTTGGCTTTTTACAGGGCAGGTAAACAGTAAAAAGTATATGCTTCAATTAGGATTGGATTTACCAACCATGTTTCTTGTAATAATAGAATATCTATATTTTGGAATAGATGGTCTTTCATTTCCCTGGCGGTAAATGTGTTGGGGGCCCGCGTGTTCCAACTGACTATAGACATCCTCCTCTGCCTAAAGGGACTGAGTCCCCACCCCCAATTTCTGCAAGACATGTGTCAAAATCTCCAGTAACATGGAGAAGATCTTTGTCTTGAGAGTTGCCCCTGTTCTTTCTCTGTTCCACTTGGTTGGACTCCAAATTACTGCCTTCCCAAGAATATCTTCTGGCTCTTGTTGTCCATTTTGGTGCCTGTGGCCTAGTGGAAGATGTTAGTATAGGCTGTGTGCGTGAGACCAACAGACCCTGTCTCTCCAGTACTATTGATGCTCCCACTATTGCTTACAAGCCCTCTCTCAATGTCAAACCCACCTCGACTGTAAATGGCGAATTGATGTTTGGGAATCGTACAGATTCAATATCTCGAGAGCCAAGGAAATAAAGATTTGGTATCTCCTTAAAGTAGGAGAGATTTGCACTTCTGCACAGCGATTTATGTTTCTTGTCCAAAATGGAGAGCCAGACTTTTGGCATTGCGAATGGAGACATAGCATCTTCTTTAACCTTACTTTCCCATGCTGAATGTTTTAGTTCTTGTGGAGCCACCGATATTTGTGTCTCCTTCTTATCCACTTCCATTGACTTTCCCCCTCCATTATATTTTAAATCGAGCGAGGAACACTTGCCTTGCCCCAATTTGACTTTCTCAATCATCGACTTTTTCCCCTGCAATGTAGCCAGGGTTTTCAGGAAGATTGGTACTTCATCTTGGTATCTTGGTACTTCAGATTGGTATCTTTACGGACTTGCCTTGAATCTCAGTCTCCTTCATGTTATTGATTGATTGTATGGCCACAGCAGTGCGTTTATTCAATAGGAAGATTGGGGCAACTGGACGATTATGGTTGAGTAAGGCAGATGAAGAGCTTTGATGATTCTTCTTGCTCTCATCAGTCTGTAGTAGGTTTGCCTCTTTTCTTTCCTTTGTACTGGCCGTATGTTCTTGATCTCATTTTCCCACTCTTGACAGTCTGTTTGGAAGCCGACACTTATGGTTTTAATTTCAATGCTATCCAGTGGGTCATCTTGGCAACACTTATTTTTAAATTTCAGAGTTGCTTTATTTTTTGTTTGCCTCTCCTCCTTTTCTCCCTTTCTTTAACACCCTCCTCCGTAGTAGCTGAGCAATTCATATGCTCTTCTCTCTCTGGGATACTCACTACTGGTGACTTTAGCAAAGATCTTAGGAAGGTATTTGTTTCTGATTTTTTATATTTCCCACTTTTTTATTTCTTGTTTTTTTTCCTCTCACTCACTGGAAGGGGGTATTCTCTGTTTCTTCTCGTCCTCCTTGTTTCTCTCTTCCTTTCCTTCCTTCTTCCCTTGGATCGTTGCTGATCCGTCTCCAGCGTGGTTTGCTGAGCTTGGTCCAAACATTTCGGGGGTGGGAGGGATCCACTGATTGTTCCTCCTGACCAGATTCCTCTTCTAGGGCTCCCTCCGGTACATTAGCCAATCTTCTGAACTCCTCGAGTATCGATTCTGATAGGGGGGTATCATCAAAGGGGTGGTTTATCTCATCTGGTCTCTCTTCCCCGACCTCTCCCCTCTGAGCTTGCCACATAGTTTTCATTTTGGTCAGCAGATCTTGTAGGAGTATTTTATTTGCCTCCTCCTCTTTTCTCTTTGAAGCCAACGAGAGTTGAATCGCTGATGTATCTAATCCTTGTTTGGCTATCGCCAGTCGTAGATCCTTCATCCAGGGCACAAGACTGGAGTTGATAATATTGTTACAACCCACCAAAGATGAGTCCAAACTTTCTGTTTCCTTAGTGAGTTCTAGAAGAATTCCTGCTTGTGCCTGAAGTTCGGTTTTTAGCAGTTCAAAGACGGAGACCAAGGAGTTTAGGACATAGTTCAATGGCAGAATTGTGGCTTCATTTGTGCACAACATTCCTTGTTGGGCGGAAATGCTCTGTGCGCGGATCAGGTTTGATGGGGAACCAAATCCCCTCTCTTCTTCCAGCGACTCTCTTTCAATGGTTACACTGGGCCCCCTTTCGCCCTCCTGGCAATCTGGGGTCTCTTGTGTCACAGATCGTTCTGGTATGGCCAGAATAACTGGTGGCTCCTTATTGGTCATCTGGTTCTCCATGCAAGCCTCATCCTGCTCTGCATGAGTCCGACTCATATGCCTGAAGTCTTGGTCATCCACACTTTTGTATTTTCTTTTACAGAAGTGTTTATCTTCTTTTGTATTTTCTTAGTTGTGACTGTATACTCCAGTCCTTGCTTCCAAGATTGTATTATTGGGCGGTGCTCCATAACCCCTACCATAACGGGAAGCGGGGTATGAGGAAGGCTTATGTTTGCATGGATTTGATCATAGAATTGTATTGTCTGGCCCCCCTCAGCTGCCCGAGTGAGGTTGACAGAACGGTCTACCTGTGGGAATTGTTGATCTTGGGGCTCCTTGTCTTCCAAGATCTCCTTGGGATCTGAATAGGATCCGTCCCATTCTGGGGTTCTAAGGTCATCCCTTGTCAGTGTGCTACGAAGTTTCTCTTATTTTTTATTTTATTGTAATTATGGATCTTTCTTATGCTTTTGGCTTCTGTTGTGGGGACAGCTTAGCTGACTGCACAGTGGTTGCACCCTCACCACTGACCCTCCTCTAGTCAGAGTGTTTCGAAGGGATTGTGTCCTCCGACGTATTCCTTATCTTAGATAGAAATCCTTCAGCTTTGCTGGCCTCGGAAAATTTTTTCGCCAGAGGGCGCTGCGCGTCGATGATCGCCGAGTCGATGACCCTCGACGGCCTCCGTGCCGACGTCGACGTCATCCTGCCTATAAAGGCCGCGCGCAGCGTCCGTTGCTCAGTTCCGTTTTTCCGCGCTTCGTTGTGCCTCGGAACACCGTTGCTCAGTTCTCGATATAATATCTAACCTCGATATCGATGGCATCCTCCTCCGACCCGACGACCCCTCGGTCCGGTTTCAAAAAGTGCCGAGACTGCGGGAAGAAAATGTCGTTGACGGACCCTCACAGGGTCTGTTTGTGGTGTCTGGGAATCACGCACCAGAGTTCGGAGTGTGAGGAATGCCTTTCCATGACGGCGAAAGCCTTGAAGGAGCGTAGGGGGAAGCTCGAGAGAGGTAGGTCAACTTTAACTTCCTCGAAAGCTTCTTCGGTAGAGTCGAGACGTTCGTCTCCTCACCATAAAAAACACTCTCGTTCTAGATCACGAAGTGGCTCCCACCACTCGTCGACATCGAGACACTCGAAGAAGAGACGTAGGAGATCCCCTTCGTCATCTTCGTCGAGTTCTCCTGAGAGAGTTCATTGCCCCACAAAACGCAGCTCGCAAGCTGAGTGGGAGGAATTCAGGAAAAAGATGCTAAGCGTCTTCGAGAAAGCGGCCTCGTCCCCCTCGAAGACAGCTGAGGGTGATACCCCGGGTAAAAAACCCAAAAAATCTAAACGCCGCGAGTCGCAGTACCCGGCGGAAAAGTCAACCCGAAAGCGCCTCGAGCCATCGGGAGATAAAGCATCATCGACGCCATCGTCGAAAACTCCTTCGAAACAGAGGTCGGCGCCATCGACGCCGTTGTCGAAGGATTCATCGGCGCATCAGTCGATCGAGTCGACGCCGACGTCGACGCCGATATCGACGCCGGTGAAGGAAAGAACCACGGCTACTCCACAGCCAACGGTTAGACAAAAGACCTCCGACTCGACGCCGAGAACGTCGACGTCGTTCTCGAGCAGGACTCCGATCCTTTCGAGTTCCTCGAGGCCTAGTACACATTTCTCGACGCTTTTCACGGCGCCTTCGAGTACTTTCACGTCGGTGTCGACGACATCGACGTTTTCAAGGCCTGTGATGATGGCTCCTTCTGCATTGGAAATGGGGTTTATACCATTCCAAAAACCAAAGTATCCCCCTTTAACCTCGATTTTTGAGGAAAGGGAGGATTCAGACCAAGATATTGATTTACAGAGGACCACATCACCAGAGCCAGAGACTTTCGCCTCTGAGGAAAGAGGATTAAAAAATCTTCAGGATGCACTTCAGGAAGCTAGTGGCTTGGACACTTCTCCTGAAGCAGAATTTATCAAACCAGACCCAGGAGAACATGCGGAGACTCCATATAGAGCTCTGATGTCTAGAATCATAGAATTTATGGGTTGGTCTGCACCTTCTCCTGCCTTTCAGCAGGATGACCTCACTGACATACTGGACAAGGGCCCACAGGAGGATCCTGTGGTTCCATTTCACTCTGCTCTACAGAGAAGGATTTTGACAAACTGGGAAACGCCGGAAATTATCCCGGCAGTAAATAAAAAACTGTCAACAAAATACAGGGTGGCTAGTTCTGACCCTGAATATTTGTCAAAACACCCTACTCCTGAGAGCTTAGTTGTACAGGCTGCAACCTCATCAGGCAGCACATCTGCATACCCCACTGCTCCGCAGGATAGGGATGACAAAAAGTATGATGCCATGGCTAAGAAGGTTTTTTCTGCCTGTAGCATGGCGTTAAAGTCTATTAACGCGACCTGTACGCTCGCTAGGTTCAGCCACACCCTTTGGGAGTGCGCTTCATCAGCGGCTGACTGCCTCCAAGAAGGAGAGGAAAGGGACGCATTTTTAAACATCATCAGGGATGGTAAAGATGCGATGTGCGAGACCCTACAAACTGGCCTAGATTCTGCTGACAGTATCAGCAGGGCCATGGCGGCAAGTACCACAATCCGCAGGCATGCGTGGTTGAGGAAGTCTGGTTTTGCCTCTGACGTGCAGACCAGGCTTTTGAATATGCCCTTTGACGGTTCTACCCTCTTTGGAAAGAAGGCGGATGACAGTTTGGAGAAACTGCAAACGTCCAAGGCAGCAGCCAAGTCATTGGGAGCTGCTATCCGTCAGAATACCTTTCGTCCTTCGGGATCATCGTGGAGAGGACGGTCCTTTCGTTACTATTCCTCATATGGAAAGGGCAGAGGACGACCGGCTCAAAGAGGCCAAGGAAGATTTACCCGTGGTGGACGGGGTAGGGGAAAGAAAGCCGCACCCGCAGGAGCAGGAGCCACTTTACCTTCGGCAACTGCATCAGCCGCTTCAAAACCACTCTGAGGTCTCCCCTCACAGAACACCAGTAGGGGGCAGGTTAACTCACCATCTGACGGAATGGCAGGCTATTACGTCAGATGCTTGGGCTCTGGAGACAGTGGCCCAAGGTTACTGCCTGCCCTTCCTACATATCCCTCAGAGTCATCCACCGGGGAACAACCCTTTGAAGCTTCCAGATCCGCTCCTCTTGCAGGAGGTTTTAGACCTGCTAGAGAAAGGTGCCATAGAACTGGTACCTGTAGCGGAAAGGAACAAGGGTTGGTACTCCCCCTACTTCATAATACCGAAGAAGGACGGAGGACTGAGACCCATCTTAGACTTACGGGAATTGAACAAATTCCTCCGAAAGGACAAGTTCAAGATGGTGACTCTCTCTCAGATCCTTCAGGCCCTCCAGCTTCAGGACTGGTTGGTATCTCTAGACCTCCAGGACGCTTATTTCCATGTGCCGATCCATCCCAGGCACAGGAGATACCTGAGGTTCGCAATTGGCAGCTCTCATTATCAATTTCGAGTTCTGCCATTTGGGCTAACCTCCGCCCCGAGGGTCTTTACCAAGCTAATGTCGGTTGTGGCTGCAAGTCTAAGGAGGGAAGGGATTCATGTCTACCCTTACCTAGACGATTGGTTGATCAGAGCTGTATCTTCGGAACAGGTTCAGAGACAACTAGATTATGTTTGCCACTTCCTTCACAAGCTGGGCTTCTCCCTCAATTTAAAGAAGTCACAGATGATACCATCACAGAGACTCCAATTCATTGGAGCAGTCCTGGACACTTCCCTGGGAAGAGCCTTGCCACCAGAGGTGAGGGCTCGAGATATTCTGCAGATGGTCATCAGATTTCAGAATGCCCAATATCTCCCAGCCTACGACTTTCTGAGGTTGCTAGGCCTCATGGCATCCTGCATATTCCTCGTGCCGGAGGCTCGCCTGAGAATGAGATCCCTCCAGTGGGCACTGAGAACTCAGTGGTCACAGTTCTCAGGAAGGATGACAGATCTCCTTCGGATCCCGGTCAAAGTAGCCCGAGACCTTCAGTGGTGGGCCTGTCGGGAGAACATCCTGAAAGGAGAAATGTTTTGGCAACCATGGCCGGAGATAACAGTAGTCACGGATGCCTCACTCACGGGGTGGGGAGCTCACGCCAACGACTTGACCATCAGCGGTCGTTGGTCTCCATCGGAGTCCAGACTACATATCAACCTGTTGGAGCTGAGAGCCATCAGACTAGCGCTGAAGGCTTTTCTGCCGTCTGTACGGGGAAGAAACGTCCTAATAATGACGGACAATACAGTGGCCATGCACTACCTCAACAAAAGAGGAGGCGTAGGCTCACTACCACTGTGCAGAGAGGCGATGCAGCTCTGGTTTTGGGCAATTCAGGAAGGAATCTCTCTATCGGCAATTCACCTAGCCGGAGAGAAGAACTTGACAGCGGACGCTCTGAGCAGGCAGAGCACAGTCTCTCACGAGTGGGAGATAGCTCAGGAAGTCCTTCAAGAGATCTTCGCCCTTTGGGGAACCCCTCAAGTGGATCTGTTCGCCACCAGTATCAACAGGAAGTGCGACAGATTTTGCTCAAGGGAATTTCCCCCGAGAGGAGCTCTAGGAGATGCGTTCGTAGTGGACTGGGAGTTCCCACTTCTGTACGCGTTCCCTCCGGTCCCTGTCATTCCTCAAATGATCAGGAGGTTGAGAAGGTTTCGGAAGACCATGATCCTAATTGCCCCGGATTGGGCCAGGAGAACGTGGTACCCGGACCTTCTAGACATGTCCATCTGCCCTCCAATTCGACTGCCATACAGAGAGGATCTTCTCTCGCAGAAGGAAGGTCAGGTTCTCCATCCAGCCATCAAGACCCTCAACCTTCACGCTTGGTGTCTGAAAGGTTGAGGTACAAGGATTGGGACCTTCCGGATGATGTTATGGAGGTGTTGCTTTCGGCCAGAAGGCCGGCAACTAAAACTCTATACCGCTGCCGTTGGAACAAATTTTGCAGCTGGTGCAGAGAAAAGAATATTGAACCCTTTTCTTGTGGTACACCTATGGTGTTGTCATTCTTACTTTACCTGGCTAATTCAGGCCTACAGGTTGGCACAATTAAGGGCTATCTCGCAGCGCTATCAATCTTTAAGCGCACTGCAGAGGAGCCTTCATACTTCAAAATTCCATTGGTAATACAATACCTAAAAGGATTAACTAATGTTTATCCCCCGAAACCTTTTCAAGTTCCCTTATGGGATTTAAACCTAATTTTAAACTTCCTAAAGGGTGCCCCTTTTGAACCACTACACTCTTGTTCATTGAAGCTTCTCACCCTCAAAACTGTTTTGCTAATAGCATTGACATCTGCTAGAAGGGTTAGCGAGTTGCAAGCCTTATCGTGTAAACCTCCACATACAATCTTTTACAAGGACAAAGTTGTTCTTCAGGTGAAGCCTAACTTCCTCCCGAAGGTAGTCTCGGAGTTTCACATCACTCAGAAGATTATATTACCTTCTTTCTACCCTCCTCCTCATCCGGGGAAGGAGGAAGAGAGACTGCACAGGCTGGACCCTAAGCGAGCCTTGAGCTTTTATATCAGCAGATTGGCTAAGATCAGACAAGCAGACCAACTCTTTGTAGGTTATGCAGGACATAAGTTGGGCCTTCCAATAACAAAACAAACCATCTCCAGATGGATTATTTTAGCCATTCTGGAGTGCTACAAATTGGCAGGAAAGGAGCCTCCTCAAAATCTAAGGGCTCATTCTACCAGGGGTATCGCAACATCCTCAGCCCTTCAAAGAGGGGTGCCAATTCGAGATATATGTGCGGCTGCCACATGGTCGTCCGCACATACATTTACCAAATTCTATAGCCTGGATTCCTCCTCTAGTCAAGAAACTAGATTCGGCAAGGCTGTGTTACACTCTGTCCATTCTGGAAGGGTAACATAACTTTTATTACTCCCGCCTCCAGTCACAATACCACTGCTATGGGAGTCTATCTAAGATAAGGAATACGTCGGAGGACACAATCCCTTCGAAGAACTAGTTACTCTTACCTTGTAACGTTCTTTCGATGGGATGTTCCTCCGACGTATTCCTTATCGACCCTCCCATCCATCCCCGCAGTATGACTTCCTGTGGGTTTGCAGCCTATGCTCCTTCAAGGTGATTAGTCTAATCCAAAAACATTACTGGGGACTACAAAACGGAACTGAGCAACGGACGCTGCGCGCGGCCTTTATAGGCAGGATGACGTCGACGTCGGCACGGAGGCCGTCGAGGGTCATCGACTCGGCGATCATCGACGCGCAGCGCCCTCTGGCGAAAAAATTTTCCGAGGCCAGCAAAGCTGAAGGATTTCTATCTAAGATAAGGAATACGTCGGAGGAACATCCCATCGAAAGAACGTTACAAGGTAAGAGTAACTAGTTCTTCTCAATGACTCCCTTAGAGATTTACTTTACGGGAAGGGGATAGAAAGACCCTTACCACCCCGTCTCTGCTCTAGTCTATCAACGATGGCTGGGTTGGAACTGTCCACACTAAAATTATAGGCGGATGGGGGAGGGGCTGAAGAGGCTGTGAGAGAGACAGCGCTTCAATTTGGGGTGCTGCTTCAGTTCAAGCGGGGATTTGTTTTCACTTTTTTTCAGGTCCTATTCACACTCAACAGAAGGCTTTCCAGAGCTCCCAGTACCAAGAATCTAACTTTTTTTCACTAAATTCCCGTTTGGGTTTATTTGTTTGAATTGATACTGGGGCGGAGGGTGGGAAGTAGAGTGTGCTGCACCGTGAATCCATTGGGCCTGAAATCCACAAACCCAGCTCTCCTTACCTCCTTTCCTCACCGTTCTTCCACTCCTCTGTGACGCTCAATTCTCGACCTTGTTATGTCTGGAGGGCTGTCCGAAGCTGTTCGTCCTCAAGCTCCCTGGTGTGTCCCGATATTGGTACCTGCTTCTTTTGTTCTAATTCCGGCTGCACTCCGGATTAATGTTGAACCCGGAACAGCGCACCGCACTCTAGCAGTCCTCGGCTATCCGGCCAACATGGCCTGCACAAACAGCAAAAACAGCGGATTCAGTCCTCTGCCCTTTTCTCCTCGATGGGCTTCTGTGAAATAGGCATTAGCAAAGCCATTAGTTGGGGCTTTGTAAATGTGGAGGGTAGCATTATTTTTGTAATTCCCCAAAATGGTTTATCATCAGCATTTGCAGCCAGACATATTCCTTTTTCTAACACTTGTTATTGTAGATCTGTCATTGTAGAGAATTCCCAGTGCTTTTACTTCATGATGCCTGCCAGATGGCCAAACTCCCTGAATGCTCTTATTTCTGTTTTAATATCTCTACCAGAACCTAGTATCCATGGTTCAGATATTAGCCAGGTTTCATGTGCATCCCATGAAGCCCTGTTGTTTGAATTGGATACTGATGCTTTCTTACTGTAAGTCATGTTAAATTGTGACACCTTATGGGTTACAAAAGGTTGAGGGGAGATGAGTGGAAGGACAGAGGTGTGAACATAAACATGTTTCAGAAATAAAGCTGTATATACCAATGTGGTCTACATTGGAAAAGCTTGGTCACAGATACAAAATACCACAAGCTGCTTTAACAAAAATACTACACATCAGAAGATGTCCACCAAGAGTTTTATAAAGCTTCAGGGAAACAATTACACTATCCTGAAAAAAGACTGTTAAGTGAAAATGTTGTCCGCTGATATAATGTGGACGTTCATTCACTATGTCATTTCTTTTATTAAAATGTGTTTGGCACGCAATGGCCAACATGCAGCTTCAAGGTGCTTTACATACAACAAACAATAAAATACAAACACATAAAAAAGTCTATCTCGTGCTGTTACATTCCACAGCTTGAAGTTGTCACACACAAGACAAACATATACTGCAAAATGCTCCCTAATAGTACAATGGAGTTGTTCTTTCTAATAACGCATTGTTATGACAATCTTTTTCTGAAAGTGTTCACACACAAGATAAGTTCCCCACAATAGAAACATGTTCACAGATCTGACACACACAAGGAAACTTTCATTTTCAGGTGTGTCCTAATGTTCCAAGATAGTGATGTCTCTGTGTCACGCAGTTGGTGCTTATTTTAGATTGGGCGATCTGTGCTTATATTTTTAAACCACATTATAATTACAATTGGTTATTTATAACATGCTTAGTACCCTGAGGTTTCTAAGCACCGACCTGGGGCTTGAACCTGTGTTGCTCCGCATCCTCTTGTCTCCAAGACGAGCGCGGCTCCCCTGAGCTATCCTCCCAAAACTATTGTAATGCTGCACACAGTTGGAAAAACATGAATTTACCAGGCAGTGTGGAAACAAAAGCTCTTAATAATAGAAATAATGGTGCCATTTAAAGTACCAGTGTCAAAAGGGGGATAGGCCTGATATGATATAAGTCATTTATAATGCACCTGTACAAAAGTGTTTTCTGAGGGATGATGCCTGTCTTGTTGTGCTCAATATCTCTCTCCCCCTCCCCTCTCTCTCTCTCTCTCTCTCTCTATATATATATATATATATATATATATATATATATATATATATATATATATATATATATATACACACATATATGATACAATTTGCATATTATTGTTTTTTTAAAGGGAATTTCGAATGTGAACTGAAGAATAGAAAACTGGAAATCAAAGGAGAACATCCGGACACTTCAATGGACTTAATGTACTGTTCAATCAAAGGCTCTGAGTAAGTATTCACAGAGGTGTTAGTTGCGAGAAAAAAAAACGTACCTGGGAACTTGCATAGCTTTAGCTGTTTCGCTACTGAACACTAGTTTACATCTATCTGGAAAGGCTGCGGGTGTGCTCTTACGGAGGGAATGAAGGAGGTGTGGTTACTAGGTACATAGTACCTAGTTCCTAGGCTCCTTTGATTCCCAGTAGTATGTCCAGTGATAGAAAAAGCCTAAGGACATTCTTCTCAGTTCATAAAACAGTGCTGACAAATTGCTCATTTCTCTTCTTCCAGTTAATGACCATAAAAAGAAGTGAGCTTGAATTCAACTTGGAGGAAAAACACGTGATTACTTTCAAATTAATTAAAGACCAATGGCTAGAAACTCAGGGGTAAAATACAATGGGCATCATTCCACATTATTTGGTGTCAATTCTGCCCAATTACTGCCAAAACCGGTTGCTGCAACTTGGTCTCGTGGGTTTTACCACAGGATTGCAAGTGGTGGTAGGGCGGTGTAATCCTTCATTGTTTGAGTCCCTCGGGCTGCGCTGTAAATCTGTCGATTTTTGGGGGTAAAGTGGAGGATTTACCTCCAGCAACACGTCCCAAAACCTATAGTTTGGCAGTGCAGGAAAAACAGTGGTAATTCCGTTACTGCTAAAAAAAAAGTGCCTGTAACGGAATTAACGTCACTTTTTTCCCACACCGCCAAACTTTTAAGGAGGGTTGTTTTGACAATTTTAAAACAGAGTTCAAGGTGCCAAAGCTTGTTCAAGAAGTCATGATTTTAAGGATAATTGAACCCCTCTATGTCTGCTAATAGACTTTGAAATGAGAAGCGCCCATTTCACAGTCAAAGTTAACACTAAGGGTACGCTTTCTGCTTATTTATAATTTGGCTCATTGGGGAGGGACAATGTTGAGTAGGAGGAGCAGAGCCTCCAAGCCTGACACCTGTGTTGAAGCAGGTAAGCATCAAAGTGCAATTAAAAATTTGAAACCCTCACTACTTTGAAAGCAATCACTACTGTGCGTTGAAAAAATAATTATAATCACTTTTTAAAATCTGAATCTGTAACTAAAATTGCCCCAAGTTTCTGCACTTTCCAACTATATTCTCTGTTACAATTACATGTTTGTATGTTTATGGTGACCTGCATCTCCCCAGATTACAATACATTTGTCGTCATTAGGAGGAAGGCGGCCGCGGAATGAACGGTGCCGGTAAGGGACCGGCACCGTTCATTCCAAGCTGCCACATTACGAGGTCTGCAGCGGGTCCCGCTCTGGACACCTGGCCAGACCAGACGTGTAGAGCGGGACCCGCTAGCAGTACAGGATGCTAACAATGGGCCCGTCATTAACGGGCCCGTTGTTAGCATCCTCCCCCATTCCCATTGAGCCCTGTGGGGGCTCAAATGGGAATGGGGATGTACTGGGTCCGGGTCCCGAGAATGGGAATTACCGGGCCCGCTACAGACGGCATAGCCTGGTAATTCCCTATTTCTGGGACTCAGAACCCGGTTTGGGGGTAGCCATGCCGGTAAGAATGGCATGGCAAACTCCTAATGAGGCCCATTCTGTCTGTCAATTGACTTTAATTTGCATGTATTCTATTTGCTTCACTCAGTAAATTCTTTGAACAAATCTTTTAGCAGGCATGTTTGCCTCACTTTCAAACACTTTATTCTCTTGAACTAAATTGCAAATATAGTAGATTAGTAATGTTTTTGCATGGATGATCGGAATTGTTACTTCATCGTGGATTGTGTGTGATCTGTATATTTTTGAAATATTGAAAATGCAAACTGTCCGATCTGCCTACCCGAACTGGTATCCACACAACATAGGGACTCTGGACCACTATGAGATGTTTGTATTCAAGAGAAAGAATAGTCTTCAAAACTTGTTGTTGAGAACCAGTCACTGGCAAAGAGATACCACTGAAACATTGTGCAAGATGCCTCACTAAGTGAGCGATTTTCCTCCTTTTCAAATTGAACTATGTTAGAGAAAGGCAAAGGTGCATGAAAGAACTATGGTCTGATCACAATTCTAGCATAAGAGTGGGTAATGTCACCTTTCTAGTGGCAAAACATTTTATTAAGGTGAACTATTCAATCCGCATCTAGAATGTCAACCAATTACGGTGATCAGAAAGCTCCCATCTGTTCAGGAATGCATTACAAAACTTAAACAGAGGGAAGCATACATGATTTTTTTAATAACATCTTAGTGTCCAATAAAGATACATGAACAAATATATTTGCTTGTAGATACTTGTAAAGAATTGCAGACCTTGTAGCTTACAATCAAGCATTAGACAAGATGACTGTGACGTGTACCTGTCTAAACAACTGTTGATAAGAAGTAAGGTATTTGTAACGTAATTTTTGCTATTCTCCATCCGTTTTTCAGTTTGAACAACTGCCCAAGCAAGATACCAGAACACTATAGTTTTATCTGGGCGTTTTCAGTTACATGCAAGGGGTCATGGGCCTTGTGTTGGTTATAGTTTCAATTGATAAAGTGAACAAACCAATGCCAGAGAAAGACACATGGTTGTCTCGAGACGTTAATATTGGGCAGTAAAACATAGATGTGAAGATGTACTTATTAAACGTCGACAATATAGTGTTCATAACTATTCGAAATGTTTTATCACTTGTTTCTCCAAATATTTGGACTTGTTTGAGTTCTTCGTTTTATCTTCAGTGCTTCATCTGTTGGGCTGCTCCAGCACCAACAAACAAATAATGTAGTGCCCTCCCGCTGTGCCAGCTCTGCTCAACATTAGTCTAGTGTTGCTCTTGTAATGATACTGGTGTGCATATTCTGAGCATTGCATTCTTGGCACTAAGATGCCATTTATAAACAGCAAAAACATTCTGAAAGTCAGGCTTTGCCTTTGGTATTATGGTATGTTAAGGCTGTTTCGTAAAGCATTGCCCTTGCTAACAAGTGGCATTGATGCTATCGCTATTGCATAGTTTTTCTGATGGGTCCCAGACTTAGCTATGGAATTGCCAAATTATACCTGTCTAGGAAATTAATATGGTCTTAATGGATCTAACCAAGAGTAAACGCCATTCCACAAGGATAGGGCTGGAACAGAGAAAGCACTACCACCAAATCTGCTTCTTTTGAACCCAGCAATTAAGAATGGTTTGTTAGAGGTAGAGTGAAAGATTGCAGGTGAAACTTTTTTTAGGCATTTTGTGAGGAAAGAATACCAATCTCATAGTAAGCCAGGAGAACCAAGCAACGTGGCTTAAGGGCCCTTCTAATATGCGAGGTCCACTCACGTGTTGGGATCCTAGAAAGAACACACAAGTAGTGGCATGCTGAAATATTTCGGGGCAGGCAAATAAGTACAGTGGGAGTAGACCAGAAAAGGCAGGACCAAACCCAAAGTGGCTTATGTTCCATCTGATTGTGCTAAATAAGGAAAACATTTTCTCATTATTTTCAGATGGACGAACACAATCTTCACCACCTGGGTAATCTGGGGATTCAAACAGATTTTGTTGGAGAAACATTATTGTTTTACACATTGAGAAGGATTGGTGCAGCATTGTAAAGATATAGGCCAGAAAAGGTTGAGGAACATGCCATCACTATTTCTGTTTGGTGTGGGCCTAATTAAAAACACATGCACCCCATCCAAACATCCACAGCAAATATGGCATTTGTGAATGTACTGCCGACCACAAATAAGGAGGGTGATACTTCAAACACATTTTGGATGTCATGAACATAGTTGAAAAAGTCAAACCAAGAGAGCAAATTAGATCTGTAAGGGGCAGAGGTAAATGTTAAAAAGAAGTGATGGCCGTGCAGATTCCCTTGGAACTCTACACCATACTGGAAAATAATCACATGAGAAAAGGGGGCATACACACCCTCTCACATCTGTGAGATTAAACATGCTCAATCCAAGGAGTGTCTGGGCCTCTTACACCAATATATCTAGGTCTTGCAAGTAGCCTGGCATTGTTAACAGTGTTGAAAGCCGCAGAGGGGTCAATTAGAATCATTAGCACCCTTGTAGCATATTACACAGGTGCTAATGGCGATAATCCTCTCAGTGCTTTGTTTGAACCTTAACCTGGGTGGTGAGCCGTTACCCATAGGGTGGGCCCGCCACCTCGGGGCATGTCACCTCAGTGTCCCTGCACATTCTATGTCCTGGATGGGTTCCATGTAATAATTCTGCATTTGGAAAGCCTCACACAAAAAAAACTGATTCTGGACCCGCAAACTTAGCATGAGGCCCATTATATCAGTACAGGAGAATTTTGAAATTACTAGAGTAGAGGCACATGTTCAAAGGAATCAGGAGAGCCTAGGGGCGCTGGTGAATAATAACGACACCAGGCTTTGGTCTATAATTAAGGCACAGGTCTCTGCTCCGGATCGGGAAAGGGTTGCTTCCATTTCAGAACATACATGGATTGAGTATTATAGAGACAAATGTGCGTTACCTGCAAACTTGGTGGCTTGCTGACTCCCATTCTGCCATGTGCAGGGCACCTTCCGCTGGGAGGAAGACGACATCTTGTGGGCTATAGACGTCAGGCCCTGATGGTTTCCCCCTCTCCTCTGGGTGGGGCCCTTGATTACTCTCTTCAAAAGTATCCATCTTGCCCATAGAGTTAGCCCCTACGTCGCAACAGTCGACCATAATCCCAATATTCAAACATGGGGATGTGGCTGCTACCAGAAACTACAGGCCTATTGCCCTTTTCGACTCGTCCAGCAAACATCTTCTCTGCCTTACTGCTTAGAGACCTAAACCATCAGCTAGAGCCCTTAAACTTACCCTCGATTTACCCTGTGCTGTTTCGTCTGGGATGGGAACTACTCTTAATGGAACAGCGCTATCACATCGGCATACTGTTACAAAAGCGATGGTGGGCCCGGTCTACATGGCTTCCATAGACATGTCAAGTGCGTTTGACACAGTTAGTTGGAACATGTCATGGAATACATTTCTTGGACTGGAATATCCCATTAAAACAATACAGCTTCTGGCGCTGTTACATAATGATTCTGTTGTGAGGGTGAGATTGAATAGGGAGGGGGTCATGTCGGCCCCTATACCCACTTGTGTGGGGTTAAGAAAGGGATGTGTCGTAGCCCCCACTCTTTTCAACCTCTACATGGAAGACCTAAACGAACTCTGAGTTTCAGGAGTCACGTTTCCAGTCAAATTAGGTAACTTGTTACTAAACTAGCTCGCAAGTACCTAAAGGTAAGGCCTGTCAGTGACAAATTGTGACACCCAAAAACCAAAAAGGAAATGGAGCAATTACAAGAATTAATTTTTGCAGTCCAGGGTCTGACATTAGAGGTACAAAACCTAAAGGCTGAAAATGCAGTGCTTAGAGAGTCCATGCCGCACAGGGATCTCGTTTTGCAGGCTACTTCTTTAAGAACCTCTTTGATGGAAAAGTACCAGGGGCACCACAAAAAGTATAAGGGATTTGTGGACGCATGTACGGTTGCCTTTGCATTTAGCCAAACCTTGCTTTCCACTGACAGAATCAAGGTTGGATTCATGATCTCCAATTTGACGGGTACCACACTTTCATGGGCTACCCCTCTGGTTGTGGCTAATAACCCCTTGTTGGATGATTTTCGGGGCATTTTAACTGCATTCGCAGGGATGTTTGACAGGCCAGAACTATCTTATATCAAACAGGATGCTTTCTGGACCTAACACAGGGTTCCTGTGATCTGTTAACTTACGTAACCAAATTTAAACATATCGCACAACAAACAACATGGCCAGAGGAGGCCTGTTTCACTTTGTTTCATATGGGATTATCTGATGAATTAAATGGATGAGTTAGCCCGAGTCCCCATGCTTCCTTCATTCGATGAGTTGGTGAAATTGGCAATCCAGATGGACTATAGACTGCAGGAAAGAAGGGTAGAAAGAAGAACCGGTTCAGCAGTAACTGAACATTGCCCCCTCCACCTGCTGTTACTGTAGAGGAAACTAATGCAACTGAACCTATGCAAATAGGGTCAGCTAGAGGCCCACTTTCAGAGGAAGAAAGACAACGCTGTAGAAGAAATGGGCTATACATGTATTGCGGAGCAGCTGACCATTTGGTGAGAGCTTATACCCTAGCCCCCCTTACCCTCTGCGAAAGACGGGGAATGCCCGCTCCCAAACGTAGAAGGGACACTCGAACGGGAGACTACTGTTAGTCCCAACATCTATGGTACCCTTAATACTGCCATGGGAAACACCACTTCACTTCTCATGATAAAGATACAACTGGTCTTGCCCCAAGGAAGAGAAATTGAGGCAGTAGGCATGGTGGATTCTGGAGCTGCAATTGGGCACAGAAAATGGGAATACCAATAGAAAAGAAGCACCAAGCTTTGCCAGTCGAGGAGGTCGATGGCTTGCTTTTAAGTAGTGGACCTATAATTGAACAGACAGCAGAATTAACCATGTCCGTACAGGGACATCAAGAATGCATTTCCTTCGATCTTATTACTGCAGCACATTATCAGGTCATACTAGGCATCCCGTGACTGGATCGGCACAACCCCTACATAACTTGGAGGGCGAGAACATTATTTTTGGGATCTGAGATGTGTGGGGAACCCAAAGAGGCTAGAATCGGCGCCATGTCGGTGACGGAATCTCCACTGATTGTCTCCAATCTTGTAACCAGGATTTACCAGGAGTTCCAGGATGTATTTCTTCAGGAACATTACCACCACACAGAGCGGCTGATTTTAATATCGACTTGCTGCCGAATACACCATTTGGCCGCATGTACAGATTATGGCAATCTGAAAATATCACCTTGCAGGCTTATCTGGAAGAAAATGTAAAGAACGGATTGATCACAGAATCCATATCATCAGGTGACGCATTTTTATTTTGTATCCCAAAGAAAGACATAACTGAACTCAAACCCTTTATCAATTATCGGGGCCTTACTAGAGTGACCATCCCAGATAAATACCGTCTTCCACTCATCCCAGATATACTGAAAGCAGTTCAGTCCGCCCAGATATTCACCAAGCTTGATTTACGGGGTGTGTACCATCTGGTGAGAATCAAAGCTGGTGATGAGTGGAAGACCGCTTTTAGAACTCCCTTTGGTAATTTCCAATACTAAATCATGCCCTTCGGTTTAGCAAACGCACCCGCTGTATTCCAGTTCTTCATGGACCATATATTTTCAGACCTCTTTTTGCACAGTGTGGTGGTTTACCTTGATGATATTTTGTTTTTTTTGCAGAACAACAGAAAAGCATACAGAACGTGTAAAGCAAGTACTTACAAGGTTACAAAAACACGAACTCAATGCCAAATGCGAAAAATGCATTTTTGGTGCCGACTCAGTCCCCTATCTGGGATACATAATATCGAAGCACGGGATTACCATAGACCCCAAGAAAAGTGAGGCCATTTTAGAGATGAAACCCCCCCATACTTTCAAGGAGACACAAAGGTTTCTTGGTATGGCAAATTTCTACTGTAAATTCATTAGAAATGTTTCCAAGATGGTACTTTCCTTGACACATCTGTAAAAAATAAGAATGTCTCCTTCCAAAAGACTTCAGAAGCACAAACAGCCTTTGATAACCTTAAAACAGCTTTTCCCACTGCTCCCCTTTTTCGTCAGCCTTCACTTTACCAGGAGTTCAAACTAGAAACCGATGCATCCAATTTTGCTGTACGAGCCATGTTAAAACAAAGTCAAGGAATGTGTTAGGCAGAATCCTGTGCAGTTCCCTTGGGGAACACTGCAAAAAGATTAAGACTACAGGGGTAAGCAGTAAACCCAATTGGTAGCAGTCTGTACCACCCAGATTTACCTGGTAGCTGTGGCTGAGCAGTCAGACTTCTCTCAAGAAGAGTAGGGCAGTATACAGAGGATACACAATAGGGCTAAAAACACAGTAGAGCAAGCAACCACTGACCAGAGCTTGTTATCAAAAGTATATAATTATTTTTTTAACGCACACTTTAGAAAATACACTAGCACTATTAATCAAAGCAAGTTCAAAAAACACAATCAGGAAAGTATACACACCTACCGTAAGAATTATTAGACAAGTCTAAGTCAAAACACCACTTTTTGTCAAAACAGAGGGGAGCGTGTACCTTAGATGGCACTCCAATAATTAAATAGAAGGGAGAGAAAAAAGCAGGTCATAAAAATAAAACAGTTCCCGACACTTTTAAGAGACCAAAACAAGTTAGTGAAGGCAGAGTCTACTGTAGAGCCAAAGTTCATAGGCCAGGCCCACTTTAAATGGAGCAAGGTGTAATGTGCCCAAGATCACAGAGTTGAGAAATGCATTCAAGTCTTTGTAGAAATGTTCAAAAGATGTTGGGTTGGTTCAAAAGGTAAAGTTAGATGGTCTGGGGCCAACCCAGTTGGAAACCCAAGGATTTAAGTGTCACCTTTAGCAATCCGTAGAAAGGGAGGCCAGGTGGAACATAGTACCTTTAAAGTTCAGGAAGCTCCAGCGGTGGCAGTTGTTCCTGGCAACGGGTGCAGTTCATGGTTTTGACCAGGGGAAGAGAGGATCTCGTCGAGGAGGAAACTTGGAGTCGTTGCACTGCCCAGGGAAGAAACCAGCCGCAGAGTTCGTTGGTTAAAAGGTGCGTTCCTGGTATTCGCGGTCACAGTGGTGAAGCTTGGCTATCTGGCCGCCGGGGTGCTTGGCACGGGCGATTCGACCAAGAGACATCCTGGAAGGCGAAATGGCGAACTGGTTGATCCCACCAGTTCAGAGGAAGAAGACTCTTTCAGCAGAAGATCTTCTCTTGTCGTTGGGGAAGTGGTGAGGTCGTTGCAGCAGGGCTCCACCGGAGGTGTCGTCGTTGCAGATGGCTCAGCTTCTTCCCTCTTCGGATTTCTTAGGTCCTGTGGTGACTTCTGAAGTTCCATTCCCAAAAGCCCTGCTTTTATGCAGAAAAAGCCCCATTCAACAGCCTAGCTGTCACTCATACATGCTAAGTGGTGAGCCGGGCGGCTCACCACTGGGCCAATCAGAACAGAGTGCGACTTGAGTTGCTAAGGCAATGCAGTCCAGGGTGCTGTTAGACAGAAACCTGTGCAGTTCCCTCTGGGACCACTGCAAAAGATTTAAGACTACAGGTGTTTGGCAGTAAACCCAATTGGTAGCAGTCTGCACCACCCAGGTTTACCTGGTAGCTGTGGCTGAGCAGTCAGACTTCTCTCAAGATGAGTTAGGCAGTATACAGAGCATACACAATAGGTCAAGAGAGCACAGTAGAACAAGCAAACACTGACCAGAGCTTGGTGTAAAAGAGATATAATTATTTATTTAAAAACACATCTAGTAAACACACTGGCACTAATATCAAGCAGTTCAAAAACACGGTCACTAAAAGATATACACTCCCTTAAACGGTTATTAGACAAGTCTTAAGTAAAGCAACACTTATTTTCAGACAGCGGTGAGCACTTAACGAAGATGGCACTCTAATAACTTGGTTAAAATGGGAGAGAAAGGCAAAGCATAGATCGAACAGGTCCCAACACTTTAAAACGAACACAGTAAGAGAAGAAGGCAGGTTAAAACCGTGAAGTTAAAGTTCAGAAAGCTGGACCCACTTTAAGAGGATCCGCGAGAAATGTGTCCAAGGTCACACGGTTGAAAGTGCACCGAAGTCTCGACAAAGGTTCAGAAAAGTGTTGGACAACAGAAAGGGACCAGTTAGATGGTCAGGCGGCCAGCCCAGTCCAGAAGGTTAAGGAGTTACTGTCACTTTGTAGCAATCTATAGAAAGGGAGGCCTGGCGGACACGGTACCTTAAAATGTTGAGAACGCTCCAGCGGGGGCAGTTGTTCTTGGCAGCGGGTGTAAGTCGGTGCTTCGTCCAGGGGAAGCAAGGATCTCGTCGTGGAGGAAAGCAGAAGGTCGTTGCACTGCCAGGGAAGAAACCAGCCGCGGAGTTCTCAATTAAAAGGAGCGGTCCTTTTATTCGCGGTGCAAGGGTAAGAGGCTATCCGGTTGCTGGGGTGCTTGGCACGGGAAATTCGACCACTTGGACGTCTTGGAAGCGAAAAAAGAAGGTTAACTGGTTGTTCCCACCAGTCAAGGGAAGAAGACTCTCCAGCAGGGAGATCTCCTCTGTCGTTGGGAAGTGGTGAGTCGGTTCAGCAGGGCTCCACCGGTGGTGTTGTCGTAGCAGGTCAGCTCAGCTTCTCCCTCTTCGGATTTTCAGGTCCTGTGGCGACTTCTGAAGTTCCAGTCCCAAAAGCCCTGCTTTTATGCAAGAAACCCCCATTCATTCAGCCTAGCTGTCAATCAAACATGCTAAGTGGTGGCTAGCTGCGAGATGAGAAAGACGTAGGGTGTTGGATACCCTTGGGCACAAACGAGGCGTAGAGCAGAGGAAACCGCAGCCAATTCCAAGAAATACGACCACGAGAAGTTTTGAGGCGATCGACATCCAGCTTCCAAAATGGCCCCCGGCGCGCACGGACGAACGCCCTGAAGCGAGTCCGTGCGACATCGGAATCCAGCCTGTTACTGTTCCACAGTCGACATCGGAGGAAGACAGTGGTCCCGGCGGGGCGGTGTCCCTCCCAACAGGCGGACTATAGCGAACCAGTGCGGAGGTGAGAGTGGAGCGCATATCCACCCGCAACGGACGCCGCGACCCCCGCCGACAGCACTGCTACTCGTGAGTGAGGGGCACCCTTCCCGTGCGACCCAGCATGTGAGGCAAACCTGTGAGCCACGGACGGGGAGGAGGTGTCGGAGCGGCTGGACAGCGTGGGCGAGTGTTCCCCCCCGGGCTCTGCTCCTGGAGGCTAGTGTTTCTCCCCCCCCCGAGCTCCGCTCCAGGAGGCGACGGCGTGCAAGACAGGCCAAGCACGCAGCCCCATACGCAGCTAGTGATATCGGTACCATGGGGAAGGACAAGGCGAGGAAACTTCCCACACAAAGCAGGACGGATCAGTATACCATCCAACCGCCTCTGGCGGCAGACCCCCATCCGCAATCCGCGGACGAGATGGAAACGGACCAGGGAATTTCACTGAAGGACATTATGGCCGCAATAGCCGATTCCCGCTCCTCAATGGAGCAGAAAATGGACGGGATAAGCATGGATGTATCCCTCCTCCGACATGACCTTCAAAAGCTAACAGCACGCACCGGGGAAGCGGAACATCGCATATCCAACACAGAGGATAGAATGCACAATATGCAACAGCAGCTCCAGAACGTAACATCCAAACTAAAGGTACTGGAGGACAGAATTGAAGATGGAGAGGGCAGATCAAGGTGTAACAACCTGCGTATACTCGGTATACCTGAGAAGGCCGAAGGCTCCTGCATGGAACTTTTTCTAGAACAATGGCTGACTGATCTGTACGAGCCAGACGCCTTCTCCAAGTTCTTCTCCATTGAGAGGGCACACAGAGTGCCCACAGGCAGACCTCCACCCGGTGCACCTCCATGCACGATAATTGCAAAATTCTTAAATTATAGGGATCGCGATGCCCTACTGCAACATGCGCGCGCAAAAGGCACTGTCACATTCAACGGTTCCAAAATTGCCTTTTTCCCCGACTACACCAGGGAAGTGCAAAAGGCAAGACACTCCTTCGACCACCTCAAAAAACAACTGCAAACAATGGGGGTGAAGTATGGCCTGCTCTTCCCTGCGCAACTCAAGATTTACCATAAAGGGACAACAGTCCATTTCAATGATTCCAAGGAGGCTTGGCGCTGGGCTGAACAAAACCTAGACGGAGACTGGTCGGCCCACCGCGACAACAGGGGAAGGAACCGAAGGCCTCCGCCAGACCAACAGCGGGAGGTCCGCCAACCACCAGCGCAGCACCCACCGGAAGAGCGGGGCGGCTGACCACTGCCCCGAGGCCTGCCAGATGCCCGAGGTCCCGTTGGGTCACCCAGGTTGAGCTACTGTTTTACTCTATCTACACGCACTTTCACAACAGTAGGCTACACACACTTACCTGATGCAGTCGCGTTATGCCCCAAGACCACGACGCAAGGAGAGCGCCTTCCACTGGTATTATTTGTGGCGGTTCCCCCATAGACCCCCCCACCCCCCAAGAGCGGGCTCTCTCCCCCTGGGATCCAAGCCGGGGGAGGCTACCTTTACTTGAAGTTAAGTTAAACGCATGTAAGGTGTCCAGTTGACACCAGTGGTTTTTTGTTCGGGCGACCGATGCTTCTAGTTGGGAGGAGTATGGGGAGGGGGGTTGGGGATTTGTTAGGTTTAGTTACAGACAGGACTCGTCAAACGCATAGGATGATAAGGCTAGATAAGACAGAGTTCGCCTACGGGTGTATCTGCAGCTGGCGTATAACACCGTCAGCGGCAACACAGGCAGTGACCATCACAAGCACCCATGGCATCACATAGTGGTAGTAGCGACGCTCTCAGAACACTGTGGCTCATGACTTGGAACGTTAATGGACTGGGCAGTGCAGTCAAGCGTCGGCTGGTGCGGCAATTCCTCAACAGGCGGGGGGCTGACATAGTGTTCCTGTCTGAGACCCATCTTGCAGGCACTGACTGTACCCTTTTCAGACGCACAAACTACAAGCTGGCACTTCACTCAGGTTTCACGATAGGCTTAAGAGGGGTCATGATCATGGTACACAAAAACCTCCCCTTCCACCTCACGTCCGTGACCCATGACACAGGCGGCAGATATATGTACGCGACAGGCAAGCTTTGGGATCACTCCATCGCTCTGATAGCTACCTATGTACCCCCTACCCTGCTTGAGCCGCTGCTTACTGACATTGCCCCGTTAATCGCAAACCACACATCCAACCTCATGATCCTGGGAGGTGACTTTAATGAAGTCATGAACGTAACCCTTGATAGATCACACTTGAGGAATAGAAACCCCAATGTTCCCACCAGACTTGGCACGTTTGCCAACGCACTAGGCCTATGTGACGTGTGGAGAGAACTCCACCAGGACACGAGAGCATACTCTTTCCACTCAGGGGCACATGCCTCGCTCTCCAGGCTAGATTATTTACATAGGGCGCAGGAAATAGACATTCTCCCCCGGGGCATCTCTCACCACTCCCCACTAGAACTGACACTCATAACATCCAGGCGGATTCCACCGCCGAGCTGGCGCCTAAATAGCTATTACCTGGGTGACCCTGCGCTTGTGGACAAGCTACAGGAGACGACCAATACATACTTCGAGCTCAACTCACAGGGGCACGAGACAGGGCTGCCCGTTGTCGGCCATGATTTTTGCTATTGCCATCGAACCACTGGCAATCCTCTTGCGAAACACGCCAACCTGGGAAGGCTTCCGCTGGTCCGAGACCTGGGAAGACAGAATATCTCTATATGCAGACGACCTTCTCATATATCTGGAAGACCCAAGCAATGCCTGTCCCAGAGTCATACACCTGTTGGAGCAATATGAGGCATTTAGCGGATTGCGAGTGAACTGGTCCAAATCCATCCTCTTCCCGCTAGGGGACACCTCATCGGCAAACTTGACGTCTGGCCCTTACCAGATCGAAAGAGAACAGTTCAAGTATCTGGGGATACGTATCACGAAGCAGTTGACTGAATACACAACCCTGAATCTCTCCCCCCTCATAACAAGATTTGCAGAAGATACTCGCCATTGGATCTCCTTGCCATTAACGCTGATGGGCAGAGCGGGCCTTTTCAAAATGATTGCCCTTCCTAAATTCTTATATATCCTGCAGAATGCACCATTATACATTCACCAGCGAGATTTCACAAAATAGAGGGCACCCTTCGGAAGCTGCTATGGGGGGAGGACACCCACGAATTGCTCTCGCCACGCTCCAAAGGTCTATCTGGGAAGGAGGCATTGGACTGCCCAGGATACAGCCATATTACTGGGCCAGCTAGATGACGGTAGTAAATGATATGCTCCACGGAAACGGAAGCCTCCCACATATCAAAGGTCTTATCTGTAATGCCACGACCACGCCTCTAGAGCACCTGAATGGAGGCCTGAACCGCACATCACACACGGATATGGCAACGCATATAGTGAGAATATGGAAAGATACACATCAGTACCTAGGATGGGGCGGGAAGCTAACGCTGGCACAACCCCTATGGAACAACTGCAACCTTCCCGAAATAAGAAAGCTGCCTAGATGGCCTGAGCGGGCCCAGCGAGGAATCGCCAGTATAGGAGATGTGGTTCACGAGGACAACCTGATACCATTCGATACATTGCATGAAAAGTTCTCCCTCCCAGACACAGAGAGGTACCACTATATGCAGCTGAAACACGCTTGGACGACCCACAGACACATAACACGAGACATGCCGGAAAGCTCCCCATTAGAGAGAAACATAGTTTTGGACCGGGTGGACCGGAAAGTCACCTCTACCATGTACAATGTGATAACATCCTTTGCGACACCGGAACTAACCAGCTTGAAGGCAAAGTGGGAATGGGATGTGGGTCCCCTTCAACCGGAGGACTGGGTGGAGGCCCTGATGTACCCGCGAGAAATGTCCATTTCCTCTAGACTTAGACTGGTCCAACTGAAGATCCTGCACCGCACCTATTACCCGAGAGTGGCTCTCTTCCGCTGGGGCAAATCCTCAGACGCACGATGCCTACGCTGCAAAAGTGAAGAAGGTACCTTTTTCCATATTTTGTGGGAATGTAGCAGGATACAGTGGCTCTGGCAGAGATGCTGTGATAAACTGTCTAGCGTTATAGGTAAAGAGATACAGAGATGCCCAAAACTCCTTCTCCTGGGGATCTCCAGTGACACTGACCTTTCCCGTTATGAGGAATTGTTCTGGTCGACTGCGGTAGCAGTTCTCAGGCGGAACATTGCGCAACTGTGGGGGTCAGAACGTACGCCAAGCTTTGAACAGTGGGTCACGGATGTGGACATATGCGCTATAATGGAACATAGAGTGTACGCGGCGAGGGGTTGCCCGCAGAAAGCGGACAAAATATGGAGAAGATGGGAAGAGGCTAGCTAAAGGACAAGAAAGGCTCCACAGCCTCTGTGACTGAGAGTTGCCCCGGGAGAGTGGGGGAGACGCCTCTGCCGAGAATAGCCTATGCCACAAGGTCATCTGTTGTCAAGTTGACGGTCTGTCGGACCATGGTCCCGGAAGTTGAGTTTTTGAATATTTTTTGTTTCTTGATTGTCTCTCTCTCTCCACATCCTATCACATGTACCTGGAAATGTAGATTTTGCATATGTTCCTCTCCCCTCCAGTCCACCCCTTTCTTTCCCTTCCGCTATTGCCCCAAACTTTCCCCTCCTTCCCCACGTCCCTACCCGGTATTGCAGAGAGATAAGTGTAATGTTGTTTTATGTTTAAAATCAATAAAATCTTTGATTAAAAAAAAACATGCTAAGTGGTGAGCGGGGTGGCTCACCACTTGGGCCAATCACGCAAGAGTGTGACTTGGGTTGGCAAGGCAACTTAGTCCTAGGTGCCTAAACCCCCTCGCACACCCCCTGTGGTACCCAGACAGAGTGGCACCACTTTGGAGGGCTTCTGTGTAGAAGCCCGCCAAAAGTGGAACAAAGGGCTCGACCTTTGGTTTGGAGTTACAGAGGCGAACACAAACGCCATTTTAAAACTGAGTTCTGGCACAAAGAACCTACCGGTGAATTAATATTAAATAAATAAACCGGCGGTATCTTTAACATTGCACCAAAAAGTGGTGCGAGAAAAATACATGGGAAAATCCCATAGAGAATATTCTTAAGGAATATAACAAGTAGTATCCACGGCCACCACCCAAAACTCGATGAGGGGGGATGGGACAGTGCCCCCTCGAACAACAGACCCAGGGGCAATCGAATTGCCCCTACCAGTACGTCCACAATATGATGGTTTGTACCGGTTCTGTTAGTAATTTGGGACTAGTAAAGCCGATGGTGCATTTACATGCCCTGGGAGACAGTAGTCAGTACCAGGGTATGGAGTCTATGGTGGGGGTCACCTAGGACACCCCTGTGTTACGGAACCGAGGGTGCTGGGTAACACACAGAAAAAACACATGAGACCCTATTGAGTAAAAGACCCCATAGCCCATAAAACACATAGATCAACAAAGGAATACCCCAAATCATGTCCAAGAGTGCGAGGAAAAGAGTCTCACTCTTTGCAGGAAAAAAAACAAACTCCAGAAATCCAGCAAAGCTGCTGGGGGACTCACTAGGTTAGGAAATTCAGCCTAAACAGAGAATTCTCCCTAACATTCGCCCCCCCCCAGACTAAGGGACAGGAGGATTTAATCCACTCCTGGATGAATCTCATATCTCTAGTCAATGACATACATCCTAGAGATACCATCAGCATTTTGGTGGTGACACCCTGCCTGTGCTCAATTGTGAAATCAAACTCTTGCAGGCAGATTGACCATCTCAATAGTTTTGGGTTATCCCCCTTCATTTGCATTAACCATCTCAAGGGTTGGTGGTCAGTCTGAATAACAAAAGTAGAACCATACAAGTAGGGCCTAAACTTCTTCAGAGCCCACACAATAGCAAAACACTCCCGTTCAATGGTTGCCCACCTTGTTTCAGGATCCTTCAGTTTTCTACTGATGAAGCAAATGGGGTGCTCCCTACCTTTCCCATCCAGTTGACTGAGGACTGTACCTATTCCTACATTTGAAGCATCTGTCTGCACAATGAAAGTTTGGTGGTAGTCAGGAGCTCTGAGTACTGGGGCTTGGCAAAGAGCCTTTTTCAGGTTTTCAAAGGCCTGATTGCACTCCTCATTCCATCTAACCTTTTTAGGGAATTTCGGAGAGGAGATGACATTCAGTGGAGAAGCTATGGTCCCATAGTTCTCTATGAAATTCCTGTAGTACCCAGTGAGACCTAAGAAGGCTCTCACCTGGGTCTGAGTAGTAGGTGTTTTCCAATTTTGCACAGCTTCAATCTTACTGAGCAAAGGCCTTATTTCTCCACCTCCTACCTCATGTCCAAGGTAGACCACTTTACTCTGCCCAATCTGGCATTTACTTGCCTTTATGGTCAGATTGGCCTGTCCAAGAGCCTGCAAAACATATCTCAAGTGGTCCACATGTTCTTCCCAGGAATTGCTGAACACTGCTATGTCATCCAAGTATGCCATGCAGAAGTCCTCCATCCCATTCAGAACCTGGTTTACCATCCTTTGAAATGTAGCAGGTGCATCTTTCAATCCAAAAGGCATAACCTTAAACTGGTATAAGCCAACTGGGGTAGAAAATGCAGTTTTCTCCTTGGCATGGTCTGTCAGGGCTATTTGCCAATAGCCTGACGTCAGGTCAAATGTGCTGAGGAACTTGGCTGAACCAAGTCTATCCACCAACTCATCTGTTCTTGGCAAAGGGTGGGCATCAGTCTTGGTGACTGCATTAAGAGCTCTATAATCCACACAGAATCTAAGTTGTTTAGATCCTGCCTTTGGTACTTACACAACTGGGCTAGACCATGGACTAGTAGAGGGCTCCATTACCCCGAGATCAAGCATTTTGCTGACCTCACCTTTGATGTGGGTTCTTACATTTTCTGACATCCGGTATCCTCTGCTTTTGACTGGCAGACAGTCACCAGTGAGTATGTCATGCTGTCCCCACGGGGTCAAGCCTGGTGAAAGTGAGAACAGAGAGGCAAACAGATTTAACATGGATTTGCACTCTTCTTGTTGCTAAGGTGTCAGATTTGAAGAGAGATTTACTCCTTCAATCTTTTCGTCTAAAGGTAAGCCTCTGAGGAGATCAGGAAGAGCTTCACTCTCTTCTTCTTCCTCCGATGATGCTAGAAGCAAAGCTCCTACATCAGGTCTGGAGACATACGCTTTTAGTCTGTTGGTGTGGAAGACTGTTGGAGCCTCCTTGGGGTTGCCCAAGTCCACCAGATAGTTGACCTCTCCAAGTTTACCCACAACTTTGATGGGTCCCATCCATTTGTCTTGCAAGGCCCTCTGCCTTGTTGGAATCATAACGAGAACTAGCTGGTCTTGAGTAAACTCAACCATGTTAGCCTTTTGATCATGACAGTGCTTGACCAAAGCTTGTCCAGCTTTCAAGTTATCACTTTCTTCTGCCATCATGTGTGACATTCTCCTCCGGAGACCTATCACGTAGTCAGTCACTCTGACTGGCTTGGGGGAAGGAGCACTCTCCAACCCCTCCTTGATCAGGGCCAAGAGGCCTCTGACCGGATGACCATAAAGAAGCTCGAAGGGAGAATAACCTACTCCTTCCTGAGGGACATCTCTATAAGCAAAGAGAAGGCATGGCAGTAGAAGGTCCCACTTTCGTTTAAGGGGGTCCTCTAAAGCACCTATCATGCTCTTCATGGTTCTGTTGAACCTTTCAACCAACCCATTTGTCTGAGGGTGGTATGCTGTTGAGAACTTGTACGTAGCTCCACAGGTTTTCCACATGGCTTTCATGTAGTGGGAGAAAAATGAAAAACAGATTGACTACCCCTCTCTTTTAGTCTTGTATGGATCTTAAGTGAGAGTTAAAGGCCACCTAACTGCGTCATTGGTTAGGAAGTCGCTGGTGGAGAAAAATTGCACTGAACGCTGCAACTTGTAACAAAAATTCTATCTCTTTAATGATTATAAAACATCTTAAAAACATTTCTAAATTGATTCTCAATCATATCATTCATTCTACATTCATCTCATCTAACAGGGGAGTTCTAAAGTGGAAAAAAGTCTTTGTTGGCATAACATTTTAGTCAGAGTATGCATTTTTGACATGGGGAAAAAAACATTGGATTTTCCTTAAACAGTCGACATATGTTTCGGCCCGTTATAATATACCACTTTTGTCAGCAGTGGTCACTAGAATAAGTATAGGGCCATCTTCAGGACACCAATTGCTTTGTGGTTGATCAATCTTGTTCCCCTTTAGTACACACACACATCTGCAAAAAATACATAAGTGTACGTGTATTAATCTCATGTAAAACTCTACTATAAAACATTTTTGTTTAAAAAAGACAGAACAAATTGTGTATCTCAACTTAACTGAATTTAAGAGCGATGGCTATTTTTGTGTTATTCTAAACCTACCTTCACCCCACTAAGTCCATGTTATACAGTTTAGACTATTGAGAATGGTCAGACATTTGGGTGTCACTAACTGTGAAACTACCCTAGTCTCTGGTTTTCATAACGGATGAGAAACCCTACAATTTAACTTTTTTTGAACATTTTTCAAAATGACATCATATATTTAATGCACTTACATGTCCACATCTTGTATTTGTGTGACTAGGATTCTTTCTTGAATGCACTGCGATTGTCTCGCTGTCTGGGCTTGTTATACTCAAACCTCCTCTCAAAGGTAACTTGAGTTAACCTCTGCAGTGTTGACACCTGCAGTTGATTAAAACAACTGTTTAGATATGGCGCCTGTAGTTGATTCAAAACCACTGTTTAAATATGGCGATGTTTATCTCATAACTCCAGGATGATGGGTGAAGAAATGACTTACGGTTTGGCATCAGCTGTTTGTGCATCGAAGGTCGTTAATGCTATTGCTGAATACTGCCAGGTTCCTTTTGATGGATTTGTATGAACCAGAAGGCCATAAATGGATTTATTTCCTGTGGCAATGGAAACGAAACATAATGAGCCTGGGAGCACATAAATGTGTGATGTTCCAGTTAGAAAAATGCTCGTAGATTTGAGCTCTGTTCGAGATGTAAAACCCTCTATTTTGTCACGTTTCACTGCAGCTGTTTTAAGCCTCATTATTGAACGCCCACAGCACTCCGGTTTTATTGCCCCCCATCTGCCGTTGCATTTGAATACACCATTAGGCTGTTTGCAATCTTGTCATGTTTTATTGAACCTTGTTCGCTTCTACGCTCGCCAAGATGCTATGAACAACAGTTCTATGAAGGAAAGAACACCCATGCTAGGTTATCTAAACCTTTTGTAACCTTGAACTGATTACACACCCGGACTGTCTCTCCTCGTGCAAGGTCAAAAGGCAAAAAAACTGAAAGAATAACGTTTTCATGCTGAAGTTTCTGAAGGCGCAAGCCTTATTTACATTATAGTGCGCAAAACGTGCGCTGAGAAGAGGACTTGTCTCCGTCAACGGGCAGCAAGACTAAAAGTGAAACAAAGTCTTGTTTAAATTGAGTCACATGGTTCAGGGTTGTCATCACGTGATCACTGGTGTATTACTACACGCCCTAAGGATGTTGGGACTGGTAGTTTAAAATGTGACTCAATTTAAACAAGACTTTGTTTCACTTTTAGTCTTGCTGCCCGTTGACGGAGACAAGTCCTCTTCCCAGCGCACGTTTTGCGCACTATAAGGTAAATTTTGCCTTTTGACCTTGCACAAGGAGAGACAGTCCGGGTGTGTAATCAGTTCAAGGTTACAAAAGGTTTAGATAACCTAGCATGGGTGTTCTTTCCTTCATAGAACTGTTGTTCATAGCATCTTGGCAAGCGTAGAAGCGAACAAGGTTCAATAAAACATGACAAGATTGCAAACAGCCTAATGGTGTATTCAAATGCAACGGCAGATGGGGGGCAATAAAACCGGAGTGCTGTGGGCGTTCAATAATGAGGCTTAACACAGCTGCAGTGAAACGTGACAAAATAGCGGGTTTTACATCTCGAACAGAGCTCAAATCTATGAGCATTTTTCTAACTGGAACATCACACATTTATGTGCTCCCAGGCTCATTATGTTTCGTTTCCATTGCCACAGGAAATAAACCCATTTATGGCCTTCTGGTTCATACAAATCCATCAAAAGGAACCTGGCAGTATTCAGCAATAGCATTAACGACCTTCGATGCACAAACAGCTGATGCCAAACCGTAAGTCATTTCTTCACCTATCATCCTGGAGTTATGAGATAAACATCGCCATATCTAAACAGTGGTTTTGAATCAACTACAGGCGCCATATCTAAACAGTTGTTTTAATCAACTGCATGTGTCAACACTGCAGAGGTTAACTCAAGTTACCTTTGAGAGGAGGTTTGAGTATAACAAGCCCAGACAGCGAGACAATCGCAGTGCATTCAAGAAAGAATCCTAGTCACACAAATACAATATGTGGATATGTAAGTGCATTAAATATATGATGTCATTTTGAAAAATGTTCAAAAAAAGTTAAATTGTAGGGTTTCTCATCCGTTATGAAAACCAGAGACTAGGGTAGTTTCACAGTTAGTGACACCCAAATGTCTGACCATTCTCAATAGTCTAAACTGTATAACATGGACTTAGTGGGATGAAGGCAGGTTTAGAATAACACAAAACTAGCCATCGCTCTTAAATCCAGTTAAGTTGAGATACACAATTTGTTCTGTCTTTTTTAAACAAAAATGTTTTATAGTAGAGTTTTACATGAGATTAATACACGTACACTTATGTATTTTTTGCAGATGTGTGTGTGTACTAAAGGGGAACAAGATTGATCAACCACAAAGCAATTGGTGTCCTGAAGATGGCCCTATACTTATTCTAGTGACCACTGCTGACAAAAGTGGTATATTATAACGGGCCGAAACATATGTCGACTGTTTAAGGAAAATCCAATGTTTTTTTCCCCATGTCAAAAATGCATACTCTGACTAAAATGTTATGCCAACAAAGACTTTTTTCCACTTTAGAACTCCCGTTAGATGAGATGAATGTAGAATGAATGATATGATTGAGAATCAATTTAGAAATGTGTTTTAAGATGTTTTATAATCATTAAAGAGATAGAACTTTTGTTACAAGTTGCAGCGTTCAGTGCAATTTTTCTCCACCAGCGACTTCCTAACCAATGACACAGTTAGGTGGCCTTTAACTCTCACTTAAGATCCATACAAGACTAAAAGAGAGGGGTAGTCAATCTGTTTTTCATTTTTCTCCTTTAAAGACTGTCCCTTCCTTCAGATTAGACCCCCCGTTAACAAAAAATAGGGATTACCCATTACTTTAAACTTTCATGTAGTGGGACATAAAGTTTGACCCCCTGTCAGAGATTACTTCCTTAGGAAACCCAACCCTGGTAAAAATACCAAGGAGGGCCTTAGCCACAGCCGGAGCTGTAACAGTCCTCATAGGAATTGCCTCAGGGTACCTAGTAGCATGGTCTACTACAACAAGTATAAACCTGTTGCCTGAGGAGGTTGGAGGATCAAGGGGACCAACAATGTCAATCCCTACTCTCTCAAATGGGACTCCCACAACTGGGAGAGGCACTAAAGGTGCCACATTCTTGGAGCCAACCTTACCAGAACTCTGGCAGGTGTGGCAGCTCCTGCAGTACTTATCTACTTCAGCCCCCATCTTTGGCCAATAAAAGTAGAGTGAGAGCCTTTCCTTAGTCTCAACTCAAGTGACCAGCCAAAGGAATCTCGTGGGCTAACTGCAAGAACTGTGGTCTGTTCTCTTGGGGTACTACAAGCCGTTTGTTGTCCCCAGTTAAAGACTCTGTTGGTTCACTGTAGAAGAAGCCATCTTCCCAGTGCAACCTATATTTCCCAGGCTCTTGCCCTTCAGCCTGAGCATCTGCTTGCTGGTGAAGACCTTCCAGAGTTGGACATTCTCTCTGTCCCTTACTGAAGTCTGCCCGGTTGGGTCCACCTTCTGCCAGTAAAGACTGCAGCTCAGGATGGTCAACAGGATCCAGATCGCCAATGAGTTCCTGGCCTTCCACTAGCTCTTCCTCAGAGTCTAGTTCAACCACACAGGGTTGTACCACCCTCTCAGCCTCAGCTGGAGGGGGAGTTACTGGTGTAACTTTGGACAGCCTAGGGGAAGTCCTTGTTGGCTGCACTGGAGTGCTGGCTGTTGGGTTCTTTTTAGAAGGTTTAGGTTTCCCTTTTTCTTCTGGTTTCTTAGATGCAGCAGCTGACATCTCCAGTGGAGCAGGAGTGATCTCTTTCTTCATCATCTCCTTGGGAGTACCTCTCATGGTTCTCTCCCTTGCAGGTCTGGTGAGCTCCTGTAACCTTTTACTAGGGGTCCTGGGGGTATGTGACACTACTCCAAGAGTTTTCAAGTCATTACCCAACAGAACTCTTCCTGGCACCTCACTTTGTATGCTGACAGGTATTTTCACAGTCATGTCATTACACTGGATGAGAACTGGTAATTGGGGAAGCATCTGCACAGGCCCTCCAGCTAACTTGGTGAGGCGTTTGGGCGCCTTAGCAACATCCTCAGCCTGAAAAAACTATTTGTCCACCACAGTTATGCTGGCCCCAGTGTCCCTAATGGCAGGAGTCTCCTGACCATTCACCTGGACACTGTCCTTATAATACTCTTTAGTATTATCTGGGATAGAATTATAGACATCTAAATTCTGTTGTTCCCACAAACCCAGCGACACTAAAGAAACACTGGCTGAGACTCCAATGGGTTCATCAGCCAGTAGTAGAAAGTTTCCACTTGCCATTTGTACTTCCTCCTCTGGAGCGAAGGCTAAGGAGACAAGCTGGACCCCTGAAGATTTACCCTTACATCTGGGATCTCCTTTCACATGGTCAGTAGAGCCACAAACAAAGCATTTACCAAATGCTTTCTGGAATGGTGGCTTGTTCTGGCCTCCTTCAGGTTTGGCACCAGAAGGTACACTAGCCTGATTCGGTTTCCCTTGTGGCTTACCCTTATGGTTCTGTTTGGGGCCCTCTTTGGGTTTGGAATTATTAGAATTCTCTTTGGAGTCCTTTTTAGGCTGTTTTCCCTCCTCCTTTTTTTGAGTAGCCCCAGAATCCTTGTGAGTGGCCCTGTTGGCAACCCACAAGTCAGCAGCCTTAGCTAACTTCCTGGAATCTAATTCCTTTGAATCAGCCAAGTGCTGTCTGAGCTCAGGAGAGCAGGCATCATAAATTGACTCCAACATTACAAGATTCTTAATTCCTTCATAAGTGTTAACCCTGTAACCCTTAATCCATCCCTCTAAGTTTTTCAAACTTTCGCTCACCCAGGTAGCCCAAGGGGTAGCATCATGCTTTTTGAGGCTCCTAAACCTCTTAAGGTACTGGGAAGGGGTCTTCCCAAATCTAGCTATTAAAGCTAGTTTTACACATTCATAATCCTTCTTATCCACCTCCCCCAACTCCACTACCACATCAGTCGCAACAGGGGGAAGCCTAGAGAACAACCAAGGAAGTAACTCATTCCCTGTGATGTCCTGGAGCCCATGATTATATTCAAACATTTTCAACCAATCCAACACATCCAATTTCGGTTCATACATACCCACTAATTCCTTAGGCATCCGGGGTCTTTTGGGACTGGAACTCCTAGAGGAACCAGAGGAGAGAGAAGCATTTTCCACAGACAACTTTTTCATTTCAAGGGTATGATTAAGCTCTATTTCTCTGAGCTTCAACTCAGCTTGCTTCTGCTCAGCTTGGGCATTGATTCTTCTGAACTCTAACTCTTGATTTCGTTCATATTGAGCAATAAAACGTTTGTACTCTAATTCAAGCTTCATTCTTTCAAGTTCAAAATATGCAGGATTACATCTGGGACCTGGTATAGGCCCAGTAGGTACAGTTGGCAAAGCAGACAGAGGCTCAGAGTGGCTAACTTCATTAGGTTCACTTTCCTCTTCTGATTCATTATCAATACTTTGATTCAGATCAATACCATTACTGTTTTCTACATTTGCTGGGGGGGTAGATTCCTCTGTACCACCCAGATTTTGGTTTTCTAACAATCTTTCTACAAGTTCTATTTTCTTGCCCTTCGCAGAGAGATTCTTATGTCTACACAACACTTTTAAGCAATCAGCAGTTTTGGCAGACAATGATTCTAGGCGTATAACTCTCCATAGCAGACATAGTTGGAAAATCAGCTTTTTAGTGCTAAGCTTTGTGGTTAGTTGTCCTAAAGTATTCTAAAGCACACTAAAGTGTATACTCAATACAAATCCCACCGCTGTACACCAGTGTTAGACAGAAACCTGTGCAGTTCCCTCTGGGACCACTGCAAAAGATTTAAGACTACAGGTGTTTGGCAGTAAACCCAATTGGTAGCAGTCTGCACCACCCAGGTTTACCTGGTAGCTGTGGCTGAGCAGTCAGACTTCTCTCAAGATGAGTTAGGCAGTATACAGAGCATACATAATAGGTCAAGAGAGCACAGTAGAACAAGCAAACACTGACCAGAGCTTGGTGTAAAAGAGATATAATTATTTATTTAAAAACACATCTAGTAAACACACTGGCACCAATATGAAGCAGTTCAAAAACACGGTCACTAAAAGATATACACTCCCTTAAACGGTTATTAGACAAGTCTTAAGTAAAGCAAAACTTATTTTCAGACAGCGGTGAGCGCTTAACGAAGATGGCACTCTAATAACTTGGTTAAAAATGGAGAGAAAGGCAAAGCATAGATCGAACAGATCCCAACACTTTAAAACAAACACAGTAAGAGAAGAAGGCAGGTTAAAACCGTGAAGTTAAAGTTCAGAAAGCCAGACCCACTTTAAGAGGATTCGCGAGAAATGTGTCCAAGGTCACACGGTTGAAAGTGCACCGAAGTCTCGACAAAGGTTCAGAAAAGTGTTGGACAACAGAAAGGTATCAGTTAGATGGTCAGGCGGCCAGCCCAGTCCAGAAGGTTAAGGAGTTACTGTCACCTTGTAGCAATCTATAGAAAGGGAGGCCTGGCGGACACGGTACCTTAAAATGTTGAGAACTCTCCAGCGGGGGCAGTTGTTCCTGGCAGCGGGTGCAAGTTGGTGCTTCGTCCGGGGGATGAGAGTTTCTCGCCGTGGAGGAAAGCAGGTCGTTGCACTGCCAGGGAAGAAACCAGCTGCGGAGTTCTCAATTAAAAGGAGCGGTCCTTTTATTCGCGGTGCAAGGGTAAGTGGCTATCCGGTTACCGGGGTGCTTGGTACGGGCAATTTGACCACTTGGACGTCTTGGAAGCGAAAAAAGAAGGTAAACTGGTTGTTCCCACCAGTCAAGGGAAGAAGACTCTCCAGCAGGGAGATCTCCTCTGTCGTTGGGAAGTGGTGAATCGGTTCAGCAGGGCTCCACCGGTGGTGTCGTAGCAGGTTGGCTCAGCTTCTCCCTCTTCGGAGGAATCGGTTCAGCAGGGCTCCACCGGTGGTGTCGTCGTAGCAGGTTGGCTCAGCTTCTCCCTCTTCGGATTTTCAGGTCCTGTGGCGACTTCTGAAGTTCCAGTCCCAAAAGCCCTGCTTTTATGCAAGAAACCCCCATTCATTCAGCCTAGCTGTCAATCAAACATGCTAAGTGGTGAGCGGGGCGGCTCACCACTTGGGCCAATCACGCAAGAGTGCGTCTTGGGTTGGCAAGGCAACTTAGTCCAAGGTGCCTAAACCCCCTCCCACACCCCCTGTGGTACCCAGACAGAGTGGCACCACTTTGGACGGCTTGTGTGGAGAAGCCCGCCAAAAGTGGAACAAAGCGCTCGACCTTTGGTTTGGAGTTACAGAGGCGAACACAAACCCATTTTAAAACTGAGTTCTGACACAAAGATCCTACCGATGAATTAATATTAAATAAATAAACCGGCGGTATCTTTAACATTGCACCAAAAAGTGGTGCGAGTAAAATACATGGGAAAATCCCATAGAGAATATTCTTTAGGAATATAACAAGTAGTATCCACTGCCACCAGCCAAAACTCGGCGAGGGGGGACGGGACAGTGCCCCCTCGAACAGACCCAGGGGCAATCGATTTGCCCCTACCAGTACGTCCACAATATGATGGTTTGTACCGGTTCTGTTAGTAATTTGGGACTAGTTAAGCCGATGGTGACTTTACATGCCCTGAGAGACAGTAGTCAGTCCCAGGGTATGGAGTCTATGGTGGGGCTCACCTAGGGCACCCCTGTGTTACGGCACCGAGGGTGCTGGGTAACACACAGAAAAAACACATGAGACCCTATGGAGTAAAAGACCCCATAGCCCATAAAACACATAGATCAACAAAGGAATACCCCAAATCATGTCCAAGAGTGCGAGGAAAAGAGTCTCACTCTTGGCAGGAAAAAAAAAAAACTCCAGAAATCCAGCAAAGCTGCTGGGGGACTCACTAGGTTAGGAAATTCAGCCTAAACAGAGAATTCTCCCTAACAGGTGCCAATTCCCCCACCCAACCATCCTGTGGAACCCAGACAGAGTGGCACCAGTTGGAGGGCTTCTGTGGAGAAGCCCGCCAAAAAGTGGAACAAAGAGCCCGACCTTGGTTGGAGTTACAGAGACCGACATGAACGCCATTTTAGAAAAGAGTTCTGGCAAAAAGACCCAACCGGTGATTTAATATTAAATAAATAAACCAGCGGTATCTTTAACATTGCACCAAAAAGTGGTGCATTTAAAATCAATGGGAAAATCCCATAGGAAATATTCCGGTGGAATATTTTGCGTGGTAACCACTGCCACCAGCCAGAAACTCGGCAAGGGGGGACTGGACAGTGCCCCCTTGGAAAGAGACCCAGGGGCAATAGAATTAACCCCTTCCAGTACTTCCACAATATGATGGTTTGTACTGGTTCTGTTCACAATTTTGGACTAGTAAAGTCAATGGTGACTTTACATGCCCTGGGAGACAATAGTCAGTCCCAGGGTATGGAGTCTATGTTTGGGGGTCAATATGACACCCCTGTGTTACTGCACTGAGGGTGCTGTGTAACACACACACAAAAAACAGATGATACCCTATGGAGTAAAAGACCCCATAGCCCATACGCACACAATAAGTCAAAGACATACCTCAAATCATGCCTAAGAGTAGGAGGAAAAGAGTCTCACTCTTAGCAGGAGAAAAAAACAAACCCCAAAAATCCAGCAAAGCTGCTGGGGGACTCACTAGGTTTGGGAAATTAGCCTTATAAGAGAATTCTCCATAACCGAATGGATGACCATCCATTGGCCTATTTCTCCAAGACACTTACTCCAGCAGAACGGAATTACTCTGTACTAGAAAAAGAACTGTTGGCAATCAAATGGGCCTGCCAGGAGTGGTGACATCATCTTCTTGGAGCTAGTAAATCCATAGAAATCAGAATGGATTATCGGAATTTACAGTTACTCCAGAACTATGATTGCCAAAACATCGGAAAATCCAGTTCTGCATAACTTATATACCTGGTTCCAAAAACCTCTTAGCTGACCTTCTTTCTCGCAACGGTTTTACTCAAGACAAAGAACCTCCTGTTTATGGGAAGATGTTGCCACAAGCTACATTCTTATGTACGGTGGAAACCTGGTTACAACAACTGCAACACAAGTACATGGATTCAAGTTAGATCCATCAGATTCCTGTGATTACAGGGATGTATTTTACTTTTATAAAGGGAAGATATACGCACCCTGTAAAGTAGTGCGTTCGTCTAACCTACCTCTAACCCACGATTTCGTGGTCGGTGGCCGCCGGGAAGTAAGCAGCACCTTAGATTTGATATTGAGAAATTTCTGGAGTCCAGGTGTATGACCTATGTCAAGAGGTATTCCATCTGTGCTCAAAATAAAACACCACATACCCTACCAATGGGGAAACTCATACAAGCTGAACCAGCTAACAGAACTTGGCAAACAATATCAACTGATTTCTTTACCGACTTGCCCTCATCTAAAGCACACACCGTTATCATGGCGACAGTTGACTCTTTTTCTAAATTGACTCATTTCTCACCGTTGCCCAAACTACCATCCACCTACGAGATGAGTTTTGTCTTTATACAAGATATTTTTCTCCAATATGGACTAGCGGAGTCTATTACATCAGCTCGTGGACCACAGTATACCTCACGATTTTGAGCAGTGGTTTGTAATTATTAGGTATCAAGAGGGCTTTATCATATGGTAACCATCTGGAAAACAACAGACAAACAGAGAGGCTGAATCGGATGCTCAAACAATATCTCTGCTACTATACCAACTTGGCGCAAAATGACTGGTCAACTCTCCTTCCATTGGCAGAATTTTCCTACAACAGTGCTAAATATTCTGCCATTGGTCTGAGCCCTTTTTTTAGTACCTATGGTCACCATCCACATTGGCTTCCTAATCTTCCTAACGGATTATCCACTGTCCCCAAGGCAGAGGAGGTTATATATACCATGCGTGAGATACATCAAAAAATTTCTGAAGCACTACTCGTTCCAAAAAGGACAGTAAAGCAATGGCAGATAAGAAAAGATCTGCGGCTCCACAGTACAAAAAAGGAGATCAGGTGTCGTTGTTCGCTAGATATCTACTACGTCGCTTGACACCAGGGAAGTTTGCTCCTAAGTATTTGCGGCCCTATACTGTATTGAAAGCAATAAACCCTGTGGCTTACAGACTTCACTTACCTCCTTTATGGCACTGCATCCATCTGGTAGTTCATACGTCTTTGCTAAAACCATTCCTTGGTGCCACACAAAGAGGAATCAAACAGCCGTTTCATCAAGATGAACCTGATGAGTGTGAAGTTGCCAAGATTTGTGACTCCAGGTATTATGGAGGGGTATTACAATACCCGATACATTGGAAGGGATATACAAATGCTGATCGATGCTGGAAGCCATATTTCAATGTACATGCCCCTTTATTGCTGAAACGTTTCCATCTCAGCCACCCTTGAAAACCGTGTACAACTGGCCTTGGAAGGGGGCATGATGTTATGATTACTCACCGCTGCCCTCAGGCATGGCAGCTACAGGCTTCTTCACTATGGCAACGTTATACCAGTCATCAACCCAAGCCAACATGGCGTTGATGTCCCATACAACATAACGTGGTGACGCGGCTGCCCCAAGATATTCTGTGCATACGGATCCACAGAATGCTACTAAGGCTCTGGGGCTCGGGTAAACTGCGCATCGCAATCTGCCTTCTTCACGGCTGCATGGCGCTAGTTTTCTGGTCCTATCCCTTTCCTTGATTAACTTTGCGTTTCTGTTCACTCTCTGTTTACTTGGTTCCCGATCTTCATGATATGCTCGATCCCCTGGACACAAGAAAACATTGAGTTAAATGAACAACCTCTGGCAATAAGGGAGGAAGGGCACAGAGACAGGTGGTGTATTCATTTATGTATTTATTTATTGTGTTGGTTATTTATAAAGCGCCTATACATCAAATGGTGTTTCAAGGTGCCACAAGACAAAAAGGGGGAGACAGGGGAGAAAACAACAATAACAGTCCTACTAGGCCTCGTGTCATTCGGCTCGTGCAAGTGCAGTAAACAAGAAGTGCAGGGGAGCAAGGGGATTGGGGAGAGTGCCAGTCGGGGTGTAAGGGAAAATGCTAGGGTGGCAGGGAAGTGGTGGGCAGAGTGGGTTTTGCAGGGAGTGAGGACCATATGATAAGTGCGAGGACGGGATGGACCCGGGACAGTAGGGATGCATACCCCACCAGGCTAATCAGGGGAAGGGAGCCCGGAAGGGAAAGTTTAAGTTTAGGGGGTGGGTTCAAGTAGACCATAGTGCTAGGGTAGACTGGGAGAGTAGGGCCTAGTGCCCCATGGGACTCAGACGGGACCAGGCAGCCAGTCAATGCGGCAGAGGGGGGGCTTTAGCAGGAGAGGGGGAGAGTGAAGGAAGAAGAGAAGAGGAGGGTCTTGAGAAGCTTCCGGCACTTAAGGAGTTCTGGCTGAAGCCTGAGAGGGGCAGGGAGGCCATTCCAGAGGGAGGCTCCAGCGAAGAGAGAGATCTACCCCCCACTCTATGCTTGGAAAAGCGTCTGAGCTGCAGAGAGTTGGAGTTAATGTAGGCAGGAAGGGAGATGTGTAGTCTGTAGAGGAACCAGGATGAAAGGTTGTAAGGAACTGTCTACAGCAGGTGAGGTGGTAAAGGAATAGAAGCAAGTCAAGAAGGAGTGGGGTCGGGGCGCTGTTGCGCATTGATTAAGATGGAGACTTTGGCGTGAGCTTTGCTCCGAGGGGAGAATCACTGCATTATAACATCTCCCTGACTTCTCATCACTCTCGCCTGACGACGCCCTCTCCTCGCTCTCCTCCTCCATATCCTCCAGTCTTGACCTTCTCTATCCTCTTACTCCCTTCTCACCTTCTCACAAACCTTCCCAACTTCGGCTCTCCTCTCACCTTCTGTCCATGCGGCGCCTCCTCTGTCGCCTTGAACGACGCTGGCTCAAATCCCCCTCTATGGCAAATCAATCCTCTTACTTCTCATATCACTCTCTTTATGACTCCTGCCTCACAACTGCCAAGCGCTCCTACTACTCTAACCTTCTACACTCACAGCCTTCTCACCCCCGCTGTATCTTCCAAACCCTCTCTCGCCTTCTTTCCCCTCCCACTCCTGACCCTTCCACAAACTCTCTCCTTTCTCCCTCTGATTTCGTCAACTATTTCTCATCCAAAATTCTCTTTGCCAAAACATCCTCTCCTCCCTTCTCCCCTCCTTCCCCCTCCTCCTCTTCTACCTCTGCTAACATGTCCACCTTCTCTCCTATCACCCCAGCTTGTGCCTCCTGTCTCCTGTCCAAAACTCATCCTACTGCAGCCACCTCTGATCCCAACCCCACCTCCCTCATCCCCAAAGTCTACCCTCTCCTCATCCCCTACCTAACCTCTTTCTTTAACACTTGTCTCTCCTTTGCTACCTTTCCTTCTGCTTTCAAACACACCACCATCATCCCTATACTGAAGAAACCTTCTGCTAGCCCTCTTCTCACCTCCAACTTCAGACCAATCTCCCTTCTCCTCTTCATCTCAAAACTCCTCCAAGCGCTTAGCCTACTCTCAACTCTCAGCCTTCATCTCCTCTCATTCCCTCCTCCCCTCCTCTCAATCTGGTTTCCACCCTAAACATTCTACAGAGACTGCTCTCACTTATGTACTCAACTCTATCCTCACCGCTCGCCACGCTAAGCAATCCTTATTTCTCATGCTCCTCGACCTCTCCGCAGCCTTTGACACTGTAGATCACCCCTTACTTCTTGGCACACTGTCCTCCTTTGGATTCAAAGGTTCTGTCCTCTCCTGGCTCTCCTCTTACCTCTCCAACTGATCCTTTACTGTCTCCTGGGGCAGCTGCACCTCCTCCAACCTCCCCCTGAACTATGGTGTTCCCCAGGGATCTGTACTCGGACCCTTCCCCTTCTCTCTCTATACCTCCCCCCTTGCTTCTGTCATCTCTTCTTTTGGCATCTCCCCCCACTTCTACGCAGACGATACCCAACTCTTTCTCTCCTTCTCCTCCTTCACTTCCGACCTCCACCACACTCTCTATTCCTGCTTCACGGCGATAAAAAACTGGATGTCATCCCACTTTCTTTCCCTCAATCCTGACAAGACTGAAGTGCTTTTCTTCCCTCCTAACACTCTCTCACCCTCCCCTCCTCATTTCATCCACTTTCCCCCTTCCAATCTTCCCGTCTGGACCCATGCCCGCAACCTAGGCCTTCACATCGACTCCTCTCTCTCCTTCTCCTCCCACATCTCTCTAACCTCTTGATCCTGTCGGCATCACATTCTCAACATCCGCAAGATCCGCCCCTCCCTTACCTTTCATGCTTCTAAACTCCTAATCTCCTTCCTTATTTTCTCCCGTCTCTTCTACTGCTCCTCTCTTCTCTTTAGCCTTCCTATCTCTCACCTGACTCCCCTAAAATCCATCTCCCACTCCTCTATCCGTACTCTATGTCTCCTCGGCCCTCGAGACTCTGTTTCTACATCACACTCTCAACTCGGCTGGCTCCCATTCCACTCACAATTGAAATTTCAATTCCTCTGCCTTGTCTACAAATCTCTCCATGACCTCGCCCCCCTATCTTTCCTCCCTCCTCTCATTCTACTCTCCTTCCCGCCCTCTTCGCTTAGCTGACCAATACCTTCTCACTGTACCCCCAGCCCCTTGCGCCTCCTCACGCTTCCGCTCGTTCCAACTCTTGGCCCCCCTCCACTGGAACTCCCTTCCTCTCCCTGTCTGCTCCTCCCCCACCTACCCATCTTTCTGCTCCTCCCTGAAAGCCCTTCTTCTCCACTCCCACCTTACTCTCCTTCCCTACCTCTACCCCATACCCTGCCCCCTTCCCTTCCCCCCTCACCCCTCCTCACGATGACCATATTGAATGTTGTAACCACCCAAGGAGAATGTTGTAACCCAAGGGTGTTAAGACCTCCGAGTTCTTCCCCCCTCCCCTTGCCCCCCTCCCTCAAGCAAATTGTTCTGTATACTGTACCACTGGTTTGTTTCAAGTTTGTAAATATGCTTCTGCCTTTCTTGTACTGTTTTTATAATGTAAAGCGCTTTGGAGTAAAGCGCTATATAAACTCAATAAACATAAACATAACATGCTCAAAGAGAGGCTAAATCACTTGAAAGTCTGTGAAAACAACATCCGAGGGGTGAGAGCACACTCGGCGCGTATTATATGCCGCAGGGAGGCAACAGAAGCTACGATATCGTGCATCTTAGTGATGCGTGCCATGGCGGTGCTGGCTCGCCGGAGAGAAATCGACACGGACGGGCCCTCGCCTGGCTCCACTTACGCGGTGCGGCCTCCGGGTGCTATCCTGGGGGTGTGACATACACTTGCTGACCAAGAAGCGGAGCCGAGCTGAAACCAATCGGGCCGCTCTGCAAGTCGCCACTTCACTGCGGTCACTACGGGGCCCCGTGCGGCACAAATTGCGGCACGATAGAGGGCCTGGGGGGTTAGGCGCGGGGTGGGGGAACCAAACGGCGTGAATGGCAAGGGGAGGGGCAGCCGAGCAGCGCCCCCACCCGCGGCGTTGCCAAGGGAACCCAAACACACAGGGGGAAAGGTGTGAGGAAAAGCAACAGAGGGGCAGGAGGAAGTCCTGCCCCCCAGTAAGTACAACAATGGGCCAAAGGGGTATAAGTACCCCAACGAAAAGAAGGACAAGCACAACCAGGTAAGGAGCTCACCTCTTACGGGTAAGCTCCCAGGGCCTGGAAAAGGGGGAGAAGGAAACGTTTTGCCTCTGCATGCTTTTTGTGTCTTTTGGTTCTCCCCCACTGCAGTTACACAACAGCTGAACGGTTTATGCGAACGTCTGGAGGCAGGAAGCCGCGTGTGGAGAAGATCGCCAGGAACCGCGGGCAGGAGCCGGAGGGCTGCAAGCGCCGGACGGAGCCACGAGAGCATCTGTAGGTTGGGAACGCCAGCTGTAGAAGAAGCCGGCAGTGGCAGCCAAAGAGGTGCTGGTCGAGGCAGCAAAGAGCGCGGAAGCAGCAGGCGCACATCAGAGCGAGCCGCGTCGAGGTAACTGAAAAGGACTCACCGTCTTCGTCGGGGCCGGGAGCGGACAGCGAGTGTCGCGGGAAGCGGATACAGGCGCCGTACGAAGCCCGCGGAAGCCAGGAAACTGAACGAAGGAGCGGCAAGGAAGGGGCGTGGTCATACGGGGCATACATAATTGGAAGGAGCGCCGGGATATTAAAGAGACAGGCACATTTAGCCCGCGTTGTGCCGACAACTGAGGCGAAAGGCCCGGCTGAGCACGCAATCAGTGCGGAGCGGACGTGCTGGGAATTTTTTGTAAAAATACAGACGCCCGGGCAGCTAAAGGAACGGCAACTAACTGGTTAGATACGCTGGGGGCCTGAGTTACAGGGAAAGTAGCATACTTAACAGCAGCCCGGGGACACAGACAGCATCTTGAATAGTAACTTTAGAAGTAACAAGATCTCGGCACGCCTGAGCTAAAGAAAAAACGAATTTTGGAAACAATGGCTGAAGAAAGGGCAAGAAGAGCTCAAGAATTTAGCGCATGGGCTAAAAAAGCAGAAAAAGAATATGGAGCACAGTGGGTGCTAGAGCTGATGCAAAAGGAGGAGAAGGCAAGGGCAATGTCGCCTTTGCTACTAGAGGAATCCAGCGGCAGCGAAGAGGAGGTAGCAATACCGCAAGGCCAGAAGAGGGCGAGAGAGGTGGCAGGGGGGCCACAGGAGCAGCCGGAGGAGCCTAAGAAGAGGCAAAAGAAAACCAACAAAAAAGGTAAAGAAAAAATTGATAATAACATTGGGGAAAAAATTGTTAAAATGTTGAAAGAATGCATCACGGTTCAGGGTAAGTCGCCCAGAACTCAGGAGGAAAAAGAAAAGAGACACAAAAAGCACAGGGCCGAGCAAGCGGCAGTGACATCCGATGAGGAGGAGAGTAGCGAGGACGAGGAAAGAGAGCACTTGAAGGCATGGGTGAGATGGAAGGGGGTAATACGCAAAGATAATCAGAAAAAGGCCAGGGCAGAGGGGGCAGGTGACGGTCAGGGGTCTGGTGGGCCAAGCCCAGCAGACAGCGGGGTACCCATCCCACAGGGGGAGGGACAAGGGGTTCCGCCAGGGTCTACTCCTCAGGGGGCGAACACCAGCATACCGGTGGCGCCGGCCGGGCTTACAAGCATAGCAGTACAAGAACCAGCCACAGTAATGACAAAATATGGCAGGGTCACGGTCGGGAAGGACACCCAGGGGCATTCTATGAAGGCCCAGGCATGGTACATTAATGAAAAAGTGAAGGAAAAAATATGGAGGAAAGAATTTATAGATATCTTTTCTTTGCTAGACGTACAAAAGAGAGGTCAGAATGTATCATTAGAGGATATAAAGGAGGGTGAGAAGGGTTTACTAAAAAGGGCACCAGTACCTAGGAATTTTGATAATTGGACAGCGGCTTTCCAAATTATGTCCACTATCATACTGCAAAGGTTTACAAAGCATTTGGGGGAGATGCATGGAAAGAATATGACCACGAATTTAGAAAAGAAATGGATTGCTTCCCAGATATAGGTTGGGATGAGGAGAACTTCAACCTGTACATATTTAATGTGCTAAAAGAAAAATGGGATGCCAGGGAACAGAGTAGTACAGGAGGATATCAAAGGAGGCAATATTGGCAAAACGATTTTAGAAACGATTATAAATACAATACCAGAAGATATGAGAGCAATTATGACAGAGCAAGGGATCAGAGTTTTCGGAGCAGGCAATACAGCTCACAGAGAAGTTGGCAGAACAGTATATTGCCAACAGCACAAGGGGGTGGTAGAGGAAACAATGGGCCAACTAGGACAGAGGCAGCGCAATGCAGAAACTTTGAGAATGGGGTACCATGTAGCTGGGGCAAGAAATGTAAATTCAGCCACAGATGCGAAAATTGTAGGGGCGAACATAGTACAGCAAAATGTACCAGAACAGCATCCAGCGCACACAGGGTACTGGAAAAACTGAGTTAAGAAAAACGGTGAGAAAGGGGCCACGCCAGTTAGGGTTGAAAGAATGGAAAAGTGGCTACAGGTTTTCCCAGACAAAGAAGTCGCAGAGACGATCAGGAGAGGCTTCCAGGAGGGTTTCAATATCCCATTTGGTGGGCATGGGCACCAGAATACCCCAAAAAACCTGAAATCCGCTTTAGAGAACAGAGTGTTAGTGGGCCAAAAAATCAAGAAAGAAGTAGAACTGGGGAGGATAGGGGGCCCATACAGATCCCCCCCATTTTTCGAATACATATGCTCACCATTGGGGCTGGTCCCAAAGAAGGAGGCAGGCGATTTCAGGCTGATTCACCACTTATCATACCCTCCAGGGGCATCAGTGAACGATGGCATACCACAAGATGCAGTGTCAGTGACTTATGCAGATTTTCAGGAAGCAGTACAGGTGGTCAGGAAGGCAGGGGAAGGGGCATGGATGGCGAAGGCTGATATAAAGTCAGCGTTTCGCTTACTCCCAGTCAATAGGGAATCACAGAGGTGGCTCTGCATGCACTGGGAGGGCGAATATTCTGTCGATAAATGCCTACCAATGGGTTGCGCCATCTCGTGCGCATATTTTGAAAAAGTGAGTTCATTCTTACAATGGGCACTCACAAAGGAGATGGAGGAGGCACAAGTAGTTCACTACCTGGACGATTTTTAATTCGTGGGGCCACAGGGTTCCGAACTATATAGGGCTACATTGAATAAATTCATGGCATTAACAGAAGATTGGGGCTTCCCGCTGGCGGAAGAAAAAACAATGGGCCCAACACAGAGAATCCAATTTCTAGGGATAGAAATAGACTCACGAAGGGGAGTGTGCAGGATCCTGGAGGAAAAAGTGGCAGACCTATTGAGAACAATCAAAAGCCTAAAAGGAAAAAATAAGGCCACGGTTAAGGAATTGCAATCACTGGCAGGTAAACTAAACTTTGCTGGTAGGGTTATACCACAAGGCAGGATATTCCAAAGAAGGATTGAACAGAGAACAAGAGGGGCAAAAGAGGGGCACCACAGAGTCAGAATTGGCGGGGGAATCAGGACAGATTTGGAAGTATGGGGTGTATTCCTTAAATCATTCAATGGAGCAGTGATCTGGCGCTCGCCATTAAATGAAGAGAGCAAGATGGTGATATTCACAGATGCAGCCTGGGGATTTGGTTTTGGCGCAATATTGGGGTCAGACTGGTGCGCAGAAAAGTGGCCAAAGGCATGGCAGAATGCAGCTTGGACGAGTAATATTACATTACTGGAGCTGTTTCCTATCTGGGTAGCACTGTGTGCATGGGAGGCAGAGCTAAATAGCAAAGAGCTAAATGTTTGGTCAGACAACATGGCAGTAGTGCATGTAATAAATAATGGAAGCGCATCATGCCCGCTGGTATTGGAATTAATGAGGGCAATAACATTGGATTGTCTGAATAATAATGTGGTCTTAAAGGCGAGGCCTATCGCCGGAGAAGCAAATGTTGTCGCTGACGCCTTGTCTCGGTTCCAGTGGGACAAGTTCTGAGAGCTGCGGCCGGATGCAAACAGGATAAAAACGCCCACGCCACAGAAGGCATGGGTCCCATTAAAAGCAATGGAGAAAAAACGGTCAGCTACAAGGTTGACTCAGAAGAGGAGGTGCAAGGTCAAGTGATAGAAAGATTGGCCAGAAACGCCATAACATACAAAACTGGTAAGCAATACAAGAAGCATGTAAATAATGTGTTAAAGGAAACTGGTTTGCAAGAAGTGGGGGAGATTACAATCTCCAAAATGTGTGACTTCCTGGAAAAAGCATTTGCACAAGGGAAAAGAAAAAGCTGGGCGGCAGCTCATTTGGCCACAGTCGCATATACCTCTAAGGTGGCCGGGGTGACAGACCCAACAGTTAGCCCACGGATAAAATATGCAATGAAGGGCTGAGCAAAATTGGAGAGAAAGAAGCCAGATAGCAGGAGACCCCTGAATTTTGGTAAAATGGTTAAACTGTTACATTTGTTGCATGGTACGTGTAGCGACAATTATGAGACAAGGCTGTTCAGGGCGGCATTTGCACTAGCGTATTATGGGGCTTTTAGGATTGGGGAGCTGGTAGCACGCAAAACAGTTGCAGGGGCGGGGCTAGCAAGAGGCGACATCAGCATAGGATCCAAAAGCATGTCAATAGTACTGAGGAAATCAAAAACAGACCAGATGGGGAAAGGTAGAACAATAGAGCTGAATTGCATTAAGGATAGGGAGCATTGCCCCAGGTGCATCACCCAGGAATTTATCGAGGTACGGCCGGAAGTCGGGGGGCAGCTACTAATACACAGGGACGGCAGGGTGCTCAGCAGATACCAGTTCCAAGCAGTGCTAAAGAAAACTATAGCCAAAACAGGGTGGGATGCAGCGGAGTTTGGGACCCACTCTTTTAGAATAGGGGCAGCCACGTCAGCATGGGCAGGAGGTTTGGGAGCAAAAGGAGTAAAGAAAATCGGGGTGGTGGAGGTCACAATGCTTCAAAAGATATGTAAGAGAAAACTTGATATGATTTCTCTCCTATCCACCCAATGCAGATACGAGCCCCTACAAGTCGGCATGGATAGTCGGCTATTCATTTGTAACACGGACAGGCAGGTGGATCGAAGACTTCAAAGAGGGCCTGCATTTTAAAAAGACAATAACATCTTGGTGGGTCCTCCCAGGAATGCATTGGGAGGACATTCACGATCGATTATCGGACCTGATCGGGTTTAGGGACCCTCCGGAGTATCTGGTAATCAACCTGGACAGAAATGACCTGGTCAAAACAAATAAGGGCGAACTGTTGCGCAACATGTGCGAGTCCCTAAGGGCTATAGCACACTGCTGGTGGAAAACCGAAATGTTTATGTCTGAGATAGTTACCCGCAGAGTCTGGTACGGTGCGCACAGGAGGCATGCAATCGAAATTGCAAGGAAAAAGCACAACAAAGCAGTAGAAAAGTACTGTAGGAGTATGGGATTTCAGTTTATAAAGCATGGATTGTCGCAGAACAACCCAGAGATTTTCCACCGGGACGGGATACACCTATCCAACAAAGGGATGGGAATTTTTACAGATAACATTTTTAGAGCCGTAGCTGAGCGAGGTTGCAGGTAGGGACACTTTTTGGGGGGACCTCAGCGGCCGAGGCGACACCCACTCAGGTGTGGCGGCACGTGTCCAGGAACGGATGTCTGGGTAACTAAGACTAGCCAAGGAGAGGGCTGGGCATCTACACCCCCTGGACACGAAGGGCCCAAAAGCGAGTTGGTGTCATTGTTGGTTGTTATGATTGTTGTTTGGTGTTATTTTCTGTAGAAAATAAACAAGCCTATGGCCATAATTTTTTCCACAAACAAAAGCCCTGTCTGTTTTATTATTGCTATATCAGGGGTACCAGGGTTGTAGATTTAGAGCAAAGGGGAGCCCACACTACTCAGCCTATGCCCCAGGCCCCGTGCGGCACAAAGTGCGGCACGATAGAGGGCCTGGGGGGTTAGGCGCAGGGTGGGGGAACCAAACGGCGCGAATGGCAAGGGGAGGGGCAGCTGAGCTGTGCCCCCACCCGTGGCGTTGCCAAGGGAACCCAAACACACAGGGGGAAAGGTGTGAGGAAAAGCAACAGGGGGGCAGGAGGAAGTCCTGCCCCCCAGTAAGTACAACAATGGGCCAAAGGGGTATAAGTACCCCAACGAAAAGAAGGACAAGCACGCACAACCAGGTAAGGAGCTCACCTCTTATGGGTAAGCTCCCAGGGCCTGGAAAAGGGGGAGAAGGAAACGTTTTGCCACCCAACCCACCCAGCGAAAAGGCGAGGAGAAAGAACAAGGAACAGGAACGCCGAGTACTTTGTTCGGTACACGGTTGCAGAAAGTTGTAGGCGGCGGCACGTGTCCAGGAACGGATGCCCGGGTAACTAAGACTAGCCAAGGAGAGGGCTGGGCATCTACACCCCCTGGACATGAAGTGCCCAAACGCGAGTTGGTGCCTTTGTTGGTTGTTATGATTGTTGTTTGGTGTTATTTTCTGTAGAAAATAAACAAGCCTACGGCCATAATGTTTTCCACAAACAAAAGCCCTGTCTGTTTTATTATTGCTGTATCAGGGGTACCAGGGTTGTAGATTTAGAGCAAAGGGGAGCCCACACTACTCAGCCTATACATGAGGGGAACGACCTGGCAGAAGTGAGGGACTGGAGGCTATACCCCGATGAGGATCCGTGGATGGTGTCAGACTGTGGCAAACCCTGAGCGGACCGGCGCACCCCTTCAATCATGCACCGGGCCGAGAGGGACGAACGCTGCATGCGCAGCCTGCAGTAAGTGGCGGCGCTGGCCTGCCTCGCTCCCATTGCCACAAGATCACTATGCATCGTTGGAGGCCGGACAGGGAAGCAGGTGCAGAGAGTGCTGAGTCAGTGGGATCGGCTATCAGGACAAAGGACCGGCCTGCTGGGTACCCCGTGCACTATCTGTGGGCAATGGGCTGTGTGGTGGGTGAAATGCCCTAGAATAACGTAGTGCTGCACCCCAGATCTGACACACCCTTGGGCATGACAATCTATTTTCAGTGCGACCAAGGCATTGAACTCTCTAGCACCCCTTGGCGCGAGGTGAGGGGGTGAATCTGGCAGTACACTGTGCTGCAGCCAGGGAGGCTGACCACTACTCATCCATAGTTGTACATGACTAAGTGGAGGCAGGGAGGAGACATAATTGGTGCAGTGGTGGGAGATCAGTGCCTTGTACATATATAATAAGCAGTGAGTACCACATGGTGACACACCATGCCTAAGGGGGCAAGCCCTAAGAAAAATGGCTCCATGGACAGAGTCACTAAACCTGCACCGAAGGCGGTGGAGATGGTGGGGGAGGGCGCGAGCAGGCAGACGCAGGCTGATGGAGCCCAGGCAGTGCCACCCAACGATCTCCTGGGGTTTATGGTCCTAATGCAGCAGGGATTCTCCTCCATCAACGATAAATTGGATGGCATTACAGTGAACGTCACAACCATACGTGCTCAACTGGAGAAGGTGATGCAACGGGTCACAGAGGCAGAAACACGCATCAGCAGTACGGAGGATGCCATTACAGCCCTACAAAGCAATGTCACGTCTCTTGCAAAAGATCTGGGTGCAGTCAAGGCTATGTCTGATGACTTAGAGGTGAGATCGAGACAAACAATGTTCAGGTTATATGCTCGATTTTGATTCCCTAGTCACAAAAATGTGCATCAAGCTAGAGCGCTGGAAGCAGCTTCCAATTTCGCTGATGGGACGAGTTGCACTAGTAAAAAGGACCATATTACCTACGTTTTTTTCTTAATTTTGTAATATACCATTATGGACATGTAGATCCCTCTTTGACAACATTGCTCAGGTATGTTCTACATTTGTTTGGAAGGGGCATGTTTGGGTAAAATGGCAGTGGCTCACATTGCCATATGAGCCTGGGGGCTTAGCAGCACCCGACTTTGAACTCTACTACATGGCCGTGCAGGCGCATTATGCGACATACGGGGTAAATGGGGGTCCACAATTATCACACGCATGGCTGTAGAGGCAGGGGGCGGCACTGTTGTCATTGATACACAGTTATGGGGGACGTTCATCTCTGCACCTACCCACTAGACCCTGTTAACGCCACACAGGAGGTCTGGGTAGATTAGTGAAGCACCCTAGACAGACAGTACTGTATAATCAGGCCATGCCGCTTTGAGACATGCCGTTTTTGGGCCACACTCAGGTCAAGTCACTGGCCTCACACTGGCAAGAGGCTGGTATATCACACTCAGGGGACCTATTCATCAGTATGTTTGTTGGGATATGTTAAGAAGCTGAACCCCCTGAAATGCTAATTTGTCAACCTTGGCCTTATATTGGCAAAGAGTGCTATCCTGATGCGTTGGACATGGAGGGAGGCCCCCGCGTACGCAAACTGGTTAAATGATATGGTTTGGGACAACTACAATGAAGAAACGTTTGCCAATCTTCAGGCCCACAAGACATTTGGAGGGACTTCCGGCAATACCTGCAACGCTGAAATATAAACAATGATGTTGATTAACTGGTACCGGGATTATGTTGTCTGTAATACTTTGACTATATCGGCGGCATGTAAATGAAGACTCATGTTCTATTACAAGTTTGTACCCTGGGCATGGTAAATAAAGTTGGGCATGGTAAATAAAGTTTATTAAAAAAAAAGATGGAGTGGGATAAAAGAGAGACATAAGAGCTCATTTTCGGCACGGCATACCGTGAATTGAAAGCGTAAAAGTCCTGCTTAGGATGTCAATTCAAGGTGCGGCCCATTTTATCAATTTATATGGCGGAGCAACTTGCAACTTGCATTTCCGCCGCCTCCCTTCCTCGCTGTCATAAAAATGCCCAGCAGAGTGCACAAGAGCAGGGGAAAAGGTGGCGTGCTTGTGTGTACACACCTTTGGCCAGCAAATGTGCCCTTCGCCATGCAAATGGACAACATTTGGCGGCAGGGTGCTGCCTATGTGTATGTCTACACATAACGGCTCCCCGCCGCCATATTACATCAGAGAGCGAAATTAGCTCCATAGTGACCCTAGGAAGGTATGTGTATCTGAAATTATACCTTGGTCAGTTGCGTAGATGGCGTGAATAGCTGGTAATTAACCGATATAAAAATCTGGAAAGTTCAAGTTCAAGATGAGCTAGGAATCCTAAGACGTTTGTGTTGTGCTAGTGGGGAGTGAGTGATATATCCTATTCGCCTGACAGGTGAGAATCCTTATTGCTGTCATTTTGGTTCCCCAACCTTCCTTAAAATCATTGCTCTGCCCCATGGACTATTTAACTTTTTACAGTAAAATATCATCTAACCAGAAATCTTACTGCATTTGTCTTTTTTTTCTTTTCTTTCTGGCTTCACAGAGAACCTCCTGCTATGGGTAAAACAAATCTTCAATGCAAGTGCTGTGAACCAACTCAAACGAGCACAAAAATGGTGTCAATTACCTTAAGCAACGGGGAAAACATTAATGTACCCTACGCAACTGCGGAGAAATGTGGATGCAAATCTTGCCAGGAGGAATAACAAAATGGGATCAACCTATGAACAGATCTACTCAAGATACTCATACCCAAATTACAGCAAATATGGGTGTCATGTCTCTAGATATTGTCAAGTGTTCTGTGAGATGTCTCTGGGCATATTCATTAGCCTGGTCATAGATTTAGTACTGCATATTTGCGTCCACCAATGGGCAGTAGACAAAACAATTTCAGAAATATATGCAGGAGGGGACGGTGCTTGATGGGTCACAATGTTTGGCAAAGAGTAGAGACATCAATGGTCTAGCTTAGGTCAGTTTCAAATGCCATTATCATCAGACGACACTTCCAGGGAACGTGACCTCGCTTATTCCAGAGCTGAGTGCCATGAACCAAACCATCTGCACGCATATGTCACTGCCATTTTAGCTACCTAGGCTCTCTGCATTTGCCTGGGCCAACATAGAGTGTGAAAACACATACTGGAAAGCACAGTCCTGTATTCAGGCCATCTCCAGAATGTTCAAAGTTTTCACCAAGTTCAATAAACGCTGCCATCAAGTTATTTTGTCTCAATTATTCTTGAATGCCAAACTCAAATCATTAAAAAAACTCGAAATGACTAATTCCAGGCAGCCTGTTTAGTACATTGCTTTTGCCAATTCTTTTAGAGGCTTTTGGCACCAAACCTGATGCTTCTTTACATGCAGTGAATCATGGCAGTTTGCAACTGCGATACCAGGACACCTACCTTTGATTCTTTATGTCACTTGACAATAAATCTCATGATGATTAATACAAAGTGTCAGTAGATCTTGTTTTGTGAGTTTACCTTTCCAAATAGCACAAGTGCGTTTAATAGCGTCGATTGGATGTCTTCAATTATTAAATTGTCCTGATTTACTCCTATCCCTGTTGGCACATGGTGTTACATCAAAGCGTGCATCCGAAGAACTTAGATGGTTGTCTTGCTGGTTGGTAACGGATGGAATGAGACCATTCTGGGCAGCCTATTTGTAAAAGGGCTTTTCCAGCATGTGGTCTGTTTCACTTTCACTTTAAAACTGTTTTTCTCCTCTAAACCAATCACTGTCCTCTGGGTCATACTGCCCCCATCCAATGACAATTCTCTCCTTAAGCTCCACCCCAGGTGGGTGTCTTCAGATTTTTACTGCATGCTTCAGTGTTGGGAGTCCTCAAGTTGCTCTCCAAGCTATTTTTGTGCTATTTTTTCCATAAAAGGTTTTAAAACATTTTTGACCGATTTTGGCTTGTTTCGACTTTGACAAAGGACAGAGACCCACAGCGGGGATTCACTATGGGAAAAGATCTACATCCACAGTCGGATCGTCATCGAAGTTTCAAGAAGGCTTTGCGCCTTTGAGCCATGTCTGAGGAGAAAAAGTAAGACAGAAGCCTCTTCAAACTCTGTTTGAAGTGTTGATTAAGGAACGTATTCGTGGAAGATCGGCATCACAAATGGTCATATTGTCTGCATCTGTACCACATGGAGGAGGGATGCGATGTGTGCCGTGATTTCTCGAAGAAAACCAACAAAGACTGCTACAGCAGACTGTCGGCGTGGCTCAAGTTGAGCAAGGCCACTGACTCAGCCTCTGGGCAGGGACAGGCCTCATCTAGGACTGGCCGGTCTGAGCAGCGGGCTCCCTCCGGGAGGAGGTCGAGATTCTTTGAGGACACCCTGCTCACGGGGGTCCAAGAGAAGGTCAAGCTCGCAACGCTGGCTCCGCTGGGTTTGCCCTTGATGCGGGTCCCGAGTTGGGCAGAAGTGGTTCGCCATGACCATCGGCCTCAGCGGTGAGCCTGCCGATGAAAGGGGCCTCTTCTAAGAGTAAGTCCCTAACTCCGTTCAAACTCTGTGTGTCAGCGGATAAACCAACGAGGAACACGTCCAGAGTGGATTCGTCAAAGCTAACGAAGACCTTGCAGCCTGCCAGGTCAACTGAGTCAACAGTGGCGCCGTCAATAAACAGTGTTGAAGGAGTGTGTCTGCAACGGAAATGTCTGCCACGACCACCCCACGGGTGTCCATGCCCCAGAGGCGAGATACGGCTGCGGAGGCAGCGACGAAGCCAGCGACCACTCAGGGGTTGGGGAAAGACACAGCGACCACATTGACCCAGAAGCCTTCTGAGAGGGAGATGGAGAAGGTACTCCAACTGGAACCTCTTCGGTATGTGGACCTACGGGCTGCTCCTGATAGACCGGAGCAGATTTACTCAAGTTCGGACAAGGGAGATGATAATCTGCCTGACGATTACTACACAGATCACGAAGTCGGAGGATCTGGGGGTGGTGGACCCAAGTCCCCTGCTCTCAAGAGGAGACGCTTCAGTCGAGAACCCTATGGCACTGACTCCTTTTACCCCTAGACCGAGGGAGGTGTTGCTGGATATTCTAATGTCTTTACACACACTGATCATGGAAATCTAGCAGAGAATGCCTCCGGCACTGGGGCCCACACCTCCACTGGACCCTCAAGAGCCTCTGAGGTTGAACCCGCCCCCACGGAAGAGAAATTCTAAAGGCACGCTGGTCCTCGGCACCATCCAACCCCTCTACCACCACCACCTCGCTATGACACAACCCCAACCGGAGCCCCGGCTACGGGCACCAACGAGGTTGACGACTTGTTCCCAGCAGACAGAAAAGCACCACGCGTGGACGACCCCCATAGGACCTCCCCACTGGACAAAGTGGGATCCTTTCACTCCATGATGTCAAGGGCCTCTGAGCTATTTCAGTTGGTTCCCGAGGAGACAATGAAGGAGGGTTTCCTTTACCAGCAGCACGAGTCAAGAAGAAAGACCATCATGTTCGTCCCCTTCCTGGATGACCTTTGGGAAGAAGGCCTGACGCTAATGAAGAACCAAGTACGGCCCTGCCGAAGCGTGACAGATTGGAGACAAGTTGCAGGGTACCGGATTCAGCGCACTGGTGCTTAAGGTATCAGCCCTCGCCCCACTCAGTGGTCTCAGCCTCAGCCAGGAAGCACTTGGCGAATCCATCGTCGGCAGCCATGGTACTTCCGGAGTAGGAGGGGAAGAAGCTGGATGCAATGGGCAAGAGGATAATTTATACAGCAGCCTCTACCATCAAGGCAGCTAACACCCTAGCCATTTTGTCCCAATATGACTGGGAAATATTGTAAAAGCTGGGTCAGATCCTGAAGAAGATCGAGGCGCTTGAACCTTTTCAAGAAAGGGGGGTGGCTTTGGACCGTGCCATCACGGTGGCCGTGGACATCACAGACACAGGTTTCCACCAAATGAGAACGGGGCGTCCCTGCATCTGTAAGGTTGTTTGAAGGTAACACACTTCTGCCAGGACGTTCAGGTTTAATTGCTGGATATGCCATTTGATGGGGAAAACCGCTTCGGAATGGCAGTCGACAAGTCTCTGCAAGCAATAAAGGCCGACACAGACAGCGCGCTCCCTTGGAATCTTATAGCAACGGCGGCATCATCCTTTTGTTCACACAGCGGAAAACCCAGCAGATCTTCCAAGGGTTATACTACCCCATAAAGGGCAGCCTTCACGCTCCTCTATGCAAGAAGCTTACAGGGATCACTCTCAAGGCAGTGGAGGACAGCGCTGGCGCTGCCCGCAGGGCAGAGCTCCGACCCCCAAGCAGGCCTGAACTGGCCCTGTATTTGTATTTATTTTGTATTTATTTTATTTGTATAGCGCAAACCAGGCCCGGAGGCAACCGGGCGCATATCTTCAAAAAGTAGTTTCATAAAAGGTGGTCATTGCAGTAGCATAAGTACAAAGCATAGGAATATAGAAACAGTGCAAGTTAGTCAGGCATACATAATAGTCAGAACTATACATCTTTTCAGGATGACAATTGGTCATCTGAAGTGGCTAAACAAAGTTTGGCTTTGTGTTTGACTAGGTTCAGAGATGATAGATTTCTGATAGTGAGAGGCACAGTGTTCCAAAGTTTGGCTGCCAGGACTGGGAAGCTAACCCCTCCGGCTGTTTGGAGCTTATATCTAGGGATTGAGAGGCTCTGGCTGTGGGCAGACCTGAGTGACTGAGGTGGGATATAATGAGTGAACCGCGAGGCTAGGTAGGAAGGGGCCTGGTTGTTGATGCATTTGTAGGTAAGGGCCAGAGATTTTAGTGAAATCCTTTGGGCGACTGAAAGCCAGTGAAGGTTCTTCCTAGTTTCAGAAATGTGTGCTGATCTACGGATGTTGAGGGCAGCTCTAATGGTGGTATTTTGAGTGATCTGGAGTTTATTGAGGTTACACTGGTTAGTACCTTGGGACAGGGCGTTACAGTAGTCGAGTTTGGACATAACCAAAGTCCTGGCAAGGGTGATGCAGTTCTGAGTAGAGAGGAATGGGCGACAGGCTGTGATCAACTTGCATGTGTAAGCCGATGTGGCAGCGACTGCATTGGTTTGTCTGTGGAGGGAGAGTGTGGAATCTAGGTAGATTCCAAGGGTTTTTGTGACTTGGGAGCCCTGGCCTCGGGCCCCCACTTATGCACCCCAGTGGGAGGCCGGCTGGCGAAGTTTGTCAGTGTGTGAAAAAAGATCTCCACAGGCAGATGGGTGCTGGACGCTCTCGGACAGGGGCACACCTTGAAGTTCCAACACAGGTATCCTCGAATTCCGCCAATACCGCGACAAGAGCAACATGGACGACAGCTTCTGCAAGAGGTGAGGGCCATGTACCAGAAAGAGGCAATAGAACCCGTCTCCCAGTGTCTCTGGGGCTCCGGAGTATATTCCAGATGCTTTCTTATTCGAAAGAAGATGGGGGGTGTTGGAGGTCGATCCTGGATCTGCATCTTCACAACTTAAGTCCCAAAAGTTCTGGATGGTCACATTGCAGCACATGTTCTGCAAACTGGAGGAAGGAGATTTTCTCACGTCGTTGAATCTGGAGGACACCTTCTTTCATATCCCCATTCACAAGAAACACAGCAAGTTCCTACGATTCGTGCTTCAGGGTCAGCACTACCAGTCCAAGGCTCTGCCCTTCGGCCTGAAGTTGGCCCGAGGCTCTTGCCTGGCCCCGGTGATGGTGCATCTTCATCTACAAGGCATCCTTATCTGGACCACTGGCTAGTGCGTTCCCGCACTCTGGCAAGCGAGCACATATGGAGAACCATATGTCTGCTGACAGAGTTGGGGTTCTCCATAAACTATCCAAAGTCCTGCTTGACGCCATCTCAGAACGCGCTGTTCCTAGGTGCCCGACTCAACACGTTGACGTGTTTGGCATCTGCCTCGGAGGAGAGGGTGAGAGCCATACTAGGCAAAGTGTAGTGCTTGTCATGGCACGGACGGCGACGGTGCAGTCCATCACGTCGTTGCTGGGCATCATGTCCTCCCCCCTCAACCTCGTCCGCTTCTGCAGACTTCACTTGAGACCTCTTCAGGAGTTCCTGGAGAGGAGGTGGATGTAGGTATCTGGGACAAGATATCCTTCAAAGAGGAGTTCCGTCCGTCATAGTTGTGGGATGTAAGACTGCATCTCTTCCAGTGGACTCAGTTTCAAATTCTGCCTTACCAGGAGACAGTCACCACGGATGCCTCTCTAGAAAGATGGGGAGCCCACACCGGACAGCTGCACGCCAGAGGACTCTGGCAACCGGAGGTAAAGACCCTGTACATCAACCTCCTGGAACATTGGGCCGTGTTCTGGGCCCTCAAGTCTTTTCTGTCGTCGCTGATGGGCAAGGTGGTGAGGATCTTAACAGACAACACCACCATCATGTTCTACATCCAGAAGCAAGGGGGGACCTGCTCTCTGCCACTCCAAGGAAGTCCAGCATCTGGGGATCTGGGGCATTCGGCAGGGCATGTTCCTCGTCCCTTTTCACCTGGCAGGCATCAAGAACACCATTTTGGACTCGCTCAGCGGGGAGTTACGTTCCTGCCACAAATGGGAGCTTCACCAGGATCAGGTGCACCTTCTGTTCGACAGTTGAGACAAACCTCAGATCGATCTCTTTGCGGCAGCGAGAACGCCAAGTGCCAGAGGTTTGCCAGCAGGTTCACTCAGCCGAAGAACATGGAGGACGCGTTCTCATTCCCGTGGGAGGGACGGTTTTTGTACGCTTTTCCTCCATTTCCACACATGCTACGTGTGATCAACACTCAGACAGTACCTGCTACGTGTGATCAACACTCAGACAGTACCACTGCTAGATAATACTCGTCGCCCCAACGTCGTTGAGGCAGATATGGTAGCCGGACCTACTGCCTCTGTCGGTGGCCCTGTGCATCAGGCTACTGCTGTTCCCAGACCTTCTCTAGAGAGAGGGGGGCATTTCTGCACCACGATGCGGGATCGCTGAAACTGAGGGCATGGCTCCTGCAGTCCTAGAGTTTGGAGGTTATGCCTTAGCAACGGAATGTCAGGAGATCCTAGCCAGAGCCTCGTCAACATTGAAATGCTACTGCCATAAATGGAAGTATTTCTCTGTGTGGTGCCAGACTCAGAAGATCACCCACAGAAGATCACGGCCCCTCAGCTTCTACCCTATTTGCTCTCCTTAGCCAAGGCGGGATTGGCTCACACCTCTATCAAGGTGCACCTCGCTGCCATATCCCACTACACCAGGTCTCTGGGTAGACACACCCTGAGGTCACACAGACTTGTCAAAGAGTTCCTCATAGGGCTCTTCATGACTTTTCCACCAGTGAAGGTTCCAGCCCCGATTTGGGAACTCAATGTAGTACTGACTAAGCTAATTGGACCTCCGTTTGAACCTATGCATCAAGTCCTGCTCAAGTTCCTCTTGTGGAAGACAGCTTTCCTCTTGGCTGTCACCTCGGCCATGAGGGTCGGGAGATCCAGGCCCTGTTGTGCAAACAGCCTTACTTGTCGTTCCACACTTCAAAGGTGGTTATGCGTACACACCCCACTGTTATACCAAAGGTACCTGTGAAGGAGTTAAACCTGAGAGGGTGAGTCAGAAGGAGGTATCCGGCATCACGGCAAGAAAAGGGTGCAGGGATAAAGTCAGGAGGAGGTCCTTAGGGATTGATAGACAAGTAACAAGACGAATAACCAGTGATCTGGCAGAGTTGTAGGGGCTTTCCTCTAATGTGTGTATGTTTGTTGGCAGGGTGCCAGAGTTTAAGAGGAGTAGGATTTTGAATGGGTGTACTGAAGCCCCAGAGAAGTGAAATATTAATAAGGAGACTTTGTTGTGAATTTCTGACACATTAGGCTGAAGTGTGGGAAGCAGCATAGTTGCGCTGTAACGCTGACAGCGGGAACCAGCTGGACGTATTGTTGTAAAGAAAAGCCTGTCATGGGAGACCGGTGAGAAACTGACGTGCTCGCGTTGGAAGCCGTCTGATGAGAGGGCGAAGCCAATCCATCCATCAACGTTGTCGCCTGAGAGAAAGATTCTGTGAGGTGTGCTGCCAGAGAAAATCCATTACAGTCCTGGCAAGTGAAACTGACACGTGCTGTGCAGTGAACTGCGTCAGAGAGCCTGAGTGTGAAATGACAGCGTAAACAAAGGAGAACTGTCAGAGCTATATTCTTGCAGAATGCAAAGTGAAATTGACACATGCTCACGATCAGAGTTGTGTCCTCTTGTCAGAAAGGGTATGTTCTAACGAACAAGCACCGCGGTGCAGTCGTACAGAGAGAAAGTCTGAGAATCTTATTATTACAGAAGGCCAAGTGAAATTGACACGTGCTCGCCCTCGCAGCAGTGGTTGAAGTCAGGAAGTGAAATAAGAGGCACAACAAATACCGCCAGAGAAGTGAATGCAAGATTGGCTATGTAAGAAGAGCTTTGAAGGGATGAACCTTGTATGGAATGTGACCGAATCCACAAGTGGATACTATCTAATAAAGACATATTTTGACAAAGTTTCAAATAGGAAAATTACGCCAGCAGAGGCAGCTTGTGGATTCAGTCACATTCTGTACAAGGTTTATCCCTTCAAAGCTCTTCTTACATAGCCAATCTTGCATTCACTTCTCTGGCGGCATTTGTTGTGTCTCTTACTTCACTTCCTGACTTCAACCACTGCTCCGAGGGCGAGCGCGTGTCAATTTGCACAACATTTCACCCACAGACTGCTTACAATCTCTGTCAACCGTTCAGTATCCGTTTAAAGACATAAGCATCGCTTCCCATTGAACAGTTTAAAAGAAATAAAAGTTTCACTTGAGAGAACGAATCCACGGTCAGTTGCCCTTATTTTCCCAAAGTGAATTTGTGACAGTACTGTTGGAATTTCACCTCAACAAACCTTTGGTGTTGCCTGTCTCCTTCCCAAATCCATCGTCGCCAGCAGAGAGGGCCTTGTATTCGCTGGACGTGGCTCATGCCTTGAAGTTCTACGTGGCACGTACAAAGAATTTTAGGAAGACTTCTCAGTTCGTCAACTTTGGAACTGTAACTCACAGAAAAAGCCTTATCGAAGGCTTCCATCTCCAGGTGGCTCTCTGGCTGCATCATGCACTGTCATCGACTGGCGAGCAGGCCGTTGCCAGGCCAATCGAGAGCTCACTCCACCAGAGACATCTCAGCAACGACAGAGTTTCTCTATGGTGTGCTCCAGCTCAACATCTGCAAGGCTGCTCCGTGGAGGTCCATGCACACCTTCAAAAGGTTCTACTGTGTTGGCAGGGATTCCAAGGAGGTGGCCAGTGTCGGCCAAGTGATGCTACGCAACCTGTTCATTTGAGGGGAGTCTGTTTTAGAGTTGAGTATTATTGTTTCTGTTGGGCCTTACCACCTCCCATGGTTGTGTATATGTACTGCTGTGTAATCGGTATTCATGAGCATATGAATCCATGCCAGAGCCCATGCTGGAGAAGGTTTAAGCTACTAACCTGTAACTATTGTTCTCAAGCAAGAATTCACATGCGAACCCTCACGCCTTCCCCTTTGTGGCTCTTTTTGGTTGATACTGCCACTTTACGTGCTTACCAAATCTGAAGTTTAGGGAGATTACTGTCATTGGATGGGGGCAGTATGACCCAGAGGACAGTGATTGGTTTAGAGGAGAAATACAGTTTTAAAGTGAAACTGTTTTTTCTTTTACTGAGGATTCCCAGTCTGACGACGGGAAATATTCATGAGCATGGGAATCCATGCCAGACCCAAGTTGGAGAACAATAGTTACAGGTAAGTAACTTAAACCTTCCTCCACTCTCTATCCAATGATACACATTCCATGAGCTATATGGTGCAAGTGCTTCTTTAAGCAAGTACACATACTCGAATGAATGCAGAACCAGGCCAGTTACATGCTAAGGTGTGTTTTATGCTATGGACCGATTGCTCCTACTGTCTTCAGTTTTAACTAGCTATCAATAAGTATGCACACTTAATTTAGGTTTGTCCTTTTGGCCTATGCATTTCTCTATGATCTATGCTCTGCTATGAGTCGACAGGTTCACTTTCCCTGCAGATGCTATGATAGTATACCCTGGCATCTGGGGGAATTCAAAGGCTTGTCCAGACAAAAATATATCCCCCTTTGCCAGGGAATTTAGCTACCGGGAACACACTTCCTAGGATCAAACTAAGGCACTTTTGGGGTGTTAGAAAAGCACACATCTCGGGTTTCCTCGAGGTGTGCATGATGCCCCACTTCTGTCTGGCCTAATATCCCCCGAGTCATGTGTCTGATTATTTGATTCATGTAGTTGTACAATGCTGAGGATTCCTCCTTATGAAAGACCATTACCTGAACAGAAATGCACATATATCATGTATCAGCCGGGTCTGTGGCTCAGTGGACTAATGCATCCACTACAGGGGGCTGTGTTTGACCTCATGGTCACAGGTTTGAATCCTGGCAGGTCTGCTCAGCCCTTCATCCTTCCGAGGTTGATAAAATGAGTACCATTAAGTTGGGTAACAATAAACATCTGTTATTAGCGCCAAGATGCCCCTTTCAGGGTGAACATGTGCTTTACAAATCCGCCTGTTATGTACATTTGTTTCCATCTGTGAAAACGTGCTTAGAGCAAAGCCACACCTGTTTTACACATTTCCTGTACAAATGGGAATAATCAGGAAACGAGGGATGCTTCTGGCAATGCACTCTAGCAATTAAGGAATCAGGCAAGTCTCTGTTCTACAACAAGAGAGGATATTGGATAATTCATAGTCCACTAACCAACCACAGTCCCTTCTCAAACCAATGGATATCGGTGATCTTACACCAAAGGCTGAACCTGGAACTGTTGGTCCTAATACATGTTTGTTGATCCCAATGCTTTGTCAACATGCCTTTATTAGATTGCTGAACATTATAAAAGAATAAAATGGGCCTATTTGATGGTCCCAAAGTCATAGAGTAATACAATTGCACCAGGAAATGGATATCAGACCCCAATTTCTAAGAATACAAAATCATTAGTAGCTCTGCTGTAAAATGTTCTTACTTAAAAATCACAGTGCCTCCATTAGCTGAAAAGAGATGGTGGATCAGTGAACTTGCAAAAAAACAGACATGTATGCCTTTGAAAATCGCTGCTTTAAGTCGACACGTAGAACACCTAATTCATGTGCTGAAATAAAGGAAATCAAAAATGACTTCTGTGTCATAGTTGTTATGCTGCATAGTACAATTGTATTCAAACTTAACAGTAATTCAGGTTTAAGATTGACTAGCGTTTTGCAATCAAGCTTTATTAAGGCCAAATCAGTAATTATTATTAAACTAGGTATTATTACATTGATCAAATTGGTTGCAGGGATTTATTGTAGGGCCAATTGAATTAGGTTCTTTCAGCTCTTGACTTAGTATAAAATAACACTGGAATCAAAGGCAGTAAGCAGCTGAAAGTCATGGGGACGCCCATCATGTAGTTCACTTGAACCATACTGCACTGTAAAACGTACTAACCTATCCCACTTCGGCATTTTGATACTAAGGGCCTGATTCTGAGCTCATGCTAAATGTAGTGTGGAAAGTGTGGAAAGCCGACATTCTTCCCTCCAGTTTCCAGCATCATAATTCTGAGGTGGGTGAAAATATTGGAGGGGAAATTACTTGCTTTCCAGCAGCACAAGCAACTTAAATCTATTGGGCCTCATTACACGAAAGGCAGTAAGGGTTAACGGTCACTGGTAATGGTACCGGTGACCGTTAACCCTTACCGCCTTACTACGAGGTCCCTTTGCGGGACCTGACATTAACGGCTGGTGTAGACCAGCCGTTAAAGTAGGGACCCGCAAAGGGACCTCGTAGTAAGGCGGTAAGGGTTAACGGTCACCGGTACCGTAATTAGCACCTTCCCCATTCCCATTATGCCCTGTGGGGCAAAAATGGGAATGGGGAAGGGCAATGGAGGAAGGGGGAATTACCGCCCCGCCAGCCTTGGAATAGGGCGGTAATCCCCCTTTCCTCCAAGGCGGTGCCGGTAATTTACCGGCATGGACCAAGGTGCTAATAGCACCTTGGCCCACCGCCTACCGTGTAATGAGTCCCATTGTGCAGATAGAATCATGTGTACCAGTGGCACTGCAAGCATTTCCTAAAAGACTACCACTTTTCTATTTTAAGAAAGCTTTCTTAAGCTTTCATTAAACCAGAAAAGGGGTTCTACAGTCTAGGAAATGCTGTCTTTATAAAGGGAAAAAGTGTGCAGCAGCGTTTAACGGCACCTCATAGGTGCTGTATTTGAATTCCTCCTTTTGACGTGCTAAAGCAGTGCTTTTGAAAGGAGAATTCCCTCGCAGTGCCTGCCCTGCATTTGTCATGGTTGCTAAAGAAGCAGTAAATCAGGCACATGCAAAAGTGGTGACATTGATGCCAGTCGCCACGTTACCACTTTATCAGAATGTGGTGCTTTTAAGGAAAGCTTTCATCCTTCATAGATGAACACTTTCCTATTTTTGCACGCACCTCAGAATTAGGCCCTCAGTCTAGATCTGAAAGAACCTAATTCAGTTAGACCTATATTTGCACCCTGCAACTGATGTCATCAATTTATTGATAATGAGTATGATAGTAATTACTAATCAGGCCTTGGTATAGCAAACCTGTAAAACATGCATCAGATTTTAACGTGAATCATTGTGAAGTTTGAATAACATTGAACAGTTCTGCATAGGAACTCTGGCATATAAGTGATTTATTGATGTCCTTTATTTCAGGACATGATTTTGGAGGTAGAAATTGTTTCTACTCAATTATACAAAGCAAGGCAGAGTTTTGTTTTGCCTAGTAATGTGTAGTTTACCATAGCAATAACGAAAAATAGTTTTCATAATTGGAGCAGACATTGATGGCAACTTCCTGTTCGAATTGTTAACTTGATATGTGGTCCCGTTTATGCCCGTCTGCTGAATCATTGATCTGCTTTTTTCCACTCCCAGTGATGATTAGGGCATGCTGTGCTATCTGAGCCTAATGATGCAGGTTGAGTAGATTGCGACCAACCTAACTGGGACCTAGTTCCTGATGTACAAATAGGTTTTCAGTGGGACTTTCCCATGTTAAAACATTTTTTTAAATCAGGCCCTTAGTGTGGCAGCTGTAAGGAACTCATGGTGGCAACAGTAACGACAGACACAAGTGATCACAGTTCAAGGGTGTTTATTGAACTGTTCATGCAGGGTGGAAAAACGCCTAACCTAAACCTAAATCTAAGATGGGAGCAAGCGTCGATCATCAAATGAAAAATGAGGCAGTCCTAATGGCGTTGTGTCAAAATAAAAGGGCCTATATTAAGAAAAACCTATTGCCAAATCCTTACAACTAATTACAGAAAGAGTGTGGGATAGGGTTTCAAAATTAAGGAAACAGTTTTCAAATAATTAATCAGGATGTGATTGCCTTGAGGTCTCCCTTCCCCACGTTTTTAGCACGGGTCAAGGTGGGACTTTGGAGCGCAGCACATGCTCGAGCCTTCCCAGCACGAGCTAACAGTTCCGTATCAGCTATCAGGTTCTTCGATGGTTAAGTCTTTTTTCAAGAAAAGTCTATCGCCTTCGAGGCCTGATGCTCTCAAAAAACAAATAAAAGGTTCTGTTCTACAAACACTTTGGGTGATGGCTTCACCTCTGGTTTCCCCTCTTCTGGACGCAGACCCCTCAGTAATTGTATTCAACAAATTCACAAGACAATTCCCTTCTCAGTGAACTTTGGGCAATAGTTTTCCACCCCTGGATATCCCTCAGCCGGGCTCAGATCCCAAATGACAAGGGGGGCACTTCCCTTCCTCTTGTCTTGCAATACTTCTTGCTTTCAGCAATCTCAATGTCTTTTTGAACAGGTTTTCGGGCTTTGACCTTTGTCGGTTTCCCTCTGGCTGGTTCACTCTCGCCGACTTTTCCGATATACAGTTCATGTACTAACTTTCACCATGCAGGATTCACTTCCCATAGCTTTCGCAATCATCTGTCGGTCAAAGACTTTTGACGGTACAGAGGATTTTACAAGACCCCTTTATGGCCACTTTTTACCTCTTCTCGGCTCTTCCCAGGGGCTTCTGGTTACAGTAGTCTTTCTACCATTGTGTAATCTCCCAGAATTTCTTGCCTGAGCATCCACGTGGTGCCGGCCTCCTCTGTTGCTGGTTTTACCCTTCTTTAGCTTCTCAAAGTTCAATTTTAGCCGTTAACAATTCATTTTTAAACACAGCTCAGTTTCTTTTTGGCTCCCCCCTCGACTCACTGGCTGTGATTAACTGCTTGGCTTTCTTCTCTGTGCAGTCAAGGGTGGTACCACAGAGACAAGCGTCTCTCCCCGGCTTGGTAATCAGTGGTGGAGGGTCTTGTAAACCGTTGACATCTGCTGCAACACACGTTGGCTATTGTTCGCAGACTTATCATTCCCTCTGCGGAGGTTCCACGGCCCTTGGTCAGAAAGGGCAAGGTCGACTCTCTCCTTGTCACCCTCTCGGTCTGCGCCGTCTTTCTTCTCCTCTTGAACTGTGGTGCTGAGTTAGCTCTTATGTCATGCGGATTGCCTTGCTCGTATTGTGCTCTTGTGCCCCACCTTTTCTCCCTGTGGGGAAGGGAAAGGGCCGTCAGGTGTGCGTGATTCTGGTCTGACTTTGCCTGGACCCTGGTATTGGGACACGTCAGGTAAATGGCTCTGGTGTTAGTCCGCTGACTTTCGCGTTGTGGGAAAGTGTTCGTGTGGAAAAAAGGGGGGCAGTGTTTTGGAATATCCTACGTGGTAGGATGGGGAAAAGGTGTTGAAAGAAGAAGGGAGACTAACATGCACCTTGCCCGTCGGTGTCCTACTCCCACTCCCCAAGGACCCCCCATCCAGGTGATCCTCCCCCAGGAACTGGATCCAATTGCGATGGCCGTGTCCTGGCCACCTGGATGAAAGCTCCCCCGGAACTAGCTAGGGAGACACCTTCAGGTTTCGCACACAGCACAGGAGTTACCATATCAGCAAAAGGATGGGTGCAAGTCATTTGATCACCCTGTGTGCATGGAATCTGGAGGTCTATCAACACTGAAGGTAACTCCAAGCTCAAAACTCACCTTTTATAAATTCTCCATGCAGAGGAGCACGCTACAAATTCATGTATTCATTCATAGAAGCAAAGAAGTGTGAAAGATTGGCCTAATAGTACAGAGGAATACAGCACCAACATTCAACAAAACAGAGCTGTTTATTTGTTTTGTTAGGGTGGGTCAAATTTATTTGACCTGGGTAGTACCATTCTTTCAACAAAGATACAAAGATGTCACATCTGGACAACTGTTTAAAGCAATGTTGTGCTCAGGGAGGATATGGAAATCCGGCTTTGGGATACAACCCAAGTAAAGAGTATGCTGACAGCCAGTCCTGCTCCACCTGTGGTTTTGACTAGTTCACATGTTGGGAAACCACTACATCATGGGAGTCGTTTATATGATATGATATGGCATTTATAACATGCCTATACACAAGTGTTTCAAGGCGCGACGAGGCAAGGGAGGGGTAAACAGAGTGAAGACAGACAATGATCCTACTAGGCCAGGTGTCATTCAGATCGCGCAAGTGCATGGGAAGGGGAAAGGGGAAAAGTGCGGGCGGTGGGGGACGGGACAGTGCAGTACATGGGATAATAGAATAAATAACAATAAGTAAAAGTAAGGCCAGCAGGTGGCAAGTGCAAGGGTAAGTGCAGACATCAGGTGTCAAGTGCTGGTAGTGGGGGAGGCTGTGGGGATACAGAAAACAGTCCCCAAGTGCAGGGGGTTGCCAGGACGGTGGTGCAGGTGTGCGGCTGGCAGGGAAGGGGACCTGGGCCTGAGATCAAAGGGCGGCCAGGTAACCAGTGCAGTTTCATCCAGGAAGTCAGCACGGGAGAGGAGGAGAAAAAGCAGAAGCAAAGAGAAAGGTTTTGAGGTGCTTCCAGAACCAGAGATGATTCTCCTCAAGTTTCTGGGAGGATGTTCCAGTGGGAGGCCCCAGCTGAAGAAAGAGATCTACCACCAACTCGTTGCTTGAAGAAACGACTGACCCTGAGGGAGTTGGAGGTGGATGAGCGAAGAGCTAGAGAAGAAAGATATTTAGGAAGGGAGAGTAGGAGGTATATAGGCCCCAGTAGGCCTGGTGGACAATGCAGAGGGTTTTGAACTTAATCCTCGCAGCCACTGGGACCCAATGCAGAGATTTCAGTCCTGGAGAGGCGATCCCTCGGCTTGAGGCGAAGGACAAGTCTCGCAGTCCTGTTCTGGATGAGTTGCAGAGGGCGGAGAGTAGAAGCAGGCAGATTTAAAAAGAGGCTGTTGCAATAGTCCAGCCTAGAGAGAACCAGAGCTCTGGAGACGGTGAGCTTCTGGGGGAAGAAGAGGAAAGGAAGAATACCTCTGAGGAGGTACAACTGGTAGTGAGACTTCTTAGAGACGCCAGAGATATGAGGAGCGAAGGAGAGTGTGGAGTCGAAGATGACCCTGAGGTTTTTGGCCTCACAGGTGGGAGCAGGAAGAGGGCCAAGAGAGGCTGGCCAGAGAGTGACAGGAAAGGAGGGAGCGGGTCTGCCGATGAGGAGAATCTAGGTCTTACTGTCATTAAGCCAGAGATCATTGGGGCACACCACTCCTGGATGGCGGACAGACAGTCAGAGATCAGAGAGGGAGAAGAGGTGGCTGAGGGAAGCCTGAAAATGAGCTGAGTGTCATCCGCATAGCACTGGAAGTTGGGGCAGAGTGCGGCAATGCAGTGGGCAAGAAGTGCCAGGTATTGGTTGAACAGCCAGGGAGAGAGGTTAGACCCCTGGGGAACACCACAGGTAGATATCGAGATAGTGTAGAGGAAGGACCCAAGTTGAACCTAGGAGGGTCGATCATAGAGGAAAGAAGTCAGCCACGCCAGGGCCTGACCAGTGATCCCCAGGTTATCATGGAGACAGCTGAGCAGGATGGCATGGTTGACTGTGTCAAAGGCAGAAGAGAGATCAAGTAAGATGAAGACACAGTGGGTGTTGGAATCAAGGTTGGAGAGCAGGTCTTCACGGATATTCAGGAGAGCAGTTTCCATGCTTCTGCAGCTCTGAAGCCAGACTGATGATCATGGAGACAACAAACAGATTCAGTGTGAAGATTGAGCTGGGAGATGGCAAGCTTTTCCAAGAGTTTGCCCAGGAAAGGAGTGATGGAGATTGGGCAATAGTTAGCCGGGTAAGATGGGTCGGCAGAGTGTTTCTTAAGGAGAGGGTGCACAAGGGAGTGCTTCAGGGGGGAAGGGAAAACTCCAGTGGCGAAGGAATGGTTGCAGAAGTCGGCCAGGGCAGGAGCCAGGGAGCCAACGTGGTCCTTGATGGTTTTAGAGGAACAGGGATGAACCTGTTTTGACGAGACTTTCATAGATTGGTCTTGTCTAGAAACCTTGTCTTAGGAGAACAGGGCAAAGGCAGAGAAGGAGGGGGGAGAGGTGGCCGAAGAAGGGCCAAAGGAAGAGCAGGGAGCAGAGGGAGGAAGGGGAGAGGAGGAGAGAGAGGACAGGATGTCCTGAGTTTTAGAGATGAAATGAGAAGCCAGTGCCGTGCAGAGGGCCTGGGAAGGGATAGGAGAGGTAGAGACTGCGGCAGGATTGGCCAGTTCCTTGCAGATTTTGAAGAGTTCAGCCGAGTTGTTAGATGCCGCAGAAACGTGGGCTTGAATGTGAGCTCTCTTCTTGGTGCAGACAGAGTTCCGGTATTGCCTTTGGAGCAGGCAGCAGGCCAGTTTGTTGGAGGATGTACATGAATCCTGCCATTTCCTCTCAGCCACCCTGAACTTGCGTTTAAGGGTGACTAGGTCTGAGTCGTACCAGGAGTTGCACTTTACTTTGGGCTTCAGGCGGATCCTCATGATATGGGCAAGAACATCGAGAGTATCAGATATAGCAGAGTGGAGCATGGAAAGGGCTATGTCAGGGTGTGAGTCAGCCAAGGGTGGAGGGGGAGGTGAGAAAGTGGCAGCGAAAGCCTCAGCTGACAGGCGCTTCATGGATCGGATGACCAAGAAGGTGGCTGGCAGTGATGGAATTGGTTTGGCCTGAGGGGTAGAGAGGGTGAGCTGAGAAGAAAGGAGAAAGTGATCACTCCAGGAGAGAGGAGTGGTGAGAGGGATAGAAAGGGGAAGGTCTGAGGAGATCAGAAAATCTAGAGTGTGCCCTGCAGAGTGAGTCGGGCCAGAGGGGAGAATAGAGAGTGAGAGAGAGTCGCAAAGGTCGCAAAAGAGTCCAGAGGAAGGACTGGAAGCATCCAGGTGGACTTTGAGGTCTCCGAGAAGGAGGAGGTGAGTGGTCGAGACTAGGAGGGAAGAGGAGAGGTCTGCCCACTCAGAGAGGAAGGAGGAGATCTGACCAGAAGTGGCCGGTAGGTTGTAGCCACAGTAAGGGAGTGGCTAGGAGAGAGAGGCAGCCTGCAGACGCGGCATTTGAAAGAGGAGTAAGCCTGCATAGCAATGACAGAGGCAGGGATCCACTCTGGGAAGATCAGGGCTACACCCCCTCCGGAACAGTTGGACCTGGGAGCGGAGAGGATCTTGTAGCCGTCAGGGAGGAGAGTGTCAAAGCTTGTGACAGAGCCAGCTGTGAACCATGTTTCGGTTAGACCGAGGACATTGAGGTCAAGTTACTCCAGAAGGTGGCAGATGTCCGAGGAGTGTTGGACAGCTGAGCAAGAGTTAAGAGTGGCAATATGGAGAAGGTTGCTGCCCTTGAAAGACTCCCGGGGAGGGGTACAAATCAGAGGTACTCCCTACGGAGGTGTAGAAGAAGTCTGAGGGGGGGCAGAAAGGGAAGGAGCAGAGGGCAAGGTAGCCAAGGAGGAGGCAAAGAAGCCGTGGAGGGGGCAGAGGGGAGAGGGGACAGCATGAGAAGAAAGGTAATTGATGAGGCATGGGAAGCGTCTATCAAAGAGGAGAAGGTTGGCTTAAGGGCCTTGGACCAAGATGGTACCATTCACATAAACATTAATGATGACCTTAGAGGAGTGGAAGGAGGCCAGGAGGGCATCCCACCAGGTGCCACCATTAATGGGAGAGGAAGAGAAAGGAGAGAGCACGGAGGCCATATGTAGGGTCCATATGTCTGGTGAGGGAATGACAAAGAGGATGTCGGTGAAAGTTTGCCTGGAGGAGGCACTGGTATAGGTGTCAGCGATAGGGAAGCCTGGGTTGGAGACTAGGATGTCCTTTTTAAACTTCTTCCTACCAGATTTAGTGAGGGGAGCAGGATAGTCGATAGAGAAGCAGTTAGAGAAAATAGGAGAGACAGAGAGCACCATAGAGTAGATAGGAGAAGAGAGAAGAGGAAGGGGAAAGGGAGAACACTAGGGAAGGACACAGGGCAGGGTGCAAGCCAAATAGAGGCGAGACAAGTTGAACAAGTGGACAAGAATGACAGAACCTCAGATTAAGAGGACAATCACAATGCAATTTGAAACCAGGAGAGAAACACCCTAAGTGTGAGAGTCCCGATTAGAGGAAAAAGGCCTAGGTTTCACAGAGGGATGTTAAATACTTTCACAATGCAATTTTGAGAACACAGTAGAAAAACCAACTAAGTGTGAGAGTTGGGCAGGGGTAAGCAGAGTAGCAAGCGGGTCAAACCTGGTGGATGGTTGGCAGCTGGCGTCCCCTGCGGACACCTGCAGTCACAACCAGGAGCCACCTCTATGGGAGTCGCCCTTTGCCTGGTGGCCCTTAGCCGTTGGGCTGCCAGCCAGCAGCTGCCATGAAGGGTCAATAAAAACAGCTGAGAGCCAATCACAATGAGGAGGCGGGCTGGGAGGGGGAAACCAGGAAGAGCACAACACGGGAGAGAGGGAGAGCAAATGGCGCACAAGGCGGGAAAATAAACAAACAAAAGTAACACACTAATCAGTTAAAGGATCGGATGGTCTCAGAGGAGGAGAGGATAGGATGTCCTGAGTTTTGGAGAGGAAATGAGAAGCCAGTGCCGTGCAGAGGGTCTGGGAAGGGACAGGAGAGGTAGAGACCGTGGCAGGATTGGCCAGTTCCTTGCAGATTTTAAAGAGTTCAGCCGAGTTGTTAGATGCCGCAGAGACGCAGGCTTGGATGTGAGCTCTCTTCTTGGTGCGGACAGAGAGCCGGTATTGCCTTTGGAGCAGGCAGCAGGCCAGTTTGTCAGAGGATGTACATGAAGTACGCCATTTCCTCTCAGCCACCCTGCACTTGCGTTTAAGGGTGACGAGGTCTGAGTCGTACCAGGAGTTGCACTTGGCTTTGGGCTTCAGGCGGATCCTCATGACAGGGGCAAGAATATCAAGAGTATCAGATATAGCAGAGTGGAGCATGGAGAGGGCTGTGTCAGGGTGTGAGTCAGCCAAAGGGGGAGGGGGTGAGAAAGTGGCAGCGAAAACTCACTAGTGTGAGGTAAACATAAGATAAGCAAAAGATCACAAGTGCAATACACTGCAGATGAAGGGCTGAAACCCAGACATAAACATTGGGCTTAAGTACCCTAATTGGTAACTTGCCTAATAATGTGCATAATTACGTGTTCACCAAAGGTCGGCCTCTTGTAGCATAGTCGGTCCTATGAGCACAAATTAATCTGACAAGACAGGAAGGAGCAGTGCAAAAACACTGCCTCTCAAAAATGAGAAACCACCACCACCTGTGGAAACAGCCACCTCCAGACTCAAGGCTCTGGCTCTTAGTGATGCAGATGACATTGGCAAACAGGTTTAGTAGCAGACAGTGTTATTAATGTCACACACCGCAAGGCCTTGATATCCAACAGGGGACTGTTGGTTTGTGCACAGTCAGTTCTGGTGAAATGTGGTACCTGTCAAGGTCTAGTGCCATTAATGAACAAATGGGCCAGGCCCACTAGTAAAAGTTGCAGACAAACCATGGGACATGTCCCATTACCACAACTACCGGACCGCAGGAGGAGAGACAATGCTGGGTGACGGCTCCTACGAGAGATAGAAGACATGCACAGTGATTCAACAAGACCATCCAAACAACATCAGAAAACAGAAAAAAAAACTTACATCATTGTACAATCAATATTATAAGACACAAAAATGATATGTAGTAAAAAAATTTAGAAACAAGCAAACATCACCAAGCATCCATGAAAACCTGAAATGCCAAGTTATAAAAAAGCAAACTTGGTTGTACATAAAAATATTAAAAAAAAGGCCTCAAGGGGGGCGTGGCCTGGAGCGCGGACTATGCAGTCGCCTCCTTGATGGCCTCCGTGGGAAGCCCGCTGCATCCCAGCTTATGAAGGTTCCCAGGCAGCGTTTTGGATCCCAACTCGATGAGGGGACGTGGGAGGGTCCGGAGCCCCGCCGCTGAGCTGCCGGAGCCCAGATTTACCGAGACAACGAAGATCGGACCGCCTGCATTTCGCGGCCCCTCCGCCGCGCAATCCAAGATGGCGGACGGGACCCAGCGACGACGGCCGAGACGCGGCCTCATCATCGGAGCTCTTCAGATGGACCCCTGAGCGCACCGGCGACCCGGCTGACTTCCCAGGCGGCGGGAGACGAGGTAGGAGCCTCGGGCCCCGGGCCCCCCCCCCCCCCCTTTTGCATCCGCCTCTGTCCCGGGAGAGGAAGACCTGCAGCCACCTCAAACACACCGGGGGCGCACCTCACCGCGCAGCGGCGGTCCCCCGGCTCTCGCCCTCCGCTACGCCCCGCCGTCACTCTGGAGGAGGGGGCTGGGACCGAAGAGTTCGGAGGCGAGCAACCCTGCACTGCCAGCACGACCACCAGGAATCCGGCGGGCGCCCGTGGCGATCTGGACCCGCGCCCTCCTTCATGAGAGCTAGGCCTGAACTAGCGGGCCCCGGCACCTGATCTGCTCCCGCTCGTCCCTTCGTTTGCTTCCTGGGGCGCCCCGGCCCACACCCACCATTCCAGTGAGACCGGGACGACATCTTAATGCACCAGAAGCCCCTACGTGCAACCAGGACATCGGAACACCCATTCTAGCCCCTAGAGGGACCCAGGCTACCCTTAAGCCATCGCCACTACTGCGGACAGACTACCTGTGGTCCCTGACCCACGCTTGCTGGACCACGCCATGTCTAGGCAACCGAAATCCGCCAAGTCCTCGGACATAGCGACAATGCTAATGTCATCCGACAGAGCAAAGAAACTGGACACCCCTCCCCCCGCCTCACAAGAATCTCAGGACAACAGGGGACCGTTAGCAACTAAAGAGGACATTCGAGATTTCATGGCTGACATTAAAACCGAATTCCGATCATGTATGTCGGAACTTACGGCCAAGTTGGAGACCACCGACAAAAGGGTCTCGGAGATAGAACAAAGAGTGGGGGAGATTGAGGACCGAGCCCAGGACCACGCCTCTTCCCTGTCGGAGATTCAGCGCTCCGTCGGGCTTTTGCAAGACAAATGCGAAATCCTGGAGTATAAGCAGGAAAACTTGGAGAACAGAGCCCGGCGCAATAACCTTCGCATTCGAGGGGTCCCTATGTCGGTTCCAGACCAAGAGCTTGCCGGATACGTGGGCCTCTTCTTTCAGTCTCTCCTCCCAGATATGGCGGATTCACTGTTGCTACTGGATCGCACTCACAGACTAAACCCTCGCCGTGGAGTTGAGTCAGACGGACCTCCTGATGTGATCACCAGGGTGCACTTCTATACAACTAAGGAAGCCATATCAGCAATAAGTCGCTCTGAGAATGAAATCACCTTCCAAGGGACTCCCCTTCAAATTTACCAAGACCTATCTCCGCTGACCCTTCAAAAAAGGCGAGCCCTTCGCCCACTAACCACCTTCCTTCAAGCCCAAAAGGTTCGCTATAAATGGCTCTTTCCTACAGCCTTGCAATTCTCCTACAAGGGCACCATACGCAGGATCAGTCACCTAGATGACGCTGGAAGTATATTGCAGCCGGCCCCCACTGACTCCTCGCCCGCACAGGCCACTGAAGCGGCAATTGACTCGGACCTCATAGCCTCCCCTAGGTCCAAACAAAATACATGGTCGAGGGTTCCGAGATTTAGGAGGAAAAGATAACCTGGAACGACCCCGCAAGGGACCCCTCCGACCCCTGTGACCCAGCTCAGCGATCCTGGCGCAGCGGAACCAATCGCTTCTCTTGAAAACACGGATGGATTTCATCCCCGATGCAGCGGGCCTCTCCCCCACGGCCCATGCCCAGCTTCAAGGTACATTCCACCTATGAGTCCTTGGAGCAAACCACTTACGTTTCCAGCCATGTTGGCTATTCCTTGGTTTACGGCCCCGTTGGCCAGGGGAGGGCCCAACCCCATAATGGGTCCCCTACCCCCAGTTAAAACTTGGACCTCCCGTTGGTGGTCTGAGCAAAAATTTCAGAAGCAGGTTAACAGATGGTCACATCTCCCACGACATAATGGCTGATCCTCCAGTGGCTCCCCCCCTCCCACAAGCTTCATCAGCGACCCCAGGTCCCGCTCCGGAACAGCAATCCTGGAAGTTCGTCTCTCTAAACGTCAGGGGCCTGAACTCACCGGCCAAACGCAAATCAATTCTACAAAAACTCCAGAATGAGGCCGCCGCCGTGGCCATGCTACAGGAAACTCACCTGCTACCGGCAGACTTCAGCCGCCTACACTCTCGTGACTTTCCAAAGCAACTCTTCGCATCCGGCAACTCCAAGCGAGGTGGCACTGCAATCCTGTTCCGGAGAGGGCTGAATCCCCAGATTCTAGACACCATAAGCTGCCCGGAGGGACGCTACATAGCGGTGAAATGCCTGCTGGCAGGACAGCTGTTCTCCCTGGTCTCCGTATACGCGCCGAACCTAGGCCAAGCACCCTTCTATGATTCGCTCACCACAACTCTCTCTCCCTTTCTGGAGGGCCAGATAGTGATCGGTGGGGACTTTAATGGGGTCCCGGACCCCGTAAAGGACAAATCGCACCCACCCTCCCCCGGAGACTTCGCCACGGCCTTAGCCCTTCTGCGCTTGTTCAGGACTTTGGGGGTGGTGGACTCATGGAGAGTGCTCCACCCATCTGAAAAAGACTTCTCCTTCTATTCTTATGTTCACCGGACATTCTCCAGGATAGATCTCTTGCTAATTTCCCCGCAAATCTTCGCCTTCACTGAAGAGGTGACCATAGGCTCCAGAATCCTATCCGATCACGCACCGGTCACCTTGGAACTCCGAGTTCAGGGTCCCCCTGATCCCCAGAGACGTAGATGGACACTATACGACCCCATCCTTAATGAGATGCCACTCAGAGACGCTATCGCAACCACAATCGTCAATTTCTTCAAGGAAAACCCCAGCGGAGATACCTCCTTAGCTAACACCTGGGATGCAATGAAGGCAGTGCTGCGGGGAGAACTGATTGCCAAAGGGGCAGCCTATCATAGACATAAACAACGAACTCGTCAGGCCCTGGAAGAAGAACTGGAGAGGGCAGAAAAAACCCACAAGGAAAAAGGCTGGACCCCTAAAACGCAGCGAGCTCTCCGGACAGCAAAACAGAAAATTGAAGCCCACTATGCGGAACACACCGCCCATCAAATGACGAAAGCCAAACAGTTCTATTATGCCAAAAATAATAAAGCAAACAAACTACTGGTGGCTAAACTCGCTAAGATAAGAAGAAATAACACAATCGTGGGCCTACGGGACCTGCAGGGCAAGACGCAATACTTAGATCACGACAAGCTTCGAATTGCATCGGCCCACCTGACCCAGGTAATGGCCGCCCCGCCTCGGAAGGCCGAAGAACAGAGGGAATACCTGCAAAGCGCGGCGCTCCCCCGACTGGAGGACGCAGCCCGGGACTCGCTGGAAGCCCCGATCACCGGCGAAGAAGTCGATGAGGCGATAAAATCCCTCAAGTCTCGAGCCCCCGGCCCGGATGGCTACACGACAAGATTTTATAAAATTTTCAAACCACAACTCCTCCCACCCCTGGTACAGCTCTTTAATTCATTTAGAACCACGGGCACTATAACCCCGTCAATGCAAGAATCAATCACCGTCCTGCTGCCTAAACCTGGCGGCGACCCAAAGAATCCTGCGTCCTACAGACCGATTGCTCTGCTCAATATAGACGCCAACATATACTCCAAAATCCTAGCAACCCGCCTGTCCCGGATCCTACCAGAGATAATCGACGCCGACCAGAGTGGCTTCATCACACACCGTTCTACAGCTGATAATATTCGCAGAGCTTTAAACCTGGTGGAGCTGGCCTCCCGAGACTCCCGGGAACTGGTACTCCTGGCCCTGGACGCAGTTAAGGCCTTTGACAAAGTGGACTGGAACTTCATGAGGCTTACTCTCGAGGCCTTTGGCTTTGGCCCAGAGTTCTGCGCCATGACTCTGGCTAACTATTCTGCGCCCAAAACCTTTCTCAGAGTCAATGGCATCCTTTCTTCCCCTATTGGCCTGACCTGTGGAACCAGACAGGGCTGCCCGTTGTCGCCACTGCTTTTTGCACTAATCATGGAACCATTCGCCCAACGGATCAGGCGAAACCCGGAAATCAAGGGCTTCCAATCGAACACATCACACCATAAACTGGCCCTATATGCAGACGACGTCTTACTAACCATCACAGAACCTCGCACTTCCTTCCCTCAGGTCCTAGCTGAGATAGAGAGCTATGGAAAGGTCACCGGCTTTGCCATCAACTTTCAGAAATCAGCTGCCATGGGGGTGGCCCTTTCCCGGGAGATGCGGGAGGCCCTGGTCCCACTATGCCCGATACAATGGTCAACTAAGAGCATCAGCTATCTAGGGGTCCAGATCCCAGCTGACCCGGGGGAAGTCTACCGGGCAAACTTTCCCCCACTGTTCACGGAACTCGTGGCGGACTTAAAACGGTGGACGGCGCAAGAAATCTCACTGATGGGTCGTATCACGGCCTGTAAAATGAACTTGCTGCCGAGGTTTCTATATGCTTGCTCTTCGCTCCCAGTACCAATCCCGGCACCGGCCCTTCAGAATCTGCAGAAGGAAATGTCACGGTTCATTTGGAAAGGGAGAAAGCCCAGAATCCCTAGGACCACGATGCTGGGCAATACTAAACTAGGTGGCCTCGGAGTCCCAGACCTACAAAAATATCAGTTGGCGGCCCAACTAGCCTGTATTCGAACATGGCAGATACTTACCAACCGCCCGAGATGGGTGGATCTTGAACAGGCGCAACTGCCGCTCCCGCTACGTTTTCTCCCACATATCAATCCCTCCGAGCGCCGCCAGTGGCAGAACCTCCTGAGGTCCACCAAACACACGGTGGCTACCTGGGACAAAGCGCTGAAACAAAAGAAAACCCCAGTGGGACTTAGCCCCTCCTCACCGGTGTTCCTGAACCCGGCCTTTGCGCCTGGCTGGGCCACCCGAAACTTCAGATCCTGGATAGCGGGAGGCCTGGTGACCCTGGGCCAACTTTTCGAAAGAGGACAGCCCTGCACCTTTAGGCGATGTAAGGAACTCTTCCAACTTCGTGAGCAGGACAGATTTACATACATTCAGCTGCGCCACTGGTGCTCCCATCCACAGACCCGCCAAGCTGCCACCCGCCCCCCCACAGCCATGGAACTGACTCTAATTGACCTCCCAACTAGGGGGAGCATCTCCACCCTATACAAACGCCTCCAAACTGACTTCCTAGTCTCTAAAACCCGGTATATGGCCCAATGGGAAGCAGACCTGGGCCGCCCAGTCGAAGACCAGCTGTGGGTTGACATTTGGTCGCGGGCTCATACTTCTTCATCTTGCATTACGAACAGGGAAGGCGCCTATAAAATCCTCCTCCGCTGGTATTATCCTCCCCTAAGGCTACACCATATGAACCCCACACTCAACCCGAATTGCTGGAGGCAATGTGGCCAAGTAGGGACTTTCCTTCATATGTGGTGGTCATGCCCGAAGGCCCAGGCTTTCTGGAAACAATGGCTAGCAACAATCACAGACATCACTCAGGTGCGACTTCCCCTGGAGCCCGAGCCCATCCTCCTGGGAGCCCCAGTCCCCGGAATCTACCCCAGATCTGGCCATATGGCCAAACTGCTATCCCAATGCCTATTGGCGGGCAGAAACGTAATAGCTCGCACTTGGAAAACAGTAGAAGGACCGCTAATGCCCTTCTGGTGGGTTAAAATCTGGGACATCTTAATCGCAGAGAAGGTGACGGCTGCCGGGGCAGGCCGCCTACATCGCTTCGAAAACATTTGGGGCCCACTCCTAGACTTTGATCGGAATTATCCAGCCCTGACATACAAGCCCCAAATAGCCAGGAGGACTCTACAGGAAGATAACTCCCAGTGGCAACGGGAAGAAGAGGAATGTTAAGACACGAGGGTGGGAGGGGGTGAACAATCTACTGTATCTTCTTTATGCCATTTGTCGGAATTGATCGTTTTGTATTGCTTAAACCTGCCTGTTTAAAATAAATATTTAAAAAAAAAAAAAAAAAGGCCTCAACAAATTGTTCTGACTTTCCTCCCCAAGGAAAAAACATTAATAATCGTGAGCACAGTTTCAATGGATTGCATTCTCCCGCAGATTCCTCATCAGATAGATATCCATTCCAGAGTCAGCTATTCAGAAACATTTACAATGGGGGGCGTTCTACGACTCGACAGTCGATCCCTCTTGACTGGGCGGTGCCACTGGTGGACTCCGGAAGTGATGTCGGCTGCAATATATATATATACTACATCACTACTCCTCCGTACTTCAGTTTCTTTCTTCCACGCACTCAGTACGCTGCTTTTTGCAACAAGTCACGTGAGAGAAATTGTAAATTCGATCAAATTCAACTAAAATTGTCATTTTTGACTGTTCTTCGTCACCATGTCTGCTCCTAAGGCGTCTTCTGGGTTCATGCGGTGTCAAGACTGCAATGCCAGGATGTCTATCACCGACCCGCATGACATTTGTATGTGGTGTCTAGGTAATGGTCATGTCATCGAGGATTGTGGCTCTTGTCAGCAGATGAACCCCAAGTCGTTGAGGGAACGGTCAGCGAAGCTAGCACTCGGGTGACACCCTTTGAAAACCCTGGGTTGTTCGACCAGCAGGTCATCAGGACTGGAGACAGAGGGTCCTCCACCCGAGAAGGACAGCCATCGGAAGAAGGCCAAGAAAAGGTTGCATTCCCTTAGTCATTAATCGTCTTCGTCTTACCAAAAAATAAGCAGTGCCACCGGTGCAGGCACAACTCTGTTTTGTCAGAGGAACGTGGAAAGGCCTATCCGAGTATGGGTGCGTTGAATGCAGAGTGGAAGGTTTTCACGGAGCAGATGCTCCACATGGTGCTTTGAAAGGGTGCTTTGAAACACAATTTCCTGATCCGCCTTACAAATGCACAATAAATAAAATAAATAAATGTTTAAAACAGCCATACTCGGTACAACTCCAGTCTCGATGCTGCAGGCTGCCACGGCTGCAGCAGTGTTTGGCGGTTCCGGTCCCAAGTAAGCCAAGTCAGGTCCGACGCCCTTGTGATCGACCACGACTACCAGGAAGCCGGTCACGCCGAAGGATCTGATATTATCTGTGCCGCTAGGCCTGATGGGAACAACGCAATCAATGCCGGCGCCAGCAGCCCCCGTTCCTTTGTTCCTGAATCATGATCGACCTGCTTCAACAATATGCAAGGGATTTTTGACGACGAGGGGGACCAGGTACCTTTTGGCTTCGGGCCTCTAGGTGAAGGGGACAGTGTAGATGACTACTTTGCTGGCCAGGCTGATTTGGCTGCTCTGGCAGAAGAGCTCCATGATGCAAGTAGTCTGGACACATCTCCTGACCTAGACATAAACCAAGCCACTCCTTATAGGCATGCTAATGTCCAGTACCGCAGGACATTTCAGAGGGTGGTAGAAGCCCAGGGTATGTGAGCCCCGGCAAAGCCTCTATTAGCCGATGACTTGAAAGATATTATAGAAAAAGGCCCCTCAACAGAAACAATATTGCCCTTCAATGCCGCTATTGCTAATACCATTACCACCTTGTGTCTGAAACTTTCTCCACTCCAGCTGTGGATTCAGAGCTTACAAAAAAGTACAATCTCACGGGGGGGATCTTGCCGTTTCTATCTACTCACCATACACCTAAAGGTCTAGTAGTGCAGGCCACTACGGTGAACTCTTAACATCACCCACATCTACTTCGAACTTGCCAACAGAACGGGAGTCTAAGAAGACTGATGCTCTAACGAAAAAACATGTTTGCTATGGGGAGTATGGCCTTCTAGGCAGTGAGCGCATCCTGTGCGTTCGCCAAATATCCTCATGGTCTGTATAGTCTTTTTGAGCAGGCAGCAGAACACATCCCTGCTGGCGAAATGAGGGATGGTTTTCACTGGCTTGTGGATGATAGCAAGGAGGTGGCTTCCCAAGCATTGCAGTTGGGCCTTGACACTTCAGATTGCATAGGCAGAGCAATGAGATCGCCCACTGTGCTATGAAGGGAAGCCTATCTGCACATTTCAGGGTTCTCACCAAATGTCCAGGCTAAACTGCTGGGCATAGCTTTTGATGGCAAGCAAATTTCTGGCCCTAGGCCTCATGAGCCCTTGGAGAAATTCATGGACCCTAAAGTGGCTAGCAAGTCAATGGGCCTGGCTGTGCAGCAACCACCTAAACAATGTTTCAGTTTCTCTTCAAGGGAAAGGGGCTATAGGTGGTACTACCATTTGGAAAGAGAGTACAGCTCCTGCAAGCAAGACAAGGGTAGAGGCATTTCTTGCATCCGGGACGGGGCAGTGGATCCTCTAAGTCCTCTAAGGGTCCGCAGACTGTGTCAGGGGCGGTGGCGCCTCCCAACCCGTTTTGAGTTCTCCCATCATGTTTCTCCAGTTGGAAGGAGAATTTGCGAGCACTTGCCTCAGTGGAGGCAGATAACGTCTGATGCCTGGGCATTGCAGCTCATCAAATGGGGGTACTGTCTACCATTTTTAAGCAAACCACCAGGCAAACCACCTCCCCCTCACCAACAACTAGAACAGGAGCTCCAGGAAGAACTGCAAGCCCTGTTATTGAAGGGTGCCTTGGAAGAGGTGCCACCCGAGCACAGAAGATCGGGATGGTATTCCTGTGATTTTCTGGTGTCCAAGAAAGTAGGACTCTGTCCCATTTTGGTCCTCAGGGCCTTGAACAAGTTCCTCAGGAAGGACAAGTTCAAAATGGTGATGTTTAAAGAAATTCTCCAGGCTCTGCAACTTCAGGACTTGTTGGTGTTGCTGGATCTTCAGGACGCTTATTTTCAAGTGCTGATTCATCAGAAGCACAGGCGTTTCCTAAAATTCATCATATGGAACACTGATTACCAATTCGAGGTGCTCCCCTTTGGGCTAACCTTGTGCCCAGGGTCTTCACCAAACTGATGGCAGTGATTGCAGCAGACCTCAGGAGGTCCGTTGTCCACGTATTCCCGTACCTGGATGACTGGCTGATCCGAGGGAAGTCACAAGAGCAAGTATTGACTCAGCTCGAGGACATCTGCTTGCTGCTTCACAGGTTGGACTTCTCCCTAAACTCCCAGAAGTCCCACATCATACCAGCTCAAAAGCTCCAGTTGATCCGAGAAGTCCTGGACACACAGGTGGGGAAGGCTTTCCCACCCCGAAGAGAGAGTCACCAGTGTAAGGCAAATGGTTGAATTCTTCCAGAACCACGCCTGCTTACCAGCAGCCTCCTTACTCTGCCTCTTAGGCTCATGGCTTCCTGTCTTGTTCTGGTGCCAGTGGCCAGACCGTGCATGTACTCTCTGCAATGGCTACTGAGAGATCATTGGTCCCAGTACATCAATGCCGTGAAGGACATCCTCAAAGTGTCAAGCACAGTAGCCAGTGGCCTGTCTTGGTGGGCCAACCGAGAAAACATGAGGACGGGGGAACCCTTTTGCCCTCTGTGGCTCCAGGCACAAGTGGCCACGGATGCTTCATTGAAGGGATTGAAGGGTTGAGGCACTCACTTTGGGGATCTGCAGGTGAGCAGCCTTTGGTCAGCAATGGAGAACTGGTGGCATATCAGTGGGTTGGAGTTGCGGGTTATCATGTTAGCCCTGATGGCCTTTGCGCCCCCCACCCTCAAAGGGAAGCTGTCCTTGTTATGACGGACAATACAACGGCCATGCGCTACCTCAACAAATGGGGGTATTTGCTTGCTACCCCTTTGCAACGAGGCATTGCAACTATGGTTCTGGTTGCTGGAGAACCAGATCTCCGCTTCAGCTGTTCATCTAGCAGGAAAGTAGAACAGGCTGGCGGACTCTCTGAGCAGGCAGAGCATGGTCTCACATGAGTGGGTAAGTGTGCCAGGAAGTTCTCAAGGAGATCTTCGCTCAGTGCAGTACCCCAACAGTTAATCTGTTTGCCACGAGATCCAACTCGAAGTGCAGACATGTTTGCTTAAGGGAATTCCCAGGGAAAGGCACACTGGGGGATGCATTCCTAGTGGAGTGAGTCTTCAACCCCCACCTTGCCATCCCCTGATACCTGTCACCCATGGGTTCTCAGGAGGTTGAGGAGGTACTGCTTAGCCCTGTCCCCTTTCCTCCATCCTTGATGGGCATCCCCAGAACAGGGACGGTACAGAACCCTCCAGTGAAAAACGGTGAGCTTCCCCTGCCACCGCCGCCTCTGCCGCCTCCTCCACACCCTCCACCTCCCCCAGGGTCGATGGCACCCCTGGGGCAGCAATACACAACTGCCTGGGACAAGTCAGATTCCCCAACTCTGAAATTCCAAGGGGGGCAACCAACACTGATGAGGACAATGACGATGAATCCTTATCCGCTGGGGTGTTCCATGATAGGATGTAGGGAGCGTCCCAGTGCCGGAAAAGGCACAGCATGAGCCAGTTGTTCTCACGGAGGACATGTTCTTCAAATCAAGCAGCAGATCGGGGGTGCCCCTGCAGAAGGATGTGTAGCTGTGGAAAAAAAACTGTGGCTAAAACCACACTTCAATACCCAAGGCAACAAGCAGCTGGAGACGACTCCCTTCAGGCACTTGGAGGGAGACGAGTTGCTGATGGCGTCCCACCCTCAACTGCATTCCTCCGTAGTCGCAGCAGCTTCACTATACTCGAAGGCAGCAGCTTACACCTCCTCATCCAGCTCGTGCCTGTCAAAGGAGGTCAAACTACTGGGAGGGTTTGTGCAGAAGGTATACAGCAATGGCCTTCACCTCAAGCAAGCAAACACGGATGCCATTCTCGCCACAGCCAATCAAAAATGATGGCGAGAGATAGCTGATTTCACACAAGATCTCCCTTTTGAGAGGTAAACAGCATTGAGGTCCGACTCGCAAGAGTCCAGACTCGTAGTGCAGGACATGCTGGAGGCTTTGATCGCCCATATCGACAAGCAGGGGCACATGCCTGGGGGTGGATATGAGGTGGGCTGCGTGGATGCATGCAGCCAGGTTTTCCATGGATGTGCAGGAATGCATAAGCAACCTGCCCTTTGATGGAGTCAAGCTCTTCCACTCGTCTACTGACAAAGAGCTGAATAAAAAGAAGACCAGCATGCAGACTGCCAAGTCCCTTGCGGTGCTGGCCTAACCAGTGGCAAAGTCCTTCACACAGGCACATCATAAAACTGACCACCGGGCTAGGTCATTTGGGGATTTCAAGGGTTTCAGTGACAGGATACCACATCAACCTGACAGGTCCCTGAGCCGACACAGAAGGAAGCAGCCAAGGTACTCTACTAAAGTGTTTTCCAGTTCCCCTGCTCCTCCTTGGCCTCGAGTCTGGAAAAAAGTGACTGCTGCATCCAGGCCCACACCTCCCCGGTAGGGGGCAGGCTTGCTGTCTTCAGGGACAACGACCATCATCTAGTTACGAACCCGTGGGTTCTTTCCATTCTCTACACAGGCTTGAGACTCCTCATCCTCCTTGCCCCCACCGCTGCTCCAAGTTCGTCACCAGCACTCCTACGGAGTCTTGCACAGCTACCATGGAACCGGTCCTAGTGGAAAAGAGGGGCTTTGACTTCTATTCCAGAGTGTTTGCAGTCCCCAAGGAGAAGCAGGCAGGCCCGAGAGTGATGGTGGACCTCTCCTTCCTAAACCTTTTTCTACCCATAGAACGTTTCAAGATGGTGACGCCAGCCCAGATTGCAGAGGCTCTCTGCAAGGGAGACTGGATGTGCTCCCTGGACCTCAAGGTTGCCTTCCTACACATCCACATCTTTCAGCTGCAGAACACATGTCTTCAGTTTACCGTAATGGGGCATCATCTCCAGTACAGAGTACTGCTCGTTGGATTAAACTCAGCCCCCCACGTTTTTACAAAGTTTATGAATACGGTGGCGGCTCTACAAAGGCTAGAAGAACACCACTTGTAACCTTATCTAGACGACTGGCTGGTGAGAGCCAGCTCACCAGGCAGAGCACATGAGTCATGCCAGAGGCTGGCTGATGTTCTAAATCAATTCAGCTTCTCAATCAATCAGAAAAAGTCTCAGTCGCCACCTACTCAAGTGCTCCTCTTCCTGGGAGCCCAATGGAACACGGTGGCTCACCAGGTATTCTCCACACAGGTCTGTCTGTGGGACATTTAAAGGGGGCACTCCACTTCCTGGAAAGGAGCAAGACAATAGCATGGTGGTTCCAGCACCTCCTAGGGCTGCTAGCTTCATGCGTGCTAATGGTGCCCAATGCCAGACTAAAGATGAGATGCACCCAGCTGCAGCTGTTGCCAAACTGGGACCAGGAAAGGATTTTCAGTCAGCTAAGGTGGCCATACTGGCGGTCATGTATCAGGATCTCCGGTGGTGGTTGCAGACAGACAATGTGATGATGGGTGCGCCCCTGTGGCCCCAACACTCGTCGGACATCATTACGACAGACTTGTCTCTGAAGGGCTAGGGAGCCACACTGGGGGAGAACTGCATCTACGAGGTCTGGAGTGGACCGGAGAGGCAGTGGCACATTGATGCACTGGACCTCAAGGCTATTGGCCTCGCCATGAAAGCGTTTGTGAATCAAGTGGAGGGCTAGTCAGTGCTCGTGAGAACTGACGGCTCCACCTCAATGTTTTACTTGAACAAACAGGGAGGCACCAGATTGCCTGCCATCTGTCTCCTTGCAGTAGAGATCTAGGAATGGGCGCTACATCACAGTATTAACCTCAGTGCGGTACACCTCCCTGGGGACAGCCGTACAGAAGCAGACACGCTCAGCAGACTGGGCAGAAAAACCTACTAGTGGGACCTGGGCTGCACAATGCTAGCTCCGCTCTACAAACAGAGGAGGGCACCGCCTGTAGACCTGTTTGTGTTGGAGGACAATTGCAGGTGCCCCTTCTATGCCTCATGGCGAGGACAGGGTCCCAACTTGCTGGAGGACGCATTTCAGATTATCTTGGATCACCTCCAGGTGTAGACTTTCCCTCCGACACCACTCCTGCAGAGGGTAGTGCGAAAGTTCAAGACATCAGTCGACTGCTCTTGGATCCTTATCTCCCCCAGATGGCCGGCGAGGATGTGATTCTAAGAACTTCATCACCTAGCGGTGATGGGAACAGTGACCCTCCTGATCAAATCCCTGTCGTTCCTCTCTCAGTAGGGGAGGGCGATGGTGCACCCAGACCCAAAGGGGCTGGTTCTGGTGGCTTGGTGCTTGATCAACTGAGTATCCAGCAGTACCAGCTGCCAGAGGTAAATGTATGCATTATTCAGGCCTCCCATAAAGAGTTCACCAGGACGCAGTACAAGAGCAAATGGACCAGGTTCTACTTCTGGGCAAGAGACAACCAAATAGACCTGATCACTTGTCCACTAAGCTGCGTGCTGTCTTTCGTGGCGCACGTGGCACATTCGAGGGTGCAGGTTGACAGCTGCCAAACGTACCTGGCAACTATCAGCATTTACAAGAACTCATCTGATCATACATTCACAGCGGCCAACCCAGTAGTGAAAAGTCACTTAAAGGGGCTGGAGAGGCATTTTCCACCAGTGCATAGGCCGCACCCAGTTTGAGAACACCATGTTGTGTTGTTAGCCATGGCTCATAAGCCACTCAAGCCCATGTTCACAGGCCTGAAGTGGGTCACATTGAAGATGGTCATCCCACTGGGACTCATGTCAATTATGCGTGTGAGTGAGATCCAGGCGCTATCCACCTATAAGCCGTTTACTATCTTCCAGAATGACAAAGTGATCTTAAGGACCCAGCCCAAATTTCTCCCAAAGGTTGTTTCAACCTTTCACCTTAATCAGGAAATCTGCCTATCTGTTTTTTTCCCCAAGTCGACAGTCAGAAGGGGAAAAGACATTGCACCTGCTGGATCTTAGCAGAGTGCTTAAGTTCTATCTATCCCACACAAAGGACATCAGAAAGACAGGTGCGCTCCTGGTTACATTCGGAGGTACCTCCTAAGGCGCATAGGCATCAAAGGCATCCATCGCCAGGTGGATGGTATCCACGATAATGGAGTCTTACAAGGCGCAGGCCAAAGCTGCACCAGCTGAAGTTCACATACTCGCGATGTGGGTAAAAGCCACGGCAGTGGAATTTCAGAGACATTCCTCATGGGACGTCATCAGAAAGGTGGCTACCCGGTCCACGCAGTCAGCTTTCTGCAAGCTTTACTCACTGGACACAAGCTTGAGAGCAGATGCAAAGTTCAGGCAGACAGTTCTGAGGAATCTTTTTGCTGCATCTTAAGTGGTTCATGGTCTCCTCCCAATAGCAGGGGTATGTTGTAATCTCCCATCAAGAATGGAGGAAAGGGAGCAGGACTAAGGAGTAATGGAATGTTACTTGATGTAGTGACTATAATACTCCTAGTCCTGAATCCCCTTTCCTCCGTATGACCCACCTCCATCCCCCTGGACTTTACAAAACATGGCCAAGTACTTTGTTAAGAGCATACAGCGTGCAAAGGGACTAAGGTAAAGCAGCGGAGGGCTTCAGGTTCCAGGGATGCCCATCAAGGATGGAGGATAGGGGACTTAGAAGTAGGAGTATTATAGTCACTGCGGTTAGTAACATTTCATTTTCAAGCCACCATGATCTTGATTGCCCCGGATTGGGCAAGGAGAACCTGGTACTCGTAACTCCTAGAATTTACCATCTGCCCACTTCTCTGGTTGCCTCGATGGCCGGACCTCCTATCCCAGTCGGAAGTTCGGGTACTCCAGCCAAACACAGAATCCTTCAACTTACATGTGTGGCTCTTGAGAGGATGAGATATGATAATGGGAACCTCACAGAAGAGGTAGTTCAGTTGCTACTGACTACACACAGACCATCTACCAGATCTCTATGCACGTGCAAATGGAGAAGATTCGAGGCGTGGTGCAGGAAACGCAGGGTAGATCCTATCACTTGTACCACCACTTCAGTGATGGGGTTCCTTTTGTCACTAGCCCCCTCAGGCCTTCAGGTTGGTACAGTCAAAGGCTACTTGGAGGCTTTGTCTGTTTTTAAGAGGTCTCCGGATCAAGGATACTTCTTCACGATCCCGGTTATGACCCAATTCCTGAAGGGCCTTGGAAATAGGTTTCCGCCAGCGCCATTTGTGGTTCAGGACTGGAACTTAAACTTGGTGCTCACATTTTTTATGGCAGCTCTGTTTGAACCTGTGCATTTGTGTTCTATCAGGCTACGTACCTTGAAAAATGCCTTCCCGGTGGCAACAAAGTCAGCAAGATGTGTAAGTGAGCTGCAGGCTTTATCCTGTAAGCCACCTTTCCTCTGGTTCTTTAAGGAGAAAGTCTCACTCATGGTGCAACCAGGATTCCTGCCTAATGTGGTCGCTGAATTACACGTGTCCCAGAGCATCGATTTGCCAGTGTTTTATCCTGGTCCACAGCCTTCCAAAGATGAGGAGAGGCTGCACAGGTTGAACTCTAAGAGGGATCTCTGCTTTTATGTGGCAAAGACGGCGGAATTCAGACACAATGACCAACTCTTTTTGGCATTCTATCGGTCCAGAAAGGGGTTGGCTGTGTCAAAACAGGCAATCTCTTGGTGGATAAGTCTCTGCATTGCAACATGTTACCAGGGAGCAGGCAAAGATCTGCCATTAGGCATCAGGGCACACTCCCCCAGGGGCATGGCAGCATCATCTGCTTTTCAAACGGGCGTTCTAGTAAAGGACATTTTCCGAGTAGTGACATGGTCGTTACTACACACGTTCACCAAACATTACTGCCTGAATGTAGCATGTGGTTCAGATGCCCATTTCAGTAAGGAAGTTTTGCAGAGCTTCATTGTTTAAGGCCTTTTACCCAGCCTCCGCACTCTGTACTGCTTTGGGAGTCTATCTGATGAGGAATCTGTGGGAGAATGCAATCCATTGAAGGAGAAATTACTTACCGGTAAATTCCTCATCACACTCCGATCCGGCCCTGCTATGAAATTGGTCTGCAGTCTATATGTGTTTATCCTCTTCTTGAGGGACGTGGGTTTGAATAATTGTATATTAGGCACAGTTTGAGGCCTTTCTTTGGTAAAGCTGTCAGTCAATAACTTTCAGTGCAATCCTGTACTTCATTTAAAAAGAACCAAATGTGTGTTTGGGCCGAATACTCGGATTCTTCCTCTGCAGCTGGGGAGCTCAGGGGGGAAATGGTGAGGAACTGAGGTATGGGGGCATAGTGACGTAGTATGTATGGCGGCTGACGTCACATCAGAGCCGACGAGTGGCACGATCAAGTTGTGTCTTACTATGGCCCCAGTTAAAATAAATTTGGAGCCGCTGTGTCTGGAATGGACATCTATCTGATGAGGAATCTATGGGAGAAGAATCCATAGAAAGAGCATGATCAGTGAGTAATTTCTCCATTAGAAGTAAAGTGACAAACATGATCATTAGAAGCATGAAAAATTACTCGTTTTATGGAGAAGACCGGACCCTTAACTCTCTGTCTCGAAAGGGGCTGGGTGAAAAGGAATGTAGCCCTGAAAACTTTCTCTTGGGATACCAGGGGAATTACCTGTCGGTTTACTAATTTGGAGGTGATGGAGGCGATAAAAGAGGCCAACTGTGTTTTACTACAAGATACATGGTTAATTAACCCTCCAATTCTTGATGGGTTTCAAGTTTTTGCCAAGCCGGCAAAACCTAGCTGTGGAGGTAAGGCCTCCGGGGGGCTGGTGATGGCTATTAATTCTTCAATGGGCGCCATAGTCTCCTTACTCCCAAATCTTCCTTTTGCGGTTATGGCAACTTCATTATCTTCCCCCGAATTTTCTTTGAACTTATTGTTGCTTAACGTGTATTGGCACAAAGGGGTGGCAGACCTGGATGCCTTCATAGAGACTATTACAGATACTATCCTGGGCTGGCTTAATTCAATACAGCATGGTAAGGTAATCTTGGCAGGAGATCTCAATGCTAGCTTTAGCTGCCTTGGATTTGAAAGCGAGCCCTGGCTTGTTACTCCAGATATGGTATCTCAGAATTAAAAAAATCAAGCAGGTAGAAGCTGGTGTAAGGGTGTGGGGGCCTTGGCCTACATGCTCTGAATGGAGTAGACGATGGGGACGACTCTTCCTTAGCAACTTGGCACAGAGGTAATAGCAGATCAACATTAGACTATATTTTTGTCGATGCCTCACTATTTAATTGCTGTGCTGACTTCCAGATTGTGTTTAACCAATGGAGTGACCACTGTATCCTTAAAACCAACTTTGATTTAATTGTGAACAGTAGGGAACAGGCATTTATTCCTTTCATGAGTATTAATGCAAAACGGAACTCGATTAGTTGGTCACCCCACAACAACAGGGTGTTAATTTCTGAGTTAAAGTAAATGATGAAGCACAGTAACTTAGAGTGGAAAATGCAGGTTTTTAATGTCCAACATTTCAACGACTTTACGGGTAACCTGTTGAATAGAGTGCAAAGTAACCCTAGGCTATGCGTGAGAAAACAGAAAGAAATCAACCATCAACATATTTACAATACAGAATTGGTCAAAGAAACACATTTAATGGGTGGAAAAATAAAAATAATTAAGCAGTCTAACATCCACCGAGGTTCTTAACTGTCTCAAATTAAGCGGATAAAACAAAGATACGGGAACTTCTGTAAATCAAGACGTTGCAAAAGGATGCAAAGTGCATGTTGAAAATGTTGATAAACAAAGATATAGGAGCATTTTGGTATCTGATTAATGCACATGAAGGCACATTCTCTATTTGTCAAATGAATGTGGTCCCTGAGACTGAATGTGAATGTGTGAAGTCTTTTGTGGACCTTTATGGCAATCGGGGGGGGGTGTAATTATGGTACCAATGAGTGGTCTCCTTTCTCCTAGTGGAGCGGATATAGTGTGGGAACTTATTAAGCAGTGTAAAAACTCAAGGGCACCCGGTCCTAATGGGCTATCCAATAGCACGCTAAAAGCAGACCCAGTTAACTTGGCTAACCCATTAGCAGTGCTGTTTAAGAGCATTTTGGACCTAGGAGTATTCCCAATGTCATGGAAAACGACTTACGTGGTTCCCATTTTTAAAAAGGGAATTGATTTGATCCCAAAAACTATTGCCCGTAATCGCAAATTGATGCAGATTCTAAAATATTTGCTTCTTTCATTCTACCTCATTTGGAGGTATTGGTGAATTGACTAAACACCTGAGTAAACTGCAAACAGGCTTCTGCAAAGGCCATTCAACTAATCTTAAGGGGATGATACTAAGGGCTATCCTGGAATCAACATGGGTTACTCCCCTGGGTGTGACGTTCATCGCCTCAATAGACCTCTTGCCGGCCTTCGACTGGGTAGACCGCAATAGACTATGGGCTAAATTAGCCGGTTGGGGGTTGCCAAGTGGTCTCCTGAGGTTGATTATGGGTCTGCACAAAGGCTCAGGCATACGCGTAAGGCTGAACAAGGAAGGCCACATGTCGAGTAGAATCAATTCACATGTTGGCTTACGGCAGGGGTGCGTGTTGGCCCTGTGCCTGTTTAATCTTTATGTTTCTGACATTGTAGAAGTGTTGCAGAACGTGGTAATGATTACTCCAAAGTTGGCATTCTGTGGTGTCCCTTAGTTGGTATATGCGGATGACTTCCTGCTCCAAGATGGCTCCCGGATTGGTCTGTGGAGACTCCTATCCGCTTTCTCTTGTTATGCAGAGATGAATTCTCTAATAATTAAAGGAATAGTGTGCTAAAAAATGTTATTGTCCCGATCGTTTCGGCAAGTCGTTATATGCATACCATGATCGATTGTAAAAAAATGTCCTATGCATCAAACCTTAGTTTTCTGCACTTTTACACATGCAAAATCAAGGAGCCGGGAATGGCCATCTTGTGATAATCTTATCCGTTGATCGATCGGCTTAAGTTCAAGTGCCCCTGCGGCAGTAAATCATATCACCTGCCCCTGATGCTGACATCATTATTCCTAGCGATATTCTCCACCTACTTTCATGACGTTAGTGGGCAGCGTAGCCAAACACGCCCAGTCATCACCTACGTCTTAACGTCAGTTGACGCAGAACCTGGAAAATTAACAATCACATCCTCTCACAGCACAGCAGATCCCAAATCAGAATAGAAAACACCATTTTTTAAAGGAAACATCAATACTCTGCAATGTATAATGTTATTTTTTTTATTTCACAAAAAACGCTCCGAGAACATCTGCAGAATTCGATTTAACACCAATTTTTGAATGTGCTTAGGTTACAGCATCAACATTTTATCATGAGGCACACACTGTTCCTTTCGGGAGAAGATGCACATTCGACGCACCTTCAACTGCAAGGCTTCGGCATCAGCTTCTTGCTAGACCATCGTAAACGATGACAGGTTGCTCCTTGTCACTGGTACCGCCAAAGGGCATATCGGTCCAGGGAGATCGTCCCACATCAGCATAAACGAAATCCATCCGTTTAGACGTATCTGCCACTGCTGGCTGAAGAAACTGTCTGTCGGCATCTGGAAGCAATGGCGTTCGCAGAAAGGCAAAATGTAGCTGTGTAGAAAACATAATAAAACATATATTTTAGTAGCCGTTCTTTATTCAAATGTATCTATTTACCCTGTAATTCTGCACCGGGTGAAACCTAATAACGAACACAAACCACAAACAATCGAAACACACAGAAAACATTGGGGAAAGTTGGAGTCTACGATGTGCTTGAGAGGTTAGCGCTGTGGAGTATGTTTAGCTTCCAATGGGATGCGGAAGCTGACGGAAAAATTCACACAACACATAGACAGCATTATAATGAAATATTAGCAACAATCCTGGGGTTGGTGGAACCTGGGGGAACCCAGACCTGGACTCCATGCTCAATGTGCACAGAGAGGCACAGCTCCACCTCACTGATGAGGCACAATAAGGCTGAAACACGTGTATGGGGTTGCTGTAGGTACTCTAGTTCAGAAGGGAATTGCCATAGCTTTTCGGTACTGGACTGCCCATGTGCCCGGGATAAAGACAAATATGTAAATGGATATTTCCCATCTGTGAAAGGTACATTGAGCAAAAGGCGATGGCTGCGGACGCTCAAAGTGTGAAAAAAACACATAACAGGTTATCATGCTATGTTATCTCTAGAGAGGGGCGCCTGCTACCTTTTTTAAAAATGTAACAGAACTGGCAACATCAAATTTCGGCAAGCAAACCAAATCCCCATAGAAAATGTTCTGCACCCGACTCATCCAATAATACAACGTTGATAGCACACACTGATATGCCATGGGACGAAGTGGTTTAGATATCACTAGCATGCATACAGGTTGTGTTTGCATGTCGTCACAATATGCTGCAACCAACAACCCATAACAATGTAAGCAAGCAATACCAGTCAGAAAATGAAACCTTTACTCGTTCGTCTATAAACTCGTCTTCAGTCAAACTTACATTATATTTTGTATTTCCATTCTCTCGGCGTAACGCAGAGTGTCTGCTCAGAACAATGGATTTCATAGAATGAAAATAAATGTTCCAATGTCAAGTTTTAAAATAGTGAACCTTATCATATTTGCGGATATTCCACACCTTCTGTCCTTCAATCCATAGCGAATCCTCCCTTTGCTCCAAGGTCGAACAATAATTGAACCTTGTTTGGAGCGTGTATGGTAACATTTGTTTTTGTGAAGTAAAGCCACAAATCAAAAACATACTGTACAAGACACGTCAGTGTGAACTCCTCACAAGCAACATCAAACGAAGTAACCTTCACTCCATGGGAGTGATTAGCCTGGCCGACCAACATGGCATTTGAAATATGTTTGAAAAATAAACTAATTGTTTGCTGGCATCTACCAATGATGCGCTATTGTGAATACTTTTTTACCCAACAATAGTGCTAGTGATTTAGTGATTTTTGGACAACAGTTACAGTTAGGGTAAGTAAAACAGATAACGAGGAAACCATTTTCAAATAGGCCCAATGACATCTTTCTACCCGGACCAAAAATCCATCTCTCTGTACAAATGCAGCTCTCCCATCCCCAGCGCCTAACTCAGCCAGCCCACACCATATCCTTCACATTGCCACGTCTGCACGCGCCCTGTTCTCGTGGAGGAACGTGCTCTGCAGATAACGTGAGACACTGACAAGTCATAAATCCAAATGCCCATTCATCTCCACTGAACTTCCCGTGCATTAACAACCTACACCTCGCCAGGACTGAGCCCACCAGCTCAGACCCCGCAGTTCCTTTCATGCTGATATCCATCTGACCCTCCCGTGCCCTGATCAGTCAAGGACCCACAAGAGCCGGCGAAAGGGGGAGGGGGCGAAAAACAGAGTTACACTGTATGGCTTCCTACAACAGGTACTTTCTTGCAAAAAAAAGTTGACAAAGAGGATACATTTGAAAAGACAATTTGGATGCTATGGCCACCTATGTCGAGCTTTACAGACACCAAGCAACCACAGACATTCATGTTATCGTTCGAGATATAAATTAATGCATCATACACGGGATTAAATGTGCATAATTAAATACTTCTTAATACATTTAATAGTTTTGAAATTCGAGGTTAACAGCATTCCATTGTTCATGTACAATGTACTAACATTGGGGAACATATCCCAAAAGTTATAGTGAGCACATTAAGAACACTGCTGCAAATAATTTAAACCGAGAAGTCAACTGTTCAACGAGTTCTGCTCTAGGTGGACAGGGCTCGTTTGCAATGTTTTGTGGCAATGTATGTGTCCTAGGAACAAAATCAGGATCGATTCCATGAGTATGCATGGCCAACACAGTCAAAGTGAGATCTTTCACAAAATCGAATTCCATTTCCTGGTATATTGTCTTGGCCACCCATTTTTTGCTTTGTTTTGCAAAGGCCACGGTGTAATGAAGCATCCCAAAGTTTCCTGCAGTTCTCGATTGTTCTCTCCCCAGGTTCTCGTTATGCGCTAATACGGCTAGAATGTTCTAGCTTGCATACGTCTATGCTGAAATGCAACCTTTTGGATTGTACTTTAGGCACATATTGTGGAACACCTCCAAATATCTGGTGTGACAGAATTCTGTGAGTCCCTTTAGGTCTCTTGAAAGAGTTTTATCAAACACAATCTTCTCAAGAGCTCTGTGTGGAGGTGAAGATGGAACCAACCACTTCTTCTTGCGTACCTGCTCCTCCGATGAAGGTCCATGTGCACATGAAAGTTTTGGTTTTCTGTCCATGAGTGAATGTTGGAACAGTGGTGCATCAATGAGTGCCATTTTTCAAGTAAAATTTCCACAGACCCATCACAAGTCTTGGAGCTCCACCAAAGATGGTTGCTGAAAGACTGAGACCACTGTAAAATATTTTCCGAACCCTTTTTTTTACCAGCAGCTGTGATTTTTTTATTCACTGATTTGGCAACGTGCCATACATCAAATTGATGACGAATGTTTGGAAACTGCTCTCGCATGGCCTTGGCTATTGAAACATGTCTGTCAGTGGCTATGAGGTCTATTTGCATTCCCCTCGAATGAAGATATTCGATGGATTTTATGAAACCATGTTTCTTCATGGCCACAGAGGATTTACATTGCATGATCTCCGAACTCACCATTTTTTTAGTTTCTATGTCTTGAAAGTGGTATGTGCAGTACTTTGCTGAAAATCCGGGGCTGTCACACAGTCCTTCGCCAGCTAGCTTGAACCGTTTGCCAGATAATGTGCTTTCAATTGGCATTTGTTCAATTTTCCAGGCTTGACTAATAGCGGGAATAAGAATTCTCTTTGATATTTGTAGTACTGGGTTTTAGCAAGGAACTGAACTCAAATTGATTGAAACTGGACAACTTACTAAAAGTCGAGCCACTGAAAAGGAAAGCTGCTGAACACAGTAGTTTTCCAGTTTGCACTTTGCCCAGCATCAGTTGAGCGGACCATGAAATTGTTTAATGGAGGTGGACACAGCTGGCTTGGATTTTCAGGTTAGTGCCTTGTAATACACGAGACACATGCACCAATGGCTGCCCGCTGTTAGGAAAGATTCTGTTTACTGCACCTTTCCTTCCATCTTTATGGAACCCCCAAACTTTTTTCTTTTATTTTTCAATCTGTCTTGTACTTTTTGCAGTGCAGTGAAGCCTTAAGCTTCACTGTACTGGCCTTTGCTCACATTTTATGGGGAAACTGACATGTCCTTAAGGCTATCAGTACTGGGAAACAGTGTTTCCCTTAGTCTTGTGACTACGTTGCTACTTGTGATTACTTTTGTATAACATGTGGTAACTTTTTATCATTGCACACAACCGCTTACACTGCAGTGCAACGGTGTCTATTTTTGTTTTGCCCTCGACTAACACTTAAAGGATTTTTTGGTTACTCTACAGGTGCCTAAAAGATGGGATGGTGGCAACAGTGACTTTTCCCCACTTTTTGGGGAATTTCGTTTTAGCTTAACCGCGTTTACCATGTGTGGATACTTACTGTGGCTACTTGTCAAACATGGCCGTGCCACGAGGTTTTTCGTCCATACTTTTTGCATCTTGTTGTTTAGCCTTCTTCATGGCCTCAGATGCCAGCAAGATCCTTTAGAAGGACTTCCAGTGCCCAGGAAAGCAGCAGCTTTTGGCGGCCTACTGGAGGGCTTTGTGTGTTTGCAGACAGGATGTGGGCTGGGTCAGTCTGACCCTAATACGCATCCTGGTTTCTTTGTGTCTGAGTGGTATGCATGAGTGTTCCTGCCAGTGGTCCTGATTGGACCACTATGGGGTGTGTGTGTGAGCTAGTTCTGCCATTGGCTAGTGGGAGTTTTGACTCCTACCCGGCTTTTAGGATAAGAAGAGGGCCCCTGCATGCATTTCTCAGAGATCTGGAAGAACCTGTCCAGCTGAGAAGACCCGCAAAGAAACCTGAAACCTGTCTGAAGGAGGCCTGGCAACCAACTTCTGCTGCAGTCCTGGTGGAGCCCTGTCTGTCTTGTGATCTCCAGTAGGCCTGCAAAGGTGCTACGACCCCAGGAGTGGAGGGACCATCCATTCCCAAAGCCTACTCGGTGCCCAGCACAAAAACCGCCTTCGGAAGTGCCCGGGAATCGTCCTGTGGCTGACCAGCTTTGTTTTTGGGCTACCAGGTTATCTTCGTTGCTATTCCGAGTTTCCGCCTGAGACTTGGCCCACTCTCCGCTGCCACTGCAACAACACCCTCTGCTAAATTTCGGTGTTCTAGCACCAAGGGGATTCAAGAAAGACCGGAAAGTCCGACCGCGGCTACTGAGTCCTGCTGCATCGCTGTGCGTGGCGTGCATGGTCCGAAACCTGTTTTTCTGACCCGCCTCCAGTCCCGAGAAGGGTGCTGCATCGTTTGTTTCTGAATTTCTTCATCAAGAGTCCTTGTACCAGCAAAAGATCCTAACCGGAGAATCACTCGAACCTGCAACCTGTGAAAATCGAGGACCGCGGAATTTGGTGGGAAAAGCAAGCCAGGACACCCTTCCTTTGTTCTGGAATGTCTTGGGATGATTCGGAGTGAGGGGTGGAAGTTACTGAGCTTTTAACATACCCCTGCATTGGCTTTGCCAGTACTTGCCTTGGCAAGACTTCTGACTGTTGGGGGTCATTTTGGGCACTTGTCTATATTGAACCCTGGCTCTAAGAATCCATCACTGGACCCCAGAGACCCTACCTACATTTTTCTCCTGCCTCCTGAGTTCTGTGTCTTTGTGTCCTGAACACCCGCATACATTCCCCCTGAATGTATGAACACATTTCAGCATCAGTATAATCTCAACCAGGCAGCTGTCGAATACAATGTATTTCTGCTCCTTTATTAGCCAATCGTCCTGCATGAATATGGTTTGTGACTCAACTGTGGTGGACAAATCGCCCAAACAAGACAAACTGTAGTCGAGATCTTTGACAAGTTCCTTGGTAATTGCGTTGAAGCTTCAGTCTCTGTTAGTTCAGTTTGTGTTATTTGCACATGAATTGGAGAAACCATCAACGTCGATTGTTTATTGGGTAGACCTTTTTTTTGCGGGTGTAGATTGTGTTAAGTGGTCAGCGAGGAATTCCAAAGCATCTTCATTATATTCAGTTTCATCTTGTCGAGTTCTCACATTGTAACAAAGGTCCAAGAACACTTTCCTGGCTTCGCTGGTCACATTCAATTCAGTTTCTGGCCATTGGATATAAGCATCTCGAGTCTGCTTATTGACTGGACCACGCTGTGCCTCAAATAGTAGTTACTTCATTGTGAAATCTGTTTGGCAAGCAGCATCTTTGGTTTCATTTGGTGTCTGTGTCTTTATACTTCCTTTCCTTCTGGGCCTCTAGGAGATGGGTTGTAAAAACATGTTCAATGTAGCACACATACAGTAGATAGCACTTTAAATACAAAAACATGTTATGAAGAAAACACCAGCCCAAAACCCTTCTAGAAAACGAAATTGTTTGTTAGTTACCCTTGTTGTCTTGATTTTCTCTGAAACCGTAGTCTTCTCTGTAACGACCGCACCAACAAGCTTATCCACCACCTCTGATCCATGTGCCTCCTCTTCTAATTCCACACTTTGTGTACATACCTTGAATAGAATATACATTAAAAAAAACAAAGGTCAATCGTATTGGAAATTAAAATCTTTCATCGTACACATGGCTTACACACATACCCTCTCAAACAGTGTACAGCATTTAGTCAAAATATACATTTGAATTTCACCTGATTGATGGCAAGTGTATTTGACCAGAGATCACTGTGCAAAACATACTGATTGTAATGTTGCCCTGAAACATTTTACAATGTATTCTGCTTTAGGGAGGAAGTGTAACGTTAGAACTGAAATCAGAAATGTTTGAAACACTGTACGTTTATATGAATGTCACTGTATAATAGTATCCTATGTAGGATTTACTTTATTTCATTCAAAGGAACTGTAAGTACGCATACCTCATACTCTGGACCAGCTGCAAAAGACGATGTAATTGTAGTCGAAGTACCAGCATCCCCCTGTAACACAATACCTGTTTTAGTACGGATGAAAAGAGCGAAACAGAACAGAGACAATGGGATGCAGACAATTATACATATAAAGAGAAACCCATAAATGATACCTAGTGTAAACAACCGACAGGATACATAAACAATTTCATATTATTTGAAATTCCAAGCATAATACATTCTGCTAATTGAAAAGTGAAATAAAATTACCTGATAGGCGCTTGAACTTTTTGTTGACTCGTGAAAATAAATGGATGCAGAATCTTGCTCCTTCATTTTCAGTGCATTGTCATAAAGTGGTAAAAGGGAAAATTAGATTTGCATTAGATATTTGGGAAAATCCAACAGTCGAGAATATAAACTTCTGCAAGTCTGTAGGGATCACCATTGGTATACTGGACCTGTCGGTGGTTTCGTCACTTGCGAGGGTCTTTGCTTCCGTCAGTATGCTTTCCTAAAAAAATGGACATGTCAAGCAACCGATTACGAAAACATTATGCCTCTTGTGAAGGGCACTATGGCATTGTTTTCCATGGTCATGATTATTTCATTTGAGGCGCCATAAACCATGGACAGATGTGTAATAAAATGTGGTATAGTTAAAATGTAATACAATCCCGCAAATATGCAAACTTTAGTAAGACACATTTACACCGAAAGCACCAATCTGTTCATGGAGTTACCTGTTCAGTACCCCACCCCCTACAGCTAATTCTTCATACGGGACTCACCTGAGGCAGCGTGTGCATCAATAGAGTTGGAATTGCATTTGGAAGCAATTTACAAAACATTCTGGGACAATGCTTTTTTGTGTACTTCGATTGGTCATACATATCCTGGGTAAAGTGCAGGCTGCAGATGCGTAATCGATTGGCCCTCAAGTCTCCCAAGACAGCCTGGGCTCTACTTTCAATCTTGTCCACCGCAAAACCACAATATCGAACCCATCTTCTTATTAAATCAATCTCCTACGGGAATGTATGCAGGATTGTGCCCTGACTTTTGACAACCGGAAACCATACAAGCAGGCATTCTTGAAAAATCTATGAGATCTGTATAAAAAAGTATAAACAATTACAATTTTTTTTTACTGAATGCAAGAGATTGATGGAATTATATCACAGTTTTCTATGCAATGTTTGTTTTGGTCAAAGAAGCAAAACCTGTGTAGTCGAATACTACATGCATACAGAATTGACATACAGAATTGACATACATACAGAATTGATTGATATGACGCAAATCGTAACGTGTTACTCGTCCATTAAATGTACTTTTGTGCATCAAAAGGAAACATGCTTATAGACATGGTCTGAGAAAGATGCGATTCTATTACAATTGACACAGATGAAATTTGCTATATATCGAGATCAGAACAATTGAAACATTAGACAATGGTAAAGTCATTGAGATGAACGAACATTACACTACTGGGTACATTTGGTCGAAATAGATAGAAATAGATAGTTGAGATCAGAAAGAGATGAATATAGTGAAGTTAATAGGTGACTTGCCCTTACCTTGACTAACAAATAATTAGATTCAGCAAGCAGGGGAGTTAGTAGCATGAGAACAGCTGGCACGATCAAGATTTGATTTGCAGTGCTCACAGATGTTCACAGGTAGCACGATCAAGAGTTGACTTCCAGTGCTCAGAGATGTTCTCTGGATAAATATCAAGGGGTTTATAAAGGATTAGAAAAATGGGTGTGTATGTGAATGTGTGACATGTTTCTGGCGGGGTCTGCTTCAGGGGAGCCTGGAGACACTGGGTCTGGGTAGGCCATGTGAACATTGGCTCCTGTGCAGAAGATACCTCTGAAGTGTACATGGTGTTTGACACCTTGGCCGTTCCCATTCCTGCCAGCCCCCTTGGCAGCGCACATCCACAGGTGCGAACTGCCGTTGATAGTGGAGGGGGGATGGATGGGCAAGATGTGTGCAGAAAAGGCCTGGAACACTGCTGAAGGGAGAGACACACTTGTGTGGATTGCAGGGGTGCGGCCTGCTTCAGGGGAGCCTGGAGACACTGGGTCTGGGGAGGCCATGTGAACAATGGCCCCTGTCCGGAAGATAGCTTTGAAGTGTACATGGTGTTTGACACCTTGGCCATTCCCATCCCTGCCAGCCCCCTTGACAACCGCACATCCACAGGTGCAAACTGCCGTTGGTAGTGGAGGGGGGATGGATGGGCATGAAGCGTGCAGAAAAGGCCCGGACCACTGCTGAAGGGAGAGATACACTTGTGTGGATTGCAGGGGCGCGGTCTGCTTCAGGGGAGCCTAGAGACACTGGGTTTGGCACCTTGGCCGTTTATAATGGACAGGTGATGGATTGTTGCAGAGGAGGTGAGCGTAAAAGCGCACCAACCGTTGTTGCATGACACTCCCAGACAAGTGAGCGTGTCCTTGATTCACTGAAAAATTGAAACAACTATTCATAAAAAATCATTTGTATTTTATTTTGTTGCTGATGTTGATGGCACAAATGTACTACAAATTGTATACTTCAGGTTGCAGCACAGTGTGGGAAAATCCCCTGTACTGTCCGCTGTCACTGGGGAATTTGGCGCAAATGGCTCCACCGACACCGGCAGGTATTACTCTTCGAACGCGGTATCCAAACCTCCCATGAAGCCACCATGTAAACAAACGATAGGCCACCAGCCAGCCCCACCTGTGGAAGAGAAACATACATACTGTATTTAAATGAACCTGATAAGTGTACAAACCTTAGTTGAAAATGCATCCTGTATCCTATGGCATAGTTGCCCGTACAAATGTTACTTCATGAATCAATCAACTTGGGCTTTAAAGTGTAGGCACACTACAAAAGTGAACACCCATACAATCCATAACGTGTGGGGCACAGAGAAATATTGTTTCTTAGTTGAAATTGAAAGACACATAATATGACCACTATGATTTCCCCAAAGCGCAAGAGATGTATTGAATTGCCAGACTACATTCATTTGGCGATGATAGATCAAAGTTAGGACAATATAGGAGACAAACAAGAAATGTTAGTGGCCTCAGTGGTCAAAGTTACATCAAATCCAGAGTACACTTTCTCGTTACTTGGATTGCGAGGGTGAACTGTTGCGCAAAGTTCGTGCATAAGCACCATCATAATCCTCAACACAGACCTTGTGAGGCAGGCTGCCCTGAAGTCATGCAGCTCGGTAACGTATAGCGGCTGTGTCTCTTCTTCCGATATGTGCCAAGCATCCAGAGATTTCTCCACAGCAGCAGTTCTCCTCAGTTGGCATGACCTTGCACCGTTTGCAGGTACACCAGGTGGAAACAACTTCCATGCTACTAGGCTCTGGCTCAGGATCCAGCGATACGTCTTCCCAACTGTTGTCCGATCCCCCATCGTTTCCGCATCTTTCTCTATCAACTAATTCCGCCTCAGAATACTCCGGCTCATACTGGTAAAACTGTAGTGTGGCCATTATACGACAAAATAGTAATGATAGTACAAGTATCTGTTCGCACAGGCTCCGAGCAACAAAGATAACTGAACAGAGCAGAAACGAGTCACAGGCTATACACATAAAAAAACAGTGAAACGATTGGAAAAGCAACTCTGATGTTGTCTGATGAGAAGCGGTCTGTTTAGACTTATTGAAGAAAGAGGCGTCCTGCCATTTCCATGGAGACACGTCATTAGCTGGGGCACAGAGAACGTTGACACGAGGCGTGCATTCGCGTTGTGAAATGGGTCGTACGCATCTAGTGATGTCATCTTCAGAGGCGGGTGATATGATTTAGTGCTGCGACGGCAGTTGAATTTAGGGCGATGCAGCAACGGATACGATTAGCACAAGATGGCTGCGCCCCACTCGTTGATTTCGCATGTGGAAAAGTGCTGAAAACTAAGGTATGGTGCATAGGAAATGTTTTTACGATCGATCACTGTTTGCTTAAAACCACATGCCCGAACGCTCGCGACAATAACATTTTTGAGCGCACTATTCCTTTAATCCAAACAAAACTCGTATTTTGGAAGTCAATAGGAACAGAAAGTACAACATAAGCAATTGAAAAACACTGCGATCAAGGCTTCAGCTAATATTGGGTACTTGGGCTTTAACTTTGGCGCCCAACCAGGCTTAAAGAACAACCAAACAATTTTGGAGCAAAAGGCTGCAGTTTTGAGGCACTAAATGTTAAAAATCAATCAGAAGTTTGATTGATTCTCTATTAAACCTACTCTCGACTTCTATGAAGGAAAGATTGTACCAAAGCTTATCTATGGTCTTGAATTACACAATGAGGTAGCGATCAAATGGCTTGAACGTATTGAAGCATCACTCTGGAGACGAGTGTTGCAGGTTCCAAATGTGATTCCCATTTTGGCCATAAGATATGAATTGGGAATCTTATCATTGGGAGTTCGAGTGAAGAGTTTGCTCACACTGTTTCGTAAAATAATTAATACCCTCTGTAATTCTTTGTATGAGAATTTGGGATATCTAATTGATGAAACTGGGGTAAACCGGAAGTCCGCCAAATTTGTGGTATTTATAGGGCAGAAATGCGAGCTGATACTATCTGATCTTTTGTTGGACAGGGATACTTTGATTGGGAATCCGCACAAAGTCAAAAGGGCATTGTTTGATCAGGACTGAGTAGTCACTACCGATAGGTTCCACTCATATTCATCCATTAAACATTGCTCGCATGAACACAAAATGCGAGGCACTATCACCTGTATCCTAAAGCAGGTTCCTAATTGATGTTATCATTCAATCTTGTTGAAACTGCGTTGGAATCTGTTACTGACTAAAGAGGTTCTCTTGAGGAGAAGAGTCATACTATTAGCGGACAGTCACTGCAGATTCTGTCAGGAATTGGATCAACCTGAAACAATTAGAGATCTGCTGTTGCATTGTAAATCGCTGAATGTTAATAGGATGAAGTACATGCACAAATTACTCTCTGCTATTAATTGGTGTGGCGAGGACTCTTTATGGAGCAGGTGCTTGAATGTTCAGAACTCTTAGGATGGTTTAGCAGTGGCTGCATTTGTGAAATCTATGGATTTAGTATCATATTTAATCTATGTATTGTTCTTTTTATAGGTTTTAACAATATTTAATATTGTATGATTTTAAAGAATCTTGATAAAATTGTATTTATGAATTTGATAATGATGTGATTTTATTTATTGTGTTCTGAATTTTTTTTAAACCACATAAAATAAAAGAAATAAAGTTAAAATGGCCCCAAGAAAAGGACACACGACCATGAACCATTCTTTCTCTGTACATGCATAACATTGGCCCACAAAAAGAGTCCAAGTGAATGACATATAATCCCAAGCCTTTTATCAGGGGTGATAAATGCCTTTTTTGTCAGTAACTGCAGCAAAGAACCCATATACAACCACAACCTTCTGGGAACTTTATTCATTCCTGCCTGTGCTCTATGGTGAAAAGTATGAATAACCCATAACCCACAGAAAGAGCACACTGCAGCTTGCACCGGTCCCAGACCTACCAACTCATTTCCATAACACTGGGTCACCCTCTTAAATCTAATAATCATTGGTAAATCCATAACTTTAGGCTTTTGCATAGGTATGCGAGAGGCATTTGCCAGGCCCTGCCATAATAGTATTAATTGGCCATACAGCTTTCAAATGGTGTGAGTACCTGGACATATGATGGAAGTGACTAACAAAGGTTTATCTAATGTCTATGCAAGAGTTAAAGCTTATGGATAATGTTTGTTTAACAGAATTTCAGTACAGAGAACACATGTGAGAACATACATATTACAGCACCAGAAATATCCAAAGCATCACAAAATAGGGCTCCCTGCACACATTGTTTCCCCCCTAAAGTGGGATTTGATGTAACCCAATTGTGGCCGGTCAGAGCACTCGCTTTGACAGCCGTGCTGAGCCTGCCGATGCCGGTTCGAATCCCAATCCCGGCAGGGCCAAACTCAGCCTTTCATCCTTCCAAGGTCAATAAATGAGCACCACACACCGTGGGTAATGATAAGCAGCGCTCAGATGCCTGAGGGTTTGTAGCGCTATATAAATGCAAAATTATTAATTATTATTGTGTATACTTCACTAGTATTCAAGCAAATCAAATTCACTATATCCAGCTCTTGCGGGCACGAGAAACAATCAATGTTATGCCCTCCAGATACACAACGATCCCCATAGCAGATGCATGAACTCACTGTAACTGCATACTACTTTAGAATGAGGAAAACCAAACTACAATTCCCAGAATGCAAAGATCTGTTGCTAGGAAGCCAGATCTGACTCAATGTTGGCCTGTTTGCAGCTTTGTTTATTCCTTACCAAGTATTTCTTATACACAAAAGGCTGGTTTGATGTTGTGGCAACATTCCTACAAATTTAGAACTCTGCAAAATGTGAAAGGAAACAAATGTATACATAATTATCAATTTTAAAATAAAACCTTCAAATGACATCTATGTGCATATACCATGAACAAAATTGTGGCAAGGAGCCACAAGCAGTAATCAGGAAGTAGGGATGATGAAGGTTTCATGAGCCATTGGCCCTCATTACGACACTGGCGGTAAGTGAAAAACAATGCTGGTAAAGGATTACCGGCATCGCTTACCGCTAGGTCCTATTATGACCCGAGAAAGTGCAATTAGCGGCACCGTAGTTAACGGTGCCGCTAACAGCACCAAGCGCGCGGGCACGCGACTTCCCATGCCGTAAATACCGGCATGGCGCAAAGTGGGGAATATCACGAGTCAAGCGGACATGCTCTTAACGCCCTTGCGAAGGCCGTAAAGTACCTTACCGCCATGGTGCTAATACCGCCATCGCGGACCAACCGTAAATGGCCATGTGCAGTGTTCCCAGCTGCCACAGGTGCACACAATCAGCACAGGTGGAGGCAATACAGACTGGCCAAGTACAAAAGAAGCACACCCCACCCCTTCCCACACCCAGTCACACTCCACAATGATTCCAATATGACTAGCAATGTTGGGGCTGGAGGACCTGATTGCAATGGAAGTGCTACAGCAACAACAACAACAACAACAACAGGCAGCACAGAGGAGACGCAGGAGGAGAAGGAGGGCAAGACAGGGCCAGCAAGCCCCACCAGCACAGCCAGTGCCACCACGCAGGCAGCCCCCAATCCCATGCATCAGAGCCAGTCCATTCAACCTCACCGCTGAGCAGATCCACACCCTGTACCATTTGGACCGGGACACCATCACCACCATCGTGGAGATGATACACAACGACATTGTCAGCATGATTGATACACCCACCGCCACCCCCCCCTACTGAAGGTGGTGTCCGTGCTCCACTTCCTGGCCACAGGCACCTACCAGCACACAGTGGGCACTTGCATGGCATTTCACAACCATTATTCTCACGTACGCTGAACCAAGTGCTCAATGCCCTCCTCAAGCACATAGACGACCACATTTCCTTACCACGGTCTGCCCAGGAGATCGAAAACACCAAAGTGGGTTTCCATGCACTGGCCGGCATACCTGGTTGCATTGGTGCCATCGACTGTGCCCATGTGGAATTGGTGGTCCCACATGCCATGGAGGTAGCGTATTGCAACCGTAAGCTATACCACTCAATCAATGTACAAATGGTATGTGACTCGAACAGGATCATCACACATTGTTGTGCCCGATTCCCCGGATCAACCCATGATTCAATGGTCCTGCGTAACTCCACAATACCACGCTTCATGGAGCGACATACAGGGCCAAGGTCCTGGCTACTCGGTGAGTCTCATGTCATGGCCATGGAAATGTGAAGTGGGTAGGTGATTGACGTACCAATGCATACTTTACCTGGCTGACATGGGGGGGGGTGGAGATGCATACTTTACTTGGCTGACATGGGTGGGGGGGAGAGTTGCATACTTTATCTGGCTGACATGGGGGGGAGAGATGCATACTTTACCTGGCTGACATGGGGGGGAGATGCATACTTTACCTGGCTGACATGGGGGGGGAGAGATGCATACTTTACCTGGCTGACATGGGGGGGAGAGATGCATACTTTACCTGGCTGACATGGGGGGGGAGATGCATACTTTACCTGGCTGACATGGGGGGGGGGAGAGATGCATACTTTACCTGGCTGCGAGTACCAGAGGTAATGGAGCCAGCTCATACCCTAAAGCAGCCCAGACTTTAGCTGACACCTGATCACATAATGCCAGATGTAAGCAGCCCTACCATGTGAATGAAGATGTGTCCCAACCATGACACAACCATCTGCATGTGCACTGTACCTAATCCGACCGCATCCACCTCAACGAAATGCACCTACATGCAATGACTTCTGCCAATACATGGCACCAAACACCATCAACTGAAATGCCAGTCCCCCATAACTGCGCACAAAGGAGTCACATGACGGACATAAACATCAATACACCACTACACTGACACAGAGGCCCAAATAAATTGCATAACAACATTTGTAGTGCTCAGTGAAGTCATCATGAGGCTGACAGCTATGGTGCCATGATGAGAGCATTGATATCACTGGACATATGCCAGATCACCAAAACAACTACTATTGACTAACACAGTGGATGGGCACTCACAAGGTACTGGACCCCCCTGCATACACTGGTTGATGGCATGCAAAACAGTCCATAAGAGGAATACACATATAGCGGTCACATCGTGTGACTCCATTCGTGCATGGAAATGGGGTTCAAAGTAAGAGATGAATGCATGCCATGGTGTCACGTCATGATTTGAAATCTGATGTCATGACTAACACATACATTGTTGTCCACATACAGGTGATGCAGGCTATCCCTTGAAGAGGTGGCTCCTTACCCCAGTCCGGAACCCACAGAACTGGCACGAGGAGGACTTTAATCGTGCACATACACGAACCCGTGTGGTGATTGAGCAGACATTTGGCCTCTTGAAGGCACGGTTTCGCTGCCTCAGCAGGTCTGGTGGGGCACTCCTGTACCACCATGAGAAGTTGGCAAAGATCGTCATGGCATGTGTAATGCTACACAATATGTGCATCAGACGGAATGTGCCCCTGCCCCCTGACGCTGAACTGCAACCACCTGACGAAGAGGATGAGGAGGGTGGGGATGGGGCAGCACCTCAGGGAGGAAACGATGCACATGAGGGACGTGCAATGCGTCAGACTCTCATTAACCAATGCTTCTAGCACACATGGACGGTGGGTGTCACATGGAGATGGCACTTGGGGCACTGTGTGTGTCTGGGCCAATAAAGCACACGTACACAATGAGCAATGTCCACACATGTGATTTGTGCATAACCAAAAAGTGTATTGAAATTGTGATTTGAATGAACACACCCAATCCCTCCTCCCCCCTCAACTCCCCAACACACCCCATCCCCCCTCCCCCTCAACTCCCCAACACACCCCATCCCCCCTACCCCCTCAACTCCCCAACACACCCCATCCCCCCTCCCCCCTGAACTCCCCAACACACCCCAACCCCCTTCCCCCTCAACTCCCCACAAAAGTGTGTGGATGCCTGTGGTCAAGTGCATCATGTGGGATTGTTCCACAGGGCGGCCTCTATTGGCACCCCCCTCTCCCGGCACCCGTGGCACCCCTGCCTGTACTCCGCAGGTTCCTGGCCGATCTGGGGACGGGGCTGGATGGGGCAGAACTGGCAGCCGAGGAGTTACTTGGCTGCTCACAAAGACGCATGTCCCTCAAAGTTTGAACTAGCTCCGAGAGCACGTGCCGCACCGTGGCTAATTCTGCACAGATATCCTTGGAGGTGTATTCTATGGCTGCCTTCACAGTTTCTGCACATTGTTGCATTTCCGCCCTTGCACTTCCACATTCGGCCACATGCTGATTCAAGAGTGAGGACATTTGTTGTTGGCGCGTGATGATTTGTTCCATCGACTCCTGTTTTTTTTGGAATAAGGATAATGCCAGTGGCGTGTCCATTGTGCTGCTCCCCTCCTGCACATCTTCCACTGGGCCTGGAGTGGCTGGCCAAGAGTCATCAGGGGATTGCCCCTGTATGCCATCATCATGCTGGCTGCATGGGGACAGGTAGGGGGAATGAAGGTGGCCAGTGGGGGGACCCACAACAACATCAGCATCCCCTACATCATTGTCCGAGCTAGCTGCGGTGGCAGCAGTCTCGACAATCGTGCTGCTTCCTGCAGACCCAGTGCCTTCAGTGGGCACCACTAGGTGGATGTTTGTTGCTGGTGGTACCGTGGTGCTTGACTTGGTGCACATCTGTGCCCTGGCCTGTGTTGTGCTCGTAGATTTCGGCTGCTGTGGGGGTTTGCTTTTTGCAGCAGAGGTGGAGGGTTGGTGTGTTGGGACATCGGGCCTGGCCTTCTTGGCAGGTGTGGTGGCAGTGTCTTCCTCAGCATTGTCCGAATGAGAGCCTGTGGTGGACCAAAGGAGGGAAAGGGTTAGTGATGGGTCTGCGGACATTGAGCAGGCATTGTAATGACTGCATTCATTTTGATTACTAGATGGTGCACATTGGAGGCCGTGACATACAGGTTGTCTCCCTTTTAGGTGGTAGAAGCATGGAGTCATGTGGGTGCCTACAGAAAGGGTGTGCATACTGCATGTGTACAAGGTAGAGGTCAGAACTGCCTGTAGGCAGTCTTCTGCTAATGTGTCGCGTTAACCCTGTCAGGCATCATTGCACTTCCCAAAAATCTGGACTTCAGTGAGTTTGGCATGGCTGGATTTAAGGCACCTACCTGCGTCACCTGATGTCGGGGCTCCTCTCTCCATTCCTCCGACCCCCTCTATGCTCTCTGTGCCAATGGTTGCGGCACATATCTCCTCCCACGGCTGAATTTTGATTGGTGACCCTGCTCCTCCACCAGTTGCCATGCCCAGGTTTCTGTTTGCAGACAGTATACTCCTTATGCGGAGCCGTAGATCGTCCCACCTTTTCCTGCACTGTCTTGCATTGCGGGGTGTTGTGCCAACTGCACTGACCCTCTGTGCTACTATGGCCCATATGGCCTTCTTTCGTGCTATTGCCAGTCTGGTCATCTTTGTCGAGAATACTACGTCGGCATGTTCTTGTAGTGTTTCAGCCAACATGTTAAGCTCCTCCCGAGAGAAGCGCTCCTGCCGCAGGCGATCTCCACTTTTTTTCACAACTTTAGGCATTGTGAGGATTGATGGATGTAGGTGAAGGTTTGTAGAGGTTGTGGGGGTCAGGTGTCCACTGGTTGAGGAGGATGGCAATGGGTTGTGTTTTTGAAGATGGCCGACATGCTCTTTCCCGTTCCTGTGCGGTGACGCAACTTCCGGATCCATTTATTTGTGGTCACCGCTAATGGCGGTTCCCGCTATTTGCGGTCACCGCTATTAGCGGTGATCGCTGATATCAATGACTAGGGTAGCGGACATGCTATTTGCACGGCATACGATGCCGGTAAGTGGCGTTTTTTGGACATTATGTCACGCTTACCGGGAGACCGGGGTTCGCCACACGCGCTTTCCCTTCCTGGCGCCTCTATTCGCGCTTTCGCGCTTGGGGAGGCGCCGGAGGGGGAGCTTCGGGGACCAGGGCTGTAGCTCCTCGGGCATGCGCGGGAGACCGCGGTCACGGTTCCGCGCATGTGCCGTGGAGTGGTCACCCGGGATTGGAGCGGCTTGCTGTCCAAGCCTCGCTCTGGGTCCGCCGGCGCCCGGCTACAATCAGGCTTGCGTTCCAGGCCTCGCGGGCGCCGGCGGCCCATAAAGGGAGAGTGAGGATCGGGAGCAGATTGCGTCTCAACGCGTTCTGTTCCTGATCGTGTTACTCGCTCTTCCCTTTGTTCCTGCGCCAAGCCTTGCTCTACTTAGTAGTCTGGGGGATTTTCTTCCTTTGTCCTCTCCAGCCTGCCTCCTGTTTTCCCCTTGGGTTTCCCTGGATCTTCCCTTGGTTTCCTTTAGTTTCTCTGGGGTTCCCTGCCTTCCAGTTCTCCTCTCCCAGCCAGGTCCTTGTTTAGTTTCCCCTTTCTCCCGGGTTCCCTCTCCCTTTGCCAGGCTAGTTTTCCCTGCCTAGATTTTTCCCCTTTTTCCAATCTTGCGCCAGCCTGAGCTCTGTGGTCATTCCTCCAGTGCCTTCTCCTGGTATTTGCCTCTACCATCCTTGGACTCTTGAGCATCACAGCATCCAGTGTCTTCTTCTGGAGTACGTCCTTGTCTTCTTTGGACTCTTGGGCATCACAGCATCCAGTGTCTTCTCCTGGAGTACGCCTTTGTCTTCTTTGGACTTTTGAGCCCTTCTGCTTCAGCGTCTTCTCTGGAATCGCCTCTCCCATCCTTGGACTCTGGAGCTTAATCACTACAAAGACTTGTTCCTTCAACCTCTCCTGCCTGTGCTTGCACAGTCCCGACGTCACGGAAATCAGGAGAGAGCAGCTTGTGACGTTGGGAATTGGTCCATCTTTTACCCAGTACCCATTCTGGGTGGAGGAGAGGCTGGTTTCTTGTGTCACCAATTCTTCTTGTCAGTCTGGCTGCCCCGTCGAGATCAACCAGATATTCAGGTACGCAACTTTCTCGCGACTCCCACCTTAACAGATTGAGACGCCTATCTTCCGATTTGGAAATGGAAGACACACAGGACCTGCGGAATGAGTTACAAGCCCTCAGAGCAGAGATGACTGCCTTACACCAGGAAAACCAAGTCTTACGTCAAATGGTAACTCAAGGGGCAGGGAGTGCTCCGCAGGCTGAGAGTTCTTTGGCTCATACTGCCCCAATCAAGTTTGATGGAGACCCACGTCGAGTGGCGGAATTTTGCAATCACTGCCTAATCCATTTTCTTTTCAGGTCGACCTATTTCAATAACGATAAAGCCAAGATCGGATACATTTTGGGAAATTTAACTGGGAATGCCCTCGCCTAGGCAACACCTTTTGTGGCTACTAACAGTCCCATATTGAATGATTTTGCTGCTTTTGAGAAGACATTCCTGGAGGTCTTTCAGACACCCAATCTGGCCGCCGCTGCGCAAAATCAGTTGATGGACATCAAGCAGGGAAGTTCCGACATAATAACGTACATCAGTCGCTTCCGCCTACTGGCTACAGACTCACAATGGCCTGAAATCACGCAGAAGACCCTGTTCCGCCGGGGGTTGAGGGAAGAATACAATGATGAGTTGCTCCACATCCCCGAACCTGAGACCCTTCAACTCTGCTCCGAATTGATCAGAGATTAGCTGAACGAAAGGCTGAGAGACGTCGGTTTGAGAGAGCCAGTCCTAAAACGGCCAGCCTTCCCGCCGGAGCTTTTGGTTCAGCGGAATCTGGACCCGAACCTATGCAGTTGGGAGCTGTGAGGGGGCCTTTATCTGATGAAGAAAGGAGGCGAAGAAGAACTTTACACCTATGTCTTTACTGCGGTGCTGCTGAGCACTACCTGGGAACGTGTCCTTTACGACCTCAGAAGAAGAAGACGGGAAACTAGAGGACCTGTCGTGTGGAGGAGAGACAACGACAGGTCTCATCCCTTTTTCAGACCTTTCCACTTCTTGTTCAATTCTTCTTCCCATACAACCAGCTATCTTACTAACTCTGAAGGTCCAGATCCAATTGCCTGGTCGGACTCTAGAGGTTTTTGGAGTGTTGGATAGTGGGGCATCTGGCAATTACATCGATGAAACATTCGCAAACATCAATAAGATTCCCCTTCTACCCAGACACTCTGCCCTTCCTGTGGAAGTTATCGACGGAACCCCTTTATCTTCAGGACCGGTTCGTCTGCACACTGTAGGGCTAACTCTTCGGATCGCCGATCATGTGGAAGAACTTGCTCTGGATGTTATCAAGTCACCCACCTACAAGTTAGTCTTGGGGTTACCTTGGCTCCAGCATCACAATCCAGTTATCAATTGGAGGACTCACACCTTGACCTTCACTTACACATCTTGCACCCAGAAATGCAGCCTGCCAGTCCAGACTCAGGTTACTTCGACGTCCCTGAAATTTCGTGGCAAGGGGGTCAGTCTTTGTTCTACTTTCCAGATTCCTCCTGAATATGCCGACTTTGAACAGGTCTTTGCTGAACCAGGAAACATACCCCTGCCACCTCATTGGTCGTTCGATTGTGCCATAGAATTGTCACCTGGTGTTGAGATTCCCCATGGTAGACTGTATGCTTTAACTCAGGAAGAGAAACGAGTGCTACAGGATTACTTGTCAGACTGTTTGAGTAAGGGATACATCACACCATCCAAATCAACCGCAGGATACCCCCTATTTTTCGTAAAGAAGAAGGAAGGCACTTTGAGACCTTGTGTTGATTACCGGCAATTGAATGATATTACCACTAAGGACCGGTACCCACTACCTTTGATTCGTAGTATACTAGAAACCCTGCACTGGGCCCGGATCTTTACTAAGCTTGACTTACGAGGGGCCTATCATCTGGTTCTCATCAAGAGTGGCGATGAATGGAAGACTGCATTCAAGACACCTTTTGGGCACTTTGAATACAGGGTGATGCCTTTTGCTCTGTGCAATGCCCCTGCGGTTTTCCAACGGCTCATCGATCACATCTTCGGAGACCTGATTGGAATCTCTGTCTGGATCTATCTGGATACTCCAGATCTAGGGAGGAACACATAAGCCATGTACGAGAGGTACTCCATCGTTTATCTCTCAATCATCTGTTTGCCAAGGCAGAGAAGTGTTCCTTTCATCAATCGAGGATAGAGTTCCTGGGATTTGTGATTAGTCAAGCTGGTATCGAGATGGATCCCAAGAAGGTCCAGGCTATTCAAGAGTGGAAACAGCCTCACGATGTAAGGTCCTTAGAACGCTTTTTGGGATTCGCCAACTTTTACAGGCAATTTATTCCTCATTTCTCTCAGATCACGGCACCTCTCACTAGACTGACTAGCAGCAAGATTGCTTACCTGTGGGACTCTCATGCCACGCAAGCATTTGACACCTTGAAGTCAGCCTTTATGGCCGCTCCGATTCTACGTCACCCTCAGGACGAACTGCCATTCATCGTCGAGGCGGACGCATCGGACTTTGCTGTAGGGGCTGTTCTTTTGCAGAAGGATCCCGCTACTTCTATTGAACATCCAGTGGCCTACTTCTCTCGCAAGCTGAGCCCTAGTGAGAAGAACTATGCTGTTATAGAGAAGGAACTATTGGCTATTAAGACCGCGTTTGAGGAATGGAGACATCACCTGCTGGGAGCCCACTTCTCTATTGAGGTCCGTACTGATCACCGCAATCTGCAGTACTTGCGTTCCTTGCAATATCGAACACCACGACAGGCCCGGTGGGCCTTCTTCTTTTCTCCGTTTGAGTTTCATATCACTTACATCCCCGGATCTTCGAACCTAAGGGCTGATGCCTTGTCTCGGTCTTTGGAGATGGAGAAGGAAGAGGGTCACTCCAGTCTGGCTCAACCACTGATCTCTTCTCATCATTTTCTATCGACTTTATCACCACTCTTGCAGTCGATTTCAGAGGCCACCCGGGTAGATTCTAGGAGGTCAACTTTACTTCAACAGCCTTCAATTTCCGAACATCATGGCCTTCTATTCTTCCGGAGAAGACTGTACATTCCCGAGGGGGAGATTCGTGATGGCATTTTGCACGGCGTCCATGATTCCCCCATTGGAGGCCACCGAGGGATTCGAGCAACACAAGAACTGCTATCTCGACAATTTTGGTGGCCTGGCTGGGCTGGTGAGGTCCGAAGGTATGTGGAGACCTGTCCGGTTTGTGCTCAATCCAAGGTTCCCAGACAACGTCCTTTAGGGTTACTTTTACCTACAGAGTTGCCGCCATATCCTTGGGACACCATCGCTACTGACTTCATTGTTGATCTGCCTCCTTCGGAGAGGGTACACTTGTATAATGGTCGTTGTGGACAGTTTTACAAAGTACGCCCATTTCATTCCTTTCAAGAAGATACCTACTGCTGCCCAGATGGCTACGGCCTTTTTGCATGAAGTCTATCGGTTACATGGCCTTCCAGAGAAGATCATTTCTGATCGTGGTGCTCAGTTCCTCTCTTCCTTCTGGAGCAAGTTGTGTGGCCATCTTGGTATCCGCAGAGCCCTGAGCTCTGGTTATCATCCACATTCCAATGGTCTCACGGAGAGAACGAATCAGACGCTGGAAGCATACCTCCGTAGTTTTGCAAATGCCACACAGACCAATTGGATGGTATATCTGGACCTGGCCGAGGTGTCCTACAACAATTCCACCCATTCTTCCATCGGAACCAGTCCTTTCTATTGCTCGACGGGTCAGCATCCGAAATTGATACCTTTCCATCCTGTGCCGTCCAGCACGGTTCCTTCCGCTGATGCCTTGATTTCGGCTATCCAACAGCAGCACGAGTTGGCACGCAAGTCATTGGAGGCTGCCCAAGACCATATGAAGTCTCAGGCTGACCGGAGGAGGAGAGTGGAACCTGATTTCTGGGTTGGGGATAGGGTTTGGTTGTCCTCTAGAAATCTGCCACTACGCAACTTACCCGTTAAATTGGCTCCCCGGTAGTTTGGCCCATTTAGGATCACCAAACGCCTGTCCTCTGTGGCTTTTCGTCTCCAGCTGCCACGTTCATGGCATATTCATCCTGTTTTTCATGTCTCTCTTTTGAAGCCCTATGTTGTTGACCCCTATGGTCGTGCCAGTACTCGCCCGGCTCCTGTTCTAGTACAGGGGGTCCCCGAATTTGAGGTTCAGGAGATATGTGATGCCCGCTATCGCAGGGGGGTGCTCCATTTTTTGGTGGATTGGAAGGGGTACCCGGCCTGTGATCGCACTTGGGAACCTTTCCGGCATGTGCACGCCCCACGTCTTGTGCGTGAGTTCTATCATTGGTTTCCTTGGAAATCTGGGGCTCCGGGCCTTCCTGGGAGGGGGCATAGTGTCACGCTTACCGGGAGACCGGGGTTCGCCACACGCGCTTTCCCTTCCTGGCGCCTCTATTCGCGCTTTCGCGCTTGGGGAGGCGCCGGAGGGAGAGCTTCGGGGACCAGGGCTGCAGCTCCTTGGCGCATGCGCGGGAGACCGCGGTCACGGTTCCGCGCATGCGCCGTGGAGTGGTCACCCAGGATTGGAGCGGCTTGCTGTCCAAGCCTCGCTCTGGGTCCGCCGGCGCCCGGCTACAATCAGGCTTGCGTTCCAGGCCTCGCGGGCGCCGGCGGCCCATAAAGGGAGAGTGAGGATCGGGAACAGATCGCGTCTCAACGCGTTCTGTTCCTGATCGTGTTACTCGCTCTTCCCTTTGTTCCTGCGCCAAGCCTTGTTCTACTTAGTAGTCTGAGGGATTTTCTTCCTTTGTCCTCTCCAGCCTGCCTCCTGTTTTCCCCTTGGGTTTCCCTGGATCTTCCCTTGGTTTCCTTTAGTTTCTCTGGGGTTCCCTGCCTTCCAGTTCTCCTCTCCCAGCCAGGTCCTTGTTTAGTTTCCCCTTCCTCCCGGGTTCCCTCTCCCTTTGCCAGGCTAGTTTTCCCTGCCTAGATTTTTCCCCTTTTTCCAACCTTGCGCCAGCCTGAGCTCTGTGGTCATTCCTCCAGTGCCTTCTCCTGGCATTTGCCTCTACCATCCTTGGACTCTTGAGCATCACAGCATCCAGTGTCTTCTTCTGGAGTACGTCCTTGTCTTCTTTGGACTCTTGGGCATCACAGCATCCAGTGTCTTCTCCTGGAGTACGCCTTTGTCTTCTTTGGACTTTTGAGCCCTTCTGCTTCAGCGTCTTCTCTGGAAACGCCTCTCCCATCCTTGGACTCTGGAGCTTAATCACTACAAAGACTTGTTCCTTCAACCTCTCCTGCCTGTGCTTGCACAGTCCCGACGTCACGGAAATCAGGAGAGAGCAGCTTGTGACGTTGGGAATTGGTCCATCTTTTACCCAGTACCCATTCTGGGTGGAGGAGAGGCTGGTTTCTTGTGTCACCAATTCTTCTTGTCAGTCTGGCTGCCCCGTCGAGATCAACCAGATATTCAGGTACGCAACTTTCTCGCGACTCCCACCTTAACACATTACCGCCATGGCGGTGATTACATTACCGGCATGACGCCATGCTCGTGCCTGAGAAGTCGTAATGTGCCGCTTTTAGCGGTATCTGACCAGCACCGACACGTTAATTGCGCCATGCCGGTAATGTCCGTTACTTACCGCCAGGGTCGTAATGAGGGCCATTAACACTAATGTTCTTAAATTGCTGTTTGCACCCTTGACTCAACTTTGGGAATATATTTTTTACAAACTGAAACACAGAATTCTCAGTGGAAGAGGAGGGGAGAAATGTCATAGTCACAGATCAAATTGCATGAAATCAGTTGAACGATCCTGTCTGCGAGTGATTTGCACATAAGACGAAGAGCCAGTTTTGACTCTGCAAATGAGGAAATATTAATACATTGTAACAATTGTTGAAATGTACACTAAAAAACCAACTATCTGACATCAATGGTCATTACAGATTCTCTTAGTGTAGTCATGGCCCCAAACCAATAACTTCCTGCAGAGGCATGACCCTAATAGTGAATCTTAAATGAAACAAACATGTCACAAATTATGGGTGGTTTCCCAATCAGATTGTTTTTTTCTGATTATAGGAACCCTGGCTGGCAATCATGAATGGAGTTAAGGTGTGAGAGGTATGAGGTCTAGATGGGAGTCAACAGAAGCATTGATGGGGTGGAGAAAGAGTTTGCATGTCACAAAAAAATGTTTTGGAAGAATTTGGAAAATAAAGCTATTGGCATGCCAACAGCACACTAGAAGAAATATATAGGAGCAGGAACAATCCTATTTCCCTTTAAATATGATTCACTGGGTCAGAGCCTTTGAGATGTAATCCATGTTACAGATATATATCAGTGTCCTCTAATACACAAGGGAAAAAGTCTTCAGTGTGTCAAAAACCAGAAAGAACAGAACAGCCTCATAGAACCAGTCACAGTGCAGAACCTGTTTAAAATAAATGTCTGAGCAGCACTCTATGAGCAGAATAAGCAAGTAGATCGATGCCATGTGCAGCTGTGGGGGCCAATGGGTGTCTGGTGGGGACTGCAAAATGCATGGCTGATGAGCGTTCGTTTTCAGTGGATCCTGAGACATAAGAAGCCAGAGGTCAGGCAGGGTTGTGTGCGATAGACAGAGTGCTCCAGCTCTATGAGATGTGCACAGGAAATACATATATACCAGATTTCATACTTACAACCCAGACACATACAAATATTTCACAAACAATTAAAAATGATGAGCACGAATGTCAGAATCTGGCGCTTTGAGGCAGCATCACTAAATATATTCCTTTTTCCCTTATGATTTGACACGTTTTTCCCTGATGGACACTGATCCAGACATCTTCAGGAAAAGCAAAAAGCGATATGCCTCTGGGAGACTAAAAGTCCATCAGGGTACATACATCACGTATTATTTTTTCCATATGCCTGAAATCTTGCATAGCTGGCTGTGATGTCGCCACCAATCGGTGGCAGAACCTTTTTAAGTTTAAGGAAGTACACTGGGGTGAGCTTAACTTCTATCCAGCTATAAAGCCCAGTGCAGGGTACTTTAGCCAGATACTGTGCCTACAAGAGATTGAATGTGATAGCCATGTGGCCATATATAATTATGTGTTCACATTGGCAGGAGTTCCATTGGCTGCTGGGGCCATGACTACCTTGGAAAATGTTCATGTGTTGGACCCCACGTCGCACAGAAACCTTGAATGAGTGCAACCCTGTGAACTCTGGACCTACGGAAAAATACCTCTGCACTTCCCGACCCTAACGGAGCTTAGTATCTGACAGATAGAGTTAGAAACAAGCGACGAATCCTGATGTGGACTGTTTTTTTTTTATAGGGGGGAATGTGAAAGAGATGACCTATTGACCTGGAAGAAACTGACGCCCAAAAAACATGAGATAATAAAAACCCAGATTATGTGCTGTGCCTGTCCCCTCTTTGTTAACAGATACAGCCAATCGGTCTTCGGCTGTCAAATGCATATCCTGATGGATTTGTACTTTACATCCTGGTGATTTTTACTTTTTGAGTAAAAACACATACTTTTAGACTGAAACTCTGTACATGAGCATAATACCAGTGAGCAGGATAGTCCTTTTTCAGATGGATTTTTGCAAAAAGTAAGGTGGTTTATAAGCAGGTAGTGGTCTGGGTGATCATAATGGCCAAATTAAATGGAGACAGCACAGACACGTATGACATGACAAGTACATAGCCATGCATCCTGGTTGAATGAAGAGTGGTCCAGCATGCCCCAGGACAATGCAACATTAAACACAAGTTTACCACGTGCTAGTAAGACGTACAACTATGCATGGCCTTGTGGTTAACTTTACCCTAATGGTTAGGCTATAACAACACTTACACCTCAGATTTGACATTGTACACCATTCATCTCACCCAGAGGATATATGTAACTGTTTAACCTAACTCTAAGGTATTGAAGATATACATTTGTCTTTGCAGTCCTCTAATGTGTTCCATCATGTAGTGTATTGTCATGTGGATGCTGATTTGGTATTGCCAGCAGGCATTCACTGAATCTTGAGTAGGAGCCCTCAGGTGTTTGCGCACAGTGGTGAGAAACAGAGGTAAATGTCACTGGTGATCCTGCAACCAAGTACACCACCTCTCACAGCAAGTCACTAAAATGATACTTTCTGCAGAGGTAAAAACCTTCTGCAGTTCAGGACACCAACATTTGGAATTATTTGCCTGCATCTCTCTGGGCTTCTCCAAATCTAATTAATTTGAAAATTATTGCAATACATCTTTACTTCAAATTTATTTGTCTTCCTAAATATTTCTACAGGGTCTTTTTCTTGCCCTTGTTAAATGAATTAAGTGGTTTCATGCCGCCGGTTTGTAGTGCTATATAAGCATCAATAAACATAAGCACTGATTAAAGATTGTGAGGCTCAATGCTTATTCATAATAAAATATATTGTAATGTATAGTTGTCTTGTATCTCAAAAACCCTCTGCCGCTTTGATGGCCTTGTTGGATGTGTTCTGCAAAACAGAGCGGTGTGAGGTGTAAGTGGGGCAGGGTAGAAGCAGAATGAGAATAACCTGGAAGTATCCTACTTATGAGTGCTGGTAGGGTTCTGTGTGTTTTTTGGCAGTGGCACTTGGGTATATCACCTACCATGAAGGAACAAGTCAATGGCCCTCATTACGACCCTGGCGGAATTCGGAAAACGATGGCGGAAATGCAATACCGCCATCGAATAGCGCTCGGTGCGACTATGACCCGTCACCGCAAAGTACGAAGCCATTAGCGACACCGTAGTGAACGCCAACGCTAACTGCACCAAGCACGCGCGCGCGCGCCATGCCAAACCGTAAACACCACCATGGCGCAAGGGTACGCCAATTCCGACCCTAGCGGACATGTACCTAACGCCATCAAGCATGGCGGAATGTACCATTCCGCCATGGTGAGAAGTACGGCATCGCGAATCAACCGTAAACGGCCCCACTGAGTGCCTGTACACCGCTCCCTGCCCACAAAGTACAACTCCCCGTAGGTGCAATGAAGTCACAATGCAACCATTGAAATGTACAAGTCACCCATGCATGCCAACGAACAAATGAAACACAAGAGGGGCCAATGGGAGCTGCAGGGCACAGATGGCACGAATACAGAAGCCATCCCAATGGACATGACCACAGTCCCCCACCAAGAAACGCACGCAAACACAGGCACCTGTGACCAGCAATATTCCGAAAATCACATCATTCCACCAGTCCACCTGGCTGACCGGCATCTGTTACACAAAACCCAATCCCCCGCCCCTGAGCATGACAACATTCAAACAGTCATATTGGCAGCCCCCATCCCTGACCTCACGGGCTTCGTAGGCAAACGCGCCCAGTACAGTACCACGCAACTAAACTCCGAAGCTGGAACCCAATGCAGATCTCCTCACAATACATCGCTCCCCAAATAGGAATATGCCACATCACTTGCAAAGAAGAACGCTACACGGGCCAAATCAGAATAGAAATTTAATGCACAATAAAATCACCAAGCCCATACAGCCATCAGGCCATGAACTCCAAAACACATTTCACCATTGTGGGCTGCATCCGCAAGAAATGACCAGCCACTACTTGTGTGACGCCCTGTTCCATCATGGTACACAGAGCCACATTCACGTACGAAAAGGCAACATGGAAGCGCACAGAACCGCAGGGCCGTCCCAATGGGGAGGCACTAGTCCAGCTGAAAGGCCGAAATGTTGCTCCGAGCCACCAGTACTGCGTAAGGGCATGTGGCCCATTGGCGATCGTCCCATAAGATCGTAATGCTGCTCCACTGATTAACACGAAGCAGCAGGTGTCGGGAGTAAAAGCCATCTGCAGGAGTGGCATACAGATGGCAGTGGCAAAAGGGGAGGAGATACCTGTCAACCAAAAGAAAAGAAAAAGAACAGAATGGCCATCAGAACTACATTCGAACAACTCACTTCAATGATCACACTAAATCCACAGCCATATGCATGCTAGCCCACTCCAAAGGTTCATCACCACCCAAAAACCACTTGCGACTCATAACTATCTATATCGAGGTGTAAACACCATCACAAACGAGTGTACCTGTGCATGCGTCTGTCAAAACAGAATCCATCAGATGGGATTGGTAACGTGCATGGACACAAGTGTCTGAGGGCGCGTCGAGACAGGGAGGGCTCAACAAGGCCAGATAGACGATGGTCCCACTATGGCAGCCCTGCATCACATAGCGTAGGGGAGGCGGATAGATTCCAAGAAGCCCTGTACATGGCAAACTCTGTATCAAATCACCTGCCCATGCATCCATTCATCATTCCCTCATCCCGGGATTAAAACGCCTGAATATTTACTCACATAACATTAGAAATATCCATTGAGTCTGTGCGTTATGCAGCCTGCAAAATCCACAGTGCCCCAGCCCGTAATTCCAGTGTAGTGAAGTAACATGTATTTGGGAACGTCCGGCCTCATCGCCCACGTCGCCATTGCGCATCCCAAACCATTCATATCAATCATTGCATCCTCGCCATGGCCCCTGTCCCAAGGACATTGAACAATAGTACGTTATATTTGCAGTCAGACCTGTGGGCATTTCCTCGCCGCTAGCTGAAAACCGAAAGCGCCGCCCTTCGAATTCCTCATTTGCAACATCACGTCGAAGAGGCATCTGTGGCCGTTTGAAATCACTAATTAATCCATCGAGTGCGGCTGTGTGTGAAAATGGCAACTGCCTTCACCCACAAATGGGACGCCCCGCCCGTCGTTGCAACTCGGTACAGTGATGCATGAGGGTCCACCGTTACTCGAGTACTACGTTCCACTGACCCTTCACAAGTCTGTTCGCGACTGCACAGATAGAATGTGAAACAATGGGACCACAGCAGAATGAACATATCAACCAATGTTACACGGCCATCGGGTACAAATACATGATTGCAATAGCAAGATGCCATTCCCCGAATTGCAGCGTTGTGTGCGGGACGTGCTCGGCCAAAGGGGAGAGCAGTTTGCACAGGTGGAATGAATCACCACAGGTGGAGGCCATACAGCCTGAAAACACATAAATTGCACACCCAGTCTCCTCCCACAACCACACCGAAATGCTACCGGCAGGACTCGCGATGTTGGCCCTGGGGGACATGATAGCACTGCAAGTACTCCAACTCCAAGAAGAAGACGAACACCAACTACAACCGGCCGCACGGAGGAGACGCAGGAGGAGGGCAAGGCAGGGCCAGCAAGGGCCGCCAGCACAGCCACTACCACCACGCAGGCAGCCCGCAATCCCACGCCTCCGAGCACATCCGTTCAACCTCACTGATGAGCAGATCCACACCCTCTACCGTCTGGACCGGGACACCATAGCCGCCATTGTGGACATGACACAGGCTGACCTTGTCAGCATGATAGATAGCCCAACCGCCATCCCACCCCTACTGAAGGTGGTGTCTGTACTACACTTCCTGGCCACAGGCACCTACCAGCACACAGTCGGACAGTTGCATGGCATTTCTCAGCCACTGTTCTCACGGACACTATTGCAAGTGCTCGATGCCCTCCTGCAGCACGCAGACGACTACATCTCCCTACCACGCTCGGAGCAGGAAATTACCAACACAAAAGTGGGATTCCATGCACTTGCCGGCATACCGGGTTGCATTGGTGCCATCGACTGCACCCATGTGGAATTGGTCGTCCCACATGCCATGGAGGCCCAGTACCGCAACCGAAAACAATTTCATTCTCTGAATGTACAAATGGTGTGTGACTCCAACAGGATCATTACACATTGTAGTGCCAGATTCCCTGGATCAACCCATGATTCTATGGTCTTGAGGAACTCTACAATACCACGCTACATGGAGCGACACGCAGGGAACAGATCCTGGCTACTCGGTGAGTCTCATTACATGCATGATAATGTGGGGTATGTGATTCGGCAATGACCTGGCAGGAAGGGGGGGGGGTGCGTACGTAGCAATGGCATTCCACATCATACGTTTATCGTCCACATACAGGTGATGCTGGATATCCACTGAAGAGATGGCTCCTCACACCAGTCCGGAACCCACGGGACCAGCATGAGGAGGACTACAACCATGCCCACTCACGTACCCGTGTAGTCATTGAACAGGCATTCGGCCTACTGAAGGGTCGTTTCCGCTGCCTCAGCAGGTCTGGCGGGGCACTCCTGTACCGCCATGAGAAGGTTGCAAAGATGGTGATGGCATGTGTCATGCTCCACAACATGTGCGTACGTAGAAATGTGCCCATGCCCCCTGACGCAGAACTGCAAGCACCTGATGATGGTCATGATGAGGGTGGGGATGTGGCAGCACCTCAAGGAGTCTGCGAGGCACCGGAGGGCCGTGACATTCGTCAGCATCTCATTGATGTATGCTTCTAGCACTCACGCCTGGTGGCTGATACATGGACACGGGACTCGTGGCACTGTGTGTGTCTGGGACATGCACAATATGGACTGTACGCCTATGATGGCCTAGTACACAAAGATCAATGTCCACACATCTCATTGGTTGATCGTGCACTGTTTATGGCATATGTGATATCATGTTGTACACCCTATCGACCCGCCACCCAAGTGAGCCCAACAAACCCCCTCCACCCTCCTACCTCCCCCCCGAACACCAGTGTCCAAAGATGCTCATTGTCAGTGGGCAGTCGCTATTGCAAGCCCCCTCTGCGGGTATCAGGGGCACCCCTGCCTGTGGAGCGCAGGTTCCTCCCAGATCTACGTTGGGGGCTGCCCTGGACGGAACTTGCAACGGATGATGTCTCTGCCTGCTCACGTCCATGCATGTCCCTAAGGGTTTGCGAGAGCTCAGTGAGCACACGGTGCACTGCGGCAAGTTCGGCACATACGTCCTTGGACGTCGCATGCAGTTCCCCCCTCAGGCTCTCGGTGCTTCTCTCCATTTGGACTCCCAGGCTCTCGGTGCTACTCTCCATTTGTGCCCTTAGTGTCTCTGTACCTCTCTCCATTTCTGCCCTAAGTGTCTCAGTTGATGTTTCTATGTCTGCCTTAGTGCCCCCACATTCATCGGCATGGTCCTTGAGGAGCGTGGCCAGTTGCTGCTGTTGCACGATTAACTGGTCGAGGGACTGTTGCCTCTGCTGGGCCATGGCCATTTGCGGGGGTGTCACAGAGGGGCTGGTGACCTCATGTTGCCTTGCCACAGGGCTTGTGGGGGATGGCCAGTCGTCGTCTTGTGGGTGCCCCTGCGTGGTATCCTCATGGTGTACGGGATGGAACAGACAGGGGGATTGAGACAGGTCATGGATGGATCTGACTTCGACATCCCCGTCTTCTGTGTCGGAGCATGCTGCCATCAATGGGGTGTCACCTATGGTGCTGCTGCCACCAGAGGCAGTGCCTTCTGTGGCATCCGTTGGGGGGACCTGTGGTGGTGGTGGTGTGGGCATGCTGGCTGCTGGGGTGCCTGTTGATGTTCCCTCCTCTGTGCTGCCACCTGATTTGTGCTGCTGCCGTGTCTTGATGCGTGCAGCTGAGGTGGAGGGTCTTTGGCCGTTGGTCTTGGCCCTCTTTGCAGGTGTGCTGGTAGGGGTGTCCTGATGCTCGTCGTTTGGATCGGACCCTGTGGTGGAGTAAAGGAGGGCGAGGGTTATTGATGGGTCTGTGGGAATTGGAATGGCATTGTATCACATGCATTGGGGTGGTACCTGAGGGTGATTTGGGTCGGGGCCTTGGAGGTGCTTTCATTTGTGTGTGGAGTGAGGGTGCAGTTGTTTGGCAGCCTGCAGTTAGGGTGTGCCTGCTGCACGTGTAGTGCGTGTTTTAGGGGTTTTTAATTATTTATGTATTTATTGTGGGTTTTAACGTGCGCTATCAGGCCGATGTGTGTGGACGTTCTCCTGGACATGTGTTTCTGTTGCACTATGTGGACACATGGTACTTCACATGGATGGACTTTGTGGATTTGGCATTGTTTTATCTGGCCCACCTACCTGAATCTTCGGATGTCTGCACTCCTTTCTCCATCCCTCCGACTCCCTCTATGCTCTCCATTCCGATGGTGGAGGCACAGATTTCTTCCCAGGGGGTCAACTTGATGGGTGATTCAGGACCTCCCCCGGTGGCTGTGGCAATGTTGCGGTTGGCAGAGAGTATGCTGCGGACGCGTATCCGCAGGTCGTCCCATCGCTTTCGGCATTGCTGTGGGGTGCGGGGTGCGGTCCCCACCGCACTTACCCGCTGTGCCACCAGAGCCCATATGGCCTTCTTGTTTGCAAGTGCCGTCCTGGTCATTTGCGTGCAGAAGACGACGGCAGCATTCTCCTGGAGGGTCTCTGTTAGCACGGTGAGTTCCTCACGGGAGAAGTGGACCTGCCGCTTGCGGTCGCACGCTTTCTTCGCTACTTTTCCCATTTTTCTTGGTTTCGCTAGGGTGGATGACGGGTTGGGGTGTGTCTCAGGGTGGTGTTTTTAGTGGTTGTGTGGTTTTAGTGGTTTTATAGGTGTACGGCGGGATGTTTCCCGTTCCGGGCCCATGTTTTTACTTCCGTTTCCGTATATTTCCGGTCACCGTACTTTCCGGTAGGCGCACACTGCGGTGTCCGCTGTGATGGGTGGCGGTATTGCACCTAGGGCGCCGTACGGCGGCGGTGTGGGCCGTTTTGGGGTCATTTCCGCCATCGCGGACTTTGCACTTCCGCCATGCCGTGGTGCTCGTGCCCGATGGGTCGGAATGGGCCGCACTTTGCTCCTTCGTGCAATGGCGGAAACGCTATTTACGCTGTGGCGGTCCGGTCAGTCACTTTCCGCCAGGGTCGTAATGAGGGCCAATGTCTATTAAATGATAGCACTGGTAAACTGGAAGAACTGCTAGTGTGGAGGGGGTATTTGACCCGGTTAAAGATATAGTAGGACATGCAACAATATTTGAGCTGTTTCACTGACATTAATGTGGTGGGGAAGGTGCTAGTAGGCAGTATGTATAGTGTGTGACAAGGTCCCAGCCCTTTTAGCCTGAGACCATCACATTGTGTTCACCTGGGTCCCACTTTCGGTTCCCCAGGCAATCAAAGGCCCCTCAAGCCAGAAAGGCCCATTTCCTGGCATGTGCCAGGTCCTTGGATCTGTAGATCTGGATTGTAGCTATGCAGACACCTTTGGGTCTGCAGACCCACTGGTACATTTTAGAAACCTGTGGTAAAAGACAGCACATCCAACAACAGCAAGGAAGGCTTACAATATTAAAAACCCAGAAGAAAGGTAAAACCACTCCTGCATCCCCTTATAGAGGAGGAGCCAAGTGCCCCAGAAGTCCCGCCCCCATTTTGCTTATATGTTGGAAACTGGAAATTGCGACATGCGCAAAGCCAGTAATGGTAACTATACCGCAAAGAGTCCTTGAAACAAGGTATCCATTGAGAAAACCCTATATGATGTATCCACAGAGAAATGACGGTCTTCTTAAGGAAGTTCCGGAAGAAGTGTGAAGATGAATTAAAGAGAAGACTGGTGACGTCACATGAAGCAGAAATGACGCACCCAGAAGAGATGCCAATGAAGAGAGTATATAAACCTTATAGATCCTGATGACGAAGTAAAGAATTGAGTAACATTTCATGTGCGGAATAAAGATTGCACGTGCGGAGAGCACTGAAGAAAATGAAAGCCATTTTACAATTGTACAGATGCTGTAACGGATGATGTAGACTAAGAGATCATAGAAGCTGGCTATACATAGTGAATAGACTGCATATATATATGATACATTACTCACCGTAATAGTATTTCTGATGCTTGTATCTGCTTAGATTCACATGCTGTGCATAGGCCGACATCTAGTGGAAGCTGCAGAGTATTACAGTTTGTTTTTCGAAACTAGAAAATGGGCGTCGACACAGGGCGTGCCAGTAATACTATCCCTAGTGTGACGTCCACTGTACCCATGATCCCACACGCGTGTAGCCCCCTCAGATTGTATTCTTTCTGACATGAGGTAACATGAGGAGTAGCGTGAGTACAGATTATCCAAGCAGATAGATAGAAAGATAAGAATACATGCATCCATGCGCCTTCTCTCAGAGGGGAGGATGGGTGGGCGCATGTGAATCTAAGCAGATACAAGCATCAGAAATACGATTGCGGTGAGTAATGTATCCCTTCTGAGGCTTATGGAATCTGCTTAGATCACATGCTGTGCATAGATTAGCGAGCAGTGTTAGAAGAAGGAGGTGGGATGTGAGAAGGGTCATGAGCAAATAAATGTCTTAAAACCACTTGTCCCACTTGAGTATCTGTCTTGGAATAAGTGTCAATGCAGTAGTGCTGAGTAAAAGTGTGAATAGAGCTCCATGTAGCTGCTTTGCAAATGGTGTCATGGGGTACATTTGCAATGAAAGCCAGAATGGCCCCAGTGCCTCTAGTAGAGTGGGCTCTTGGCGTAAAAGACAGAGTTCATTCAGAAAGGGAGCAACATAGCTGGATACAATTGACTATCCACTTCGAGATGGCGCCTTTAGAGACGCAATCTCCTTCTCTGCCTGTAGCTACGGAGACAAACAGTTGGTCTGTTTTTCTTAGTGGCCTGGTCTTGTCTACGCAGTGTGTAGTTTCACCTCAGCAGAGCTTTTGGGTTCTTGGAAGAAGGCCGGAAGCTCAATGGACTGGTTAACGTGGAATTTAGAAATGAACTTAGATGAGAACCTATGGTGTGTTCGTAGAACCAGTTCATCCTTATGAACAGTAAAGAAAGGATCCTGCACTGACAGAGATGACAGGTAAATGTTCCGTCTGAGTGCCCATGTCCAAGGTTTCTGGGCAAGCCTGGACAGATTTGGCGAACGAGTCCCTCCCTGTTCGTTTATGTAAAACATCGCTGCCATACTTTCTGTACTGACAGGTTCAACAGGTGGGGTTCGAACACTCGAAGCGCTCTGAAGACTGCCAGAAGTTCTAGCAGATTGATATGATTCTTGGCCACTGAGTGAGACCAGAGACCCTGAGCTGTGTGGTGGAGGAGGCGTGCTCCCCACCCTGACAGGGACGCGTCTGTAGTTACTATAGCTTGTATCTCCGGATCGTAAAAGGGTTTCCCCTTTGACAGGTTCTCTCTTGTCCACCAGTGAAGACTTTGTACAAGTGTTGGCGAAACAACCACTAGATCGTCCCACTGACCACTTGCTTGAGACCACTGTTTCGGCAACCATTCCTGCATGGGTCGCATGCGCAGGCGTGCGTGGGGGACCAGGTAAATACATGACGCCAAAATGCCTAGCAAATGCATCGCTTTGCGCACCCTTATCTGGCGACTGGGCTGATATAGAGGAATTTTCAGTAGTATATTCCGAATTCTTTCCTCTGATGGAAAGGCCAACCCCTCTTGAGTGTTTAGGACAGCTCCTAGGAACTGTTTGGAGGTGCTTGGCACCAGGCTTTATTTTTTCTCGATGATAGAGAAACCCAAGTGGAAGAGGAGGTTGATCGTTCTTTGAATGTTTGATCTGCAAATTACTGGGGTCTCCCACGTGATGAGCCAGCCGTCCAGGTAAGGGTACACTGGGATTGCCTCCCTGCGTAGGTGTGCCGCCGCCACTGCCAGTACCTTGGTGAATACCCTTGGAGCCGAGGCTATACCGAAGGGCAGCACCTTGAATTGGTAGTGCTGACTGTCCACCTTGAAGCGCAAGAATCTTCTGTGCGCTGGGAACATGGAAATATGAAAATAGGCATCTTTCATGTCCAATGTTGCCATGTAATCCCCCCTTTTTAGGAGGGGGATTACCTCTTGGAGAGTAGTCATGCGAAATTTTTGGGGCTTGACATACTTTTGCAGGGCGTAAGTCTAATACTGGGCGCATTGTCAAATATTTTTTGGCACAAGGAAGTAAGTTGAATAAATACCCTTGTTTATCTGGTTGCCCGGGACGAGTTCTATCGCGTCCTTTGCTAGAAGATTGACGATCTCGTCGAGGAGGATCTTTTGGTGGTCCAGGGAATGTATTTTTTGTCGTGGAGGGTGGTTTCGGGGGCGCTCAAGCAAATCGATGCAGTATCCTGCGGACAATGTGGACAGCACCCATCTGTCTGATGTGATCCCTTCCCATGCTTGGGTGAAGTTGGAAATGTGCCCCCCTACTGGGGATGCATGAGAAGGGACCCTGAGCGGAACATCACTGCTTTGCGGGAGGCGTACCGCCTCTGCTGGGGCTGCCTCTACCATGGCTCCTTTTGTTTCCTCTGCCGTAACTCTGGGTAGTCTGCTGGTTGTTACCCCATGATGTACCCTGTTCCTGTGCATAATTGGAGCCCCTTTGGGAATTTTGGCCGCGTGGGCGACGAAAATTACTATTCCCTCTTTTATTAGGGGGCTTATTTGTCAATTGTCCCAGGGACGTCAGAGTATCATACTCGTCTTTGGCAGTCTTTAATGTGTCCTCTACCGCTTTGCCAAACAGAAGGTTAGGTTCCACCGGCATGTCAATTAGGGATGCCTGGGTCTCGGGGTTTAAACCCAGTCTGTCTTAACCAAGCATGCCACTTAATGACAGTGCTCTCTGCTATGAGCCGGCCAGCGTTATCTGCAGCGTCAAAGGTTGCCTTAAGGATGCAACCGGACACGGCTCCTTCCTCCGACGCGATCTGGGCCAACTGACCCTTAAGTGGTTCCGGTGCGGAGTCATTGAGGGCAGCTACCTGCTCCCACTGGTGGCAATTGTAACTTGCCAGCAGAGTGGTGGTGTTGGTAATCCTTGCTTGGTAAGCGGAAGTGGAGGCTACCTTCCTTCCCAACCCGTAAATTCTCTTGCTCTCCTTGTCTGGGGGGGCCTCAGATGAGGATAGAGGAGTCCCTGCTCTCTTTCTGCTGTTAGTAATTACCAAGGAGTCGGGCTTCATTTGACCTCTTATGTAAAGTGGGTCTGACTGGGCGGCCCTGAACAATTTCTCGATTCTGGGGTTTACGGCCCTGGTGAGATTAGGAGTGAGAAGGGAAGGATCAATTCTCCGTTGGATGGATTTGAGAATTGGGATGGCTTGAGCAATGGGTCTTTTTTCTCCTACTAGTTCTTCTGCAAAGTCCCTCTCTTCCTGCGCCCCCTGAGTGTCTATGCGGAAGTGCTCTGCAGCTCTAGACAAGACCTCATTTAGGAGGGACTGGTTATATACTGGAGAGTCGGTAACCTGAGGTTCTTTGCTAGCAGGAGAGTCTATCCTGTAGACCTCTGCGACGTCTTCCTCCTCCCCATCCTGGCCCTCGTCATCTCCATAATAATCCACCCCCGTTTGGTATTCCAACATTACTAAATCTGGATCCTATCATACTGTTGAGGATCTTCACCATACTGTAGGTAGGGTTGTATGTAGAAAGGGTATGAAACCAGGCCCTGAGTTGGAGTCTCAAACCAAGGATTCTTACTAGGGGGCTAAGGGTCTCTGGATCCTGAAGGAGTAGCGTTACCTGGGGTATAGCTGAGGAAATGTTCTGGGTTTTTAGAGTAGAAATCAGCCAGGGAAGACATTCTCCTCATAACCCTGTCTATGTCTTCACTGCTTCATTCTTTGGAGCTGGGAATGACGACTTCCTTGGAAGTTTTTTCTTGTATAATGGTTTTGGATTTAGGGGCAGGAACAGGGGTCTTGGATTTTTGTTTATCTGAAGATTTCTGTTTTTCCCTATGTGTCTGTGGTGCAGAAGTAGGTTGTGAAGACTTTTTCTGCTGTTTCCCCCCATCCCCTTGAGAAAAAGAGTGTTTCCCTGATGTTTTCACCTTCACTGAGCTTTTCGACGTCTGGCGTCGAGATTCGGGGGTACTCTCTCTCTCTTTCGAGTGTGCATGTCGGGACTTGGAGGCAGACGCCGAGCAGGCTGCCGGAGCCGACTCCTGGTGTGCGGCCTGGGGGTGGAGGTCAGATTCGTCTTCTGACGAACGTACCTCCGTGACTTGGGGAATCGAGGCACTCTTGGCAACTGTCGATGGTTGCCTTGTGTCATGCGGCGATCTCGACCTGGAACGCCGAGAGGACATCGATTCCATGGACCGCTCTCTTTGTGCCTCTTTCCGAGAGCTCGACACGCGTGTCGAGTCTCGGTTGGACTTAGAGTGTTTATGTGTAGTAGTGGTGTGGGTAGCACTCGTGTCGCCGGGTGTGTTCCCCATAACTGCCCTGCAGGACAATCTTCCGAGGTCGGGGACTTGCGCTTGGGCGTCTTTCAACACCTCTGTGCTCTCGTCGTCCGAAAGTACGGTGTCGCTGCCATCAATGAAGGCACCCTCCGCTCCCATGGCCTCGAGTTGCCTGGTGTGGTGGGCCCAACGTTTGGTCGATTGGTCCTTTAATGTTTTCGCCTTGAACAGGCTACACGCTCTGCAGTTCGCCTCAGGGTGATCCCTCGGCAAGCAGAGGTTACAGGTGGCGTGTTTGTCAACCCAAGAATACTTGCAGTTGCACTTGGGGCAGAATTTAAATGGAGTGCTCTCCATATGCACCTATGGCAGAGGGCTGGTGTGTGTAGGAAATAATAATAAGAGTACAGAGTATGTTTCCACCCCCCACTCTCCCTACTTGCGGGGGCCGAGGCCAGAGGCCGTCCAAGGCCCGGGCCAAGGCCAGAGGCCTTCCGAGGCCTAAAGTCCATCCTGCAGCTCTCGACGGTTGTTTGTTCTTCAGACCGGCATCGATCTTCGATGTCTCGACGTGGGAGTGAAAGAACGGGGAAATTAATATTGATTTTCTGCAAAATGGCCGAAAGCCAGGGAACTCCGTGCAATGCTTCCGACCAGTATGGTGGAATAAAACAATCTGAGGGTCCTACATGCGTGAGGGATCATGGGTACAGTTGGCGTCACACTAGGGATAGTATTACTGGCATGCCCTGTGTCGACGCCCATTTTCGAGTTTAGAAAAACAAACTGTAATACTCCGCAGCTTCCACTAGATGTCGGCCTATGCACATCATGTTATCTAAGCAGATTCCACAACCCTCAGAAATATATATATATATATATATATATATATACATATATGTCTTAGAAAAACAAAAGTTAGCCTAGAAACTGCGCTCTGCCTCATTAATGAGCTGGTGCTGTCGGGCTAGAGCGGGCTAGGCTCTATAAATTCCAAAAACATGTCAGGAAAGGATGCAGGATAACCAGTTTATGTTACCTCCACCTTTAACCATAACTATGCCCAAGCACTCAAGACCAGTTACTGAGTTTAAAAATGTCTTTATTTATCAAAAGTAGTGCACAAATTCATTAAAAAAGCATACAATACAATGTCTGGTCAGACCAGGCATAAAGCAACACTCACCCCAACGGGTGGAAAAACGCCACGCGTTCCGCTCGACTCGCGAGCTTCTTCAGGCTTATAGTTGATTCCAACTAGTGATTTCTCGTTGTTAAATAGCCTCGCTGGCCGAGTGTTAGGCTCCTCCCATTATTTGCTTGCACGTCATGTGATCACCAGTGAGATGTTTACTATGACAGAACTCTATGGTTCAGTATGATGGTAAATCCACCATCTTGAAGTGTGTCATTATTCAATACAGCTTATAAGTATAAGTTGCTAAAAGCTGGTGTATAACGGCCAATTTAGTAGTTAGCCATAACGTGCATACAGCAAACATGGGAGCGGTCCAATCCCCATGCCCAAACGATAATGCAATGCAGCAACTTCATTCCGAGATATAACGCCAGTGCGCTGCTATAATAATCGTTACCTCACCTTGCAAGAAAATAATTTCCTCAGGGTGTGGTAAACAATCCGCATGATGGATTGAGTGCAAAAAAGCGGATGCTGCTGCCCCTTTTAAACCTCAACTGTGCTCGCTCGCACAAAACACAGACTAAATGCAACCCTTTCAGTACATTCCATATCAGCTCACAGTGCTAATTAGTTCTGTAGATTACAGAACTCACCTATTTATGCATGTGCATAACTGGAAAGACAATATATTGTGAGACTAGATACAGTGCATTATGGTCCAAGTGGTCTTAAAATTCATCGGGCTTTTGCAAATGCATGAATGATAAAATAATGCATTGACATGAAGAGAAAGTGCTAGTGCATGTTGTCCTATGTCAAATACTACAGTACTAGTGATTGTACGGTCTCAGTGCATATATAAAGTGCTACTGCAATGTTAAAAATGACCTACAATTATCTTTAGGACCAGTGTCCTGAAAATTCCTGTACCCTGTGCGGCGAGCACGCCGAGGCCTGACAGTCTGATCCCGTATGATCAAAACTATGGACACATAATATTAATCAGCGTCCAATTTGACACATAATATGTCACATCTAATTGATTCATTACTAAAAGATAGAATAATTCATCTTCTAGATGTATAAAGAGAGGTGCATGAAAGCTAGACAAAGGTTTAGAGATTTCTAAAAAATATATACATTGAGCATCTAGTGCAAAGTCATATATAGCATTTTATCTCTAGGTGAGAGAGCTCAGAAAACACATGTGAAATGAGTTGCAGAGAGATCACAGAGATGAAAACAACCAGGAGAAAACGATGTAATGCATCTGGATAACTGAGAAAGCATGATTAATCATATAAGAAGACATATAACTCAGAATCCACATTCAAACCATTGGGTTTTAAGGTGTCAAATTTGCAAATGAGCTTGGCTTCTAACTGACGTAACTTTAATTCTCTATTGCCAAGCCTCTTATGTAATGGTATATGTGCTAATCCTACAAAGCTCATTTCAGATACATTACTATTATGTTTTTCACCAAAATGTACCGCCAGCGGGTATGTTAGGTCTCCATTTTTGATTGCTCTATAGTGTTGCAGGATTCGCAGTTTCAGTGGGCCTATGGTGGATCCTATGTAGTGTAATCCACAGCTGCATGTTATTACGTAGACTACAAATTTAGTAAGGCACGTTATTATTTGCTTATATTTCCACTGTTTCCCGTTAACATTAATTGGAGATTCTTTGGAGACATATTTGCACATCTTACATTTACCACATTTCTTAAAACCCACAGTTTCATGATTCCTAAGAAGCCAGCTTGATTGTATTTCATCAGTTACCACAGTGCTTGGTGCCAAAATATTTTTCAGCGTTGGAGCTCTACGGAAGGTCACACTAGGTTTAGGCTCCAATACTTTGCAGAGATCATTATCAGTTGTTAATATATTCCAATGTTTCTGCATAATTGCTCTAATGTGTTTGGCTTGCTGGTTGTAGCCTGTTATGAATCTTATGGTTTCATTTTTGGGCTTCGGTTTTGGTTTGAATAAATCTCTCCTTGATAGTTTGTCTGCTTTCTCAAAGCATTCTGTCACTGTGTTTTTCGAATATCCTCTGTGCACAAATCTATTACCTATGTTTTTCGATTGTTTTTGGTAATCTGCCTCTTTACTACATGCTCTCTTAGCCCTGAGAAATTCTCCATAAGGTATCGACTTTTTAAGGGCTATAGGGTGGTGGCTACGGGCATGAAGCGTGGAGTTAGAGCTAGTTTCTTTCCTAAACAGCGTAGTTATTCATTCATTCCAATCAATACATAGTGTGACATCTAGAAAAACCAATGCTTTTTTACTCACAGTACTGGTTAATTTTAGGTTAAATGTATTTGTATTGAGGATAGTAATGTACTCCTCTAAATCTTCCTCAGTGCCATCCCATATCAAGAACAAATCATCAATAAATCGATGCCACACCACTATATGCTTAGTAAATTTTTCCAGCTCTTTACTCCACGCAACTGTCGTTTCCCACCACCCCATGTAGAGATTGGCGTAGGTGGGCGCCATGCAAGACCCCATATCTGTACCCTGGGTTTGTCTATATATGGCATCATTGTACAAGAAAAAATTATGCTCCAGGCAGAATTTCAGCATTTCTAACAGCATCTTATTGTGCTGTCGATAACTTACAGATCTGCTGTCCAAAAAATACCGGCATGTGTTCAATCCATGCCGGTGTTGTATAGAAGTGTACAAGGACACAACGTCTAGGGAGACAAGAAAGTAATTGGGCTCCCAGTTAACCTCATTCAGTTTGAGTAAAAGATCTGATGTGTCTCGAATATATGAATTGAGACTTAACACAAATGGCTGAAGAAAATAGTCCAGGAACTTGGAAGTATTTTCCAAAAGACTACCAATTGATGAAACTATAGGACGTCCTGGAGGATCCGTCAAAGTTTTGTGGATCTTTGGATTGAAATAGATCATAGGAGTAATAGGATGCGCGTTTTTGAGGAAATGATATTCATCTTCATTTAGTAGATCTTCTTCACACCAATGAAACAATAATTCATAATATTCATTGTTGGTGATTGCTAGGATCGATGCGTCCGCCGGTTCGTAACATGAAATGTCATCAAGTTGTCGCTTAGCTTCTTTAGAATAGCTGTTGCTATCCATGACAACTATACTGCCTCCCTTATCTGAGGGTCGGATGACTATGTTGCGGTCGTTTTTCAATGTTTCCAGCGCACATATTTGTGTGGGACTAAGATTTTTGAATCCCAATTTTGTTGAATTTGAAAGATTTTTAAGATCTCTCATCACCAGTTTTTCAAAAATATGAATGGGGCTACATTCAATGTTGGGGCAGAAGGTTGATTTGGGCTTGAATTTGCTAAAGCAACTCATGTTAGTGTTTATGCCATATCGTTCTGCCAGCACATTGTCCTCCATTATCTCTGTGTACATGATGCCAGAATTAGGTGTGGAGTCCAGTTCTTGTATGCAGAGTAAGGTGGCTAAATCTTTTTCTGATAAGATGGAGGCAATTTCTGTGTCTAGATCTTTCTTCTTGGTTTGGTGCCCAACTTGAGTTGAGAAATATTTGGTGAGTTTCAGCTTTCGCGTAAATTTGAAAACATCTATTCTGGCAGATGTGTAGTCATAGGCAAAGGTTGGGCTGTATGATAGTCCTAATAAAAGGACTGATGTTTCCATCTGGGTGAGGCTTCTCGCTGAAATGTTAAATATTTTTAGCTGTTTGTGGTTTCGCCCCTCGGTTTCCCCTTCTGTTTGTTCCCAGATCTTGTGGCCCTTCCAATTTGATATTCCTCGTTTTGTCCGACTGCCCCGCCTGGTTGTCCTCTTCCCATTTTTCCTCTTGTTCCTCTTCCTCGACCGGCTGATTGGCCTCGTCCTCTTTTGTCCATTCTGCTGTCCATATGGAGCAATTTGAACTCGTCTAAAAAGTTCAACTTTTTTGTTGATTGAGCTCCATCAGAATCTGAGAGGTCAACTTCTGAGCTGCTAGGATCTTCCACAGAGGCTTTGTCTTGTGCCATTGGGGGATTCTTTTGTTCCATTCTTGCTTTTACTGGCCCATCGAATCTTTTGGCAAATGTGTATATTCTGCCTTGCTCATAGTCCAGCCTGTCTCGTTTAAATTTGAGCTGTTTTCTTGTGCGTAATTCTCCCTCAAATCTTTCCAGATTTTCTTCTAGTCTGGTCATACGCTTCTTGCATTCATCGCCATCTTCTGAGGCAAATAATAGTTCTTCCATGGATTCTATTTCTTTCATAAGTTTAATTCTATCCAATTTAGTGTATTTGATCAGGCTTTCAAGCATTCGGAATGAGCATGTGTTCGTATGGGTTGTCCATTCTTCTATTAGTAGCGGATCCATGTCTTCAAATGTAGGTATGGTTAGAATTCTTAATCCCCTTGGTATCCGCTGTGCTTCCAAGTACATCTGTAAGGTCATAGCCTCCCACCATTTTTAAATCTCCTTTTTCTTAATTCTTTCCAATTTGTCAAGCTTTTGCTGCACCGTTAAACTGGCTGGTAAACTGTTGTCATTGGTAATGCCAGTAGGTGTTTTGTCGTGATCAAACAGGATCAGTGCTGCTGCAATCCGCTTTGCTTCTACCTGGTCTGCCATTAACTTGGATACCACTGTAGATAAGTGATATTCAAGGTGTATGCTATGAGTGTGCACTAAAATCTCAGTAAATCACTGGGTGATAGGATAGAAAATTAAAAGGATGAATGCCTTTTATCCTATTCTGCTCTACACATAGATTTCTGTGGTGGCTATCCCAGGGGGTCTGTAATCTACAGAACTAATTAGCACTGTGAGCTGATATGGAATGTACTGAAAGGGTTGCATTTAGTCTGTGTTTTGTGAGAGCGAGCACGGTTGAGGTTTGAAAGTGGCAGCGGCATCCGCTTTTTTGCACTCAATCCATCATGCGGATTGTTTACCACACCCTGAGGAAATTATTTTCTTGCAAGGTGAGGTAACGATTATTATAGCAGCGCACTGGCGTTATATCTCGGAATGAAGTTGCTGCATTGCATTATCGTTTGGGCATGGGGATTGGACCCCTCCCATGTTTGCTGTATGCACGTTATGGCTAACTACTAAGTTGGCCGTTATACACCAGCTTTTAGCAACTTATACTTATAAGCTGTATTGAATAATGACACACTTCAAGATGGTGGATTTACCATCATACTGAACCATAGAGTTCTGTCATAGTAAACATCTCACTGGTGATCACATGACGTGCAAGCAAATAATGGGAGGAGCCTAACACTCCGCCAGCGAGGCTATTTAACAACGAGAAATCACTAGTTGGAATCAACTATAAGCCTGAAGAAGCTCGCGAGTCTGACCAGACATTGTATTGTATGCTTTTTTAATGAATTTGTGCACTACTTTTGATAAATAAAGACATTTTTAAACTCAGTAACTGGTCTTGAGTGCTTGGGCATAGTTATGGTTAAAGGTGGAGGTAACATAAACTGGTTATCCTGCATCCTTTCCTGACATGTTTTTGGAATATATATATATATATGGGATACATTACTCACCGTAATCGTATTTCTGATGCTTGTATCTGCTTAGATCACATGCTGTGCATAGTGGAAGCTGCGGAGTATTACAGTTTGTTTTTCGAAACTCGAAAATGGGCGTCGACACAGGGCGTGCCAGTAATACTATCCCTAGTGTGACGTCCACTGTACCCAAGATCCCTCACGCGTCTAGGATCCTAAGATTGTATTTTTTCTGACATGAGGTAGCATGAGGAGTAGCGTGAGTACAGATAATCCAAGCAAATAGACAGAAAGGTAAGACTACAAGCAATCATGCGCCTTCTCTCAGAGGGGAGGAAGGGTGGGTCGCATGTGAATCTAAGCAGATACAAGCATCAGAAATACGATTACGGTGAGTAATGTATCCCTTCTGAGGCTTGTGGAATCTGCTTAGATCGCATGCTGTGCATAGATTAGCGAGCAGTACCAGAAGAAGGAGGTGGGATGTGAGAAGGGTCATGAGCAAATAAGTGTCTTAGAACCGCTTGTCCCACTTGTGTATCTGCCTTGGAATGTGTGTCAATGCAGTAATGCTGAGTAAAAGTGTGAATAGAGCTCCAAGTAGCTGCTTTGCAAATGGTGTCAAGGGGTACATTTGCAATGAAAGCCAGAGTGGCCCCAATGCCTCTAGTAGAGTGGGCCCTTGGCGTGAAAGGCAGAGTTTTTTCAGAGAGTGAGTAACACAGCTGGATACAGTTAATAATCCACTTCGAGATGGCACCTTTAGAGACGCGATCCCCCTCTCTGCCTGTAGCTACGGAGACAAACAGTTGATCTGTTTTTCTTAGCGGTCTGGTTTTATTTACATAGTAGAGGACCGCCCTACGCACATCTAGGGTGTGTAGTTTCACCTCAGCCGAGCTTTGCGGGTTTTGGAAGAAAGCCGGAAGCTCGATGGACTGGTTTACATGGAATTTTGATATAAATTTAGGTGAGAACCTAGGGTGTGTGCGTAAAACCAGTTTGTCTTTATGGACAGTAAAGAAGGGATCCTGCACTGACAGAGCCTGAATTTCACTGACCCTTCTTATAGAAGTAATAGCTACTAAGAAGGCCGTTTTATAAGTCAGGTGTTTGAGACTGCTCTTATGCATGGGTTCGAAAGGGGGGCCCATGAGCTTGGCTAGCACCACATTAAGGTCCCACCCTGGTGGTGGGTTTGAAATAAGAGGGTGAAGTCTCTTTACTCCTTCCATGAAGGCTTTAACTACTGGTACTTTCCACCACGAAACCTTGCTATGGGAAGTGGTGTAAGCCGACAGGGCTGCCAGGTGTACTTTCAGTGAGTTAAAAACCAATCCTGCATCTAGCAGGTGAAGCATGTATGTAACAATAGTGGAAGGAGTGCAATCAACTGGGTTGATTTGTCTATTCTGGCACCAGATAACGAACCTCTTCCACTTGTCAAAGTAACAGTGCCTTGTGTTTGGTTTCCTAGATTCCTTTAGGATGTCCATACACCTCTGTGGCAAATTGAGGTGTCCAAACTCTATGACCTCAGGAGCCATGCTGCCAGGTTCATTGAGTTGGGTTGCTGGTGCACTGTTTGACCTTGGTGCTGGGACAGTAGGTTGTACCAGGCTGGAAGTTTGATGGGCTCGCACACCGCCATCCTGCGTAGGTGTGGGAACCACGGTTGTCTTGCCCACATGGGAGCAACTAGGACGAGCGTCATCGATTCCCTGTTCATCTTGTTCACCACTTTCCTGATGAGAGGAGTTGGTGGAAAAGCGTACGCAAACATCCCTGACCAGTTCATTCACAGTGCGTTCCCCTGGGAGTCTGGTTGGGGGAACCTGGATGCAAATCCTGGGCATTGTCTGTTTTCGCTTGTGGCGAATAGGTCTATAGTGGGGAAACCCCACTGAGGGAAGATATCTTCTACGACCTCTCTGTGAAGAACCCATTCGTGTTCCTCTGGAAGGGAGTCTCTGCTCAGAGCATCCGCTAGGGAATTGAGCTCCCCTGGAACATGTTGTGATGACAGGAAGATGTTCCGTCTGAGTGCCCATATCCAGATTTTCTGGGCAAGCTTGGACAGATTTGGCGAGCGAGTCCCTCCTTGCTTGTTCAGGTAGAACATGGTTGTAGTGCTGTCCGTCCGGATTTGCACTGACAGGTTTAGTAGGTGGGGCTCGAACACCTGAAGAGCTCTGAAAACTGACAGAAGCTCTAGCAGGTTGAGTGAGACCAGAGACCCTGAGCTGTGTGGTGGAGATGGTGAGCTCCCCACCCCGTCAGACATGCATCTGTAGTGACTACTGCCTGTACTTTGGGATCGTAAAAGGGTTTCCCCTGTGCGAGATTCTCTCTTGTCCACCAGTGAAGGCTTTGTACCAGTGTTGGCGAAACGACCACTAGATCGTCCCACTGACCACTTGCCTGAGACCACTGTTTCGCCAACCATTCCTGCATGGGACGCATGCGCATGCGCGCGTGGGGGACCAGGTAAATACATGACGCCATCATGCCCAGTAAACGCATTGCTTTGCGTACCGTTATTTGTTGACCGGACTGATAATGCGGAATTTGCAGTAGTATATTCCGAATTCTTTCTTCTGAAGGAAAGGTCAACCCCTCCTGGGTATCCAGGATTGCTCCTAGGAATTGTTTTGAGGTGCTTTGCACCAGGCTTGACTTCTTCTCGTTGATGGAGAAGCCAAACTCGTGGAGGAGGTCGATAGTCCTTTGAATGTTTGTCCTGCAAATTCCTGGGGTTTCCCCCGTTATGAGCCAGTCGTCCAGATAAGGGTACACTGGGATTGCCTGCCTGCGTAGGTGTGCAGCCGCCACCGCCAGTACCTTGGTGAATACCCTTGGTGCTGAAGCTATCCCGAAGGGCAGTACCTTGAATTGGTAGTGTCGACTGTCCACCTTGAAGCGCAAGTACTTTCTGTGCGCTGGGAACATGGAAATATGAAAATAAGCATCTTTCATATCCAAGGTTGCCATGTAATCCCCCTTTTTTAGGAGGGGGATTACCTCTTGTAGCGTGGTCATACGAAATTTTTGGGGCTTGACATACTTGTTGGCAGGCCGTAAGTCCAATACTGGGCGCATTGTCAAGTCTTTCTTTGGCACAAGGAAGTAAGTTGAATAAATACCCTTGTTTACCTGGTGTCCCGGGACGAGTTCTATCGCGTCCTTTTGTAGAAGAATGGCGATCTCCTCGAGGAGAATCTTCTGATGTTCTAAGGAGTGTACTCTTTGTCGTGGAGGATGGTTCCGGGGACGCTGCAGTACCTCTATACAATATCCTGTGGATACGGTTGACAGCACCCATCTGTCTGATGTGATCCCTTCCCAAGCCTGGGTGAAGTTTGAAATGCGTCCCCCTACTGGGGTTGCGTGAGAAGGGACCCTGAACTGAGCGTCACTGCTTTGGTGGAGGCGTGCCGCCTCCCTTGCTGGGGCTGCCTCTGCCTTTACCACAACCTCTCCTATTACCTCTGCCGTAACCCTGGGTAGACTGTTGGTTGTTGTTCCACTGTGTACCCTGCCCCTGTGAAAAGTTAGATCCTCTCTGGGAATTTTGGCCGCGTGGGCGGCGAAAATTACTATTCCCTCTCTGGTTAGGGGGTTTATTGGTTAACTGGCCAAGGGATTTGAGTGTCTCGTATTCGTCCTTGGTATTTTTAAGTGCGTCTTCGACCGCCTTACCAAACAACAGATCGGTTTCCACCGGTTTGTCCAACAATGATGCCTGGGTTTCTGCTTTAAAACCAGACTGCCGTAACCACGCATGTCTCTTGATAACAGTGCCCTCCGCTATCAATCTGCCTGCGTTGTCCGCGGCGCCGAAGGTTGCTTTCAAAATGCAACCAGACACGGCTCTCCCCTCTGCGGAAATCCGAGCTAATTGGCCCTTTAACGGTTCAGGAGCAGAGGCTATGAGTGCCGCGACTTCTTCCCACTGATGGCAGTTGTAGCTGGCTAAAAGGGTGGTGGAGTTAGCAATCCTTGCTTGATAGGCGGACGTTGAGGATACCTTCCTGCCGAAACCGTATAGTTTTTTGCTCTCCTTGTCGGGAGGAGCTTCTGACGAAGACAAGGGTGTCCCAGCCCTCTTACGAGTGTTGGTGACAACTAGGGAGTCTGGCTTCAGATGTCCTCTTATATAGAGAGGGTCAGACTGTGCCGCCCTGAAAAGTTTTTCAACCCTGGGATTGACTGCTCTGGTGAGGTTTGGGTTCACCAGGGACGGATCTATTCTCCGCTGAATGGATTTAAGGATAGGGATGGTCTGGGCAACAGGCCTCCTTTCTCCCACTAACTCTTCTGCGAAGTCCCTTTCCTCCTGGACACCGTGGGTGTCAATGTGGAAATGTTCTGCTGCGCGAGCGAGAACCTCATTTAGGAGGGGTTGGTTATCGACCGGGGAGTCGGTAACCGGGGCTTCGTTCTCTACCGGGGAATCTACTCTGTATGTTTCCGGGTCATCCTCTTCTTCTTCCTGGCCCTCATCATCCCCATAGTAGCCCGTCCCGGTTTGCTCTTCTATCTTACCAAATTCTTGGTCCTCACAAAAGGAAGCCTCTCCTTGATACCGTGAGTATGGTCTTGCGTAAGGTTGTACCTCGAAGGGTTCTGACCTCATCGGAGTTTCAAACCGGGCCTTTTTACTCGGGGGGATAGGATCAGTAGAGCCTGAGGGTGTGGCCCCTTGTGGATCATACGAGAGGAAATGTTCTGGATTTTTATCATAAAAATCAGCCAAAGAAGACATTCTTGACATGACCCTATCTATGTCTTCACTGGACCATTTCTTGGAACTGGGAATGACTCTCTCAGCAAGTCTATGGGATTTCTCTTGAGTAGCTTTGCTGGTTGTGGACCTATCAGCAGACCTGGGCTTGTCTGTCTGTTTAGGGGGGGTGGAGTGTTTCACAGGTGTGGAAGAATTCACAGGTAGTTTCTTCTGCTGTTTTTCCCCCTCCCCGTGCGTAGAAAAATGTTTTCCCTGTCCCTTAGTGGCTCCGGAGTTTTTCGATGCCTGGCGTCGAGGATCGGGAGAGGTGTCCCTGTCCTTCGAGCGTGGGGCCTCGCTGGCTTTAACTGCGGGCTCCGACTCCTGGAGCGCAGCCTGGGGGTGGAAGTCGTCTTCGTCTTCCGACGATCAAACTTCTGTTAGCCTAGGGAGCGAGGCACTCTTGGCAAGAGTGGATGATTGCCTGGAGTCATGCGGCGATCTTGATCGAGAGCGCCCAGAGGACACCGAATCGGACCGTTCTGTCTGTGCCTCTTTCCGAGAACTCAACGTCGTCGAGTCTCGGTTGGACTTAGTGTGTTTAGTGTGTGTAGTATGTGAAGCGCTTGTGTCGCCGGGGGTCTTCCCCATAGCCGCCCTGCCGGACGACCTTCCGAGTTCGGGGACCTGCGCTCGGCTGTCTTTCGATGCCGTAATGCCCTTGCCGTCCGAAAGTATGGCGTCGCTGCCATCGCTGAAGGTGCCCTCCGCTGCCATGGCCGCCTGCCTGGCGTGGTGGGCCCAACGCTTCGTCGAACGGTCCTTAAGTGTCTTAGGTTTAAACCTACTACACGCTCTGCAGTTCGCTTCGGGGTGGTCCCTCGGCAAGCAGAGATTGCACGTGGCGTGCCTGTCGACCCAAGGGTATTTGCGATTGCACTTGGGGCAGAATTGAAAAGGGGTACCCTCCATACGCACCTTGAGGAAGCGGGCTGTTAAGTGTAGGAAATGTATAAGGTGTACCTATATACCAAGAGTGTAGAGTATGTACCACCCCCCACTCTCCCTACTTGCAGGGCCGAGGCCAGCGGCCTTCCAGGCCCGGGCCGAGGCCAGCGGCCTTCCGAGGCCCAAATCCGTCGTGCAGCAGCCGACGGTCGATTTCTTCTCCAGCCGGCGTCGAGTGTCGAAGTTCGACGTTGGGGTGGGGAAGGATGTCAATAGATTATTATTTTAAATTTTAGCAAAAATATGGCTAAGGCCAGGGGACTCCGCAAAATGCTTCCGACCAGTATGGCGGAAAAAAACAATCTGAGGATCCTAGACGCGTGAGGGATCTTGGGTACAGTGGACGTCCCACTAGGGATAGTATTACTGGCACGCCCTGTGTCGACGCCCATTTTCGAGTTTCGAAAAACAAACTGTAATACTCTGCAGCTTCCACTAGATGTCGGCCTATGCACAGCATGTGATCTAAGCAGATTCCACAAGCCTCAGAAATATATATATGTGTGTGTATAGAATCTGGATGTTCCACGATGCATTTTAGCAAACTAGGACCCCATGAATAGAAGGGCTGAAAGTGTGGCGCAGTTGAAGAAAACAGCTGACATCGAAGGAAGATTTGAGAAGGCTTGTCTGGCCCAGTGTCAACAGTTGGGGCTGCCAAGAACCTGGTTATCTATTCGAGAAGATACAATGAACGTGAGAAGCTAGACAAGGTCCTGTTGAGGTGTAATGGAAAAACACTAGAAGTGCCAGGTTTTATTCATTTAATAGTGTTAAATGCGAAGGAGCTCAAAACACGGTCTCCTGTCACATGGTCAGATGAAAATAGACTTTGGGCAAGCTACACGGAGACCAGAAGATAAGGCCGTGCTCACACTCCCTTTTATTCTTAGGCACAGTGATCCTTTACAAGGCAGAGTTCAAAGGACTAATTGAATGGTAGACAGCAGGAGTGATGATGGATGATGGGCTAATTAGGTGGGGAGGCATGGTCAAGTCCAACCCTCCAGCACCTGGGGTACCAGCTTGCATGCTGCTAGTGAGTGGAATATTCCAGAAGGGTACAAGCGTGCCAACCAATTATAGAGGGCCACGTAGCAAAGAGGTTGAAAGCCAATGAGACGCTGTGTATTTGATGACACAGAAGATGACTTGCACTAGGGGTGGACACAGCTGTCCACCTGACCTTAGAGATCCACTCACAGTCCAGTCCCCATAGAAAGTATACCTATATGTTCCCTGTAGACCAACCACAAACCCAAGTAGGTTTTCTTATTTTGCCACGTAGTATGATGTCACCTATGACAAGTTTTTAGTATATAAATGTGTTTTTATGTGAAATTTACTGAGAGCTCGAGTGAACATCCGTTGATGTCCATTGTACTCCCTGTTTTAGATACATGTTAATAAAACAGCTAAAGATTTGCCAACTTCCTGAGTCTGTCTGATTATTGGTTTCTAGAGTACGATAGGAATCCCCATCCATCCCAGACAGCGCTACCTCGTTTAAAGGGCCTACAGGTTCACCCTCACAGATACTCACAGGATCATAGGAAGCATGCATGTTGCAAAGGCAGGCAGGCAACCATTTTCTAATCTTAGCATCAAAGGAGCATCCAAAAAGGCCATTGTCCTACATATGGTCTTCCTCCAGCCAACTGGTAGACCACAAGACACTGAGCACATTGCCCAATCAGGAGGCAAATCATCCTGTCCAGCCCAGGTACAACCAATGTTTCAAAGTACCAACAAAAGGGAGGCAGGGGCCTTCCCTTGAAAAACAGCCAGCCCAGGCAGTAATTGTCAGTCCCTGGGAGAGCTGGAAGGAGCAGGGCAGCTGACACTGGAAGATTCCAAGTGTGGAGACATGGAAAATGCAGAGTCTTAAGGTGGACACTTGGAGAGAGGTACTGTTGTGTGGTAAGGTGATAACATTTTAGCCTGCTGATGGTCAAGGGTGCTGCTGTTTTGGGGTTGTAATATTGTTTCCCGCGTTGTTTCCTTCTGTTTCTGGTGGCCACGCCCCCTCAGCACCAGAGGTGGGAACAAAAGCAGCTTGCTCAGCCCTTGCCGACGAAGCCCGCTGCCGGTCAAGGATGCTACCGTTTTGTGGCTGCAACATTTTTTCCCGCATTGTTTCCTTCTGTTTCTGGTGGCCATGCCCACTTAGCACCGGAGCCGGGAGCAACGGAAACGTACTCAGCCCTTGCCGGCGAAGACCGCTGCCGGTCAAGGGTGCTGCTGTTTTGGGCTGTTTGGAGGCATTTAGAGGCCATGAGTGATCAAGGGAATAACTGACAGCACACGCTCTGCTCTGACGGCATGTGGGGGAGCTTGAGCCTAAGGAGGAAGGAGAGAAAAACGGTATGTCAGTGCTACCTGCTGGTTGTTGCTGTTGGTTGTCTTCATGACCATCAGTCTGGCTTCAGAGCTGCCAGAAGCACGGAAACTGCTCTCCTGAACATCCGTGAAGACCTGCTCTCCAACCTTGACTCTAACACCCCCTGTGTCCTCATCTTGCTTGATCTTTCTTCTGCCTTTGACACTGTCAACCATGCCATCCTGCTTAATTGTCTCCGTGTTAATCTAGGGATCACCGGTCAGGCCCTGGAGTGGCTGACTTCCTTCCTCTCCGACCGACCCTCCCAGGTCCAACTTGGATCCTTCCTCTCTGCTATCTTCTTCTCTACCTGTGGTGTCCCCCAGTGGTCTAACCTCTCTCCCTGGCTGTTCAACCAATACCTGGCACTCCTTGCCCACCGCATTGCCGCTCTCTGCCCCAACTTTCAGTGCTATGCGGATGACACTCAGCTAATTTTCAGGCTACCTTCGGCCACCTCTTCTCCATCCCTCATCTCTGACTGTCTGTCTTCTATCCAGGAGTGGTGCACCGCCAATGACCTCTGCCTTAATGCCAGTAAGACTGAGATTCTCCTCATCGGCACACCCACTCCCTCCTTCCCTGTAGCTCTCTGGCCGGCCTCTCTTGGCCCACTCCCGCTCCCACCTGCAAGGCTAAAAACCTTGGGGTCATCTTCGACTCCACACTCTCTTTCTCGCCTCACATCTCTGACCTCTCTAAGAAGTCACACTACCAGCTGCACCTCCTCAGAGGTATTCTTCCTTTCCTCTCCTTCCACCAGAAGGTCACTGTCTCTAGAGCACTGGTTCTCTCTAAGCTGGACTATTGCAACAGCCTCCTTCTAGATCTGCCTGCTTCCACTCTACGCCCTCTGCAACTTCCAGAACAGGACTGCAAGACTTGTCCTTGGCCTCAAGCCCAGGGATCGTATCTCTCCAGGACTGAAATCTCTGCACTGGCTCCCGGTGGCTGCGAGGATTAAGTTCAAAACCCTCTGCATCGTCCACAAGGCCTTCTGGGGTCTGGGGCCTCAATACCTTCAACTCTCTCTTCTTAGATACCTTCCCTCCTGAGCTCTTCGCTCATCCGCCTCCAACTCCCTCAGGGTCAGTCGCTTCTCCAAGCAACAAGTTGGTGGCAGATCTCGCTCTTCGGCTGGGGCCTCCCTCTGGAACAGCCTCCCTGAAACTTGAGGAGAACCACCTGCGGTTCCGGAAGCACCTGAAAACCCTCCTCTTTGCTTCTGCTTTCTCTCCCCCTCTCCCCTGCTAATGTCCTGGCTGTTACTGAAACAGCACTGGTTACCTGGCCACCCATCTTATCTTGGGCCCTAGCCTTGCCAGTTGCACGCCTGCACTGCCACGCTGGCAACCCTTGCACCTGTGGACTGTTTTCTGTATCCCGACAGTCCCCCCACTAACACTTATTTTCTGCACTCACCCTGCACTTGCCACCTGCTGGCCGTTTATTTATCTTGTTGTTCTATTATCCCATGCACTGCACTTTCCCCCCTCCCCCTTCCTTTGCACTTGCGCGATCTGAATGACACTTGGCCTAGTAAGATCGTTGTCTGTCTTCCCTCTGTTCCCCCTCCCTTGCCTCGTCGCGCTTTGAAACACGTGTGTATAGGCGCTTTATAAATGCCACATCATATCATATCATATCATACCGTGATTCTTATAAGAACTGCAACAAGGGCTGTGAGGAGTGTGACTACAAATGCTGGGAGACTGTTTTAAAAAAAAAAAACGTTATTAGCTTGCTGACTGTACCAAGTTTAAAGGACAAACTGATTCTTTGAGGAACAGTTCCTATTGTATCGGGCCAACGTTTTCCTGCCTAGAGCGGCTGCTCTTCGTAGTCTGCTGGCCTGCTGGATTAAGCATGTGGGGGGCAGAGGGTACGGATGCCTTGTAGTCCACGGGTATTATTATTTTTTTTGTGTGTCCAATTGGAACTTCTTGAACTTCTGGTAGTACCTGGTGTGTCTCGTATAAGATAGGAGGTGGACCAACATGGCAGATACTGGCGACTTGTGCAGACCCAAAGATCCTGCACTTTTTTGTTGCAGAGTTACCGCTTTGGATAAAAGTATCACAAAAAAAACCATGAACAAGTGACCCTTAGAGTTTAAGAAGAACTGTTTGAAGAGTGCTTGGACTTTATCTTGGTTTACTGCTGGAATTTGTTGGCAAAATTGACTGAAAGGTAGCATTGTTTGATTTTGGGCTGTAACAGAGGATTGGGAAGAGGAGTCGGGCTCTGGCAGTCTCTTGAGTCAGCTAGGCATGCCATTTAATAACTATGCTACATATGTATATTACCTGTTTTAGAGTCTGAGGCTGAATACCATTGAGTACTATTGAGTTGTGCATTACTCAGCCCTGTAGAAATATGTCTAAGAGGAAGGCAACCCCCTCCACTTCTCCAGAAGCAAGGCAAAGGAAGATTTCAAAAATGTTTAAGCCTATTAACAAATTTAATAACCTCATATTTGAGATCAAGGGACTACTAAGTGACATCAATGGTCCCAAAGACAAGGAGTGCATGGTCGACAAGAGGGGGGCCAGTAAGGGGGGAGCTGCGGCATCCAACTGTGTAATGTCTGAGGTGAACTGTGACCAACTTCTGATTGAGTTAGGGGAAACTGAAGTTGTGCCTTTCGGTGCAGCTAGAGTGGATGGTGCCACTGCCTGGGCTGCGAAACGACCAAAGGACCCCCTGATCCCCAATGAAGTTGGTAAGAAACTTTGGCAAGTCTGGGGGAAGAATTGTGTGCTGCCTGTCAATAGTAGGGGTGGAGGAGAGTACTCCTATGGATGATAACTTTATTATTGAATGCCACTCATTGGGAGGGCCAGAATGCCCTTTAGCGAATGCTAATTTGGGCCTAGAGGCCGTGGACACTGCTGAAAATAATGGCATAAATGAAGGTGAAAATCTATGCTTTAATACAAATACTATAGAACGAATTGTGGTTAGTACAATGGTTCCTCTGAGTAATAGATTTTCAGCATTGATAGATAAGGAGCCAAGGGGAAAAAAGTCTAGATCCAAGCTAAAGGAAGCTACATAAAAGGAAAGGTATTATTGCTAAAAAGAGAGGGACAAACGGCAAACTAGTGGTAGGTGAAAATAGAAGACATGACCTAGGAGTGCAAACAACTGCTGATTATCTATACCTTTTTGGCACTGAGATTAGGGATTTGTTGATAGAGATTAGATCTTTGGTTGCTGATAAACTGGGAAGCTGCTTGCATGATTTAGTGGAGGAAATTAGACAATGAAAAGCTAATATTCCCTCAACCCAAGCGTTAACAAAGAATAATAATGAGCATCAAAGGGCTCGGGGAGATGCCCCTGCTACTGCCAGGGCCCAGCATGTCACCCAGCACAAGAGTGACAATGTATCTACGATGTTGATAGGTAATAAGGGTTTGCCAAGGGAATGCTGAAATTGTGAATTAGTAAATAAGCGGCAAAATGTGACATTTAATCTGATCCAAGATTCAAATCACACGAAAATACAACGGCCCAGTGGTCCCAGCCCGTTGGGTGTTTTTGGGGCAAAAGAAGGGCACATTAACAAAAACATTTTCTGTGTGAAACCATCAGTGGACAGATTTAAAGAATGTTTGATAAGACCTCCCTTTGTTACAATGCTTAATGTTCCAAAACCCTCACAGAAATCATTTGAGGATGAGGACTCACTGAAGAACTAGTGCATTTATTGGATCAGGAATGTTAAAGCCTGCTTATCTATCATAAGATCGGATATAGTTAGATGCACCCGAACTTTGAGGCCTGATATCATTACCGATTCTATTCAGATATTATTTCGGTCATAGCATATGGCTGACAGAATCCTGGCCATAGACTCTAGGACTCGCCCGCCTATGGGTACTCACATTTTTATCAATCCTCATGCCCCTATATATTGTACCTAGAAAAAAGCAGCAACTCCATTTCCTTGTCAATAAGCCCAGCTTCATGCTTGTGGTGCTACTTCGCCCGATTTGGATGAAGTGGACTGACTGGGCCAGGAAAATATGAGCCAACTCTTAGACAAGAACTGTCATATTCTGTCATGGAACATAGCTGGGCACAGTAAAAGTCTTGAAGAGCCTTGTTGGTGTGATTTTATGAGGATATCCCATGTGATCCTCTTGCAGCAAAACTGGCTTCTGGAACCTTTGGGTTTCCATGGATATCAAGTTTTTCAAATCAATGCAACCAAGGGTTCCAGGGGAAGACCAATGGGTAGTTTAGTAGTGCTACTGAAGGTCACACTTAACTAGCAAGTTATTAACACCCCAACTGGCAGGGGCATCATTTCACCAAAATGCCAGTGGCAGCGGAAGTGACATCACACGACCCTTGACCCTTAATGCAATCACAGGAAGTGATGCCATTTGACCTTACCCTAAAGTGGCATCACGGCAAGCAATGGAACACAACCTTTCACCCCTTGACAAAACAGGAAGTGATATCACATAGCATTGTTTCTAAGTACACTACGAAAAATATGGTTACGATATCACTGTAAAGTGGCATACATGTATATAAGACTGGATCACCATGTGCATCATTAATATCAGCGCATAGAGGTCCATATTGCAAATGTCCAAGGCCTTACGTAACAAAAATACATACAATATTACCCAACCTGTGTTGGTACTCATTTATACACCTCAGCATGATGAAAGGCTGAGTTGACCTTGCCGAGAGTCAAACCTGCAACCTGCATGTCACAAACACATTGCAGCAGTGACCACTCAGCCCACTGAGCTATCTTCCCGGCTATAGCTATCAGAAAACCAGCCACTCCAGAAACAAAGAGCCACATGCTGCAGGCCACAGCCCGGGAGCCTCAATTTAATTTAAAATAAAAAGGTTTTTTACATTTTTCTTTTTTTTACGGGGAGCAAGGGAGATCACGGGGGTAGCAAGGGAGACCTCAGGGGTTACATGTGCGACCCCTAAATGACGTCCCTGCCAACTGGTTTAGTTGACCTGCAACACCTTTATGTACATATTGGTATGGATTTGGTTTTTCAACTTCTATAATAAGCCATCAGGAGTTGGGAGCCTAGCAGTAGTGGAAAGGATCCAAGAGATGATGCACTCGAGGTTAGGATCTGGCTCCTCAAAGCCGTGTGTTATAATGGCAGGGGACCTGAATGTGCAACTCAAACCTATAAGGGAGTTGGTGGGGGTATGGGAAGACCAAGATATTGCTTGGAATAGCCCTACCCTGAAAGCAGAGGGCTCCAAGAGGACACACCATCACACTATCGATACAGCTCGTATACTTTATCATTTGGAAATGAGAGCCTGTAACGGCCGTCTCCCGGAAGACCAACCTGCAAAGTTAACTTTTAAAGGGCATAATGGTACCAGTATAATTGATTACATGATCAATTTGATTGTATTGCAACACTGATCCTTGCCTCTTGTGGTCATTTTCAATGTTATCTAAGTCTAGCTTTGCGTTTTAAATTCTTTTGTGTATCATAGTGTTGTGTATCTCTTTTAGCCTCCTCCCCTTTTACAACCAAGTCCGAGTTAAAGCAGAGCTATTAGAAGCCAAGTGCGCGCACTTCCCCGTTAGGAACTAAAGTTCCCTGCTCACTTTATAGTCCTTTCCTGCGTATTTAACTAGATCACAGGCGCGACCGCGCCTTGTGCAAACAGGCTGGTTTTGTGCCGGTTTGGTCCGGTACCGGTCTGTGCGACGTGTGGCCTTTTCAGGTCTACCAGACCCATTCACGCTGTAAGTACTCCTTTACTTTAATTGGCATAAGTTAGCATGTTGCGTTCCGATCTAGTTGTGCGCATTCAGAGCAACCAGAAAGCAAGATTAGCAGTACTATGCAGTGATAATCTTCACATAAGCCACCCACATATGCCGCCCAGGGAAACACCCTCCTATATCAATGGTGTTCCTCAATGCTCCTATAATCAAACTTCCGATTTGAATAATGCTACTGTGCTATCCGTTACTTCTTCCTCTGGTGTACATCCTATGAATAATTGCTAGTGCTTCCCTTAATTTGCTGCATAATGTTCCTACAGAGACTCCTGCCACTCGGACTCCTGCTTCCTTGTTAAAGTTCACCTTTATCAACACGCTCGATCGCATGGAGTGGAGGTTGAGGACTTTCTCATGGTATCCTGCCCAGACTTTTTTTGCCATTACTGAATCCTGGCTAAATGAAGCCATCTTAACTGATGCCATTCTTGCTGTCCCTGATCATTATCATCTTTTCTGTGCTGATCGAAAAGACAGACGTGGGGGTGCGGTGGCCTTATTTGAAAAAAATACACTACATTGTCACCAGGTTCCTCATGAGGCCCTGGATGATTGTGAAAGCTTGATAGTGAAATTAAATGTTTCCCATAACACCTCCATCTCTGTTGTCGTCATCTATCACCCCCGTAGGGCGCTTTCCTTTTTTGAAGAACAGTTCATCAGTACTGTTGGCGTACTTACCCCTCCTCATCTACCTTGGTTACCTATAAAGGTTTAATCAAGCAAAATAAAGTAGCCATTGTAGAGGCTAAATCTGCTGCCTACAATGATAGGATCCTCCAAGCCAAGTTTAGTTCCAAAGAACTTTTTTCCATTCTTATTGAATTTAAGAGTAGACCCTTCTTAGTTCCTGGCCCAGTTAAAAAACCATGACTGGTGTCATTCCATTCATAATGCTTTTACTAATAAGGTTACATGCCACCAAAATGCCATTCAATTGTCAAGGAGCTCACTCGACCCTATCAAAGAGCCGCCTGTGGTCCCTGGTGAACCAGTTCCTCCTATCACCCCTGAGTCGCCCATCTTTGCATTTTCCCCATGTACTGAGACCTTCATCCCTCAGGTGGTCTATCACATGAAGCCCACCTTATGTCTGGAAGGACGTCTGTCCATCTAACCTTTTTATCAAGTGCATTGACGTACTCTGTCCTTGGGTCACCAAACTTGTTAATCTTTCCTTCTCAGAAGGATCTGTTCCGTCACTTCTTAAGGAGGCTTGGATTACTCCCCTCCTGAAGAAGAACAATATTGACCCCCTTTGTGACAGATAGATATCGCCCCATCACAAACGTTCCATTTCTCCTTAAAGTCCTGGATAAGGTGGCCTAAACACAATTCCAGTGTTTCTGGAGCAAAATAAAATGTTGGGGACTTACCAGTCTGGTTTTACAGCCTGTCATGGTACAGAGACAGCCTTACCTGACCTCAAAGCCAATTTGCTTAACATCGTGGATCATGGCCAACCTGCAATCTTAATGCTTTTAGATCTCTCTTCTGCCTTTGATCTTGTCGACCATGCTATACTGGTGGAACGACTATAATCTCTAGTTGGCTGTTCCAGTTTGGCATCCTCATGGGTTTCTCCCTTTCTGGGGCCACGACTTGCTAGAGTTGCCAGCGGGGATGTCCACTCCGGGCCTTCTCCTATCACTTGTGGGGTGCCCCAGGGGTCCTGCATCTCACCGTCTCTTTTTAATGTCTACATTATTCCCCTCCGAACATTGCTGGATGAACTAGGTGTCCATTATACTAATCATGCTGATGACACTCAGGTTGTCAGGAAACTTTCTGGACAATATGCCACGGATTTAGTCAACCTCAATAAGATTTATACTGCCATCCATGAATGGATGGCTATCAATTCGCTGGCATTAAATACAACAAAATCTGAACTGCTTACTGTGGCCACTGCGCCTAAACTCAAAACCCTAACCCCGCAGTATGCAAGCTTTACCATTCTTAATGCCATCATACCTGTGGCAAAAAAGGTGAAAACCCTTGCTGTTACCTTTGACTCTAAGCTAACCATGAAGCAGCATGCAACGCAGATCTGGAGCCTTGTTAACAAGCTGCTTGGTAATATCTGACCTTTGCATCGCATGAGAACGCTGCCATTCTTGCCACTGCCCTTATAAACTGGTGCTTAGATTACTGCAACAGTCTCTTGAGTGGCTGTTCTCAGACTATGTTGTTCTCCCTCCAGGTGACTCAGAATAGCGCAGTTAATACAAATAAATAATGGTCACAGCCAAAGACTGGCACAGAGTGAGTAAATGTATGATTTTGGAAAGGAGCGAAAGTGATCAATCAATCCTCTGCGTGTTGTCTTTCAGATATGTTCAGGTGCTTACCAACTCCAGCTGCAAAAAGTGCAGAAATGATCGCTCTAGTAGGCCACTCGCGGAAATCAGTAATGTGGTCCAGGGTGTTGGAACAAGACCTTAAGCACTCCGTATATAATGCAATCCTTGGTAACATTGAAACTATCTGTGCAGATACTATTCAAAATTCTACCCTACTAACTGAATTCAATTGTCTAATCGTGAATATGATTCCATTTGTAACTTGTATTCCATCTGAAGTGAAAAAGCATGCTAATGTTAAATCCAAATGGTATGCAAAAGACAGCAGGATAGCAAAACGTAAGATAGTGGCTCGCTTAAATATTTCTGGGGTTGTAGACAAAACCCTGCTTCTGGAGGTAAGATACGATTATAAGGCCCTGTTGGTAAAAAAGAAAAAGGAGTTTGCATTGCTGAGATGGGAGGCCCTTTTGCTAGCATATAAAAATAGTGGCCATGTTTCTTATTGGAAGCTGATAGCTGGTAATGAGGTAAACGGGTATACAGAGTGTCATTGCTGTATTATGGGTGATGTTTGGAGCCAGCACTTCCAAAAATGGTATGATGGTGATACTAGGGATGTTAATTGCTTTGTGACACAGGCTCTACCCTTTATTCAAGAATATGAGAATATGGAGGGGAGGCCTTGTGTTTCAATGTTGAGATCTGGCGGGTAATTGACAGCCAACAGAATGGTAAAGCCTCTGGACCAGATCAAATTCCTGGTGACCTTTATAAGGACGAAATAGGGATCTGGAGTCTGGTACTGTGTAAAATCTTTCATGCCTTTATGGTTATGGGTGTTGTACCTACTTCCTAGCGAGATGTAGTTATTGTCCCAATCTATAAGAAAGGCAGGAGGGATACACTGGCTAACTACAACCCGATCACACTCCTTGAGAGTGTGGGCAAAATCTTTGCAAAAGCTGTTTTGTTCCATCTCCAGTTCTGGGCTGACCAAAAGGAAATTATTAGTGCCCCCAGGCGGGATTCCACACGCAAAGGAGGACGGTTGACCAAAGTTTTTGATTGCACCTGCTAGTCCAGAAATCCACTGCATTATTCAAGATGAAGTTCTTGGCAGTGTTTGTGGATTTAAGCACTGAATTTGACAGTGTTTCAAGGGTTATTATTTGGAAGATTATGGAGAAAAGAGGAGTTCCCCCCCAACTGCTGAGTGCTGTCCAAATACTGTATTCTGAAATTAGGGAAACTGCGAGATGGACTGTCAGGTGAGCAAACAGCCCCTTTTAAAGTTCGAAGGGGGGTAAGACAAGGCTGTGCTCTTGCCCCCCCCGTTCTATTCAAATTGTGCATCAAAAACATGGTAGAGGGGTGATTTTGCCTGCCCTTGAACTCTATAGTAAGCAGGCTGTTGCTGCCTCTACCTTTGGTGCTGAAATGTGGGCCCGTTGCTCTTTGAGAACATCTAAAAGAATTGAGAATGGCTTCTTAAAGACTGCTTTTGCTACCCATAAGCACTCCATCTGCCTTGGTACACCTTGAGTTGGATCTAAACCCGATTGCACAGTTACTTGCCTTAAAACCTGTATTCTATTGGTTGAGACTGTGTAGTAATGAGGATTTGGACAAGTATTGTAATCCACTGATACATTTTATGGGCTTGGATGGGGGTCGTCCATTCTGGCTCGCACATGTAAAGAAAAAGTTCACTGTATAGAATTTGTCGGTAATTTCCAGAAAAATTCAGAAAAACAAATTAATTAAGACTAAGAAATCTGTATCATCAGGGAGAAATTAACTGATCATACAAGCTGCAAGGAAGCTCGCCCTGGGTACGTATTACCTGAGTGGGAATATAACCCTTGGGTTTGAACATTACTTGGATTATATCCATCCTCCGTACAAGAGAGTTGGATCTAAACCCGATTAGATTTTGGATCTAAACCCCATTAGATTTAGGCTGGGAACACTCAAACTTGCATTTTTCTGCAAGTCATGGAACCTGGGCAGTACAGATCCTCCCTCCTCTGTGGAATGGGGACGGAAACAACGGCCCATTTTCTGCTCATTGGCCCAAAATTCAGGGCTTAGGGGCGTTGTTATTTAAGACCTCTTTTTAAAGATGGCAGCATGCGGCTGATGTCTGAAGCTTTAAAGGGGAAGTTCACTCAAAAATGTTATTGTCTCAAAAGAAGGGCCATAATAAAAAATATATATAAAAATATTTTTAAAGAAAGTTACTATGTACAATTTTGAGCAAAGGAGGCTCAAAGTCAAACATTTCAAGCAATAGGAGGCATCGATTTTGTGAAATGAATGAGCCTCCTGTGCTTGTGTGAAACTCTGCTCTCGCTGCAATAATGAAGCAAAACCCCCCTACTGGGAGATTTTGCTTATTAGAGCGAGGGAGCACAGAATGCTGTCAAGCTCCTTCCTGCCCTGTGCGGTTGGTGAGTGCTTCTTTTTGCTTTTTTTCCTGCTATCCCATAATCCCCTGAGCTGGGGGAGTCAGGGAAACTTAAATAATAAATACAACCGCGTTGTATTTATGATTACTGTGGCTTTGCTTTTAAGTCTCCCGGGCTCCCCTGGCTTGGGGGATCCCGGGAGACTTAACAAGAATGTACCAGCAATTATAAATGCAATGTTGTTGTATATAGGATTGCCATGGCTTTCGTTTCAAGTCTCCTGAGCTCTCCCGAGCTGAGGAGGCTGGGAGACTTAAAGCAAAAGTCCAGGCAATTATAAATACAACTTTCTTTCTATGTCTCCTGGGCTCCCCCGGCTTGGGGAGCCCGAGAGACTTAAAAAGAATGTACCGGCAATTATTAATACAACTTCATTGTATTTATGATTGCAGGGGCTTTCATTTCAAGTCTTCCGGGCTCCCCCGAGTTGGGGGAGTTCAGGAGACTTAATGCATTGTATTTATAATTGGGGTACATTCTTTTTAAGTCTCCAAAGGTCCCCCGGGAGCCCGGGAGACTTAAAAAGAATGTACCAGCAATTATAAATACAATGTTGTTGTATTTATGATTGCTGTGGCTTTCGTTCCAAGTCTCCCACGGTCCCCTGAGCCGAAGGGAGCCTGGGAGACTTGAAACAAAAGCCACGGCAATCATAAATACAACAATGTTGTATTTATGATTGCCGCGGCTTTCGTTTGAAGTCTCCCGAGCTCTGCCGAGTCGGGAGAATTAAAAAGAATGTACCAGCAATTATAAATATGGATTAATTGTATTTATTATTGCAGGGGCTTTTGTTTCAAGTCTTCTGGGCTTCCGTCGGGGAGCCCGGGAGACTTATATACAAAAGTGTTGTTTCAAGTCTCCCGAGCTTGTTGTATTTATGATTGCCGTGGCTTTCGTTTGAAGTCTGCCGCGCTCCCCCAAGCCGGGGGAGCCCGGGAGACTTAAAAAGAAAGTCCAGCAATTATGAATACTTCGCCGGCCACCGACAGAGTATTCATAATTGCTGGAACTTTAGTTTTCAGTTTCCCATGCTCCCGTGTATTTATAATTGTTGTGCCTTTCATTTAGCATTTTCTGTGCTTCCATGGGCTTGGGGAGCATAGAAATTCTTAAAACGAAAGTACTGATGCGGCCTCCTCTCTTCATGGTAAGTTCTGCTCTCTGGCAGCAGTAAGCAAAAGCTCCCAGTAGGGGGCTTTTGCTTGATTATTGCCGCCAGAGCAGAGCTTAACATGAACAGAGGAGGCTGCTTCATTTCACAAAATGGATGCCCCATGTCAAAACTTTCAGCCTCATTTGCAAATTTACATAGGAACTTTCTTTAAAAATAGTTTTAATTTATATTTTTCATTATGGCCCATCTTTAGAGACAATACAATTTTTGAGTGAACTTCCCCTTTAACACTTTGTAAAAGTTCTTCAGAGCAATATTTTGTGTTTACTGTGTGTCGTTAGACTTATAGGGCCTGGCTGTTAAGAATTAAATTAATAGAGAGAATGGAGGGAAATGTAATTTTAAAAGCCTTATCATAAGAAAGGCATCATTAAATTAAGGATGTCTATTAACTACAGATTACCCTAGTTAATGAGCTTGCTCTCATCTTAATACAGATGACTATTTGTCTACTATTTTTAAGGTTTTTTTTATTGTGTGGTGCAGTATTTTAAAATTGTATCCCAATATCTCATGTATTCCTGATGGTGTCCCGATGATGTTTTAACTATGTATTTGATTTGTGCTGTATTCCAACTTCTTTTTATTGAAATTGTATTGTATACCTCTTTCATGGATTTTAGCTAAAATAAAGATGAAATTGAATTGAATTGATAACATTTTATTTATCTAATCTTGTGAACCTCTGATGCAACAAGCTAATGTCATGCTGTCATCCAATACCTAATACGAACCTAATATGAAAATATACATAGAAACTTACACTTGTTACATATGAGACAAAAGGGTTAAACATACATTTGCATGTTCAATTCATAATCTACAGGACTATAGCACTAAGAAGTGTTAAACACTATACATTATACAGAACTACAACACAGAGAAATGTTCATCCACTCATTCATGACACTGGCTCAGAACACAATGTCTGCTGCCTGAATAGCAAAACAATGCTGCTCGTTCTTGATTGTTTTCACTTTGCAAAGAGATTTTTTAAATTCAGAATGAGCACAAGATTGAAACGCAAAAGCTCTGATTAAAACATTAGTTTGGAATTACGCCAATATACATGTCATAATTAGCAAGGTGTTTGTTTAAACCTAGTCTTGGGGATGGCATATGTGATTAAACCATGTGACCAAGCAAGATGACACACACAGAGGAGAATATTGTTTGATCTTAGAAAGTAGTGAGATAATATAAACACCTTGCTAAAATTACAAAATCTAACAAAAGTAGTCATTAGGATGAGCATTTAAAGGGGTAGTTCGGTCAGATATTGTATTGGCCCAATCGATCGAGCATTTATTTTAGATCTGACATCGATCGTTCTTAAAAAAATGTCCAATGCAACTTACCCGAGTTTTTCTCCCTTTAACACATGCGAAAACAACTGTTCTGGTACTGCCATCTTTTGCTAATCTTATCTGGTGATCCATCGCCCTAAATTCAAGTGCCCCCGTGGCCCTAATTCAGATCATCCGCCCCTAATGCCGACATCAATAGATGCTCACAATGAGCTCCACCTATTTAAATGATTTTAGTGGGCAGTGTTGCCAAACGTACCCTGTCATCACCAAAGTTATAAGTTATCTAACGTAGAACCAGGAACATAAACACACACATCCACAACAGATGCAAAACTTTTGTTTCTTTTCACAAAAATGATAAAAACAGTTTATTTTGAATAAAACAGCAATAGTTATGAGCATAAAAAGTACTTTTAATTTTGGCATAATGCTGAAAAAATGTCATTAAGTCCACGAAAACATTGGTAACGTTTTCCAATAGAGGTTAGAGCTAGCAAACATTGCATGGTTTTAATTTTTTGTTTAACTGTGAATGGTGATCTTATAATGCTGATTCTATTAATCGATCGATTAATGACGTCTTTGCATTCTTCACAAAAAGTTATTATCTTCCATCACCGAATTCTGATCGACGCACATGGCATTCCATTACAGAGAAGAAATGAGTGGTTTAAATTTCAAATGCAACAATTTCGCATCTGCACGTTTTCAGAACCTATAGGCTGCCATGTTGCTCCTTATTACTGCAACCGCAAAAGGACAGATTGGTGACTGGCGATGATTCCATATAATGGTTATCACAGATGCGTTGTTGATGATTATTTTCCAATTACGGTTTAAGAAGCCGTCAACTGGTAAAGTGTACCCATGACAGGCACAAATCGGTATAATAGAACTATGTTAAATCGAGAATGCAAAAATATATTTCAGTACCCAATTTATAATTGTACATACACAGTACATATTTATGTTAACTATGAATTTAAGTTACAGTTAACACGTACAATGTCTATTATTTGCATCAAATTGAAAATTCATTTATCACAATGTTAATCATGTAGCATACAGCACACTGGCCTTCCTCATTTGCATAAATATTATTTAAAACTTTGCTTACATTGGGCTTCATCACGAGTTGGGCGGTAGCCCTTAAATGCAGCGGTAACGCTATTACTGCCGCATTTAAGGTTCCGCCCATTCTCGAGTTGGGCGGAAAGTTGGAGTTTTATCAATGCCCGAAAAAAAGCCAAATTAATAGTTTGGGGCAGTTTTTTGGACCAAAGTGGGCAACTTCTTTTCTGAAATAAACAGAATTTGAATACACATCAGGAAAACAGGCTTTTGCATCTTGAGCCCAATACAACGACTTCAGCAATTCTGTCAATTGCTTAAATAATTTCACTGTTGGGACTATGCAACCTATTTCAACAGGACTCTATGCACCTAGTACCCAACACCTGATAAGTATGTATTGCTGTTAGCTAAGTAGCTATTCACTCGCCCACCATCAATGTGGATTAAAAACGTGCACACTCATTTCAGTAATCATACTTGACAAATAGAGATGGTTACAGCATAAAATACAGATTCATGGATATATATGAATGAAAAGCTGTGGGTTAATATATAGAGACGGCATGGACGGATCGGGAAGGGAGGGGGTGGGCGATTTCACAGCAAGCTGGGTGGACTGTTGCACCCAGGGCAACATGTGCAAAGAGCAAAAAAAAATTAAAAAGTTTACATCCCTAAAATTCCAGCATGCCTCGAATGAATGCAGTTTGGAAAGGCTTACTGGCTTCTGTGCATTTCTATTCCAGCAATCATATTGAATTCTGCATTGGTGCAGGTGCGCCTGGTTGTCCTCCACATGTGGGCCTTCACAGTAAAATGAAAATGTACAAAGGGCACAGGCGCATGTTCATAGTGCACAGTGGCAAGACATGGTCCTTCACACGTTAGTTCAATGTTGGCTAACACTGTGGCACATTAACCTTTGGTCTATTGTAATCTGCTGCCACTTATCATAATTCCTACTTTGCAGCGAGGTTAGACTTCATTTATTTCATTTACATATTGGTTTATTTGTAAAGCTCCTATACACAAAATGGTGTTTCAAGGTGCCACAAGACAAAAAAGGGGGGGCAGGGAAGAAATAAAATAACACTCCTACTAGGCCTTGTGTCAGTCAGATCATGCAAGAGCAGTGACAAGAAGTGCAGGTGGGAGGGAGAGGTATAGGTCGGGGCAGAAGGGAAAATGCTAGGGTTGGAGGGAGGTGCGGGGCAAGAAGAGGTATACAAGTGCAGAGTGGAGGAGGAGGAGGGGAAGAAGAGGGCCAATGGGGCTAAGCAAGTGCTAAGGGGAGTCCAGGTGGGCAAGTGCCAGGGGGAGCAGGGAGTAAGGACCCCATGCGAAGCGCAAGGACGGGGGCAGGTTCGGTAGGGATGCACACCCCGCCAGGCTTTTCAGGGGAAAGGGGCCTGGAAGAGCAAGTGCAGGTTGTGGGGGGGGGATACATGCAGGAAGTACAGGGTGCTGGGGTATACTGGGCAAGGAGGGCATGGTGCCCTGTGGAGCTCATAAGGGACCAGGCAGCCAGTCAATGCGACAGAGGGGAGCATTAACATGGGGGCGATGAAGAAGGGAAACGTTGGGTCTTGAGAATCTTCTGGAACTTAAGGAGATCAAGTAGAAGCCTGAGAGTGACAGGGAGGCCATTACAGATGGATGCTCCTGCCAAGGAAAGAGATCTACCCCACACTCTCTGCTTGGAATAGCGTCTGATCTGCAGATTATATCAGCTAGATGACCGAAGTTCTCTAAGAGGGAGGTATTTAGGGAGAGAGTTGGATCTCTTGAGGTCCCTGGCCCCAGAAAGCTTAGTGGATGATGCGCAGGGTCTTGAACTTGATCCATGTAGTCACTGGGAGTCAGTGGAGATATTATTGGGCTTGAGAGATGCGGCCCCTCGGTTGAAGCCAAGGATCCGTATTGCAGTCCTATTCTGGATCAGTTGAAGGGGGCAAAGGATTTAGGCAGATTGAGGAAGAGGGTGTTGCAGTAGTCCAGCCTGGCGAGGACCAGAGCTCTGGAGACATTGAGGGGTCGATTCATGGAATTAATGTGCGCCGAAAATTCCCGCGCAGAGGTGCCAAAACGTGCGATTCGCAGTAAAAGTGCAAAAATCGCAGTGCAAGTGCGAAAATCGCAGGGAAACCAGCGCACATAGATTCATGGAAGTCCGTGCGCGAGAAAAACATTGGATGTGCGCTAAAAATGTGGCGCACAGCTCATCCAACAGCGTGCGCCACGGCCACTGCGAAATCGCACATAGCGCGGTGCACATCACAAAAGTAGGCGGAACACGGGGCGTAACACTCGGAATGGGGAACAACGCGTGAAAATATGGGCGTCACAGGGGAAGTACAGGAGGCAAGTGCGCAGAACGCCCACACGCTCGCCTACAACCCGTATTCATGGAATCGAATAGGGCAAACCAGCGCACGGTCAAAGACGCGCACAGGGCCAAACAAGTACGCCACAAGAAAGCAGGCGGTAGCGCCCCTGCGCCTGAAAGAAATGTGCGCCAAAATGTGCGCTAACAAAAAGCACCCATATGCAGCCATGATGAATGGTCCATACAGTGGCCCTCTAGGACAAATGAGGTGCAAAGGGGTACCGACAAACACGGACACCCGCTGTGTGAAAAATAGCGTGTGCGTGTGTTCCTGGGTGCGCGGGAAGTTCCACACGTGATTGGCCTGGGTACGTGTACTTCTGGGTGTGCGGGAAGTTCCACACGCGATTAGCCTGGGTACTTGTACTACGGGGTGCGCGGGAAGTTCCACACGCGATTAGCCTGGGTACGTGTGCTTCGGGGTGCGCGGGAAGTTCCACACGCGATTGGCCTGAGTACGTGTACTTCGGGGTGCGTGGGAAGTTCCACACGCGATTAGCCTGGGTATGTGTACTACGGGGTGCGCGGGAAGTTCCACACGCGATTAGCCTGGGTACGTGTGCTTCGGGGTGCGCGGGAAGTTCCACACGCGATTGGCCTGAGTACGTGTACTTCGGGGTGCGTGGGAAGTTCCACACGCGATTAGCCTGGGTATGTGTACTACGGGGTGCGCGGGAAGTTCCACAAGCGGTTAGCCTGGGTACGTGTGTTTCGGGGTGCGCGGGAAGTTCCACACGCGATTGGCCTGGGTACGTGTACTTCGGGGTGCAAGGGAAGTTCCACGCGCGATTGGCCTGGGTAAGTGTACTTCGGGTGCGCGGGAAGTTCCACACGCGATTGTCCTGGGTACGTGTATTCCGAGGTGCGCGGGAAGATTCACACGCGATTTCAGCAGGGTACGTGTATTTCGGGATGCGCGGGAAGTTCCACACGCGATTGGCCTGGGTACGTGTATTCCGAGGTGCGCGGGAAGATTCACACGCGATTTCAGCAGGGTACGTGTATTTCGGTGGTGCCGGGGAATGCTACTCGTGATTTGGCCGTGTGGGTCCTCCCAGGTGTTCCCTCTACACCCTCCACGGCCCCTGCAGGCAGCCCACACCACAGGGGACTACCCTGCACCCCTGCTCATGTCCCACAGGCAACCCATCCACCATGGCCATGCTCACCAGCCAACCCACATGTCACCTTGCACTACTGATCACCAGCACATGTCTTCCAGCACACCCACCCCCCAGCATCCAGGGGCACCCTCCACCAGGCCCCCACTCATGTCCAACTCATGTCTCCCTGCACCCCCACCCCCCAGCCACCAGGGGCACCCTCCACCAGGCCCCCACTCATGTCCAACTCATGTCTCCCTGCACCCCCAGCCACCAGGGGCACCCTCCACCAGGCCCCCACTCATGTCCCCTACCACCCCCACCCCCCAGCCACCAGGGGCACCCTCCACCAGGCCCCCACTCATGTCTACCACCACCCCCACCCCCCCAGCATCCAGGGGCACCCTCCACCAGGCCCCCACTCATGTCTCCCATCACCCCCACCCCCAGCAGTGCAGGGGCAGCCTCCACCAGGCCCCCACTCATGTCCCCCTGCACCCTCACCCCCCAGCAGTGCAGGGGAAGCCTCCACCAGGCCCCCACTCATGTACAACTCATGTCTCCCTGCACCTGCACCCCCACCCCCCAGCCACCAGGGGCACCCTCCACCAGGCCCCCACTCATGTCACCTACCACCCCCCAGCCACCAGGGGCACCCTCCACCAGGCCCCCACTCATGTCCAACTCATGTCTCCCTGCACCCCCACCCCCCAGCCACCAGGGGCACCCTCCACCAGGCCCCCACTCATGTCCCCTACCACCCCCACCCCCCAGCCACCAGGGGCACCCTCCACCAGGCCCCCACTCATGTCTACCACCACCCGCACCCCCCAGCATCCAGGGGCACCCTCCACCAGGCCCCCACTCATGTCCCCCTGCACCCCCACCCCCCAGCAGTGCAGGGGCAGCCTCCACCAGGCCCCCACTCATGTCCAACTCATGTCTCCCTGCACCCCCACCCCCCAGCCACCAGGGGCACCCTCCACCAGGCCCCCACATGTCCCCTACCACCCCCACCCCCCAGCAGTGCAGGGGCACGCTCCACCAGGCCCCCACTCATGTCCAACTCATGTCTCCCTGCACCCCCACCCCCCAGCCACCAGGGGCACCCTCGACCTGGCCCCCGCTTATTTCCCCTACCGCCCCCAGCCACCAGGGGCACCCTCCACCAGGCCCCCACTCATGTCTACCACCACCCCCACCCCCCAGCATCCAGGGGCACCCTCCACCAGGCCCCCACTTATGTCTCCCATCACCCCCACCCCCCAGCAGTGCAGGGGCAGCCTCCACCAGGCCCCCACTCATGTCCCCCTGCACCCCCACCCCCCAGCAGTGCAGGGGCAGCCTCCACCAGGCCCCCACTCATGTCCAACTCATGCCTCCCTGCACCCCCACCCCCCAGCCACCAGGGGCACCCTCCACCAGGCCCCCACTCATGTCCCCTACCACCCCCACCCCCCAGCAGTGCAGGGGCAGCCTCCACGAGTCCCCCACACATGTCCCCCTGTACCCCCAACCCCCAGCAGTGCAGGGGCAGCCTCCACCCGGCCCCCACTCATGTCTACCAACACCCCCACCCCCCAGCCACCAGGGGCTCCCTCCACCAGGCCCCCACTCATGTCTACCACCACCCCCAGCCACCAGGGGCGCCCTCCATCAGGCCCCCACTCATGTCTCCCACCACCCCCACCCCCCAGCAGTGCAGGGGCAGCCTCCACCAGGCCCCCACTCATGTCTACCACCACCCCCACCCCCAGCCACGAGGGGCACCCTCCACCAGGCCCCCACTCATGTCTCCCACCACCCCCAGCCACCAGGGGCACCCTCCACCAGGCCCCCACTCATGTCTACCATCACCCCCACCCCCCAGCAGTGCAGGGGCAGCCTCCACCAGGCCCCCACTCATGTCTCCCATCACCCCAACCCCCTAGCAGTGCAGGGGCAGCCTCCACCAGGCCCCCACTCATGTCCAACTCATGTCTCCCTGCACCCCACCCCCCCAGCCACCAGGGGCACCCTCCACCAGGCCCCCACTCATGTCTACCAAAACCACCACCCCCCAGCATCCAGGGGCACCCTCCACCATGCCCCCATTCATGTCTCCCATCACCCCCACCCCCCAGCAGTGCAGGGGCAGCCTCCACCAGGCCCCCACTCATGTCCCCCTGCACCCCCACCCCCCAGCAGTGCAGGGGCAGCCTCCACCAGGCCCCCACTCATGTCCAACTCATTTCTCCCTGCACCCCCAACCCCCAGCCACCAGGGGCACCCTCCACCAGGCCCCCACTCATGTCCCCTTGCACCCCCACCCCCCAGCAGTGCAGGGGCAGCCTCCACCAGGCCCCCACTCATGTCTACCACCACCCCCACCCCCCAGCCACCAGGGGCACCCTCCACCAGGCCCCCACTCATGTCTACCACCACCCCCACCCCCCAGCCACCAGGGGCACCCTCCACCAGGCCTCCACTCATGTCTCCCACCACCCCCACTCCCCAGCAGTGCAGGGGCAGCCTCCACCAGGCCCCCACTCATGTCTCCCACCACCCCCACCCCCCAGCAGTGCAGGGGCACCCTCCAACAGGCCCCCACTCATGTCCAACTCATGTCTCCCTGCACCCCCACCCCCCAGCCACCAGGGGCACCCTCCACCAGGCCCCCACTCATGTCTACCACCACCCCCACCCCCCAGCCACCAGGGGCACCCTCCACCAGGCCTCCACTCATGTCTCCCACCACCCCCACCCCCCAGCAGTGCAGGGGCAGCCTCCACCAGGCCCCCACTCATGTCTCCCACCACCCCCACCCCCCAGCAGTGCAGGGGCACCCTCCAACAGGCCCCCACTCATGTCCAACTCATGTCTCCCTGCACCCCCACCCCCCAGCCACCAGGGGCACCCTCCACCAGGCCCCCACTCATGTCTACCACCACCCCCACCCCCCAGCCACCAGGGGCACCCTCCACCAGGCCCCCACTCATGTCTCCCACCACCCCCACCCCCCAGCCGTGCGATTTGCCTGGGTACGTGTATTCCTGGGGTGCGCGGGTAGTCTCCCATGCGATACCATCAGGGTACGTGTATTATGGGTCCGCGTGAACTTCCACATGCGATACCAGCAGGCTATGTGATTTATGGGGTTCGCGGGAAGTTCCACACGCGATTGCCCTGGGTACGTGTATTTCGGGGTGCGCGTGAACTTCCACACGCGACTGGGCCTGTGAGAGTGTGGTACGTGTATTCCAGGGGTGGGCGGGAATATTTACTCGCGACTGGGCCTGGGAGAGCGTGTTACGTGTATTCCTGGGGTGGGCGGGGAGATTCACACGTTCGCCTACGATGCGCCGAAAAATAAATGGTCCAATCCTGAAACACGTACGCCAGCATGAAGCAGGCGTATGTCGACCCGTGCAGCATAAAAGTGCGCGCAAACAACAAACAAGCTCAGACGCCAGGATGAATATACCGTGCCTAGCAGCAGTGGCCGTGGGTTACCAAAGGAGGAGGAGGAGGATAGTGAGGGCCCGAATTTTCACTCCCAGAACCAGCCTTTTTGGGATGCCTGATGACCAGGTGTATGGGAGGTACAGGTTTCCCCCACACATAATACTGGACCTGGTCAGTGAGTGGGAGGATGACCTCACATCACCCACCCTGTGCTCCCAAGCACTCAGCCCCCTGGAGAAGGTCCTCAATGTACTGCACTTCCTGGCCACAGGATCATTTCAGCAGACAAGTGCCATAGTGGGTGGGGTGTCACAGGCCACCCAGTCACGCTGCCTACACCAGGTCTTGAACATCATCACTGCACGCCCATCAGTCCGTAGGCACAAATACCTGCCCAGGACACCTGCAGAAAGGCAGGCTGCCGCCCTCGATTTCTACGGTGTGGCACAATTCCCCAAAGTGCTAGGTGCCATTGACTGCACCCATGTGGCACTACGTCCCCCCAGGGCATCTGAGCACATCTATAGGAACCGCAAGCACTGGCATTCCATCAACGTGCAGGTAGTATGTAATGCCAAGGGAATCATCACCTCAGTATATGCCAACTATCTAGGGTCCACCCACGACAGCTTCATTTACCGAATGTCTACCCTAAGCCGGGACCTAGAAGCTGGGCGGCATGGCGATACATGGCTGCTTGGTGAGTATGAATGCCACTGCACATGCATGCATGTCAGATGCAGAGTTATGTCACTACCCCACTAATGATACCCATCACCTCCTCACCAGGGGACAGTGCCTACCCTCTGAGCACCCACATGATGACGCCAATTTGGAACCCCATCACGCCTCCAGAGGTAAGATACAACACAGCCCATATTGCAACCCGGGGCATAGTGGAGCGCACATTCGGAGTGCTCAAGTCACGCTTTCGCTCCCTTGACCGTTCTGGCGGGCAGCTGTTATATGCGCCTCCAGTAGTGTGCAGGATCATAGTGGCAGCATGTGTCCTGCACAATGTTGCAACACGCCGGGGCCTGGCTGTGGACATGGTGGTTCCCCCACATCCCCAACCACATGCACGCCCGCTGCGCATGGGAGGGGAGAGGGCACGGGGTGAGGCCGCCCGTACGCAGCTGGTGGCTAATTACTTCACATAGAAATCACACACCTGTGGAGTCCACACAGCCCTGGCACATACCATCTGATAAGCAATGATGACTCGACCTGACAATTATGACGAACAAAGGGACAGTCAACTGTCAGAACCATAGCAGCCTGAGATTGTTCATGTGGAAGTGTCACAATGTGTGCATCCCTACCTACACAAATACCACCAATGCAGTGTCATCAAAAGACACACTTCCATGCTGCAGAAATGAATACCCACTTGCAAAATACTACATGAAAACAGTGCCATGTCACCCAACCCCTCCCCGGCACGGCCACACAACACAACATGGCATGTCATGCAATGTGAGAGCAAACAAATTAATCCCCACAACATGCCCCAAGTGTCACCAGCTACAGTGTCCCTAATGGAAACATGGCCACACATGAAATGCTCACAGTAATGCAGGACCTACAACACACATTACCAAATACTTACCAAGAATACCAATCACCTACACAACCTCCAACCTACCTTAAACATGACATTACAGACTTAAAAATTTGCTAGCCTCACTAACTGATGATGCCAGCACTTCGAACACTTCCAAGTATACAGTGTTAGCGCCACGCAAGAGTGTAGGTGCACTGCTTACAACATGGACTCCAGTTCCAAGGTGGACCGCCTTGTGAAGACATGAGAAATGGACCTGCAAATTAGGAGGATGAGATGGATGCAGAGGCACATATCAATACACCATGCAGTGTACAATACAACAACAATATGCACTATGAATGTATACACAGTATTGACTACAGACTGCCCACACATCGAATGGGAGTCCAATGTCACCATGTACGTCAATGTCACTTGGGCACACCGTTTGCAAGCCCATGGAAACGGGAAGCAGGAGGGGTGTGTGTCACAAAAACCCAAACATCTGAACCAAATTCATGACAAGCCTGCATGTGCCCAGCCACAATGCAGCGTATGCCCACGGGAGCCACACAAGGCAACACACTGTCCCAAAAAAAAAAAAAAAATCAAAAATGGCCATTAATGGGCCCGGGGTGGGGGAGGCCACCCAGGAGGTCCGAGGACAGGGTGCACACCAAAACCCACCTGCACCTGTGTGGATCTTGCGAAAAGAAAACACCTCCATGGGCTCATGGCCTACACGGCTACCCTATTGCGGGAGAATCACTGCTGTCGCTCTCCTCACCCTCTGCAGCTGCATCAGGACTTGGTGGCACTATGGGAGGCAGCCCACGCAAAGCCCTAGTCTGTTACTCCATGGCAGCAAGCATGCGGGTGTGGTAGGTCTCGTTCTGGAGGATTATTGTGCGGAGGTCCCCATGCAACAACTCATGGGATGCCCGGACCTCCGCCCTAGTTGCCTGCATCACAGCTGAGAGCGTACGTGTGAGTCGCTCCAGCTGCTGTTCTGTCCTTCTGTTTGTTGAAGCCTCAAGCTCAACAAGAGTCGTCCTGAGGTGAAGGAGTTCCACCCTCAGGGCTTCCCTGTGGCCCTGGGACTCTATGGAAATGGCTTCCTGCAGAGTCGCCAGTGCCGCCCGCCTGTCCCTGTCGGACGCCAACATGTCCTCCCTGTGTGACTGGCAGATGGAGTCTGTTGCCTGCTGTAGTCGCTCCATCAGCCTTTCTGGGGGGACAATGGAAGTGGCCACCCTCTCCATGGCCTGAGCCATCATCTCTGATGATGGTGCCTGTTGGGTTGCCATACCGTATATGGATTGCTCCCATGCGGTATTGCCAGGTGGCGGACGGCCACCACGTTGGCGGGCACCACACCTGTCTGGGGCAAGGCGAACTGCGCCTTGCTGTGCCGGCACTGCCTGAGGCTGCAGGACTGCATTCCCCCTCTGATATGCTGGCCCAGGAACAGGATCAGATGTCGCGGAGTGTGACCCTGCATCCGTAACCACCAAAGGCGTACCTGCCAACACTGACATCCCCATTGAGGGTTCTAACCCTGGTGCAGGTGGGTCGGACAGAACAGAATCCCTCCCAAGAACACTCACCTGCGACGGCACATAGGTCTCATCATCCGAATCGACACCTGAATACAGCTCGGGGGAGGTGCAGCCAGAGACACCCCTTGAGAGCACGACCTGCAGCAGTTGTGGGTTCTCACCCACGACCACACCACGTCCCTCACTGGTGGTCGGTCGGGCCTGAGACCCCTCCTGGGTCTGCACCATCTCCACAACCCCAGCAGTATCAAGTGCGAAATCCCCTGCAAAGACATAAAAGAAAACAAATGGAAACAGGCATTAGCTCTATGGCACTCAATTAGGGCTGAGAGGCTACAGAAACAGTACTTGATTGACACATGTCCCACATGACTAAAACCCTCCCATGCATGCACCGTCACTGCGTGTGAAGGGTAGGCAGATGGCACACATTGATGACACCAAGATGGAAGATGAACACATTTGCTGCATGCTGCCTAGCAGTGGCATCACACATTGGCCAGTGATTGGCAGGTCAAATACACATGCCATCACAGAGATGGCATGTACCCTAGCCATAAAGTGAAGAGGGAGAGGAGGGCACCAATTGTTCATTCAGTCCAGTTTGCTCATGAAATTGATTTTTCATTGAAATGGTTCAAATGTTTAACCTGGAGCTGCCAGTCCAAAATGGTCCTATAGCACAGGGACATGTCTAAACAAATCATGTCCAGGAAACAAAGCCAGTCCACTGTATCATAGCCATGTCAGACATGTGACAATAGGACTGAGAAATCCCGAGTAAAAGTGGTGGTATGCAAACAATCTGCCTGAATAAACAGAGGTAAATAAGCAACAATGTTGTGGCAAGATGACACTTCAAGGGCAACTGGCGTGGTGTTGGGCTGGATGTCTAATGTTGGCAGAAGGGATGCTGCTATACCCAAATGCTGGTGCGCAGAATGTATAGGATGAGGCACATGGGTGACCCAAACCACTCAGGCACACACACCCTCACCTGGCACCCAAACAGAAGCCCTCCCACACACACCATGCACATGGATGACACACACATGCATGTGCACTCACCGGACAATGCCTCGTAATCTGCCAGTTCTCCCACGCCTTGGATCTGTTCCTCCGTGACGTAGGTCCCAGCAACCTGCTCATGTGGAGTGAGTTCTATGTCCTCTGCTGGAGACTCACCTCCAGTCACTAGAGTTGCGGCATGACTTGAGGCCAGCTTATTCTTTGCCCTGCGCTTCAGGTCATTCCAGCGCTTGTAGCATTCAGTAGCTGTGCGCCTCACGATTCCAAGGGCACTTATGATGTCCGCAATGGTCTGCCAGTGTGCCTAACGCTGTGCAGGTGTGGTCTTGGATCCTGCAACAATCACCATTTCACGGTCATGTGCGGACACATACTCTACAAGTGCATTCAGTTCGGCCTCATTGAAGCTGGGCTTCCTTGACGGGCCGGACTGTGTAGCCGTATCTGGGGCATCAGCCTCTACTGGACGAGCACTCTTCCTCTTCCGCTTGGAAGGTGGTGGGGATCCTGAGTGTCCTACGCCGCTCGGGACACTAGGGGCAGGAGCCCCGGTGGACTCTGTACTAGGAGTGTGGGATTGCACACTCAGCATGGGAGTTGGTGCAGGCATTAGCTCAAGTGTGATGGTGTCAGGGGGAATGTCAGCATGATGGACTTGGACCGACACTGTCCTGGCTGGGTGTGTGAGAGGTGGGGTGGATGGAGCCGCAGCTGCCCCTGCAGCCTCCCCAGCTGTCAGAGGTAACAGGGAGTACGAACTTGAAACGCTGTGAAGTAAATCGCGTGTGAACCGACAAGAAGTACAGATTTCACCCACTCGCTCTCCACGAAAAGCACGTACAAGGAAATGGCGTACTACACGTACCTTTTATACACACGTCACAGACGCGCATACGCGATGAGGCCATTTCCACCAATTACACGCTTTGACACTCGGACGTGTATCTTTTTTTTTACACGCGCCATTCTCTACGGCCATGCGCGTGACGTCACAGCTGCGCATGGGGGCCTTTGGGCCAATGAAATCGCGTCTGCCTGCAGACGCGCTTACGTGCTAAGGGCCTTTCCTCGAATTACACGCAGACGTGCAGGACTTTTCACGTGCCAAATCACTCCGTATCAAGCTGGCCACGCGTAAGCACACGGAAGACCACACTCCTGCCCAGAAAGCCGATTTACTGCCCCCCAGAGCCCCGAGCACGCTCCCACCTGCCATCTGCTGCTGCCTGACTGCCTGCTGCCCACGTGCCCTGCCATTTGCTGCCTGCACATCAGCCAGGGGTGCAGTTGCTGTGACCACCCCTGCTGGAACCGAAGACTCCCGACTGGGATTCCATCGCTCCACAGACCAGCCCCAGGACCCAGTTGCCCACCCACTCCTGCTCTGGGGTTGTCATGTCGGGCACTGCAACATCTGGCACCACTGACAACCCCCGGCCAGAGAGGCAGAGGGGCACCAGCTTCAGTGCCAGGGAAGTTGGTGTCCTGGTAGAGCAAGTCCTGGGGCAGTATGATGCCCTCTACGGAAGGGTGCGCGCTGACAAGGATGGACGGACTCGGATCTGGACCGACATCGTGACTGCCATCAACGCGGAGGAGGTGGCAGTCCGCGACTTCCAACATGTCAAGAAGCGCTGGGAGGACTTCAGGTCCAGGGCCCTCAGCAAGGCCCGCCGCCTCTTGAAGGCAGCGGATGCTAAGGGGCGCTGGGGCCACTTGTCGGAAGATCAGATGAGGGTACTGGAACGCATATCCCCAGCGCTCCACGTCCAGGTCCTTGAGAGGCAGACCCGCCTGGAGTCGAGCGGTAAGTGTACATGCATCATGATTGTAAGCTGTGCGTGTGGTGATGTGCCAGTAGTGTGCCGGTTGCACATCTGTTTGTATGGGGCCGAGTATGGGTGGGGGTGTACAGGACCGTGAGGCTAACACATGCGAGCGCTGTCATGTGTGAGACATGGATGGTGCTTGTGTGTGTAGGCTTGCATGCCAAATGCAGTTGTGTGGGCACACATGTTTGGATGAATGTGTATGTAAGTAGGCATGTACGTGATGTCACGCATGTATGTTGTTTTCAGCTGCATGTATCAGCACTGTGTACATGTGTATGTGTGTGTATTTGACAAGGGTGCAACAGTGATGCAACATGGATGCATGTGACAGCGGGATGTGGAAGCCTGATTGGCAGATGTGACATGGATGCCCATCGGAACACTGCGACAGTTGGCTGAGGTGTACACATGCATGCAAGTGTGGTGGTGTGCGTGCATGTGTAGTGCACACCCTGTGTTGCATGTGATGTCTGGCTCACCTTTGCCTGCTCATGCTGTTGTATGTGTATGGATGGTGCTGGCAGTTGCGATGTGGCTGTGGTATGGCTCATGTGTGCATGTAGAAATGACATGTGTGTTGCCAATTGTGATGCCATGTCTGAGGTTTGCCAATGCCACTCATGTGCAACTGTCATGTGTGTATGTGTCCATTGTACAGTGCCCTGATGCCTGTGTTTTATTTCTCCCTGTCTGCAGCGTCAACTGATGAAGAGGGCGGAGAAGGTGCTGTGGAGCACAGCGGCGGGGATCGCACCGCCAGCCGGAGACGCAAGGCCCGGCTCCCCTCCCAGGTTGTGATCTCGCCAGGGAGTGAGGAGTCAGTGCCGCGTCCCAGGCCGCAGCTGCCGGGGGGAGGTCCAAGAGGCGGAGGTCGGAGTTGGACTCCTCGGCAGCAGAAGGGGCAGCTGGGACCCCACAGGGCCCAACAGGGGAAGATGGCACGGAGTCATCCAGGTTGGTGGGGGGTTTGGTGGAGTAGGAGGCCGTGCAAGCAACAGAGACGGGGTCTGGAGGTGGGGATTCCACTGGTGCTAGTGGTGCAGTGCAGGACCAGGAGGCAGCACAGGTCGCCGCAGAGGTGCCTGTGTGCAATCCTGTCCCTGATCCTGTCACTGCATCATCTTGCACCAGCAGGGATGCCTACGTCCAGACCCGTTTTCAGGCAGGGGATGAGCTCACGACAACTGGCCTTCCTCTTCCTGCGGACGTGGCTATCCGGGTCCGGGTTGAGCCTGTCCTGACTGGTGTGGCGTTGCGTCAATGGGCCATGCGAGGTGACCTGCAGTCTTTTCATGAGGAGACTGCACGTCATCTCGAATGGCTCGTTGACCGCGTCGGCCTACTGGGACAGGTCACCCAGGCCGGATTCCTCCATTTGATGGGGCTTGCTCAGACCCCCTCCTCAACTGAACCCCCTATGCGCCAGTCGTCCTTCGTGCCATCTTCCCACCCATCAGTCACCTGGGTGCCCTGTGGAGCTGCCTCTGACGATGCGGCCAGGCTGGTGGGGGAGGCATCCCTGCCACAGTCGGGAGTCGGACGTCCAGCAGGGGTGGCCACATCAACGACTGCACCCCAGCCAGCGGAGGATGTGCAGGCAGCAGGAGGCAGTGCACGGGCAGAGGCGCAGCAGCAGCAGCAACGTGGTGGGAGCCATGATGGCTCGGGGCTTTCGACATCGGAGGGGCAGGCATCGGCCGGAGGGCAGGAGGACCCAGGACGGGAAGTGTCTTCCATGTGGCAGCGGTTGGGCCACGCCATAGATGCGGAGCGGCAGCGGGCGGAAGAGGCACGGCTCACGATGGTCAGGGCGGAGAACTCCATGCGGAGGGCCCTGAGGCGGGCCGAGTGCCTCGAGGCAATCCACAGGGAGTTTAGGGGGAACATGTGGATGGCCCTGCGGACCCTCGGGCCATGGAGGAGGAGCGCCTCCGGGACATTGAGCAGGAGTTCGATGATGCCCTGGCCCGGAACATCCCGAAGTGAGCCGTCGGACTAGCCCGCTGCCCTTGTAAATAGTTCTGTAGTTAGTGTTAGGTTTCCTTTGGTTTAGCATTTTTGTTGGACCTTTTGGACAATGGGCCACATTTTTGTATATATTTTTTTTTTAGGTAGTGTTATTAGATAGGTTTCATTTCTTCGGTTGGGATCATGGACCCTGGATTGTTTATCTGTATATAGTTGACTTTTGGATTTTCATTTTTTTTATGATTTCCCCATGGAGCAATGGTTTTCGATTTTAATTTTCCATTGGATTTACTTTTGTGGACTGTGACTTTGGACACCTTTCGTTTGCATTATGATTTGTGGTTTTGCATTATTTCACGTACCTCCTGTTTTTAAAAAAAAAGAAATTCCATTATTGTTTGTTTATTTTTGATTCAATTTATGTTGCGTTTAATACATATTTTTTCTTCAAACTTCTATGTGTAGTATCATCTCATTGGTTTCATGCATATCATGATATGGGTTTTGACATTCACTGACACCCATTGGGTGTATGTGAGGGACATGTGTTCATTTCCAAACTTGCTATTGGGGTTATATCATGTTTTTGCCATTTCTAAGTGGGTGGATGCAATACTCAGGTGGGTGTTTGCCATTTGGAGGCTGACTATAAGGGCCAGGGATCTAGATTGTGGTGACATGTTGGCTGGGGGACATGAGTGGGGGCCTGGTGAAGGGTGCCCCTGCACTGCTGGGGGGTGGGGGTGCAGGGAGACATGAGTTGGACATGAGTGGGGGCCTGGTGGAGGCTGCCCCTGCACTGCTGGGGGGTGGGGGTGATAGGGGACATGAGTGGGGGCCTGGTGGAGGCTGCCCCTGTACTGCTGGGGGGTGGGGGTGATAGGGGACATGAGTGGGGGCCTGGTGGAGGCTGCCCCTGCACTGCTGGGGGGTGGGGGTGCAGGTAGACATGAGTTGAACATGAGTGGGGGCCTGGTGGAGGCTGCCCCTGGTGGCTGGGGGGTGGGGGTGGTGGGAGACATGAGTGGTGGCCTGGTGGAGGCTGCCCCTGCACTGCTGGGGGGTGGGGGTGATAGGGGACATGAGTGGGGGCCTGGTGGAGGCTGCCCCTGGATGCTGGGGGGTGGGGTGATGGGAGACATGAGTAGGGGCCTGGTGGAGGCTGCCCTTGCACTGCTGGGGGGTGGGGGTGGTGGGAGACATGAGTGGGGGCCTGGTGGAGGCTGCCCCTGGATGCTGGGGGGTGGGGGTGATGGGAGACATGAGTGGGGGCCTGGTGGAGGCTGCCCCTGCACTGCTGGGGGGTGGGGTGATGGTAGACATGAGTGGGGGCCTGGTGGAGGGTGCCCCTGGTGGCTGGGGGGTGGGGGTGGTGGGAGACATGAGTGGGGACCTGGTGGAGGGTGCCCCTGGTGGCTGGGGGGTGGGGGTGGTGGGAGACATCAGTGGGTGCCTGGTGGAGGCTGCCCCTGCACTGCTGGGGGGTGGGGGTGATAGGGGACATGAGTGGGGGCCTGGTGGAGGCTGCCCCTGGTGGCTGGGGGGTGGGGGTGGTGGTAGACATGAGTGGGGGCCTGGTGGAGGGTGCCCCTGGTGGCTGGGGGGTGGGGGTGCAGGGAGACATGAGTTGGACACGAGTGGGGGCCTGGTGGAGGCTGCCCCTGCACTGCTGGGGGGTGGGGGTGATGGGAGACATGAGTGGGTGCCTGGTGGAGGCTGCCCCTGCACTGCTGGGGGATGGGGGTGGTGGGAGACATGAGTGGGGGCCTGGTGGAGGCTGGCCCTGGATGCTGGGGGGTGGGGGTGGTGGGAGACATGAGTGGGGGCCTGGTGGAGGCTGCCCCTGGATGCTGGGGGGTGGGGGTGATGGGAGACATGAGTGGGGCCTGGTGGAGGCTGCCCCTGCACTGCTGGGGGATGGGGGTGGTGGGAGACATGAGTGGGGGCCTGGTGGAGGCTGGCCCTGGATGCTGGGGGGTGGGGGTGATGGGAGACATGAGTGGGGGCCTGGTGGAGGCTGCCCCTGCACTGCTGGGGGGTGGGGGTGCAGGGAGACATGAGTTGGACATGAGTGGGGGCATGGTGGAGGGTGCCCCTGCACTGCTGGGAGGTGGGGGTGATAGGGGACATGAGTGGGGGCCTGGTGGAGGCTGCCCCTGGTGGTTGGGGGTGGGGGTGGTGGTAGACATGAGTGGGGGCCTGGTGGAGGGTGCCCCTGGTGGCTGGGGGGTGGGGGTGCAGGGAGACATGAGTTGGACATGAGTGAGGGCCTGGTGGAGGCTGCCCCTGCACTGCTGGGGGGTGGGGGTGATGGGAGACATGAGTGGGGGCCTGGTGGAGGGTGCCCCTGGTGGCTGGGGGGTGGGGGCGGTGGGAGACATGAGTGGGGGCCTGGTGGAGGCTGCCCTGGATGCTGGGGGGGTGGGGGTGAAGGGAGACATGAGTGGGGGCCTGGTGGAGGCTGCCCCTGCACTGCTGGGGGTGGGGGTGATGGGAGACATGAGTGGGGGCCTGGTGGAGGCTGCCCCTGCACTGCTGGGGGGTGGGGGTGATGGTAGACATGAGTGGGGGCCTGGTGGAGGGTGCCCCTGGTGGCTGGGGGATGGGGGTGGTGAGAGACATGAGTGGGGGCCTGGTGGAGGCTGCACCTGCACTGCTGGGGGGTGGGAGACATGAGTGGGGGCCTGGTGGAGGCTGCCCCTGGATGCTGGGGGTGGGGGTGATGGGAGACATGAGTGGGGGCCTGGTGGAGGCTGCCCCTGCACTGCTGGGGGGTGGGGGTGATGGGAGACATGAGTGGGGGCCTGGTGGAGGCTGCCCCTGCACTGCTGGGGGTGGGGGTGATGGGAGACATGAGTGGGGGCCTGGTGGAGGGTGCCCCTGGTGGCTGGGGGTGGTGAGAGACATGAGTGGGGGCCTGGTGGAGGCTGCACCTGCACTGCTGGGGGGTGGGGGTGGTGGGAGACATGAGTGGGGGCCTGGTGGAGGCTGCCCCTGCACTGCTGGGGGGTGGGGGTGATGGGAGACATGAGTGGGGGCCTGGTGGAGGGTGCCCCTGGTGGCTGGGGGATGGGGGTGGTAGGAGACATGAGTGGGGGCCTGGTGGAGGCTGGCCCTGGATGCTGGGGGGTGGGGGTGATGGGAGACATGAGTGGGGGCCTGGTGGAGGCTGCCCCTGCACTGCTGGGGGGTGGGGGTGATGGGAGACATGAGTGGGGGCCTGGTGGAGGCTGCCCCTGCACTGCAGAGGGGTGGGGGTGATGGTAGACATGAATGGGGGCCTGGTGGAGGGTGCCCCTGGTGGCTGGGGGGTGGGGGTGGTGGCAGACATGAGTGGGGACTTGGTGGAGGCTGCCCCTGCACTGCTGGGGGGTGGGGGTGGTGGGAGACATGAGTGGGGGCCTGGTGGAGGCTGCCCCTGCACTGCTGGGGGGTAGGGGTGATAGGGGACATGAGTGGGGGCCTGGTGGAGGCTGCCCCTGCACTGCTGGGGGGTGGGGGTGATAGGGGACATGAGTGGGGGCCTGGTGGAGGCTGCCCCTGCACTGCTGGGGGGTGGGGGTGGTGGGAGACATGAGTGGGGGCCTGGTGGAGGGTGCCCCTGCACTGCTGGGGGGTGGGGGTGCAGGGAGACATGAGTTGGACATGAGTGGGGGCCTGGTGGAGGCTGCCCCTGGTGGCTGGGGGGTGGGGGTGGTGGGAAACATGAGTGGGGGCCTGGTGGATGCTGCCCCTGCACTGCTGGGGGGTGGGGTGATGGGAGACATGAGTGGGGGGCTGGTGGAGGCTGCCCCTGCACTGCTGGGGGGTGGGGGTGGTGGGAGACATGAGTGGGGGCCTGGTGGAGGCTGCCCCTGCACTGCTGGGGGGTGGGGGTGCAGGGAGACATGAGTTGGACATGAGTGGGGCCTGGTGGAGGCTGCCCCTGGTGGCTGGGGGGTGGGCTGGTGGGAGACATGAGTGGGGGCCTGGTGGAGGCTGCCCCTGGTAGGCTGGGGGGTGGGGGTGGTGGTAGACATGAGTGGGGGCCTGGTGGAGGGTGCCCCTGGTGGCTGGGGGATGGGGGTGCAGGGAGACATGAGTTGGACATGAGTGGGGGCCTGGTGGAGGCTGCCCCTGCACTGCTGGGGGGTGGGGGTGATGGTAGACATGAGTGGGGGCCTGGTGGAGGGTGCCCCTGGTGGCTGGGGGGTGGGGTGCAGGGAGACATGAGTTGGACATGAGTGGGGGCCTGGTGGAGGCTGCCCCTGCACTGCTAGGGGGTGGGGGTGATGGGAGACATGAGTGGGGGCCTGGTGAAGGCTGCCCCTGCACTGCTGGGGGGTGGGGGTGATGGTAGACATGAGTGGGGGCCTGGTGGAGGCTGCCCCTGGATGCTGGGGGGTGGGGTGATGGGAGACATGAGTGGGGGCCTGGTGGAGGCTGCCCCTGCACTGCTGGGGGTGAGGGTGGTGGGAGACATGAGTGGGGGCCTGGTGGAGGCTGCCCCTGCACTGCTGGGGGGTGGGGGTGATGGTAGACATGAGTGGGGGCCTGGTGGAGGGTGCCCCTGGGGGGTGGGGGTGGTGGGAGACATGAGTGGGGGCCTGGTGGAGGCTGCCCCTGCACTGCTGGGGGGTGGGGGTGGTGGGAGACATGAGTGGGGGCCTGGTGGAGACTGCCCCTGCACTGCTGGGGGGTGGGGGTGCAGGGAGACATGAGTTGGACATGAGTGGGGGCCTGGTGGAGGGTGCCCCTGCACTGCTGGGGGGTGGGGGTGATAGGGGACATGAGTGGGGGCCTGGTGGAGGCTGCCCCTGGTGGCTGGGGGGTGGGGGTGGTGGTAGACATGAGTGGGGGCCTGGTGGAGGGTGCCCCTGGTGGCTGGGGGTGCAGGGAGACATGAGTTGGACATGAGTGGGGGCCTGGTGGAGGCTGCCCCTGCACTGCTGGGGGGTGGGGGTGATGGGGAGACATGAGTGGGGGCCTGGTGGAGGGTGCCCCTGGTGGGTGGGGGGTGGGGGTGGTGGGAGACATGAGTGGGGGCCTGGTGGAGGCTGGCCCTGGATGCTGGGGGGTGGGGGTGATGGGAGACATGAGTGGGGGCCTGGTGGAGGCTGCCCCTGCACTGCTGGGGGGTGGGGGTGATGGGAGACATGAGTGGGGGCCTGGTGGAGGCTGCCCCTGCACTGCTGGGGGGTGGGGGTGATGGTAGACATGTGTGGGGGCCTGGTGGAGGGTGCCCCTGGTGGCTGGGGGGTGGGGGTGGTGGGAGACATGAGTGGGGCCTGGTGAAGGCTGCCCCTGGATGCTGGGGGGTGAGGTTGATGGGAGACATGAGTGGGGTCCTGGTGGAGGCTGCCCCTGCACTGCTGGGGGGTGGGGGTGGTGGCAGACATGAGTGGGGGCCTGGTGGAGGCTGCCCCTGCACTGCTGGGGGGTGGGGGTGATGGTAGACATGAGTGGGGGCCTGGTGGAGGATGCCCCTGGTGGCTGGGGGGTGGGGTTGGTGGTGGACATGAGTGGGGGCCTGCTGGAGGCTGCCCCTGCACTGCTGGGGGGTGGGGGTGGTGGGAGACATGAGTGGGGGCCTGGTGGAGGCTGCCCCTGCACTGCTGGCGGGCGGGGGTGCAGGGAGACATGAGAGGGGGCCTGGTGGAGGGTGCCCCTGCACTGCTGGGGGGTGGGGGTGATAGGGGACATGAGTGGGGGCCTGGTGGAGGCTGCCCCTGGTGGCTGGGGGTTGGGGGTGGTGGTAGACATGAGTGGGGGCCTGGTGGAGGGTGCCCCTGGTGGCTGGGGGGTGGGGGTGCAGGGAGACGTGAGTTGGACATGAGTGGGGGCCTGGTGGAGGCTGCCCCTGCACTGCTGGGGGGTGATGGGAGACATGAGTGGGGGCCTGGTGGAGGGTGCCCCTGGTGGCTGGGGGGTGGTAGGAGACATGAGTGGGGGCCTGGTGGAGGCTGGCCCTGGATGCTGGGGGGTGGGGGTGATGGGAGACATGAGTGGGGGCCTGGTGGAGGCTGCCCCTGCACTGCTGGGGGGTGGGGGTGATGGGAGACATGAGTGGGGGCCTGGTGGAGGCTGCCCCTGCACTGCTGGGGGTGGGGGTGATGGTAGACATGAGTGGGGGCCTGGTGGAGGGTGCCCCTGGTGGCTGGGGGGTGGGGGTGGTGGCAGACATGAGTGGGGACCTGGTGGAGGCTGCCCCTGCACTGCTGGGGGGTGGGGGTGGTGGGAGACATGAGTGGGGGCCTGGTGGAGGCTGCCCCTGCACTGCTGGGGGGTAGGGGTGATAGGGGACATGAGTGGGGGCCTGGTGGAGGCTGCCCCTGCACTGCTGGGGGGTGGGGGTGATAGGGGACATGAGTGGGGGCCTGGTGGAGGCTGCCCCTGCACTGCTGGGGGTGGGGGTGGTGGGAGACATGAGTGGGGGCCTGGTGGAGGGTGCCCCTGCACTGGTGGGGGTGGGGGTGCAGGGAGACATGAGTTGGACATGAGTGGGGGCCTGGTGGAGGCTGCCCCTGGTGGCTGGGGGGTGGGGGTGGTGGGAGACATGAGTGGTGGCCTGGTGGAGGCTGCCCCTGCACTGCTGGGGGGTGGGGGTGATAGGGGACATGAGTGGGGGCCTGGTGGAGGCTGCCCCTGCACTGCTGGGGGGTGGGGGTGGTGGGAGACATGAGTGGGGGCCTGGTGGAGGGTGCCGCTGCACTGCTAGGGGGTGGGGGTGCAGGGAGACATGAGTTGGACATGAGTGGGGGCCTGGTGGAGGCTGCCCCTGGTGGCTGGGGGGTGGGGGTGGTGGGAGACATGAGTGGGGGCCTGGTGGAGGCTGCCCCTGCACTGCTGGGGGGTGGGGTGATGGGAGACATGAGTGGGGGCCTGGTGGAGGCTGCCCCTGCACTGCTGGGGGGTGGGGTGGTGGGAGACATGAGTGGGGGCCTGGTGGAGGCTGCCCCTGCACTGCTGGGGGGTGGGGGTGCAGGGAGACATGAGTTGGACATGAGTGGGCCTGGTGGTAGCTGCCCCTGGTGGCTGGGGGGTGGGGTGGTGGGAGACATGAGTGGGGGCCTGGTGGAGGCTGCCCCTGCACTGCTGGGGGGTGGGGGTGATGGGAGACATGAGTGGGGGCCTGGTGGAGGCTGCCCCTACACTGCTGGGGGGTGGGGGTGATGGGAGACATGAGTGGGGGCCTGGTGGAGGCTGCCCCTGCACTGCTGGGGGGTGGGGGTGATAGGGGACATGAGTGGGGGCCTGGTGGAGGCTGCCCCTGCACTGCTGGGGGGTGGGGGTGATGGGAGACATGAGTGGGGGCCTGGTGGAGGCTCCCCCTGCACTGCTGGGGGTGGGGGTGATGGGAGACATGAGTGGGGGCCTGGTGGAGGCTGCCCCTGCACTGCTGGGGGGTGGGGGTGATGGTAGACATGAGTGGGGGCCTGGTGGAGGGTGCCCCTGGTGGCTGGGGGGTGGGGGTGATGGGAGACATGAGTGGGGGCCTGGTGGAGGCTGCCCCTGCACTGCTGGGGGTGGGGGTGATGGTAGACATGAGTGGTGGCCTGGTGGAGGGTGCCCCTGGTGGCTGGGGGTGGTGAGAGACATGAGTGGGGGCCTGGTGGAGGGTGCCCCTGGTGGCTGGGGGGTGGGGGTGCAGGGAGACATGAGTTGGACATGAGTGAGGGCCTGGTGGAGGCTGCCCCTGCACTGCTGGGGGGTGGGGGTGATGGGAGACATGAGTGGGGGCCTGGTGGAGGGTGCCCCTGGTGGCTGGGGGGTGGGGGCGGTGGGAGACATGAGTGGGGGCCTGGTGGAGGCTGCCCCTGGATGCTGGGGGGTGGGGGTGATGGTAGACATGAGTGGGGGCCTGGTGGAGGGTGCCCCTGGTGGCTGGGGGATGGGGGTGGTGAGAGACATGAGTGGGGGCCTGGTGGAGGCTGCACCTGCACTGCTGGGGGGTGGGGGTGGTGGGAGACATGAGTGGGGGCCTGGTGGAGGCTGCCCCTGGATGCTGGTGGCTGGGGGTGGTGAGAGACATGAGTGGGGGCCTGGTGGAGGGTGCCCCTGGTGGCTGGGGGGTGGGGGTGCAGGGAGACATGAGTTGGACATGAGTGAGGGCCTGGTGGAGGCTGCCCCTGCACTGCTGGGGGGTGGGGGTGATGGGAGACATGAGTGGGGGCCTGGTGGAGGGTGCCCCTGGTGGCTGGGGGGTGGGGGCGGTGGGAGACATGAGTGGGGGCCTGGTGGAGGCTGCCCCTGGATGCTGGGGGGTGGGGGTGAAGGGAGACATGAGTGGGGGCCTGGTGGAGGCTGCCCCTGCACTGCTGGGGGTGGGGGTGATGGGAGACATGAGTGGGGGCCTGGTGGAGGCTGCCCCTGCACTGCTGGGGGGTGGGGGTGATGGTAGACATGAGTGGGGGCCTGGTGGAGGGTGCCCCTGGTGGCTGGGGGATGGGGGTGGTGAGAGACATGAGTGGGGGCCTGGTGGAGGCTGCACCTGCACTGCTGGGGGGTGGGGGTGGTGGGAGACATGAGTGGGGGCCTGGTGGAGGCTGCCCCTGGATGCTGGGGGGTGGGGGTGATGGGAGACATGAGTGGGGGCCTGGTGGAGGCTGCCCCTGCACTGCTGGGGGGTGGGGGTGATGGGAGACATGAGTGGGGGCCTGGTGGAGGCTGCCCCTGCACTGCTGGGGGTGGGGGTGATGGTAGACATGAGTGGGGGCCTGGTGGAGGGTGCCCCTGGTGGCTGGGGGTGGTGAGAGACATGAGTGGGGGCCTGGTGGAGGCTGCACCTGCACTGCTGGGGGGTGGGGGTGGTGGGAGACATGAGTGGGGGCCTGGTGGAGGCTGCCCCTGCACTGCTGGGGGGTGGGGGTGATGGGAGACATGAGTGGGGGCCTGGTGGAGGGTGCCCCTGGTGGCTGGGGGATGGGGGTGGTAGGAGACATGAGTGGGGGCCTGGTGGAGGCTGGCCCTGGATGCTGGGGGGTGGGGGTGATGGGAGACATGAGTGGGGGCCTGGTGGAGGCTGCCCCTGCACTGCTGGGGGGTGGGGGTGATGGGAGACATGAGTGGGGGCCTGGTGGAGGCTGCCCCTGCACTGCAGAGGGGTGGGGGTGATGGTAGACATGAATGGGGGCCTGGTGGAGGGTGCCCCTGGTGGCTGGGGGGTGGGGGTGGTGGCAGACATGAGTGGGGACTTGGTGGAGGCTGCCCCTGCACTGCTGGGGGGTGGGGGTGGTGGGAGACATGAGTGGGGGCCTGGTGGAGGCTGCCCCTGCACTGCTGGGGGGTAGGGGTGATAGGGGACATGAGTGGGGGCCTGGTGGAGGCTGCCCCTGCACTGCTGGGGGGTGGGGGTGATAGGGGACATGAGTGGGGGCCTGGTGGAGGCTGCCCCTGCACTGCTGGGGGGTGGGGGTGGTGGGAGACATGAGTGGGGGCCTGGTGGAGGGTGCCCCTGCACTGCTGGGGGGTGGGGGTGCAGGGAGACATGAGTTGGACATGAGTGGGGGCCTGGTGGAGGCTGCCCCTGGTGGCTGGGGGGTGGGGGTGGTGGGAAACATGAGTGGGGGCCTGGTGGATGCTGCCCCTGCACTGCTGGGGGGTGGGGTGATGGGAGACATGAGTGGGGGGCTGGTGGAGGCTGCCCCTGCACTGCTGGGGGGTGGGGGTGGTGGGAGACATGAGTGGGGGCCTGGTGGAGGCTGCCCCTGCACTGCTGGGGGGTGGGGGTGCAGGGAGACATGAGTTGGACATGAGTGGGGCCTGGTGGAGGCTGCCCCTGGTGGCTGGGGGGTGGGCTGGTGGGAGACATGAGTGGGGGCCTGGTGGAGGCTGCCCCTGGTAGGCTGGGGGGTGGGGGTGGTGGTAGACATGAGTGGGGGCCTGGTGGAGGGTGCCCCTGGTGGCTGGGGGGTGGGGGTGCAGGGAGACATGAGTTGGACATGAGTGGGGGCCTGGTGGAGGCTGCCCCTGCACTGCTGGGGGGTGGGGGTGATGGTAGACATGAGTGGGGGCCTGGTGGAGGGTGCCCCTGGTGGCTGGGGGGTGGGGTGCAGGGAGACATGAGTTGGACATGAGTGGGGGCCTGGTGGAGGCTGCCCCTGCACTGCTAGGGGGTGGGGGTGATGGGAGACATGAGTGGGGGCCTGGTGAAGGCTGCCCCTGCACTGCTGGGGGGTGGGGGTGATGGTAGACATGAGTGGGGGCCTGGTGGAGGCTGCCCCTGGATGCTGGGGGGTGGGGTGATGGGAGACATGAGTGGGGGCCTGGTGGAGGCTGCCCCTGCACTGCTGGGGGTGAGGGTGGTGGGAGACATGAGTGGGGGCCTGGTGGAGGCTGCCCCTGCACTGCTGGGGGGTGGGGGTGATGGTAGACATGAGTGGGGGCCTGGTGGAGGGTGCCCCTGGGGGGTGGGGGTGGTGGGAGACATGAGTGGGGGCCTGGTGGAGGCTGCCCCTGCACTGCTGGGGGGTGGGGGTGGTGGGAGACATGAGTGGGGGCCTGGTGGAGACTGCCCCTGCACTGCTGGGGGGTGGGGGTGCAGGGAGACATGAGTTGGACATGAGTGGGGGCCTGGTGGAGGGTGCCCCTGCACTGCTGGGGGGTGGGGGTGATAGGGGACATGAGTGGGGGCCTGGTGGAGGCTGCCCCTGGTGGCTGGGGGGTGGGGGTGGTGGTAGACATGAGTGGGGGCCTGGTGGAGGGTGCCCCTGGTGGCTGGGGGTGCAGGGAGACATGAGTTGGACATGAGTGGGGGCCTGGTGGAGGCTGCCCCTGCACTGCTGGGGGGTGGGGGTGATGGGGAGACATGAGTGGGGGCCTGGTGGAGGGTGCCCCTGGTGGCTGGGGGGTGGGGGTGGTGGGAGACATGAGTGGGGGCCTGGTGGAGGCTGGCCCTGGATGCTGGGGGGTGGGGGTGATGGGAGACATGAGTGGGGGCCTGGTGGAGGCTGCCCCTGCACTGCTGGGGGGTGGGGGTGATGGGAGACATGAGTGGGGGCCTGGTGGAGGCTGCCCCTGCACTGCTGGGGGGTGGGGGTGATGGTAGACATGTGTGGGGGCCTGGTGGAGGGTGCCCCTGGTGGCTGGGGGGTGGGGGTGGTGGGAGACATGAGTGGGGGCCTGGTGGAGGCTGCCCCTGCACTGCTGGGGGGTGGGGTGATGGGAGACATGAGTGGGGGCCTGGTGGAGGCTGCCCCTGCACTGCTGGGGGGTGGGGTGGTGGGAGACATGAGTGGGGGCCTGGTGGAGGCTGCCCCTGCACTGCTGGGGGGTGGGGGTGCAGGGAGACATGAGTTGGACATGAGTGGGCCTGGTGGTGGCTGCCCCTGGTGGCTGGGGGGTGGGGTGGTGGGAGACATGAGTGGGGGCCTGGTGGAGGCTGCCCCTGCACTGCTGGGGGGTGGGGGTGATGGGAGACATGAGTGGGGGCCTGGTGGAGGCTGCCCCTACACTGCTGGGGGGTGGGGGTGATGGGAGACATGAGTGGGGGCCTGGTGGAGGCTGCCCCTGCACTGCTGGGGGGTGGGGGTGATAGGGGACATGAGTGGGGGCCTGGTGGAGGCTGCCCCTGCACTGCTGGGGGGTGGGGGTGATGGGAGACATGAGTGGGGGCCTGGTGGAGGCTCCCCCTGCACTGCTGGGGGTGGGGGTGATGGGAGACATGAGTGGGGGCCTGGTGGAGGCTGCCCCTGCACTGCTGGGGGGTGGGGGTGATGGTAGACATGAGTGGGGGCCTGGTGGAGGGTGCCCCTGGTGGCTGGGGGGTGGGGGTGATGGGAGACATGAGTGGGGGCCTGGTGGAGGCTGCCCCTGCACTGCTGGGGGTGGGGGTGATGGTAGATATGAGTGGTGGCCTGGTGGAGGGTGCCCCTGGTGGCTGGGGGTGGTGAGAGACATGAGTGGGGGCCTGGTGGAGGGTGCCCCTGGTGGCTGGGGGGTGGGGGTGCAGGGAGACATGAGTTGGACATGAGTGAGGGCCTGGTGGAGGCTGCCCCTGCACTGCTGGGGGGTGGGGGTGATGGGAGACATGAGTGGGGGCCTGGTGGAGGGTGCCCCTGGTGGCTGGGGGGTGGGGGCGGTGGGAGACATGAGTGGGGGCCTGGTGGAGGCTGCCCCTGGATGCTGGGGGGTGGGGGTGAAGGGAGACATGAGTGGGGGCCTGGTGGAGGCTGCCCCTGCACTGCTGGGGGTGGGGGTGATGGGAGACATGAGTGGGGGCCTGGTGGAGGCTGCCCCTGCACTGCTGGGGGGTGGGGGTGATGGTAGACATGAGTGGGGGCCTGGTGGAGGGTGCCCCTGGTGGCTGGGGGATGGGGGTGGTGAGAGACATGAGTGGGGGCCTGGTGGAGGCTGCACCTGCACTGCTGGGGGGTGGGGGTGGTGGGAGACATGAGTGGGGGCCTGGTGGAGGCTGCCCCTGGATGCTGGGGGGTGGGGGTGATGGGAGACATGAGTGGGGGCCTGGTGGAGGCTGCCCCTGCACTGCTGGGGGGTGGGGGTGATGGGAGACATGAGTGGGGGCCTGGTGGAGGCTGCCCCTGCACTGCTGGGGGTGGGGGTGATGGTAGACATGAGTGGGGGCCTGGTGGAGGGTGCCCCTGGTGGCTGGGGGTGGTGAGAGACATGAGTGGGGGCCTGGTGGAGGCTGCACCTGCACTGCTGGGGGGTGGGGGTGGTGGGAGACATGAGTGGGGGCCTGGTGGAGGCTGCCCCTGCACTGCTGGGGGGTGGGGGTGATGGGAGACATGAGTGGGGGCCTGGTGGAGGGTGCCCCTGGTGGCTGGGGGATGGGGGTGGTAGGAGACATGAGTGGGGGCCTGGTGGAGGCTGCCCCTGCACTGCAGAGGGGTGGGGGTGATGGTAGACATGAATGGGGGCCTGGTGGAGGGTGCCCCTGGTGGCTGGGGGGTGGGGGTGGTGGCAGACATGAGTGGGGACTTGGTGGAGGCTGCCCCTGCACTGCTGGGGGGTGGGGGTGGTGGGAGACATGAGTGGGGGCCTGGTGGAGGCTGCCCCTGCACTGCTGGGGGGTAGGGATGATAGGGGACATGAGTGGGGGCCTGGTGGAGGCTGCCCCTGCACTGCTGGGGGGTGGGGGTGATAGGGGACATGAGTGGGGGCCTGGTGGAGGCTGCCCCTGCACTGCTGGGGGGTGGGGGTGGTGGGAGACATGAGTGGGGGCCTGGTGGAGGGTGCCCCTGCACTGCTGGGGGGTGGGGGTGCAGGGAGACATGAGTTGGACATGAGTGGGGGCCTGGTGGAGGCTGCCCCTGGTGGCTGGGGGGTGGGGGTGGTGGGAAACATGAGTGGGGGCCTGGTGGATGCTGCCCCTGCACTGCTGGGGGGTGGGGTGATGGGAGACATGAGTGGGGGGCTGGTGGAGGCTGCCCCTGCACTGCTGGGGGGTGGGGGTGGTGGGAGACATGAGTGGGGGCCTGGTGGAGGCTGCCCCTGCACTGCTGGGGGGTGGGGGTGCAGGGAGACATGAGTTGGACATGAGTGGGGCCTGGTGGAGGCTGCCCCTGGTGGCTGGGGGGTGGGCTGGTGGGAGACATGAGTGGGGGCCTGGTGGAGGCTGCCCCTGGTAGGCTGGGGGGTGGGGGTGGTGGTAGACATGAGTGGGGGCCTGGTGGAGGGTGCCCCTGGTGGCTGGGGGGTGGGGGTGCAGGGAGACATGAGTTGGACATGAGTGGGGGCCTGGTGGAGGCTGCCCCTGCACTGCTGGGGGGTGGGGGTGATGGTAGACATGAGTGGGGGCCTGGTGGAGGGTGCCCCTGGTGGCTGGGGGGTGGGGTGCAGGGAGACATGAGTTGGACATGAGTGGGGGCCTGGTGGAGGCTGCCCCTGCACTGCTAGGGGGTGGGGGTGATGGGAGACATGAGTGGGGGCCTGGTGAAGGCTGCCCCTGCACTGCTGGGGGGTGGGGGTGATGGTAGACATGAGTGGGGGCCTGGTGGAGGCTGCCCCTGGATGCTGGGGGGTGGGGTGATGGGAGACATGAGTGGGGGCCTGGTGGAGGCTGCCCCTGCACTGCTGGGGGTGAGGGTGGTGGGAGACATGAGTGGGGGCCTGGTGGAGGCTGCCCCTGCACTGCTGGGGGGTGGGGGTGATGGTAGACATGAGTGGGGGCCTGGTGGAGGGTTCCCCTGGGGGGTGGGGGTGGTGGGAGACATGAGTGGGGGCCTGGTGGAGGCTGCCCCTGCACTGCTGGGGGGTGGGGGTGGTGGGAGACATGAGTGGGGGCCTGGTGGAGACTGCCCCTGCACTGCTGGGGGGTGGGGGTGCAGGGAGACATGAGTTGGACATGAGTGGGGGCCTGGTGGAGGGTGCCCCTGCACTGCTGGGGGGTGGGGGTGATAGGGGACATGAGTGGGGGCCTGGTGGAGGCTGCCCCTGGTGGCTGGGGGGTGGGGGTGGTGGTAGACATGAGTGGGGGCCTGGTGGAGGGTGCCCCTGGTGGCTGGGGGTGCAGGGAGACATGAGTTGGACATGAGTGGGGGCCTGGTGGAGGCTGCCCCTGCACTGCTGGGGGGTGGGGGTGATGGGGAGACATGAGTGGGGGCCTGGTGGAGGGTGCCCCTGGTGGCTGGGGGGTGGGGGTGGTGGGAGACATGAGTGGGGGCCTGGTGGAGGCTGGCCCTGGATGCTGGGGGGTGGGGGTGATGGGAGACATGAGTGGGGGCCTGGTGGAGGCTGCCCCTGCACTGCTGGGGGGTGGGGGTGATGGGAGACATGAGTGGGGGCCTGGTGGAGGCTGCCCCTGCACTGCTGGGGGGTGGGGGTGATGGTAGACATGTGTGGGGGCCTGGTGGAGGGTGCCCCTGGTGGCTGGGGGGTGGGGGTGGTGGGAGACATGAGTGGGGCCTGGTGAAGGCTGCCCCTGGATGCTGGGGGGTGAGGTTGATGGGAGACATGAGTGGGGTCCTGGTGGAGGCTGCCCCTGCACTGCTGGGGGGTGGGGGTGGTGGCAGACATGAGTGGGGGCCTGGTGGAGGCTGCCCCTGCACTGCTGGGGGGTGGGGGTGATGGTAGACATGAGTGGGGGCCTGGTGGAGGATGCCCCTGGTGGCTGGGGGGTGGGGTTGGTGGTGGACATGAGTGGGGGCCTGCTGGAGGCTGCCCCTGCACTGCTGGGGGGTGGGGGTGGTGGGAGACATGAGTGGGGGCGTGGTGGAGGCTACCCCTGCACTGCTGGCGGGCGGGGGTGCAGGGAGACATGAGAGGGGGCCTGGTGGAGGGTGCCCCTGCACTGCTGGGGGGTGGGGGTGATAGGGGACATGAGTGGGGGCCTGGTGGAGGCTGCCCCTGGTGGCTGGGGGTTGGGGGTGGTGGTAGACATGAGTGGGGGCCTGGTGGAGGGTGCCCCTGGTGGCTGGGGGGTGGGGGTGCAGGGAGACGTGAGTTGGACATGAGTGGGGGCATGGTGGAAGCTGCCCCTGCACTGCTGGGGGGTGATGGGAGACATGAGTGGGGGCCTGGTGGAGGGTGCCCCTGGTGGCTGGGGGGTGGTAGGAGACATGAGTGGGGGCCTGGTGGAGGCTGGCCCTGGATGCTGGGGGGTGGGGGTGATGGGAGACATGAGTGGGGGCCTGGTGGAGGCTGCCCCTGCACTGCTGGGGGGTGGGGGTGATGGGAGACATGAGTGGGGGCCTGGTGGAGGCTGCCCCTGCACTGCTGGGGGTGGGGGTGATGGTAGACATGAGTGGGGGCCTGGTGGAGGGTGCCCCTGGTGGCTGGGGGGTGGGGGTGGTGGCAGACATGAGTGGGGACCTGGTGGAGGCTGCCCCTGCACTGCTGGGGGGTGGGGGTGGTGGGAGACATGAGTGTGGGCCTGGTGGAGGCTGCCCCTGCACTGCTGGGGGGTGGGGGTGATAGGGGACATGAGTGGGGGCCTGGTGGAGGCTGCCCCTGCACTGCTGGGGGGTAGGGGTGATAGGGGACATGAGTGGGGGCCTGGTGGAGGCTGCCCCTGCACTGCTGGGGGGTGGGGGTGATAGGGGACATGAGTGGGGGCCTGGTGGAGGCTGCCCCTGCACTGCTGGGGGTGGGGGTGGTGGGAGACATGAGTGGGGGCCTGGTGGAGGGTGCCCCTGCACTGGTGGGGGTGGGGGTGCAGGGAGACATGAGTTGGACATGAGTGGGGGCCTGGTGGAGGCTGCCCCTGGTGGCTGGGGGGTGGGGGTGGTGGGAGACATGAGTGGTGGCCTGGTGGAGGCTGCCCCTGCACTGCTGGGGGGTGGGGGTGATAGGGGACATGAGTGGGGGCCTGGTGGAGGCTGCCCCTGCACTGCTGGGGGGTGGGGGTGGTGGGAGACATGAGTGGGGGCCTGGTGGAGGGTGCCGCTGCACTGCTGGGGGGTGGGGGTGCAGGGAGACATGAGTTGGACATGAGTGGGGGCCTGGTGGAGGCTGCCCCTGGTGGCTGGGGGGTGGGGGTGGTGGGAGACATGAGTGGGGGCCTGGTGGAGGCTGCCCCTGCACTGCTGGGGGGTGGGGTGATGGGAGACATGAGTGGGGGCCTGGTGGAGGCTGCCCCTGCACTGCTGGGGGGTGGGGTGGTGGGAGACATGAGTGGGGGCCTTGTGGAGGCTGCCCCTGCACTGCTGGGGGGTGGGGGTGCAGGGAGACATGAGTTGGACATGAGTGGGCCTGGTGGTGGCTGCCCCTGGTGGCTGGGGGGTGGGGTGGTGGGAGACATGAGTGGGGGCCTGGTGGAGGCTGCCCCTGCACTGCTGGGGGGTGGGGGTGATGGGAGACATGAGTGGGGGCCTGGTGGAGGCTGCCCCTACACTGCTGGGGGGTGGGGGTGATGGGAGACATGAGTGGGGGCCTGGTGGAGGCTGCCCCTGCACTGCTGGGGGGTGGGGGTGATAGGGGACATGAGTGGGGGCCTGGTGGAGGCTGCCCCTGCACTGCTGGGGGGTGGGGGTGATGGGAGACATGAGTGGGGGCCTGGTGGAGGCTCCCCCTGCACTGCTGGGGGTGGGGGTGATGGGAGACATGAGTGGGGGCCTGGTGGAGGCTGCCCCTGCACTGCTGGGGGGTGGGGGTGATGGTAGACATGAGTGGGGGCCTGGTGGAGGGTGCCCCTGGTGGCTGGGGGGTGGGGGTGGTTGTGGACATGAGTGGGGGCCTGGTGGAGGCTGCCCCTGCACTGCTGGGGGGTGGGGGTGATGGGAGACATGAGTGGGGGCCTGGTGAAGGCTGCCCCTGCACTGCTGGGGGGTGGGGGTGATGGGAGACATGAGTGGGGGCCTGGTGGAGGCTGCCCCTGCACTGCTGGGGGTGGGGGTGATGGTAGACATGAGTGGGGGCCTGGTGGAGGGTGCCCCTGGTGGCTGGGGGGTGGGGGTGGTGGCAGACATGAGTGGGGACCTGGTGGAGGCTGCCCCTGCACTGCTGGGGGGTGGGGGTGGTGGGAGACATGAGTGGGGGCCTGGTGGAGGCTGCCCCTGCACTGCTGGGGGGTAGGGGTGATAGGGGACATGAGTGGGGGCCTGGTGGAGGCTGCCCCTGCACTGCTGGGGGGTGGGGGTGATAGGGGACATGAGTGTGGGCCTGGTGGAGGCTGCCCCTGCACTGCTGGGGGTGGGGGTGGTGGGAGACATGAGTGGGGGCCTGGTGGAGGGTGCCCCTGCACTGGTGGGGGTGGGGGTGCAGGGAGACATGAGTTGGACATGAGTGGGGGCCTGGTGGAGGCTGCCCCTAGTGGCTGGGGGGTGGGGGTGGTGGGAGACATGAGTGGTGGCCTGGTGGAGGCTGCCCCTGCACTGCTGGGGGGTGGGGGTGATAGGGGACATGAGTGGGGGCCTGGTGGAGGCTGCCCCTGCACTGCTGGGGGGTGGGGGTGGTGGGAGACATGAGTGGGGGCCTGGTGGAGGGTGCCGCTGCACTGCTGGGGGGTGGGGGTGCAGGGAGACATGAGTTGGACATGAGTGGGGGCCTGGTGGAGGCTGCCCCTGGTGGCTGGGGGGTGGGGGTGGTGGGAGACATGAGTGGGGGCCTGGTGGAGGCTGCCCCTGCACTGCTGGGGGGTGGGGTGATGGGAGACATGAGTGGGGGCCTGGTGGAGGCTGCCCCTGCACTCCTGGGGGGTGGGGTGGTGGGAGACATGAGTGGGGGCCTGGTGGAGGCTGCCCCTGCACTGCTGGGGGGTGGGGGTGCAGGGAGACATGAGTTGGACATGAGTGGGCCTGGTGGTGGCTGCCCCTGGTGGCTGGGGGGTGGGGTGGTGGGAGACATGAGTGGGGGCCTGGTGGAGGCTGCCCCTGCACTGCTGGGGGGTGGGGGTGATAGGAGACATGAGTGGGGGCCTGGTGGAGGCTGCCCCTACACTGCTGGGGGGTGGGGGTGATGGGAGACATGAGTGGGGGCCTGGTGGAGGCTGCCCCTGCACTGCTGGGGGGTGGGGGTGATAGGGGACATGAGTGGGGGCCTGGTGGAGGCTGCCCCTGCACTGCTGGGGGGTGGGGGTGATGGGAGACATGAGTGGGGGCCTGGTGGAGGCTCCCCCTGCACCGCTGGGGGTGGGTGTGATGGGAGACATGAGTGGGGGCCTGGTGGAGGCTGCCCCTGCACTGCTGGGGGGTGGGGGTGATGGTAGACATGAGTGGGGGCCTGGTGGAGGGTGCCCCTGGTGGCTGGGGGGTGGGGGTGGTTGTGGACATGAGTGGGGGCCTGGTGGAGGCTGCCCCTGCACTGCTGGGTGGTGGGGGTGGAGGGAGACATGAGTGGGGGCCTGGTGGAGGCTGCCCCTGCACTGCTGGCGGGTGGGGGTGCAGGGAGACATGAGTTGGACATGAGAGGGGGCCTGGTGGAGGGTGCCCCTGCACTGCTGGGGGGTGGGGGTGATAGGGGACATGAGTGGGGGCCTGGTGGAGGCTGCCCCTGGTGGCTGGGGGTTGGGGGTGGTGGTAGACTTGAGTGGGGGCCTGGTGCAGGGTGCCCCTGGTGGCTGGGGGGTGGGGGTGCAGGGAGACGTGAGTTGGACATGAGTGGGGGCCTGGTGGAGGCTGCCCCTGCACTGCTGGGGGGTGGGGGTGATGGGAGACATGAGTGGGGGCCTGGTGGAGGGTGCCCCTGGTGGCTGGGGGGTGGGGTGGTAGGAGACATCAGTGGGGGCCTGGTGGAGGCTGGCCCTGGATGCTGGGGGGTGGGGGTGATGGGAGACATGAGTGGGGGCCTGGTGGAGGCTGCCCCTGCACTGCTGGGGGATGGGGGTGATGGGAGACATGAGTGGGGGCCTGGTGGAGGCTGCCCCTGCACTGCTGGGGGGTGGGGGTGATAGGGGACATGAGTGGGGGCCTGGTGGAGGCTGCCCCTGCACTGCTGGGGGGTGGGGATGATAGGGGACATGAGTGGGGGCCTGGTGGAGGCTGCCCCTGCACTGCTGGGGGGTGGGGGTGATAGGGGACATGAGTGGGGGCCTGGTGGAGGCTGCCCCTGCACTGCTGGGGGGTGGGGGTGGTGGGAGACATGAGTGGGGGCCTGGTGGAGGGTGCCCCTGCACTGCTGGGGGGTGGGGGTGCAGGGAGACATGAGTTGGACATGAGTGGGGGCCTGGTGGAGGCTGCCCCTGGTGCCTGGGGGTGGGGGTGGTGGGAGACATGAGTGGTGGCCTGGTGGAGGCTGCCCCTGCACTGCTGGGGGGTGGGGGTGATAGGGGACATGAGTGGGGGCCTGGTGGAGACTGCCCCTGCACTGCTGGGGCGTGGGGGTGGTGGGAGACATGAGTGGGGGCCTGGTGAAGGGGGCCCCTGCACTGCTGGGGGGTGGGGGTGCAGGGAGACATGCCTTGGACATGAGTGGGGGCCTGGTGGAGGCTGCCCCTGGTGGCTGGGGGTGGGGGTGGTGGGAGACATGAGTGGGGGCCTGGTGGAGGCTGCCCCTGCACTGCTGGGGAGTGGCGGTGCAGGGAGACATGAGTTGGACATGAGTGGGGCCTGGTGGAGGCTGCCCCTGGTGGCTGGGGGGTGGGGGTGGTGGGAGACATGAGTGGGGGCCTGGTGGAGGCTGCCCCTGCACTGCTGGGGGGTGGGGGTGATGGGAGACATGAGTGGGGGCCTGGTGGAGGCTGCCCCTGCACTGCTGGGGGGTGGGGGTGATAGGGGACATGAGTGGGGGCCTGGTGGAGGCTGCCCCTGCACTGCTGGGGGTGGGGGTGGTGGGAGACATGAGTGGGGGCCTGGTGGAGGGTGCCCCTGCACTGCTGGGGGGTGGGGGTGCAGGGAGACATGAGTTGGACATGAGTGGGGGCCTGGTGGAGGCTGCCCCTGGTGGCTGGGGGTGGGGGTGGTGGGAGACATGAGTGGTGGCCTGGTGGAGGCTGCCCCTGCACTGCTGGGGGGTGGGGGTGATAGGGGACATGAGTGGGGGCCTGGTGGAGACTGCCCCTGCACTGCTGGGGCGTGGGGGTGGTGGGAGACATGAGTGGGGGCCTGGTGGAGGGTGCCCCTGCACTGCTGGGGGTGGGGGTGCAGGGAGACATGCGTTGGACATGAGTGGGGGCCTGGTGGAGGCTGCCCCTGGTGGCTGGGGGGTGGGGGTGGTGGGAGACATGAGTGGGGGCCTGGTGGAGGCTGCCCCTGCACTGCTGGGGGGTGGGGGTGCAGGGAGACATGAGTTGGACATGAGTGGGGCCTGGTGGAGGCTGCGCCTGGGGGGTGGGGGTGGTGGGAGACATGAGTGGGGGCCTGGAGGAGGCTGCCCCTGCACTGCTGGGGGGTGGGGGTGATGGGAGACATGAGTGGGGGCCTGGTGGAGGCTGCCCCTGCACTGCTGGGGGGTGGGGGTGATGGGAGACATGAGTGGGGGCCTGGTGGAGGCTGCCCCTGAACTGCTGGGGGGTGCGGGTGATAGGGGACATGAGTGGGGGCCTGATGGAGGCTGCCCCTGCACTGCTGGGGGGTGGGGGTGATGGGAGACATGAGTGGGGGCCTGGTGGAGGCTGCCCCTGCACTGCTGGGGGTGATGGTAGACATGAGTGGGGACCTGGTGGAGGCTGCCCCTGCACTGCTGGGGGGTGGGGGTGATGGTAGACATGAGTGGGGGCCTGGTGGAGGCTGCCCCTGGTGGTTGGGGGTGCAGGGAGACATGCGTTGGTGGGCAGTAGTGCAAGGTGACATGTGGGTTGGCTGGGGGGCATGGCCATGGTGGATGAGGTGCCTGCGGGAAATGTGCAGGGTAGGCCCCTGTGGTGTGGGCCACCTGCAGGGGCCGTGGAGGGTGTAGAGGGAACACCTGGGAGGACCCACACATGCAATTCACGTGTGGTGCTCCCCGCGCACCCCTGGAATACACGTACCCTTATGGAATCGTGTGTGATACTTCCTGCGCACCCCTGAAATACACATACCCTGCTGCTTTTGCGTGTGATACTTCCTGCGCACCCCTGGAATACACGCACCCTGATGGAATTGCGTGTGATACTTCCCGCCCACCCCTGAAATACACGTACCCTACTGCTTTTGCGTGTGATACTTCCCGCGCACCCCTGAAATACACGTACCCTGCTGCTTTTGCGTGTGATACTTCCCGCGCACCCCTGGAATACACGTACCCTGCTGTTTTTGCGTGTGATACTTCCCGCGCACCCCTGGAATACACGTACCCTGCTGTTTTTGCGTGTGATACTTCCCGCGCACCCCTGGAATACACGTGCCCTGATGGAATCGCGTGTGTTACTTCCCACGCACCCCTGATGTACACATAGCCAGGACAATCGCGTGTGGGACTTCCCGCGAACCACTGAAAAATACACGATCCCCGCTTGGCGTTTGCTGTTTGCCAGCCCTGTGAACTGGTCGAGGGTTATCGCAGCCCTTTGCGATGATTTGGGGATTTTGAAGGCTTTTCCTTGCGCGAGGGCGTTCTTGGGGGCGTAACTGGCGCTGCTGCAGGGTCACTGCGCCACTCTGTGCCACGGCTGGTTTCGGAGGCTAAAATCCATGAATACGCTGTGCGATCAAAAGGATTTTTTCACACGCGACTGGCGCAGTGTATCGCACGGGGACACTGTGCGCCAGCCGCGTGCGCCATTTTTGTGCGAATTTCTATGAATTACCCTGTGAGTTTCTGTATGTCTGTTGCTCCAATTTTCTACTTAATTCTTCAACTATTGTGAGTTCATAGATTCTTCAACTATTGTGAGTTCATTACAAACAGGGCTCGAAATTAGGGTTGATAAGCAGGAATTATAAGCAGTGGCTGGGTATCCAGCAGTAACCGGTCACTAGGAGCTACCACTACGGAACTAGGAGCTAGTTTATAGCGTTACATTAATTGGCTTGGGGAAGCAAAACTAGCTCCTGGTAACTGTTGATTTTAAGCTCACCAGTCTCTTCTACATTTGATTTGAGTCACATACTTGAAATAATCAGGCTGACATTTATTGTTGTAATATAACTCAATTGTATTGATGGTAATACATACAAAAATCAAAGAAAAATTGAAATTTTAAGGCCTATCTAGTGACATTACTTAACAAACAATAATTAATTAAAAATACATGATTTAACAACAACATCTCAAGTGACTTACTATTTCATGTATTGTACAATCAAAACAGTTTCCAAACACTATTCAAAAGAAGCTTGAAACTGGCTTTGTTAAAAATTGTAAAGAGAGCCACGGATCATTTGAATCTTGAAGTCAACCTTTCAACAATTTCAAGCTTTGGAGGGCAAACCTCTTTTTCAATGTTCTGTTGCATAGACTGGGCCCTGGAAACAAAATCTGGATCAATTCCGTGTGTTTGCAAGGCCAGCACATTTAATGTCAGATCTTTCACAAATTCAAAATCCATCTGCTGGAAGATTGGCTTTGCCACCACTGTTTGCTTCTTTTTGTAAACTCCTTGTTGTAACGAGGCATCCTGAAAAATTCCTGCAGTTTTTGCTTGTTCCCTTCTAACGTTCTCATTGTGTGCAAGTGCATCCAGTCTTGTTCTGGCCTCCATACAGTCTATGCCAAAATGCAACCTTTTAGGCCTGTACTCTAAGCACATATTGGGAACACCTCCAAATCTCCATTGTGGCAGAACTCAGAGAGTCCCCTCATGTCTCTTGAAAGCGTTTTGTCACACACAACCTTCTAAAGTGCTCTGTGAGGAGGAGAGCCTGGAATCAACCACCTTTTCTTATGCTTCTGCTCCTTGCCCAATGGTCCATGTCCACATTTGTGGAAATGTTCGTTTTGTTTGCAACAGTGTATGTTACAACAATGGTGCATCAATGAACGCCATTTTTCAAGAAGAACATCTACATATCCATCACAAGTTGTTGCGCTCCACCAAAGATGATTGCTGATAACCTGTGACCAATTTAAAATCTTTTCTGTCTCCTTTTTTCCAGCTGCTGTAAAATAAAATTACAATAATTATGCGTTGCGCCATACATCATATTGATGCTTTATTTCTGGGAAATGCTCTCACATGGCCGTGGCTATGGCAACGTGCCTGTCAGTGGCTATCAGGTCTATTTGCATTCCTCTGGATTGCAGAAGTTGAATGGATTTAATGAAACCATATACATAAGATGTACATTCAGATACTTGCATGACGACTGAACGCACTATTTTTTGGGTTTCCACTATTTTTTGGGTTTCCGTGTCTGGACTGTCACACTGTCCATCACCAGGAAGTCAGAGCCTTTTGCCAGTGAGAGCATTGTCGGTTGACATCTGTTCGAGTGTCCATGCCTGGCTAATAGCAGGGAACAAGAAATCCTTTTGATATTTTTCGTACTGGGTTTCTGAAAGGAACTGGAGTCCCACAATGTTAGAAAAAGCTGTACTGTACATTTATCCGCTAAACAACAAAGCTGATGAAAAAAGTACATTTTCAGCAGGCACTTTTCCAAGTAAAGGTTGAGCAAACCATGAAAATGAGTTATGGTGGTGTACGCAGCTACCCTTGATCTTCAGGTTGGTGCCTTTGACTACACGAGTAAACTTCACAATTGGCTCCCCACAAATCCTCCTATACAATGTATGATCACATTTAATCATTTTCATAATCTCGATCAGACAGCAGTCGAATACAATGTATTTTGGTTCCTTTAATAGCCAATCGTCCAGGAGTATAGTGGTTTGCGATTCCATGGTGGTGGATAAGTCCTCAACACTAGGAAGAGTGAAGTCCACATCACAAGCACAATCATCAATCAGTAGGGAAGATGCTTAGGTTATTTCTGTTTGTGATATTTCTGATTTGTTCACATGTATTGGGGAAACAGGGAACATTGTCTGTTTCTTAGATAGCATTTTTTTTAGGGTGTGGATTGTGTGAGCATTTCTGCAAGCAATTCTGAAACTTCTTCTGTGTTGTCTGTTTCTTCTGGGCGACGTGTGGTGTGCTACAACAAGGATCCAGGGTTACTTTCCATGGGTCACTTCTGACATTCAATTCAAATTCCGGCCACTGGACATCTGCATTACGACACTAAATATTGCAAGCCCCATGCTGAGCCTCAAAATTTAACTGCTCCCAAGTGACAACGGTTTGGCAAGCAACATCACTAGTTTGTGTAATTGCCTGAGTCTTTATGCTCGTCTTCTTCCAAGGCCTCGAATCAAAGAAGAAAAAAACATGCTTAATGTATAGCACACATATAGAATATATGACTTACAACATGAAAATAGAAAATATAATATCAGTGAAATAACTGATAAACAACTTATTTTTTTAAAAACCTTTCTGTTATGTACCCTTGTTTTCCGAATTTGCCTTGAAACAGTCAAATTGGATTTGCCGACCACCAGACCAAGCTGAAAAACAGCATTTTGAAATTGTACAAACCTTTAAATGTGCTCTTCCACTTAAAGAATCATATATACATATAAACATATATAAAAAGTCACTATTCAAACCATTAAAATATATTAAATATTACATCACAGTTAAAATGGCTGATAACTGATATTTTACAATATCTTATGTATACCTCTTGTTCATGTGCCTCTTCAATTTCGACTGCTTCAGTAGTATAGTCCTTGTACATAATGGGCCTCATTACACGGAAGGCAGTATACCATGGTGCTATTAGCACCGTGGTTGCCGCCAGTACCATACCGGTACCACCATGGAGAAAAGGGGAATTACCACCCCATTCCAAGGTTGGCAGGGCGGTAATTTCCCCTTTCTCCATGGCCCTTCCCCATTTCCATTTTTGCCCCATAGGGCATAATGGGAATGGGGAAGGCGGTAATTACGGTACCGCAGATTGCGGTACCGTAATTAGCACCATGGTCCCTTTGCGGGTCCCAACTTTAACGGCTGGTCTACACCAGCCGTTAAGGTCGGGTCCCGCAAAGGGACCTTGTAGTAAGGTGGTAAGGGTTAACGGTCACCGGTACCCTTACCGGTGACCGTTAACCCTTACTGCCTTCCGTGTAATGAGGCCCAATAAATTCAAAGAACATTGATTAAATTGTTAAACAATTTAATGTTAAAATCTTTGATCTCACAAAGTATATCTTGAGAAAGTTGATTTAATTATTGTCAACCTTACAATATCAGTTAAACTATGTAAAAATATATGGTTAATCATCTGATAAACATGTTTAAATTAGTATTGACAAAGTTGAACACTGTGTACATGTAACATTTTAAAAAGACATATTTGAACACTGTACCTGATAACCTTCAGCGATGTCGCAGGGAGTTGGTGTGAGATCATCCTACAAAACATATTGATTAGATTGTGGCCTCTTTAATGCATTGTAATGTTATTTCGTTTCACCGATTCCATTTTGAGCTAAGCAGCTACAGTTTATGAACAAAAACATACACCATTCATATAGTGAAGGCTTCTGTGTTATTCAGTGACAACTATATATAAGGTTTACTTTCATTGTTGCATGTGTTTCTGTGACAAAATACAAGGTTGTTGATCTAATGTTTTGCAATTTTCTGACAGTATTGCAAATTATCAAAAGAATGAGTTATCTTAAATATAAAAAAGTTATTGTTAATCAATAACTATTAGTATAAATCAATAATTATGACATGTCAAACCTCATCCTCCATGACTGGTTGCAGTAAAAGAAAAGTACATTGTTGAAGTTCCAGGCTCCGCCTATATAACAGTAATTGTAATAATAGAGATGTAACATCAACAACAAAAATTACATGTAAAAGATGGTCAATATTGACAAAGAAGCCTACAAGCCAGTTTGTATGAAAAGCGAAAATTATACATATCTATAATCAATGTATTTTAAGTTGAACTTGAACAAATACATATTTTGTATAGTCGCATCTGAAGGAATATTCTAAAAAAATTACTTGAAAGGTGAGTGTGGTTGCTGTTGACTCTGGAATAGTGGTTGATATAGCATCACAGTCCTTTAATCAATGTATATATTCAGACCATTGTTCAATAGAAAATGGACATTAGTATTACAATGTAGACCACATGAAAAACGATAAAAAAGTTTGTGTGCAAGTTGCTTGACCTCACCATTAGGATGTTGGACGTGTCTGTGGCTTCACCATGGTAATGGTCTGCAATTTCATCAGTGCGGTCTATGTAAACACAGACATGGTAATTAAAATAAAATGACCTATTTGTAAAGGACGCGATGTGAGTGCGTGTTTGGAAAGGCTTCCATTGCACTGAACTATTTGAGTATCTCTAAAGTAGGGATGCAGAAAGTAATCTTAATTCAAAATGAACAAACCACAGTACATCATGTCACGAAGGAAACTTGTGTAATAAAATATCAATGGAAATGTTCACCAAAAACTGAAAACACGTTCGTTATGTTACCTGTTCACAGACTATTTCAATATATTTTGTGGTCATTTATAAGACAGATTATACAGGCAAATTTATAAAATGGTAAAATACATTGAAAAATTTAGCATCCACTACTCACCTGTGTCAGCATGTGCTGAAATTCAGTTGGAAGAAGGAGTCTGGGACGGTGCTTTTTAGTGTACTTTGATTGTTCATACATATCTTCTGAGAAGTGCATGCTGCAGATGTGGAGTTGATTGCCATTGACGTTATCCAAGACATCCTTGGCTGTGTTTTCAATTTCGGACACTGTAAATCCGCATCGCAAGAGCCATTTTCTTATTCAATTTAAATCCTTTGGAAATACATGCAGGACTGTACTCTGAATTTTAGCATGGCTGTTATTACTGCAACCCAAAATGATACTAGAAGGCATGGTTGGATTGTCCCTATGATCTGTTAAAGAAATATAAATAAATATTACTATCAAAAAAGTATCACAGTGAGTAAATCAAACATTAGATTCCTTTGATAATAAAAACAAATTATCTTGTAAAAAATGGCACCTAAAGCAAACATGCATTGAAAACATGCACTATGAAAGATTTCATTTGGAAACAATACTCTGTAATGGTATGTGCTAATTACGGAGATAGAAATGCATAGGATGGTTGATAATGGCTTAGACGTTTTGAATGAAATAAAATGAGAATAGGGTGTACATTGAGTACAAAGCAACAGAAAGTGGCCTAGCAGAGAACGTTGACACTACAGAAACAAAAGTAAAAGTTGACTAACCATTACTTAGAAGAACAGATTAACCAACTCAGCAAGCAAGGTAAAAAGTGCAGAGCTGTCGATATCTGTTGTCAATCTCACAGATGCTTTCTTGTTAACTCCCACAGTGTTTATAAAGGATAACAGAAGTGATATGATATGATATTTATAACGCGCTTAATACCCAGAGGTTTCTAAGTGCGGACCCGGGGATCGAACCTGTGTTGCTCTGTGTCCAAGTCGTACACGTTGCCCCTGAGCTATTCTCCCGAGACAAGTGGGTGTGTGTGTGAAAGTCTGATGTGTTCGTTCACACCCACCAGGCCTCTATGACAATGTTTGACCTCCTCAATCCCGCCAGTGCGCCCCCCTTGTGAGCGCACACCCACAGGTGAGAACTGTCATAGATAGTAGAGGGGGATGGATGTGGGTGAGGCGGGCGCAATAGGCCCGCAACGCAGTCAAAGCACACAGCCATATGTTGATTGCAGGGACGGGGTCTTCCAAGTGGAGTCTGGAGACACCGGGTCTGTGGTGACCATGTGGATATGGGTGCCCATGCGAAAGAACCCTTTGTGGTGTACATGGCATTCGACACCTTTAGTATTCCCATCCTCCACACCCCCTTGCGAGCGCATGCCCACAGGTGTGAACTGTCATTGATAGCAGAGGGGGATGGATGTGGATGAGGTGAACGCAATAGGCCCATAACACAGTCAAAGGACACAGACATATGTTGATTGCAGGGACAGGGTCTTCAAATGGGAGTCTGGAGACACCGGGTCTGCGGTGGCCATGTGGATAAGGGTGCCCATGTGAAAGTACACTTTGTGGTGTACATGGTATTCAGCACCTTGACCTTTCCCATCCTCCCAGCCCCTTTGCGAGCGCATGCCCACAGGTGCAAACTGTCATTGATAGCAGAGGGGGATGCATGTGGATGAGGGCAGTGCGATAGGCCAGTAAACATGTTAAAGCACACCAATCTTTTACGATACTCTTAGATGTTTGGATGTGTTATGGACTTATAAAAACTTTCTAACAGCAATTTTTTTAATTTAGTTTGTGGCTAAGTGGATGACAATAACACTACAAATTATACTGCTGTGGTCACGGTCTCCGCTGTATAAATCCACTATATTGTCCGTGGTCACTGGGGAATTCATCACATATGGCTGGAATCACACAGGCATGTATTACATATGAAACGTGAAATCCCAGTCTTCCATGAATCCACCATTTAAAGGCACGATTTCCCACAAGTCTGTACTACCTGTGTAAGAGATACAGGAATAGTTTACTTGAATAAACCAAATAATTGCTTTTTTTTGTTTGCACTACCTTGTAAAATGCAAGGCATTGTTATGCTTTAAGAAGCACCTTTTCCGTGCAAAGTTCTGACAGTACTTGTAATTTAAAGTAGGGATCAATTAGAAATGTGAACGCACATTCCAGCAAAACAGTTTGGGAGATACTTTCAAGTGAAAGAAACATAATTGTTCGGATGATAAATCAAAAGATGAACACTTTGGTTTCAGATTAGAATGAGTCATTTATTCAATTTGCAGAAAAATTATCCATCAAGGTTATATTGATGTAGGGGAACAACATATTATGTTAGCCGTCTCGGTTGTCAAACACACAGCATATATAGAGTGAACATACTCGTTACTTGGATTACGAGGGCTAACTGTAGCTCGAAGTTCGTGCACAAGGACCATCATCATTCGCAACACAGATCGTGTAAGGAAGGCGGCCCTGAAGTCATACAATTCGGTAATGCATATTGTTGTGTGTCGTCTTCGACAATGTAACCCAAGCTGCCTCAGTTTTCTCTGCAACAGCAGTTCTCCACCAGAGTAGGCAGAAGCTTACAAAGATGGCAGGTACACCAAGTTGAAACATGTTCCATGCGACTGGGTTCAGGCTCCGGTGATTGAGCCTCATGACTTTCATCTGATTCCACATCGTCGTGACTTTTTTCTCATTCAAGGATTTCCTCTTTGAATATTTGGGCTTGTACCGATATAGTGAAGAAGCGCAGAATCAACAGTGAGATAAATAAAAAGGTTTGTGTTTGTATACAGTAAAGAAAAATGGTTTCCCATTAACACTGAATGTTAAATAAAGACAAGCGAAGAAACAGCCATGTTAAAAAAACATATTGTGAAAAGACAAGATTAATAGGCTCAAACTTGAAAAGTTTGCAAGGACTCATGTTTAAATATGGGTTTCGTAAAGACATTTGTTGATAATATAAGAACTGAAAAGCGACTACTGAGTTAATTCATTTTAGGCAGTATAAGTACTGGTTTTCAGTGTGTCTTTTTGGCAGATAGCTGAACAGAGCAGAAACATGTCAGGGAAGCTCGAAATAAATTACACTGACACAAAGGAAAAAGAAACTGGAACGTTGTGTGATCAAAAAGGGTTTATTTACACTTGTTGGAGGAACAAGGCGTCTTGGCATTTCCATGAAGACACGTCAATAGATTGCGCACAGAGGACGTTGTCATGAGATGTGCATTGGTCTTGTGGAATGGGACGTGAGCATTTAGTGATGTCAGCGTTAGTGGCAGGTGATCTGAGTTAGTGCAGCAAGGTCGCTTGAACTTTGGACGATGGATCAACGGATAAGATTAGCACAAGATGGCGCTACCCGACCCTCGTTTTCATATGTGTTAAAGTGAGAACAGCTTGGGTGAGTTGCACTGTAATTTATTTTTTAAATGATCGATGTATGATCCAAAATACATGCCGGTTCAAAATACATGCTCGATCGATTGGTCCAGTAACATTTCTGACCAAACTATTCCTTTACGATTTTGTTTTAGAGCCAGAACACTGAATGAGGAAAGTTGGCTGGAGGCCAAACCTTATGGTATCGAAAAACAACTCAAAACACTTGTCTCACAAAGATATTTATAATAAACATTAAATTAGCAATGTGAGGGAATTTTTTCGAATGCAGAGATTGTTTTGCTATTAAGTAAATAGAAAGCTGGAAAAAAGCATTGAGCCATTTTATAATCACGCCCACATATAGGGTCACACACTGACGGACTGAGGCAGTGATTAATACCAGATCTGCAGCAGTGGCAGGGCAAACGAGCAAGGGGCAGGGTCTAGAATGCAGCAGTGCATGCTCCACACATACAAAAATCTGGGGGTTGTTTCTCTTCTGTGCAGCTAAGCTGAGCATAACAGACATGTAAGCTGTCGGACACAAGGCACAGCACCTGCAAACGTGTATACACTGGGTTTTCCTAAAAACACATGCAATAATTGAATGCACAGCAACTATACATCTACAAAAGCACCATTATTTTAATCATTAAGCAAAAATGTCCACTTGTCTGGTAAACTGAGATTTCAAGATGCATAAGGCTTATGCTATACAAACATTTGCTTTGCTATTAAGAAAGCATTATCATTTAGATTAACAGGCTTAAGCAATGTTTGCTCTTTCTCGAGCAGCCTTCCAACAGAAAGCTATTGGTTAAAGGGACAGTCACCTGTTTTTAGAAACAAATATTTCTGTTTCTAGGTTAGGCCACTACACTGGCGCAGTTATTTTCACATAAAAGTGTATTGAATGTAAACAGACTTCCACATAGAAAGCAAAGGGCCGAGTGGCATGTATTAATGTTACATTTTCTGTACAATGGCAATCACCTTTTCAAGATACAGACACCTTTAGGTAACAGTTTTGAAGCAGGGAAATCTAGTATTTTATAAGTTGAAAATTCTATACATATGTACATGACAAATGATTCCTTGCTGAAGTGGAGAGAACCATGCATATTATTTGTAGTGCTATATATTTTCTGAATAAAACTTAAAAAGGCGATCTGTGTGGATTTTTTAAATCAATGAGTGTCAAATGAGAAATTGATGAATACATGTTTTTTCACAGGTCCATTGAATCGAGGAAAATTATGTTTCACAAAAATGTCATGACAAGCTTGATTCTCCTTAAAGAGAAGGGAGACTCCCCAGGCCGGTAAATAATGCATTGTTAAGCAAATATTGGCACATAGGGTCTCCTGACAAATGCTCACAATTGAAATTCAGCCACAGGTGACAATAGAGGCACTATACATCTTTGTGCGGACTAAAACAATAATCCTACTGAGTTATGGGCAAATCTGCAAACTTGACAGCCAGCCCATTTCATGGTCGAGGACTAGATCAGCTACTGGGTTATGTATGAAAAACATGTCATGGCACCCAATATGACGATGTATCCAAATGTGCTGCATCTCTAATTTAGATTCAGGGGGTAATTCATAGAATCCAGCGCACAAGTGGCGCACGCGGCTGACGCACAGTGTGTGCGTGCAACAGTCTGCGCCACCCGCGTGCGCTAAAATCCATTTCCGCGCACAGCGTATTCATGAATTTTAACATCCAAAAGCAGCCGTGGCGCAGAGTGGCGCAGCGACCCTGCAGCAGTGCCAGTTACACCCCCAACCCCTCCCCGCGCGCCATGTACAGCTCACAAATCCCATACATGGCACACATACCATTGGACCAGCATACAGCCCCCCAACCACGAAAACACCTGTAAAACTCCCCGCGCACCCCTCCAAATACATGTACACCCCGGCGCAGGGAGTTTCACACGCGATTGGCCCTGTGCAAGCGGGGTACGTGTATCACTGGGGTTAGCAGGGAGTTTCACACGTGATTGGCCCTGTGCGAGCGGGGTACGTGTATCACTGGGGTTCGCGGGGAGTTTCACACGCGATTGGCCCTGTGCAAGCGGGGTACGTGTATTTCAGGGGTTCGCGGGACGTTTCACACTCGATTGGCCCTGTGCGAGCGGGGTACGTGTATTTCGGGGGTGCGTGGGAAGTTTCACACGCTATTGGCCCTGTGTGAGCGGGGTACGTGTATTACTGGGGTGCGCGGGAAGTTTCACACGCGATTGGCCCTGTGCGAGCGGGGTACGTGTATTACTGGGGTTCGCGGGAAGTTTCACACGCGATTGGCCCTGTGCGAGCGGGGTACGTGTATTACTGGGGTTCACGGGAAGTTTCACACGCGATTGGCCCTGTGCGAGCGGGGTACGTGTATTACTGGGGTTCGCGGGAAGTTTCACACGCGATTGGCCCTGTGCAAGCGGGGTACGTGTATCACTGGGGTTAGCAGGGAGTTTCACACGTGATTGGCCCTGTGCGAGCGGGGTACGTGTATCACTGGGGTTCGCGGGGAGTTTCACACGCGATTGGCCCTGTGCAAGCGGGGTACGTGTATTTCAGGGGTTCGCGGGACGTTTCACACTCGATTGGCCCTGTGTGAGCGGGGTACGTGTATTACTGGGGTGCGCGGGAAGTTTCACACGCGATTGGCCCTGTGCGAGCGGGGTACGTGTATTACTGGGGTTCGCGGGAAGTTTCACACGCGATTGGCCCTGTGCGAGCGGGGTACGTGTATTACTGGGGTTCACGGGAAGTTTCACACGCGATGGGCCCTGTGCGAGCGTGGTACGAGTATTACTGGGATTCGCAGGAAGTTTCACACGCGATTGGCCCTGCGGGGTACGAGTATTACTGGGGTTCGCGGGATGTTTCACACGCGATTGGCCCTGTGCGAGCGGGGTACGTGTATTACTGGGGTTCACGGGAAGTTTCACACTCGATTGGCCCTGTGCGAGCGGTGTACGTGTATTACTGGTGTTCGCGGGGAGTTTCACACGCGATTGGCCCCGTGCGAGCGGGGTACGTGTATTTCGCGGGTGCATGTGAAGTTTCACACGCGATTTCGCTGTCAGAGCGGGGTACGTATATCCAGTGGGATGCGCGGGGAGTCCCACACGTGGATTGGCAGTGTGGGTCCTCCCAGGTGTCCCCTCTACCGCTTCCATGGCCCCTGCAGGCAGCCCACACCACAGGGGACTACCCTGCACCCCTGATCATGTCCCGTAGGCAGCCCATCCACCATGGGCATGCCCCCCAGCCAAGCCACATGTCACCTTGCAATATGATCACCAACTCATGTCCCCCAGCACCCCCACCCCCCAGCAGTGAGGGGCACCTGCCAGCAGGCCCCCACTCATGTCCCACTCATGTCCCCCTGCACCCCTACCCCCCAGCAGTGAGGGGCACCTGCCAGCAGGCCCCCACTCATGTTCCACTCATGTCCCCCTGCACCCTCACCCCCCAGCAGTGAGGGGCACCTGCCAGCAGGCCCCCACTCATGTCCCACTCATGTCCCCTGCACCCCCACACCCCAGCAGTGAGGGGCACCTGCCAGCAGGCCCCCACTCATGTCCCACTCATGTCCCCCTGACCCCCACCCCCCAGCAGTGAGGGGCACCTGCCAGCAGGCCCCCACTCATGTCCCACTAATGTCCCCCAGCACCCCCACCCCCCAGCAGTGAGGGGCACCTGCCAGCAGGCCCCCACTCATGTCCCCCTGCACCCTCACCCCCCAGCAGTGAGGGGCACCTGCCAGCAGGCCCCCACTCATGTCCCCCTGCACCCTCACCCCCCAGCAGTGAGGGGCACCTGCCAGCAGGCCCCCACTCATGTCCCCCTGCACCCCCACCCCCCAGCAGTGAGGGGCACCTGCCAGCAGGCCCCCACTCATGTCCCACTCATGTCCCCCAGCACCCCCACCCCCCAGCAGTGAGGGGCACCTGCCATTCTTGAGACACAATGATTTCCCAATCCACCCCACACTGGCATGCCTATCTCAAGACACAAACCAAAAATCAACTATGTACATCAACACATGTCCGTCACACACACACTGGTTGGCATTGATTGTGTAAACCCACATTTTCACATGCATGAACCCAATGAGCAAATCCCACACATGGAAGTAAAATATCAAAATGTATTATGTACAAAAATAAAGCAATGAAATGAAAGCATAACAAAATAGCAAACATGAAATGAAAAGCATGTGCAAAAGATGAGTAAATGAAAAGTATAACCAATCCAAAGAAATCCGAAAGAAAAATAGTCCAAACTCTCCCTCCACCAACGCAAATCCAAAGGAAACGTAAAAACAAAAATTCATTAATCCATGGTGAAATCAAAAGTTCAAAATAATCCATTGTCCAACTATGTACAATCCATTGTTAAGGGTCCATGAACCCAACAAAAGAAATGAAACCTACCTAAGTAACTACCTAAGAAAAAAACTATATACAAATGTGTGGGGCATACTCCATTCACCCCAAATCAAAGGAAAAGGAAAAAGAAACCTAACTCTAAAAACTATTTACAATGGCAGCAGGCTAGTCCGACGGCTCACTTCCCGATTTCCCGGGCCAGCGCATCATCGAACTCCTGCTCGATGTCCCGGAGGCGGTCCTCTTCCATGGCCCGAGGGTTCGCAGGGACGATGACATGTGGACCTCCAACTCCCTACGAATTGCCTTGAGGCACTCGGCCCGCCTCAGAGCCCTCCGCATGGAGTTCTCCGCCCTGACATTGTGAGCCATGCCTCTTCCGCCCGGTGCCTCTCCGCATCTATGGCATGGCCCAACCACTGCCACACGGGAGACACTTGTAATCCTGGGTCCTCCTGCCCTCTGGCCGATGCCTGCCCCTCCGATGTTGAAGGCCCCGAGCCATCATTGCTCCCACCATGTTGCTGCTGCTGCTGTGCCTGTGCCTGCACCCTGGCTCTTGCTGCCTGCACGTCCTCCTCCGGCTGGGGTGCAGTTGTCGTGGTGGCCACCCCTGCTGGACGTCCGACTCCCGACTGTGGCAGGGATGTTTCCTCCACCAGCCTGGCCGCTGGGTCAGAGGCAGCTCCACAGGGTACCCAGGTGATACATGGGTGGGAAGATGGCATGGAGGATGACTGGCGCGTAGGGGGTTCAGGTGAGGAGGGGGTCGCAAGAAGGTCCAGCACACGGAGGAATCCAGCACTGGTGACACGCCCCAGTAGGTCAACGCGGTCAAAGAGGCATCCGAGATGACATGCAGTGTCTTCACAAAAACACTGCAGGTCACCTCGCATGCCCCGTTGACGCAACGCTATCCCAGCCAGGACAGTCTCAACCCGGTCCCGGATAGCCACGTCCGCAGGGAGAGGAAGGCCAGTTGTTGTGCGCCCAGCCCCTCCCTGAAAACGGGTCTGGATGTAGGCATCCCTGCTGGTGCCGGATGATGCAGTCACAGGATCAGGGACAGGATTACACACAGGCACCTCTGCGGCGGCCTGTGCTGCCTTGTGTCCCTGCCCCTGCACTGCACCACTGGAACCAGTGGAATCCCCACCTCCAGACCCCGTGTGTGTCCCTTCCACGGCCTCCTCCTCCTCCAAACCCCCCACCAACCTGGATGACTCCATGTCATCTTCCTCCGTCTGACCCTCTGGGGTCTCAGCTACCCCTTCTGCTGCCGAGGAGTCCATCTCCAACCTTTGCCTCTTAGACCTACCCTCGGCAGCTGCGGCCTGGGACGCGGCACCAGACTCCTCATTCCCCGAAGAGATGACAATCTGGGAGGGGAGCCGGGCCTTGCGTCTCCGGCTGGTGGTGCGATCCCTGCCGCTTTGCTCCACAGCACCCTCTCCACCCTCTTCATCAGTTGACGCTGCAGACAGGGGGAGATAGAACACAGGCATCAGGGCACTGTACAATGGATTGATACACACATGACAGTTGTACATGAGTGGCAGTGTCAAACTTCAGACATGGCATCACACTCCCTAACACACATGTCATTTCTACTCACACACATGAGCAATTCCACAGCAACATTGCACCAGGCAGCACCATCCATACACATACAACAGCATTAGCATCCGAAGGTGAGCCTGACGTCACATGAAACACAGGGAGTACACAACACATGCACACACACCAACACACTTACATGCATGTGTACATGTCCACCAACTGTCAGAGTGATGAGATCGCCATCCATGTCACATCTGGCATTCAGCCGTCTACATGTCAGTGCCATATGCATCCATGTTGCATCATAGTTGCACACTTGTCAAATACGCACACATGCACATGTACACAGTGCAGATACATGCAGCTGGAACCAACATCCATGTGTGACATCACAACCATGCCAACGTACATACACAGTAATTCAAACATGTGTGCTCACACATCTGCATTTGGCCTGCATGCTTACCCACACATACACCATCCATGTGTCTCACACATGAGAGGACTTGCATGTGTCAGCCTCACGCCCCTGTACATACACATCCATACATGGTCCTACAAAAACACATGTGCAACCTGCACACTACTGGCACACCACGACACGCACAACGTCCAATCAGTATGCATGTACACCTACCGCTTGACTCCAGATGGCTCTGCCTCTCAAGGACCTGGACGTGGACAGCTGTGCATATGCGTTCCAGGTCCCTCATTTGGTGGTCGGACAGGTGGCCCCGGCGCCCTTGGCATCCGCTGCCTTCAAGTGGCGCCGGGCCTTGTCGAGGGTCCTGGACTTGAAGTCCTCCCAGCGCTTCTTGACATTTTTGATGTCGCGGACTGCCACCCCCTCCTCATTGATGGCAGTCACGATGTCCATCCAGATCCTGGTCCGTCCTTCATAGTCGGCGCGCAAACTTCCTAAGAGGGCATCATACTGCCCCAGGACTTGCTCCACCAGGACACCAACTTCCCTGGCACTGAAGCTGGTGGCCCTCTGCCTCTCTGGCTGGGGGTTGCCAGTGGTGCCAGATGGTGTTGTGCCCGACATAGCAACCCCAGAGGCAGGTGTGGGTGGGCAACTGGGTCCTGGGGTTGGGCTGTGGAGCGATGGTATCCCAGTCGGGAGTCTTCAGTTCCAGCAGGGGTGGTCACAGCAACTGCACCCCTGGCTGACGTGCAGGCAGCAAATAGCAGGGCACGTGGGCAGCAGGCAGACAGGCAGCAGCAGATGGCAGGTGGGAGCATGCTCAGGGCTCTTGGGGGCAGTAATTCGGCCTTCTGGTCAGGAGCGTGGTCTTCCGTGTGTTGTCGTGTGGCCAGCTTGATAGGGAGTGATTTGGCACATGAAAAAATTGCACGTCAGCGTGTAATTCGAGGAAAGGCCCTTAGCGCGTAAGCGCGTCTGTGACTTTATGCGCGCGGGTGTTTCCCTCATGATGGGTGCATAGTGAATCAGCACGTGAAAACACTGCACGTACGCAAATTCATTGGACCACAGGCCCTTTAGCACATAAGCGCATCTGTGACGTGACGCGCAAGGGCATTTCCCTCAACAGGGGTGCATGTTCATCGTACACGTGCAAAAACTGCACGTCCGAGTGTCAGCTCGTGTAATTGGAGGAAAGGGCCTTAGCGCGTCCACGCGTAAGTTACGTTGTACGTGTGGGCTGGTTGAAAAGGTACGTGTAGGACGCCATTTTCTTGTACGTGCTTTTCGTGGAGAGCGAGTGGGTGAATTTTGTACTTCTAGTCGGTTCTCATGCGATTACTTCACAACGGTTCAAGTTTGTACTTCCTGTTACCTCCGTTTCCTCAAACAGCGTTCACTTCTTCTTTTGTCCTGTTTCCTCAAACAGCGTACAATTCTTCTTTAGGCGGGGGTGTTGCCAACGCGCACACACGCGTCTTTTTCACGTTCTTTTTCCAGGCATACGGTGAGTCACGCACGTATTTACCAACTGTGCTTGCCCCGTGTGTTGCGTACCCCTTCAGAGGTCAGTGTAGGCTGCGTGTATTACGCATACGCTTATTTTTGTGTTTCTGGGTGTCACAGTGTAGTGCGGGTTCATTTTTCCACGCACGTGGTCTACGAGGGGTTGCATGCACGTTCATTTTTGTTTTCGGGGTGCCTGTGCGTTGCGTGACCCGTCATCTTCCCCCAGGGCTCGCAGACACCCTTGCTAGAGCACTAGGGTATGAATTCCATCTAGTACCCTACCTCTTTCACCCCCGATTGCCCAGGACAATTGTTTACTGCTACTCCCATACGCACAACAACATCAGTGCCATGGTTGGGAGGCGATCAAGCGGTAAGGGAAGCAAAGGTGGCCGACCTCCAAAAGGTGGGCGTGGCGGGCGCAGCAGGGGACGTGGCCAGGATTTGCAGGGTGCCCCTAGACCCCCGTGTATGGAGGACCAATTAGGGACACTCATGCCCCCCCCCCATAGTTGTGGGAAACGTAGCTGACACCATCCCAGCTCAGCCCTTGTTGGACCAGCCCATTTTGGCACCTGAACCGGCAGATGATGACTCCCAGGCTGACTTCCAGGTCGGCATGTCTAAGCCACGTGTGGCGGTGCAAGTTGCTGTCACGAGGCCACGTGGACCTGGGGCAGCAATGTCATCTGCGCCAAGTAGGCAGGGTGGGGAGGCTGCAGGGGCAGCTGCAGCTCTATCCACCCCAGCTATGAGTCTCCCAGCCGGGACAGTGTCGGTCCAAGTCCATCAAACTGACGTTGGCCCTGCCAACATCACCCTGCAGCCAATGCCTGCACCAAGACCTATGGTCATTGTCCATTTGCACACTCCTAGTACCCAGTCCACCGGCGCTTCTGCCCCTACTGACCAGAGCGGCGTAAGCCACTCAGGATCCGCACCACCTTTGAAAAAGAAGAAGAAGGGTGCTCTGACAGTACAGGCTGAGACCCCAGACATGGCTACACACTCCAGCACGTCAAGGAAGCCTAGCTTTAATGACGCCGAACTTGATGCACTTGTGGCCTATGTGTCAGCACATAGCCGCAAAATGGTGGTGACTGCAGGGTGCAAGACCACACCTGGTCAACGTAAGGCACACTGGCAGACCATCGCGGACATCATTAGTGCCCTTGGAGTGGTGAGGCGCACAGCTGATGATTGCTACAAGCGGTGGAATGACCTGAAATGCAGAGCAAAGAACAAGCTGGCCTCAAATCAAGCCTCTACTCTGGTGACTGGCGGTGGTTCTCCACCAGAGGACAACCAACTCACTGAACATGAGTCTGTTGCTGGAACCTTCATCACAGAGGAACAGATCCAAGGTGTGGGAGACCTACGATGCTTTTGTCCATGCATTAATGTACTAATGCTAGTGTCTTTTTCCCCATAGGGGCCGGGGTACGGAATGCCGGGGAACAGGCACCGACCCGAGATGAGAGGTGAAATCCTTGTAGAAATCAGGTAAGTCTTTAATAAGCGTTTTTTGGTAATGTCTTTTCATTCGCTCATTAACGCTGATGTCCCTTTTTCCCCTTAGGGGCCGGGGTCCGGAAATGCCAGGATGCGGCGCGGACCCGAAATGAAGAGGGAATGAATCAACAGGTAAGTCTTAACATGGAGATTTAGCTTTCCTTATTCCCTTCTCTCTCTCACCTTTTGTTCTGGTCTTTTTCTCCCTAGGCGCTGGGACGTGACTGCGAATCCGGATGATCGCTGCTGAACATGGAGGTGCCCTGTAAAGGTGAGTGGAATGCGGCACTGCAGCGATCGACGCGATGAGCTTTTAAATTAAAGTCTTCCTTTTCAGAATTGTCGGCGAGATGTCTCCGGGATGCGGATTTAGCAGGTAAGGACTTTTCCTTCTTCTGTTCTCTTCTTCTCTTCCTTTGCAGGTGATCCAGGATGCTGGCAGGCGTGGCAGAAGTCAGGATGCAGGAGCAGACACGGTGAGCGTCCAGCTGCTAGATGCAGAACAACGCGAAGCACGTGTGGTTGTTCGGGTGGGGTTTAAATAGCCTTGGAAGAAGTTCCAGGTATGTATCCTTCCTCCAATCAGGTATGTATCCTTCCCCGACCACGCCCGGATGGTAAATTAGTCCCACAGGTAAAGTAGTTCCTTTCAGGCCTCAAGGAGGCCGGGATCCTGCAGCATGGTCTGCATCAGGTAAGTGCACCCAAGCATTCCCATAATGAGCCTGGCGCCTATGGCGCCAGGACTGATGTCTTTTATGAGCCTGGCGCCATTGTCCGGAGAGTGGCCATGCATGTGTGTGTAATCCATGTGTATGTTGTTTGGGTGACTGGTTCTGATTGAGTGCCTGGTGAGGGTGTGTACTCCTGAGTGGTATGGGTCACCCATGTGCTTCCTCCAAAACATTCACCGGCCTTGAATTTGGGTATGACAGTATCCCTTCTGGTATGACAGTATCCCTTCTGCCCACAGTAGCCAATTAGTGCAACATTACTGCAGTTGCCCTTGAACTGTCATCTTGCAACAAAATTGTTCAGATTTTTTCAGGGTTCGTTCAGGCTGATTGTTTCAATTCTCCAATTTTTGCAACACATTTATCAGCCCTAATGCCACATATGTGACATGCTTCTGTCATTGATTACACCCCTCATTGGGCCACATTTGTTACCTTGTCATGTGAATGATTAGACCATTCAGGCTGATTGAGTATTGCCCTGCTCACATTGAATTTTGGTGCCTGTTTGAATTTGGTACATGATAGTTGTTTCCTGTCATGTTGAAGTGACCAACCATTGATGTGTACATCTGCCTGCCATCACTGTATTATTGTACACTGGATGTGTTGCAGTGTGTAGCACATGCGTATTTTGTCACACTATTTTGCATTTTTCATCTCATCATGTCCATCTCACATGGATGGGTGACAGTACTCATTCACTGACATATGGATGTACTTGTCAAATGTACCATGGCTATGCTACATGCCATCTGTGTGCTGGCATGTGTCATGTATGTGTATTGGACATGCCACTCACAGGCTAATGTGTGATGCCAGTGCTACCCAGCATGCAGCAAATGTGTTGCTTTTCCATCTTGGTGTCATCAGCGTCTGCTTTTTGCCTCCCCTTCCAACTCATTGACAGTGCATGCATGCCAGGGTTATAGTCATGTGGGACATGTGTAAATCATGTACTGGATCTCTGGCTTGTCAGGCCTATGTGTGTGCTATGGTGCTAATGCCTGTTTCCATTTTTTGTCTTTCATGTTTTTGCAGGTGATGACGCACTTGATGCTGTTGAGGTTGAGGAGATGGTGCAGACCCAGGAGGAATCTCAGGCACGACCGGGCACCAGTGGGGGACGTGGTGTGGTGGTGGGTGAAAACCCAATCTTACGGCAGACCATACTGTCCAGGGGTGTCTCTGGGTGCACCTCCCCAGACCTCTATTCAGGTGCTGAATCGGATGATGAGACTTATGTGCCGTCGCAGGTGAGTGTTTCTGGCAGGGATTCTGTTCTGTCCAACCCACCTGCACCAGGGGTAGAACCCTCTATGGGGATGTCAGTGTTGGTAAGTCCGCCTTTGGCGGTTACGGATGCAGGGTCACACTCCACAACATCTGATCCTGTTCCTGGGCCAGCAGATCAGAGGGGGAATGCAGTCATGCAGCCTCAGGCAGTGCCAGCACAGCAAGGTGCAGATCGCCTTGCCCCGAACAGGTGTGGTGCCCGCCGACGTGGTGGCCGTACGCCACTAGGCAATACTGTATGGGAAAACTCCATTTACAGTATAGCAGCCCAACAGGGGGCATTGGTTGAAATGATGGCTCAGGCAATGGAGAGGGTGGCCACTTCCATTATCTCCCCCTGAAAGGCAGATGGAGCAACAACAGCAGGCAACAGACTCCATTTGCCAATCACACAGGGAAGACATGTTGGCGTCCAACAGGGACCGACGGCGGCACTGGAGACTCTGCGGGAAGCCATTTCTATAGAGTCACGGGGCCACAGGGAAGCCCTGAGGGTAGAACTCCATAACCTCAGGGAGACTCTTGTTGAACTTGAGGCTTCCCCAAATTTGAGGACAGAACAGCAGCTGGAGCAGCTTACACGTTCACTCTCAGCTGAGCTGCAGGCAACTCGGGCAGAGATCCGGGCATCACGGGAGGCCATGCGTGCAGAAATGCAGGCAACCCGTCAGGTGCTGCATGGGGATCTCCGTACTATCATCCTCCAGAACGAGACCTTCCGCACTCGCATGCTTGCTGCCATGGAGGACCATACCAGGGCTTTGTGTGGGCTGCCTCCCATAGCACCACCACCTCCTGATGCAGCAGCAGAGGGTGATGGGTGATGAGAGCGACAGTAGCATTCCTCCCACACTAGCGTAGCCGTGCAGGCCATGAGCCCATGGAGGTATTTTTTTTTCGCAACATCCACGCAGGTGGCTGTTGGTGTGCACCCTGTCCACGAACCTCCTGGGTGGCCTCCCCCCGGCCCCCACATGGCCATTTTTGAAATATATATGCCTTGTGTGGCTCCCGTGGGCATCCACTGTGTATTGCAGCCGGGCACATGCAGGCTTGTCCTGTGTTTGGGTTAGATGCTTGGGTTCCTGACACACACACCCCTCCTGCTTCCCTTTCCACGGGCTTGCAAAAGGTGTGACCATTTGACAGTGACTTACACAGTGACATTGGGCTCCCATGAGCAGTGTGGGCAGTCTGTAGTCAAAACTGTGTGTACATCCCTCGTGGGGATTGTTGTTGTATTGAACACTGCATGGCGAATTGATATGTGCTTATGCATCCATGTCTTCCTCCTTATTCACAGGTACCTTCTTCATGTCTTCACAAGGCCGTCTCCTTTGTGGATGCAGTTCATGTTGTATGCAGTACACTGACACATTTGCCTGACGTCAACACTCTGTAGTTGGAAGGGGTGGTTGTGCTGGCTTATTCAGGTTGTAAAACTTGCACTACTTTTATTTGGTACTGTCATATTTTGGCAATGTTTCATCCTGTGTTGCTGTATTGTGTTGCTGGTGAGTATTTGGTCATGTGTGCTGTTTGTTATTGTTACGCTCACCTGACTCCCACGGAGGCGCTGGCCTGGTTCGCCCTGCTGTGACCTCTTCTAAGGTGATGCGCAGGGTTCGGAAGACGGACTGGACCTGGCCCCCAAATCTGGCTTGTCTGGCTCGCAGAAGTATCCTTCTGTAGGCGAAAATAGGGGATTAACTGTCTGTGGGGTAATGTAATCGGCCTCCCACTTTCCCCTCTCACCCTCCTTGACACCCTTCTGTGATTTCTCGTAGCGTCTCACCTTAGGGTCTGGAAGGACGAGCTCTCCATCCTGCTTCTGATGCAGGGGCGCGTTGGTATCCAGTTACTTCACTGGATTTTCGGATTGGTGAGAACCAACTTGCTTGGCTTCTAGGTAAGTTTTTTGATAAGAGGTTCCCCTTTTGTCCATGCATTAATGTACTAATGCTAGTGTCTTTTTCCCCATAGGGGCCGGGGTACGGAATGCTGGGGAACAGGCACCGACCCGAGATGAGAGGTGAAATCCTTGTAGAAATCAGGTAAGTCTTTAATGAGCGTTTTTTGGTAATGTCTTTTCATTCGCTCATTAACGCTGATGTCTCTTTTTCCCCTTAGGGGCTGGGGTCCGGAAATGCCAGGATGCGGCGCGGACCCGAAATGAAGAGGGAATGAATCAACAGGTAAGTCTTAACATGGAGATTTAACTTTCCTTATTCCCTTCTCTCTCTCACCTTTTGTTCTGGTCTTTTTCTCCCTAGGCGCTGGGGCGTGACTGCGAATCCGGATGATCGCTGCTGAACATGGAGGCGCCCTGTAAAGGTGAGTGGAATGCGGCACTGCAGCGATCGACGCGATGAGCTTTTCAATTAAAGTCTTCCTTTTCAGGATTGTCGGCGAGATGTCTCCGGGATGCAGATTTAGCAGGTAAGGACTTTTCCTTCTTCTGTTCTCTTCTTCTCTTCCTTTGCAGGTGATCCAGGATGCTGGCAGACGTGGCAGAAGTCAGGATGCAGGAGCAGACACGGTGAGCATCCAGCTGCTAGATGCAGAACAACGCGAAGCACGTGTGGCTGTTCGGGTGGGGTTTAAATAGCCTTCGAAGAAGTTCCAGGTATGTATCCTTCCTCCAATCAGGTATGTATCCTTCTCCGACCACGCCCGGATGGTAAATTAGTCCCACAGGTAAAGTAGTTCCTTTCAGGCCTCAAGGAGGCCGGGATCCTGCAGCATGGTCTGCATCAGGTAAGTGCACCCAAGCATTCCCATAATGAGCCTGGCGCCTATGGCGCCAGGACTGATGTCTTTTATGAGCCTGGCGCCATAGGCGCCAGGACACTGTCCAAAGGGCCCCTATATGGGGTTGCTGGGTCCTTCCTAGGGGACTGGATGTCCGCTTTCGGGGACGCCGGGCTTGAACCGGCTCCCCGGGAGCGGGCATCATGACAGCACTCCCCCCCAAGGCCCCTCCCAAGGTTGTTCCCTCCGGGGGTTTTGGTTTGTCTGGGAAGAGTCGGTGGAATTTCCTGACTAATCGAGGTGCATGCACATGGTCGCTGGGTTCCCACGACCTCTCCTGAGGTCCGTACCCCTTCCAATCAATTAGGTAGAACAGTTTTGACCTAAACATTTTTGAGTCTAAAATGTTCTTCAGTTCGAATTCGGGCTCCCCATCTATTAGAATAGGTTCTGGAGGTTTGAGTAGTCGGGTTCCGGGTACCACTGGTTTCAGAAGTGACACATGAAAAACAGGGTGAATTCGCATACTAGCTGGTAAATCAAGTTTAACAGCCACTGGGTTAATTATTGCCGTAATAGAATAAGGTCCCAGATATTTTGGGTTAAAAGTTTGAGGCCCTTTGAGTGGTAAATGTCTGGTAGCTAACCACACTTGATCCCCAATCTGATACGGCGGTGCTTCACTCCGATGTAGATCAGCATTCTCCTTGTACTTTCTCTTGGCTTGTTTAAATGTGTAGTTGCCTCTTTGAAGGCTTGGGTAATTGTAGAATGCAGATCTTCTACTGCAGGCATTCTGAGGTTCTGAGGTGAGTCAAGGTTTGAGGTTCGAGGGTGATGCCCAAACAAAATATAAAAAGGACTGTACCAGTTCCAGAGTGTACCGAATTATTATATGCGTATTCGGCTATCCAAAGAATGTCTTTCCAGTTGCTTTCAGATTGCTGTAACATACACCGTAAGTACTGTTCAAGGGTCTGATTTGTCCTCTCGGTCTGACCATCGGTCTGAGGGTGGTGACTGGTCGATAATCTTACGTCGATTTGCGCCATTTGACAACATTTGCACCAGAAGTGGGAAATGAATTGGCTTCCCCGGTCAGAGATTAGTATAGATGGGAATCCATGTAGCCGAACAATATTTTCAAGGAATTCTTTGGCTAGGACAGAAGCTGAAGGTAAACCTTTCAAAGGAATAAAGTGGGCCATTTTGGAAAACAAATCCACAATTACCAGAATAGTATTGTACCCCGAACAAGGAGGCAGGTCCGTAATAAAATCCATTGATAGGGTGTGCCAGGGTGCTGGTGGTATGTCTAGAGGTTGAAGGAGACCGGCTGGTCTTTTCTTTTGACTTTTATTTTGGGCGCAAACACCACAGGACATCACAAAAGATTTAACATCTTTTCGCCAAGAGGGCCACCAAAATTGTCGTTTCACCTTTTCCTCTGTCTTGGCAATACCGGGGTGTCCCTCTATTAATGTATCATGATAACCGGAAATAACTAGTTTGTGTAATTCCTTATGTGGCAGGAATAAACGTCCTTGGAAATAAGGTAAACCATTATCTATGGTAAAGTCTGATCCCTTTTGTATCCATTCCTGTAAGGTTGTAGGGTCCAGGAGTTGTTTCACTCTGGCTTGAATGTCTTCAAGCGTCTGTAACGAAGTCATGCCTAGAATTCTCTGTTCGGGAATTACTGGTACTGGTTCTGAGTTTGTATCAGATTCTCCCATACCAATTCGGGATAAGGCGTCTGCTTTGCCATTCTTGCAGCCAGGTCGATAGGTAATCACGAAATCAAATTCAGCGAAAAACAAAGCCCATCGGAGCTGCCGTGATGACTGAGCCTTGGCGGTTTTCAAATACTGTAAATTCCGGTGATCAGTGATCACTGTGATGGTATGTCGAGCGCCAAGCAGATAATGCCGCCAGGCTTTAAAAGCGGACTTAATGGCTAACAGTTCTTTGTCCGTGATTGCATAATTAACCTCGGGTGCCGAGAATTTTCTGGACCAAAATGCTACGGGATGCAGTTGGTTGGTTTCGGGATCTCTTTGGGACAGGACAGCTCCCATGGCTAGGCTGGATGCGTCAGTCTCGACGACATAAGGGAGATCTGGACGCGGGTGTTTCAATATAGGTGCGGAGGTAAACTTAGCTTTTAAATCCTGAAAGGCCTGCTCGGCTTCTTCAGACCATTCAAAACGTTTATTTTTCCTCAAGAGTGCAGTAATGGGTTGTACCAAGCGTGAAAATTCCGGGATAAACCTGCGATAGAAATTGGCAAAGCCGAGCATGCTTTGAACCCCTTTTACAGAGCTAGGTGATGGCCATTTGAGGATGGCATCCACTTTTCTTGAGTCCATTCGGACTCCTTTGGGTGTCAGGATGAAACCTAGAAACTCGACTTCTGTGGTATGGAAAACACATTTCTCCAATTTAGCAAATTGTTTGTGTTGGCGCAGTTTTTCAAGTACTGCCCAGACGTGTTTTCTGTGATCAGATTCCGAAGAGGAGTACACCAGAATGTCATCGATATATACGACAACACAAACATCGATGAGTTCCCGAAGGACATCATTCATGAAGTATTGGAAGGCAGCCGGCGCGTTACACAATCCGAAAGGCATCACCTAGTACTCGAATAATCCGTATTTAGTACGGAAGGCAGTTTCCCATTCGTCGCCTTCTTTAACTCGTACCAGATGATAAGCCCCCGGAGATCTAACTTGGTGTATATGCAATCGTCCTTCACCTGGTCAAGGAGTTCAGGGATCAGAGGCAGAGGATAACGGTTTTTAACCGTTATCTGGTTCAATGTGCGGTAATCGATACAAGTTCTAAGGTCGCCTTCTTTTTTGGGCACGAAGAACAAAGCCGAGGATGCCGGGGACTTTGACGGGCGAATAAAACCATTAGCTAGGTATTGATCCAAATATTGTCTCAAATGCAGATTCTCAGGTTCGGTAAGGGCATAAATCCTGCTACAAAGGGGGTTGTGCACCGGGCACCAGATCGATTTGGCAATCGTACGATCTGTGAGGAGGTAACGTGTTGGCCTGTTCCTTTTGGAAGATGTCCTGAAAGTCTTGGTATTCCGGAGGTAGTTGCATGGAGGCAGAGGTTACAGATGCTAGATTTATCTTCTGGTTTTCTGGGTAGCAGGTTTGTGTACAATCCGGGAAGGTTATTCTCTTAGCTCGCCAATCAATTCGAGGATTATGTGTCTCTAACCATGGGATTCCAAGAATAACCTGAAACTGTGGAGCCTTGATTACATCAAACACAACACCCTCCCGATGGCCGTCGGGACCAATAAGAGTCACCTCAGTAGTGGAATGTGTTACCGGTCCAGAGGCAATTTCAGTTCCATCGACTGTGGTGATGACATCTTTGCTGGTTTTAGGACGGAGAGGGAGGTTAATCCTAGAGACCAATTCACGATCCACATAGTTTCCAATAGCCCCACTATCGATGTATGCCTTTATTGCATGCAACCGCTTAGGCTGTTCTGGATCTACGAGAACCATTGGCACAATGAAATGCGAGGTCTGAGAGTTAGTTTTCAAGCTCGGCAAGCGGACCCCTACACTTGTCGGGCGGAGTCGTTTCCCGAAACAGAGTCTTCATGGTTTTTATCAGCGGCTCCTACCGCCTTTCGGGGCGGTTTTGCCGGGCAATCTCGTAGAAAGTGTCCAGAATTCCCACAATAAAGACATAATTTTAACTGCCGCCTCCTTTCACGTTCCTTTTGAGTTAAGGGTCCTTTAACCCCTCCAATTTGCATAGGCTCAGGGACATCAACTCCCTTGGGATTAGCATGGGTCTTGACCAACACCCGGGTCTCAAACCTGGACCGATCCGCTTTTCTGTTTTGAAGTCTGTGATCCAATTGGACCACTAAGTCTATATACTCTGTGCATTCTTGGGGCGGATTTACAACTTGGGCCAAGACATCTTTAAGTTCTCCGCGAAGGCCTCGATAAAACAACGTGACTATTTTATCCTCTGGCCATCCCGTTTCCACAATTAGTCTATTAAAGGTTGCAATATAGGATAGGAGGTCCTGATTGCCCTGTCGCAGGGATAGAAGTTCGTCATCCAGAGCCTGCCCCTGAGAGTGTCGAGCAAATAACCTTTCCATGCTTGCTTGAAACCTTTGAAAATCACGGAGAATCGGGTCATCTTGAGTAACCAGTGGAACTGACCAATCGGCAGCACAGCCGCTGAGATATGACAATACAAAGGCTACCTTGGTCTGATCATTAGGGAAGGCCCCAGGTCTGCATAGGAAGTGCAAACAACACTGATTCATGAATACGGCGAATCGTTTGGGGTCCCCAGCAAAGCGTTCAGGTGGGGCCAGCGGCATGTTTCCAGGTAGATTAATCTGCACAGGGCTACTGGAAACCACAGGAGTGGGGTTCCCTCCGGAACCGGGTAGAGGAGTTTGCCCAGCTTGACCTTGCAAAAGCTGTCTGGCCAGGTCATCAGTTCTTTCCTTTGATATTATTAATTCCCTTCTGAGGGCATTAGTCTCTTGACGAGCGGCATGTACTTCGGCCCGTAATTCCCCCAGTAATTGGGCCAACTGATCAGTCTCAGAACTTTCCATAGCGCCTGGGTGGGAATTTGTAGGAAGGCTTCGCGTTCTGTTACGCTCACCTGACTCCCACGGAGGCGCTGGCCTGGTTCGCCCTGCTGTGACCTCTTCTAAGGTGATGCGCAGGATTCGGAAGATGGACTGGACCGGGCCCCCAAATCTGGCTTGTCTGGCTCGCAGAAGTATCCTTCTGTAGGCGAAAATAGGGGATTAACTGTCTTCGGGGTGATGCAATCAGCCTCCCACTTTCCCCTCTCACCCTCCTTGACACCCTTCTGTGATTTCTTGTAGCGTCTCACCCTAGGGTCTGGAAGGACGTGCTCTCCATCCTGCTTCTGATGCAGGGGCTCGTTGGTATCCAGTTACTTCACTGGATTTTCGGATTGGTGAGAACCAAACTTGCTTGGCTTCCAGGTAAGTTTTTTGATAAGAGGTTCCCCTTGTGTCTATGCATTAATGTACTAATGCTAGTGTCTTTTTCCCCATAGGGGCCGGGGTACGGAATGCCGGGGAACAGGCACCGACCCGAGATGAGAGGTGAAATCCTTGTAGAAATCAGGTAAGTCTTTAATGAGCGTTTTTTGGTAATGTCTTTTCATTCGCTCATTAACGCTGATGTCTCTTTTTCCCCTTAGGGGCCGGGGTCCGGAAATGCCAGGATGCGGCGCGGACCCGAAATGAAGAGGGAATGAATCAACACGTAAGTCTTAACATGGAGATTTAGCTTTCCTTATTCCCTTCTCTCTCTCACCTTTTGTTCTGGTCTTTTTCTCCTTAGGCGCTGGGGCGTGACTGCGAATCCGGATGATCGCTGCTGAACATGGAGGCGCCTTGTAAAGGTGAGTGGAATGCGGCGCTGCAGCGATCGACGCGATGAGCTTTTAAATTAAAGTCTTCCTTTTCAGGATTGTCGGCGAGATGTCTCCGGGATGCGGATTTAGCAGGTAAGGACTTTTCCTTCTTCTGTTCTCTTCTTCTCTTCCTTTGCAGGTGATCCAGGATGCTGGCAGGCGTGGCAGAAGTCAGGATGCAGGAGCAGACACGATGAGCGTCCAGCTGCTAGATGCAGAACAACGCGAAGCATGTGTGGCTGTTCGGGTGGGGTTTAAATAGCCTTGGAAGAAGTTCCAGGTATTTATCCTTCCTCCAATCAGGTATGTATCCTTCCCCGACCACGCCCGGATGGTAAATTAGTCCCACAGGTAAAGTAGTTCCTTTCAGGCCTCAAGGAGGCCGGGATCCTGCAGCATGGTCTGCATCAGGTAAGTGCACCCAAGCATTCCAATAATGAGCCTGGCGCCTATGGCGCCAGGACTGATGTCTTTTATGAGCCTGGCGCCATAGGCGCCAGGACACTGTCCAAAGGGCCCCTATATGGGGTTGCTGGGTCCTTCCTAGGGGACTGGATGTCCGCTTTCGGGGACGCCGGGCTTGAACCGGCTCCCCGGGAGCGGGCATCATGACAGTTATTGATTACTGGGAGCATATTGTCTGTGGCCTGTTTCCATTTGAGACAGTGCACTTTGTGACACTTGTGTCATGTGTTGTGCATTCCTTTGTTTGCTTTCACATTGCATGACATGCCATGGTGTGTTGGGTAACCGAGATGGGGAGGGGTTGGGTGACATGGCGCTGTTTTCATGTTGTATTTTGCAAGGGGGTAGTCATTCATGCATTATAAATGTGTGTCTTTTTGTGACACAGCATTGGTTGTCTTTCGGTAGGTAGGGATGCACACAATGTAACACTTCCAGGTGACCAATCTCAGGCTGGTATGGTTGTGACAGTTGACTGTCCCTTATGTCATCATCATTGATTGTCAGCTGGTATGTACCAGGGCTGTGTGCCCTCCACAGGGTGTGATTTTAGGTGAAATAATTAGCCACCAGCTGCGTACGGGCTGCCTCACCACGTGCCCTTCCCCCCCATGCGCAGCAGCCGTGCATGTGGTTGGGGATGTGGGAGCACCACCATGTCCACCGGCAGGCCCCGGTGGGTTGCAACTTTGTGCAGGACATATGCTGCCACTATGATCCTGAACACTACTGGGGGCGCGTATAGCAGCTGCCCACCAGAGCGGTCAAGGGAGCGAAAGCATGACTTGAGCACTCCGAATGTGCGCTTCACTATGCCCCGGGTTGCAATATGGGCTGTGTTGTATCTTACCTCGGGTGGTGTGGAGAGGTTCCGAATTGGCGTCATCAGGTGGGTGCTCAGAGGGTAGGCATTGTCCCCTGGGGAGGTGATGATGCGTATCATTAGTGGGGTTGTGGCATTACTCAGTATCTGACATGCATGCATGTGCAGTGGCATTTATACTCACCAAGCAGCCATGTATCGCCATGCCGCCCAGCTTCTAGGTCCCGGTTTAGGGTTGACATTCTGTAAATGAAACTGTCATGGGTGGACCCTGGATAGTTGGCATATACTGAGGTGATGATTCCCATGGCATCACATACTAACTGCACGTTGATGGAATGGCAGTGCTTGCGGTTTCTATAGATGTGCTCAGTTGCCCTGGGAGGACGTAGAGCCACATGGGTGCAATCAATGGCACCTAGCACTTTGGGGAAGTGTGCCACCCTATAAAAATCCTGAACGACAGCCTGCCTTTCTGCAGGTGTTCTGGGCAGTTATATGTGCGTGCGGACTGATGGACATGCCGTCATGATGGCCAACACCTGGTGTAGGCAGCATGACTGCGTGGCCTGTGACACCCCCCCACTATGGCACTTGTCCGCTGAAATGAACCAGTGGCCAAGAAGTGCATTACATTGAGCACCTTTTCCAAGGGGCTCAGTGCTTGGGAGCACAGGGTGGGTGATGTGAGGTCATCCTCCCACTCACTCACCAGGTCGAGTATTATGTGAGGTGGAAACCTGTACCTTCCATACACCTGGTCATCAGGCATCCCAAAAAGGCTGGTCCTGGGTGTAAAGATTCTGGCCCTGACTATCCTCCTCCTCCCGTGGTGTCCCACGACCACTGCTGCGAGGAACGGTATATTCATCGTAGCGTCTGAGCTTGTTTGTTGTTTGCGCGCACTTTTATGCTGCGCGGGTCCGCGTACGCCTGCTTCCTGCTGGCGTATATGTTTCCGGATTAGCGCGTCTTTTTTGGCACACACGTTTGCCCTGTTCGATTCCATGAATACGTGTTGTAGGCATGCGTGTGGGCGTTCCGCGCATTTGCCTCCTGTACTTCCCCCGTAACGGCCACATTTTCACGCGTTGTTCCCCATTCCGCGTGTTACGCCCCGTGTTCCGCCTACTTTTGTTGTGTGCGCCGCGCTATGTGTGCTTTCGCTGTGCGCGTAGTGCACGCCATTTGATGACGTGTGCGCCCGCGTGCGCCACGCAGAATTTTAGCGCACATCCCAGATTTTACATGCCCACGGACTTCCATGAATCGATGTGCGTGGATTTCGCACGCTTGCACTGCGATTTTCGAACTTGCGCAGCGATTCGCACGCTTTTGCACGCTTGCACAGAGATTTTCGGCGCACACTTATTCCATGAATCGGCCTGTCAATGTTTTAGAACTAGACAAAGCCATAGAGAAACCTTTTCCATTCAAAAAATTGTTTTGCTTTTTCAGGATAAAAAGGACCACATTTTAGTCACCGGAGACGGGCTATTTATAAAAGGGTTGTAAGAATTCTAGACAAAATCTTGCATGAACTAGAGAGAAAACAGTTCCTCAAATAGTACATACTGCAATGGCAGTTAAGTGAAACATTTACTGGACTTCGATAGTTTGTTTTTAGTTGAGAGGTTAACCAGCCTAATTCTAACTTCATACTAATCATAAAATATCTAAGTTGTGGAATGTGAACTAGTGTACAAAAAAAACAATATACTTACCTTAAAAATCTAACATACCAAAGGAGTGGCCGATTTGGGTTACTACTCCTTAGAATGGGGCTTAGCCAAAATCAATTTTGACTCTCAAGAGTTTCTAGGGCTACTCCTGGAATATACACAAGCCAGAAATTGCTTCTCAAAGGACCTCACATTTAGAAATGCACTGAATTAGTAAAATGGCCTAACTAATTCACAGAAGCATGGAGACAGTTCAATTATTTTTTGTATTCTACTTAAAACAGTTTAGGTAGGCAGATTGTTCAGACTGAACATGTGCCGAATTTTCTATAACTATAGAGAACAACAGAGCTAGTAAATTAACTATTATTATGTGCACTTTGTTCTTGTCTTTTAACAAATATGTTCTCACTTTTTAGATATTCTTTATATAATGATTCAATAAAAATATTTTTGATATATCTTTTATAGCTCTGGTGATTATCAGTGGGATGCTCTAGAGAAATTAGGACGTTTACTTTGTTGTTCTCTATTATTTAGTCTTAATATACCCCTAACAGACAAAGTATAAAACTAAGGGGGCTTCCCTTCTTTATATGATTGACCGAATTTTCTATGCCATGTTAGTAAATGTTGTAGTGACCTGGAAAGGGGGTTGAATATGTTAATGGCTATCCTTCACTCTCTAGTCTAGTGTGGGCAGTTCCCTCCATAGCCCAGGTGTCCCTCAACCCCAGGACAGTCTCTAGAGATTAACTTTGACTGTCTAAGATTCCTTCTTACCATGTTGTGATGGCCTAAAGGCAAACACCTAATTCATCTAACTCTCCATTTGGGGACAATCTAGGTCATCCCTGCTTCCTCAATGTGATGTAACGTTATGGTTTGTGGCTTCCAGATTCTAAGGTCACACTTGGTCTTTTCTTTCTGCCATCTGATGTGATGTGTCTCCCCTATGTCTCTCTGTCACTCTCGCTTATCTTCTCCTACTTTCCTCCCTCCTACACCACCCACTCTTTCTCCTCACTCTCCCGGACACTTTATTCTTTATCCCTCCATTTTTCTATTCTCTCTATCTACCGCCAGTTGCTGATCTTAACCCCTGCCACTCTGTCTTTCCCTCCCCTCTCCACACTATTACTTATCTCTGACATCCACACTACTACTTCCCTCACCACATGTCTACTACTCTCAACACTACTACTACTGTCCCCTCTCTGCACTACTCACTACATCCTTCTTTTAAACACTCACTTCTCTATCCACACCTCACCCTACACTCTATCTCTTACCACAACCTTCACCCCCTCCTGCATCACTCCACACTCACCTCTACACCCGTCTTGCACTCTCTTCACCCCATTCAAAAGTGTACACGCTCTCTCATTTCCACTCTCTCTCTAACTGATTCCCCCTACACATCTCCCTGTCTATCTCTATCCATCTTTCTCTCTCACTGACATTTTACACAGCCCACCTCACGCTACACTTCACACTACTGGTATCTCTCGCAAACACCTCAACGATGCTCTCCTCCAATTCTGCCACCACCTCTCCAGATCTCCATCCTTCGATCTGCCCCTGCCTGGTGTCTTGGTCATCCTACACAGCACCTCCTGATCTCACTCCGACAACCCACACTCTGGATCTGCTTCTGTCTCCTTTCATACTGTGCTCCTGCTGGCTCTGTCTCCCCTCCTCCTACCATTGGCTGCAGCGCTCACCTGATTCTAGAAACCAATCTATGCCTGTCTTTTCCCCAGGGACTAAGTTAGACAGGTGAGAGACTTTAAAATCCCTCTAAACACCTCTCCCTTTTCCAGAATGATTTTGGAAACAGTCTCTGGCGTGCTAGCAGTCAGTGGCTCAGGCTGCTGATTCTCCCTGTGATTTCCTCAGGCGTTGGTGAGGTATGTTGGCAATTTTGTTTGAGGATGGTTTCTGTATGTCTCCTGTCTCCCTGCAGTCTCTCATCACTGCCAGGTGTTGGGAGATAAAAAGGGCCCTTGACTCTCCCTTGATGTTCTGACCCTTTTGCATAATATAGATGCCAATAGCGAAGCAGAACCTATCTTTAAGCCAGCTGAGAAATTTCACATAAACAGGGAAAAAGAAGAGCCCCGCTCATAAAAGCATTCTGTCTTTCGAAGAGGGCAATTTGACACTGCCGAAATGCTGGCTTTGGAATTATATGCACAGATGAATCTATCATTTAATGCTGTTACTTCCATCTAGCATGATAGGAGCAACATCTGTTATGACCCCTTTAAAACACACACAGGCATGAATTCAACACCTACCAATATGGTACAGTACTGAACTGGAAAGAGTTTGGAGCACAGTTTAAAGGAGTATGAAACAGATATAACTGACCGTCAGAAAACAACATGTGCTAGATCTAAGAAAAACAAGAAAGGTTAGAGCCAGGGAAGAACAACAAGCATAGACAGTGATTGTAAATCAGTCAGACATCATTTGAAGAGAGAGAGGTTCCTTTGACAAGTGAGTATAGCAAAGGGGTTAACCCTCAAGGCTGAATGCAGAAAATCTAAGTCACCCATCCTATATGGGAGAGACAGAAATGATTCCACTAGCTACACAAGGTGGTCGGTTTAAACAGATCAGAAATCCTTCCACAGAAAGAACACCTGTCTCTAGCCTCCAAAATACAAGTAGGTTAAAGAGCAGAGAAACACTCCCCACTAGGGAATACCTTAACTGTACATTCTAAATAGAATTGAGGGACCCAGATTAATTAGGAATCATACCAAACACATCTCTGGTCTGAACACACATTGTTTAGTGATTAGAATTAGCTTACTTTTGAAGATTGAGAACAATAGGAAAAATAAGGGCACTCACAATTGTAGGGGGCATCTCGTACAATAAAGAAGGACATCCATACAAAATAGAAAGGAGCTACTTCTCAAAAAATGTAAACACTAAATACAATCAGAAATTATTAAACCAGCATGTGTGTAGAGATGCCAAAAAATGTTGTATAATGTAAGTGTAGAGTAAAAAGTCTCAAATTCTCTTATTTAAAGGTACTATTATTAAATCTTGTTTAAAGTTAAAACTTTAAAATATAACTCTATTCTCAAATAGATTAGCATATTGTATAGCCTTTCTACTCACTCAGAAAGGGAGGTAAAGGAATAATCACAGGTTTCATTTTTTATGCAACACCATTGCATCCAACTGAACTAGGCTTCTGTATCAGCAGAACAGAAGTGGAGGTACGATTGTATGTTGGTAGGTGTAAAAACTGGGAGCAAGTGTAGAGCACGTATGTTAGCATATCTTGGGCAGATCAAAGAGAGATGCAGGCACAATTAGATCTCGGAGGGGCAAAAAGGACAATCTTAGTTCACCTATCACATAGAGGGAACATTATCACAGAAAGTCGCCATGGGCATCGTCCGCCATAATACAGTATCGTTACACACAAGGTTGGATGAATGCTACCATTTTTCATAGTGAACAAATCATCTGAGCTAAGCTGTTCCTGTCCCCTGAGAAAGAACTAGCCCGTCCCTTTACAGCCCCCCCCCCTTCCCGCGGAACAGTGCTGTGCCACCTGTCTAATGGGGATAGTTAGAGGTATTGTCCCCCTGCTATGCTCAATCGAAAATCCCATCCACAAAAGTCAGTAGAGATGTACGATGCTCTATCTCCAAACCATCAATAGGAGAGAGCAACAAAAACAGCTAAAAATAACCTCTAAAAACAAGGGCACTCATTGCGGCACAAACACTCAATGCATTCAAGTGGGGATTTTACAACTTTAATTAACCCTCAATGGAGTGTGTAGTGGCTATTCCAACAACCATATTGTCGAATGAATCAAAGACTGTCTAATTCAAAGTCCCATTCCTTTGGACTGAGATATCCCATTGCATAGTCTAAAGGATATCTGGTGTTTTCTGGCAGACCGGTTTCCGTGGCTAGGTAGTTCTCTGTCACCTGCTTCAGGACCAGATGCAGATTAAAGTGGTTTCTTCAGAGCATCCGGTTTCATGCACAGCACGCACATCACCAACCCGCCGAGGGAATAGGATTATTCAATCAGTGGAGCAATTATTCTACTTCTCAAAACTAATTTATTTGATCAAATTGACTGTATGACATTAGTACAACCACGGGATAGGTTTCACTCCCGCTATACTAATACCTACCTCGAGGTGATACCTGTCTTCCTATGGCTTATGTATTCCACCTCCACCTTGGACACAGTTTCTTGATCCAGCGATTATTTATCTTGGATTGTTTGATGTCTAAAGAATTACCAAAAACGAGGGATCTCAGTTTTTCAAAGACGCTACCTGGACGTTATCCAAATAGTGAGCCAAGGATGTTGCTTACTAACTTATTACAACTGTTCAGTGTCATAAAGGACGAACCAGTGCAAACCATCCCATTGCACACTGAGCACACAAAAGTCTCCCAGGTGCTGAACCCAAACCTACACTGGCAGTTCCTTACCTGTGTGCATGAGTGCTGAGTTTCCTTAATCCTACGGCCGGCCGGGGCATTTGTCCCCCTCAGGTTCCACATTGTGGTACAACATCTGTCTACTCGCTGTTCGTCACTGCAGTGTTATTTTCATTACGTTTACATGTATAACTGTGTGTCAAAAGAGCCTCCCAACCCACCTACTTGTCCAACTTCTTGGTATGGTATCCTATACAGGGTGCTTAGACTAAATGGTGCTGAGATCCTGAAATTGTGCCATCAATTCTTTTATGAATTTTACCCAGCTCCTGTGACTGCAGCACAATGGCTGCTGCATTGTAAAAGGCTCTGTTTCGTGCAGTTATTAGAATGTGAATAATGTTATCTCAGCTGTGTAACTGAGTGAATAGTCTGCCATCTAATCATGGTATACTTTCCGAAATACTAGAACTAAAAGGTGCTGAGGTTCTCATATTATATCGTCGGATGTTTTAGAAACTTGTACAAGCTGCCTCGACTGTCATATTGCGGCGTCTGGGATACCCCAGTTCATTCAGCTGCTGTAAGTCCCCATCTAGCACAATGAATAAGGGCCAATCCGACACAACATAATGGATATTAGCCCCTCACTCTCATGAGTGATCTCATATTTCTCACAAGTTTCAAGGCCAACGTGTCAACAAACACCTTATGCTGAAGGACATGACGTAGTAAAGAATGGTGCTAAAAACTAGCACAGTAACAGTAACTTCGCAACCCAACAGTTGTGGCCGCGAGACCAATGAGTGGCCCCTGATTAGGTTCACATCATTACTGTTGAGAATGGGATGGATTCGTTTAGTTAGTTTATTAAAGAGCACGCCTAACCCGAAGGTATCTAGGCGCTATTGATTAGAGAGTCCACAGTAGTTACATACATACATATTTATTTTACATTTTTAAAGAGCTCACACAGGCCGCAGCCATCAAGGCGCTGTTACAGGAATTGTTTGTTTGTAGTGTGCGTAAATGTATTTTTTTGTCTTAGTTGTGTATTTATAACACGCTTAAACACCCAGAGGTTTCTAAGCGCGGACCAGCGATCGAGCCTGTGATGCTTCGTGTCGTCTTGCTTCCAAGGCACGCACGTTGCCGCTGAGCTATCCTCCCAGGACAGATTGCATAGAGAATACCATTGGCAGTTGATTTGTGTTACAGATCGAAGCAATTTACCAAATAAATCAACAAAGAGAATACCCAACATTTCCCTAGTGTTACAAATCCAGGCACCTGTCCGATATTTGAATGAGAACATTGGCCACAATTAACTTTGCTGGGAGAAGAGCCAGATTTTTACCCTTTTTCTAAAAGTTCAGAAAGAAGGTTTAGCTCTTAGTGCTGTGGACAAAGAGTTCCAGAGCTTGGCTGCTAGAACTGGGAAGCTGATCCCGCCTGCTTTTTGTAGTTTGTATCTGGGGATATTTCAGCAGTGCGTGTATTAAAGGCTGGTGGGCCTGATGGATTGGCTTCTGGTGAATTTGTCAACCAAGTATTTAGGGGCGGAATTTGAGAGGAATTTGTGCATAATCTCTAAAGTTATGAATGTAATACTGTCTTGCACTGGGCGCCATTGGGCCTTTAGTCTTGCTGCTGATATGTGGTTGATGTTTAGTGCTGTTCTGAGGGCATTATTTTGAAGCACTTGTTTATTCAAATTTCGTTTGTTTGTGCCTAGATACAGTGCATTGCAGCAGTCCAATTTTGATAATATAAGTTCTCTGGACTGTGTAATGCAGCTATTGGTGGAGAGAAAGGTCTTGCATGCATTAATCCGTTTGGCTGTGTATGCTGTAGCTGAAACTGTCGCATTGACTTGTCTGGTAAGGGAGAGTGTGGAGTCTAACTATCTGCCTAGTGTTTTAATTTCATTTGAGACTTTGATGTTATTGTCGTTGATATTTAAAGGAGTTGTGTTGGTTATCTAGCTTATTTAATTGTGACCGTGAGCCGATGAGCAATAGCTCCGTCTTGGCGTTATTCAGGCAGAGGCTGTGGATGGCCTTCCATGCCTGAATTCTTAGGTAAATATCATTCAGTATTTTGGTATCTTTGTTTTAGGAGCCTGTCAAAGTAATGAGGATTTGCGTGTCATCCGCATAGTTAGTGTATGTGGCACCCAAATCGTCCAGCTGGTCAAACAAGAACTTGGTGAAAATATTATATAGAGTAGGGGAGACACAATAACCCTGTGGAACTCCACAACAGATTGGGGCAGGTTCAGCAGAGGCCATTGGTGTGAATACTCTCATAGTCCTTTTCTCTAGGAAGGACTGGATCTAAGCAGCAGCACTGAAGGAGAAGAAGGCTGCTGAGGTCAGGAGTCTAGTGAGGGTTTTATGATTGACTAAATCAAAAGCCACTGATAGGTCGAGCAAGAGGAGGAGGGCCAGATTTCTTTTATCTATTAATTCATCCATTTGGATTTTTAAATCAATGAGGACAGATTATGTACCATATCCTGGTCTGAACCCTGATTGATGCAGGCCTATGAGGTTACTGGCTTGTAGGTGATTTTGAATTTGAAGGTTAGCCACTCTATCCAGAATGTCCAATAGGAACGGTACTGTAGTTATGGATCTGTAGTTTGTAGGGGTGCTTGGGTCGAGGTTGGGTTTTTTAAGAAGTGGCATGATCCAGGCATCTTTGAGATTGTTAGGGACTGTGCACGTTTGTTTCAAATGAGGCATTAATCATAGAGGTGATGAAAGGAGCTAGCTCCTTTGTCCCTTCTTGTATGACTTTTGCTTGAAAGATATCCCCTGGCATCTTGATGGTTGTATGTGTAACGCTCACCTGATTCCCGTAGAGGCGCCGGTCTTGACTGGGCGTATACCGTATCTTCAAAGGTGATGTGTAACAGACGGCTGGCTCTTTGGGCTGGACCTCTGTGCACTGTATGTCTGCCTCGAAGGGTAAGATGTCTGCAGATAGAAAATATGGGATTAAGGAACTGGGTTATTGAATGTCTCTCTCTTCTTCCCTTTCTCTTCTCCTGTAGAACCCCAAAGGTTAACGCTCTCACCTTAGGTAAGTGAACGCCGTGCTCTCCATCTGCCTCGGGGCAGGGTGCTGTAACCAGTTTCTTCACTGGATAAGGGGAGCAGGCCTCTTGACTTCAGAGGACTGCTGTCCGTCGTTTACTGCACGAACTGTAAGTTTCGAGTAATTCTAATGTCTTTAAAGTCTTTAGTAATGATGTTTCTTGTTTTGCAGGGTTCCGGCGATGGCGGATGACGGGCTGAAGTGAGTTGAAGATGGAGCCCGTGTGATGAATAGAAGCGCCTGGAAGCACGTAAGTAAGCGCTTGTTGCCTGCTTCACGATGCGCTCTAACTGTCTTTTTATTTTGCAGGTACAAGTTCGGAGCGGCTGCAGGGTGCCGGAATACCCACTGGGTTAGATGTGGAAAGGAGTAATGGCACGTGAGTATTAAAGTTCCCCAATGTCTTTAAACGCACCTTGTTTTGTCTTTCAGATGCGGGATGCAGCGCCGAAGGCCTCCGGAGCGTGCGAAGAGTTGGTAAGCTTTTGTCTTTCAGATGCCGGAATGCAGTGTGAAGACCTCCGGAGCGCACGAAGAGTAGGTAAGCCTTTGTCTTTCAGATGCCGGAATGCAGCGCGAGGCGTTGGTGACAGCCGATGGACCAGGTAAGTGAAGAGCTGTCACTGAAGACCGTAATGCTAACCTGTTCTTTCTTGTCTTTATAGGTGTTGCTGAAGACTGGATTCAGGATGGTAAGCCTTTTTCCTTAGGCCCAGGATCAGATGCAGAAGACACAATGAGCGTTCTGCCGCAGAGGATGCAGAATAACGCAAAGCAAGATTCATCCATCGGGTGTGGTTTAAATAGCCTCCTGTAGTGCTTAGGTGTCTCCTTCCACAGCCACGCCTAGGTAAGAAAAGAGTTCCTGCTTTCCAGAAGAGTTCCAGTGTTCTGAATCTAGGGAGTGGCTCCTGCCCCACCCAACAGGAAAAGTAGTTCCAAACAGAAGAGGATCAGAGGCTCAACTGGCAGGCAAGTAAGCAGCATGGTCTGCTGCAGGTAAGTCCACCCTAGCATTATGAGCATGGCGCTTCCAGCGCTGGGACTGGGCATATTTATGAGCCTGGTGCACTGGCGCCAGGACTGGGTCCAAAAGGTCCCAATTGGGACTGGTTGGCACTCGGAACCTGGGTTATGGATCTGCTTCCAAGGGAGTTGGGAAAACCCTGACCTTTTGGAAGCAGAGATCATGACAGTATGCTAGCTATGACTCCTTCTGCTTCCCTTATAGTGACAGGGGCAAAATTCGAATTGGCAGCAAGGTTTGTGAGTTCGGTCATGAGTCGCGCTGAGGATGGTCTCACCTCTTGGACCTCAATTGATGGGGCACACAATTATATTGGCAATGTAGCTAAATTATGCAATTGAATCGCTTCATTTAGCCCATTGACATGGGTCTGTAACCTAAAACCCCTTTGTTGTTTTTTCTTTAATAATATTGATGCTATGTCCGCACACCTCCTGGGCAGCTGGATCTTCTCCAGAATGATCCACTGAAATTCATGGGCTAAATAGCCTGCCTGCGTGAAATGTTCTACTAGGGGAGCTATCATTTTTTACTCTTGATGCAAGATTTATGTTCAATCATCCTTTTCTTTACTTGTCTTAGTTTCATTCCTATATGCTTAAAATTGCATGGACAAGTAATGATATAGATTAGCAGCAATAGAGTTAGTTTCTGTGTCCAATGATTTTTCCACCCAATATCAACGGTAGTGCTTCTGTTAGTTTGGGCACATACACCCCATAGGGTGTGTGGCCTGTGATCTCTTCATTAGTGAGTACCTCACGTGGTCCAGTGTTCAAATTCTAGTGTGAACCAGAATATCTTGGATGTTTCATCTTCTTTTGATAGCAGAACAGGGTTTCATTAATAGTGCCTTGCCGGCATTCAAAATTGGCCATAATCTCAAAATGCCATTTTTCAGTTGGTGGAAAAGTGGAGAATAGCTAAATACAGCCATAATTACTTATGGCTCGGTCATCCTTTGTCGTTGATTCGTGTATTCTCTCTGGGGATATTTTGAGCTTGTTTGAACGCTTGTCTCAGGATTTTATTCGGATAACCTCTCTGGGCTCGATGTTCCTTAACTTGTTTTGCTGGGACCGTATAGTCCCTACTCTCTGAGCAAGTTCTTCGGTACTGCAAAACTGTCCAAAGGGCATATTTTTACAGAGTCCTCTTGGATGATTACTACTGAATAACAATAGTGAGTTTCAATCAGTCAGTTTCTTAAAAACCTTGGTGTTGAGTCCTCCGTCAAGGGCATATATTTGAAGATCGATAGAGTGTACCTCATTTTTACTTGCTTCAGAAATAAACATAAAATGTGGATTCCTCTCGTTTAGCCAACTACAAAACATCTCCAATTCTTCTGTATTAACCTTAATTATCAGAAAGACATTGGGCATCATTACAAGCATGGCGGTAGCCGTGCCTGTATGGCAGGCATGGCTACCGCCATGCTTGCTACCGGCACCGCCTCCCGTGATTGGGCAATAACTGGCCCATTACGAGATGAGTGGGCCGGTAATTGCCCATTCGTGGGTGGTGGTAATGCCAGGCTACTGATCCCATTCTGCCCAGTAGTGCAGAATGGGGGTGCGGAGCATGGTTGCACTGGCACCCAGTGCAATCACGAGTTCTACTCACGGGTGCCGCACAGCCCACAAGGTAAGACCTGGCAGGCTGTCAGCAACCAGCAAGCAGAACTCGTAATGCAGTAGCCCGGTATGAATGGTGCTGGTGCCTTACTGGCACTGTTCATACCGTGTCCGCCACTCTTGTAATGATGTCCAGTGTCTATGTATCTTTTCAACATACTGATGCTATCCCTAAAGGGGTTACTCTCTGGGTAAATATGGGCTTGCTCAAATTCATCTACACATATAATGGCCAGGCTGGGTGCAAATGTGGCACCCATCGGTGTGCCAGAAACCTACTTGAAAAAATCTTCCTCATAAAAGAAATGGTTCTTTGTGAGAGCCATTTTGGCTGTCTGCAAGGTAAATATTGCTGGAATGTCACTAAGTTATCATGTGTCTCCAATAACTCCTGGATTGCTAGTAATGATGTGGCCTCTTATGGGATTTTGGTATAAAGTGATTTGATATTTAAGGTAACCAAAATGTGGGTCTCTGTATCAAACGGTGTCATGTTTAAAATATTGAGCATAGCTTTGACTCCTTTACATATGATTCCATATTCAGAATTTCATCTTTGATGAAGTAGTCCACAAATTGTGACAGTGGATCCAAAATGAAGCCAATGCCTGCACGATTTGGCGACCTGCCAGGTGTTGAACACCCTTGTGAATCTTTGGAAGGGTGTTGAAAGCTGTTAGCCGTGGGTGTTTTGGAGTAAAAAATGTAGTTTCCTTGGCACTGATATATCCTTCAGCTTCCGCTTCTTCTATTATTTGGGCAATCAATGCTCTAATCGATTGTGCAGGATCTGTCGCTAGTCTCCTATAGCTCAGTGGATCTGATAGGCGCTGTACCATATCATGATAGTCCTTCGTATCCATCGCCACCATGGCCCCGCCCTTATCAGCGGGCTTAATAATGATTTTCGGATTGTTTGCTAATGCGGTCAAGGCTTTAGATTCTAGTTTCATTCAATTATTGAGTATGAAAAGTATTTTTTTCCAGATCATCCAACTTCTTAAGAATTGCTTTCTCAAAAGAGATGAATTCTGGAGTCACACTATGTGGAGGAGACTAGTAACTTCATGGAACATGTAATCCTACCTGCATTGTCATTGTTCAACCTCTTGGTCCCCAGAGAATTGTCTTAGCCTAATTTTCCTCAACAGTTGGGTCAACTCGATCCGAGTCGGAAAGGCGTCATATATGGCCATAGGGATAAACAAAAGCAATTTTTGTAACACTTGAAATTCTGCCGTTGACAGAGTACGGTGGACAGATTTATGATTAATGCATCTTTTGGGGGAACCCTCCCCGTCCCTGACTCCTGGTGTTCCTTGGGGAGTCGTTCTGCCATCTGTATCTTTGTACCTCTCCCTCTGCCATGTTGCCACAAAAAAAGGTTGTGGTGGTAGATTTACAGGTTCCGCTGGACTTTGATCTTCAAAATGGATCTTGCCGATTTTGGTAGCCTGGCTCAGTATGTCCATATGAGGTGCTGGCCCTTGGTTCTTCATCTGACCCAACTTCCCATTTAATATGAATGACTAATGTGTAAAATATAATAATTCTTTGGAATCATGTAAATACGATGAAATGCTGCAGCTGTTTAAATACTCCTTCGGAGCGCGAAGCGCGTGTAAAGGGGATGGAAAGTAGTTTTGGATGTCGGTGTTGGATTGGAGAGCGGAGCAGCTGGCTTTTTTCTATCTGAAAAACTGTAAGTAATATTAGCTGCATTTTGCAATAGGTCTGCGGTTACTTTCAGTCACTGATTCATTGACAAATTAACACTCATCTGAGCTGCCTTGATTGATATTAGAAATGTGTTAATTCAGGACTGCATTCGAGAAGTCATTTGCCTTGTGATGAGGAAAGCGTGGGAGCAGATGCATTAGTGATGGCGATAAATGAATCTTTGGCCAAGGGTGGGACAGCAAAAAACAATGCTAGCATTCATGACCGTGACAAGGAGTCCGGTCCCAAGCCGTCATCCCCCATTTTGGCAATAAATGAAGAAATTATTTCACGTTTCCATAGCTCGACCTTCTCGAAAGATTCAAGCTTCATCAGGAAAAATGTTCTGGCAGCTTCTCGACTTACTCCTACCCAAATAAAAGCTGTGACTCAACTAGTAAGTGCAAGTAGCGCTGATGCACTCACAGTCACTTTCTTATCAGTAATGCACCCACAGTCACTTGCTTATCAGTAATGCACCCACAGTCACTTGCTTATCAGTTTCTACAACAGTGGGGCAACTATCCAAATCTGCACAAAATCACATGTGCGTACACCTACGTTTCTTAAGTTGGAACTTTCCTAAATTCAAAGGTACTGCCATTATTTCAGAGTCTGTACATTCATGAGGAATGTTTGTGAAAGCTACATGTGGCCAGTCCACGTTCTTGGTGCCCATTAAGTGCATTGTTGGTTTATCTAAATTTCTTCCTACAGCAGTACAACACCGTTTTTATTGAACTCACATCATTTTGAAAGGTGTTAACAGAACAGATGTAATAGAACCTCAGCAACTTTTTTTCCTAGTATTTTGGAAAGAACACCTTGATTAGAGGGTGGGCTATTCCCTCAATTACACAGCTGAGCTTACATTTTCACACTCTAATAGCTGTGCGAAACAGAGCCTTTTACTATGCAGCCGGCATTGTGTTGTAGTCACGGGAGCTGGTAAAAATTCTTAAAAGAATTGACGGCACAATATCGGAATCTCAGCACCATTTAGTTTAAGCGTAACATGCCAATATGGCGGCCACATAGGTGGGTTGGTGTCATGGCTTGGTTCTAACCTGCACAGGGGCCGTGGCGTAGTACCAATAACGGACCAACACATAACCTTGAAATCAACGTCCTCTTTATTCAACTGCTACACAAAAACTCCACTTGCCCCGCCCCCCACCCGTCATTTCCCTTGCATCCCGTCACTTCCCTTATCCCGACCACCTGCCCCGTGTCTATAGAGACATCAATGTGACATTTCCCTCCATTTTAAACAGTTACCAGATTTTCACAACAGGTGGCCGTCTGGTGGGTTGTCCTAACCCATTTCCTCAATCCAACGGCGAGGCCGGTTCCGAGCCCTCTGAGGACGGGAACTGACGGGCGCTGGAGAACGTTCACCAACTGCTTCCTCCACGTGAACTTCTTGGTCTGAGTCCTCCGTGTCACCATGGTCTCCTTGATATGGATCATCGGACGCATAGTCAATGGGGGCGATCACACGCCCACTTAGCCATCTTGATCCTAATGAGGGAATGACTTTGAAGTGGGATGAATTTCGAGTGATGGACCCTTCCGAGCCTTGCGCTGTGACCATGGAACCTTTCTTTTCGGTGACCAGCAAGGGCTCTTCCTGGAATACAGATGTGTGCTTGTGTGTCTGTGGTTGTTTCACCGCTACGATATCACCCACCTCAAGCAGGGGCATCTTCGCCCCTCGTCTGGTGTCTGCATATGCTTTCATACGTGCCTTGGCAGCATCATCACGTTTGCGCATTTCCTTGTCCATTTCCGGCGGGTTGTGAGCCCCTTGGGCTTGGGGGATACGGGTCTCAATGTTCCTCTCGAACATCACTTCCGCCGGGGTCCTGCCAGAGGTGCTATGCAGAGTACCCCGATAGTCTCTCATCAATTGGTTTAGTACTTGCTCAAAGGGCTGCCCGGTGAACTTGGCTATCTGGAGCGTTTGCTTTAGGTTGGCCATGAAGCGCTCTATCATGCCATTTGCTTGAGGCCAGGGTGGGGTTATCTTCCGTTGATGAAAACCCATGTAGCATGTAGGTGAACTGGTGCCCATTGAACGGGGGCCCGTTGTCTGTCTTGAGCACCTTGGGAATACCGTACACCGAGAAGATGCGGTCTAGGTTGGGTATAACATGATGAGCGGCTGTTGATGAGATTAGGTGGAACTCCGGGTATCGGAGTATTCGTCCATCACCGCAAGCATGTACTTGCCACGTTCAATGAGTCCGAAGAAATCAGCAGCCACGGCTTCCCATTTTCACTGTGGGGGCTCCGACATGTTTAGTGGTTCCGGGTGTCGGTTAGGGGTGATGAGGCTGCACATGGGACAGGCCTGTAAGGCTTCCTCTACCATGGAGTCCATTTTTGGGAACCAGACCTTTGGCGGAGCATGCGCTTGGTCGATACTATTCCCCTATGGTTTACATGAGCTAGCTCGACAATACTCGCCCTCAGTGACAGCGGGATCACCAATGTGCAGTCCTTCAGCATGAGGTGAATATCAGACAGTGCTAGTTCGTCTTTTACCTGTATGAGGTGCTCTACCTCGCGGTGTATCTGGTCTCCGGCTGCTCTCCCTCTCTCCTTGGCTCTTCTCCACATCCTGGAGTCGAATCCCTCACAAATGATCTGACAGGCGGGGTCATTTTCTGTTTCCCGAGCTATTACTTCAGTGTCAATACTTTCCGGGATGGATTGATGTATCAGGTATCGAAGGCACCTGTCTGCCACTGAGGGTTCTGGTGCACACCCCTCCCGGGGCCTTCGGGACAAGAAGTCCGCAGGGTTGTCTCCTTTTCCTGGCCGATGGCCGATCTCAAAGGCGTAGTCTTGCAACGGTAGCCCCCATCGGGCTATCTGAGGCGGCATCTTAGCCTGCGGATTGCCATACAGGAACAGGAGGGCTTGGTGATCTGTGATGACCCAGTACGGTTTGCCATATAGGAAAAGGTGAAAATGTTTGCACACCCATACCACAGTGAGGCCCGCCTACTCGGCTTGCGAGTACGCCTGTTCTATGGAGGATAGACTCCTTCAGGCATAGGTGGTGATGTACTTCTGGGACGGGTCTCTTGGATCCACCTGAGCCAATATGGCTCCCAGTCCCACGGGACTGGTGTCCACCGTTAGTTCAGTTTGGCGGCTGGGGTCGTAGTACGACGTGTTTTCTGCCTTGGCGACTCTCTCTCTGATGACTTTGAAGGCTTTTTGGCAGTATTCTGAGCATAGGAATGGGGCCTCCTGTCCGGTCAGGAGTATTACTGGATCACTTATTGCGGTAAAATACTTGCTATAGCGGGAACAGTAGCTGGCCAAACCTAGGAAGGAGCGCAGTTCCGATACATTTGCTGGGGGTGAGGTCTCATTGAGCGCCACCACCTTTTCGGGATCTAGTGTCATCCCTGTCTACGAAAAGATGTGTCCGGAAAATCTCAGCGTGCACTTCCGGAATTCACACTTGTCTCGTTTTAGCGTGAGGTTTACGGCTTCTAGCACTTTGCACACCTTCATCAGTGCCTCGTCATGCTTGTTGACATCTGTGCCGAAGATCAAGATATCGTCACTGTAGTTGGGGCAGTTCGGTATGTGTTTGACGTTGTGCACCTCGGCCTGAGATATTTCCGCGGCCGAGGACACACCAAAACCTAGTCTCTTGAAGCGGAATAGGCCTAGGTATGGGACGAAGGTGGTGATATTCCTGCTTTCAGGGCTCAATACAAGTTGGTAGTATCCCTTTTGTAGGTCGAGTTTGGAGGATACCTTGACTCCATTGAACAGGTGGATCATGTCTGTGAAGCGAGGAGGAGCCAAGTGTCTCTTCCTCCTTATGGCTTGGTTGGGGCGCCTCATGTCCACGCACAGCCAGATGGCTTCCAACCCTTTCTTGGGGATGGGCACTATGGGGATACCCAGTTGTTGGGGGCCAGTCGCGGGTTCAATAGTGTCCTGTTCAAGTAGCTTATGCAGCTAGTCTTCTACCTTTTTCTGGATGTCGACCGGGATCCCTCTATGGTGCTGTGCTATGGGGTGCTCCGATTCGTCTATGTGGAGCTTTATTCGTCTGTTCTTTAGTTTGCCAATCCCTCTGAATATGCGAGGGTATAGGTTATTAATCATCTCAATTGGATCAATGTATTTGTGGACCATAAATTGTACAGAATGTGGATGAGCCCCATGTCTGCTGCCGCCTTGAAGCTTAGCATGCAACCGCTATCTGATGCGGCGTTGCCAAAACTCTCCACCTGCGAATCTATGGCCCTCCCGACTCGGGCTAATGCTAGTATCTCTTCCAGTGTGCAGGGTTTTTGTAGGAGTTTCCTCGTGAATATCTGTGATTCACACCCTGATATGATCTGAGACCGCAGGGCCTCAGTGTTGGAGTAGTTGGGAAAATCGCAGTGCTTCATTTTTGTACGGAGGTGCATTACATAGGCGTCCATGGTCTCACCTTTAATTTGCTTGGTGCAGTGAAATAAGTGTCTCTCATAGTCACATTGGTGTGTGGGGGGAAAATGCGGCTAAAGCGTCTTTCAGGTCCTGAATGTAGTCGATGGAGTCAGGGGGCATCTCATGGATGATGTCGCGGGTGGGGGATCCCAATGCAAGCTTCAATAGGCACATTTGTTGTGCATCTGCAATGGGCCCAGTGGCCCCCATGTGTAGGTCGAAGTCTCGTATCCATTTTGTCCATCTTGGACCCATGTTGCTGGTATCGGTGACATCGAATGCCCCTGGCATTTGAGCTGCCAATGTGTCTGGCAGTCTATACGGCACTTGATCAGGTGCTTGTGGGCCTGGTGCTGAGGGTCCATTTCCCTGATCTGGTGGCCCTTGATTGTCCTCTTGACCCAACACTGTGTTTGCGCTGTCGGGGTGGTGTCCAAACGACTGCCTTCTGTCTAAAGGGAGCTTCTTGGGTTGTGTGTCACTCCTGCAGGCTCACAACCTGCTCAGAGGGCCGCCTTCCTAAGGCACGAGCACCATCTGTGGTGAAAGTCAAATGGGCATGACCCTGTGTGCATCCCTTCTCATGGGGCCTTGATGGATGTGTACACCCCTGGGATTCCTCCTCATGCACGATGGCCGCCTTCTACAGGCACAAGCACCATCTGCTGGATGTCTCTGTGGGCAGGGCTGTGACTCACCGCATGTTCTGGTTTGCCGCCCAGGCACGTGTGGGGACACCACCCCTCCCTGCCAGCCATGAGCGGCTGCTTTTTTTTCTTGTTCACTTTTTTTTCACTGCTGCAACCCAGGATGGGGCATGGTTACACCGGCCCCATAGCTCCGGCTGTACAGCCTGACAGCAGCCTGCGCTGCTTCCTGCTCACCACCGCCGCCCAGGAATGACTGCGCCACCGACTGCAGTGACTGGGCCCAGCTCCGCTCCACGTCCCCTTGGGACCACTGGTGCCGCTTCCGCAGTGCTCCTGCACTGCTGCACTGTTGGTGCGCCACTCTGTGAGCGTCGCCTCCAGGCAACCGCCGATTATTTTCTTTCTCCATGCTGTAACAGCCCCCAGGCTGCCCGCCTCGTCGCCAGTGTCACAGCTTGGTTCTAACCTGGACAAGGGCTGTGGCGTAGTACCAATAACGCACTAACATGGAGCCCTGAAATCAACGTCCTCTTTATTCAGCTGCTACATAAAATCTCCCCTTGCCCCGCCTCCCCCACCCGTCACTTCCCTTGCATCCTGTCACTTCCCTTATCTCAACCACCCGCCCCCCGTGTTCATGGAGACATCAAAGTGACATCTGAGAGGCTCTTTTGATGCACAGCGATATGTTATGGTAATAACACAGCAGTGGCAGTCAGCAAGAAAGTAGATTCTGTATCGTGGCGTGGAACCGGAGGGGACGAATGCCCCGGCAGCAGGATTGATAATACTCAGCACTAATGCGCACAGGTGAGAAACCGCCAATGTTGGCATATTGTACATTATTTGTATTCACTCAGAAAGAGTAGGTAAAAGAATAATCACAGGCTATAATTTTTTATGCAACACGATTGAATCTAACAGGACTAGGCTTGTATTTAGCAGAACAGACGTTCTACGGATTTATTATAACATGATAAAAGCATTCTGCATTATTAACAAATAAATAAAGAGAGAATACATGCTTTAAGGTATCTAGAAATGACAAACCTCATGCAAGAAAAATGGCAAGTCAATTTTATATGATATAGAAATAGGTCAAATGTTAAGGTACAAACTACAAGCTAGGCAAAAAGAACGCGCTAGCGCATCAGTTCTTCACATGCACATTTAATATTATTTATCAATCACCGGTAGATATAAGTAAATGAAAATATTTGAGGCCAGGTATGTGCATGCCTTAATAAAACAAAGAACAGTGTTACAACAGTGTAAGTATCGCATCACAGTCTTGGCACTCAGAATGATGGGTGCACGCAAAGTGTCAAATATTCTCGTCTCTACACCATTAAGCTCATCAGTTGCTTTAGGATATGCTAACAGAAGCTTAGCTCATTATTTTATTGCTGGCACCTTAATCAAGAGGTAAGGCGAGGTGTGCTACACACAGGCAGAAAGACAATGTGTATTCCTTCTACCTGTGTTTGTATCACACCTGTCCTATTAATTAAGCCTTCCAAACTATTAACCGAAATAGAATTAATAGCTTCTCTGTTTTTAGCTTATCCTATGCCTTATTCTATACCGACTTTTGAGTTTGGTCAAATAATGCAATTCTGTTACACATAACACAGTGTGTATCAGCCACAGCACATGTTTGCAAATACACATTTGATCAAATCAGTAAAATTGGAGTAATGCAGCATGAGATGTAGGCTAGACCTGCATCATTCACCTCAATGATAAGCTCGAGAATCTTGTTTCACTACTGAAGTAATCAAAGGAAAACAGTCTCAGTAAGGCAACCAAAGCTCCACTGTCTACAATCTGAAATCTATGTGGAATATATTCCAATAATTCTAAATCCAGAATGAAAACTAAGAGAAGCATATACTGTTAACATAGATACACCTTGGAAGACAAATATGTAATCACTAGGTTTCAGTAAAATGCTTTAAACCACCTTCATGAGGTTAGCACTGAAATATAATGTTACTTCTTCATTATAGATCTATCAATTGTGAAAAAAGCTGAGAGTTGAAGGTGAAAACGAGAGCCGTTACTCTAGTGAAAAACCCACTAGACATAGATAAAAGACTAGGGGCCTCATCACGAGTTGAGCGGTAGCCCTTAAATGCAGCGGTAATGCTATTACCGCCGCGTTTAAGAGTCTGCTCAAACATGAGTCTTCAGAATTTACCCCAGCTACAAACTGGGAGTAAATGCGCCGGAAAAATGCAGATTTTTGGTGTAATTACGGCACAGTAATACCGCCAGCGGTAGTTGCGCAGAACATTCCCCAGAATGGGGATTTACAATTACCGACCAACCCGTGATCCGGCGGTATTACCACCGGACTGTTGGGCAGTAAAGCAAATACAGTTGGGCGGTATCCCAACCGGGATACTGCCCAACTCGTGATGAGGCCCAGGGCCATTTGGCCATATTGTGCAATGGTAACTAGAAAGCTACCTACAGCAGTTTCATTTTCAGGGACCTATAAACACATTTCAATATGGGTACAAAAGGTGGATAACCAGTTTGCAGTTAAAATACAAATTGCATCCACCCAAATATAATTTGGGATTTTCCAAAGGATTCTCCCAAATAAATGCTCAAGTAACAAACAATCCTGCGCAATGTGGTTTAAGAAGACAACACATCTACGTCAATATATAACACGTTATATAAGGCAAGAGCAGAGCATAAAGTGATAAGAACACTTTCCACCCCGAGAGCTTCATCTTTCAGAAGCTACACACAAGAAGCTTACCCTCAATATATATTGAGAGAACAGAAGTCTTGAGTATGAAAGTGAATTTCAGTTGGGGGAGCAAGTTGTGGAACTGGTGACCAAATGAGTGATTTCCCCAAGCTGTCTGAATGAATTCCCATGATAAAGGGAAGAGGTACACAGGGCCAGATTACAGAAACTTTGCACTGGGGCAAGTGCCAAGTTGCACAGTTTTAGTACTAGGGCAAGGTTTGCCCTATTTTTAAAAACACTGGCACATGTTAGAAAACCTTTGCACCATGACAAGTGTGGTTTGGAATGGTATAAGTGCCGGAGCAACAATAACCTTAGTGCAGAAAAGAGACATTTTCTATGGATTTTTACACCACGGCGAAGTATTCCGTATTAGCAGAAGGGCAAACTTTGCCCTGGTGCAAAAGTGCAGTGAAAATGGATCGTTTTTGCATAGGGCATTTTTTCCCCGGGAGCTCATAACATGCACTGGTGCAAAGTATCTGTAATCTGGACCCAAGTTTTTACAAGCAGGCTTTGATTTGAAAATTATCAGTTTTCCTGAGAAGAAATTCAATGAATGAATCGAAGTTAGACTGGTTGAGGGTACAGAATGACCCATCGAATTGCAGTTGCTTGTAAAGTGTGCATGTTTAACCCATTGTATGCAGAAAGAAAAAACATCTTTGTTTTCTTCAAAAACAACAAGGTTCGGAAGCCCACGGCAAATCCAAAGGCCAAACCTGCAAACAACCTTTCAAAAATGGATCCTGCTAAAAGAAAAGAGATCCAAGCAAAGATGCAGGGAAGAAAGCCGCAGCCGTTTCAGCATAAGCATGCTACAAGTATGGTCGTGTGGTATAAGGATTCGTATCACACTGCAATCACCTAAACGTGATATACAGGCTCACCTATAATCAGTGCAGTCCTTCTTACGGAGCAAGATTATTGTGGGGACAAATCGGTTTTTAAATTGTGCCTGAACTCAATGCTATTCCAGGGGGCGGTTGTGGTGTTACAGAGCATTCCACAGTATTACCAGAGACGTCATTTGGGGGTTGCAAAGGATAGTAGCTGCTATCCCTGGCTCCCCCTCTGCTACCCCTAGACCTGTCCTGCTACCCCTGGGCCACTGGAGAAAGAGGCAGTGCCAAGAGTAGATATCGGTGTTTCACCTGAAATAGGTGGTTGTAAATGCAGCTAAATGTGCCACCTCTTTGTTCACCTGGAATCTAGATCTGGTTAGCTGGAGAAATAACAGGGATGTGGGAAAAACCATGAAGCTGCCATCACTAACAGGTTGGCAGTCCATTAGTGAAGAATGCCTGAATGGTTGGGTTCAGAAGCGGGGTTGTCTGTGCAGCTCATACCCAGTACCGTAGCAACAGGAAAGGAATGGGGGCTAGGTCTAGCTAGCTGGGAATGGGTAAGAGCAGCCTGCAGTACGCAGTGACAGCACACCATGAACGCAAATCTCATCAATGATTCTTGTTGTCTGCTTTGCACATTCAGTAAGCCACTGGGCCTGTGATGAGGGGTGTGCCCCAGTGGCTTCTGCCACCAATACTGCCTGGGCACTTTGTGACCGGGCCCAGATCTGACAGACCTGCATCACAGGCATACTGTAGATAGACGCATGGTGAGATAATTAATTTACATGAAGTTGCCCTCTGCCTTTGAAGTAAACCATCTGTTCCTTCCTCGAGCAAACAAGGATACAGTGCAACATGGGTTCAGTTCCTTTTCCAGTACTTAGAAGCTGGAGGAGGCTGGCTTAAGCAACATATAAAGGACCAAAGAAAATACGTGAATGGGCCTTTTCTAGGGGTGATGTCATGGAGCTACTACTGCTGTTTACATTTAAAATAAAATTTAAAAAACTGCAATTACTGTGACCTGCAACACATCCTTCCCCTCTATCTCCCATCCAGCAAAAATAACTGTGGGTTACTTACTTACTAGCAACTGACTTAAGTGATGGCTGGAAGGTTTCAAATCATTCATAACCAGGGCCTGAGGTGTGTGCTTGAGGCTCAGTGTTAAGGAGGTTGGTACTGGAAACTTAAGATGTTGTACTACTAACAGATGTTGGGAGAGAGTGTTTGAAACGTAATGTCTTGTCATAGAGTTGAGTTGAATGCAGTGAATGCCAATAAAAGATGTCTGAGGAAGGTAATTGAGACTCACACTGTTGGGGTGTTGAAGGAGGGTACTGGAGACTTAAGTTGCTGGAGGGTGGCACTGTATAAACATGAAGGTGTTGGAGCAAGGCATTGGAGGTCTAAGGTGTTGGAGGGCAGGAGTGGGTGCCATACATTTAACGCTGTTAATGGAGGGCCCTTAGTGACTTGCAGTGGATGGTGGGGTGCCTGTGGTGAAAATGGTGGGGGATATTCATGCTCTGGGTGACTGGCAGGAGTCGATTGCTTTGCAATGGTTTATAGTACACTAGTGACAAGAAAATCCCTGTGTGTATTGTCCAAGTGTAAAGCATGAAGTGGTACATCCTCTGATTGTCTTCTGGTTGGACTTGTGTTGGCCAGTTGCTGTTTCCAATCTGCGGCCAGACACTTGGCAGGCACTGAATGTCTGCGCTTTGGGGTTTAGGCCTCTTCCATATGCTCTGTCCATTTACAGTTTAGCCAGAGTGACGTACAATAGCCCAGGTTGTTGTGTTGGACGTCTGCTTACATTCACAGTAATTTGGTAATATGGGCCTATACACACTGATATTAACGCTACATATGGTGATTCATTCTTGTATGAAATTTATAACATATTACAGTGATATCGTAACAATTGTTTTCTTAGTGTACTGAGGAACAATGAAATGTGATGATGCTGCCTGTTTTGTTAAGGGGTTAAAGGTCATGTGCCATCACTTCCCATCAAGTTACTTGGGGGCAGGTCAAATGACCTCACTTCCTGTGCTGTCATTAGAGGTGAAGGGTTGTGTGATGTCACGTCCGCTACCCCTGGCATTTTGGTGAAAGGAGGTCCCTGAGTTTTACCACCACAACAAAGATTGTCTGCCCCACTTCTGATATGTGAACCGAGGAATGGCAAGAAGCCTAGCATGTGATGATCTCCGATCTCTACTGGGTTTCCTTATTATTGATGGTTACATGTGTTGTACTCGATTTTTTCCGATCCATTTTTTTAACACACTTTGTTTACCGTTTATTGCCACAAAATGTGCAGACACCCTAAATCTTCCTATACACCACCACCCCCACACACCTTCTTCCTCATATCCATAAATGCCTCAACCAAACCTATAATCTACTTTTTGCACAGTAAAGAAATGTGCTGGTAAAGATTAGTTTGTGAAAATGGGTCGATAAAAAAGACAGTGGGCCTCTTTAGGAGTATTCCGGTGCGGTGTTAACATGCCGTAATTATGTTTAAAAAAAAACAGCCAGTATTACCAGCATGGGTATTACTGGTGCCGGTAATATCACCAATCCCGCCATGGACTCCATCGAATGGAGATTAACTTACCCTCACTGGGACTTGAAATCTGCTGGTAATTCCAGCAGACCAAGTGCTGGTATCAGTAATTCCATTTGGTTGTATCCTGCTGGATTTACCGGTGAGATACCACCAAATATATAATGAGCCCATGTATGCCTTATAATTGCATATTATTATAGCATGAACTTAGCTCGGCAGCAACAAAACACTGTACAGTTCATAGAGCAAAACATTGGTAGTGAGAAGATAACAAGTCATCAAGGAAACATGAATAATAATTATAGTACAATATAGTACAACATATGGCTTGGCGTTTGCACCAGCTAGCCGGAACATAGGTTACACTAAGATGCTATTGGAAGAGTCTTGTCTTCAGTTATTTTCTAAACTTAAGCATACTTGGAAGTCTGCAGAGTCACCATTATGGAGTTCCAGAGGACTGGAGCGGAGCATGAGAAGGATTGTTTTCCCAGTTGTCGCCTTGTGCGCCAGTTTACTTTCAGTCTGGTGATGTTTTCACTTTGGGATGCCCATATTCCACCCTGTATTTTCAGTTTGGCCATCAGGTAGTCTGGCATTTTGTGGTGGTTGTCTTGAACGTTAGACACATGGTTTTGATGGTGAGCCAATGAAGGGTTGGGGTGGTGTCATCCAATTTCTTAGTTCTCAGAGTTCTAGCAAATTCATAGCAGACAAAAGGATTCCTAAGAAACCAAGGTCCAAAATTATAAAAGTCTCTATTAACCAAGCAGAGTGATTTGAATTCTATAGGTTTGGCCACTGACAACGAGTGGGTGCCTTAAGTCTTGGTGGATATCCAGTGATTTTACCCCAAACATTTTTTTGATTGATTTTTTACTGAAAAAGACCATCAAAAAACATAGAATTTTAAACAAAATATGTATGGGGTTAGGGGGTTAAAACAGGTGCGGGGGTTGGGGGTTACAAATATAGGGAAAAGGGGAACTTGGGGGGACCCCCAATTTTTTTTTTAAACAGTAATTTCTTCAATGGGTTTTTTCGGTAAGAACTTCATTGAGAAATGTTTTGGGGTAAAATCACACAGAACCGTCTTGGTGATATATGATCTTGGCAGCCAAACCAGATGAGGAGTCATGCTGCCACATTCTGGATAACATGAAGTCTATGCAGTTGAGATTATGGAAGCCCCAAAATAAACTGAATTGCAGTAGTCCAATTTGCTGGAATTAAAGATGTTCACTATTTGAACTCTACTTGAGATCGAAAAGTAACTCAAGAAACCTTTAAGGCTACAAAGATGGATAAAGCTGTTTCTAATGACCTTAATGATCTCGGCCTCTAGTGCCCGATAGGATTCAAAGCAGACCCCTAGATTCTTAACCTTAGACACAGAGGCAGGTCTTTGTCCTATCTAGGAAGGCCAGTATATTTTAGACAAGATCCTCTACAGACAGACGACCCAAAATACCTCATTTCACAGAACAGTTATGCATGATTGTAGTAGGATGATTGCAAAGAAAAATGTCTGTAGTTTTTGTGCATTTGACCGCAGGCAATGTGAGTTCATCCATTCCCATAATATGTTTAAAGTGATTTGCTATTTCTATATTTTTCTGTGCCTCAACCAAAGCGCTACCTACAGATAGTCCGCATTTATATTTTAATGTCAAAGATATGGATCAGATAGTCCAAAGGCTTCATATGAATACTAAACAGCAAAGGACTGAAGGTGTATTCTTGTGGAACCTCGCGGACTGCAGGCGGATCCCTGTGAATCCTCTCTGGTAACCATCCTTTGTGCTGATTCAAATGGTGGCAGAACCCCCAACTGTACCATGCCTGTCAAAAATAACCTGCGACAGCCACTTCCTTGCACCTGCTACCTATCCTGTAAAGCCACCCCAAGAGTAGGGAAGGTTGGATGGTCTGGAAGGCTGCTGAAAGATCACGTCAAATGAAAGCCCATACCACTGCATCCACGCACTGGCAATCTTACCTCAGCCCCGGCTGCCACAATTACAGATTCTGTGCTTCAATCAGGGCGACAGCCGGCCGGATAACCGCCTAGCCAGCCTGAACCCTCTAAAAAATTATTTCAGTTGCGCTGTTAATGCAGGATCTGCTGCTTTTCTTGGATAAGGAACTAGGTTTGCATTATGCACATGAAATCTTTATTCAAATTAATTATAAGATCATGTATGTATGTATGTTTTTTTTTTTACAGCTGGGCATGCGTGTAGAAAAAGGACCCATAGACAAGAAATATCGTAGCTGGTTTAGAGGCGCTGGGCAGCCAATTATCCTTGATCGCTAACCTGCTCTAATTGGCAAAGTTACTTGTAGCTGCCATTTGCGGAGGAACATTTAGGTGTTGGAAGGTGTTGATGTAGTTTAATGGAAGACAAAACTGGCTGTGGTTTTAAACTGTGGACCTACTTAGCCTCAGTGGTATAAAAGGGCCACAAGATCACTGCTGTCGCCGGTAAAATTGTATATTTTTATTCTGACAAAAGGACCGAAGATAGGGTTGGTGCTGCTGCAGAAGGGTCTAAATCTGCCTTCGCTAATTCCAGAAATGTAACACCTTTGAGATGTCTGAGTGTGCCATAACTGAGGCCTACAGAAGAGCATGTTGGAATTGCTTCAGGTAATATGTGATAGTTCTTGGGGTACACACCCCTTGAAAGGTTAGTTGTCCTACCTTTGGTGACAGCTAGGCAGTGTGTGTGGCAGGCTCTTACTGGCACTAACAGGGTATAACAAGCATTGCGTCAGCACTTAGGGCTGACTCGGGCTAGTTATGCCGGAGCATCGATCAAAGATGAAGAATGCCAGAAGGTGCCTGAGCCACAGATGTCGTGAGATGTCGTTTCCACTGTTCCCCACTTTTGAACAGTACTGCAAGTTCTTCCAGCAATGTCATTAATGATTCTGGAACGGATAAAGCATACCCTAAGAAGTATGCATTCTGATCCGCAGTCGGAACGGAATCAATACAATTTCAAAATCAGCAATTTTCAAACTAATAAACAAGCTTAAAAAACTGCTGTGGTTGGGAGAGTTCCAATTCTTTAGAAACTAGCTGCAAGAGTAAAACGACCCTCCTGCCAAAGATCTAACCATGATAACATTTAAAATCCTCTAATGTATGTATCAATGGCCCAAACAGTATAACAAACAGAAAGAAACATGCAGAAAGCGGGAAAACACACAGCATCAGAGTAACTAAAACTAGAGTCATAAAACTGCATCCAGAAGATACACACAAGCCTAAAACGACAGTGAGTAATGTGAGCATATTTGTACATATTTGGCAAATAAGCATGTTTTGTTTCCAGTCCAAAAGCAGAGCTAGATGGAAGATCTGTGTCCAAGATGGCCGATGACTTTTCCGTGATAATCAGCTAAAGCAGGAGGATGCCAGAAGTAAGAACTAACCAATCATCATTGAGTAGAAGACAAGATGAAAACTGAATTGTTGTACTGATTCCAATATTTTGGATTTTCCACCTTTCTGAGAAATCCTTGAATACCCAAGATGCATTAATTTTCTTTTTTTTTACAGCGAGACACTCGTCACTAGACATTAGTCAGTGTACATTTCTTTTACCAGAGTACACAATGACAATACAGACTGCAGAACCTGCACAGTCTTGCTAAACATCCATTGTACGTTTTGAAAAGTGTGCATGGGAATGCACTACTCTGCAAACCTCCTAAAAGGAATGTCAAATAAAATGAGAGGCATATACTGTGGTTTTAAAACATGATATTGCGTACAGGTCTCAAAGATAAAAGAGTTTTGTCCTATGGAACATCACGTCGAGTGAAAGTGGTAAGCTGTTAAAGGTTATCCTTTGAATTAATACTTAGTCAAAGAGAGGAGGAATAATAAAAACATGCAAACATTGACTTTAAAAACAAATCGGTTCTTAGAAATGACATTGTATGTTGAATTATATTTTGGGTGTAAAAAGCATTAAGTGAAAATCCCTGGCATTTAAAAAGGTGTTCATATTTAAATCAAATGGGTGGTAAGATGTGGCAGAATGGCTCTCTAAGAGTATCAACACTGGAATGACAGATAGCCTTAAGGTCTTTTGACTTAACCCTCTTTCCCTGGTGGTCATTAGTGTGTGTCGGGTAGGCATTGACCTGTCACTGCTCTTTGCCTTAGTGCAGGGACCATGTTTTGGTGTTCTGGGATGCACTGTATACCTCTTCCAGTTCAAGCATCCACTAGGACCGAGCAGTGGTCAGGCCCTTTCACCATCCCACAATCGGTCCGCAAGATTAGGCAGGGGACTTCAGCACAATACAAAAGAAAACTCCAAGTAATTAAAGTTTTCTTTCTCTGAAGGCTGAGTGGGTTTGGGAAGGAGCTAGAGCCTTCCTTCATTCCTAAGCGCTTTAGAATTAGGCAAGACTTCTTTTGACTGTTTCTAGGCACTACAAGGAGACCAGGGGGAGGAGGAGCACTGAGAAAAGCTTTTTTCATGCAAATATAATGACACACACAGACATGGGCCGACACTAACAGAAGGCAGTTATTATTTAAATATAAGGTGCAAATAACAATCAGATTAATAAATTGGTAAATGTTAAATCCTATTTAGTTTCTCTCAACGCACGACAGAAGCAGGCTCTCTGCCAAAAGGAATGTGGCCTGCACTAAAAATAGATCACAGAGCTCATGCAGTGTTGCATCACTGAGGCTAAGCTCTGACACAGCACACAAAGTGGCTGACCAGCTGTCTGCTGTCTGTCAAGAGCCCATGCACACTAACAATAGGGGACTTTACATGCTCGATGCACAATATGCATACATATGAAAACCAGGCTTAAAAGAAATTACAGGACCACATAAAAATATGAGTACAATGAGTGGAGTATAAATGAAAATTAGCTATAGAAATGTTAAGATTTTCCTGGGGCTAGGCCTCAAGGTTGTAAAGGTCTGCAGGGCTGCAGTGTGTGTCTATGTAAAGTGGCAATATGTTAAGCAGCATGGCTGACAGAAATCGCTGATGATGAAGAAAGGAAGACTTTGCAGCACCCCTTGCAGGGAAGGAGGACGGTTTTGGATGGAGCCATGCCCATATCCAGTGACCAAGCCAAGAGTATATAAGCTTCTGCCTGGCACCGTCTAGAGGAGCCAGGAATGGAAGAGGGACATGTGGCTGTTCAGGGAGCAGAGTTCTTTGCCCCCTCCTCATTTCTGTGAAGATTAAGGGGTTAATTCATAGAATTCAGCGCACAAGTGGCGCACGCGGCTGGCGCACAGTGTGCGCGTTCGACAGTCTGCGCCAGCCACGTGCGCCAAAATCCATTTCCGCGCACAGCGTATTCATGGATTTCAACATCCATTACCAGCCGTGGTGCAGAGTGGCGCAGAGACCCTGCAGCAGCACCAGTTACGTCCCCTCCCCGTGCACCATGCACAGCGCACAAATCCCGTACATGGCGCACAGGCCAGTGGACCAGCATACAGCCCCCCTAACCACAAAAACACCTGTAAAAATCCCTGTGCACCCCTTTGAATACATGTACATCCCTGTGTGGGGAGTTTCACACGTGATTGGCCCTGTGCGAGCGGGGTACGTGTATTACTGGGGTTCGCAGGGAGTTTCACACGCGATTGGCCCTGTGCGAGCGGGGTACGTGTATTACTGGGGTTCGCAGGGAATTTCACACGCGATTGGGCCTGTTCGAGCGGGGTACGTGTATTACTGGGTTTCGCGGGGAGTTTCACACGCGATTGGGCCTGTGCGAGCGGGGTACGTGTATTACTAGGGTTCGCGGGGAGTTTCACACACGATTGGGCCTGTGCGAGCGGGGTACGTGTATTACTGGGGTTCGCGGGGAGTTTCACACGCAATTGGCCCTGTGCGAGAGGGGTACGTGTATTACTGGGGTTTGCGGGGAGTTTCACAGGCGATTGGCCCTGTGCGAGTGGGGTACGTGCATTACTGGGGTTTGCGAGGCGTTTCACACGCAATTGGCCCTGTGTGAGCGCGATACGTGCATTACTGGGGTTCGCAGTGAGTTTCACACGCGATTGGCCCTGTGCGAGTGGGGTACGTGTATTACTAGGGTTCAGGGGAATTTCACACGCGATTGGGCCTGTGCGAGCGGGGTACGTGTATTACTGGGGTTCAGGGGAATTTCACACGCGATTTCGCTGTTAGAGCAGGGTACGTGTATCCAGTGGGGTGCGCGGGGAGTCCCACACGTGAATTGGCAGTGTGGGTCCTCCCAGGTGTGCCCTCTACCCCCTCCATGGCCCCTGCAGGCAGCCCACACCACAGGGGACTACCCTGCACCCCTGGTCATGTTCCACACGCAGCCCATCCACCATGGGCATGCCCCCCAGCCAGCCCACATGTCACCTTGCATTAGTGATCACCAACTCATGTCCCCCAGCACCCCCACCCACCCAGCAGTGATGGGCACCTACCAGCAGGCCCGACTCATGTCCCCCAGGACCCCCACCCACCCAGCAGTGACGGGCACCTGCCAGCAGGCCCCGACTCATGTCCCCCAGCACCCTCACCCACCCAGCATTGACGGGCACCTGCCAGCAGGCCCCGACTCATGTCCCCCAGGACCCCCACCCATCCAGCAGTGACGGGCACCTGCCAGCAGGCCCCGACTCATGTCCCCCAGGACCCCCCACCCACCCAGCAGTGATGGGCACCTGCCAGCAGGCCCGACTCATGTTCCCCAGCACCCCCACCCACCCAGCAGTGACGGGCACCTGCCAGCAGGCCCCGACTCATGTCCCCCAGCACCCCCACCCACCCAGCATTGATGGGCACCTGCCAGCAGGCCCCGACTCATGTCCCCCAGCACCCCCACCCTCCCAGCAGTGAGGCTCAGGCCCGGACTCATGTCCCCCCAACACGTCATCATGATCCACAATCATGTGCCTCATGGCCTCCCAAATCCCACTGCACGCCACCCCTGTACAAAGACCCAACCAAGTATCCCATCCACCCCACATTGAAATGCCCATTACATGATACAACCCAAATGGCAAGAATGTACATCAACACATGTCTGTCACAAACCCACAATCGGTGCTGGTGAAAACCTACACCGTGACATGCATGAAACCAATGAGAGAATACCACACATCAAAGTAATAAAACAAAATGTATTGTACAGAAAAATAATGTAATCAAATGAAAACATGAAAAAAATGTATAAAAAAAGATGAAATGCAGCATCTCCAAAACACAAACAGAAAATCATGAAGTCTGAACCCAAATCAATCGAAATGAAAATGTGTCCAAAGTCTCCGCCCAACAAATCAAATCCAAAGGAAACTGAAAGAGTAAAATCCATTGATCCATGGTGAGAAAAATAATAATAGATAAATCCACTGTTCAACTATGTACAAAGAAGTAATCCAGGGTCCATGAGCCCAACGAATGAAATGAAACCTAGCAAAAAAACGACGTAATAAAGAACTATATACAAAAAGGCGGGGCATAGTCCAGGCGCCCCAAATGAATGAAAAAGACAAAGGAAACCTAAAACTACAAACTATATACAATGGCGGCAGGCTAGTCCAACGGCTCACTTCCCGATTTCCTGGGCCAGGGCATCATCGAACCCCTGCTCGATTTCCTGGAGGCAGTCCTCTTCCATGGCCCGAGGGTTCGCATGGACGATGACATGTTGACCTCCAACTCTCTGCGAATTGCCTCGAGGCACTCGGCCCGCCTCAGTGCCCTCCGCATGGAGTTCTCCGCCCTGACCATTGTGAGCCGTGCCTCTTCCGCCGCTCTGCATCTATGGCATGGCCCAACCGCTGCCACACGGAAGACCCTGGGAATCCTGGGTCCTCCTGCCCTCTGGCCGATGCCTGCCCCTCCGGTGTCGATGGCCCTGAGCCATCATGGCTCCCACCTTGTTGCTGCTGCAGCTGTGCCTGTGCCCCTGCTCTTGCTGCCTGCACATCCTCCTCTGGCTGGGGTGCAGTTGTCGTGGTGGCCACCCCTGATCGACGTCCGACTCCCGAATGTGGCAGGGATGTGTCCCCCACCAGCCTGGCCGCTGGGTCAGAGGCAGCTCCACAGGGTACCCAGGTGATACATGGGTGGGAAGATGGCATGGAGGACGACTGGCGCGTAGGGTGTTCAGGTGAGGAGGGGGTCGGAACAAGGTCCAGCATACGGAGGAATCCAGCCCTGGTGACCAGTCCCAGTAGGTCAACGCAGTCAATGAGGCATTCGAGATGACGTGCAGTGTCTTCACGAAAACACTGCAGGTCACTTCACATGCCCCAATGACGCAACGCCATCCCACTCAGGAGAGGCTCAACCCGGTCCCGGATAGCCACGTCCGCAGGGAGAGGAAGGCCAGTTGTTGTAAGCGGATCCCCTCCCTGAAAACGTGTCTGGACGTAGGCATCCCTGCTGGTGCGGGATGATGCAGTCACAGGATCGGGGACAGGATTACACACAGGCACCTCCGCGGTGGCCTGTGCTGCCTCCTGTCCATGCCCCTGCATTGCACCACTAGCACCAGTGGAATCCCCACCTCCAGACCCCGTGTGTGTCCGTTCCATGGCCTCTTCCTCCACCAAACCCCCCACCAACCTTGATGACTCCGTGCCATTTTCCTCCGTCGGACCCTGTGGGGTCTCAGCTGCCCCTTCTGCTGCAGAGGAGTCCACCTCCAACCTCCGCCTCTTGGACCCACCCTCGGCAGCTGCGGCCTGGGACGCCGCACCAGACTCCTCACTCCCCGACAAGATGGCAACCTGGGAGGGGAGCCGGGCCTTGCGTCTCCGGCTGGTGGTGCGATCCCTGCCGCTTTGCTCCACAGCAACCTCTCCGCCCTCTTCATCAGTTGACGCTGCAGACAGGGAGAGATAGAACACAGGCATCAGGGCACTGGACAATGGACTGATACACACATGACAGTTGTACATGAGTGTCAGTGTCAAACTTCAGACATGGCATCACATTCCCCAACACACATGTCATTTCAACTCACACACATGAGCAATTCAACAGCATTATTGCACCAGGCAGCACCATCCATACACAAAATACAGCACGAGCAGCCGAAGGTGAGCCTGATGTCACATGAAACACGGGGAGTGCACAACACATGCACACAGGCCACCACACTTACATGCATGTGTACATCTCCACCAACTATCGCAGTGATGAGATCGCCATCCATGTCACATCTGCCAATCAGCCTTCTACATGTTAGTGTCACATGCATCCATGTTGCATCACAGTTGCACACTTGTCAAATACACACACATGCACATGTACACAGTGCAGATACATGCAGCTGGAACCACCATCCATGTGTGACACCACAACCATGCCAACGTACATACACAGTAATTCAAACATGTGTGCTCCCACACCTGCATTTGGCCTGCATGCTTACCAACACATACACCATCTATGTGTCTCACACATGAGAGGACTCACATGTGTCAGCCTCATGCCCCTGTACATACACATCCATACATGGCCCTACAAAAACACATGTGCAACCTGCACACTATTGGCACACCACAACACGCACAGTGTCCAATCAGTATGCATGTACACTTACTGCTCGACTCCAGATGGGTCTGCCTCTCAAGGACCTGGACATGGAGCGCTGGGCATGTGCGTTCCAGGACCCTCATTTGGTTGTCCGACAGGTGGCCCTGGCGCCCCTTGGCATCCGCTGCCTTCAAGAGGCGCTGGGCCTTGTCAAGGGTCCTGGACCTGAAGTCCTCCCAGCGCTTCCGGACATGTTTAATGTCGCGTACTGCCACCCCCTCCTCGTTGATGGCAGTCACGATGTCCATCCAGATCCTGGTCCATCCTTCATTGTCGGCACACATACTTCCAAAGAGGGCATCATACTGCCCCAGGACTTGCTCCACCAGGTCACCAACTTCCCTGGCACTGAAGCTGGTGGCCCTCTGCCTCTCTGGCTGGGGGTTGCCAGTGGTGTCAGATGGTGTGCCCGACATGGCAACCCCAGAGGCAGGTGTGGGTGGGCAACTGGGTCCTGGGGCTGGGCTGTGGAGCGATGGTATCCCAGTCGGGAGTCTTCAGTTCCAGCAGGGGTGGTCACAGCAACTGCACCCCTGGCTGACGTGCAGGGTGCAAATAGCAGGGCACGTGGGCAGCAGGCAGTCATGCAGCAGCAGATGGCAGGTGGGAGCGTGCTCGGGGCGGCAGGAAAATGGCCTTCAGGGCAGCAGCGTGGTCTTCCGTGTGTTTTCGTGTGGCCAGCTTGATACGGACTGATTTGGCACGTGAAAAAAGTGCATGTCAGCGTGAAATCTGAGGAAAGGCCCTAAGCGCGTAAGCGCGTCTGTGACGTTACACGCGCAGGCTTTTCCCTCGTGACGGGTGCATAGTGATTCTGCACGTGAAAAAACTGCACGTCGGCGTGTGAATGCATGTAATATGAGGAAAGGGCCCAAATGCGTAAGTGACGTGACGCGCGCGGGCGTTTCCCTCAGCACGGGTTAAAGGTGAGCGGGTCCCGGCAGTTTTCTGTACGTGCCTTTCGGGGAGACCGACGTGTGTGTTGCTACTTCGCGTTCTTTCGTCACCATCACAACTTCACAGCTATCAAGGACGTATCTCTTCTTTTGGCGGGGGTATTGGCCACGCGTGTTTTTCTGCATCGCGCTAGTCAGATGGTGAGTCGCGCACGCTGTTTTCCCACTGTTGGTGCCCCTGTGTATCACACCCGTTTTTGAGGTCATAGTAGCCTGCGTGTCCCACGCGTACGCGTTTTTCGTGTTCCTGGGTGCCACCGCGTACTGCGGGAGGTTAATTCCACACACGTAGGCTGCAGGGGTTGCGTGCACGGTTTTACTGCAGTTTTGGGGTGCCTGAGCGTTGCGTGACCCGTCACTATATCAACGGGGTCACATACAGCCTTGCAGGTGCAGGGGTGCTGTTAACATCTTGCATCCCACCCCTTTCACCCCAATTGCCCAGGACAATTGTGGTGTACACCTCCCATTGGCACTACTCCATCTGTGCCATGGTTGGGAGGCCACCAAATGTGAGGGGCGCCTCAGCTGGGCGTACTCCTCGTGGCGGGCATGGTCAGGGACTTGGCCGGGGTGACCAGGGAGTAGGGGGACTCCAGGGTGTCCAGGGTGGCTGCAGAGGGGGAAGAGGCAGGGGTGCGCCACTTGAGCACAATGATGTGCCATGGGTTGGTGCAGTCATGCCATGCCACCACCCCCTGTGGTTCGGGGAGATGCAGCTTCTGCATCTGGCACTGGTGCCCGTGTGACCCGGCAGTCAATTTTATCGACTGCCACAGGCCCAAGGGGAGTGGTAGCTGCAGGTGCAGCTGTGGACACCACCACCCAGGCTCAGGGTCTGCCAGCGCAGGCTGCGTTGGCACTTGAAGAGTCACTGGAAGATTTCCAGTCGGTCAGGAGGAACACCGTAGGTGCATGCAGGGCTGCCCTGACTGAGAGACGTGTCACTGGGGCAGCAATGTCATCTGCTGCCCCGACCAGCCGGGTGTTGGCAACTGCAGGGGCAGATGCAGCCAACAACACCCTGGTTGTGAGACTACTAACCAGGACAGTCGCGGTCAATGACCCTGGCACAGCGGATGTTGCTGCGCAGGGTCCATTCCAGGGAACCCAGCAGCCACTGACGCAAGTCAGGCCTTCGGTCGTCCTTAAACCTGCCACTCCCTTGGTTCAATCCACAGGTCTCACTGGCCATAGTGATCAGGGCGGCATTCGCCAGCCAGGGTCCGCGCCACTATCCAAGAGGAGGAAGGTTGCATCTGCAGCATATGCTGGGACCCCAGACACAGCCACGGCATGTAGCCCGGGGTGGTTGTCCTCTCAGCACTGGAGCTATGTCATTGCATGACTGACGTGCATGTGTCCTCTGCCTGCATGCGTGTACTCCACGCGGGTATGCCCCCTTGCCCCTCCACCCCCCTGCACCTAAATTACACCATTGCACTGTTGTGCAACTTTTTGCGCTACTGTAATGGCCTGTTCAAGCCTCCTGTGTACATGTTAACTTCCACCAGCCAACCTGCCAGACACATGCAGTGGGGTACATCCTCTGCCCTTCATGCAGGGTGTCTCACTTGGACTGTGCAGATGGCAGATGCTCCCCAGGGACATGAGTGCCCATTCATGCTCCATGTGCATTACATGCATGCCTTTATGTGTCCTTGCCTGGATGATCATTGTAGTACGTGTCTTGTATGAGCAACATTTCATGGGATTTCTTCAGCCATCCTGTTAGGGAGAATTCTCTGTTTAGGCTGAATTTCCTAACCTAGTGAGTCCCCCGCAGCTTTTCTGGATTTCTGGAGTTTGTTTTTTTCTCCTGCCAAGAGTGAGACTCTTTTTCTCCTACTCTTAGACATGATTTATGGTGTTCCTTTGAATGTTAATGTGTTTCATGGGCTATAGGGTCTTTTACTCCATAGGGTCTCATATGTTTTTGATGTGTGTTACACAGCACCCTCCGTGTAGTAACACCGGGGTGTCATAGTGACCCCCCACCATAGACTCCATACCCTGGGACTGACTACTGTCTCCCAGGGCATGTAAAGTCACCATTGGCTTTACTAGTCCCAAATTACTAACAGAACCAGTACAAACCATCCTATTGTGGACGTACTGGCAGGGGCAATTCGATTGCCCCTGGGTCTGTTATTCGAGGGGGCACTGTTCCGTCCCCCCTCGTTGAGTTTTGGCTGGTGGCAGTGGATGCTACTTTTTATATTCAACCGCAAATATATCTCTATGGGATTTTCCCATTGTTCGAGGCTAATACTTATTAACATAGCCTCTAACATACCGCCGGTTTATTTATTTAATATTAATTCACTGGTTGGTATTTTCTGCCAGAACTCGGTTTTAAAATGGCGTTTGTGTTCGCCTCTGTAACTCCAAACCAAGGGTCGAGCCCTTTGTTCCACTTTTTGGCGGGCTTCTCCACAGAAGCCTCCAAAAGTGGTGCCACTCTGTCTGGGTACCACAGGGGGTGTGGCGGGGGGGCGTTTTAGGCACCCTGGACTGAGTTACCTTGGTACCTCAAGTCGCACTCTTGTGTGATTGGCCCAAGTGGTGAGCCGGCCGGCTCACCACTTAGCATGGTTGATTGACAGCTAGGCTGAGTGAATGGGGGTGTGCTGCATAAAAGCAGGGCTTTTGGGACTGGAACTTCAGAAGTCGCCACAGGACCTGAAAATCCGACGAGGGAGATGCTGAGCCGACCTGCTACGACGACACCACCGGTGGAGCCCTGCTGAACCGACTCACCACTTCCCAACGACAGAGGAGATCTCCCTGCTGGAGAGTCTTCTTCCCCTGACTGGTGGGCACAAACAGTTTACCTTCTTTTCTCGCATCCCAGGACGTCTTGTGGTTGAATTGCCCGTACCAAGCACCCCGGCAACCGGATAGCCACTTACCACTGGACCGCGAATAAAAGGACCGCTCCTTTTAATTGAGAACTCCGTGGCTGGTTTCTTCCCTGGCAGTGCAACAGACTCCTGCTTTCCTCCCCGACGAGATCCTCTCTTCCTCCGGACGAAGCACTGACTTGCACCCACTGCCAGGAACAACTGCCCCCGCTGGAGCACTCTCACCATTTTAAGGTACCGTGTCCGCCAGGCCTCCCTTTCTAAAGATTGCTACAAGGTAACAATAACCCCTTAACCTTCTGGACCGGGCTGGCCGCCTTGACCATCTAACTGGTCCCTTTCTGTTGATCCAACTCCTTTTGTAACTATTGCGAGACTTTTGGGCACTTTGAACCGTGTGACCTTGGACACATTTGGACCGGAGCCTCTTAAAGTGGGTCCGGCCTTGTTAACTTTGACTTTACGGTTTTAACCTGCCTTCTTCTCCTACTGTGTTCTTCCGAAAGTGTTGGGATCTGTTGCTATCTTTGCTCTGCCTTTCTCTGCCTTTTAAACCGATTGATTAGAGTGCCATCTTCGTTAAGCGCTCACCGCTGTCTGAAAATAAGTGTTGCTTTACTTAAGACTTGTCTAACTAATCGTTGAAGGGAGTGTATATCTTTTAGTGACCGTGTTTTTGAACTGCTTGATATTAGTGCCAGTGTGTTTAACTAGATGTGTTTTTAAATAAATAATTATATCTGTTTTACACCAAGCTCTGGTCAGTGTTTGCTTGTTCTACTGTGTTCTTTTGACCTATTGTGAATACTCTGTATACTGCCTAACTCTTCTTGAGAGAAGTCTGACTGCTCAGCCACAGCTACCAGGTAAATCTGGGTGGTACAGACTGCTACCAATTGGGTTTACTGCCAACCACCTGTAGTCTTAAATCTTTTGCAGTGGTCCTAGAGGGAACTGCACAGGTTTCTGCCTAACACATCCCATGCCCCCTCTGGGCCTGTCCTGAATCACACACATGTTTAGGGTGTCACAGTCTCTGTGGGGCACAGTCCTCCCCCAGTTTCAGGCCCACTCACTCTGTCCAACTGGTGTAGTGGCTTTTGCACACTCGGGTGTACTACTGAGGGTTTATCATGGGTCCTGCTTACTGTTCCATCATCATCTGCTGTGTTGTCAGTTGACTCAGATGATGCCATAGATGCCAGTCAACACTGTCTGCCAATACACAGGTCTCTGTTCAGCCTTTTGCTACCAAGCAAGGCATCCCTGCATGTTCACTGAGGGGGGGGGTTTGCTTGTAGCCATGCAACCCATTGCATGCACATTGCACGTGATGCCTGAACTAGCCCTTCCACTGGCTTCAAGATTATTGATACACATCATGAAGTACTTGTTCATGTCGATAGTGAGTAACGTACACATGTTGTGCACTGCATCAACCCGCTTCTGAGCCATGTAACACCGTTCTACATGCCTACTCACTGATGCTATGTCAAATTAACCAGGCATGCATGGCAGGTTATCTTTTTTGTGTGACATGTCAGCTTCATGTGTTGGCTGTCTGTGTGATGTCTATGTGTATGTGTGCCATGTGCTTCTGACATGTGTACTAATGTATTTTTTCTCTCCACTTTTCAGATGATGACGCAAGGGAGCCAGAGGATGGTGTTGTCATGCCAGGCACAAGCTTGTTATCACAACCACACCCCGGCACTAGTGGGGGTCGTGGGGTGGTAGTCCATGAACACCCATGTGTGCTTCAGATCATCTTGTCTTTGGCTGACTATGATTCCAGCCCAGCTGTCCACTCTGACAGCCATGTCGAGTTGGATGAGCATCAGGTCCAGACGTCAGGGGTGTGTGATTCTGATGTGGACACTACTCTGTCCGTGACAACTGCACTGAGGGGTCAGTCAGTGGTGGGACCTCCGCCTGTGGTGGATCGGGACGCAGGGTCACCCTCCACACCAGTCGCTGATGTGCCTGCGGCATCACGTAGACGGGGGCATGTAGTCGTGCAGCCGCAGGCGGTGCCACGCCAACAAGGACGGCCGGTCCTTGGGTCCCGCAGGTGTCAAGCCCAGCAACACGGTGGCGCGCGCCACCGAGGTATACTGAGTGGGAGCAAGACATGACTGCCAATTCAGAACGTCAGGGGGCAGCACTTGATAACATCGCTGCGAGCATGGAACGTGTGGCCCAATCCGTGCTCCCCCTGCTAGGCAGGTGCTTCTCCAGCGGCAGGCGGCGCAGTCCACGGCCCGCTCGCTCAGGCTGGACATGGCGGCCTCTGACATGGCGGCCTCTTGACATCCCAGATGGTGCGGTCAGAGGAGAGGTTTGAGCGGCTTGAGCGTACCATCTCGGCTGAGCTACATGCTTGCCGGGAGGTGCATCGGTTGTCCAGCCAGACCACACAGGAAGAACTCCGTGCTACACGTGTTACCTTGCAAGAGGAAGCACGTGTATCACGGGAGGTTCTGCATGCAGACCTGCGTGTCATTGTCGCACAGAACCAAGCTCACCCGTCCGGCAGACTTGCTGCCGACGAGGGGCAAGCTGCGCCTAGTCGTGGTCAGGCTCCTGGCCCACGTCGTCCTTTACAGGAAGAGGCAGACTCGGACGACAAATTATCTTCCACACAGGTCGTGGTGTGCAGGCGTTGAGCCCATGGAGGATTTTGTTTTGTCTCAACATGATCGCATGTGGGTGTTGAGGTGTACCCTGTACCTCCCCCCTCCTGGGTGCCTCCCCCCCACCCCCGGGTCGTATGTGGCCATTTTTGATTTTTCCTTTTAGGTTAGTTAGTTGATATTGACTATTTGATAGTTATTTTAATTAGGTTATGTAGGTTGTTCATAGTTTAATTAGTTAATATAGTTTAATATTGTTTGTCTATTGTGCATTCATGTGACGGTGTGGTGCTTTGTGGCTTTTGAAAGCATCCACTGTCTGTTCCAGCTGGGCCCTTCAAGCTTGTCTTGTGTATGTTTTTGCAGCTTGGGGTCCTGACTCACATATGCCACTCCTGCTTCCCTTATCCATGGGCTCGCTAGGATGGTTCGGTGTTACAAATTTTACACAAGGGCTTTGGACTTGCCTCATGACTATGGCCTGTCTGCTGCTGTTGTACTTGTGTTAACACCCCTAGTGGGGATTGGTTTCGTTTCATCCACCCGATGTCTGTAATGAATTTGGGTGAGTATGTGATTGATTTATGCATTAATTCATGTGGATTGTGATGTATGTCATTTTCTTGCCTGTATATGTGCTCGATGCACTTCATGCTGTAGACAGTAGCCTGCACCCTTGGCCTGTCAATGATGGTGGGAGGAGTTTGGATGTAGCTCTGTGACCTGGACCAGTGACAACCAGCATGAAGACACACACACAGGGAACTTTCATGTCTTATTGATTTCTTTAATGTCCTTTCTGCAGGAAGATGAGCCTCCAGACTACCTTTGCCAGCAGACACAGGGACAACTAATCCAGAGAACTGGGAACATTCAGTGGTGCAGACCTGTGGATGTGTGTGCAAGCACAGGCACAGGGCTTGTGCAAAGTCATCCAACAGAAGCAGACGTGTTACCAGGATCTCCAGCCAAGGTGAGCAGCACAAGGGCCGACAACGCAGCCAACCTTCCAGCAGGCCACTTGCACATGCATGCTAAGTGGCACCAGTGCTGGGGAGCTTTGCCAGGCATTGTTGGAGAAGCACACAGTACAGTTGGCATGCGTTGAGGGCCAAATGCCAAGTGGCTTTACAAGTTGTCAGGCGCACACGCAGGGGCCATCAAACATTTCCTGGAGTACCCCCTGCTCCATTGAAGCATAGTTATTAGGGTAGTAGCATTCCTAGCCAGATACTGATACGACGCACAGGGACACCCAGCGAGGCACAGACTCGTGGCCAGTGCATGTCATTTGTGTGTGCTAATTGCCAGGTGCACTACCTATTGAAATATGCGGCTGACAAAACACAACTTGTACTGAAGTCGCACCTTGCTATTTGCGTCTAGCAGCTCACCCAGGGACCATTGTATCATGTGTGATTCTTGACCCATTGGTGTTCCATTTCCCACACGGCCACATGCGCCTGCCTTACTGCATTGACAGTCTATGAACCATCGGTGGGCCAAGCTAACGTATGGGTACAAAGCAGCAGACAGGGGTGTTTGTTTGTGGAGAAGTCACTTACTTTGGGGCATGGATGGGGTTGTGTGTGTATGTTGTAATCACACATTCAGATTAGTAACTCACGCTCTCTTTGCAGCATTGAAGTGCTCATGTTACCGGACCTGAGAGTGCGCAGGCAGGAGGCCAGCACTCACCCCAGAGATAAGTCTCTCTATGGCTTGCATTTGACTGTTTTGGTGCAATGTGCATGATGAACATGTTTTCTCTAATTGATTATGTGTTTTTCTGAATACTTGTATTTTGCCTACTTTCCCTTGCAAATCCACATCCACTCTCCTGACCCTCTTTCCGGTTCTCCTGATTACCAATGCCTGTCCATGCTACATATCCCTGACCCTCCTTCCCCGCCGGGGTCTCAGAGGCCTGTGTAAGTTTGACCTTGCAGGCGCACAGACCACGGAGAGGGTGTTTGGTTCGTGCAACTCCAGCGCCTGGACACCAGAGCTGTGACACTACCCATCAGTTGTTGCATCATCATTGTATGTTATGTATGGTAAATGGTACCCATCTTGTTGGAACATTGTTCAACTGTGCTACCTTGGTTGTTCTATCAATGTGCTTGTACATGTGCTTTGACATTTCCTGCTACTTCTAGTCATCTACTGGAGACTCTTCCTGGGTTTTTTGGTGCCTACAGGCTTTTTCCTGGTTTGGGGGTTTGGCTCCTTGGAGTTCTCTTCGATTTGGTATTTTTACCCGTCAAGGTGGCCTCTGAGGGGGCTGGACCCCATTTACACGTAAGCTGGAACATGGAGAGCAAGGGGTAGGGTGATCCTATAGCCAGGTAGACTTGAGGGAAAAAGGCTACATGCCCCAGAGACAGATGTTCTGAAGGTCAAGGTGATGTGTAAGGGAGGGCCTTTTGTTGTTGGACAGTTGGCTTGGGCACTCTGACATTGTAATTGTGGGGTACTATGTACATGATGTGTTGTGCTGGTCAATGCCTGTCCCTGTGTTGTGGTTCCTTTTCAGGTGCCAGGGGATTGGGGTGGTTTGACATGCTGGGCGGGGGTTCACATGGCCAATGTTCACATGTGATGTGTACAGGACACTGAGGGTCACTTGATTTCACATGCATATATTGAGTGCATGTCCCTAATGACACACACAGTTGCTCAATGATCCACCACACGTACAACCACCCTTCCATGGCCAGAGGGGCACACAGATTGCATTCTCATGCCCACTGTGTCCATGCAGCACATGATCTATTATCATTTGTGTATCCGGTACATGTGTCATTTGGTTGTGGATGTGATTAGTCTTTTTCATGTGATGCTCAAGGTGTATCTACAACACAATGGCTGCTCAAAGTGCTGTGTGCTGAGCAGTGTGTTGCAGGTGACACACACACAGCACACGGGTTCAGGAGTAGGGATTTTGGCTTGCCCAATGTGCATGTGAACAGGCATTCAGTGTTGCGCTCATGGTAGGACTGGTGGATGGCATTTGTGTATGGCTTGGTATGTTTGGGAGGCTGTTGGTCAGTCATTTCATCTGATTCCATGTCAGGCGTCATTGTCTCGGGACACTTTCCATTTATCACATGTCACTTCGTATCTTATTGGTCATGTATTGGGCTTTTGCTATTGCATGCCATGTCATTGTGTGGCAGACAAGGGTGATGTGGGTTGGGAGGGTTTGGGTGATATACCAGGGATTGTCATGGCCTGTTTGGGGGGGTGGGGGGGTGATACACACCTTGCATGTGTTCCTTTTCTGGTCACACAGGATTGGTTATGTTTAAGTAGCTAGGGATGCACACATTGTAGCACTTCCGTGGCAACATTCTCAGGGTGGTAAGGTTGTGACAGTTGACTGTCTCTTTGTCATCATCGATTGTCACCTGGTAGGTGCCAGGCCTGTGTGCACTCCGCAGGGGTGGGAGTTTAGGTGAAGAATGTGGCCACGAGCTGGGTCCGGGCTGCCTAGCCACATGCCCTGCCCCTCCCATGGGCAGCACCTGTGCCTGTGGTTGGGGATGTGGGGGCACCACCATGTCCACCGGTACCTCCCGCTGTGTTGCAACATTGTGCAGGACACATGCTGCCACAATGATCCTGCACACTACTGGGGGTGCATATAGTAGCTGCCCACCAGAGCGGTCAAGGGAGCGGAAGCGTGACTTGAGCACTCCGAATGTGTGCTCCACTATGCCCCTGGTTGCAATATGGGCATCGTGGTATCTTACCTGGGGTGGTGGGGTTCCGGATTGGCATCATGTGGTTGCTCAGAGGGTAGGCACTGTCCCCTGGGGAGGTGATAATAGTTGTGATTATTAGGGTTTTGGTATTTGTCTGTGTGTGACATGCATGCATGTGCACAGGCATTTGTACTCACCTAGGAGCCATGTGTCACCATGCTGCCCAGCATCCAGGGCCTGGCTCAGGGTGGACATTCTGTATATGAAACTGTCATGGCTGGAGCCAGGGTAGTTTGCATAGACAGAGGTGATGCTTCCTTTAGCATTGCATACAACCTGCACGTAGATGGAATGCCAGTGCCTGCGGTTCCAATAGATGTGCTCAGTGGCCCTAGGTGGACGTAGGGCCACATGGGTGCAATCTATGGCGCCGAGCACTTTGGGGAAGTGTGCCACCCTGTAAAAGTCCCAGACCACGGCCTGCCATTCTGAGGGTGTTCTGGGCATGTATATATGCCTGCGGACTGAGGGGCGTACAGTGATGATTGCCAACACCTGGTGTAGGCAGCGTGACTGTGTGGCCTGTGAGACCCTCCCCCACTATGGCAGTTGTCCGCTGAAATGACCCAGTGGCCAAAAAATGCAGTACATTGAGTACCTTCTCCAAGGGGCTCAATGCTTGGGAGCACAGGGTGGGTGATGTAAGGTCATCTTCCCACTCCCTGACGAGGTCTAGGATGATATGAGGTGGAAACCTATACCTGCCATAGACGTGGTCGTCAGGCATCCCAAAAAGGCTGGTCTGTGGCAAAAAAATGCAGGCCCTGGCTATTCTCCTCCTCCTGCGGTGTCCCACGATCAGTGCTGCGACAAATGGGGCATTCATCGTAGCGGTATATACGTGTTTGTTGTTTGCACGCACTTTTATGCTGTGCGTGGGGATGCTTCCGCCTGCCTTTGTGTGCCGGACGTGTTGACGCCTGTGCGCGTCTTTTGCCGTGCGCGGGTTTCCCGTATTCGAATCCGTGAATACGGGTTGTTCGCGTGCGTGTGGGCGTTCTGTGTATTTCCCTGCAGTACTTCCCCTGTTACGCCTTCTTTTTCACGCATTGTTCCCCATTCCGTGTGTTACGCCCCGTGTCCCGCCCCCTTTTTGGTGTGTGCGCAGACGTTGTGCGCTTTCCCTGTGCGCGTCACGCACGGCGTTCAAGCTGTTGCAATGACGTGTGCGCCCATGTACGCCATGCATGGGTTTGGCGCACATCCCGAGGGAGACACGCGCAGGGACTTCCATGAATCGCACGCGTACGCCTGTTTTTTCACGCTTGCGCCTGTTTGCGCCAAGATTTTCGGCGCACGTTTGTTCCATGAATTGGCCTCTAAATGTGTTATCCTTATCCTTTCAAGATAGACTCTTGGCCTTACTTCCCTAGAGGGGTGCATCTACTCTGGTGTGAGCGTGATAAAGGGTACCCGTATAATTGGGGATACCCTGTAATTAGGGCCTACCTTATAGTGGTGACCCGGATGTGATCTCAGTTTCACCCCTGTAATTTGCGAAGCCCAGGCCAGTCACCAGGAGTCATGCCCATCTACAGAGACTGGTCCCCCAATTCAAAAAACAAGTGTATCCTGAGCGGTTTCAGTAGAAGCCATTTTAAAATAAATCCTCTCTGCTCACTGGTGCAGGGCATGTCTCCAGAGAGAAAGACAGGCCATCTTCGTAACGGAGGAAACTCGAGTGAACAACGTGCATGTGAGTATACTCTTGCAACTGCTAACAACATGGAAACATGTATATATGATAGTATGGTGATGTGGACGATGCACAAGGACAATGGTATAGATGGAATAGGACTTTTGGTGATGTCTTGTGGAATAGGACTTTTTGGTGATGTATTATGGAAAAGGATTCTTAGCGATGTGTTAAGGAATCGATTGGATAGGATTTCAGGTGATATGTTAAGGAATAGATTGGATAGGATTTCAGGTGATGTGTTAAGGAGTACATTGGATAAGAGGTGGGTTAGGTATTGAAATTGTCACGTATTTCTGTTTTTCTAATTTTTATAATGGAAAAAGCGAACCTCAGCGTATTAAGACTGAGAGGAAAGGGAGCCTCAGTGTATAAAGACTGGGAAGTAAGGGATCCTCAGCCATAATAGTTGAGAAAGTAGTGCCACGCATTATTCTTTTATGATGATAAAAGCAATGGGATCATCAGCATATTTAAAAAAGCTCAGAAGGTGGTATTACAAAGGATATAAGGAAAAAAAGAAGTGGCTCGGCATAAGGAATGGGTCTGGATGTTAGTAAATTATTTTTGTATATTTTCTCTTGCTGTCGTTTGCGGTACAAATGGAAGGAAGGTGGATGAGTCGCAGTGTGTGTGTGGGTGAAATCAAAGTGGAAAAAATAAGAGGGTGGAGAAAAAGTGGGTTGACTGTATTATTGTGTAATAAATAGCAGCGTGTGCAGCATAGCAGTAGGGTCTAGGTAAAGCATTAGGGACATGCACAACATTATGGGGGAAGAAACCCCAATAAAATACATGCATAGGGTCCTGCCACTGTATTTTGACAGGACAGATAATTAGCACAATCAATGGATAATAGAAACAAAGGAAGGGAGGATGCCCTGCTCCTGGCCGGAGCAGGGGTCCCATAACAAAAATGCTAGAAAAAAATGGCCATCTTTTTAGCAGCAAAATATAAAGGAAACAATTTACAAAAAAGAAAAGAGATTTTAGATCTCTGGCAATTATTCAAGGATATGGAAGATCAGGATGGCGAAAAAGAGATCCAATGTAAGGGGATATACCCTGTAACACCTAAACCTGCAGTAGGGTATACAACTCCAGTCTATAAGCCTCCAGTGGTAGAGAGTGTCAACAACAGGATTATCAGGATTAAAAACTAGAGGTGGGGGGGCGCAAGAGCTTTTGCACCTCCACCTCCATCTAACCCATCCACAAGCACTGATATGCCCGTAGCATCAGTGTACCCAGAGGGTCCAAAAGTAGACATAGACAGCGAGTTAAGAGCGTTATGGGAAAGGTTAGTCAGGTTACAAGAACCTGAAGAAGCATCACCAGAAATAAGGGTACCAGTGCAGAAAATAGGGGATTGGAAGTCAGGAGATTTTCTGTTTAGATTCAACCCTGGGGCAATAAGAAATGTTTGTGTTGAAAAAGATGATGGGCCTGGGGTATGGCCAGACCTGGGACAAGTAGAACAATCAAGGCAAAATGGAGGGGAAGATCAAGGTGGTAGAAATAATGAAGAGGCAGGGCAAGAAGGAGATCAAGGAGAAGAGGCGGCGAGAAACCCATCCCCGCAACAAGAGGCAGTGAGGAGGGAAAGACCAAGAAATAGATCAGATTTAATCATGGTAGTACAGATCAGAAGAATACTAAAGGGGTAGAAAACAAAATAGATAGGCAGATGCCTCTTATACATAAAGGAGTAGAGATAATGCAGGGACATATGGACAAGGGCTGGGTGCTCTGGGGTAAGTCTTGCAGATAATGAACATGATGGAGCAGCCATTAATGAGGTAAGGGCAATGGTATGAGATGCCCTACGAAGGATGTACCTAGATACCCCTGACTTACATTCTTTAATGTAATGTACAATGGGTGATGATGAGGACCCAGTTAGGTTTATTCTTAAGTTAAAGGAAACGTGGAGAATTGAGACAGGGAGGCAATGGAACCATTTGGTACAATTTTTCTATTTTATCGTAAAGAGGGAATTACCAAAAGAGGTCCAGAAGGCACTAGATAAAATTGTGGGAATTGAAGCCAAAGGGTGGGCAGAGATACAAAGTAAAATAGTCCACCATTGTAAGACAATCAAGGAGCAGGGCAGGGGGACAGCCCAGAAGCAGCACACGGACAGGCCAAAACTAGTGGAAAAGAAACTAAATAAGGTTGCCATCCAAGCACCAGTGACGACACGGCTCAATGAGAAAGGACAGGAGACACTCAACACATTGTGAATGCCACAATTGCGGCACTATAAAGTGAAGGAGGACAGGGACAATGGGGTAGGGGAGGGCAGTACCCAACCCACAGTGATAATATGAAGGAGCACCAAGGGGAAGAGGATTCCGAGGAGCAAGAGCAGGAGGCTTTGGGGGGATGAGGCCCCAGGAAGGAGGATTGGGAACACCACAGTGCTGGTATTGCAGGAGATGGGGACACTTCGCAAGGGAATGCAGGAACAGGCCTGGGATGGGATTTAATTATGGCCATCACCTCCAGGGCAGGGATTCCAAGGGCCTCAAGGAACTGGACAACAGCAATTTGGGCAAGGGGGTCATAATCTGTTCCCTTATGGGGCTGACAGGCAAGGGCTGCATGGGCAAAAACTACAGCAGGGTGAGGGAACACAGTTTACAGGATGGCAGGAGGAACAAGCGCCCCATTCCGAGGAGTTACAATGGCGGGGACGGCCCTTTTTAATTCCCCGGGACAAATACATATTCTGATTAGGACAGCCCACAGAGAGCACTCGTGTGTCCAATCCTATACCCTGAAGAGGAGCCCTTGGTGGGGGTGGAAATAGGAAATAAGAAATTTATATTTGTGGTAGATTCAGGTGTACAACTAAATCATGCATTATGGAGGGGAACGTTCCATTATCAGGTAAAACTCTTGACACGCAGGGATTCTCTGGGGCTATTTCTACGGTTCCATACACTGCACAAAGCATTACAAAGTAAGGGAAAAACTTCAGCAAGATCATTAAAAATTGCTTTTGTACGATGGGAAAATGATGGTTCCAAGCAGGCGATGTTTTTGTTTAGACACAAGATTGAAAGTCTTGGTTTTGGATATTGTTTTTGGTTTCTGAAAGGGACGCGGAAGCCATTAACTAAATTGAAGAACACCAAAAGCGGACCAAATTAATTCTAAGTCATAATAAAATTGTGGTCGAAGTTGAACTCTTTAAAACTGAGGTTCTTTACAGCCCTGGGTGGCTCTTAAGACGCTGCAGATGTCAGTCTGGCAAGGGGGTATAGGCGGGTCGAATCGCCAACCTTACCATTTGGCTGTGCAACTCGGGGCAGTAAATGACTGGCTTCACGGGGACCCTAAGCTGCCCCACATTGGGATAGAAAGGGGTTGGGTGAGGGGGAGGACATCTAGACAGCTGCTATATGGGAGGGCCCGCCCGCCAGTGATCAGACATACCCAACAGCTATGGGCTGACGCTCACCGGAACATAGCGTGGGGGGACAGGCCAACCGTAGACCAACCCATTTAGCACAATGCACACCTATCTGAACTGTTGAAGATGGGACACTTTGGAGGTTAGGCGGCAAAGGAGGTCCAGGTCCTGGTTGATGTCGTACATGAGGGACAACTTAACCTGTTTGTGAAGTTGCAGGATATGTATGGATTGCCATATGGGGAACAGTTATGGTATATGCAATTGGCCCATGCCATGGGATCCCAGTTTTTCTCCTTGGACGAGATTCCGAAAGGTTCGCCCCCCTCAAGGCTAACCTCCTCCCTGTGGGTATAACTTCTAGGCTGACCTCCACCTTATACCAAGTGCTCACTGCATTTGCAACCACAGAACTGAGGCAATTCCGGGATAGATGGGAGTGGGATGTGGGATCCTTGGAGCCTGAAGAATGGGTTGAGGCGCTAATGTTCCCACGGGAGGTGAGAATTTCGGCCAAGCTCCTCATGATTCAATTTAAAATACATCACTGGGTGTGTTATTCCAGGGCAGCACTGACACGGTGGGGTGTGGCGAATGATGATGCCTGCCTGCAATGAGGGTGGGAGGGGGGCACCTTTTATCACACGTTGTGGAGCTGTACACACATTCAAGTGTTTTGGAGGAAATGTGTTCGTAAACTGACCACGATATTGGGTTCTCCAGTGCCCCTCAACCCCAAGATTGTGCTGTTGGGGATTTGGGGAGAAGCAGGGTTCACAGAGTACAAAAAGGTATTCCTTGCTGTGACAATGGGGCTGGCAAAGAGGACTATTGCAATGATGTGGTGATCAGCGGAACGATCACAACACTGCCAACGGAATGCTGAGGCAGGTCACCGTTTGTCCCTGGAGGAAAGGGTATACAATGCAAGAGCCTGTCCCAAAACATTCCAGAAGGTGTGGGGGAAGTTAGTGGGGGAGGGATGAGGAGTACTTTGCTTTGTTTCACCTGGTCTTCGCCTGTGCTGATCTGTATCCCTTTGGTCCCCCGGTTCTCTATTATATCATGCATCTGTTTTGCATCCCTTTATTTGTCCAATCAAGCACTGACATTTGTTTTGTTTTTGGCAATGTTCATTGAAGCAGAATTTTTAAATTCGCTTCAGGATTCAAATACTGGAATTGATGGATGGGTCGAAGGTCCAGGCAGAATGCACATTCTGCAACTTCTCCTTGGAGCTCGTTAAGGACATAACCAGATTCCTCTCCCACCATGAGATGCCAAAAAAAACCTGCACAAACATGCAGACATTTCTGTGATCACAGAGCATAAAACAAGGCCAAGATAATGCAGCAGCGGGAAAAATTGACACAAGCGAGCTTGTTCCCACCCCTGGAGCAAGTGCCGGTGGAGGTATCTAGCAACAGCACACTGCTGTTCTCGCACAGCAACATCTGCAAGCACCAAACAATGCCATGGTCGACACAGCAGGACAACACCTGACATTACCAATGTTACCAATCCAGATGACTGACAAGTGCCAGACTAGCTGATTGAATTAGTGAAGAGCACGCCACAGACTGACACACATCACCAGCAGCTGGCAGGGTTTCTGGAAGAAAATATCTGTCCTCTTCCATTTGAAACAGAAATGGATGAACCGGAAAACGGTTGGTTTTCTGGAGTAAACCGTGGTCGCAATTAGAAGAATCGTGCCGAAATGTTCCTGCCCTTGCTTTCAAAAGGAATTGTAATCTGATTCAATTGCCATAGAATGCTTGCTATGCAAAAGTAACTCAGTAAATTAAAGCAATTGCTGCAAGCGTGCACATGACAGTGGAGACTTTTAATTTGGAGACAGGAGATCTTGAATAGAGCAGATCTGATCCGTAAAGCGGTGACCACTGACATTTTAGATCAGAACTCATGGTTGGAAGGAAGGTATGTGCTAAAATATTTGTGAAATTGAAGGAATTTCGTTTAAAGGCATTTTGAAACGTGGAATTGACGTTGTGTGACACGTGCTTCAAAACTTGTTTGAAAAAGTCCATGAGATACAGTTGCCAGAATGTGCACCATTTGACTACTTGTGAAATGCCTACAGAAGACACATGTCGAAATTAGTGCATTTAAGCCATGAAATTGCTTGAATAATGGACTCAACATTGTGGGGTCGATTCATGGAACAAACGTGCGCTGAAAATCCCAGCGCAAGCAGGCGCAAGGTGGCGCAAGCGTGAGATATCAAGCGCACATGCATGCGTGCGATACAAGGAAGGCGCTGCGCTAGTTTCCCGCTGGTCGTGCGCCAAATCCATGCATGTCGCACACGGGCACACACGTCATCAAACGGCGTGCGCTACGCGCACAGCAAAAGCGCACATAGCGCGGCGCACACAGCAAAAGTGGGCGGAACAGTGGGCGGAACACGCAGAATGGGGAACAACGCGTGAAAAAGAAGGCGTAACTGGGGAAGTACTGCAGGGAACTACACGGAACGCCCACACGCACGCGAACTGCCCGTATTCATGGATTCGAATACGGTAAACCCGCGCACGGCAAAAGGCGCGCACAGGCGTCAACGCGTCCGCCACAAGAAGGCAGGCGGAAGCGTCCCCGTGCACAGTATAAAAGTGCGCGCAAACAACAAACACGTTTATACAGCTACGATGAATGAATGGGACACCGCAGGAGGAGGAGAATAGCTAGGGCCTGCATTTTCTCACCACGGACAAGCCTTTTTGGGATGCCTGATGACCAGGTCTACGGCAGGTATAGGTTTCCACCCCATATCATCCTAGACCTGGTCAGGGAGTGGGAAGATGACCTTACATCCCGACCCTTTGCTCCCAAGCATTGAGCCCCTTGGAGAAGGTGCTCAATGTCCTGCATTTTTTGGCCACTGGGTCATTTCAGCGGACCACTGCCATAGTGGGGGGGGTCTCGCAGGCCACGCAGTCATGCTGCCTACACCAGGTCTTGGCAATCATGACAGCGCGCCCCTCAGTCCGCAGGCACATATACATGCCCAGAACACCCGCAGAAAGGCAGGCCGTTGTCCTGGATTTTTACAGGGTGGCACACTTCCCCAAAGTGCTCGGTGCCATAGATTGCACCCATGTGGCCCTACGTCCACCTAGGGCCACTGAGCACATCTACAGAAACCACAAACACTGGCATTCCATCAACGTACAGGTGGTATGCGATGCAAAGGGAATCATCACCTCTGTCTATGCAAACTACCCTGGCTCCACCCATGACAGTTTCATATACAGAATGTCCGCCCTGAGCCGGGCCCTGGAAGCTGGGCAGCATGGTGACACATGGCTCCTAGGTGAGTACAAATGCCTGTGCACATGCATGCAAGTCACACACAGACAAATACCCAAACCCTAATAATCTCAACTATTATCACCTCCCCAGGGGACAGTGCCTACCCTCTGAGCAACCACATGATAACGCCAATCCGGAACCCCACCACACCACCCCAGGTAAGATACAACGCGGCCCATATTGCAACCAGGGCCATAGTGGAGCGCACATTCGGAGTGCTCAAGTCACGCTTCCGCTCCCTTGACCTCTCTGGCGGGCAGCTACTCTATGCACCCCCAGTAGCGTGCAGGATCAATGTGGCAGCATGTGTCCTGCACAATGTTGCAACACGGCAGGGCGTACCGGTGGACATGGTGGTGCCCCCACATCTCCAACCACAGGCACAGGCGCTGCCCATGGGAGTGGATAGGGCACGTGGCGAGGAAGCCGGGACCCAGCTTGTGGCCACATTTTTCACCTAAACTCCCACCCCTGCGGAGTGCACACAGGCCTGGCACATACCAGGTGACAATCGATGATGACAAAGAGACAGTCAACTGTCACAACCTTACCACCCTGAGATTGTTGCCATGGAAGTGCCACATTGTGTGCATCCCTAGCTACTTAAACACAAGCTATCCTGTGTGACCAAAAGGCACACATATGATATATGATATGATATGGCATTTGTAACGTGCCTATACATAAGTGTTGCAAGGCGCGACGAGGCAGGGAGGGGGGAACAAGGGAAGACAGACAACGATCCTACTAGGCCAGGTGTCATTTAGATCGCGCAAGTGCAGGGGTAGGTGGAAGGGAAAAGTGCAAGGGGAAGGGGGGGGGAGTGCAGTACAGGGTAAGTAGAATAAAAAATAAATAAATAGGCCAGCTGGTGGCAAGTGCAAAGGTAAGTGCAGACAAGTGCTGGGAAGGGGGGGCTGTAGGGATACAGAGACAGTCCCGCAGGGCAGGGGTTGCCAGGGAGGCAGTGCAAGTGGAGAGTGGCTGGGCCAGGGACCGAGGTCGGTGAGTGGCCCAGTTGCAGATTCAGTGCAGTTTCAGTGAAGAAATTAGCAAGGGAGAGGGAGAGAGAAAGCAGAAGCAAAGAGGAAGGTGTTGAGGTGTTTCCTGAATCAGAGATGGTTCTCCTCATGTTTCAGGGAGGCAGGAAGGCTGTTCCAGAGGGAGGCCCCTGCGCGGAGAGAGATCTACCTGCAGCTTGTTGCTTCGAGAAGCGGCTGACCCTGACATGCAAGGTGTGAATCACACACACCTGCAAAACAGGCCATGACCATCACTGTTATGTCACTCAAACCCTCCCAAACGACAACATGTCATGGCAAGCAATAGCCATACACCAACACAGTACCAATAAGGTACACATTGCCATGTGAAAAATGTAAATTGGCATCAGACAATGATGCCTGACATGGAATCAGATGAAATGACTGACCAACAACCTCCCACCCAAAATAAGTCATTCCCAAATGCATCACAAAAGTAGTAGCCGCAACATAACAATGAATGCCTGTCTACATGCACATTGTGCATTGCAAAATCAACACTGCAGCTTCTGTGTGCTGTGTCCTCCTGCAACACACTGCTCAGCGCACAGCACAGTGAACAGCCATTGTGTGTGATGCACACCCTGAGCATCACATCTAAGCGACAAACCACATCAAAAAGCAAAATAGGCATGTACAGGATCCATAATTGGTCACAGTACATGTGCTGCAGGGACACAGTGGGCAGCAGAAGGCAAACAGAGTGTACATGTGGATATCGAAGGGTGGTTGTACATGTAGTGCATCATAGTGCGAGTGTGCGGGTCAGCAAGGACATGCACTCAACATATGCATGTGCACTCAAGTGACCATCAGTGTCCTCTACACATCACATGTGAACATTCACCATATGTACACCCCAGCATGTCAAACCACAACTATCCCCTCACACTTGAAAGGTAAACACAACACATGAACATGCATTGATCAGCAGAACACATCATGTACATAGGATACCACAATTACAATGTCAGGGTTCCCATCACACTGCAGGGCAAGACAACTATCAACAACAAAACACCCCCCTCCCTCACAAATGACCATAACCCACTGAACAACTGCACCTGGGTCATGGAGCCTTCAACCCTCAATTTCACCTGGCCACAGGATCACCCTTCCCCTTCGTCACCATCTCCCACCTTGTGTGTTAAAAGTTGCCTGCACCCTCAGAGTCCACCTTCATTTGCAAAGACACAAAATCCAAGGCAAAAAAACGAACCAGAACAGCCTCCAGTAGATGACTTGAAGTAGCAGTACCTCACAAAGTCCAAGTACTACCACAATGATGTAACAACCAAGGTAGCACAGTAAAACCATGTCACAACAGGATGTGAACCATGTATGGTACATAACATAGAATTATGCACCACGAACGGATGTGTACTGTCACAGCTCCCGTGAACAGGCGCAGGAGTGGCATGAACCAACCACCCCCAACGTGGCCTGGGTGCCTCAAGGTTAAACTCACACAGGCCTCTGAGACCCTGGTGTGGAAGGAGGGTCAGGGATATGCAGTCGGGACAGCCGTTGGCATACTGGATAACTGGAATGAGGGGCAGGAGAGGGGAGTAGGAATGACACGTGAAAGTAGGGAATGCACTAAAATGGAGTACTTGCATTAACACATACACAATCCTAACAAACTTGTACATCATTGTCAGGGCCTTCCGGAGTCCAGGCGCAGGAGTGGCACGAACCAACCACCCCCTCTAGGGTTTTGGCGCCTGCAAGCTTGGGGCTTACACAGGGGTCCGCAACCCCAGCGGGGAAAGAGGGTTAGGGAACGTTGGTTGGATAGGTACAGGAAGCAGGAACACCGGGTAGAGGGTACAGGGTTTAGAATTGGATAGGACTCGGGGTGATTATGGAAAAAAAAACATACCAAATTGAATCACACATTCATCCATGCATCAGTGCACCCCCCAGCAAGCCTATGTAGAGCAGTTTGAAAGAAAAACAACAAGACACTCAGCTCTGGTTTTGAGTGCTGGCCTCCTGCCTGCGCACTCTCAGGCCCAGTTATAGGAGCACTTCAATGCTGCAAAGAGAGCCACAGTTAATAATCTGTGCGTGCCCATAACACACAAACACACCACCAAATATCCCCCATAGCAACAAACTACTCTACAAACAGACAATCTGGTGTGGATGCTTCGTACCCATACGTAACATTCCCCCTGTAATGGTTCATACACAGTCAATGCAGTAAGTCAGGCGCTGGTGGGTGCGTGGCAAATGGAACACCAATGTGTCACGATTCACACAACATGCAATGTACCCTGGGTAAGCAGACAGACGCATATAGCAAGGTATGACTTCAGAAAAAGTCGTGTCCCACCATGACCGTAAAAAAATAGGCAGTGCATGTTTCAAAATGGACATGGAAATTAAATGCACTGCACCCGAGTCTGTCCCTTGCTGTATGTCCCTGTGAGCTGCTCCTTTCCATGTCTCGGAAGGCTACATGGGTGATACAAGTGCCTCAATGGCCCATGGTGGACCGGAGGGTATGTGACACTGCCCCTGCAGGTGCCCCAGACAACCTTACAATCAACTAGCCATCAGTCCACCAACACATCTGAGCTGTATTGTGCACTTCAACACCAATATTCGTCCTAGCTCACTGTCAGTGCTGCTACTAAGCCTGCATGTGCAACTGGCCTGGTGTAAGCTTTGCTGTGTTGTGGAACCCTGTACTGCTCACCTTGCCTGGAGTTCCTTGAAACACGTCAGCAGTTCTAGGATGTATGTCTGCAATCCCTGTGCCTCTGCTTGCGCACACATGTGCATGTGGGCACCAACAAACGTGTCCAGAATCCAGACGTCCAATGGGCCATGTCTGCTGGCAAAGGTGGTCTGGAGGCTCATCCCCCTGCAGAAAGGGCATGAAACACATGATTTATGCTTTAAAGTCATCTGTGTGTGTCTCTTCAGGCATCTCATTACTGGACCATGTCAGAGACGTACATCAGAAATCACACCATCAGTCCGTCTTTCACATCCAAAGTGTGGAACACACTATCTACGGCATGAATTGCAACAAGCACGTGTACAGTAAAGATAAGAAACATACTACACAATGCATAGCAATGAATGTACACATTAATCATGAAACACCCCATCTAGCAAAAGCAGAACAGTGGTCAATAACACTGCAATCATCCCCACTAGGGGTGTTAACACAAGTTACACAGCACCAGACATGCCACAGATATGACAGTCCAAAGCCCTTGTGTAATAGGCTGTTACACCGAACCATCCTTGCGAGCCCATGGATAAGGGAAGCAGGAGTGGCATATGTGAGTCAAGGACCCCAAGCAGCAAACACATACACAAGACAAGCCTGAAGGGCCCAGCTGGAACAGACAGTGGATGCTTTCAAAAGCCACAAAGCACCGCACCGTCACATGAAAGCACAATAGACAAGCAATTTTAAACTATATTAACTAATTACACTAACTATGAAAAACCTACATTACCTAATTAAACTAACTATCAAACAGAAACTTAACTAACTAAACTAAAAGAAAAATCAAAAATGGCCACATACGACCCGGGGAGGGGAAGCACCCAGGAGTGGGGAGGTACAGGGTGCTGCTCAACACCCAAATGCGATGATGCTGAGCCAAAAAAAAAAACCTCCATGGGCTCAACGCCTGCACAGCCAGACCTATGTGGGAGATAGATGGTCGCCCGAGTCTGGCTCATCCTGGAAAGGAGGACGTGGCACAGTAGCCTGGCCACGCCTAGCCGCAGCTTGCCCCTCGACGGCAGCAAGTCTGCCGGACGGGTGAGCCTGGTTCTGTGTGGCGATGTGACGTAGGTCTGCATGCAGAACCTCACGTGATACACGTGCTTCCTCTTGCAAGGTAGCACCGGCAAGCCTGTAACTCAGCCGAGATGGTACGCTCAAGCTGTGCAAACCTCTCCTCTGCCCGCTGCCTCTGGGATATCAGAAGGACACCCAGAATGGATTTGAGGGAAGCATACTCCTCCCTCAGGGCATCCATGTGCGACTCTGCGTGAGCAGCAATTGCTTGACGCAGAGACGACATTTCAGCCTGGCGTGCCCTGTCTGAGGCCGCCATGCCCAGCCTGAGTGAGCGGGCCGTGGACCGTGCCACCTGCTGCTGGAGAAGCACCTGCCTAGCAGGGGGAGCACAGATCGGGCCACAGGCTCCATGCTCTCAGCGATGTTCTCCATTGCTGCCCCCTGCCGTTCTGAATTGGCTGTCATGTCTTGCTCCCACTCAGTATACTGCGGTTGCGCGTGGCGACCGCGTTGCTGGGCTTGACCCCTGCGGGACCCAAGGACTGGGTGTCCTTGCTGTGTTGGCACCGCCTGCGGCTGCACGACTACATGCCCCCATCGACGTGATGTCCCAGGCACATCAGTGACTGGTGTGGAGGGTGACCCTGCGTCCCGATCCACCACGGGCGGAGGTACCAAGACTGTCTGACCCCTCAGTGCAGGTGTCGCGGACAGAGGAGTGTCCACATCAGAATCACTCACCCCTGACACATGGACTTGATGCTCATCCAACTCGACATGGACGTCAGAGTCGTCATCAGGGCTGGACACATAGGCAGCCAGAGACAAGATGGACTGTAGCACTTGGGGGTTTTCGTGGCTCTACCACCCCACGACCGCCACTTGTGCCGGGTTGATGTAGTGGTAACAACCCTGTGTCTGGCATGACAACACCATCCTCAGGCTCCATTGCGTCATCATCTGAAAAATATAGAGAAAAAAGGTCACTACACATGTCAGAAGCATACAACACACACACACACCGACAAGAAACACATCAGGCAGACATGTGACACACAAAATAGAACCTGTCATGCATGCTGGGTCAACTTTGAATTGCTTCTGTGATCAGACCTGTTGAAAGGTGGCAGTTTGCATAGAAGTGGGTCTATGCAGTGCAGCAAATGTGTATGTCACTCACTACCTACATGTACAAGGACTTCATGGTGTGTTTCAGGAAATGTGAAGGCAGTGCAAGGTCAAATTCAGGCATCACGTGCAATGTGCATTCAATGGGTAGCATATCTACAAGCAAAGCACCCCTCCACCCAAGTGCGAAAGCAGGGATGCCTAGCATGGTATCAAAAGGGTGACCATAGACCTGTGTATTGACAGGCAGTGTTGACTGGCATCAACAGCTTAATATGATTCAAGTGACAACCCTGCAAATGATGATGGGACAGTAAGCAGGACACATGATGAAAACTCTGGTGGCTGCCCACGTGTGAAGAAGACACTACAACAGTCGGACAGAGTCATTGGCCATTAAACAGGCTGAGGCCTGTGACCCACACAGATTGTCAGACCCTAAACATGTGTGCAACGCAGTACTGAGCCACAGTTGACATGGGAAGGCTGATGAGATGCCATGCAATGTATGTCACCCAGGAGTTGTATTACAGTGATCATCCAGTCAAGGACACATAGGGGCATGCGTGCAATGCACATGGAGCATGAATGGGCACTCATGTCCCTGCGGGGCATCTGAGGCTGTACCACACAGCATATGTCTGGCAGATTGTCCGCTGGAAGTTAGCATGTACACAGGACGCATGAACAGGAAAGTACCCAATGGCAAGATTGAAGCAGACCAGTGCAAAGGTGGAACTGCGGTGCAGAGTGGCAGAGGAGGGGCAAGGGAGCATGCCTACATGGAGTACCCACATGCAGGCAGAGGACACATGCACGTCAGTCATGCTATGACATTGTGCCTGGGCTGAGAGGAAGGTCACCACACGCCACATGCAGAAGGGCCAGTGAGCTGGAACATGGACCGCAGGGGTATAATGGTAACCAGCATGTGAGTAGGGTGCAATAGTGGTGATGCGGACAGTCCCCGTCTGATCCACATGTTCACCATCCAGCAGAGCAGACATGCATCACGGAAGCATTGCATTACTTGGGTGTCCAGTCAACTCGTCGAAAAAAAACTGGTCGACTGCAATTTGGTCGACGCAATTTGGTCGAAAACCATTTCGTCGAAAACATTTTTTTATTTATATATTTATTTTTGGGTTTTCGTTTTGTTAAAAAAATGGGTTTTTAGAGAAAAAAAGGGGGTTGGGGGGGGACCCCCCCAAAAAAAAAAAAAAAAGGGTTAAAATAGAAAAAAAAAAAAATTCGACGAAATGGTTTTCGACCAATTTGATTCGACCATTTGTCTGGTCGACCAATTTTTTTCGACGAATTCACTGGCAACCCATTACTTGCACATCAGAACCATGTACACGTCACATGTAGTGGCAATCATGCACAACACATCCCAAAATTAAAAGCACACGTCCTCAACAAACACGCATCAACACTCACTGGACTGGGCATAAAAGTCCAGCATCTCTCCCACTCCTTCGACCGATTCAGGTGGTATGAACTCCACAACGAGTGACTCATGCGGAGTGAGCTCTTCCTCCTCTGGTGCAGGCCCACCGCCAGTCACAAGAGTCAAGTTGTAATTTGAGGCACGCTTAGCCTTAGTGCTGCGTTTGAGGTCATTCCAACGCTTTTTGCACTCTTGCGCTGTGCGCACCTCATGGCCGAATGAACTGACATGTTCCGCAACTTGCTTCCAGTGGGTGTCAAGGTGGGCAGCCGTAGTCTGACTATTGGCACCCACTACCATGTCACGGCTGTGGCCCCGCATGTAGTCCATGAGGAAGTCCAGTTCCGGCTTGCAGAAAGGCTTCTTCCTCGATGTGCAGGAGGTCGTGGCTGTGTGTGGGGTCCCAGCCTGTGCTGCAGGTGCAACCTTCCTCCTCTTGGACTGTGGCGCAGACCCTGGCTGGCTAATGCCGCCCTGACCAGTATGGCCAGTGGGTTCGGTGGATTGAGCCATGGGAGTGGCAGGTGGAGGAACGACCAAAGGCCTGACTTGTGTCAGTGGCAGCTGGGTGCCCTCTAATGGACCCTGCGCAGCAATATCCGCTGTGGCAGGGTCATTGACCGCAACGGTCCTGGTTGGCAGACTCACAACCGGGGTGTTGTTGGGTGCATCTGCCCCTGCACTTGCCAATACCCGGCTGTTCAGGGAAGCAGATGACATAACTGCCCCAGGGACACGTGTCTTGGTCAGAGCAGCCCTGCATGACCCTACGGTTTCCCTCCTGGCTTGTTGGAAATCTTCCAAGGGCTCCTCAAGTGCCAACGAAGCCTGCGCTGGCAGACCCTGAGCCTGGGTGGCGGTGTCTACAGCAGCACCTGCAGCTACCACTACCCTTGGGCCCGTGGCAGTCGATGGAACGGACTGCCGGGTCACACAGGCGCCAGTGCCAGATGCAGAAGCTGCATCTCCCGGAACCACAGGGGTGGTGGCATGACTGCACCGACACATGGCACAACATTGTGCTCAAGTGGCGCACCCCTGCCTCTTCCCCCTCTGTGGCCGCCCTGGACACCCTGGAGTCCCCCCTACTCCCTGGTCACCACGGCCACGTCCCCGACTACGCCCGCCACGAGGAGTATGCCCAGCTGAGGTGCCCCTCACCTTTGCTGGCCTCCCAACCATGGCACAGATGTAGTAGTGCCAGCACAGATGGAGTAGTGCCAATGGGAGGTGTACAGCACAATTGACCTGGGCAATTGGGGTGAAGGGGGTGGGAAGCAAGATGTTAACAGCCACCCTGCAGTAAAACCGCGCACGCAACCCTGCAGCCTACGTGCGTGAAATCAAACTCCCGCAGTACGCGGTGGCACCCAGTAACACGAATAACGCGTACGCGTGGGACACGCAGGCTACTATGACCTCGAAAATGGGTGCGATACACAGGGGCACCCACAGTGGGAAAAATAGCATGTGCGACTCACCATCTGACTAGCGCGATGCAGAAAAACACGCGTAGCCAATACCCCTGCCAAAAGAAGAGATACGTCCTTGATAGCTGTGAAGTTGTGATGGCACGCGAAACAACAGGAAGCAGCAACACACGTCGGGCTCCACGAAAGGCACGTACAGCGAACTGCTGCCCCCGCTCACCTTTAACCCGTGCTGAGGGAAACGCCAGTGCGCGTCACGTCACTTACGCGCATGGGCCCTTTCCTCGGATAACACACGCGGACGTGCAGTTTTTTCACGCGCGCTGAACCACTATGCTAACGTCACGAGGGAAACGCCCGCGCATGCCCGCGCGTGTCACGTCACAGAGGTGCTTACGCTTGAAGGGCCTTTGGTCCAATGAAAGCGCGTACGAGTGCTGACGCGCTTACGCGCTAGGGGCCTTTCCTCAAATCACACGCTGATGTGCAAGATTTTCACGTGCCAAATCACTCCGTATCAAGCTGGTCACGCGTACACACACGGAAGGCCACGCTCCTGCCCAGAAGGCCATTTTTCTGCCCCCCAGAGCCCAGAGCAAGCTCCCACCAGCCATCTGCTGCTGCCTGTCTGCCTGCTGCCCACGTGCCCTGCTATTTGGTGCCTGCACGTCAGCCATCTGCAGGGGTCCAGTTGCTGTGTCCACCCCTGCTGGAACAGAAGACTCCCAACTGGGATTCCATCGCTCCACAGCCCAGCCCCAGGACCCAGTTGCCCACCCACTCCTGCCTCTGGGGTTGCCATGTCAGGCACTACACCATCTGGCACCACTGGCAACCCCAGCCAGAGAGGCAGAGGGCCACCAGCTTCACTGCCACTGAAGTTGGTGTCCTGGTGGAGCATGTCCTGGGGCATTATGATGCCCTCTTCGGAACATCACACGCCAACAAGGAAGGACGGGGAGGATCTGGGACGACGTAGTGGTTGCCATCAAAGCGGAGGGAGTGGCAACCCGCGACATGAAGCACGTCAAGAAGCGCTGGGAAGACTTTAGGACCCTCCACAAGGCCAGGTGCCTCGCGGAGGGGGGCCGGGCACGCCTGAGTGCCATCCAGATGAGGGTCCTGGAACGCATAGGCCCAGCGCTCCACGCCCAGATCCTTCGGAGGCAGACCCGTCTGGAGTTGAGCGGTGAGTGGCCAAGCATTGTTGTGTGAGACAGGGCATGTTGCAGTGTGCTGGTAGTCTGATGCTTGCCTGTATGTGTGACATAGGCCATGTATGGATGTGTGTGTGTGCAGGGACATCATGGTCATGCATGTGAGACCAGTTATGTGTGAGCCACATGGTTGGGGCATGTGTTTTAAAGAAACATGGGGAGCTCTATGTGGAATGCACACATGAATGCATGGCTGTCTCTGTTCCTGGACATGGAGGGGGGGTGAGGAATGGGTGCTGATGTCATGTACATGTATGGTGCACATGTGTGTGTGTGTGCCTGAGAAGTGTGTGTGACTTTGAAACTCCATGGATGCATGTGACTTTGAAGGCAACATCTTGGTTTACAGGGGCCCTTCTACATGGATGTTGATGTTGATTGCAGGCGCCCGGACGGTTTCTGCATGTGTGTTGTGTGCATTCACCCATGTGTTGTGGAATGACAGGATGGAAGTGACATTTGACAGTGCCACTCATGTGTTATTGCTTCCTGTCTAGGGTATTTTGTACTGTGCTCTGATGCTTGTGTTCTATGTCTCCCTCTACGCAGCGTCAAGTGAAGAAGAGGGCGGAGACGGCGCTGTGGAGCCAAGTGGCGGGGATGCTTCCACTGGGCGGCGACGCAAGGCCCAGCCACCCTCCCAGGAATTACCATCATCCGGGAGCGAGGGGGCTGGTGCTGCGTCTGCCTCAACGGCTGTGGCGGAAGGGCCGGGTGAGCCCCCACAGGGGCTTCCAATGGCAGAAGACGGTGTAGAGACATCCAGGTTGGTGGTCTCCACAGAGGAGGAGGAGCCCGCTACTGAGCCGCACATGGGGCCTGGTGGGGGTACTACCACTGGTGCAAGTGGTGCAGTCCAGGGCCAGGGTCAGGAGGCAGCACAGGTCACCGCGGAGGGGCCTGTGCATGTCGCTGTCCTTGACCCTGTGACTGCACCATCATGCACCAGCAGGGAGGCCCCGTCCCAGGCCCGTCCGCAGGTAGGGGAGAGTGCCATATCACCTGCCTCTCCACTACCTGCGGACGAGGGGTCCCGCGACCGTATGGGATCCGTCCTGGTGGGTGTTGCGGTGTGCACGCGTGTCATTCGTGATGACGGGCATTCTTCCTGGGTGGAGAACGCACGCCATCACGAAGAGCAGCGTTGTGACGTGGCACTGCTGGGAGGGGCCCTGGTCGGAGGGTTCCTACATGTGACGCGCACTCTGGCAGACCTCTCCTCCTCTGTGGGGGCTATGCGCCGGTCATTCTCCACATCGTCTTCCGGCCCAGATTCCAACAGGGCCCCCTCTGGACCTGGCCTGACCAACACAGCCAGCTTGGTGGAGATCCCATCCCTGCCACAGTCGGGAGTTGGCGGTCCAGCAGGGGTGGACACCACAACTGGAGACCAGCAGATGGAGGATGTGCAGGCACCATCGGACAGGGCACATGGACAGCAGCAGCAGGAGCAGGCTGTAGGTGGGAGCAATGATGGCTCGGGGTCATCAACATCGGAGGGGCATGCATCGGCCGGAGGACAGGAGGACCCTGGACGGGAAGTGTCTTCCGTGTGGCAGCAGTTGGGCCATGCGATAGATGCGAAGCGGCAGCGGGCGGAAGAGGCACGGCTCACGATGGTCAGGGCGGAGAACTCCATGCGTAGGGCCCTGAGGTGGGCCGAGTGCCTCGAGGCCATTCGCAGGGACCTGGAGTTCCAGATGTCATCGTCCCTGCGAACCCTTGGGGCCATGCAGGAGGACCGCCTCCGGGACATCGAGCAGGAGTTCGATGATGCCCTGGCCCGGAACATCAACATGTGAGCCGTTGGACTTGCCCGCTGCCCTTGTAAATAGTTATTTGGTTATTATTAGGTTTCCTTTGGTTTTTTCTTTATTTTGGACCTTTTGGACAATGGACCACATTTTTGTATATAGTTTTTTTATTAGGTAGGAGTTTTTGATAGGTTTCATTTCTTCAGTTGGGATCATGGACCCTGGATTGTTCATCTGTATATAGTTAACTGTTGGATTCTACTTTTTTGTTTGGATTTCCCCATGGAGCAATGGTTTTCACTTTTGTTTTTCCCTTGGATTTCATTTTTGGAACTGTGACTTTGGACACCTTTCCTTTGGATTATGATTTGTTGTTTTTCATTATTTTACAGACATGCAGCTTTTCTTTTTTAATTTCCATTGTCGTTTGTTTGATTTTAATTCCATTCATGTTGCTTTTAATACATGTTTTTCTTCAAACTTAAATGTGTGGTATTATCTCATTGGGGTTTTGAGATTCACTTGCACCCATTGTGTTGTGTGTGAGGGACATGTCTTCATTGACATACTTGCCATTGGGGTTGTGTCATGTAATTGGCATTTCTATGTGGGTGGATGCAATACTTGGGTGGGTCTTTGGCATGTGGAGGCTGGCCATAAGGGCCAGGGATCAAGATTGTGATGACGTGTTGGCTGGGGGACATGTGTCAGGGCCTGCTGGCAGGTGCCTCGCACTGCTGGGGGGTGGGGGTGCAGGGGACATGTGTCGGGGCCTGTTGGCAGGTGCCCCGCACTGCTGGGGGGTGGGAGTGCAAGGGGACATTAGTGGGACATGAGTGGGGGCCTGCTGGCAGGTGCCCCGCACTGCTGGGGGGTGGGTGTGCAAGGGGACATGAGTGGGGGCCTGCTGGCAGGTGCCCCTCAGTGCTGGGGGGTGGGGGTGCAAGGGGACTTGCCCCTCAGTGCTGGGGGTGCAAGGGGACATGAGTGGGGGCCTGCTGGCAGGTGCCCCTCAGTGCTGGGGTGTGGGGGTGCAAGGGGACATGAGTGGGGGCCTGCTGGCAGGTACCCCTCAGTGCTAGGGGTGTAAGGGGACATGAGTGGGGGCCTGCTGGCAGGTGCCCCTCAGTGCTGGGGGTGCAAGTGGACATGAGTGGGGGCCTGATGTCAGGTGCCCCACACTGCTGGGGGGTGGGTGTGCAAGGGGAAATGAGTGGGGGCCTGCTGGCAGGTGCCCTGCACTGCTGGTGGGTGGGGGTGCAGGGGGACATGAGTAGGACATGAGTGGGGGCCTGTTGGCAGGTGCCCCACACTGCTGGGGGGTGGGTGTGCAAGGGGACATGAGTGGGGGCCTGCTGGCAGGTGCCCTGCACTGCTGGGGGGTGGGAATGCAGGGGGACATGAATGGGGGCCTGCTGGCAGGTGCCCCACACTGCTGGGGGGTGGGTGAGCAAGGGGACATGAGTGGGAGCCTGCACAGCTGGGGGGTGTGGGTGCAAGGGGGTAATGCGTTGGTGATCACTAGTGCAAGGTGACATGTGGCTTGGCTTGGGGGGCATGCCCATGGTGGATGGGCTGCCTGTGGGACATGCCTAGGGGTGCAAGGTAGTCCCCTGTGGTGTGGTCTGTCTGCAGGGGCCGTGGAGGGTGTAGAGGGAACACCTGGGAGGACCCACACTGCCAATTCACATGTAGGAATCCCCTGCACCCCGAAATACACGTACCCCACTTACACAGGGCCTATCGCGTGTGGAACTTCCCCGCACCCCAGAAATACACGTACCCTGCTGAAATCGCATGTTAAACTTGCCCGCACCCCAGAAATACACGTACCCTGCTGCAATCGCGTGTGGAACTTCCCGCGCACCCCAGAAATACATGTACCCTGCTGAAATCGCGTGTTAAACTTGCCCGCACCCCAGAAATACACATACCCTTCTGAAATCGCGTGTGGAACTTCCCGTGCACCCCAGAAATACACGTACCCTGCTGAAATCGCGTGTTAAACTTCCCCGCACCCCAGAAATACACGTACCCTGCTGAAATCGCGTGTTAAACTTGCCCGCACCCCAGAAATACATGTACCCTGCTGCAATCGCGTGTGGAACTTCCCGCGCACCCCAGAAATACATGTACCCTGCTGAAATCGCGTGTTAAACTTGCCCGCACCACAGAAATACACCTACCCTTCTGAAATCGCGTGTGGAACTTCCCGTGCACCCCAGAAATACACGTACCCTGCTGAAATCGCGTGTTAAACTTCCCCGCACCCCAGAAATACACGTACCCTGCTGAAATCGCGTGTTAAACTTCCCCGCACCCCAGAAATACACGTACCCTGCTGAAATCGCGTGTTAAACTTGACCGCACCCCAGAAATACACGTACCCTGCTGCAATCGTGTGTGGAACTTCCCGCGCACCTGAGAAATACACGTACCCTGCAGAAATCGCGTGTTAAACTTCCCCTCACCCCAGAAATACACGTACCCTGCTGAAATCGCATGTTAGACTTCCCCGCACCCCAGGAATACCCGTACCCTGCTGAAATTGCGTGTTAAACTTGCCCGCACCCCACAAATACACGTACCCTGCTGCAATCGCGTGTGGAACTTCCCGCGCACCCCAGAAATACACGTACCCTGCTGAAATCACGTGTTAGACTTCCCCGCACCCCAGAAATACACGTACCCTGCTGAAATCGCAGGTGAAACTTCCCGCGAACCCCTGGAATACACGTTCCCCGCTTGCCGTGTGCTGTGTGGTGGCCCTGTATACTGGTCCAGGGTTAGCGCAGCCCTTTGCGCTAGATTGGGGATTTTGATGGCTTTTCCTTGCGTGAGGGGCGTTCTTGGGGGCGTTACTGGCGTTGCTGCAGGGTCGCTGCTGCAGGGTCGCTGCGCCACTCTGCGCCGCGGCTGCTTTTGGTGGCTAAAATCCATACATACGCTGTGCGTCGAAATGGATTTTGGCGCATGCGGCTGGCGCAGACTATCGCACGCGCACACTGTGCGCCAGCCGCGTGCGCCACTTGTGCGCTTAATTCTATGAATTACCCCCTGTGAGTTTAAGAGAGCAATAGGCTCCACATCACGTCGGCATGTGTCACCATAGGTTTCAAGGTGGCATAACATAATATGAACCTAATATGAAAATATAAATAGAAACGTGCTGTTGTTAGGCATACCTATGGGGGCATAAGGGTTAACCATTCTTATTTTTTATTTTATTATTTATTTATTGTGTTATTTAGTTTTACAATAACAGAAGACTTTTAACACAATCCTCATTAATCATAAAAATGTTAAATCCCTCAATGTACCATTATTTACATTCATATGGTCCGTGGACATCTCTTTCTCTATCCTGAGAGTTCATATTCCCAGCAAGTTTTCTTGTTCTTTCTCTTTCATTAGATTGTCCAATAGAACAATAGCCGCTGCTGTGAAGCGGGAATTTCCCCCTTGAATGAAGTATGCCACCAATCATCTGTATCAAAGGTTTTAAATTACACCAGGAAACCTAGCAGACATTTCCTTTTTATACTAGCAACCGCTGTGCACTCCAACAAAACATGACATGGTGTTTCTAATTCCGTCCCCACTTTACAATAACGACAGGCTCCATTGTCCACCCCTCGCTGTCCTTCGTCAGTACACGTCCAATCTTAGTTGCATAAGTCTTTCTCCAATATGCTTTGTGTAAGATTTCTCTGAATAAGCTATTACGGTTCCTCTCTTGCGAGGTTCAGTTGCAGCATTTTTTGGGGATTATATGATAACCAAATCTCTCTGGTCTTTTGTCCAATCTATTTTTAATTCTCTATCTTTGGTTTCTCCTAGATTTGTTATTAATTCATCCTCTGAAGATCCTAAATTTAACAGCTCTTCTTTCCACTTCTCTTTCCAAAGAGTCAGCATCTCTGCACTCTTGCCGAGTTCACACTTGGCAAGAATTTGGTAGCCAGTTGCTGCTTATGGTATAATTATTTTTCTTAGTAGGGCCAGCGATTTCCACCTTACAACAGAATATAGTGATTGCAATCCCAACTCCGATCTTATCGCTGCCATCAGTGTTTTTTTTCCAAGATTTAATAGTTGCTTCCAGAATTTGCTTTCAAGCTTCATCCAGAGTTTCCAGGTTATATTCAAAGCTGCCTCTCCTCCATAAACAAGTGCTGGTACTACTTTTTGTACGTAAAAGGCTTGTACTGGTAGTAAAGAGAACGTCCCGTATCGTCCATTCAAGATTGCCCCTTGCGTGCTTAGTCTCTTTGCTTTCATATGCAATTATTGTTCCCAGTTCTGTTCAGCAATTGACTAGTTAAATCTGATTCCGAGGTAAGTTGTGTCATTAACTTTTTCTAGTTTTGTGTTCTCTTAATTGCCAGTTGAATGTTTGGCTTTCTTCTTATTGGTTACTCTGATCAAGAGTATTTTCGTTTTATTGATGTTAATTTCTAGTTCATTTGCCATCATATAGTCTTGCAGATCGGTCAGCCCAATTTGTGTGCGAACGATTTGGACGATGTCATCCGCACAGCATATATTTGGAATCTCTACATTATTCAATCTCAGTGGGAATCTCCTTGTATTCTTAAGGCAATCTGGGAGGTCTGCTATGTAAAGCTTAGAAAGCGTTGCCGCCATGGTACAGCCTTGTTTGACTCCTCTTTTGGTCTCTAAATTTGCTTGCTATTTATCCTGATGTTCATCTAGGTCATTTTGTGTAGGGCCATTATAGGCTGTAAGATCTCACTCGGACAGTTCCAGGTCTTGAATTTCGTCCATAATTTTGCTGTGCTGATACTGTCAAAGGCCTTTCTTAAGTCTATAAACGCCAGATGTAGATTTTCTTTGGCTTTGATGGAGTGCAGCTTCAGGAGGGAAAGAATAAACAGGTTCAACTCAGTCCCAGTTTGCCTTGTGAACCCAGTCTGTCGAGGATCAATGATATTTTGTCAGCCCACTAATTGTGTCCATGTTGTTATATGTTGAAAGTATAACGTACGGGGCCACAGAACATAAAAGCGCTGAACACTACACACTTTACACTTTGTGGCATACAGGACCATATCACTTAACCATTGATATATACAGGCTCAGAAAAGAAAGTCTGCAGCCTGTCTATCAAAATAATTTGGCTCCCGGTGAATTGGGTTTCCTTTACGAAGAGATTGTTTTCACTTTAGAATCAGCACAAGGTTCAAAGACAGAAGCAATATCAAAAACATTACGTTACATAGTCTTAGTTTAATAGGTAGGGAAATCCTTGTTAGGTTTGGAAAAATTAGGCATTTTTCTGACCCTTATTATTTAAATAAAGATGGATACTTGTGAGAAAACTCTATATAGTTGTCTGCCTCGCATTTCTGACCCCTCTCATATGTTACTGCGGTATTATGGTGAATAGGCCGTGTAATCTGCCATGTTTAAAAACTGTTTCTTGCTTATGCGAGGCAAAGACTGTAGGATGTGATGCGCATGTCTTTGCAATGAAAGCCTCTCGTCTAGCTTTTTGGAATGCTCGCTTTCTCATCTCTCGCTTCTGACGTGTTTCCCTTTTGGCATATGGGTGTGGGGTCTAGGCTCTCGCTTTATTGAGAAAAGCGGCACTGATGGACAGAAGTCATCATATTGCTAATGCTCTCACTTGCGTCAAACAGTATGGGAAACTTTAAGGAGTATAGCCACCTTGACTAACTGAGTTACGACAGGTTGACCTCACTGATAACAAAGGCTTAAATGAAAGGGTGCAGCTGGTGTCAAAGGCTGATATAATGAGGTTGTGTTCTTTGCTAGCAGGATGAATTTGTTATGCAACCGATACCTTTTGGGATCACCCAATCATTGAAAAGCATGTTTCCTGTTGGGTATAAAGGGATGGGGTTCAGAGAGAAGGGGAATTGGAATGTGTGTCTCGTGTTGCTTTGGGTTCATGCTGTCACTGCTTTCTATTAGTAAAGTGTTCACCAATGCACCTTAGTCGTGAGTGATTATTTTTCCTCTACACAGCTAAAGATTTGAAAAGCAAGCATGCAAACTATGAAAATTTATGAAATAAAATAAATTAAATGAAGTTTTTAAAAAGGTGCCATATGCAGTGTTTTCCTGCTCCATGCAGAAAATGGCCAAGACTCATGGTGCACAGTCATAATGGGGGTCATTATGAATATGGAGGTAGCCATGGCGCTATTTGCGCCATGGCTACCCCCATACCGCATACCTGGTCCGGGTTCCCTGAATGGGGAAATACCGGGCCATTCCAACCTTGGAGGATCCGGTATTTCCCCATTCAGGGAACACATCCCTATTCCCATTTGAGCCCCCATAGGGTTCAATGGGGATGGGGAGGAGCTAACAACAGGCCAGTTAATAACAGGCCCGTTGTTAGCTCCCTGGTCTGCTAGCGGGACCCGCTAAGGGCACCTGGTTTTACCGAGCGCCCTTTGCGGGTCCCGCAAGCAGACTTGTAATAGGGCACTAAGGGGTTAACGGCACCGACACCAGCACCCTTACCAGTGCCGTTAACCCCTTACTGCCCACCTCGTAATGAGGCCCATAGTCTTTAGAAAATAAATAAATGTTCTGAAAGATGCATCATTTTTCATCCTTCCCTGGTTGGAGTCCTGGTACTCGAGAGGATAATATGGACCTTTATAAGGACTGTATGATGCCATGCAGCCATCAGCTCTCCAGATGTTCTGGACTATGACTCACATGATCCCTCACCTTTGACTATGCTGGTTAGGGCTGATGGGAGTTTTAGACTTTTTATAATGTATTTTTAATTGTATTTGGTTACTATAAACCTTTACATAAATGTACAAAACAATGTGAAATAAATATCACAATATACTTAATACTGAATTGATAGTTAAAACAAACCGACACAATCATACAAAAAAACGGAACCCGGAAATTACGTCATCGCGCAGGAACGGGAAATGGGCCGGCAGCAATCTTTAAAAACACAATCCATTGGCATCCTCCCCAACCACCAGTTCATTTGTGTTGTGCTGTGCCAGAAAATACTCAGGATGTCCAAGGCAACCAGGAAGATGACCCCCCCCGAAGCGCAAACAGCATTTCTCTGATGCTGAGCTTAATATGCCTGCAGACACCCTGGCCCAGCATGCAGACATCATCAGGTCTACCGACATGAAGCATGCGGCCCAGATGAAAAAGAAGCAAATCTGGCAGGAGGTTGCCCAGAGGGTGTCAGCTGTGGGAACCACCCCACGGACTGTACGCGGCTGTCGCAAGCGGTGGGACAATCTCCGCCTCAGGGTGAGGAACATCCTGGCAGACAACAGGAGGGCTGCCATGGCAACAGGTGGGGAGCCACACTCACCAGCGAAGCTGATGCCATGGGAGGAGACAGCCAGTACATTCATAGATCCCGAGTCCATAGAGGGATTCGGAGAGCTGGAGATGGGCGCTGCATCATCCCCAGAAGAAGGTGAGTGACCCATCACATTCCTGTAGGGTAAACCATGATGTGGCACACGTGACGTGGAAGTGAGACTAGGCAAGGCAATGCATGTCCCAGGCCCACATCAACATATCCAGTCAAGAATGTGTGCCACACCCTGCCACGCACAAATGCATGCTGAGTGCCAATCCCAATCCCAACACACGGGCAACATGATTCGACCGTGCCCATGTAACTCACCACACAGACACCATACCAATGCCATGCCACCAGCCATGCAATGATTGCCCACATGCCCCCTCAGAACACCAAATGCCACACCCCTGTAATAATTGGATTCATGAATGTATGAACATATCACAGCGCTATAGAATATCGCTGCCATGTGACACCATCACTGATGACCTGCATCTCTTCTATCCCCCAGGCACCGATGAGGAACATGGCAGGCAGGACAGGGGTGCAAGTGCATCTACATCACGGCAAGGGACCAGGGCCACCGCCACCCCCACGCCCCAGCCCGAGAAACTGCCCAGACCAACAGGCAGTGTGCCAGACCGGGCAGAAACCCAGCAGGAAACACCTGCAGCCAGAGTCCAGCAGCAGCCACCCACAACAGTGGGAGGCGTTTCCCTTCCTGCACCGCCAACCACCGCGGACGTTGCAGATGCTGATGTGGAGAACGGGGGTGACACAGTCGTGTCCACCACACCCACCCCAAGCCCCATTAACAGCCCCCCCCCCCTACAGAGGCCGACAGCAGCGACGATCCCTGCCTCCACGACTCGGACCTCTGAGAGTCTGACATATGCCTCTTCGAGGAGGACAGTTCCCTGAACGTGGGACCCATGCATGCGCCTGCCACCACCCTGGCTGCCACCACCCTGGCTCCCACCACCCCGACAACCAGCACTCCTGCTACCAACGACTCCTTTGAGGCTCGCCTGTCGAGGGTTGAGGCACGACAGGAGTCGATGCTAGACCTACTGCGGCCACAAATTGCCGATGGGAAGGACTCCATGAGGGCCATCGCTACAGCCATCACTGCTAACACTGCTGCTGTTGAGGCGTCCACAACTGCCATGAGGGAGTGTCTGGGGGCACTTACGCAAGTCCTGATGTCCAACCTGCCTCAAATGCAGCGCCCACAACTTGGAGCAGGCATGGGACCGGCCACTGACACGTCCACTGATACAACCCCTTCGACCTGAGCCCACTCAAGCCCCGTGCGGATGACCCGGAGGAGTACACGGCGCTTGGACATGCCACCCCCGGATCCCAAAAAAGCGAAGAAGTAGAGTGGGCAAACAATGCCGTTGGACAAATGGACGTTGGCCAAGGGAACAGTCTTTGGTGTACATTTGGGGACATTTGGGGTTTGTAGGGTAGGTGAGGGAGTTCACTGGGGTATTTTTGGGGTTTGTAGGGTGGGTGAGGGAGTTCACTGGGGTATTTTTTGGGTTTGTAGGGTGGGTGAGGGAGTTCACTGGGGGTCGTGAGGGGAATGTTTACATTATCACGTGTCTGAAAAATACACCCGTTGTGTGCAAGAAAATCAATGGCTGGACATACTTCATTTTGTGCATGTACATTTAATGTGTGATGGTGTACAGTGGCAAACTTCAAACAAAACAAGTGTGCATGTCCACATGCAGCCAGTGTGTCACTGGCACATGACTTTCATGGTCCCTGCATTTCAGAGGTATTCGTGGATTAGTGCTTGGCATACAGCATGGCCATCCCGTGCATCACGTACTGGCAGGGGGGCTCCTTCGCCTCCGTCTCCATCCCCTTCATCCTCACCCGGCCCATGCATGTCAATATCAGGTGGCAGTGGTACATTCCTCCGGACGCACATGTTGTGCAGCATGACACAGGCCATGGTGATCTTTGCCACCTTCTCAGGTCTATATATGAGTGCCCCACCATACCTGCTTAGGCAGCGGAACCGCGCCTTCAACAGGCCAAAGGTCTGCTGAATCACAACACGGGTACGGGTGTGCACACGATTGTACTCCTCTTCATGGCTGTTCTGCGGGTTCTGCACAGGGGTAAGTAGCCACGGCCTCAAGGGATATCCTCCATCACCTGCAAGCAGATACAAATAGGTGTGTGCCACTCTGAACTGCCACCTTCAGGGAGCACAGTCATGGCGGCAGCTATTTAGTGTGAGCATGCACATGCCCCGTACGTATACAAAATACTCACCTAGATGCAATGTATACTGTAATGAGGTGTGGTAGTCTGGATGGCGTTCAATAGATGATGCAGGGTGTAATCATGCATGCTGAGGCAGATGTGCTGTGGTAGTGCGACAATGTTTAGCCTCCAATTCATGCTGTATATTCTTCACTATGCATGGTCACACTAGCCACATTGCCACAGTTGCCATCCTGTTCAGTCATGCATTGCTTGCCATCACCATGGTGGCCTGGTTGTGCCTCTTACTTGTTGTCATCCATATGCATTATTTGTGATATGTGGCCCAGTGATGTGTCATGTTCCGTTTGGCTGGTTCAGGTGAGGAGTGTTTAGCTCTGCATGCATTCTCCAATCACTGGCTATTGCCACCCAGGTGCAGTATTCCCACCCCCTTTCCACACAGGTGCAGTATTTCCCCCCCTTCTGCATCCCCACACATCAGTACCCCACAGCACAGCCATGGGACAGTTGTGCAACTCACCAAGCAGCCAGGCACGTGGTCCAGCATGTCGCTCCATGTGACGGGGTAGCGTGGAGCTGCGCAGTACCATGGCATCATGTGTTGATCCAGGAAATCGGGCGCAGCAATGGGTGATGATCTTGCTGGAGTCACATACCATTTGCACATTGATGGAGTGGTATAGCTTGCGATTGCGGTACACCGCCTCTACGGCATGGGGGACTACTAATTCCACATGGGTGCAGTCGAGGGCAACAACACAATTGGGCATGCCTGCCAGTGCATGGAAGCCTACTTTGGTTTCGGCTATCTCCTGGGCAGTCCGTAATAGGGATATGTGGGTGCTTGTGTGCTTCAGGAGGGCATCCAGCACTTGGTTCAGCATGCGTGAAAATAGTGGTTGTGAAATGCCATGCAGCTGGCCCCCTGTGTATTGGTAGGTGCCTGTGGCCAGGAAGTGTAGCACAGACACCACCTTTAGTAGCGGGGGGATGGCAGTGTGTATTTCTATGAGGCTGGCAATGTCGTTCTGTATCATGTCCACTATGGTGGTGATGGTGTCACGGTCCAACCGGTAAAGGGTGTGGATCTGCTCCGGGGTTAGGTTGAGAGGGCTGGGTCTGGTGCGAGGAATTGGTGGTTGCCTACGAGGCACTGCTGCCTGCGCTGGTGGTAATTGCTGGGCCTGTCTCACCCTCCTTCTCCTCCTGCGTCTCCTCTGTGCTGCCTGTTGTTGCTGCTGTAGTTGTTGTTGTTGCTGCTGTAGTTGCTGTTGTTGCTGCTGTAGCTGTTGTGCTGCTGTAGTTGTTGTTCTTGTTGCTGTTGTTGCTGTAGTTGTAGCAGTTTGGGCATGTCCTCCAGCGCCATGATTGCACCAGCTAGTGGTAGCATTTTGGTGTTGGAAGGGGTGTGGTGTGTGGGTGTGCTCATTTTATACTGGCCCAGCCTCCATTGCCTCCACCTGTGGGGATTGTGTGCACCTGTGGCAGTTGCCTTGTATCCTGATTGCTGTTTGCGGGTGGTCCGCGATGCCTGTATGGCCGGCATCGTGCAGCCGTGATTACCGGCTTCGCGATGCCGGTATTTACATGTCTGCGTGGGTTGGAATTTCCCCCTATTACCGGCATGCCAGTATTTGCTCCCTGAAGGGGCGTGTGTACACACCTATGCCGTTATTTAGGGTGCCGCTAATACCGGGTTTGCGGGTCGGAATACAATGGAGCGGTAAACGATGCCGGTATTACCATACCGGCATCATTTTTGCCTTACTGCCAACCTCGTAATGAGGCTCAAAGTGTAGGGTGGAAGGCACAAGTGTGTCAAAAATGCAATTTACGATCATTAGGTTTGGGTTTGGTCGTGATTCTACCTATATTTCATAGATTTCAGGTGCAGCAGGGAGAACTCGAGGCCACTCGGGATTCATTTAAAAAGCAGCACCAGACACTCACCAGCCGTTGCCAGCTTGCAACATTATGTGTTACTGCTGACTTCTGCAATTGTATTCACTCTCCCCTCTTGCTTCTCCACTCTTTTGACTGCTAACTCTCTGTTCTCTCCTCCTTTCCCTTCTCCCCTTTCCTATATCTTCCCCTTACTTTATTCTATGCACTTACTCTATCAGAATTGTCCCTGGACCTAGTATGATAGCAACCTCGTCTGTCTCCTCCTCCCTCCCCTTACTGGTTTTTTCCTCCCCAACCCCCCTCCAGCACTATCTGAAATGTCGTCAGGCCTAATATGATAGTCGCTTGTTTTGTTCCTCCCCTACCTTTCTGCACCCCTCTCCCTCACCTCTTGTTTTTTTTCCGGCTCTACCAGAAATGTCGTCAGGCCTAGTATGGTAGTCGCCTGTCTGTTTCCATTTCCTTCCCACTCTCCCCCTCCCTTCTTTATCTGTGTTTTAGCACTTGCACTATCTGAAATGTCGTCAGGCCGAGTACGATAGTTAATTTCACATCCTTACTGTTCATGGCCTGTAAGAATGTCATTGTTTTTTCCCTTGTTCCCTCCCTTGCCTTGAAGCGCTTTGAAACACATTGTGTATAGGCGCTATATAAATAAACTATCATATATATCATATAGCCCTATGCTGCACTCTTTGACGGGACTCCGTCCCAAGTATTATTTTTTAGAACCTCGTGAGTCCAATCCACTCCACACTGGAGAGGTTTTGGGTTGTAAGGGTCAACAATCTGAGTTTATTATAATGCAGTCAACCTTTTACTTAATTCATATAACCAAGAAGGTGTATTGTGCCTCTGTCCACCTGCTCGTCTTCAGCAAGGCACCACAAAACTGAGACAAAACAGGATTTGAACAGATAAATGTTTTGTTTTTATATAAGTTGTACCAAAAAACATTTAGCATCCACACCATTACTAAATAGTGTGGGTAGTCCAAAAAGAAAAAGTGCATTAACAGTTTCTAAGAAAATGACAGTATTTGGAGCTAAATAACAGTCCCCAAAATCACAAAAATGTACTCAAAAAATTATACACAATATAACATTTTCAATTGAAGAAAGAATTGATATGTGGCTAAACACAGAGCCCACATTGGTTTGATTAACCTTCTGAGCAGTATAAGTCTATCTGCTCAGAACTTCCTGAACACACTCATATCAATCATGTGTGCCGACGCGTTTCAGATTAGACAACAATCCTTCTTCAGGGCGGGGTGTGTTACAGTTTCAAAAGTGTTCATTAAATCCTACAGAGAAGGAGGATAAACTAATTAGACCTGTATAGAGACAGAGAGATTTTTTTCAAGTAATTCTCAAGTGAAGGGTAGTACTGACCTTAATTCCTGCATGTGTAGTACAGAACTGGTATCAACCTATATGGTAGATTTGTAAAAGTGCATAGTAAGGAATTGTTCTAGACCATAAGTGAACTTTTTCAATTATACAAATAGAGTTTTAGTGTACTCACACAGAAGGAAGGCAAATACCTCTGCCCGGGTGCAGTAATGGTGATAAACTGTAATTTCCAGTAAGAGATGGCTAGAGGCAAGAGGAGATCATATGTGTGTCATTACTGTGTTGCAAAGCTGTCTCATAGCTGTGGTTACTACATTGAATTGAATAGAATAAAGGGATCACTAAAGTACTTCCCTAATGAATTCATGTTAAACTGACCCGAGGCACATGTGCCTGCTTAGTCATTGTGCATAGGCAGCCTGATTCAAGGATGTTCATATGGCATACTCCTGAGAGCGAGCCATAGCATGCTCTCAATACTGTACATATCCCAAGTCGCTACGCACAAATTAATGTCCATAACTAAAGCGGGCAACGTAACTCATATGGATCAAAAATAATCAACTCATGTAGTATGTAAACCATAAGTGCGGACCATGACATGCTCTCAATACTATACATAGTATTGCACAAATTATGTCCATAACTGAAGCAGGCTTTCATGCGGATTAAAAATAATCAATTCATGTTGTTTGTAAACCATACGCGTGCAGAAATACACGTTCAAGAGAAAGCCCGGGCTCTCGTGTATTAGAGCACAGACCTGCTTTATGGTAGTAAGCAGTATAAACTATGTTTCGCACCCGTCGCCATACGCTAAAGGCAGTGGGTTTCTAGGGTATCACAACAAAGGTACTCACTCTTCGAGACCACGCTGACTCCGAAATGAGATCGAGCAGCCCGTCGCCAAGACGCGCTGCTCGATAGTGCTCTGTTTACATGGTCGTCATGGAGGCAGCGCGCATGCGCGTATCGGCTCCTGACTTCCATCTTAGTGTGGGACTGGGCACCTGCAGCTAGAAGCTAGCAGAGTACTCCTTGCATACACATTTGCTCATCACTTTATCGAAGTGATGCCTGGGTCCAGGCTTAAAGGCGATTTAATATGGTAAATACATCTATATAACATAATGGTCCCAAGAATCTACCCTGATAGGACCCCTGTTTAGTTCACTACGTTCTTTTGACCACTCTGAAGGAGCCCACAAGTGACAGAAAGAAATCGCACCAGGGCGATTTTAAATGCAAATGATGTGCTTTGTAGCATGTCTCACCATAGGTAGTCAAGGTCTACTCTTTCTAAATTGGTTACACATTTTTTAAAATCATTTATACGGTTTGGCTTAAGAGCAGCACAATTTAATAGCAAGTGTCTTAAGGTTTCTTTTTCAGTTGCATTTTTGCAGAATCTGCATAGGATTACTCCAGAAAACTTTGCTCCTCTTATTTCAAGTATCTCGCCTGTCAGCAAGACATTAAACCTACACCTCATATATCCATTACGCCAGTTTTTATCAGGGAATCTAACCAGATATGATTCCGGATGACTCAATGTTTTGTAATGGGATACTAATTGAGGATACAATTTGGTGTTCCCCACTGTTTCCATAGTTTCGGCCCAATCCACATTCTGTTTTTCACTTGTACAGGATATTTAATATGAGTCTCTCTCGAGAGGCACAATTTGTCAAGTAAAGGTTAGACAGGATGCCTGTAAATGTAACAATAATGCAGCCTCTAGGTTCCCTTGTCTGAGACCCATTCCCAACTGCGCATACAGACTAGCCCCTATATTTGTAAGGAGCATTCTGTAGGGAGATAAAGCCATAGGTACAGATTTTGGCAAACAGTACATGATAGTTCTCCATATTAGTGTCTCCGTCTTACATAGTTTCCTGATCATCTAGGCAGGATATAGTTCTAGACCATAGATTATTTTGGGGATGACCTTAGAGCTATAAAAACAATAACAGAGGGCAGAGTGAATATCTGCAAAATCTTTGGTCCACTTTCCTCATTAGCACAATTTGATAACGGACCTTCTGCGACACTTGATGACGATATTGACATTTCTTGTGATTGTCAAAAAGTGAGACACCTAAGTATTTCATAGAACATCTAATGGTAAGCTTTTCATGGTTTATAAACCATGTGTACCCAGTAGGTGTTTTATGTTTGCTCAACCTCATTATAACTGTTTTTTTTTATTAATGCGTAGGCCATTTAAAACAGTGTAGTTGTAGAAGGCCGTAATCCGTTTATGTAGACCTTTGGGAGTTTGATCAATAAGCAGAAAATCTGGAGATACAGATATAGGCAGAGGTAGAGGTAGCGAGACAGAAGGGAGCTGCTTACCGTCCGCCAAAAATATTATGCCAAGGAAAATAAGGAAGATACCCTTCTAGCACATCTATTGAGGGGGCTAGATCAAAGAACAAGACCACAGCCCTTAAAACACAGACAGGAGAGAGGGTCACGGGGTTGGGAGACATTCAGGAATTGTTAGCAGAATTTTATGAATCCCTATATACCTTGCAGAACCCCCAAGCCTACCTACAAGGGGAGTTTCTAGGAAGAGTGCAATTAAAAAAAATGGAAAGGAGGCAAGGGAAACCCTTAATCGTGAGATCACAGAGGATGAAGTGAGGAGGGTGATTAGTGACCTGCCGCCAAACCAGACGGCTACACTGCGACCTTTTATAAAACGTTTGCAACAGTCTTGGTCCTGCACCTCACATTTCTTTACAACACATTCAGTTCCACAGGCAAAATAACCCCATCCATGAAAGAGGCTATACTTACCCTCATTCTCAAACCTAACAAAGATCCAGAGGAGAGAACATCTTACAGACCCATAGCATTGATAAATGTTGACGTTAAGATTTACACAAAGATCCTGGCAAATAGGTTAGAGGGTCTCCTCCCGAGTCTGATCCATCCGGATCAGGTGGGATTTATAAGGGGCAGGCAGACATCGGACAACATTAGGCAAGTTGCCCATTTGGTAGAAAAGGTAAGAAGAATGGACACTCCAGCGGCCTTCCTAGCTCTCAACGCGGAAAAGGCGTTTGACAGCGTGGAGTGGTCCTTTTTGTTGTGGGTAATGCAGGAAATGGGCCTGGGAGCGGAGTTTTTGACAATGGTTCAGGCAAATTACCAAACACCCTCAACGAGAGTGTCCGTGAACGGGACAATGTCAAAATCCTTTAGGTTGAGCAGAGGCGTGAAACAGGGGTGCCCACTGTCCCCAATGCTTTACGCAATTTATCTGGAGCCTCTTCTGCAAGCTATAAGAGAAGCGGACGGGATACGGGGCATTCCATTCGTGGGGAAAGTCAGAAGGTAGCAGCATTCACAGACGACAGATTTCTGGCCCTGACAACACCAATAGGCTCCATCCAAGCAAGCAGAACATTATTGGCAGATTTTGGGGAGGCCTCAGGTTTGAAATTAAATGTTAGGAAATCCAAAATCCTAAATCTAACCCTAAAAGTGGAGGATCGCGATACATTGAGGGTAGCCACTCCATTTGGGGAATTAGGTATTTGGGAATCAAAATTAAGGCCACTTTTTCGGGCTGGTACGCAGCTAATTACCCCACATTAATGAAGAAAATCAAGAGGGATTTCCACAAATGGGGATCCCTTCGAGTATCGTGGTTGGGACAACTGGCACCAGTTAAAATGGTTACACTCCCAAGACTGTTGTACTTATTCAAGGTGATCGCCCAGGCAGTACCAACATGTTTCTTTAAAGAGCTGAAGGCCCTAACTAACAATTTCCTATGGAAAGGAAAGAAAGCAAGGATCAGCGGGCACCTACTAAGGGCACCCAGATGGGAGGGAGGTCTGGCACTTCCAAATTTCCAACAGTATTACGAGGTTACGCAGTTAACGGTGATCAGGGAATGGCTTCAGGAAGGGGAAAGCATGTAAAATAAACAATGGGTTAAAATGGACAGAGCTGCGGCGCACCGTGAGTTGGCAGAGGTCCTGTTACTGCCGAAACATCACAGGCCGAGCCATTTATATGAGAGTACGATTACCAAACTGGTAGCGGACAACTGGGACAGGTTGGTGGAAACCAAGGGGATAACGACTTTCCCGTCCCCTTTCACACCGATATATAAAAATAACGGGGATTTCACACCTGGGTTAGAAAATGGGGCATTTAAGCAATGGCTAGGGTGGGGGGTGCAGGAAATTGGGCAATATGTTTCGGGGAGAGGGAATACTCTCGTTCGAGGACTGTAAAAGGGAATATTCGGCGAGGGAACAAGAAAGGTTTCCATACGCGCAAATAAGGCATTGGGTACTGAACCCCGGAGTCAAGGGAGCAGCAACCAGGGATACAACACAGTTTGAAAAATTCCTTCTAACCAATGATGGATCTAAGGGGCTAATATTCAATTTATATAAGATACTGGACAACGCTAGAGCTAGTCAACTCTGGCCGTATATGCGGAGTTGGGAGCGGGTCCAGGGCAGAGACATAGGCAGGGAGGTATGGGAGAGACTATGGAGGAAGATCCCCAAACTCGCCAGTGCCCCTCAGCCGCAAGAAACATGGTACACGATTCTCTTTGGCTGGCATTATACACCATCCCAGCTACATAAGATTTACCAGGGAACTACTGGGGACTGTTGGAGGGGTTGCGAGATGGAGGGCACGGCAGATCACATCTGGTGGAAATGCCTGAAGATCGAGCCATTCTGGAGGAAGGTGAGGAAAGCCCAGGAACAGGCTTTCGGGCCAGGGAGCGATGCCCCGCCGGAAGAGATTATGTTGGGCTTCAGATGGGGCATGGCGGAGGGAGGGACCTGTTCCCAGGGAAAAGCGAAGGTAATTCTAACTCTTACGGCTACGACGATAATAGCGCAGAGATGGAAAAGACCAGTGGTGCCCAGGATCCAAGACTGGTTGAGGAAGGTATGGGAAATTATGGCACTTGAATGGGCAACATACGCCTTGAATGACAATGTGCGCAACTTTGCAAAGGACTGGGGAGAAACTTTGGCTTTCCTAAAGGATGACTTTCAGGTAATGTGGTGCCCCCAACGCTTAAAGCTGTTGGATCTTCAATGAACCCTGAGGATCGGTCCATGACAGGAATGGACTGAGGACAGTGCTGGAGTCGCCTCTGGGGGGGAATTGTTGGGGGGCAATTTAATATGTTGTAAACTCAATAAAGAGATTTTTTTAAAAAATAAGCAGAAAATCATCCGCGTACACACACCATGCAATTTTAGGAGGCGCAAAGGCAACTTTGTCCAAACATTTGCAAGCATCAGATACATAATAATAAAAAAAAGCAGGTGCAAAAATACATCCTTGTCGTAAGCCGGTCGCTATTCTTATGGGCTGGGATAATAAGTCCTCAGTGTGTAAACAAACCTGTATATGGGAGTATTCATGCAGATGTATAAGAATAGATAGAATTTCTCCCGGCTTCCCCATATTATTCAGTTTTGTCCACAGCTGAGCCCTGTCAACTAAATCCCCCCTCAGCTCACTCCCTCTCCTCTCCCATCTCCGTCTTTACTTGCTGAGCCTACTCCAGCCATCCCACCACCCACCTTCTCGTCCTTTCTGCTTTTCTTCCCTGATGAGGTCGCTAGACAAGTCAGATCTATGAAAGCCTCATCAAAACAGGTACATCCCTGTTCCTCTAAAACTATCAAGGACCACATTGATGCCCTCGCTCCGTCCCTTGCAGATTTTTACAACTACCCCTTTGCCTCAGGATCCTTCCCCTCCCCTCTTAAGCACTCCCTTGTGCATCCTCTTGTCAAGAAACCCACAGCTGATCCTTCTTGTCCGGCCAACTATCACCCAATTTCCATTGCTCCCTTTTTGGGCAAACTCCTTGAAAAGCTGGCCATCTCTCAGCTAAACATTCATTCCGATTCTGTTGGCTGTCTCCATGACCATCATTCTGGCTTCAGAGCTGGCAGAAGCACAGAAACTGCTCTCCTGAACATCCGTGAGGATCTGCTTTCCAACCGTGACTATAGCATTCCCTCTGTCCTCATCCTACTCGATCTCTCCTCTGCCTTCGACATGGTCAACCATACCATCCTGTTCAATCGTCTCTGTGATAACCTGGGTATCACCGATCAGGCTCTGGTCTGGTTGACCTCTTTCCTCTGTGATCGACCCTCCCAGGTCCAACTTGGGTCCTTCCTATCATCTATCTTCCTCTCTACCTGTGGTGTTCCCCAAGGGTCTAACCTCTCGCCCTGGCTTTTCAATCAATACCTGGCACCTCTCGCCCGCTGTATTGCCATTTTCTGCTCAAATTTTCAGTGCTATGCGGACGGCACTCAACTTATTTCAGGCTGCCCTCGGCCACCTCCTCTAACTCTCTCATCTCTGATTGCCTAACTGCCATTCAAGATTGGTGTGCTGCCAACTATCTTTGTCTGAATGCTAGCAAGATGGAGATCCTCCTCATCGGCACACCATTACCATCCTTTCCCCTCACTCTCTGGCCGGCCTCCCGTGCCCCTCCTCCTATCCCCACCTGAAAAGCCAAGAACCTCGGTGTCAGATTTGATTCCACACTTTCCTTCTCCGCCCACATCGCTGATGTCTCAAAAAAGTAAAACTTCTTACTGCACCGCCTCAGAGGTACTCTGCCTTTCCTCTCCTTCCCCCAGAAGCTCACTGTCTCCCAAGCTCTGGTTCTCTTTAGGTTGAGCTATTGCAACAACCTCTTTCTTAATATACCTGCCTCTTCTCTCCGCTCTTTGCAACTTATCCAGAGCAGGACTGCGAGACTTGTCCTTGGCCTCAAGTCCTGGGATTGTATCTCTCCAGCTCTGAAATCTCTCCATTGGCTCCCAGTGGATGCAAGGATTAAATTCAAAACCCTCTGCATTGTTCACAAGAGTTTCTGGGGCCTGGGACCCACATACCTTCAGCTACCCTCTGCAAATACCTCCCATCTCGAGCTCTCCCCTCCTCTACCTCTAACTCCCTCAGGGTCTGTTGTTTCTCTAAGAAACAAGCTGGGGGTAGATCTCTGTCTTCGGCTGGGGCCTCCCTCTGGAACAGCCTCCGTGCCATTCTAAAACTTGGGGAGAACCATCTCCGGTTCCGGAAGCATCTCAAGACCTTCCTCTTTGCTTCTGCCTTTGCCCCCCTCTCCCCTGTTGATTCTGTTCTCCCTCTGCACTGTGCACCTGTCCACCCTCTTTCCTCCAGGCCCAGGTACCTGCTCACCCTGCCACCCTCACGCACTTCCTCCGGGCCACCCCTTGCACTGGGGTCTGTATCTGTACCCATGCAGCCCCCCATCTTTTTCTTCCTGCACTTATCAGACCTACCCAGCCTGCTGCCTTAAACCCAGCACGTGTCACTTGCTGGTTGCACTACCATTGTTTGTTTCCATTATCATTTATTTATTTATTATTATTTATCTGTTTTTCTCCTTGCTCCGCACTCCCCCCCCCTTTCCATGCACGTCTCCTTTTCCCTCTCTCCCATGCATTTGCTTGTTCTCAATGTCACTGGACCTAGTAAGATCGCTGTTTTTGTTCTCCCCTGTTCCCCTTCCCTTGCCTTGTCGGGCTCTGAAACAAGTGTGTATGAGCGCGATAGAAATAAAATATTAATATCACAAAGAACAAAGAGAGAGTTCAAAATACTAGGAGTCCGGCCCAGCAGGGAAATGATATGATAAGCAGGATATCGATGGAAAGAAACAAACATGGAGAAAAATTTAAAAGAATCCAAACCACGGGAAAAGAAGAGGCGACCGGAGAAATGATAGAACATTGGTCCAGAAAATCGGCCGGCCCAACCTATTTGGAAACAACGAACAGAAAGAATAAAGACATAACACTGCTATCGCCAAAAGAAGGACAGAATAAAGTAAACGAGAAAGAAACGGAAAAAATGGGCTTGGATACCTACAGCGTTCGCTCGATATTCTCGAAAATAGCAACCAACCAAAGAAGCCACGAGAATTAACAGAGAACTATTAGCTGAGAAAACGTTGGTCCAAAAACTTACCATCGGCTCGTGGAATACTCGAGGACATACTCATCTTACACAGGCTGGAGAGAGCAACATAGGTCAATTCGATCTTCTAAGCCTTCAAGAGACCTGGCTCCAATTTCCTCCTAGTATTGACGGCTTTGAGATCCATCTTTCACCAGCACTTAAAGGACTTAAGGGCCACCCAACATCGGGGCTCCTAACAGCAGTCCGGACAGGAGGGAGCCTGCGATTTCTGGCCTCATCTCCCTTCATACAAGCCATAATCTTAGAATGGGACAGATACTGTAGGTAGTCAGCGAGCAAAAGCCCTGAAAAGATTTTAGAGTCTGCATCCAAAATGGCAATCAGGCGGTAATTATGCAGTGATTTCCTGTCCCACTGCTTGTATATTGGGATGACGTACGAAAAATGCCACAAAGATGGAATACATCTAGTACTGATGATGTCTTCAAACAGTATTGATAGCACCTTCGCCCATAGTTCAGGGTTCCCTTTGAATAGAGCATTGGAAAGATGATTTGGGCTGGCTGCTCTTGAAAGACTAGCCTTCTGGATTTGGAGGACAATATCATGGACTGGGAACTCAAAGTTCCACGAAGCCTGTTTAATAGAGTGCCACGTTGTTGCACTGTCAGCAGTCGAGTAAAGGGTTCCAAAATAACCTTCCCATACTTCCTCAATAATAGGTGCTGTTTGTATACTTATTTGCAAGGCCTCCATATTATTTATCAAGAGCCAAAACTGTCTGCACGAGCCATCTTTTAGTGCTTCAACCATGGTTTCACTATTCGCTCGGAGTAGAGATTCTCGATGGTCTTTAAGCCAATTTTTTTAATTTCTGCTTGGCTCTCCTTTATTCCCTCACTGGTGAGACCTGATTTCCTCAATCGACGAACCTCTCTGTTACAAAGATTTTTATTACATTTCACAAGGTTGTCATAAGTGTACTTCTTAATTATTGGTATTTTAATTCTTTGACTAATCAATGTATCTATAAAATGAGGAAAATTATCATGTGAAAAGAGGGACCGCTTTGTATCAATAGTGGAGCCTTCAAATTCCTTTATAAAGACTGTGTTTACTTTTAACACGTTTCCCTTATGCCATTGTATTCTGGATTTAGTATGATTCACCACAGGATTTGATGAACACTCCTTTCAGGGGTTCTGCTCCAAGCCGAAAGACCAGATTACTTCCAACATTTGATGATCACTCAATAATGTCTTTCTGATGTTGAACGAGTTGGTTGCCTCAACTAGAAACTGGGACATAAATATGTAATCTATAATGGAGGACCTTACCCTATCCGTCCAAGTGGTTTGGTCTGTGTTTTCAGCTGCAGTTGCATTCACTGAGTATAGGCCTCAATAAAAAAAAGGCATTCCAGAGATGACCCTCCAATGTCCTACGACCACACCCCCTTGGCCCTCCTATTATAAGGCTTTTGGCACCTTTAGTTATTACTGAAAAGAGGCCGCAGTCTCTTTTCTATAGCGATATGTTGCATCCTACTCTTGGGATTTCCGCGTTTAGGTCTCCCACAATGGCAACCTGTAATCCTGAATAGGTGATCATCAGATCTGTAATTACTATGTTGATTATATCTATTGTTTCTTGTAAATTCTGGTCAGGGGGCCAATAGACATTTATAATAAGAATAATTAACAGAGTAGGATTTATTTTTACCTCCAAAACATTAAGCATGGTTGCCCCTTTGTATCACCTTTGGAACAAACATAAGGGTCTTCTCTGGAGGTGAACACCACATGGCAACCGTCATAGGGTGTTAGAAGCTGTCCATTTCTCTTTCTATAAACCTCATACAGTCTCGGGCATGTACATATTCACAAAGGCCCCCCACATCAGATCACATTGCATTGATTTCACATGTTTGACAGCAGTGATCTTTTCCATTACACAAATATTCCTAGCCACATTGGCCCACTCTCCCTTGTTCGGTACGCTCTTAGATTTCCACTTCATTACCAAGGCGCCGCGGGCAGCCAATAGAAGGGGGCGGCCAAACCTGTGATTCTTCTTCATTCATCTTCATACCTTTCAAACCCAAATAAAGTCAATAGGGATTCGGCTACCCATTGGATTCCGTCGAGGTCTTTGATCCACCCCAGGACATCCTCCCCATTTTTAACAGCAATAAGAAGCCCACATGACCGGCGACCTCTCTTTCCCTGTCTAGCCAATTCAAAACGAACATCAAATCCGTCCAGTGTGAATGGACTAGTCATCCACGTTTCCTGGATACAAATGATTGAAAACTTAACAAGCCTGCCACACAATTCAACAGAGTTACTTAAATAGGCATGGCCTTGTGAGTTCCAAGACAACAAAGAAACATGTTTATTATAGTTAAAGGTTGGACTTTAGATCTTTGAGCTTGAGAATGGTGTGGCGTAATGTTAGCGCCAACCACCTCCAGCTAGGGTCCACTTCGCCTGAAATATGGTCTTTACTACAACTGACATTCCTAGCTCCCACCTGAGGACCTGACGCCCCACCCGTAACTAAGCCTCTGTATTGCAGGGTTGGAAAGCCAGTGCTAAAGGACAAGACGTTGTAAGCCAGTTTGTTAAATAGGTTGACTTCCCGGAGCAGTGCGTCAAATACGGAACGAGAATGGAACACTAGTCTTGCATGATCATATCTTTCAGGATGAATGAAATCCACTAGTTCAATGTCTGCTGAAGACAATGTTCTCAGCGAAGGGATTTCATTCAAAAGAGCTAACACCTTCCATCTATTTAATGATCACGGGCTACCATAGCCAAACATATAAGATTATGCAGGATCATCAGGATGACAGGGTTGACTACACTGCACTGTGTTTAGATCGCTCTCAAAAACGGATTTTGGTTCCCTCTCCTTTACTTCCACAGAGCCTTCCCTCCCTTGTTTTAACCCAATGGAGTTGTTGCTCGGAGGTATGGGAGGAATTAAAACTCCAGTTGTTATGCTTGATCTCACGTTCTCATTCCACTCACTATTTCTCACCTCCTGTTCTCCCCCCATATGGCCCTAGCCTATACGTGGAGGAAGAGGATCCACCTGGGATCCCTTTTCAGTCTCGTTTAGCTGAACGTATCAGGGTTGCCCCAACTCTGAGAAAGGCGTTGAAGGCTTCTGTTGGTCACCCAATATCTGTATCATCATCTTTCTGACCACAGTTTCTAGTGATTGGTTTTTAATTTGCATGACTTCCCCTTCCAGGCAAGAGGCTTGCAAATTATTGGCTGACATTTCATTTTGCGGTATGTTAGGTAATGTCTTATTCGCACTAAGCTCAATCTCTAAAGGCTCCTGTCTCCCCAACTGCTTTTGAGTATGATCTTCACAACTCATTTGTTGGTGCAGTTCCTGTTCATGTTGTTCAGGGGTGGGGGTGCCTCAGAGAATGTGTGAGGCGACGTGCTTCCCCTTCCAATTTCCTGGGGCCTCTCATTATTGTGACCATTCTTTGTTTTTACAGCAGCTTCCTTATTATCTGCTAGATTTCCTATGAAGGGGGGGCATGGTATATTCAGAATCACCACCCTCGCTGATTTCTTAGAAATAAATGTATGCAGCCCCCTGACACTCTTTAACTTACTTTGATCAGACCCGAGGAAGTCTTCTTTACTTCGGTCCCCCTTTTTTGTTTTGCCTTTCTGTTTCATTTCTTCTGTGATTGTGTTGCTAGGAACTACCCCACATCCCCGATAACAATAAACCACCTCATCCATGGATATATCAAGTCCCAGACTTATGTCACAGTTAGCCATATCATCCTTTATCAGATTTTTCCATGTATTTTGTGAAGGCCTATTAGTTCCGTTTCCTGAAGTTAATTTTTGATTTGTACAATTTTTTTTCCGGTTTAATGGAGAGGAGGAAAGCCCCGACCCCCCGGGTATAACCAGGCGGCGGCTGGCCACCACATGGTGTCAGTGTTTGTTGTCTGGCAGGCATATTCTATTTTTCAGTTTGAGGGATCGTTGTTATTTGTGTTTGTAAGTGCTGCTATTAAATCCCACAGGAGTTTACTCTGTGCCTGCAGTTCCTTCAATATAAGGGAATGATGTACCGGCTTCCCATCCCCCTCCACACCCCCGTCTCACTTTCCGGTGGCTGTGCCAAGGAGAGAGAGATTCTTCCCACTCCCTGCCCTGGCCCAAGAGGTATTGGGACAGGGCGAGGAGCAAAATCTCCCCCGACAGGAAAGCCAGGGGAGGGTGTCCAAAGGAGATCCCTCTCTGGCCCCATCCTCCATGCCCACCCGGGCTTGTGTCGCCGGAGCCCCACCCTCCTCAGCAGTAACACCTACCAGCGGCGTACCTGAATCAATTAGCAGGGGTGACTGGTCACTGTCATTCAGCGGGCAGTAGGGCTGAGTCTGTAGGGATCCGCGGGGAGGGGAGAAGGGGGAGCGCTAGGGCCATCCTCAGTGTGTGTTTAACAGGAGTAAAGATGAGGGGCGCAGATAGTATTTCATCATACAATAAGTCCCCATCGATGTTTCCATCCGGGTTCTTGGGCCAGACCTCATGTTTAACGAGCTGTGGATAGACCCTGACAAAGTATAAGAGAAATATGGGGTAAACCCTTCCCTTATAAAGCAGTTATTTCTATGGATTGCTATAATGAGGCATGAAAATGTACTCAATGTCCATATACAAATAAAGCACGCAGCAGCTTTTCCTTCAGCAGTCCCTCCTGTGAACAGGCACTCTTGGGGCACTCCCGGTGGTGCACACGCTGTGGCGCGCGGCTCGGCCCTTTTAACAAGGTGGATAGAAGTTGGGGGCGTGGCTTCACAAATTAATAATTTCAAATCTAAAGGGAATATAAGAGAAATATGGAGATAAACCATCTGTGGCGCTGCCCGTAATGACAGGCTTACGCGGCGGCGTGACGTTGCACGCCGCCGCCTAGATTATAAATAAAGGGGCGTTCCCGGCCGCGAGCAGAGCGACCGGGAAGCCCGAACCGAAAGGCTGTGTGTGTGTGTGTCCTTTCGGGTCGGGGCTTGCGGGCACGCACTGGGGGCTCAGGACCGCCCCCCCAACAGTGGCGACGAGCGAGTGCGGATGCCCGGGCCCGGCGGTGCAGGCTTCCGAATTTTTTTTCTGCATGTACGGAGCGCCTGGATGCTCCGTCTTACGCCGTGGCTGCGGCTCGTACACGCGGCCGGCGGCCATTTTGTCTGGTAGGCCGCGGATGTTCTCCGAGCTCCGGTTTGGAGGGGGAAGTGAATCCGGGCCAAATTTTTGGAAATTCTGCTTGCAGGCAGCATGATCTGCACACCCATGGTTGGATTGTGGATTTTCATGTAGTTTTGGTGCTACTACGTCGTGTGAAAGCCAGGAGAAGGGTTAACATGGCTGGACCTGCTTAGCCTACTCCATGCTTATGGCTTAATTTTTGGAACACCTATACATTGGTGGATGCCAGCGGATGGAGACAGCATTTTTCTTCGTCCCCTTCATCATCAAGTGGCTGTAGTATATTCTTCGTCCTCTTCATCATCGGAGAAGGCTGTGATTGAGAGACATTCACACCAGCACGCTTTGTTCCTGGTCCTTGGAGCTGGTGCCCATCCCAGGTGAGCTGTCAGGCTCGTAGTGTGTATCTGGTATCGGATTTGACTGTTATAGACACTCACACTGTGGATGGTGAAGGGTGGCTGAGTTGCGGCCTCCAGGACAACTGGTGGGGGTGCCTGTGCGCCCAGACCTATGTTTGACTCTGAAGATTCAGATGACGGGGCAGGGGCTGCGCCGACTCCTCAACAGGCTGGGCAGCCTCCAGTAATTCCAATGCAACAGCCGATACCGGCTCCACAGTTACCCCTGCAAGGACCTCCAGCAGTGCTGCCAGCTGCCCAACCTGGATCCCCCATCATGGCTCAGGCAAGAGCACCTGCGGCCCACGCTGCTCTGCAGCCCATTCCGGAATTTGACGCATCGGGGCCACCTTCGAGCATGGGCCCCCGGTGGAGGAGATGGATGAGTCGTCTTGATATGTATTTCAGGGCCTCTCAGGTGACGGACGATGACAGCAGAGTGGCCACCATGCTGTACTCCGCAGGGCCTGCGTTCCAGGAAATATTTGAATCCCTCACACCTGCCAATGCCTCCTATGATGCGGCCAAGGCGGCACTCCTTGCACATTTCCTTCCCCTTGCTAATGTGGACTATGAGAGATTTGTTATGCTGTCGGCCAAACAGAAGGATGATGAGACGCTGGACACCTTCTATGGTCGTTTGCGCCGCCTCTCCCTAGGATGTGCGTGGACGGACGCGGAAGACATGATGCGCACAATGTTAATCCAGGCATGCTCCTCCGGCAAACTCAGGAGGCAGGTCCTGAGAGAGCCAGGCATCAATCTGCCCCGCATACTGGAGCTCGGCCGTTGCCATGAGGTGGCGGAGGCTCGGGCCAATAAGATGGAGGCAGGATCCCGGTCAGTGAGATCGGAGGAGGTGTGCGTCGTGTGGCGAGGTGGCAGAGGCATGAGACGTCCTGGTGGAGGACCCCGCGACAGGGCAGGCAGAGCCGGGGAGTCGTGCCAGAAATGCGGGTACGACCTTCCTCACCCGACAGAATGTCCGGCGGTGGGAAAGATCTGTGGCAGATGTGGACTGGCCGATCACTTTTCAAGGGTATGACGTGCAGCCCTGCCGGTGATGGTGCCGAGAGGCCAGACACGGACGTGGAATCCACGCCAGAACCCGCCGCCGAATGTGGCCCAGGTAGATCAGGGCGAAGTGGATCCCCAGGTAGAGGGTGCCGAGGAGGAGGACAAGGAGAACATCTTTTTCGTCTCGAGCGTGGAAATCCTGAAAAGAAAGAGCCGGAGGCAGCCCAGATGTGTGGTGGAGGTCAATCACTCCCCAGTCCCGGTGCTCGTGGATACGGGGGCCTCCGTCAATGTAATGGCCAGAGGACATTATGACACGCTTGAACCCCTCCCAGGTCTGGACACACCGAAGGCTCGCATATTTGCGTTTGGAGGGCTGGAACCGATACCACTGGATGGTGCCTTTATAGCCAGTGTTGAACATGACGGCTCACAGATCAAGGCTCGCTTCTATTAACTCCTGTGAGTGACAACACCCTGCTCAGCTGTGCCGCGGCCGAGGCCCTGGGGATTGTCAGTTTCGCCTATTCAGTCTACATGGAAGACATCAATGATCTCCGAGACAAGTACGCAGCACTCTTCAGTGGGATCGGAAAGATGACCGGTGAACCGGTTCGGCTTCACATTGATGAGTCGGTCCAACCTATTGCCCTGAAACACCGTAGGGTACCGTTTCATCTAAGAGAGCAGGTGGATAAGGAGCTGGACAGTTTGGTAAACCTGGACATCATCGAAAAGGTGGAGGGCCCGACCCCCTGGGTGTCTCCAATCGTGGTGGCCAGAAAACCTAAGCAACCTGACTCTGTCCGTATCTGTGTCGACATGAGGCTCCCTAACAAGGCAATAAAGAGGGAGCGGCATCTCACACCCACGATCGATGACATAATTGCGGAAGTACAAGGGGCTCGGTTCTTTTCGAAACTGGATCTCCGAGCAGGTTACCACCAGGTCGTTCTCCACCCCGAGTCCAGGTACATAACAACGTTTACCATCCACCGGGGATTGTACCGATATAAGAGGTTGAGTTTTGGAGTGTCATCTGCCGCCGAGGTGTTCCAGAACATTATCAGGGGTGCCCTGGCAGACCTCGAGGGCGTCCTCAACATCAGCGATGACATTCTGGTGTTCGCGAAAACAGAGGTGGCCCATATGAGGAGGCTGGGAAAGACCCTGGAACGGCTCCAGTCACTGGGCCTTACCCTTCCTAAGGAAAAATGCGAGTTCATGCGCACCTCCATTGAATTCTTCGGTTTTGTGTTCAAGGAGGGAGGGGTATCGCCCGATCCAAGAAAGGTCCAGGACATCAAATCGGCACAACCTCCCGAATCGGTGTCTGATGTGAGGAGTTTTCTGGGGATGGTGACCTACTGTGGGCGTTTCATCCAAAACCTCGCCTCAAGATCGGAACCACTCCGGGCCCTGACGAAGAAGGAGTCAACGTGGCACTGGGGCCCACTTGAGCAGGCCGCTTTTGAGGACATTGAAGCTGCCCTCACGACTGAAGACACCATGGCATTCTTCGACCCCGCCCTGGAATCAGAGATCGTTGTTGATGCAAGCCCTTTTGGCCTGGGGGCCGTGCTAACTCAGGTGGATCGCAATGGGGGACTTCGCCCCGTGGCATATGCCAGCAAGGCACTGTCAGAGACTGAGCAGAGGTACTCCCAGATCGAGCGGGAGGCCCTTGCGGTGCTGTGGGGCTGCAGACATTTTCGACTCTATGTCTTGGGTCGTCCGGTGACGGTGGTAACCGATCACAAACCGTTGCTTCCAATCCTGGTTGGGTCATCGTCAAAGCCCCCGGCCAGGATTGAGAGGTGGATGCTCGCCCTCCTTGAGTACTCTGTTACCTTGGTATACAGGCCCGGGGCCAACAATGCGGCGGACTACCTCTCCCGCCACCCGGGGGTGTGCGGGGGAGAGGGGCATGATATCTGCGAAGAAGAGGCTGACAGCCATGTACGGATGGTGGTGGAGGCGGCCACACCAAACGCGATGCCACTGGCGGAGCTGGAGGCCGCGGCGGCCCAAGACGAATGCTTTCAAATACTGAGGCACTCGATGCAACACTGCTCCTGGAAGTCCGTCCTCGAGGCTGTGGCCGGGCGGACACAAGAGGCCAGAACAACACTTGAACAGCTGTGGAAAGTGAAGGACGAGTTGTCGTTTTCGGAGTCGGGCCTGCTGCTCCGGTGTGACCGGATTGTCGTCCCCCTGTCAAAAGTGAAGGAGGTCATCACTTTGGCCCACCATGGACATCAAGGCGCAGCCAAGACCAAGGCGCGGCTCCGGTTGAAGGTCTGGTTTCCTGAACTAGAGAAGAGGGTTGATGACTTTGTAGCGGCATGCGTGTGGTGTCAGGCAGCCTCTCCTCTGCAACGGGAGCCGGCAATAGAAGCGATGCCCCGAGGCACACGGCCTTGGGAGGTCGTCCACGCGGACTTTGGATCGACGTCGGTGGGCACCCACTTCCTGGCAATTGTCGATGAGTACTCTAGATATCCAGAGGTGGAGTTCGTCGAATCCGTGGCGTTTGAGCATGTGGTGGTGGCGGTGGAGAAGATCTTTGCAGCCCACGGGTTTCCCCACACTCTGTGCTCAGACAATGGGGCTCCTTTCCAAAGTGAGCGGTTCTCCGAGCTCATGGAGAGCTGCGGGGTGCAGCACAGGAAGGTGTCACCGCTGTGGCCCCGAGCCAATGGCGATGCGGAGAGACTCATGCGGACTCTTAACAAGACATTCCGAATCGCCCAGGGACAGGGTCAGCCCCTACAACGGGCCCTGTACCAATTCCTGCGGGTGTATCGCACCACCCCGCATGCCTCAACTGGAGTGGCTCCCGCAGAAGCGCTGTTCAAGAGATGCCCCCGGGGCCTGCTACCCGAGGTTGTGGAGAAAGAGCCTGGAGTGATTGATAACCAGTGGGTTGAAATGGAAAGGCAAGTGAGAATTGACCAAAAAAACCTGCGAAGGGGTCTCCGGCCTCAACGGCTTGAGCCGGGAGACGAAGTTCTAATCCGCAACCGACACCCCCATGGGAAACTCTCACTCCCCTATGAACCCGAGCCCTTGGATGTTGTGGCGGTCAAGGGATCCATGGTGACGGCCTCGGATGGGCGATCTGCCGTCACCCGGAATGTGAGCTTCTTCAAGAAACTGGGTGATCCACGGACTGAAACTCCGCCTGAACCTGACCCACCAGAGGACCCCGATGATGGAGATCTCCGGGAGGATGTCCCAGACTCCCCAATCCGGGGAGCCGCGGCTGAGGGACATCACGGGCCGGAGGTAGGCAGGAGGTAACCTCAGCGAGTATGTTCTTGGACACTTAGCCAGTAAACTGTGATGAAGGGATCCGGGTGGTTGACAATAAAGGGGTGTTGGGTGTGCAGTGGTGGTTTGTAGTGTAGCTGTGTGTTAAAAGTTATTTAAAAGTGCAGTTGTTGTGGTTCCTCCCGAAAAAGGAGGAGTGTGGCGCTGCCCGTAATGACGGGCTTACGCGGCGGCGTGATGTTGCACGCCGCCGCCTAGATTATAAATAAAGGGGCGTTCCCGGCCGCGAGCAGAGCGACCGGGAAGCCCGAACCGAAAGGCTGTGTGCGTGTGTGTCCTTTCGGGTGGGGGCTTGCGGGCACGCAGTGGGGGCTCAGGACCGCCCCCCAACACCTTCCATTATAAAGCAGTTATTTCTATGGATTGTTATAATGAAGCATGAAAACGTACTTAATGTCCATATAAAATTAAAGCACGCAGCAGATTTTCCTTCAGCAGTCCCTCCAGGCGAACAGGCACTCTTGGGGCACTCACGGTGGCGCATGCGCTGTGGCGCGCGCCTCAGCCCTTTTAACAAGATGGATAGAAGTTGAGGGCGTGGCGTCACAAATTAATGATAATTTCAAATTAAATGTCCATATACAATTAAAGCACGTAGCAGATTTTCCTTCAGCAGTCCACAGCCAGCAGTCCCTCCAGGCGAACAGGCACTCTCGGGGCACTCCCGAAGGTAGTTTTTTGTCCAAAACATCAAAGGTTGCTGACACCTGTAATAGAGATACTTATTTAAAACAAAGCCTAATAATGTTATATTCAGAGGGTCATACCATGAGATCTGTATATTGTTCTTGCAGTCAATATGGTTCGTTTGTGATCACAGAGAATACATAACAGAGAATGCTTTTTCAGCAAAAACAATAACAGTGAAAAAATATCCCTCCCAAAACCCCTGTTTCTCTATGTGGTTAAACCAACCCCATTCCTACCCATTTTACCCCCTTACCTCACCCCCATAGCTCTGTTTAAAAAATGCTGATGTTTTTTTTCTGTTTTTGTTTCTCTGTTATAGCATTCTTTGTAATTGTATTCTCTATTATCACTGGATACAGTCAATATTCTGTTTAGAAAATGACATGGACATGAAAAACAGTTCCCCCTTTCCTACAATGGCTGTCTTCCTGTCAGCGTCCTGTGCACTGTGATTTGAAAATTAGGTTCACTTTGTATATCATCCAATATTGGTGGTGCCCTGTGGTCTTAAACCTCCACACTGCTGAGGGGTTTTGACTGCTGCATCTATGGTCACAAAGGGTCACTATGGTTGATTCAGTTTGCCTGGCTGATTATCAAGCTGTTCCCTTCCTTCCCAACCACTACTCAATCTGTGGCCACTCTGAAGCTGTGAAGAGAGCATTTCTGCTTGCCTAGAATCTAAATCAGTCTCATACTCCACGTGGGAATACTTCTAGATTGCATACTTGCATATAGGCATGAATGAAAATATAAGCAGGTTGTTTTTGTGCCATGTAGTCTGAACTGAAACATGTTGCACCTCCTGTGGTGGGAATTGAGTTAGTGCTTGTTGTACAAGAATGAAGGTGCTAACCAAAAAATCTAATATGACGCCTCCCAATGACACAACACGTGGTGAGGGTTCACTTGGATTCCAGTCACCTTGATATAAACAAAGGCATTGCACTCAATGTGGGGCATAGAACAGTGAGGAGCTGAAGCACTGCAAACTTGGCACCGGTAACGCCAGTGATATCTCCCTTAAAGAGGTGCCCGTAGAAACCCAAGTTGTTCCATGCCAGATTAGCTGTCTCAACCCACGGCTCCTTGATCCTTGCCCGGATCTACTTGCAATGCATTATGGAGGGATTTAAGCAAAGCCGGGGATGGCTGCTGTGTATGTACATGACAACGCATCACCACACTAGTGTATGCCAGCACACCTTCACTACATGTGGCCCACACAAAATCCACTGTGCATGCATACAAGTTACAGAATACCTAGGTGATGGGGCGCACAAGACTATCATTGGGGAGGCTAATTTTGTTTGCCACTATGCTATGGAGTGGCCAGCATTTGCCACTGTACAATACTCAGAATACAATTACTGTCTTCATTAAGCCCCTGCTACAATTTGACCCCTGGGATGCCCATAACACTCCAACATAGGCCCCTATGGACATCCTATCCCAGGGCAAGGGGGGACTTCTTCCATGCCATTGAATAATGGCACTCTTTCACATCCACCAGGGCCCATCCTCCACCTGAATCCTTTTAGTACACATTTCTGGTACTGCTACCTAAAATGGAGTGCCATACAATAAAAATGGCATTTACTTCTGCCATACAAACTAATAATACCACCACCATACTGATCGATTATACCACTTGTGGCCGTGCTCCAGTCCGTCACAATGCCATGCGTGAGTAGGCCATCCTGACCAGCTTCCATGTTAAGCAGCCAGGTACTTACCAAACCTTGTCAACACCCCCCTACAGTCTTACAAGTAATGGCACGCAGGCCGGAGGACCTGAACTCTCATTAAGGCATGTCATGGAGAAATGTAGCCATGCATTAGGACAGTGATCAACAGCCAATCTCAGACCCTAAAGCTATTCTTGCCACATGGGATCCCCAATCTTAACCCGAAAGCATACCATGCATACACCAGTGGCCTTCATGTAAACAAGTTTCTCAGGTTTCTGACACATGCATGAGTGTCACCTCTCTTCTACTGAAGTATGAAGGGAATGGTTACCACCTTTGAGCAAACCTGTCACAGTTTGTTTGTTTGTTTATTTATTTCTAATGCACACCAGACCCAAAGGTAACAGGGTGCAGAAATAAGAAGGGGCAAAGCTTACAAGTTACAGATTTGTGCAAGTTACAGAAAAGTAAACAGGAACACAGAATACATTACAAATAACATTACAATGCAGTGCAGCGTTGTTCAATTACAATTACAATTCTAATTCTCAAAATACATGTTATATACAGTTGAAATAAGTGGGAAAGGAGGGCAAAGGCAACGTGGATAACAGGTGGCAGGGTGACTAGGGGTCCTTAGAGTTGATGTATTTAATAAAGTTCTTTCTAAGGTGTAGGTGAGGTTGGTCTACTCTCAAGTTATTGGGCAAGGAGTTCCAGAGTTTGGCAGCCTTCACAGGAAAACTGTTGCCACCAATTGTGGTAAGTCTGAATGTAGGTATGACTAGACAATTGGCGTTGCCGGCTCTGGTCGGTCTGGTGGATGTTCTTCTATTTAGTTTATCCATCAGGTAGCTAGGAGCAGCATTGTTTAAGGCTTTATGGGTCAAGGAGATCATTTTTAGCTGTATTTTATTGTTGGTAGAGAGCCTTTTGTGTTGGCGTCTAATGGAGGAGGTATTTGCTCTTTTGTTTATGCCAAGCGCAGCTCTTAAGGCGTTATTTTGTAGAGTTTGTAACCTCTGGATGGTAGCTTTTTTAGCACCACTGTAAAGAGCATTTCAGTAATCAAGTCTGGAGAGTATTAAAGCTCTAGCCAAGATCATACAACTGTCATTAGAAAGGAAAGGCTTGCCAGCTCTTATCAGCTTGCACGTGTAGGCGGTGGTCGAAGCCAGAGATTTGTCTTGTTTATCAAAGGACATATTAGAGACTAGGTAAAAACCCAAGGTTTTTACTTCCTTGGATACCTTGATGTTGTTTCCATCAATACTGAATGAGGAATATTCCTGGCCTAGTTTGTTGATGTTAGAGTGCGTGCCCAAGATTATCAACTCAGTCTTATCGTCATTCAGGCATAGACCATGGGTAGCCATCCATGCCTGGATGATGAGATATACCTTATTCACCAACTCCAAGTCCTTGCTATGATCCCCAGAAAGCGGGAGGAGAATCTGTGTATCATCTGCATAATTAGTGTAGGTGATACCCAGAAGGTCCAGATCATCGAACAATGGTTTGGTGAAAATGTTGTATAGAGTTGGGGAGACACATTAATTCGCATAGCAAGTGTATGCCTCTGGAAGTGTGGTAGGGAGGGGGGGAAATCAGTCGTGTGTTAGACCATTCATTCGTGGAGTCTGGTGTGGCAAGAATAGGCCGAACACCATATCAATATTGTGTTTCTCTAAACCAGTGTGGAAGGGGCAGAGTTTTATATGAGACAGAGGCATTCACAGGTCTTTGGGACATTTGTGGTCCTGGGGCTTTTAAGGGGCTGATAGGACTGGGTAGGAGTCAGTAAAGCAATGAACTATGGTTTCACAGAGGCTGCTCAGGTTGGGGCGTTCTCAGTCAGATGCCAGCGAAGGGCCCTGGAGAAATTGACAGGTGGTGTCAGGTCTTTGTTGTGACCCTTGCATCTCTTTGGGTGAAAACACTGGGAGTCTGTTATAGTTGAGATAGTGGCTGATGAAGCCCTAGGGTCTGTTCAAGCCCGCTGCCAGTGTATTGTACATCTGCATGCATTTTAATTCAAAGTATTTCCTGACTTTTTCAGTCCTAAATTACCCTTGGATACGGCAACTTTAAGATCTTCAAGGTTGTGATTTGGTTTCAAAACGTGCTCTTTAGTGTATGGTAAATGTGGATTCTAGATGGGTCCCTCTCAACACTAATGGGAAGGTTGGAGGAACTACGGCTCTTAACAATTACTGTCTTTCACAGTACGATCTACCTGGGCATTATTTCAGGTTGGTTGATCATGTCAGTCTTTGCTTCATAAGTCGTCTGGTGGCCCACCTTCAGTTTGTCCTCTTTTCACTTGGGGCTCCTCACTGTCCATCAGCTTGCATTGTTCCTTTTTAAATAAGAGGCATTTGAAAAGAAGGTTAAAACATGTTCCCTTTTCATGCTGAACTTTGTAGGTTTATCAGGCCTGTGGGTCCTTAGTGGGGTGTGAAATGCTTAACATGTTTGGGACTCAGGGACCAGAAATCTCAACAGCTCCATGGCTGGACAATACCTACCTGGCTTCTGAACAACAAAATAGCGTAATGACATTTCACACATTTGCTCATGTAGACTTCTGTGTGGCCGTGCACATCGCCTTTTGCAGCTAAAACCTGAATTACCAGACAACATGGGGTTCAACTGAACATGGTTCTAATTCCAGAAGTAAGGAACCCAATGAGATGCACATGTTGAGCACAGAACAAGAGTCTGTATTGTCCAGGTAGATTTTCGATGCAGTCTCAATAATACAAGTTAAACAGTGGCAAACCCTGGTCCAGAAAGTCCCCAGAAGGATGGCAAAGGGGGTTAACCTCCCCAAAGGAAGCACTGAGAAAAGGGAGACAGTGGGAGAAAAAAAACAATGGAATTTTAAGGTAACAAATGGTGACAGGAAGTCACAGGGGAAGCAGAGCCTAAGGTGCAGGCACACAGGTAAAAGGCTGCAGCAGCACAGAGGAACAGGTAAGTCTTTATATACGCGTTGGGACACTAGCGAGCTGCTCCTTCCACTTGCCCACATCAACTGACACTCATTACACCCCTCTGCTGTCTTGAACTACAAATTCTAGAATCCAGGGACAAAAGACAGCAGAGACACAGGATCACAACAAAAGGCTGTTAGGGGAGTTATCCTAAAGTCCTACTGGGAGTAAGACTTTAGTAAGTAATCCCAGTGGTTTGTAGATCCCAACTCTTAGTATCAGACTGTACCAGCTCAGGACCTTGGTAGTGTGGCAGAGAAGTCAGGCTCATCTTAAGTGGAAGATGTGAGCTGTAGGTAAGTACACTGAATCTTAGCTAGACAGCCCAACAAAGAAGCACTAACACATATTTTTATATAAAAGATATGTATTTTGTTATATTTACACCAGAATCACTTCAAATACTTCAGATGTTTACAATTGAACACTTAGGAATACTAGATAATACACTACAAAGGGCACTTCCACTTTTGTGTTTGTTCGCGTTTACATTTGTAGCAAGGTTAGAAAGGGAAAAGACATTGGGCCTCATTACGAGGAAGGAGCTAGCCATGCCGCTTTTTGCAGCATGGCTACCCCATTCCGGCTACCGGGTCCAGGTTCCCCGAATGGGGGAATACTGGGCCATTCTGACCTTGGAGGGCCCATTCAGGGAACCCGGACCCGGTCCATCCCCATTCCCTTTTGAGCCCCCATAGGGCTCAATGGGAATGGGAAGCATGCTAACAACGGGCCTGTTAATAACGGGCCCGTTGTTAGCAAGCTGGACAGTTTGCGGGACCCGCTAAGGACGTGTGGTAAAACCAGGCCCCGTTAACCCCCTACCGCCTTCCTTGTAATGAGGCCCAATGTTATTGTATTATCGGTTATTGTGCACTCATGCGGTTTTCAACAGGTCATATGGTAATGCATTTACTCTGCAAACATATATAGAAAAGTCACTTAAAGGGAGGATAATAAGTGGTTTGTGCAACATGAGCGTAGTTCAAGGTTCTAGAGATAATTTATTTGCCTGGCAAGTCTTTTAAGTCCAGAAATGCAGTTCGGGGCGGGTCCTTGAAGTCTTGACAAACAGCGAAGTATCAAGAGTTCCTGCGGATTTCCTCCAGTGTCTAAAGTTATTGAAGCAGCAAGTAAGCAACTAACAAAGGAGACCTAAAAACGGACTTCAGAAGGGGACACAAGCAGCGGGTTGGGTCAGAGGTAAGAAGAGTTTGCCCGGGACACCTCTACGTGCACTCCAATGCTCTGGGGAAGGAGGATCTCCAAGAATGTTTGAAAGGTATGGAAAGCCAAATGATGTAGCCCCTCCAAGATCAACTGGGCAAAATAAGGGATGAACTGCGCACCTCCCTACAGGAAGTTAGAAAGGACGTCACAGACTTAGGAGACAGAATAGACACTGCAGAAGCAGGGCTTTCGGAGATCAAGGAAGACTCAAAACAGAACAGTGCACTGCTCGAACAAGTCGCCAGGGCGACACACAACCTAGAACTCCAGGCATAGGACCTCGAGAACAGATCCCGAAGATCCAACATCAGGGTCAAAGGCTTGGTGGAAAACAATTGAAGACAAAGATTTGAAAGAGACAATGCAAAATTGTTCAGCAGCCTACTAACCGGTGTTCAACCAGAGGACATACTTATAGACAGAGTGCATGGAGTGGGGCCTAAAAAAGCGGACCCCAAAGCCAGGCCTAGGGACGTCCTCCTAGCAATGACTTCCTACACCACCAAAGAGGAGATTCTATGGGCAGCAACAAGACAACAGATGGTCTCCATCATCGGGACGCAAATCCAGCTGTTTCAGGATTTAGCACTATCTACCTTGCACAAAAGGAGACTAATGATGCCGGTCACAAGTGTGTTAAAATCCATGGGAATCCTTTACAAATGGGCATACCCTTTTGGCATGCAGTTCACCTGGGAGGGTACACAACAGAGCATCACCACCTATGAAGAAGGACTGACCCTGATACACTTAGAGGAGGAAAATCTGCACCCGGATAGAGGACCAAATCAAGATCAGAAAGGAGAAGGACTTAGGCAATGGGAATGGTTGTCCAGTGCCAACAAGAGGTGAGGCAGAGAGTTCACTTTAACAGGCCCCACTCCGAAATGAAGCCTAGCAGCAGGAACACACAATAGTCAATAACCAGTAAGTGAGGCCTAGGGATTGGGCCAGGGGAGAATTGAGACAATGTGGAGGGGAAATGAGAGCGAGAAAAGTGAAGCAAACCTGGACGGAGCGAGGTGTGTAGGGGTATCATGGAATCTACCTCAGGATAGAGATATGTCCTGGCATAGGGGAAGTTGGAATGGCATTGACACCCAACGCCCGACAAGGGGCCCAGGGAAGGTTCTGAGGGACCGTGAACCGAGGGGTAGGGGAAGGGGAGCGAGGGGAAGCAGAGGTAAAGTTGAACTTCAGTTAACTGGGGAAGTTTCAAGGTATAGTCCACAAAATTAGGGAAAACAGAGATTAAGCAGCTGGAGGTGGCATAGCGAAACACAGGGAAATCCTGAGCATAGACTCCTAGACTCAGGCAAGGACCCTACGGAATGCACTAGCTACTGGCCGATATTGCTGCTTAATACTGATGCCAAATTGCATGCTAAAGTCATTGCAATAAGGCTGTTGAGGGTACTACACAAAATAATCCAATCAGACCAAGTGGACTTCATAACAGGGAGGCATACACAAGACGACATTAGGCGGGCGGTGGATATAACAGACCTGGGAACCAGGACAGGTCAGAAATGTTCTGTAGCTGCATTAGATGCATGGCGGGCCTTCAACAGTCTAGATTGGACATATTTGCAGCAGGTCTTGAAGAAATTTGGCTGCCACCCTAAGTTCATCAAGATAGTCCTAGCAAACCTCTGACTCCCCAACACATCATTCATGGTTAATGGGAAAGCCACAGCCCAAATAAAAATACGGAGGGGCACGTCAAGGATGCCCCCTACCCCCCTAATATTCGCCATGGCGATGGAACCGATCGCGGACAAAAATAGGCAGGATCAGGAGGTGGTGTGGGTGTCCTGAGGAGGGATAATGCACACGATTGCATTAAATGCTGACAACATTATGCTCTTCCTTCAAAATTCAGTTAGTACATTACCAAAAGTACTGGAAAGGTTACAGGAGTTTGCTTGGATATCAGGGTTCACCATAAACTTCACCAAATCTAAGGCCTTGAACATCACGGAAGAGGAGGGGAACAATGATACATTGAGAGCACTACACCCTCTGATTTGGGAAAGCGAGGCAATAGAATATCTGGGGATCCAACTAACAAAAGACAACAAATGCCTGTATGGAGCTAATATAACACCCCTATGGAAGCAATTATGGGAATACTTACATAGATGGGATGCCTAGGAACTATCCTGGTTCGCTTGCATTGCAGCACTTAAACTGCCCCTGATTCCCCGTTTGCTATATGTGGTAGGTTCCATTCCAGTAGAGGTCCCCCCGCCCAAGATATGTAAAGTATTACAGAAAGAGCTAACAACCTTCATAAGGCACTGGGAAAAACCTAGAATACAAAAGAAGGTTCTGATGAGGCCTCAACTCCTGGGAGGACTTGGCATCCCCGATATCGAGAGATACATCCTGGCCACACAAATAGCACCAATGCTGAAGTGGATGAGGGAAGACATATTAAATGGGTGGACGGGAATCGAACAAGCAGTGACTACAATCCTGCTGGGAATGCTACATGCGTTGAGAGCAAGAGTCAGAGAAACGGAAGGGACACTTGCTAGAAGCCACCAAAGTGTCACTGAAGGGATAGCACTCAGGAGGCGCAACGTCACACTGGGTTTGGGACCCTTCACCCCAATGGCACATAATCAGGACTTCATCCCGGGCAAGCAGCCCAGGTTTTGGGAAAACTGGTGTCTGACACCAATAATACACTTAAAATAATTTTTCCAGGGAGAAACCCTGCTGCTATTTGAGGAATGTAAACAAAAATTTGGCATAGGGGGAAAAGAAAGATACATATACATACAGATCAGACGTTGGATAACACAAAGGGAGGTTAGGATGGCGGCCACCAGGACCCTGATAGGGATGGAGCTGACCCTGCAGCAAGGTAACATGACCGGGGCAATAGCAAGATTGTACAGGCTGTTAGACAAGGCACAAGCGGGGGACACTCTCTGATATAAGGACAAATGGGCAAGGTAACTGGACGCACCCATCACTGAGGAGGATTGGGGTCAAATCTGGAAGATGGCACACAAGACGTCCAAATGCACTGCCATTAAAGAAACAGCATATAAAATATGTTTCAGGTGGTACCTGACCCCTCCCATAGGCTGCACAAAATGAACCCTGGTGACCTGCCCACATGCTGGAGACAATGCAGAGGCAAAGGAGACCTGTACCATATGTGATGGTCCTGCTGGAAAGCCACGATGTACTGGAAAGAGGTTTTCGGGCACATTAAAGAGATCACAGGGAAACAGCTTCCACCCACACCTCCTGGGAACAGAAGTGAAGGGGATTTACGCAGAAACTGGTAACAATGCAACCCTCATCACCCACTTGTTAATGGCAGCAAGGATGACCCTGGCCCAAGGGTGGAAAAATACAAAGGGCCCCATAATAGAATGCTGGTGGGTTAACATTTGGAACGTAATGGCCATGGAGAAAGTAGGGGCACTGAAGGAGGGTAGACACCAGAAATTCCGGGCAGTTTGGGATCCCTTTCACGACTTTGTTAGGGAGAGGGAAGGACAGTACTATAGACCAGCAATGTTGAGAGCACTACAAAACTGAAGGATGCCAGATAAGGACCAAAGAAAATCTGAACCTGTGAGCTATACCTAACGAAAGGACACACTGAACTCATTGCTTGACTCGGACATCAGACCATACCTTTTGGGGTTAGGGTGGGAAAGGGAGGATGGGTATGAAACGTTCTTTGAAATGTTATAGTCAATGTTGAATAGATCATAAAAACACAATCGATGACCTTAAGGAGATACTGAGTTAAAGCGGCTAATGAAACTTGTATTGGAAATGTTTGCTGGAATACCTGTGCTGCCATTGTTATGAAATGATGATATTTGTGGTTCAATAAATAAAGTTTTGAAGAAAAAATAGAACTGTAGTTACTTAAGGATATTGAAAAAGAATCTTAAAGGAGGACCATAAGTGTCCCCAGTAACACCGCCCAAAAGGAGCTGTGTGCTGCAGTAGAAAAACACAGATGCCTTTAAGAGCTATGGAGCAGACAGACTCCATAGTACAGCTAAATACAAAGAATAGAGTCCCACAAGAATGAATGCGAGGAAAAAGGCTCCACTCATTCAGTATTGAAAGAAAAAGGTCCAGAAGTCCAGTCAAAAGTGCTGGGGGTCTCACTAGGAGAGGGGATGAAGCATAATAATGATAAATCTCCCTAACAAAGGCCTGATGTCATGTTGTGTCCTTTCGACAGGTTTAAATTGGCAATGCAGTAGAGAGAAGAAGGTAAGGTAAGGGTAGGCAGGGACAGTCAGATGACCAAGTACAGATCAGCAACTATCTAGCAGATCAGTCATACAAGGAATATGCTGAGAAATTCCGTTGAACAGGTGCAAGTACAGAAGCATTCCCAAAAAGTAGGGCGTTAAAGTGTGTGCAGAGGCAGTTGAGCAGTTAAAGGTCCGCAGCAATCGAGCAAGCTGAAGCAAGGAGTATGAGGAAGCAAAACAAAAGATGTGATGGCTGGAAGGTTTAGAATTAATCTTAACCTCTGGACGGGAGGATAGCTCTTTGGACATGCGCACGTCTTGGAAGCAAGACCACACTAAGCAAACACAGGTTCAAATCCTGGACCCGCTCTTGGGGGGAAAAAAACCTACCCTTACACAATGAAACTAGCGCCTGGATACCTACGAGTTATGTGAGCTATAAATAAAATACAAACAAACAAAAATTGTGCTGGGCAGCCCTCCAGACCATTGTTCTTCACCTGCTAAGCCATTACAAAAAGGGGACCTTGGGGTGGGACCAAACCTGATTTGCATATGGTCTTTCCCCTTTTGTAATGGCTTGGCAGGCAAAGAACGATCTTCTGGAGGGTTGCTCAGAGCAATGCCAAAGGTTAGGATTCATTCAATACCATACAGCCATCACCTCTTTTGTTTTGCGTAAGTCACCCTGAGTGTGACCGGTATGCCCAGACGTGGATCCGGTGCCTACTGGGCCTAGAGAGGTAAGCTATTCCCCACTGATGAGGCGCAACAAGCCGAAACATGTTTGGGGATGCTTGTGGACTTGAGCAGAAGGGATGTGACCAAGCAGTTCGGGCTGTGCTAGACTGTACTTTCTGGGGTGGGACCAGGCCTGATTTGCATATTGTCTTTCCCCTTTTGGAATGGCTTGGCAGGAAAATAAAGATGGTCTGGAGGGCTGACCAGAGCAATGGCAGAGGTTAGGTTTTAATTCCAAATCTTCCAGCCATCACCTCTTTTGTTTTGCAATGAGTTTGAGGAGACAGTCCATTTGGCAAGCAGAGGCTAGACATGGAATCTGTGAGATCAAAGAAAAACTCACAGACAAACTCGTTTAGAACTGTTGCAGTTATTTTAGCACAAGCGTGATCTTCAGAAAGGTATTGATGGAGAAACAAAACAAAAAAACATGAGCCGGGACTCCTTTTTCTCGGCCTACTTATTCATCTTGCTTTTTCTAAATGTCTTCAATTACTTTGGGCCTCATTACGACCCTGGCGGAAATCGAAAAACGATGGCGGAAATGCAATACCGCCATCGAATAGCGCTCGGTGCGATCATGACCCGTCACCGCAAAGTACGATGCCATTAGCGACACCGTAGTGAACGCCAACGCTAACTGCACCAAGCACGCGCGCCATGCCAAACCGTAATTACCACCATGGCGCAACGGTACGCGAATTCCGACCCTAGCGGACATGCACCTAACGCCATCAAGCACGGCGGAAAGTACCATTCCGCCATGGTGAGAAGTACGGCATCGCGAATCAACCGTAAACGGCCCTACTGAGTGCTTGTACACCGCTCCCTGGCCACATTGTACAACCCCCCGTAGGTGCAATGAAGTCACACAATGCAACCAGTGAAATGTACAAGTCATCCATGCCTGCCAACGAACAAATGAATCTCAAGAGTGCCCAATGGGAGCTGCAGGGCACAGATGGCACGAATACAGAAGCTATACAAATGGACATGACCTCAGTCTCCCACCAAGAAACGCACGCAAACACAGGCACCTGTGACCAGCAATATTCCGATAATCACATCATTCCACCAATCCAACTGGCTGACCGGCATCTGTTACACAAAAGCTAATCCCCCGCCCCTGAGCATGACATCATCAAAACAGTCATAATGGCAGCCCTTATCCCTGACCTCACTGGGCTCCGTAGGCAAACGCGCCCAGCACAGTACCACGCAACTATACTCCGAAGCTGGAACCCAATGCAGATCTCCTCACAATACATCGCTCCCCAAATAGGAATATGCCACATCACTCGCAAAGAAGAACGCTACACGGTTCATATCAGAATAGAAATTTAATGCACAACAAATCCACCAAGCCCATACAGCCATTAGGCCATGAACTCCAAAATATATTTCATTATCGTGGGCTGCATCCGCAATAAATGACCAGCTACTTCTTGTGTGACGCCCTGTTCCTTCATGGTACACAGGGGCTACATTCCCGTACGAAAAGGCAACATGGAAGCGCCTAGAACCGCAGGGCCGTCCCAATAGGGAGGCACTAGTCCAGCTGAAAGGCCGAAATGTTGCTCCTAGCCACTAGTACTGCGTAAGGGCATGTGGCCCATTGGCGATCGTCCCATAAGATCGTAATGCTGCTCCACTGATTAACACGAAGCAGCAGGTGTCGGGAGTAAAATCCATCTGCAGGAGTGGCATACAGATGGCAGTGGCAAAAGGGGAGGAGATACCTGTCAACCAAATGAAATGAAAAAGAATAGTATGGCCATCAGAACTACATTTGAATTACTCACTTCAATGATCACACCAAATCCACAGCCATATGCATGCTAGCCCACTCCAAAGGATCATCACCACCCAAAAACCACTTGCGAATCATAACTATCTATATCGAGGTGAAAACACCATCACAAACGAGTGTACCTGTGCATGCGTCTGTTAAAACAGAATCCATCAGATGGGATTGGTAACGTGCATAGACACAAGTGTCTGAAGGCGCGTCGAGACAGGGAGGGCTCAACAAGGCCAGATAGACGATGGCCCCACTATGGCAGCCCTGCATCACATAGCGCAGGGGAGGCGGATAGATTCCAAGAAGCCCTGTACATGGCAAACTCTGTATCAAATCATCTGTCCATGCATCCATACATCATTCCCTCATCCCGTAATGAAAACGCCTGTTTCCATACTCACATAACATGTGAAATTTCCATTGAGTCTGTGCGTTATGCAGCCTGCAAAATCCACCGTGCCCCAGCCCGTTATTCCAGTGTTGTGAAGTAACATGTATTTGGGAACGTCCGGCCTCATCGCCCACGTCGCTATTGCGCATCCCATACTATTCATATCAATCATTGCATCCTCGCCATGGCCCCTGTCCCAAGGACATTGAACAATAGAACGTTATATTTGCAGTCAGACCTGTGGGCATCTCCTCGCCGCTAGCTGAAAACCGAAAGCGCCGCCCTTCGAATTCCTCATTTGCAACATCACGTCGAAAAGGCATCTGTGGCCGCTTGAAACCACAAATTAATCCATCTAGTGCGGCTGTGTGTGAAAATGGCAACTGCCTTCACTCACAAATGGAACGCCCTGCCCGTCGGTGAAGCTCGGTACAGTGTTGCATGAGGGTCCACCGTTACTCGAGTACTACGTTCCACTGACCCTTCACAAGTCTGTTCGCGACTGCAAAGATTGTATGTGAAACAATGGGACCATAGCCGAATGAACATATCAACCAATGTTACACTGCCATCGGGTACAAATACATGATTGCAATAGCAAGATGCCATTCGTCGAATTGCAGCGTTATGTGCGGGACGTGCTCGCCCAAAGGGGAGTGCAGCTTGCACAGGTGGAATGAATCACCACAGGTGGAGGCCATACAGCCTGAAAACACATAAATTGCACACCCAGTCTCCTCCCACAACCACACCCACTCCGAAATGCTACCGGCAGGACTAGCCATGTTGGCCCTGGGGGACCTGATAGCACTGCAAGTACTCCAACTTCAAGAAGAAGACGAACACCAACTACTACCGGCCGCACGGCGGAGACGCAGGAGGAGGAGGAGGGCAAGGCAGGGCCAGCAAGGGCCGCCAGCACAGCCACTACCACCACGCAGGCAGCCCGCAATCCCACGCCTCCGAGCACATCCGTTCAACCTCACTGATGAGCAGATCCACACCCTCTACCGTTTGGACCGGGACACCATAACCGCCATTGTGGACATGACACAGGCTGACCTTGTCAGCATGATAGATAGCCCAACCGCCATCCCACCCCTACTGAAGGTGGTGTCTGTACTACACTTCCTGGCCACAGGCACCTACCAGCACACAGTCGGACAGTTGCATGGCATATCACAGCCACTGTTCTCACGGACACTATTGCAAGTGCTCGATGCCCTCCTGAAGCACGCAGACGACTACATCTCTCTACCACGCTCGGAGCAGGAAATTACGAACACAAAAGTGGGATTCCATGCACTTGCCGGCATACCGGGTTGCATTGGTGCCATCGACTGCACCCATGTGGAATTGGTCGTCCCACATGCCATGGAGGCCCAGTACCGCAACCGAAAACAATTTCATTCCCTGAATGTACAAATGGTGTGTGACTCCAACAGGATCATTACACATTGTTGTGCCAGATTCCCTGGATCAACCCATGATTCTATGGTCTTGAGGAACTCTACTATACCACGCTACATGGAGCGACACGCAGGGAACAGATCCTGGCTACTCGGTGAGTCTCATTTCATGCATGATGATGTGGGGTATGTGATGCGGCAATGACCTGGCAGGAAGGGGGGGGGGTGCGTACGTAGCAATGGCATTCCTCAATATTCCTTTCCTGTCCACATACAGGTGATGCCGGGTATCCACTGAAGAGATGGCTCCTCACACCAGTCCGGAACCCACGGGACCAGCATGAGGAGGACTACAACCATGCCCACTCACGTACCCGTGTAGTCATAGAACAGGCATTCGGCCTACTGAAGACTCGTTTCCGCTGCCTCAGCAGGTCTGGCGGGGCACTCCTGTACCGCCATGTGAAGGTTGCAAAGATGGTCATGGCATGTGTCATGCTCCACAACATGTGCGTACGTAGAAATGTGCCCATGCCCCCTGACGCAGAACTGCAAGCACCTGATGATGGTCATGATGAGGGCGGGGATGTGGCAGCACCTCAAGGAGTCTGCGAGGCACAGGAGGGCCGTGACATTCGTCAGCATCTCATAGATGCATGCTTCTAGCACTCACGCCTGGTGGCTGATACATGGACACGGGACTCGTGGCACTGTGTGTGTCTGGGACATGCACAATATGGACTGTACGCCTATAATGGCCTCGTACACAAAGATCAATGTCCACACATCTCATTGCATGATCGTGCATTGTTTATGGCATATGTGATATCATGTTAAACACCCTATCGACCCGCCACCCAAGTGAGCCCAACACACCCCCTCCACCCTCCTACCTCCCCCCCCGAACACCAGTGTCCAAAGATGCTCATTGTCAGTGGGCTGTCGCTATTGCAAGCCCCCTCTGCGGGTATCAGGGGCACCCCTGCCTGTGGAGCGCAGGTTCCTCCCAGATCTACGTTGGGGGCTGCCCTGGACGGAACTTGCAACGGATGATGTCTCTGCCTGCTCACGTCCATGCATGTCCCTAAGGGTTTGTGAGAGCTCAGTGAGCACACGGCGCACTGCGGCAAGTTCGGCACATACGTCTTTGGACGTCGCATGCAGTTCCCCCCTCAGGCTCTCGGTGCTTCTCTCCATTTGTACTCTCAGGCTCTCGGTGCTACTCTCCATTTGTGCCCTTAGTGTCTCTGTACTTCTCTCCATTTCTGCCCTCAGTGTCTCAGTTGATGTTTCTATGTCTGCCTTAGTGCCCCCACATTCATCGGCATGGTCCTTGAGGAGCGTGGCCAGTTGCTGCTGTTGCACGATTAACTGGTCGAGGGACTGTTGCCTCTGCTGGGCCATGGCCATTTGCGGTGGTGTCACAGAGGGGCTGATCACCTCATGTTGCCTTGCCACAGGGCTTGTGGGGGATGGCCTGTCGTCGTCTTGTGGGTGCCCCTGCGTGGTATCCTCATGGTGTACGGGATGGAACAGACAGGGGGATTGAGACAGGTCATGGATGGATCTAACTTCGACATCCCCGTTTTCTGTGTCGGAGCATGCTGCCATTAATGCAGTATCACCTATGGTGCTGCTGCCACCAGAAGCAGTGCCTACTGTGGCATCCATTGGGGGGACCTGTGGTGGTGGTGTTGTGGGCATGCTGGCTGCTGGGGTGCCTGTTGGAGTTCCCTCCTGTGTGCTGTCACTTGATTTGTGCTGCTGCCGTGTCTTGATCCGTGCAGCTGAGGTGGAGGGTCTTTGGCCGTTGGTCTTGGCCCTCTTTGCAGGTGTGCTGGTAGGGGTGTCCTGGAGCTCGTCGTTTGGATCGGACCCTGTGGTGGAGTAAAGGAGGGCGAGCGTTATTAATGGGTCTGTGGGAATTGGAATGGCAATGTATCACATGCATTGGGGTGGTACCTGAGGGTGATTTGGGTCGGGGCCTTGGAGGTGGTTTCATTTGTGTGTGGAGTGAGGGTGCAGTTGTTTGGCAGCCTGCAGTTAGGGTGTGCCTGCTGCACGTGTAGAGGGTGTTTTTAGGATTTTTAATTATTTATGTATTTGATGTGAGTTTTAAAGTGTGCTATCAGGCCTATGTATGTGGACGTTCTCCTGGACATGTGTTCCTGTTGCACTATGTGGGCACGTGGTACTTCACATGATTGGACATTGTGGTTTTGGCATTGTTTTATTTGGGACACCTACCTGAATCTTCGGATGTCTGCACTCCTTTCTCCATCCCTCCGACTCCCTCTATGCTCTCCATTCCAATGGTGGAGGCACAGATTTCTTCCCAGGGGGTCAACTTGATGGGTGATTCCGATCCTCCCCCGGTAGCTGTGGCAATGTTGCCGTTGGCAGACAGTATGCTACGGACGCGTATCCGCAGGTCGTCCCATCGCTTTCTGCATTGCTGTGGGTTGCGGGGTGCGGTCCCCACCGCACTTACACGCTGTGCCACCAGGGCCCATATGGCCTTCTTGTTCGCAAGTGCCGTCCTGGTCATTTGCGTGGAGAAGACGACGGCAGCATTCCGTGAGCGGGAGAAGTGGACCTGCCGCTTGCGGTCGCACGCTTTCTTCGCTACTTTTCCCATTTTTCTTGGTTTCACTAGGGTGGATGACGGGTTGGGATGTGTCTCAGGGTAGTATTTTTTATGGTTGTGTGGATTTTGTGGTTTTATAGGTGTACGGCGTGATGTTTCCCGTTCCGGGACCATGCTTTTACTTCCGTTTCCGTATATTTACGGTCACCGTACTTTCCGGTTGGCGCTCACTGCGGTGTCCGCTAAGATGGGTGGCGGTATTGCACCTAGGGCGCCGTACGGCGGCGGTGTGGGCCGTTTTGGGGTCATTTCCGCCATCGCGGACTTTGCACTTCCGCCATGGCGTGGTGCTCGTGCCCGATGGGTCGGAATGACCCGCACTTTGCTCCATCGTGCAATGGCGGAAACGCTATTTACGCTATGGCGGTCCGGTCGGTTGATTTCCGCAAGGGTCGTAATGAGGGCTTTTGTCATTTATTTTTCTTTGCCTCAGACTTGTCAGCCACTTCCCGACCTTGAAATCCTCTATATACTGTATTTCCTTGCCCCCTTCACCTTTTGCCAGGTGTGAGGGAAATGAAATGGCAGGGTTTTGGACCCTTTTCAATTTTCTTTCTTTTCTTTTTACTTGATTTGTTTCACTGTTTGAGGGCAACAAGTGAAATCCTAAATGCGCAAATTGAAAAAGTGCAAAATGTATCAGAGCGTACTGGTGTTAGCACTAGTAGAGGATTGCCAGAAATCGCCAAACTCGCAGCTGAGGGGGCAAAAGTAGCAGTGGATCTAGGACAGCTGGAACCTGAAATTCTCAGCAAGCATCCTGACAGAAAACGGTGGGCAGAGGAAATTGGACACTTGTGCACTTTAAGACCATAGACGCTGTTAATTAACTAGGCAGCAGTAGAGACAATGGGGCCGATTCATGGAGCAAATGTGCGCTGGAATTTGTGGCGCAAGCTGGCCCAAGCGTGAAAAAGCAAGCGCACGCGTGCGAATCATGGAAGGCCATGCGCGTGTTTTCCCCGGGATGTGCGCGAAATCCACGGGTGGCGCACACGGGGCGCACATGTCATTGTAACATCCTGAATGCTGTGCGCGACAGGCACAGCGAAAGCGCACAATGTCAGTGCACACACCAAAAAGGGGGCGGAACACGGGGCGGAACACGCAGAATGGGGAACAACGCATGAAAAAGAAGGCGTAACTGGGGAAGTAATCGAGGGAAATACACGGAACGCCCACACGCACGCGAACTACACGTATTCATGGAATCGAATAGGGGAAACCCGCGCACGGCCAAAGACTAGCACAGGCCTAAACGTGTCCGCCACATGAAGGCAGGAGGTAGCATCCCTGCGCATTATAAAAGTGCATGCAAACAACAAACACGTATATACAGCTACGATGAATGTCCCATTCTGTGGCCCCCTAGGAGAAATGACGTGTCACGCAATGCTCAGGCACACCAAAAAAGCAAGAAAAAGAGATACGCGACCCCTGTAGTCCACGTGCGTGTAAAAAACACACACACCCCTCGGAATACACGTACCCTGCTCGCACTAGCGAAAACGCGTGTAAAAATCCACACGCACTCCCGGAATACACGTACCCCGCTCGCGCTAGCAAAAAAGCGTGTAAAAATCCACATGCACCCCCGGAATACACGTGCCCCGCTCGCGCTAGCAAAAACGCGTGTAAAAATCTACACACACCCCCGGAATACACGTACCCGGCTCGCGCTAGCGAAAACGCGTGTAAAAATCCACACGCACCCCCGGAATACACGTACCCCACTCGCGCTAGCGAAAACACATGTACAAATCCACCCCCCCCCCCCCGGAAGACACGTACCCTGCTCGCTCTAGCAAAAACGTGTGTAAAAATCTGCACGCACCCCCGGAATACACGTACCCCGCTCACATCAGGTAAAATGCGTGGAAAAAGTCCCCCCTGTGGTGTGGGCTGCCTGTGGGGCCTGGGGAGGGTGGATGGGCTGCCTGTGCGTATTCCCGGGGTGCGTGTGGACTTTTACACACGTTTTTGCTAACGCGAGCGGGGTACATGTATTCCGAGGGGTGCGTGTGGACTTTTACACGCAATTTCGTGGTTGGGGGGCTGTATGCTGGTCCACTGGCCTTTGCGCCATGTACTGGATTTGTGCGATGTTTTTGGCGCACGGGGCGGGGTTGGGGGTGTAACTGGCGTTGCTGCAGGGTCGCTGCGCCACTCGGCACCACGGCTGCTATTGGATGTATAAATCCATGAATACGCTGTGCGTCGAAATGGGTTTTGGCGCACGCGGCTGGCGCAGACTGCCGCACGAGCATGTGCGCCACTTGTGCGCCAAATTCTATGAATTACACCCAAAGTCATTCGCTGTTGCTTGAGCAAAGCATCAAAAACCTGCAGGAGTGACAGCTGTTCTCTAACATCATGCTATCAAGGAACAGTGATGGAAAAAAGCTAAGGGTTGAAGGGCACAACGGCATGACAGGGAATAGAAGGGAGCAATCAGTGTTACCTCAACTAAACTTACTTTCTGAACCACACACACGAATGGCCACCCTACTTCCTCAAGGCCCCCACTTGCTGCTCCCATTCTGGAGGAAAGGGCATGTTTGTAATGGAGGGAAATAATCAGCAATATGATTGTCTCTGAGCAGGAATTTTTAATTCTTAGTGAATGGTCACAATTTCCAAATGCCTGTACAGTTTCATATGTTTGACTGCAGTGCATGCCGATAGTAAGTGAGTATTACCTAATTCCTAAGTGGATTCTTGAAGTGATGTCAATTTGAATTACAAAGGATAACTTTGTCTAGTATCCCAACTGCTATTTCAAAGACTCCCATCATAATGCCCGGTACCCCATTGAGTAGGGCTGCCTATGCTTTAAAGTAAAATACACGTCAGTGGGCATTCAGAATGTTCAACTCACTAAATCACTCTCAAATGACCAGTTGAAAACACTTGTATCAAAGTGTGTGCTTCTCGGGTCGCAGCCACCCAACGTGGACTTTGCTCTTGACTAAAGATAAGGGCAATGCCCAGAAATATAACAGCCAACTAACACTATTGCTCTCCACGTATACATGTTCAAGGCAACCTCAATCCAATCCCTTCTGTAATCGAACAAAGTAAGGAAAGCCTAGGTCTTATGCACATAGCAAGCACTAAAGGAGGCTTCCTGCCTCAGCAGCCAATTCTTGTCAAGATTTCTTCTGGAAGAAAAAAAGCAATTACGGAAAGAGTTGGAGCTAGGCCGAACGTCAAATTAGGTCACTGTGCCCTTAGAAGCAAGCACCAAGAAGCCACTTCATGTTTACTTTCCGTAAGAAGTCTTTCTGTTCACAAGTAACAAATATCGTTACATTAAAAGCAAGTTATAATGTGCTGTTCTGCCCGAGAGAATCCTGAAATTGTTCAATTGATTGCAAAGAAACACAATGGATGGGAGCAGCTAACACCTTTCCCTGCTGTGGATTTTCTATGTTCGATTTAGTTGGCTCCATGTCTTATTTTTATTTTCTCTTTGATGCTGTTTTTTCATTTTTTGATTAACTAGATTTGCTCTTATTTTGAGAAATAACTTCCAGATATATTTGTGACTCTAACGTTTCTGCTTTTTTACATCTTTTTTTTAAAACTTGAAGAAGTTGGGGGCACGCAAGCACAAGACACACAATGACCACAGGGCCTTAATTCTCTGTAGGCACATGCTATTTATTGTTTGAAATGCTCAGTAAATCTTGTACTCTACTTAACTCACAAATGGCCAAATGAATGCATCCATCGCAGTCATGCTGTTGTGATGTGCAGATTGGCAACCGCAGTTATTGCATGACAAGCCCTGTCCCTATTCAGTGAAAAGACGATCTTCCTAAAATGGCACCGCCACAAGCTCCATCTATGAAGTTTGGACCATAGGGAGCACTTGGGACTGTACCGCTTTTATAGACCTGTAAGATGCCCTCTGTGGAAAGACCCCCGTATATGGTACAAATGTTTTTATTGCAATACACTTTCTGAGGATTTTCCTGGTGATATTTGTCTTAAGTTTACAAATGATAAGTGAATCGCTAATTGGGATGCCCAAGTATAAATAATTATCGACCCGCTCGATAGCCTCACCCTTAATCTTACATCTGAAATTATGGCTCATTTTCTTTCGATGGTTAATAACCACAATGTCGATCTTCTTCTGGACAATGATCAGGTTATTAGCTTCAGAATGATCATTTATTGCTGCAGTAAGATTCCTCTGAAGACCAATGGGGGTATTGTCTAGGATCATCAGTTAGTCAGCATAGGATAACCAAGTAACAAAGTTGCTATCTATGCAGGGTAGGGGAATTCCTATATTTAGCCAGGACTTCCTACAAGTCAGAGGTGTACAAATTGAATAGCATAGGTGCTAAGGTACACCCCTGCTTGAGGCCGTGGTTGGTGTGGATAGTACGACTGAGGAGTCCGTCTTGGTTACATCCTCCACAGTGAAGTCTAGGGTGGCTGCCATCCAAATGTAGTCTTCAGACACCAAGATATTTAAAGCGCTAGGCTCCCTATGGTACATATTATGGACATATTCCATCCAGGTAGCCACTGAGAGAGGGTTAATTTCTCTTTTCAAAAGGGTGGGCGAGGAAAAGTGTTTTATTAAAGACCTGCATTTCCTAGAATCCGTGTTTGTAAGGACCTGGAACATAATCTGTCATTGGGCACAGACCAAGGAACTTTTGTGGGCAGGATTCCCATTTTTTTATCCTGTCATTAAGGTGACAATCTTGCTCTTTTTCTCTGGGGTGAAAATATGCATGTTTTGTTTCTTTATGGCCACATTTATAAGTTGTTTACTTTCAATAATAGCCATGTCAGTGCTTCTATGGCCATTCAACCTTCGATAGTTATGTTTTGCCTTGGCTGCATCAACCATTTGCATTACCTTCTTTATTATACATTCATATTCGCTTATATCATTAATGTGAGATATACTTCCAATCGTATCTCCACCAAAAACACAATTATTAAATACAGTCGCATTTTCTCTGTCCATATCACTCGGTTCCCAGCCTCATTAACATGCGTATTGCCCGTCAGATTATCAAACCCTTGTTCATCTTCCCATTAAGTCCAAATTGCATGATCTTATGATCACTAATCTCAGTGTGAACAGGCTGAAAATTCATAGTACATTCAAAATGGCCTCCAAATGGCAGTATATAATCTATCCAGGAGGTCGTTTTACCATTAAGTGAAATATGGAGGCATGTTCATATCATCTAGTGTATTTGTGAGCTGTACAAGGTCATGGATAGCTGAAAAATCATGCCATGGACCCTCTGCACAGGTTGTTTCTTTAGCCAAGTGTTCCTTCCCCTTGACTCCATATTGATTCAGCACAGTGTTGAAGCAGGAAACACTAGCATTCGTACCAGCATGGAGCAACTGACAATTAAAATTTCCTGCAATTTAGTACACAGTACCTGGATGCTGAGATAACCATGCACCAATGAGATCTTCTAATGTTGTCAATATAGAATCTAAAGGTGTTTGTCCTGGCGGATTATAAACTTTTAAGAACAGGACTTGTTCTGTCTTATTATTCCTGTTCAAGGTGATACTCGCTCCCATTATGTAAGGATTCTTCCTATTGCGCCTTAAATCCTTTCATTGGTAGATGTTTTTTGCACCAATGAGGAGCCCCCCAGAGGGCCGCCTATGTTGAATTATTTATCTTTCCTCTGTAACATTTGGTATCCATCCAGGGAGTAACAGTCAGTCACCCAGGTTTCCCTAATAGGAATGCATCTGAAGACAGGATATATGCCTGCGCCTGCAGATTCGTAGTAAAAGAGTTAAATTCTCTAGTATTCCACAAGATGACCTGAATCTGGCTATTTTTCTTTTGCTTAAGTCATCCCCTTACATTTACTTTTACCTGGTGTCCTTTTTTATCTGTGTTGCACTGATTTAGGGCAGCAAGAATTTTTGTGTTAAGATATCCAGATTCTGTGAGGATTGTGTTACTTGGGTAATTTCTTGTTCATTTTTCAAGGGTACACGATTTTTTTCTAAAGTCTCTATTTTCCTTTCAATACTGAAACCCATAACCATAGGTTCTGCTGCATGGGCCATTAATAATTCAACGATAATGAGTGAGAGCAAGTGGACTATCGCCCAATTTTCTTCACAAACTGATGTAGATAGCTCAACCAATACAATGTCTGTGGATGTTATTAGTCTTAAATCTATACAGCAGTGTACAATTGTTATAACATTGTATTGAAAAGATACGAGCTATCTTGACTAACTTGCAGTTCCAAGATTTGTATCGTCTTTGTACAGTATTTAGTGCCCCATTGCTCCTCTAGAGTGTAATGGAGTTTGTTCTGAATGTTACTTCTGGTCATGGGTATGTGTGCTCTTTATTAAAATCTACTCTTTTGAAACCATTTGTGGCTAGTTCTTCATCCTGGGTATGTTCTTGTGCTGCTTTCTCCATCTCTTTTCCCTTCTTGTCAAATGGAGTGTTGTTTTTTATTTTACTTCTCAGCCATGTTTCCAAGGTCTTTTACCTGCTCTTATTGGTGCCATTCTCCCTATGTCTGACCTCCGTAGGTGCCATTATGAGTGGTCATTTATTTCTTTGCAGTCAACGTGATTGGACGAGCCTACTGCAAGTGCTTGTCACACTACTCGTTCAGTCAATTTGCTGTGTTTCTGAGGCACAATATGTTTTTTTGGGCATTACTGTATCCACTATTCAATTCTTTGTCTGGGGATCCTAAGTGGGCATTTCGTTGCATTCGTACGTGGATCCACATCAATAACAATTGTCTCTTTATTCATCACAGTACATGAGGCCCTCGCCAAGCTTTGATTAATTTGCCTATCTGTTGCATGTACGCTTATGATCGTATTTTCCATATCATCCTCAATAGTCGTGAGCTCAGCATTGTGTGTTTCCACCACTAGTGGAACAATTAGGCTATTTGCCTCTAATACCTTGCTTAACAGACATATGAGTCTGGTCTTAATAATTTATTGGTCCCTATGTAAGGTATTACACAACGCCAGCAGTGCTTTCAGTATCACCACCCTGTCAGGCTCACCATTTAGAACATCCTCCAAGGAGTCGGCCAAAGAGAAAGTGGATCTGTGCAATGAAGATAATGAATGTATATTTTCTGCAATTTTTGTCAGATTGGGTGTGTTTGAAAGATTGGCCATTGTGGCCATACATCCTGTTATTTCTCTCTCATATAGTGGGTCTGATACCACTGGGGGCTCCACATCCTTCTGGAGGCTCAAGCAGAGATTCAAAAGTGAGTTCTTGTCTATAGGATTTATGGTGGATAAATCTGCTTGCATCTGTGCGGTAGATAATGGAGTACTCACTTTTGCCTCACTGAGATCCTTCCTAGTTTCTAGTGGGCCTCTTGCTTTAAGAAAGGCAGTGATTATCCCTTTAGTAGCGGGATTAGCCCCGCAATGTTTGTCTAGTGTCTCCACTATCTCGCCAGTGATGTGGTTTCTCTGCATTTTGTTATTTTTACTTTTCTTTATCAGTTTGGTGGATGCTGAAATATTTTTACCAGCGGAATGTGCGTTCCTACGGAGCTGATACTTTTTGCAAATTGCGCATTGCGGTCATAGTATTGGTAGGGTAACAATTACGCCAACAATGCCACTTGCTCTTGCATATATCTGAGGTCTTGTTGTATCCTAAGCAAGTCTCAGGCAATCAAACCTCTGTCCAGCCACTACGATTGCACGCATTTCCACTACCAAAGTGTTGGTTAATTGCAAACTTCAGAACCAGCTCTGCTTTAAAGGAGGGTGTAATAAAAGCAATATAATTCAATTATAAGAGACAACCTATGTACTCTGATCAATCCCACCAGTTATCGAATATATTAAAAAATGTGAGCTCCATGTTGCTGTGGTTGGTCCGAGTACAATGGGGTGTTTAATTTGCTCACCCTCGTGGCTCAGTGGGGCAGGTAAAAACTCAAACTCCATTGTTATTTACTAATTGCAAAAGAATAATAGCAACCAGCAGGGGGTCAAGGGCGCTAGACCCGCAGTCACCCCTTACATAGCAGTTCACTGTTTGAGACAAAGGCCGCCCACCCCTAATCAAAGAACTTAATCTTAATCTTCTGTAGCATTCCTGCAATCTTTGGGCATAACAAGAAAAATGTTTTGATGTAAATGACTGCAGGTTCAGTTGCTAATCCAGATTAATGGGATGGATTAAACCCTTTGTTTGTGTCCCTTCAGTGGCCACATTGCAGCATAACACAGCTCACACTTCGGTACTATTTACTGAATATATGCAGATAAGCCCCCGAAGGGGGACTCAAAGGCAAAAAGTATGCAGTCACCCCCGGCGCAGGGGATTCTCGATGAGGCACGACCAACACAGTTCAGGCTCCCAGGTGTATGCATGGGGTTTTTGTGCTCTATTACAACTGTGCTCCTTCATGGTATGTCTCATTGGCCTAGGTCCTGGCATGCCACGCGTGAAGCCCACCCAATGGTGGTGCTGCAGGTGTCCCTTAGTTGCGGGACCTTGCCCACGCATCGCACACTGTCTTCATCCTCAGAAGTCCTCAACAGGTAAGGGGTATCAGTGTTTGCCAGCTTTCCACCACCACCTGTAAACTGGTATGGCTATCTGAACTGGCATCGATATCTGGTGTGTTCATAATTAAAGGGAGCCTGGAGCAGGGCCACCCTACAATGTGGATTTAAACTGCAATATATCAAAGGGATAACCACTGCTGAGAACATTAATCTTGACTCCCCATGAGGTCCTTCTTTGCTTACACCCACCCTATGCAAGACCTGCTGTTGCTACTCTTAACATGCAATGCAGAAAGGAATGACAGAAGCGTAGTATAACCCTCTACGTATCACACGTTTGGGTGCTCAAACCAATTCTTATAGAAGGTGCTCCTCTGAGAGTAGCTGCAAAATGCGATTTGCGGGTAGATTGTTAGCAAAAATCAACATGGCTCTAGCCAAATACAGCATACGTTCACAAGGCTCTCACGGGAAATGCCAGGCAACTAATAAACCACCCTTGATGTCTTCCCACTATAAATTGGCTCCTGGAATACCCACCCTAATAAAATTACATCTGCAGGAAATTCACAGAATATTGGATAATACAGAGAACATTTGGGTCATGTAATTTGCATTGCAGGGATCTGGGCAATCTAAGGATGTGTGTTTCTGTCGATGGTATCAACAGTGCTCAAGACACCACTTGCAACATTTAGATAGTGATAGTTTATATCCGAACTCTGCTGTGAAGGATGACCAGCCTTAAAAATAGAAACAGACACAATAACCTTTAAATCTGGCTACCATAGGGAGTTTGGGCACATGAATCTTGTACCTTCTCAGAATGCTAATACCAGTATCTTCTTAAAACAAATTCCAGCTCCCTTTTCAAGCTGATACGGCACATCCAACCTCTTCCAACCCCATGTTTGGTCAAAGTAAACTATGACACATGATCTTCTGCATACTCCGTCACCAGCATGTAATGTAAATAATGTGAGCTATGAGAGACACTCCTTCACTGATATTCCAAGTCTTAAGAATGCACAATCATCAGGAATTAGCAAAGCAGGAGGTCTGCTTAGTTCACAGTCTTATCTGTAGGCATTGCCCCATTAAGTTATATGTCACTTTTGGGTCCCCTTTGGAGAGTGCACTGTGGGCTGGCTGTTGATACGCTTTTTAGTAGCTGCGAGACTCAACACTTCTCTCCACGGTTGGAAACATTTACCAGTCTACTTTTACAGCGGCTTTATTTCTTCACTTGCATCTTTTATCAATTTTAAATGAAAACTGTGGCTCCCGAGCTAAGTTTACTACAAACTACACTCAGGCACTGCTGACCACTACAAAAGGTCCGGGCCACGTGCGCACTCAGAAAATGCACTGCGAGTGCACTGTTTGGCGGTGAGGTGTGGAGCGGTCCTAATTTGACTGATTGCCACCAGTGGTAACTACTGACTTACGCTCACTATATTGCCAATGGGTAAGTGCTACTACTCTGACAGATAAACTATTCAAAGAACAAATTGTCCTACACATACACACTGAAAACTGCTATGAGCGGGTGGGCATGCTCCCAAAATTTGCAAGGACTCAATTAATCACTGAGAGGTTGAGAGAGTTATTGTAACTAACACGCTTAGGTCGGGCAATGGATTCCCCTTGCTGTTTGCAGGACATCTGCCATTATTTACAAAAAACAGAGTCTACCTTGAGATCCAGCTTATTTCCTTTATTGACATCTCAGATTATTTTGCCATCATATATACCGTAAACTGCACTTTCAAATATAATAGATGATCATCAAACTATTCGGGGACCTCGATGAGATTTGTCTGTAGAAGACGGGCGAGAGATGAATGATATACACCAACAGGAGAAGAAATTATCAGCGTCTCTGAGATTCTTTGGATTCCACCTCTAGTTCTTCAGTCTCATTCATTCATCCGACCACGAGGAGGTCTCTTGGGTTGACGGCTCTGGCCATTCCAACGATGGAATTAACTATGACATCCATGAATACGACATTGGCTTCACTGTCAAACTTATATGACTCTTTAAATAAAATGATTTTGGCCCAAACAGTGCTATTTACTACATTAAACTCCAAGGTCTCCTGTCTTCAGGAGAAAGTATCCTACAGGACGACTGTAGAAGTGACACATCATAATTTAATTTAATGCCTTACAACTCAGCCTTGTCCTAGGAGAATCCTCAATTGGTGCAGGTTCTGGTAGTTGATGACAATGGGTGCTCACCTCTGCCCTAGACCGAGTGGGAAATTTGGCTAAATCTAGACCCAAGAAGATTGTAAGAAGTAACACTGAGGTTGGGGATGAGATCGAACCCATCACTTCAGATTAGGAGGGGGAGGTGGATTTACGGGGCCCTGCGCAGCCCCTTTTTGAACTATTTGGGACAATAAAGGGGTTTGAAATACCACAAAATCGACACAAAAATCCACAAATTAAAGGCATCCAGGAAGAGCCCAGTCTACAGGGTCCAGAAAGAGAATTATCAGTCCTGGTGAGAGACCAAGTCGCTGTGCCCTCGAGGAAGAAGAAACCGGGAGAAAGAAAAATAAAAGTTGGAGCAGTAAAACCTGTGGTGATCCTCAGTCTGGAAAATTCCCAATTCAGGGAAGAGAATTTGATACAACATGCGGAAACGAGTATTGTGTTGGCCAGAGACATGCTAAATCGTATAATGCACTCTGTGGAAGAAGAGCATGGGACCGCTTGTAATTTCTGCAGTGCCTCAATCATCGCCCCAGACTGTGGTGACTGCAACTAATCATCAGATTCTCCCAATAGGTCGACAGGGGGGAACCATGCCACTGCCTCATGCTTCAGATCCGATGATAGGGGTCCAACCTACAAACTTCTCTACATTGGAACAGTGGAGATTAAGACTCAGCAATCCTCATCAAGTAATTAACTATTCTCAATTGCAGCATTTCAGATTTGAGATGGGGCGAGACGCAGATCGAAATACAGTGCAGAGTGCCGGATTACTGGTGCATTTAAATGGATCCAAGCTAACAGTACAGAGAGAGCGTTTTATAAGTCCTCAGGAACTGAGAAAACAACTGGAGGGTCTTCCCCATAGAGATAGTTTTAAAGAGACCTTTGCTACTAATGCTCGCTGTCTCTTATTAGAAGGATTGGTGGATTGTAATTAGGGTTTCCTGTTTTAGGGGTTTCTTTTTTTATTTTTACTTCCCAAGGATTAGTGGGGGGGTTTCCGGTATTTTCAAAAGATTTTCGAATCTGTGTTTATCCGTGTTTTCCTGTTTCCCCCCTCAAAAGATCGCAGATAGCTTTTTTCCAGTGTGGACGCACAAAGCACAAATATTCATTTATTGTTTCATTGCATGCATAAGAAGGGTAATCTCTCAGAGTAAGATGGTTTCTGGATAATAACGGTGAATGTGTTAATCCAGTAATATCTAACATTGCTACAAGTAAAAATTATTGTAGTATATCGTGCAATACTTTTTCAGGGACTCGTTGCCCATCCTTGCACTTTATTTTCTTCCCATGAAGACTTTGATTTGTGAAACGATCTTTCCACATTATATAGACATCTAATTTGAGCAGATAAGACATTGTGTGATAAAAAGGATTTGCACAGGAGCACTCACTTTGATGGCGTTAATGATTATTTTGACTGTCAAAAGAAATAAACTCCTAGCAGATAATAACTACGTTTATCAAGTGCTGATCGCGACAAAATGAGAAGGAAGACTCATTAATGTACTCCTTGAGCCTTGATTGGAGGGGTTGAGCAGGCCAAAACTGGTTGCCAGATGCGGAAATATCAGGGGATCCTATAGCAGAATGTTGCAAAGGCAACTCGGCAGGTTATGTGATTGTTGCTGAGATGTTATATGTTAACACCTTCATGTAAAACATATTGCTTGTTTCCTATTCCTGCTGCAACATGTGCTGTAAAATGTGTTGTTGTGACTGGGGATGAGCACAGCTCTCTCGCTTCACTCTGTTTGGGGACGTTTTCCCCCAGAGTGAAAATCAAAAGCTAGCACCCATGAATATATATGCACAGCAAGTGAACATATCTTAAAGTGAAATATACACATATACTTCAATTGACCTTCCCCTTAGAAGAAAGTGCGCAAGACAAAAGAGCAATGGACATTAAAAAAAAAGTAATGAACACCAGAAAAATGTTCTATAAATATGCTAGCAAATCATTAAAGGTGCTCACCTTTTAAACCCAACAATCTGTAGTGAAATATTCCCTGGAAAACAAAATCCCAATACAAGACAAGTGATTCAGCATTCACAAAAATGACTCAAATGTCTACAATTCCTCAAAATAGCTCTGAACTGACACATACAAATATTTATTTTTACACAAATAAAATGATGTAACATTGAATGTGCAGTGTCTTTTAATAAGGTCAGGGCACAGGAGAGGAGCAATGTGAGAAAGAAAAGGAGGCATACATGGGGGGAGAAGGGCCCTTTTCCTTTTCTCTGCCTAGTCCCCTCTCCAGCCACCCCTTTTAATCACCCAGACGTCCTCCCATCCCAGCTCACACTGGGGCCCCACTGGGATAGGGGAAACTGTGTTTTCACTTTAAGCCTGGGTGGCACTTTTCCTTCCAGGGGTATTTCTCTGGTGTTTATCTGATTTCACTGAAAACAGGAAAGCTTCATTGTAATGGGCCTCATTACGACCCCGGCGCTAAAACATGGTGCTATTAGCACCATGGTCCATGCCGGGGTCCGCCATGGTGAATGGCGGAATTACCGCCCCATTCCAAGGTTGGCGGGGCGGTAATTCCCCATTCACCATGGGCCCTTCCCCATTCACATTTTTGCCCCATAGGGCTCAATGGGAATGGGGAAGGCGCTAAGTACGGTGCCGCAAATTGCGGCAACGTACTTAGCACCAAGGTCCCTTTGCGGCACCCTACTTTAACGCCTGCTAAAAGCAGGCGTTAAGGTCGGGTCCCGCAAAGGGAACTCGTAATCAGGCGTTAAGGGTTTAACTGCGCCGACTCCTTTTACGGCGCTGTTAAACCCTTAACGCCAGGGTCGTAATGAGGCCCAATGTGTTTCTCATATTGAATAGGACAATTGTTTTGAGATTATTTGACACCATTCCAAGTTTGCGATCCATACAAATGAGAGATATCGACCAGATTAAGTTTGTTAATGGCAAAGATCTAAATAGAATATTTTTACATGTCCCGTCTAAACTGGTCTTTGAGGCCACCTTGGAAGCGGGTTTGCAGTTTTGTCCACTGGGGTGCGATATATTTGAAGTAAGTAGAATTGAAAAGTTACAATGGAGGCTCTCCCACCCCCCATTACTGTATGGGGGTAGTTTGCAGATGTAATTTTTACCGATGAGGGTGACATGTTGACAAAGTACATCTACACAATAGAGGTGGAGGGGTCAGAATTGGTCTTGGCTGCCAGGGGTTTTAGCAGGTAAGTATGGCATTAACTGGCTACAAAATGGGAAAACTGTCTCATATATTCAGATGGGTACCTGCAGTACCAGGGGCTTTAAACACTTATTACAGAAAGAGGATAACCCTCTGGGTCTTCTGGATTTCATTTTTATTGCAGGAGACCTGGCTCACGTGAGTCCCTATTCTTGACGGGTACTCGCTCACCCTTGTAAGTGCCAACAGAGGCCTAATGGGCAGGCCTATATCTGGCCAGCTGACTGCATGCAGAGATGGTTGCTCACCCTTGTAAGTGCTAACAGAGGCCTATATCTAAGCTGCTGACTGCATGCAGAGATGGTTTGGTATTAGTGCTGGAACCGTGGTCATCCTCTTAACAGTTTTTCCCAGCTTACAAGATTGTCTTTGCTCAATGATCGAGGAGTGGTAGGGGATTCATTGGGCCTGCTCAATCTATACTGGAATTTGGCAGGGATAAATACAGAAGCTTTTATGGACAGAGTAGTGTTGATTTTATATCTGTGTGCACTGGACCCTCTGATATTGGGGATGGTGAAAGCAGGGGACTTGAACATATCCTGCGTGACTGATATGGGGGGGGGCAAGCAGGCAAGAGCAACTAATTGATGGATTTAATGAAAGATAAAGGGTTCATAATGGTAAACGGAACACTAAAGGGTGATATTCCACCACGTAGCACATGCAACAGAGAGCATTATTCGGCAAAAATTGATTTCTTTGTTTCAAGGAATCTTTATTGGTGGATGGAGGATCTAGTAGTGATTCCACAGAAAAAGAGTGAACATTATTTGGTGACCACTAATTGGATCTTCCCGGCCCACAACATATAAAGGAGACATTCAGGGAAAACTTGGTTTTAAGGCCTGGTAAAAATCGTTTTTGTTGGTCTAACCGACAGTTGGATGCCCATAATAAATATTTACTGATTAATGGCCAACAGTTAAATGATTATCCGATTGTCCTGAACCAGGTTTTATTTAAATTCTCTCATTCTAAGCATCCAGTATTTGTACACAAACATGTTTTTGATTTAGAAGTCTAATTAAAGAAGACAGTGTCTAGAGCGGAAATTAGACTGTTAAGATCAGAAGATGGGGAGTTTTATTTTCAACAGTTGTTAAAAAAATGGCTCAGAGGACACAAAGCTATTATGATTCAAAGGCAAGCTGAACAAATGTTGATGGCATGAGCCTAAAAAAATAGTGCGGATATATGTGCTATGCTAAATTTTAATAGTAATTCTCAACAGTCGGTAATCTACGTGAATGTTATATCTGGAAAGTCGGTTTCTCATTTTAGCATCCTATTTTCACTCGACCCAGGAGTGGAGTTGGCGAAAGAAAGGCCAATCCGAGACAAATGGAAACTGCCCTTTGACCCATGAGGATATTAAGATGATTATATTAAAACCAAGTAATTCACAAGCCCTTGTCCAGATGAATTCGAGCACGCTAGCAATAATTAAAAATAAAGTCTACCACACTGACCAGCTAGTTTATCTGGCGTTTATTGATTTTAAATGTGATTTTCATTCAGTGGACCGATTTAAATTATGGACAAAACTTGAAAATTGGGGTTGTCCTTACCTGTTGGTGATAGTAAAATACCTGTACTCAGATACAACAATGCAGGTTAAATTGAATCATCAAGGTCAACTGACTAAATCTATTTCAACGGCTATAGGTTTAAAGCAGGGCTGCATTTTGGCCCCTGCTGTATTTAACCTCTTCATTGCTGATAAAGGGTCATATTTGATGAAGGCTTGATCGTTTCCACCAAAACTGGATATACATTCAATTTCATGGCTCTTGTACGCTAACAATCTGGTCCTTATGGAGCAGACGCCGGTGGGCCTACAGAGGCAGCTTTCAATGTTAAAGCTATATGTTCAAGAAAATGGGTATACAATGAATACTAAAAAATCAAATGCGAGGACTTTTAGACCAAACCCTGTGAAGAAAATAAATACTCTTACCGTGAGCGTGTATAAAACCTGGTTGTTGATGGTTCATAAGTACAGATACTTGGGTGTCTGTACAAATGACAAATGAGTGGAAACCCCTTATCGAATTGAATTGAGATTGAAGGCAAAAACAGCTGCCTTCCAGGGAATGATGATTCACAAAAAATGTGGCAGGTTTTCTTGTCAGCCTCTGATAATGTTTTAAACATCGAAGGTCGTTCCAACCTTAACATATGGAGTTGAAGAAAAATTATTTTTGGACAATCTTGATTGGAATATTGTTGAGGGACAATTTTGGGAAAGGGTTTTAGGTCTGTCGGGGGAGTACCGATACAGATCATCTGTTAAGAGTTGGGACTACTTTCTTTATGAGTCATAGCATATTACCCACTTTTTTTTGTTCTCCATGTAACTGCCATCTTTGCAACTATCACACCAAATGTCCATCCTTAACTGCCATTGCCATCTGCATCTCCTATCTCTCATGGCACATTTAGTTAAGATAGTCTCTGCCCCCTCTACTACAGCTCTGCGTGCAGATGTCACTTTACTTTGTATGTTCCCCACTTGTGTGCCCTACTGTTCTATGCCTGCTACTGTTCTCTATTCCCTTTCTGCAGCCCCTAGCTTGCAACATATATGTTATCTTCACATCATTCTGTACTATCACAGCTCATTTTCCAAAATGGTACCTCTACTACCCCTCAAGCAATACTACTGAATAAGTTGAGGATTTGACAGATTGTGCACCCATACAAATGTTTCTTTTTACCTACGTGTAACTGTATACCTGATGTAGCCCCCATACTGCACTTCCCCCTTCCCCTTGCACTTTTCCCTTCCCCCTACCCCTGCACTTGCGCGGTCTGAATGTCACCTGGCCTAGTAGGATCGTTGTCTGTCTTCCCCTTGTTTCCCCCCCCCCTGCCTCGTCGCGCCTTGAAACACTTGTGTATAGGCGCGTTACAAACGCCATATCATATCATACCATGAGGTGAGACTTTCCAAATTGTGCACCCATACCAAGGTTGCTTGTTGCCTACGTGTAACTGCATACGTGATGTAGCCCCCATGCCATGAGGTGAGGCTTTCAAATTGTGCACCCATACCAATGTTGCTTTTTACCTACGTGTAACTGCATACCTTATGTAGCCCCCGTCATGAGGTGAGGCTTTCCAAATTGTGCACTCAGACCAATGTTGATTTTTACCTACCTTTAACTGCATACTTGATGTAGTCCCCATACCACAAGGTGAGGCTTTCCAAACTGTGCACCCATACCAATGTTGCTTTTTACCTACCTGTAACTGCATACCTGATGTAGCCCCTCGTACCATGAGGTGAGGTTTTCCAAATTGTGCACCCATACCAATGTTGCTTTTTACCTGCCATTAACTGCATACCTGATGTAGCCCCCGTACCATGAGGTGAGGCTTTCGAAATTGTGCACCCATACCAATTTTCGCTTTTTACCTACCTGTAACTGCATACTTGATGTAGCCCCCCGTACCTTGTGGTGAGGCTTTGACAGTCAGTATACACACACTCAAATCTTGCCTGTAACCATTTGTGTATTCTTGCACTTCACTTATGTACTATGCACTTTATGAACTAGTGCCCCGATGCCTCAGGGCTTGGTGTGCTGAAATAAATGTGAAAATTCAATAAAGACATGCTTAAATGGAAATTGATAGCCTTTCTAAGAAAAATGTTGGTGGGGCACTCAAATTCCATTCTACAGCTTAAAAGAACACTATAAGTTGATTCCCAAACATGGTTAATGTCAGGATGGAAGGCAGATTGCCTTAAATGGCTGAACGCAGCGAGTATATCACTTGAAGCCTTAAAGTGCAGGCCGAAAAATGCAAAATGATCCTCTGATATGATAGGTTATTTATTAACATGCTTAATACTCAGAGGTTTCTAAGCGCGGAGCCGGGGATCGAACCTGTGGAGCTCCGTGTCATCTTGCTTCTAAAGCAAGCATGTTGCCCTTGGGCTATCCTCCTAAGACAATTATATTATGTCTTAGGAGGTATGGGTATGACGGGTGCATGACGATAGAGGAGTGACATGGTGGCTGTCATGTGGCAATGTATTTCCACTGTGCATGTGGCGGCTGGGTTTTGCATGATCCCTCCTTGAGCATCCGAGTCCGCCGGGTCACCATTGTGAGCTGCCCGCACATGCGTGCATGGCTATGGTACTGGCAGGGTTGCTCTTGTGTGAGGCAATGTGGCCATTTGTCACCAATGCTTTGGTAAGTGCATGTTTCATTGTGGTACCTGTAGTTATGTTAGTGTTCATAGCTGCTACTCTATGTGTACATCAGCTTCTCCATGCAGGTAAGTCCGTCATGTGCATGCTCGCTTGCTTGTACTGTGAGGTTGGTGCGGGAGGTGGTCAAGTACGGAATTGCCATTTGCTTTTCATGGCATCCTTTGTGTAATTATTTGCATCCCCCCATTTGGGCATGTGCTTCACAGCACATGTGTGCTGGCTTTTCTACTCACCCACTATCCAGGTCCATTATCCTCTGTCCCTCTCCATGTATACTGTGTGAGAAACTTGTCATCCTGCTGGCTAGGACAGAGCCATCGCTTTTGGCTCCAGTTTCTGGGGGTGGATCAGTGTGGGAGGATCAGCTGGGTGAGGGGTCTTCGGGGAGTGAGGGTGAGGCAACCGATGGTGAGACACAGTATTCCCCCCTTTTTCTCATCAAACCATCCTATATTTTAGGATTTGCCGAGGTCCCAACTCCCCCACTTTTGCACAAGCACCAGACCTAGGAAGAGGATCATTGAGAGTAACAAGACTAACTATCATAAATCGTACTGGACATGTCCCGTTAATCGGGTAAGGCAAAGTCAGGCCCTTGACATTAAGTGCATACACATGATACCAATCAGCTTTCCTCACACAGATAAAAGGCAGAACCTAAAGAGCAGCACTCATGGGGCGAAGGCAAACCCACTGGAGCAGCGTGACGGTCCAAGGGATGAGCGCAGTGGGTCGAAAACCCCAAGAGTTCCATACTGGAGGTCGTTGCCTCCGACAGGCCACAAAAAAAACATGGAGAACAACAGATCCCACACCAGCAACGCTCCCGGGTGAACTGCAGAGTTGGGGAGTCAAGGCCAAACCTGTGTGTAGTTGAGACATGAAGAAAGGCAGACCTTTAACTGAACTTTGAAGAACAGCAGTGAAATCAGAGATACTGAGTAACGGAGTGGTCTGGCGAAAGGAAGTAGCCCACTCTAAAGTCTCTGTGAAAGGTGCATTGTTTGAAACAATAAAGTGAATGAACTGCAAAAGGGAAGTAAGCAAAATGAACTCCTATAGATGAGGAGAGTGAAAGTTGAACCTTGAACTTTTGGTCAAAGTGGTCCTGCGGAGGTCTGTAAAGAAAGCCATGCACATTCGAAAGTCTTTGACATCCGAAAACGTTCTGAGCCCGACTGAGGCCGACCCGAAGTGTAATAAGCTTGGGAAAGGGAGCCCCCTTGCAAGTCTTGTTGTGTGAGGTCTGAGCCCGACAGAGAGGGACCTATGTGAGCTGTGTTTTGAAAGGTCTGAACCCGACAGAGGGGACCACATGAACTATGCTTTGAAGAGGTATGAGCCAGACAGAGGGGGACCCATGTGAACTGTGTTTTGAAGAGGTCTGAGCCTGTCAGAGGGGGACCCATGTGAACTGTGTTTTGAAGAGGTCTGAGCCTGACAGAGGGGGACCCTTGTGAACTGTGTTTTGAAGGGGTCTGAGTCACAAAAAGGGAGCCTACATTAACTTTTGCTGAAACATTATTTGGAAGTCTGGCAAATGAAATTTTATCATGGAGGCCAGGTGGGCCTCGTACCATGTTTTGTAACTGTTTACTGTGTTGAAAACCCGAGCCAGAGTGTGTCATCCTGCCTACAGAAACTGCCTTACTCTGTATGGTCTAACGTGGGGAGGAGAGCTGATTCAGTGACATCTATTCTTTTAAACACTGATTTTTCCTTCATACACTTTTTGTTCAAGAGATAGGGCAGGCTTTATGTTTTGTTAGCATAGGCAATTTCGATTTGACGGACTCCACTAGAACTGGTTTGTTTATCGTTTGATGGTTGAGACTCCTTCAATCTTAGTTATAGGGTAAAGTAGGAGTTTTTCCAATCCCAAAAACTTCAATACATTTTTACAAATTGTACCTATTGTGTCAGAGTCATACTTATGATACCCAGCTCCCCTATGTCATGCCCGTGCCGCTGGCGCACGCATTGGCAACCATCATGGACTACTTGGTACTCATTTATCCTCTTAATACTCCTTGAACGACTCCTTTTCACGCCTTGGTCTTTTATTTCCATTTGCTCAACTTTGGTTCTTTCTTATTTTATTCAATTAACTACATTTACCATAATGCACCTGGCTGCAGTCCTCAATTCCTGGCTATTCTCATTCATCGTTATTGGGACCACAATCCCCAGAAGCCCTAGCAGCCAGTGCTGCTTCCACATGCTCAGGACCAGAGAGGGAGGAGGCAGATTGTCTTCAGGTGTGCTGCTACAGGTGCTGTCAATTAGCCTGCCTCAGAACAGGGCAGCGCTGTATATAAGCAGCTGCCTGCAGGAGCACAGTTGTCTTGCATCTTGAGATCTCCCCGCTCCTGTTTGCCTTGACCCGCTACTTTGTATGCTGTTCCTGTTGCTGCATTATCCTGTTTTGATCCAGTGCCCTTTCCGGGCTCCCTGCCTTGCAGCCGATCTCGCTCCGCTGCTTTCTACCTATAGCCCTTGTCCTCTGGGCTCCCTGCCCTGCAGCCTGACTCACTCCGGCTGCCTACGGTCCTTGTCCTCTGGGCTCCCTGCCCTGCAGCCTGCCTCACTCCGGCTGCCTACGGTCCTTGTCCTCTGGGCTCCCTGCCCTGCTGCCTGCCTCACTCCGGCTGCCTACAGTCCTTGTCCTCTGGGCTCCCTGCCTACAGCCTGCCTTACTCCGGCTGCCTACAGCCCTTGTCCTCTGGGCTCCCTACCTTGCAGCTTGCAACCCTCTGCTGTCTCCAAGCCCTTGTCCTCTGGGCTCCCTACCTTGCAGCCTGCACCTCTTCGCTGCCTACAGCCCTTGTCCTCTGGGCTCCTTTCTTGCTGCCAGCTCCCTCCGCTGCCTACAGCCGTGTCCTCTGGGCTCCTTCCTGGCAGCCTGTCTCCCTCTGCTGCCTACAGCCCTTGTCCTCTGGGCTCCCTGCCTGACGGCTTGCTACACTCCTCTGCCTTACAGTCTGTATTACACTTAGCTACCTACGGCCCTGCTCCTCTGGGCTCCCTACTTCGCGGCCCTATTCTTTTGGGCTCTCTGTCTGTCGCCTACTACCAATCTCTCTCTGTCCGGTTCTTCTGGACTCCCTGCCTTGCAGCCTACTACAGACCTCCGCAGTCTACTACAGCTTGCCTGCACCTAGTGCCACTCTTGACTGCAGACCTGCTTCCTACTTTGCAGCCCTTCTGTTTTCCTGACTGCTGCTCCCTTGTTCTCTTCTTAGAGTCCTCTGTACTCCACCTTAGGTTATCTACTTCAGTGTAACTGCCTTTCCTTCATTTCCTTCTGCTAGATTGCTCATTGACTTCCTTTTCGCTGGATATATCTGTTCTTGTCTTCTCATGTGTCTTATGTAATCCCTTTGTACAGAGCTTGCCTGTTGGTTTCCGGCAGGCAACCTCTGCCCCTTCCCTTGTCCCGTTTTCAGTGTTACAGACACCCACTGTTGTTGTTCCCAGCCATAAGCGTACAGAGTGGGCCTCTGTGATAGCAATCTGTGCAGAAGGCTGGAGTTTCCTAAAGTTCGTGGAACACTCTTTCCCATTTCAGCATACACCCCAAGAGGGAATCCAGTTTGTTTGTATCTTTTGCCCCTTTTGGCTCACAGCTACAGTTTCCTACTCTTCTTTCTTGTTGAACTTCCTGCTGTGTGTGCTTATCTGCTACCTTACTTCAGCACAGCCACCCAAAACCTACCTGGGTGCCCTGTGCCATTCTTGACAGAGTGCCATTCTTGACACCCTACATATGATATCAGGAGTCGGATCTGACTCAATTGATAAAAATTGAGAACCCATGCTAGTGATTGTCATTCCACTGGAAGGGGAGAATGGGATTACTGAAGTTATTGATTTTGATCGAATATCCACCAATAAGGAGACCTTATTCTCCCAACTTCAAATCCCAGTTAGCCAACAGGATTTGTTTTTCCAAACTCAGGTGCTATTAGACACCCTTCCGATAGCCCATTTTCAAATACAACAGTGTGACCGAATAGTCTTAAAAATAAGACCCTCCCATACATTCATTAGACCTGTAGCCTTAAACCCACCTTTTCCCAAGCCTGGTCTAGAGTCCTGCAGAACCCTGTGCCATGCGTCCCCAGCCGAAGCTGGTCCCTGCATCCTGTTCCACCCCCCCCCTGCGTTCCTTCCACATCTTATCCCCTCCCTTCTTGCTCTATTGTGTACTGTTTTGTGACATTGTGTTTGCTCCCCTGCATTTCTTCCTCTAGGGTCCAGTTGTGCTCTGTGCCTTGTTGATGGAATTGAATTTGTGTCATTCTCTACGGTTATGATATTGTGTTGTACTCCACTGTCTGTGGACTTACATTGCATTGCCTGCATTCTTCACTTCCAGGTTTCCTGTTGAGATCTGTGATTTGCTTTTGGTTCTCTATTACATCTGCTTTCTTACTTTTAGGCTCCCTGTTGTGCTCTTTGCCTTGTTTTTGGTTCTATATTACATCTGGTTTCTTATTTCTTTTGCTTCTGAATTACATCTGGTTTTTTACTTCTAGGTTCCCTATTGTGCTCTGTGCTTTGTTTCTGGTTCTGTATTGCATTTGTATTCTCTGCTTCTATGTTCCCTGCTACGCTCTGTGCTTTATTGTTGGTTCTGTATTGCTTCTGATTTTGAGGTCAGTTGTTCTTGCTCCTTGTTGTGCTCCCCTACCTCTCTTGTCCACCCTTGTTCCTGCCTCCTATCTACCCCCCTGCGTGATCCCCCCTGCCCTACTTGGGCTGCTCCATCTTTCCTCCTGCACTCCCTATGGTGATCCCTGTCTCACCTATCTTCTCTAACTGCTGTTCTATCAACTATCCTCTCCCTCTGACTAGGTCTGGTAGGAAGAAGCTCAAAAAAGACATCCTGGTCTCCAACCCAGACCTCCCTGTCACTGATACCTGTGCTTCCTCCAGACAGACCCATACCAACATGCTCTTTGTCATTCCCTCTCCAGGCCTATGGACCCCCCATAGGGTCTCTGTTCTCTCTCCTTTTTCCTCTTATACCATTAATGGTGGCACCCATTGGGAGCCCCTCGTGGCCCCCTTCCACTCCTCTCCTCTAAGGCCATCATTAATGTCTACTTAAATGGCACTGTCTTGGTCCAGGGTCCTCAGGCCAATCGCCTCCTTTTTCACAGATGCTTCCCGTGACTTATCAACTTCCTTTCCTCTCCTGCTATCCCTTCTTACCCCTCTCAGCCTCCTTTGCTGCTTCCTTCATCAGCCACCTCTCTGGCACCGCCTGCCACTTCTCTGGCCACCATGTTGCCTTATTCCTCTGCCACCCATCTGGCACATTCTTATTCCTCTCTGACTACCCTGCCTTCTCTTCCTTCCTCCTCTGGCCATGCTCGGGCACTGCCAACACTTCGCAGGGTGTACCTCTTGCTTGTAACTATCCCCGGAAGTCCTTCAAATGTGGCAACCTTCTCCATATCGCTACTCTCAACTCTTGTTCAGCTGTCAAACATTCCTCTGACATCTGCCGTCTCCTGGAAGAGCTTAATTTGGATGTACTCTGTCTCACCGAGACTTGGTTCATGGCCAGCTCTGTCATGAGTTTTGACACTCTCCTTACTGATGGCTACAAGATCCTCTCAGCACCGAGAACCAACCATCCCAGTGGGGGTGTAGCCTTGATCTGCCCGGAGTAGATCCCTGCTTCTATCATTTCAATGCAGGATTATTCCTCCTTTGAATCCCTGGTCTGCAGGCTCTCTATCTCTTCCAGCCTCTCTCTCACTGTGACCACTATTTACAGGCTGCCTGAGTGGGCTGACCTCTACTCCTACCTCCTTGCCTCTTCCTCTCAACCTCTCCTCCTCTGACCCCTGAATATCCACCAGGATGCTACCAGCCCTTCTTCTGGACTCTTTTGTAACCTCTGCAACTCTCTTTCTCTCTCTATTCTTCCCTCTGGCATGACTCACTCTGCAGGGCACACCTTGGATGTTCTGATCTCCTCAGACGACCTCCTCTCTAACCCTCCTCTCACCACTCCTCTCTCTTGGAGTGATTACTTTCTCCTTTCCTCCTACCTCTCTCTCTGCCACTCAGGCCAAGCCGACTCATGCACTGCCACCTATCTTCTCGGCCATCCGATCCATGAAGCGTGTGTCAGTTGAGGCTTTCATTGCTACTTTCTCTCCTCCTCCTGCACCTTTGGCTGACTCACACCCTGACACAGCTCTCTCTAACTTTATCTCTCCATCTCTAACACTCTGGATGTCCTTGCCCCTGTCATGAGGATCCGCCTGAAGCCCAAATCCAAGCGCAACTCTTTGAACGATTCCAACCTCGCCACCCTTAAATGCAAGTTTATGGCGGTGGAGAGGAAGTGAAGGGCATCAGGCGCACCCCCTGACAAACTGGCCTGCTGCCTGCTCTAAAGGCAGTACATACTCTCTGTCCTCTCTAAGAAGAGAGCCTACATCCAAGCGCACGTCTCTGCGGCATCTAACAATTCGTTCAAACTTTACAGAATCTGCAAGGAGCTGGCCAATCCTGCTGCAGTCTCTACCTCTCCTGTTCCCTCCCAGACCCTCTACACAGCCTTGGCTTCTCATTTTACCACTAGAACTCAGGACATCCTGTCCACGCTCTCTTCCTCTTCTTCCTCCTCCTCTACCACTCCTGGTCTGTCTGAGGCCATCTCTCCTCGTCCCTTCTGCTCCTTTCCCCTGTTCACCCCTGACAATGTTTCTAGGCAAGTCTGATCTAGGAAAGTCTTGTCAAAACAGGTTCTCCCTAGCTCATCCAAAACCACCAAGGACCACATTGATGCCCTTGCTCCAGCCTTGCCAGATCTCTGCAATCACTCCTTTGCCACTGGAACTTTCTCCTCCCCCTTAAGCACTCCCTTGTACACCCCTTCTTAAGAAGCCCTCAGCCGATCCTTCCTCTCCGGCTTACTATCTATCTCCATCACTCCTTTCCTGGGAAAACTCTTGGAAAAGCTGTCCAGCTTAATCTGTATACTGAATTTGTTGGTAGCCTCCACAACCACCAGTATGGCTTCAGAGCTGCCAGAAGCATGGACACTGCTCTCCTGAACATCAGTGAAGCCCTGCTCTCCAATATTGACTCTAATCTCCCTTCTGTCCTCATTCTCCTTGATCTATCCTCTGTTTTTGACATGGTCAACCATGCCATCCTGCTCAAACGCCTCAGTGACAACCCAGGTATCACTGATCAGGCCCTGGCCTGGTTGACCTTCTTTCTCCCTGATGACCCTCTCAGGTTCAACTGGGGTCTTTCCTCTCTTCTATCCCTCTGTCTACTTGTGGTGTTCCCGAGGGGTCTAACCTCTCTCACTGGCTGTTCAACCAATATCTGGCATCTCTTGCCCAACGCATCACTACTTTCTGCTCCAATTTTCAGTGCTATGCGGATGACACCCAGCTCTCTTTCAGGATCTCTTCCAGGCTCCCCTCAGCCACCTATGCTCCTTCTCTCATACCAGACTGTCTGGCCACAATTGAGGAATGGTGTGCCACCTACAATCTGTGCATTGGGACACCTGCTCGTTCCTTTCCTCTCTCTCTGGCCGCCAACTCTGGGCCCTCTTCCTGCTCCTTCTTGTGAGGCTAAGACCTTTGGTGTCATCTTGGACTCCACCCTCTCCTTCTCTCCTCACATTTCTGACATCTCTAAGAAGTCAAACTATCAGCTGCACCTCCTCAGAGGTCATCTTCCTTTTCCCCCAGAAGCTCACTGTCACCAGAGGCTCTGGTCCTCTCTAGGCTGGTCTATTGCAACAGCCTCTTTTTAAATCTGCCTGCCTCTGCTTTTTGACCTTTACAACTTATTCAGAACAGGACTGCAAGACTTGTTCTTGGACTCAAGCCCAGGGATTGTATTTCTCTCCAGCACTGGAATCTCTTCACTGGCTCCCCGTGGCTGCAATGATCAAGTTCAAGACCCTCTGCATCGCCCACAAGGCTTTCTGGGGCCTGGGACTGCTCTACCTCCAACTTTCTCTTCCAAAACATCTTCCTTCTCGAGCTCTCCGCTCATCCACCTCACCAGAGTTGTGGACAGATCTCTCTCCTCGGCTGGGGCCTCCATCTGGAACAGCCTCCCTGCCTCTCTCAAACTTGAGCAGAACCACCTCTGGTTCCCGGAAGCAACTCAAGACCTTCCTTTTCGCTTCCGCTTTCTCTCTTCCTTTCCCCTGCTGATATACCTGACTGCTCCACTCACTGGTCACCTGGACACCCTCTGAACTCAGGCCCAGGCTCCTGAATGTCCAGTTGCCTCACACTGCCTCCGGTCTCCCCCAGCACTTAAGGGTTTGTTCCTGCAACCCTACAGTCCCTTCTCTCTGCACTTATGAGCCAACTGCTGGCTGCACTTATTGATTTACCTGCACTTCTCCCTTCCTCTTGCCCCTTCCCCGCACTTGCGCCATCTGAATGACACAAGGCCTAGTAAGTGTTATGCTCACCTGGTCTCCACAGAGGCGCCGAACGAAGCTGAGCGATGACTGTCTCCACCAGCGTCACACGAAGCGGAGCGGTGAATGGCTGCACGTGTCCTCTCTGTTTTACCCTTCCGTCATGAGTGAAAGTTTGCCTGGAATGTTGAAACGAAATATTAACTAGCCGTAAGGGGGAGGACCAACTCCCACCTCTCGTGACCTCCTTGTGCACCCCTCTACTATGTCTCACCTTACAGTTAGTAATGGCAGACTCTCCGTCCTGCGACTATATGCAGGGGTGCTTTGGTGTTCATAGGATCTAGTTACATCACTGATCCTGCGGGCTGCTGTAGAGTCTTGAACAACTGTGACTCTGTAGGTAAGTCTCTATGCCAATAGTTTCTTGGTATAGTTTGTGTAGAGTTCTTGTTGCCAAAATCCTCACTACTGTGTTTGTTTCTTTGCAGATGCGGTTTCAATGTGCCAGGTGAAGAGTGCCTCCTCTCCATGATGATGAGCAGAAATCCCAGAGGTGAGTTTAGCGCTAGTGCAAAGTGAAAATGTCTTAATTACGGTACTTATTCTCCTGCGCGACTAACCTGCTGTTCCTTTTCTGTTCTGCAGGTGCGGTGAATCCGGAGCGGCGATCGCGTGACGGCACCTCGATGGATTGCAGGATAGTGCAGCCTTTGGGTAAGTATTAGCGCTAACGCGATGTTGAAATGTCTTTGATTTTTGGTTTTTTCCCCTGCGTGGCTAACCTGATGTTTCTTTACTGTTCGGCAGGTGCGGTGACTCCGGGGCGACTGAAGAGGAAGCGTTAAGATGGAGCGTCAGGTAAGAACTTAACTGCTGTCCTTATTATTGTTCTCTCTCTCTCCTCCTTTCTTTCTCCACAGGTGATGGTTCGTGATTCCCAGGACAGACGTGGCTGAAGACCGGGTTGACTGAAACTAGCAGACACTGTGAGCGTTACGCTGCAGGAGTGCAGAATAATGCGATGCGTGTTCTGTCCTTAGGGTGTGGTTTATATAGCCTCACACAAGTAGTCCCAAGTGAAGTAGTCCTTCCAGCCACACCCTGCATAAGTAGTCCCAGGTAAAGTAGTCCCGCCAGACATGCCTCAGACTGGGCTGAATGTGATTCCTCTTCCCCTGCAACCTGATTTACTTGAAAGAATATTATGAGCCTGGCGCCAACGCCGCCAGGACAGAGTCCAGGATGTCTCGAGGCAACATTTTCGGGCCTTAAAGGTCCCCATAGGTGCTAATAACTGGGGTAGGCTTGTCTGCTCCTGCTGTCTGGGGGCAAGCACCGTGACAGTAAGAGTGTAGTTTTGTCCTATGACACAAGGCCGAGTAAGATTGTTCTTTGGTCCTACCTTTGTTTCCCCCTCCTTGTCTTGTCGCGCCTAAAAACACTTGCGTACAGGCGCGTTATAAATGCCATATCATATCATATCCCTATTAGAGGCCTCAAATAAGCAGGACTCCAAGTCCTTTTTGGAGCGAATAAATAAAGGGCATGGCATTAGTTATCGAAGACTAGGCCTCATCACGAGTTGGGCGCTAACCCTGGCAGTATTACTGCCGGGTGCTATTAGCCCTACTGCCAACCCCCCTGGCACTATCAGCGCCGGATCACGTGTTTGCCAGAACTGTAAGTCGCCATTCTCCATTGGGCCCATTCGGGAATTTCCCATTTCCCATTGGGCCCAATGGAGAATGTTCGGCGCTATTACTGCTGGCGGTAATAGCACCAAATATTTGAAAAATCGTTGCAAAGTTGCCCCAGTTCAGAGCTGGGGGTAAATCCACCAAGACCGTGATTTGGCGGACCCTTAAATGCAGCAGTGATAGCGTTACGCTGCATTTAAGGGTTACCACCAAACGCGTGATGAGGTAGATTAGCCATTTTGCCACCCAACATGTACATAATCTGGATGGCTGTGACAAGTTACAACCATCCTTAGGAGGCTGATTTTCTGGATTAATAAATGGAAATAGTAGGCAGTTACTAACACAGACAATAATAACTGACACTGACGTGCTCTTGGCTGTTCAGAAGCAAACCTCAGACCGCAGTCCGGAGCCTAATGGCATACAGTTAGAAGTTTTAAAACTATTCTCGGGTATATGAACTTCTGTGATGGCGCATTATTTGAATGCAGTAAACACAAAGTGTGATATGATATCATATGATATGGTATTTGTAACGTGCCTAGACACAAGTTTTTCAAGGCGCGCCCCTAATTAACCACTGACGTGGAAAAGAGCAATCATTTACCCAATCTATAAACAGGAGTGCATGACTCACCTCCCTCCTACAGACCAATGTTCCTTTTAGACACTCAATTTAGAATCTTTGGGCGAGTCAAAATGGCAAAATTGGAATAATGGATACATGATCAGGGCAAATTGAGTGACAAACAATTGTGCTTTTGCCAAATTCTGGGAACAAGCCCAAAGACATTAAATTTGTATCTCATTATTGCTCACTCCCTATATTTCAAGCATGAGCCCATATATCTGGCCTTCATAGATCTGAGCACAGCCTCTGACAAGGTCAATAGAAATAAATGATGGCCTATGCTCAGATTCATGAACAGCCTGATAGTGTTGGTGAAAATATTGGCAGAAACACACAAGGGAAACTCGGCATGTATAAAGACTGTAGCAAAGGGCCATTACACTTCTTATTTTCCAGTTATTGTGGGTGTGTGACAGGGCTGCATATTGGCGCCACTCCTCTTCTCACTATATATTAACTCACTGCAGGACTTGCTGCTAGCAATCAATGCTGATGTGTCAAGAGTGGGCAATCAAAACTTTTCAATATTAATATATGCAGACGATACTGTGCTTTTGGCCCAAATAATGTGTGCCTTTCAATCCTTGGTTATCCAATATACCTGCATGGAAACCCAGATAGCAAACTTCGTACTATGTATACAAACTCCCACAAAATCTCCTAGGCCACAAACCTTGACTATTTGGGGGTAAGATTCTCATCTACATTTAATGGAAATTAGCACATACTAAAATAAGGTGCAAAAACACAATTGGCCGTAAGTGGCATCTATAGATCTATGAGATCTGGTAAACACCAACCAATAGCTATGGCCCTCAAAGTGTATAAATCAAAACTGGAGGAAATTGCCATAGGGCCTGATTACGACTCCGGCGGTAGCATGCCAGAAAAAACGTCACGGCTGCCACCAGAGTTGTGTTTTTTTCTGGCGCCTGGCTTTGGGGAATTACCGGGGAATTGCAGCCCCGGCGGTCCCGGAAGCCATGCGCCGGAAAAAGTAACTTCCCATTCGAGTCCCATAGGACTCAATGCGAATTGGGACTACAGAAGCACCGGCGCCATGTGCAACAGTGCCGGTGCTTCCGTCAAAGTCTGCGAGCGGTTGCTGTTCTGCCCGCCAGGTCAGACCTGGCGGGCAGAAAGGCATCCGGCTGGCAGACTTGTACTCTTCCGTTCCGGTAACAACAGTGCTAGTGAACCTACCGGCACCGTTGTTACCATACTAGCTGGGTCGTAATGAGGCCCATAGAGAATAAATTCATAACGCATTTGTTAGGTTTTATCTATTCTGCGTCCACATTTGGGGCCCATTTTGAAGTTAATCTTTTTTTGGGGGGGAAGATGAACTTAAGTTAGAGCCTATTTTTTTTGGCTTTGACTTTGGAACAACTTTGAGGCGGCCTTGACAAAGTTGATTCTGAGAGCATGCGTATCGCACCGTAGGGCATAAATACCGTCCCTCCAGAGCCCTCTGCTCATCTTCCTCCAACCTTCTGCGAGTGAGCTGGTTCTCTAAGCAAAGATTTGGAGGGAAATCCTTATCCTAAGCAGGGGCCTCCCTCTGGAATAGCCTCTCTGCCGCCCTCCATCTTGAACCTGATCTCCTTAAGTTGAGGAAACTCCTTAAGACCTTCCTCTTCTGCTCTTCCTTCTCTCTCCCTCTACCCTGCTAACCTAGCTCTCTGATAATTCCCCCTCAGGGCCCGGACTACCTCCCCACCCTCACTGCACTTAAGAAATGACCCAAGAGAGTGTCTTTCTCTGCACTTACCCCAGTATCCACTGATTAGGTGCACTTGGACCCCCCCTCTAATCGTCTGTGCACTTGCACAATCCAAATGCATTGTGCCTGAAGATCTGTCTGTTCTGCCCTGTCTTCACCCCTTAATTGCACTTGGTAAAACTGCAAAATCGTCGTCAGGCCTATCTGCTGTGTCTCAACTGTTCATTTTTATTTTATGCACTTACTCTTCCTGTGCAGACTATTATCGGCTCAGAATTTCAAGGGCTCTGAACGACTGCTGTTTTTCCCCATATTCCCACTATCCTTGAGCACTTTGAAAAACTTGCCTTGTGTATAGGCGGTACTTTAAAAACATTGCCATTGCCATTCCTCTCCTCTTAGGCATCTTATATCGATAGGCTCCTCCTTTTGATTTTTGGGACAATGCCGGGCCAAATGACCGGTCTCTCTACATGAGAAGCAGATGGGTGGTGATGGTTTTATCCCTCTGGGTTCTTCTCTTCTTAACTCTTCCGTACCCTTAATGTCGTTTTTTCTAATATCTACCCTCTCTTTTGGGGTCCACTCTCGGGTTTTCGAGAATCCTCCCCGTTCTAATGTCAGGTTTTGAGAGCGGTAGGTTGGTTTTCGATCATTGTTTCTTCATTTTTATGTACGAAATGGAAATGTTTTGCTGCATCTGAATGATTTTGGGCAGACTCAATGGGCGTGCTAAGGGTGGGCCGATTTAATTGCAATAGAGATTTCTGTAGAAAAGGAGGTAATGCGTTGGTAAACTGTTCCAAGATGAAACTTTCTACTAACGCCTCCAGAGTTTTATTGCTGACCCACAGGGAGACAGTGTTTTTAATTTGTTCCCCTACTTCCAGGGGGGTATCACCAGGGTTTCATCTAATGGACCTTAGTTTGTGTAGATAAAAATTACTTGTTTGGCCTATTTTTTTAAGGAGTCCTTTCTTGATGGATATGAAGATAACTCCCAAGGCTAGATTTCCTCCTTCATCAAAATCAAGCTTGGAAGAGTCAGATGACTTTGAAACCTTCTCTGAAAAGGTTGATACCCTTTTCTTCTCCAAGTCTGAAAACCCAACAGAGAGTACCCTTACCCCTCCTGAAAATACGGCCGATATTAAAACAGTTATAGATTAACTGGCTACTGATCAAATTCAGGCCGAAGCTTATCTTTAAGAAAATTTGACGAAGTTGGTCGAATTACAAACAAGACCCCTATTACCTCAAGGGATATTACAATCCTACCAGGAAGGAGAAGACCTAGGGAATTTTTGTTTGAATTTTGAGAGATTAGCTGAACAGCTGAGATGGGGAGAAAACATAAAGCTGCGCCCTTCTCAACAGGCAGGTTTCTCCTTTCCTCTCACTTGTCTCTCCTTATTTGCGCCTGTAGCCCCTCAACTGGCTGTAGGTGCAAGTCCTTTGCCAGAATACAATTACCTTTATTAGTGGGACATGTCTGACCATGGTTTGGTGTTCTACAAACCTCTTTCTTGTCTCAGTACCAAAGGGGAGTGCATAAATGGAAGTGTGCATTACTCCCAGTTGCCTCTTCCTCGTCCCAGTCTTAAAGGAATGGAGGTGGACAGTGTGTGTGTGTGAAAGAGGGAAAACTGGTTATAACCTACAAAGGTAGGGGGAAGGTAGGGTGCATTTTGACAATAATCTTGTATTAACAAGAGGAGGTGGATGTGGATCTACCCTGCTCACATAAGGAGGGATTGCTCCTTAGTATTCTCTTCCTTGTCCCCCTATACTGATGTTATAATCAAGGGTCATTTTGAAAGGAGGAAAAGGATGGTGTTTGACAGTACCCTGTAAAGGCGTCTGGGACTGAAGGTTCATTGTGAAATAGGAATGGGGAATACTGTGTCTCATCTAAGGACATCCTCCCTTCATTCCCCAAATCTCCTCCACCCAGGTGATCCTCCATCGCATATCCATCCCCAGGGTCGGGATCCAAAAGCGATGGTGTTTCCCTGGCCACCTAAGCAGATGATATTGGGGGGGGGAAGAAGTGAGGGCACCTTCAGGTTTCTCACAGATGACCAATGACGTTTATGCACACTGACTGAGTTAGAAAGCACAGCGATAACATGGGTCAGCTCTTAGCCCAACTACTTCAGGGTTCAGTTTGTAAGCGTTATAGAGGATACCATTGGATATATTCAAAAAGAATGTTGATGAATGTGCAGGAACTCGCCCCAAAATGTTACATGTGTACTTCCCATCCTAGTGGGGATTATTGAGGCTGTCAAAATTATAATTACCCCCCAGTTTGCATCTGCTCAGGCTTCTCCCAGTCCTCTTCCCCCATGATTCTTTCAAGACAGACAACACATCTGCAAAGGAAATAAGCCAGGATTAGTGTTGATGAACACAAATGTGGAGCAAGCAGCACAGCCTAATGTTCACAGATATCACCCCATACCACACTGCTTTTCTAGCCTGGCGCAGAGCAATGTGGCTGAGTGAAAGGGTGTGTGCGCCACAGCTCCTACCTGGTTAAAAAGTGACCAAAGTCTACTTCACTCCTTTGTTCCTGTAGATCCACTCTCGCGACATATAGGCTAGTAGGCTGGACATCCCATGCAATGCCTAATGTTCTGGGTGCTGAAGGCACGAAGTAGGCATATATTTTTGCTCAATCAAAGCAAGTTTATTCAGAACACAAAAAGATTACATCAAACAACAATAATAAAAAGGAAATAGCCCTTATAAAAGGATGACAGTATAATCTACTATTATTCCATCATTATATATAAATATATAATACTCGGATAAAATTCCTAATCAATATACAGATCTGCATGTTCTTGCTTGTGGACCGAGCAAAATATGGCTGGATTGCAAACAAGCTCTTGTCAAACATATCCGCTATGAAGAAAGAAATGTAGAACTTTCCTAACTGAAAGATCACTCTTTCTATTTCTATAGCAGCCAAGACAATGCTCATAGTTGGAGGTGGTGAAAGAGCAGAATATCCATGAGCGAGAGCTAGGAAGAGAAAGCAACCATTGGTTACATTAGGATTTAAACAAAAACAGGGAAAGATGGTGTGACAAACCAACTTCTCCCCTGCAGGGGTACAAGGATGAGTAGAGGCTAAAGTGGCTACTCAGCCCTCACACTTCTACAAACTAGGAGCCAACACAATCATAAAGATAAAACAGGCCCAGTTAAGAGATATACCTCTTTTGCCTTTTGTGGTAACGTGGGCTGAGGGAAGGCTATACTCTTAAGAGGGGTGTGAATAGGGTTAAGTGGCAACCCAAACAGCAAAGTATAACAGTGCAAAATAAAAGAATGTCCAGTCAAGGTTCTATAAAAATGTATACTTTAATCAAGCACAACATGTACAATAATAACTAACTAGAAAACACTGTAAAAATCCACCCCTGTAGAAACGAGACCAGAATATGCAAAGTTAGAATAGAGGCGGCGCTGGGGGTAATGAGACAGGGAGAGGAAGGCAATTAAGTCCACAATATCCAAAGTCCAAAGGATAAGTTCTTGAGGTTGCAGAAAATGATTAAAAAGACATATTCAGTCTCTAGGGCCCAAAGATGGACGTAGGGACAATTATCCGTCAATAGTACCTTTTTGCAGTCCTTGGTGGTCCGGCAGCACCAAATCAGTGTTCTTGTTGCCTGCGCAAATATCGGGAGAGTGCAAAAGACAGCAACAGAGGGTCCTAGTGGTTCAAATGTGTCAAACAGTTCTAGAAACACTTCCCCAAGCAGTTCACTGGCGATACACACTAAGATCCTGGCTGTCTTGGTTCTAGGGTCCTGTGAGTCCCCATCCAGGGACTCGGGGACTAGATGTGCCCTTGTTCTCATGTTCCCAAACAGGGGGAGACTGGCATACAACTGCAGGCATCCTTCGACACAGTGTGGTGCTGGCTATCTCTGTGTCTGGCAGAAAGGCAGGTCTTGTTCTGTCAGCGGCATGTTCATCCCCAATGGTCCCTGGGGATGGTTAGGGGACAGAGCTCACCTCTGCCTTCAAACACCTGCCTTCACCTCACAACTGGAGGACTCTGGAAAGGACTGCTCTCCCAGCAGGGTCCAAAAAAAATCTTCTTCAAGCGTTGAAGTCCAAAAGATGATTCAAAGAAGTGGTGTGAGACCCCTTCTTCTAAAGGTAAAAGTCTGCAGGTGATTTGAGTAAAGCTAGTGTGCTTTAGGGGTCAATCTGTGCTCTTGAAATAAGTAGACTTTGCCCTTCTGACATCACACCCAAAGTGCTTTGTGCTACAGAAAGTGGTGGGGACAGTAAAGGGAAAGAGCGGTAGAGTGAACCAAGGTGACAGAAATGTCCCAAACCTGTACAGATCTCCATCTGGCTACACTAACCATGCCACTGTTCCTTCTCAATAGAATCAAAAGGCTTCAGATATGCAGCACCTTGGTATGATATGATAGGTTATTTATAACGCGCTTAATACCAAGAGGTTTCTAAGCGCAGACCCAGGGATCGAACCTTTGGTGCTCTGCATCGTCTTGCTTCCAAGGCGAGCGCGTTGCCGCTGAGCTATCCTCCCGTGACAGGTTGAGGCTAATCCCTTTGAATAGGTGTGCTCCTTTGATGCCTTGGCTGAAGGCAGTTACCTGCCCTCCCAAAGAGGTCAAAGAGCAGGCATGGCCATTCAGGTTCCTGGAATGTCATTTGACAGGTTCGACTTGTCTGGTCTGAATACACATCACCTTCCACAGCTGAGCTTGGCTCGGGCGAGCTGATGCATGTGTGATGTCAAATTGGATGTGGCTGTAATGATCATAAGTAGTGCTATGTATTATGCTTTAACTCATAGCTTTATTATTAGAGTTTATCGTATCACCATGATGGGCTATTTATGATCATCATAGTTCTGGTACAGGGGTGCATATCTTAAATGCAGCCCCTGCGCTTCAGAGACTTGGCTGTCACTGCAGCTGTCAAATGGGTAATTGTGACCACTGAATCTGCTCTGTGCCACTGGAAGTATAGTCACTGTAAATCAGGATACTGATGCAGCAGGACAAAGATGCACACTATGTTTTTGGCATGCAATTTCTGGAAAGGGAATCTGATCAGCAGACTACCTTTTCAGAGATGGAATTATCCACATCAATGGGCCTCATTATGAGCATGGCGGTAGCCATGCCTGTATGGCAGGCACAGCTACCGCCATGCTCGCTACCTGCTCCGCCTCCCGCGATTGGGCAATAACCGGTCCATTACGAGATGAGTGGGCCGGTAATTGGCCATTTGGGGGTGGCAGTAATGCCGGGCTCCCGATACCCATTCTGCCCCATAGGACAGGATGGGGGTGGGGAGCATGGTTGCACCGGCACCGTTGATAACGGTGCTGGTGTAATCACGAGTTCTGCTCACGGGTGCTGCACAGCCCGCCAGGTAAGACCTGGCGGGCTGTCAGGAACCCGCGAGCAGAATTCGTAATGCGACGGCCCGGTATGAACGGTGCCGGTGCCTTACCAGCACCGTTCATACCGTGGCCGCCATCCTCATAATGAGGCCCAATGTATTATTTAATAAAAATCAAAGTGTGTTTGCAAATGCCTCACAGTTTGGTAGCAGTGGGCAGATTAAGGAGTCCCGACAGCCAGAGTGAGTTGGCGCGCATTCGGCTGCTTTTCCCTGGAGAATCAGGGGAATGACTTTTCTGCCTGTAAGATTACAAAAACGCTTTCCAGTGCGTGAGCAGACGCATGCAGGCGTGCGTTTGCAAGTGCCTCACAGTTGGGCAGTTCGGCAGTCAGCGGGGTTGTGACAGTTCCTGCATCTTGAATTTGGATGGAATCGATCATGTGACCCTATGAATAAGAGCTTGCGGGCTGCTGTTTATTTGCTTATTTAAATGAACTTCTTACTAGAGCACTAGGGCGGGACACAATACATACTCGCTCAGCCACCGGATAACTTAAGTAACGTCTGGATGGGTCTGTCTCCATTTACAGAAACCACTATGGAAGGGGGTGCCGCATGGAGGAGCTTTAGTCTCTGTCCTGCTATCCAATCTGGGTGAGCCACTTTCAGTAGAAAATAAGCCATCTACTTGAGCTGTGGTTACATCGAAAGCCCCATTCTGTAAGAGCCCAACCTTGATCCTTTTTCAGATGGAAGCACAGACTATCACCCCTATTTCGGGTTGCAAGATAACAGATTTCCTTCCGACCTCAGGCATTAGTACAGGCGTTCAGACTTTTAAGCCTTCTTGTGCTGCAGTTTTTGTGGACCATACCCAAATAAATGATGAAAGTATGGTGGAGCTCAATGACAATTTTCATTTCTTAAATCAGCCAAAAGTAGCAGATGGTGATGGGAAGGATTTATTAATGTGATGAGTGAACCTAATTCTCCAATTCAAGGTTCTATAAGCCCCGACACCCCTACTGCACTCACAGAGCACTTGTCTATTAGTAGTGAAGCCCCTCATCTGCCTCCAATTGGGGGCAATAGTGTCCTACTGCACCACACACTGAGGGAGGTTCATGAGAGGATCAGATTGACACCCCCATCTATCTCAGCTCTTAACTCAGCCTTGAGCTCGTTTGTTGAACTCTATGACAATATCAGGGACTAGGTTAGATCCCACACACTGATGCCGAGCGAAATAAATGTAAAGGTGGACCTAATGGTGCCTAGATCTGTGGGCGCCACTTTTGGCACAAAATGAGTTTTCGACTGTGTGGAGGTTGTAAGCAGGGAAGAAGAGGGTGCTTGTCAGTTGGCCGCTATATCAAATACTGCTGTTGTTCTGGAGGCACCTTATGCACACCACCTGCCAGTACAACAAGGGCTCATACCTCGACAGGAGTTCCAGGTGGCAGCCCTAGATAATACTCAGCAAGGGCCTACCTCAGCGCCAGAATTATTTTCCTATACTAACATGTGGGCTAGAGAGAAAACAACTACTGGATCAATTTTGGTGTGTATTATTAACCACATTGGCCTAGAAGAGGGGGAGACTGACCCCTTAGAAGGCCCTTCGGGGCTGCCTTTAAATAGAAAACCAAACTGAGCAAGTGCCAAATGAAATCCAAGGATATTTAGAAGCGTCATCAGAACAAAAGAATCTCAAGCAGATTTTTGCATAGTTTGACCATTCAGGAAGCCATGAATCGCCAACAGCCTGCTCCTAATGCCATTTTAAGGGCGGTTGATGAACTGCACCCTGCAGATTGAAACAACTCAGAATCTAGCGAGGAGACTTATATCACTCATACAGTCGTGGAAGACTCTGCCGAGTACGCAATACTTTTGACCATGAGTAAAAGGCTAATGAGTATTGCAGTGCAAACAGACAAAGCGGTTAGCCCCCCATCCACCATGCAGGTGGCAAAGTGAAATCATGGGAAGTCTGTTTTGTTTTCTAAATCGTTGGGGGAGTACCACAGTTGATCTAATTCTTTAGAAGGTTTTCTTGTTTCTGTGGAGGTCCAGGCCTCACAATGTTTACCATTTGAGAAGTTAATATCTGAGGGGAGAAAAATTCAATGAATATTGCTCTGCAAACAGACTTAGGTCCATTCTCTTCGGAAAACAAGTTGGGGGCTAATTCTAGCTTGGGAAAATCTGCTTCACATGTTAATCCGTCGGGGGTGTATCAAAGTGACTTTAATCGCCTACAGGGCCTTCTGTCTTCCTTGGAGGAACATTTTGAAGAAGATGGCCCCACAAATGATTCCCTTTATAATAAACTAATGTTACAGAGTGGGGGGGAAATTGGGGGAAGAATTGAGAGGGCAAGGGAGGGGTTACCCTCTGCTATGACGGCACTAAGGGTTGTTTGGAGAATAGGGCACCTGGAAGAAATACTGAGGGCAGAACTAAAGCCGGACCCTCCGGCCAGTATGTCTAGGGGTGCTAGTGGAGAGAGCTCTGGCAGTGCCGCATTTGTTGCATGCAGTGATAATTGGGGAGTCCCGCATGGCGCCCAGCACCCTGAATGTAGTCAAGATCACCTGTGCGATCTGGCAGAAAATGGCAGGGAAAGTCGGCCTTTCAGTCCTATACTCGCCTCTAATCCCAGCCATATCTTTACGTATTTTCAGTTGCGGCTGGCGCTCAGGAGGATCCTCAAAACGATCCCTGAACAACCCACGACCTGCCCGCTTCTGCAGGCGGTAATACAACCCCCAAGGGAGGGCCACTTGGTCTCATGGATATACAGGGCACTGATCTCAGAGTTGCGTTGGGATGGGGACACCCTGCGAAGGCAATGGGAAAAAACCTTGGGGACATAAATAAGTGACGAAGACTGGGGGTACATACTGAATCAGACCTAGAAGGTGTCTCTGAATTCCAGATACAAACAAATACACTTTAACTTTCTATATCAGACCTACCATACCCCGGCCAAGCTGCACAGCTATCACCCTGACACCCCGGACGCTTGCGGGAGGTGTGGATACACCCCAGCGGGGTTTCTCCACCAGGCGTCGGAATGCCCAATGATCCATGATTTCTGGGTGGAGGTGATGACCAAGGGTTCTGCTATTGTTGGTGAGCCGCTGGGACTGGACCCACCTTTAACTCTCCTGGGATGCACTAGAAGTTTACCACCCGTGAGGAGGGGGTTGGCGGGCCTAATACTGGTATTGGCACACAGAAGGGTTGCAATGGCATGGGGGTGGGGTCATCCACCCAGAATACAAGAATGGCTACAGGACATTACATACTCTCATGAAGTTGAGACTTCCTTTATAGGAACATTGCAGCTGCATGCCCGCCCCATACGTTCAATACCTGATTTCAAATGCAAACTGATAATCTCATATGTAACTGGATCAACATGTATTCTGTGGTATTCGCTGGCGCTATACTCAAACTTGGTGGGCAATTGGAGGGAATCAGACTTTGTCTTTTTGTATTGTTATTTTGAATAATATAAATAAAGTATAAAAATAAAAGAAAATCATAGCTTGAGAACAATCTCTATATAAGACAACATATCCATTCTTCAACCAATCCTTGCACACAAAAAAACACCACATAAGGTGATTGTGTATTTTACAAAGTATAATTCTGGGACAGATTCTTCAGAAGGCAGTGTTCGTAAAGTGGGTATGGATTGGTTTTACAAGTGTTGGTAGAAGTGCTTCTTGGAGAATGGAGTATCAAGCTCGTTTCTAAGCCCAGGTCCAAGACTGCATTACTGAACTCACGAGGTGAACTGATTCTAATATTCTGAAATCGTCAGACACACACAGGTCTCACAGGACGCGGTTGCTCTCTCACATCCTGCTGAAACTCACCCAAACTCTCCACTCCTTTGTAACATCAAGAGGTCGTGTGTGTTGCACACTCAGTTGCAGCCACTTAACATAATCACGTGCCTCCAGCCAACTGTGGGACTCACTACCCTCCCAGTTGTCACAATCTAGCAACTAAAATCACATGTTTATATTTCATGCAAGGTGACCACTGGCATGTTACATTCATTAGTTTCGGACTCAGTTACATCTGCTTAATGTAATCTCCTGCCTCCAACCAACCCTGGGATTTTTTCCTACCTACCAGCTGCTGTTTAACAACTAAGATCATGTAAGTGTGTGTCATGCAAGGTGGTCACTGGGATTCTCTCCTTGGTCTTCATGACACAATATCATGTGCATTTAGCAGTGTTACAGCCACTAAATACAATCCCTTGCCGCCAACCAACTCTGGGATTTTTGATTTCCAAGCACTCGCTGGCAACATATTTTGACAAATTGGATTCTCCAGCATTGGATCTTTCATAGATTCAGATGCTTGAATATTCCCCGTCGTCAGACTGGGAATCCTCGGTGATAAATTAAATAATAATAATAATTTTTTTCAGGGACTGCACGAGGTGCAAGAAGAAATTGGTTTACTACAAGGACCCCCACGAGCATTGCATTTATTGTCTGTACCCACATGACATTAAAAAATGCGAGATTTGTAAAACTTTTTCCACCAAGACCCTTCATGACAGGCATAGAAGACTCCTTTAATACCTGGAATCCAGGGATCAATCTTCGGACGAAGAGTCTGTCAGAACAGCTCCTGTCCAATCCAGCACTCCATCTGAGAGGCAAACTTCAAAGAGAAGGGCCTCTTCAGTGGAAAGGAGTTCCTCTCCCAAATCCAAAAAGAGGAAGCTGGAATTGATACCCTTTCTGCCTCCAGTTGACCTTTCAAGCCAGAAAAAGTCAGCAAAATCTGCCTCCAGAGGTAAGGAGGAGTTTGCAAAAAACGGGGGGGGGGGCAGTCGTCGGCGGGTAAACCACCCACGAATGAAGGGAAAGGTAAAGGCCCGTCATCGGCCATACCGTCGACGAAACCAGCATCGACGACGACGACGCTTAAGACATCGTCGACAGTTAGATCATCGTCATCGGACATGTCGACCACGAAGCAATCGTCGACGAGCAAGAAACACCACTCGTCCACGAAGCATTCATCCATGACGCAGTCGTCCACGGAGCACACTCCACATTCGTCAACGAAGCCCTCGTCGACGGGAAAATATCAGTCGTCGACGACAAATCCCTCGTCGATTGGAAAATCTCAGTCGTCAACGGGAAAATCTCAGTCGACAGCGAAGCCCTCGTCGACGGGAAAATCTCAGTCGTCGACGGGAAAATCTCAGTCGTCGGCGAAGCCCTCGTCGACGGGAAAATCTCAGTCGTTGACGAGAATAACACCATCCATAACGCCTTCAGAGGCACCGCAAATTTCGGCAGTTACAGAGGAATTACTGCCTCTTACTCTTGAAGCTCCTGTCATTACAAGCAATATCATTGAGAAGAATACTGTAACTGAACCTCTGGTGCAGCAATTTTTACCTTTGGGGCACATGGCAGAACTTCCGGATATAATTCTTCAGGAAGAATTCTCTGATGCAGAAGTGGTGGAAGAGTCCATCGGTCCCTTACCGAAACAATACAGCCCTCCTTGGCACCCGTCCACGGGAGAATACGAATATCCTCATGACCCGGTGCTCATGTTATCCGTGCAGAGGATTGTAGAAGAATTTTACAAACGGCAAAGGGAGAAGCAAGTTCCGATTAACCCCATTCCTAGAGAGTCATCCCCGATTCCAGGCACATCGGGTTGCTCTCCTTACAGGAGTAGACCGCAAAAACGGATGAGATCCCCTGCTCGAAGACCGAGGAGCAGCACCCACAGTGCTTCACCTACAAGAGTCCCATCACCACAGTCATCGCACAGACCGCGATCTCCGGACGTAGATCCCACCATGGTACCGTCCACCATCTCGGTATCAGACTGGCAGGAGGATCCTTTTGGTGAATTTTCGGAACCAGAAGAAGGAGAAATAACTCAGGAGCCAGACGCACACAGTGATTGGGATGACTACGTCGTCGAGAAGCCCAGGAGGAGAGACTCGCCGGGCAAGGCCTCACCACCAGATGATCTCGTTTCTTTCCACACCATAATAGGTAAAGCCGCAGAACTGTTTAAAATTCAGGTTTCTTCGGAGGAAAGGCAATCAGTGCTCTATGAGCACAGGGACAAACGAAGGAGGACAGTGACCACAATTCCCCTCCTCAATACCATCTGGGATTCCGGATCCAAGATCCTATCTACGCCCTTATCGACTCCGGCGTTGGTGTCCAGGCCAGAAAAGAAATATAAAGCTCCGGATTCGGCACCGCTTTGCTTAAGGGGTCATACGAAACCGGACTCAGTTATTACAGTGGCGGCCAGAAAGAAACTCGCCAACCCCTCCTCACCTTTGTCGGCACCACCGGATAAGGACGGACGCAAATTGGAAGCCATGGGCAGGAAAGTTTCATCTTCTGCATCCCTTACAATCAGAGCGGGTAATGCACTGGCCATGACCGCACGATTCGATCGCGAGCTTTTGCTCCGTATGTCTAACTTGGCGAAACAATTACCACCAGAGCTCCAGGAGGAGGCAAAATCCATTATCGCGGATGGTGAAGCAACATCGGATCACATGATCGACGCGGCAGTTGATGTGGCCGAATCAGGCTTCAGGCAGATGGCGCACGGTACAGTGCTCAGAAGGCAGGCCTGGATGAAGGCTACTAACTTTAGACCTGAAGTTCAGGCGCAGATCCTGGACATGCCATTTGACGGTCAAGATCTTTTTGGGAAAAAGATAGACGACCATTTGAAAGCAATCAAGACAGACACTGACACAGCCAGAGCCATCAGTTCTTTAAAGGACAGAAGTAAGGACCATCGGTCTTTTCGTCCCTTTAGAGGTTCATCTTCCAAATTCAGGGGATACAGTCGTTCCTCCTCCTATGGTCAGAAAGCACAAGGCGGCACGTACCAAGGCAATAAATATCAGTCATCCAACAGATACGCCCATAGAGGCAGACGTGGCTCCGCCCAAGGGAAGTCGCAAGGCAAGCAGAACTGACGACCAATCTCCCCCCCCCCTTCATCACGCCCCGGTGGGGGGAAGGGTGAGCCAGTTTTTCCAGCGCTGGCGGTCAATTACATCGGACAAATGGGTGTTACAGGTGATCCGAGAGGGTCACACCTTAGAATTTCTGGACCAACCTCCTTGCCTGCCTCCAACATCTCGCAGAGTGCATATGCTAAAACAGGTCATGTCCGAAGTGCAAAAACTGCTCCAGAAGGCAGCAGTAGAACCAGTTCCTTATTTTCAGAGGGGAAAAGGTTTTTACTCCCAATTCTTCCTCGTCAGAAAGAAAAACGGTCAATGGAGACCCATCTTGGACCTGAGGGCGCTCAACAAGTTCATCAAGCGCATAACTTTCAAGATGGTGGCTCTACAAGGGGTGCTACCTTGGTTAAACAAGCACGACTTCTTGGCCACTTTAGACTTGGAGGATGCTTATTTCCACATCCCGATCCATCCAGCACACAGGCAGTTCCTCAGGTTCACAGTGGGAGGGCTCCACTTTCAGTTTCAAGTGCTTCCGTTCGGCCTAAAATCGGCGCCAAGAGTTTTCACGAAATGCCTGGCACCGGTAGCGGCAAGTCTCAGGAGAGCAGGAACGGACGTTTTTCCATACCTGGACGATTGGCTGATAAAGGCAAGTTCAGCTGCAAAGGCTCGTTCGGCAGTGTCAAGGACGGTCAACCTCCTAAAAGAGTTAGGTTTCTCCATCAACCAGACGAAGTCCTGCCTCGTCCCCAGCAAGGTAGCTCTCTTCCTGGGAGCCGAGCTAGACTCCAGCATTCCCAGAGTGAGACCATCCACAGAGAGAATAGCAGCGATTCTACGCTTAACTTCGAACTTCCAACAGAAAGAGACAACATCTGTGTGCTCTTACAAATCCCTATTGGGCATGATGTCATCATGCATATTCCTCATATCGAACTGCAGGCTTCGCATGAGGCCGGTTCAGGAAGCTCTGGACCACCAATGGAAACAAGCTTTCGGATGCTGGGAAGACATTGTCCAGATTCCATCGACGTTGCACAAGGCCCTTCGATGGTGGAACGCTCCGAGGAATCTTCTACAGGGAATGCTGTTTCAAGCACCGACATCGACCCTCCTGCTGCGGACGGACGCTTCCTTATCAGGCTGGGGCGCTCATCTTGCGGACTTCCAAACCAAGGGATCTTGGTCGGCACAAGAGTCCCAACTCCACATCAACGTGTTGGAGCTCAGGGCCGTAAGGTTGGCGCTGAAAGCCTTCCTACCGGTTATAGCTGGTCAAGTTCTTACAGTCCAGACAGACAACACGACCTCCATGCACTATACAAACAAGCTGGGAGGCACGAGGTCTCAGATTCTGTCGCAAGAAGCTCAACAGCTATGGGCATGGGCCTTGCGCTACGGGATACAGATCAGGGCAGAGCACCTTCCAGGAGTGGACAATGTCCTAGCGGACAGATTAAGCAGAGAATACACAGCGTCACACGAGTGGGAGCTGGACGAAAAAGAAACCCAACGGATCTTTGCCTTATGGGGCCATCCGCAGATCGACCTTTTCGCCACCAGGAACAACAAAAAATGCAAGAGATTTGCGTCAAGATACCCCGAGCACCAATCGCTGGGAGACGCGTTCTCAGTGGATTGGTCGGGGAAGCTCCTCTACGCCTTCCCACCAATCCCCCTCATGTCGAGGGTACTTCGCAGGGTGAAAGAACAGGATTGTTCCTTGATTCTTATTGCACCCGATTGGGCACGGCAAGTCTGGTACCCGACGCTGAGACATCTATCCTGCAAAACCCCGATTCGTCTCAGATCACATCAATATCTACTGACAAAACAGAACCGCAAGGTCCTCCACCACGACCCGAGGAGCCTGTCCCTCAAGGCATGGTTCCTGAGCAGCGTAAACTAATGCACCTAAAGTTACCATCAGAATGCTGGGATATCATCAGGGCCGCTAGAGCCCCGTCCACGCAACTCACCTACACCAGAAAATGGACCAGGTTTTCCAAATGGTGCGAGACCTCTGCGATCGATCCCCTCACGGCCTCGGTTGGTCAAATTCTGCCTTACTTGTTGCACCTGGCTAGATCAGGGCTCTCACTGTCCTCTATCAAGGTCCATCTGTCAGCCATAGCGGCCTACACAGTAACCGCGGAGACGCAAGCCTTACTCTCCTTACCAGCGATCAAGATCTTCCTGAAAGGACTGATGCGTACTTACCCGCCTACACCTACACCAGTTCCGGACTGGAGCCTCAACACCGTCTTAACGGCCCTCATGCAACCTCCCTTCGAGCCCATACATAGATGCGATATGAAATTCTTGTCCTGGAAGACATCCTTCCTGGTAGCCATCACATCGGCCAGAAGGATCAGTGAGTTGCAAGCTTTGTCTTCGGAACCTCCATTTACCTTGTTCCAGAAGGACCGCGTCATCTTAAGGCCTCACCCGAAGTTCCTCCCCAAGGTACTTTCGGAGATGTCCTTCACTGAGCGCATTGTGTTACCAACCTTCTTCCAGAATCACGCTTCGGAAGCGGAAAGGACATTACACACTCTAGACGTTTCTAGGGTGTTGAAGTTTTACTTGCAAAGAACCAAGGAGTTCCGCTCCTCAAACCGGCTATTCATTTCCTTCTCTGGCCGTACCAAGGGCCAACATATATCCAAACAAAGTCTGGCACGCTGGGTATCGTCCTGCATCACCCACTGCCATCAGTTGAAAGGCGACCCTTTAACTAGACCGCCGTCTGCTCACTCCACCAGAGGAAGGGCGGCGTCAACAGCATTCCACGCAGGGGTGGCCTTGAAAGACATATGCAGAGCTGCCACGTGGAGCACTCTACATACTTTCGCGAAACACTACTGCCTGACTGAAGATACCAACAAAAAACTGCAGTTGGACAGGCAGTGCTAAGCCATCTCTTTGTGTAAGGTAGGACAGCCTCCTTTCCCACCTTTCCCGAAGTATGTAACCGTTGTGTTGCTGCATGGTAAAGGTTTGATCAGAAATATGTTTTTCTGTAATTATGCATATCTGTTTATTATGGTGGCATGTTTTAACTGCTTGGTATTCTATTCAAGCATCTGAATCTATGAAAGATCCAATGCTGGAGAAGTCTTAGTTACTTACCTGTAACTGTATTTCTCCAGCATTGGTATCTTTCATAGATTCACATGCGCCCGTCCGCCTCCCCTGAGAGGCTGCTCCTATGCTCGGCATCCATCATACCGTAATCTCTACGGTTCAAAATCTGAAGATGGCTGCCGGGGGCGGAGCTTAAGCCCTGCCACCTCATTGGCTGGGGCCATAAAGGACCAAAGTGAGGTGGAGGGACTACACAATGAAGTGGCTCATAGGTTATAATGGGCTATGTACATGCACTGCTAGGTGGCAGTGTGTATATTTATATATATATATATATATATATATTTTTAAAAAAAAATGTATTATTATTATTTAATTTATCACCGAGGATTCCCAGTCTGACGACGGGGAATATTCAAGCATGTGAATCTATGAAAGATACCAATGCTGGAGAAATACAGTTACAGGTAAGTAACTAAGACTTCTGCTTCGCAGGAGTTCAAGGATGAATAGGGGTAAAATGGCCCACTCAGCCCTCACAATTTTGCAAACCAAAACCCAACACAATCATAAAAGTAAAACAGAGACTTTTGTGGTTAAACTGTCGGAGGGAAGGCTTTACTCTGAAGAGGAGTGTGAAGGTGAACGAGTGGTGACCCAAAAAAACAAAGTAGCACAGTCCAAAATAAAGGCAATGTCCAATCAAGGTTCCATAAAAACATAAACACTTTAATGCAACACACCATTTGCAGTAGAACGAAAAGTAATCATTGTACAAAAACCCACCTCAAAGGAAAGAACAGAAGAGATGCTACAGACCGGAGAGCGTTTCACTCTGAGTATAGTTCCAGGGGTGGTAGGTAAGCTACTACCAAAAAGGATATGGGTGGTATGCAAGGGCGATAGGAACCTAACAGTCTCTAGGGCCCAAGTGAACCGTGGGGGCAGTTCAGAGTCACAGTACATGTATTCAGTTCTTGGTGGGCTCACGCATCAGACCTGGGTCCAACAATGATGCAAGCTGATCTGGCTCAGTCGGCATGTAGGATCGTAGAGGCCCTGGCAGCAAGCGGGCATCGAGCTCAGGCGAATGCGTGTGTCCTGTGCGTTTGAACGGCAGCGGTTCAAGTGATGCAGATCAGGGCGGTCTCAAAAACAGTTAAACTTTGGCCAGGCTGAGTCAGGTTTTAGCCGCTGGAAGAGGTTGGCGAGTGACGCTCCAGTGGTTCGAGTCGGTGGGTGACAGTTGTGAAGGGGTGATTGAGGGTGCGTCGATGTGTTATTAATAGCACAGCAGTTATTGGATTAGCTGGGCTGAGTGGTGGTTGTAACCCTGTTAGAACTGCTGAGGGACCCTCCTGAGATCCAGTTTGGGATCCAGCACTGAGCAGATGCTTCGGGCCTGGCAAGTGATGGGTTCTGCTAGGACACGATGCTGTGTTCAGCTGGATGAGATATAGTGCACTAGTTCGGCTGGATGGAGGAGCGCAGGCACCAGCCCAGCACCTATCTTATCCTTCAAGGTACAGAAAACACAGAGCAACTGGTTCAATGCCATAGAACAGGGAGCTCTGGCTGATCTGGCCTTCCGGGTTGCTGTGATTTCTTCACAAAGGACTCGAGGACAGGATGCACATGATGCTCCACTTCTGGGTCCGCTCTTCTGGCACAGAAGATCCATTGCAGATTGTTTGTTCGGGTCCACAGCACTAGTCACTCCCAATGTTCCCAGGGATTGGTTAGGGGACAAATATTCCTTCTGTCTTGGATGGCTCCTTCTTCACCTCCGGTGGAGTGCTTTGGACAGTGCAACAGACCCAAAGGAAGTCCAGGTCAGAGTACTCAGAACGTCTCTTGGGCCTTTAAGGTCCCTCAAGGAACTCAAGGGAATTCTGCTGAAGGAATGCGAGACCTCTTCTTTTACGGGCTCAAGCCCTCAGGTGATTGGTCTAAAGTTAGCATGCTTTAGAGGCTCAATGCCTGCTCCTGGGTGGGGTGGACCTTAGCATCCTGATCTAGCACCCAAAGTGCTTTGCTCCAGGGGAAGTGGAGAAGACAGGAAAGGGAAAGAGAGACAGGGAGAAACAAGATGGTGGAAGGCTTCTTCCAGTGTCCGCAGCACTCCTGCCTACTCTACTCCCATGCCCTTCCCTCCTTCTATCAACAAAGACCTTTGTATATGCAGCACCCTGGTGTAATGCGAATACTCCTGAATGGATGTGCTCCTTTAAAACCTGGGCCCAGGACAGCTGCATGCTGTGCCGCTGTCTCTGGGGAAGGAGGTTACCAGCCCTCACAAAGAGAATCAAAGAGAGGCTGGGTCCTCAGGATTTCTGTCCTGCCGTGGTGCATTATTGGTCCGTTTGACCCAAATACTCATTCCCTTCTAGAGCAGAGCTGACTCACAGGAGCTGACATATGTGCAATATTCATTGGGACATGGCGGCCATGATCATGATTATCGCCAGGCTGTCCGAGCCACCAGCATGGGGTACTCGCGATGATCATAGTTTGGGTACAAGGGGCATATCTTAAATGCCTCCCTGGTGCTGCAGTGACTTTGCTCTCGCTGCGGTGGTGGAGCGGGCATCTTGCGTCCATTGAACCCACTCTGCGCCACAAGGGGATCAGGCTACCTATGCAGCTGGGCACAAGTGCCCTATGCTTTTGCCATGGGGTTGCAACATAGGGGGATCTGGTTATAAGATCACCCCTTTTGAGAAGGAATCACCTGCATCATTTTATCTAGTATAAATCAAACAAGCAAGGGCTAATCACCCTTTCCAGATGGCAATTCCTTACACACATGTCATCTATGTTTATGTGAATCATGGTAGTCACAGGAATTCTCTTCTTAGTAGTCACAAAAACGTGGCATACTCAGTAACAGCCATTGGCTGTAATCTCCTGCTTCGAATCAATACTGGGATATTCTCTGCCCTAGACATCAAAGACAACATATGCCACATATGAGGATGTCATGGAAAGTGGTCACTTTGGTGCTCTCCTTCCTAATAATAGTCACAAAAGGATGTCACACAAAGTTACAGTTACTGAATGGTAATCTTCTCCCTGCTTCCAAAAAACTCTGTCATTTTTTACAAATAACAAACCTATCCTACTGCAATTTTCGACTGCTTCCTCAACTAAATCCTATATCAGTGTTTTTTCCCTCACCTTAATCCCATTTCATAATGTTTTATTTTCCTCAACTAAATTCTCTTTCTTTGTTCTACCGCTTCCATAACTCCCCCAGCAACCACCCGCCGCTACTTCTACCTACAAGTCTTATCATGCATTGCATTATAATTGCATGTGCCTTATATAACTTGGGAGACTAAACTGATCCAAGCTACCTCACTCCAATCTCGAAGGAAGTTCAAAAAGGTTCACTCAGACCTATTTTTTTTTCTTTACTTGAATTTTAATTAAAAAATACATTTTCAATTTTTACAAGGGTTTTTCACGACTTAATGATTCCCGAAGTGAGGCCGTTTGCTTTTGAGTCCGGAGTCCTTTCATCCCAGTCTATTTTCTTATTTGGTTTTACATGCTACAGACGTCTCCCTCTTCGGTAGTCGGATTCAGATCAGGCTTTTCTCTGTTTTTAAGTAGCCCTCTCGGTGGAGCCTAGCTGGTTTATCATTCGAAAGGCTGCTTCTATTAGCTTCACCATTGTCAGGGACCAACGTGTTGTCTCTCCTGAGATTAGCCTGTACCACAGCACCTCTTCGTCTAGCATTGTTGCCCCTTGCAGACGAGGTTGAAGATATGTGTCTCTGCTTTGTTTGGTCTTCGGGCACTGAAGCGTCAAATGTTTCAAGGTTTCCACTTGGTCAGTATTCTTACATAGACGACAGCTGTTGTCCATTGCCCGGTTGCAAATTGCTAGAATTTCATGTGTCCTCAGTAAATTTAGTCTACCCTTCAAAATCGTGCCTCGCATACTTTTGTTTGGAAATTTCAGGCAATAATTTTGCGTTTTTTTCACTTTATTAAATGTTGTTGGAAGGTAGCCCACTAGTTTGTTGGCACTGGCTTTTTCAGTTGTTTTGATCCAGTTCATCCATTCCATTTTCAGTTTTACCCGGTCTGGGTTGGATATCAGGTCTTCTTCTGTACAGGCTATTTCGGTCAAAATAAATTGCAGGCTTGCCGCCCAGTTCTTGAAAGCCTTACATGAACCACTCTTGAGTTCTTCTGCGATGATATTGTAGATTGGTAATGTATCTGTCATCAAGATTTTTCTCCATAATCTCATTTTACTTTGTTCTACCGATGAGGCTAAGGAAACGAGGCTGAGTTCTCGCCTAATCGCGGGCATGGAAGTTGACTTTGGTAAACCCAGTACCGACTTCCAGACGTGACCTTCCAGCTTCTGCCACACAGTTCTTGGGATGTTTAATGACGCTTCCATGCCATAAATGATCGATGGGACCACCTTCCCTTTATAGAAATTGATGGCCGGTAGCATGGAGAATTTACCAAATTTCCTGTCCACCGCTCTCCTCTGTGCTGTTAACGTTCTCACCTTGCTCCATAGGTGCTCTTGCATTGCTTTGTCTCTGGCCGATCCATCGATGATCACCCCCAGGTATTTGAACTCATTCACAACCTCAATTTTTGTTTTGTTCAAATAGCATTTTGGTTGTCGCGCCGATTTCTTTGTTGTTTTTTCGAAAACTAGCATTTTTGTTTTGCTGTATTCATTTCCAAATGATTTGTTTCCGTGTATTTCGCCAAGTTTGTTAATTTGCGTTGGAGTCAGATTTGAGTTTGATCGATGATGATTGCATCGTCAGCATACAGTAGTCGCAATATTTGTGCTTTTCCAATTTTTGGGGGAAAGGCTCTGATTTGTTCCTCATCAGTTTGGTAATCCCCTAGAAAAGCGATAAACAAGGCCGGAGCTAAGGGGCATCCTTGTTTGACGCCTCGCTTTACCGGGATCTCCTTTGACAGTACCCCTTGTTTATTCAATTTCACCCTGATTTTCGTGTCAGCATATATTGCTTTGATCGGGTTCAAAATTGCCAGTGGACAATCCCAGAATTTTAGCTTAGCCCACAGTTCTGCTCGATCTATTTTGTCGAAAGCTTTCGACAGATCTACAAATGTAAGATACACTCTTGGGGCTCCTTCTCTCACTTTGGCCTTTAGTATGTTGATCAGTAGGATATTTATAGAAGTGCTCCCGTTTTTCTGGAAACCTGTTTGGAAGGTATTGTTGCATCGAGCGGTTTTGGCCCAGATTCGAAGGTGGTCTAGTAGCTGTGATGCAAATATCTTCCCCACGATGTCCAACAAAGCTATAGGCCTATAGCTTTCTGGGTCATCTCTACCACCTTTCTTGTAAATAGGGACGATTACCGCTTTCAGCCAAGTTTCGGGGATCATATTGGTGTTCCTGCAGTGGGTGAACATTTTGCTGATCACGCCCCCCCCCCCACGCTTTTGGTGATTTTTTTCAAATCTACGTTGATCAATCCGTCCGGACCGGGGGCTCTTGAGGTTTTTAATTTAAGAATGGCGTTTTCAATTTCAGCTACATTCGATACGTCTACCCACTCTGTCGTAGCATCTTCTTCACCCTCCGGTGCTCGCTCTTGCGGGAGGTCAAATTGGGCCGATAGATATGAGGCCCATTTTTCCTCTGACACTTAGTTTGCAATTTCTTTCGCTGTGTTCGAGTTCGTTGTTTTAATTAGTGCCCAGAAATCGTTTGACTTTTTTGTGTTGAGGGCTCTCATCATTTGCTCGGCGTCTTGCTGGTACAATTGGAGTTTATGATGTTTTAGCCAGTGTTTGTAGCATTTTATTTCTTTTTGCCACTGCTCCCATGCTTCTTTGGTGTTAATTTTCTTTGCAATTCTCTTCGATTTCCGGACAATTTTCCTCTTGTCGACTACCAGTTTGTCATAGGTATGCTTTGGATGAACCGCCTGTCTTTGTTTTCCAGCGGCTGATCTTCTGAATGGAAGCAGCATCGGTAGATAGTTTGGACGTTCTACGTCCCCCTATAGGGCATCTACTTCAGTGGTCTTGCCATAGTTCATGGTTATCTTTATGATGTCTGCTTCCGTTAGACGTATACGAGTTGCTGGCTATTGACCTCCACTTGAAACTTATATGTTGGATTGACTGGATGCTTTCCTTTCCATGCGCACGTCAAGAGGTTATGGTCACTATGCGTAGTTCTTTGGACTTTAAATTCCAGGATACCAGTCAAGAGGCCCTGGGAAGCGTAGATATAGTCCAAGGTGGCTTTGGCGTTCAGGTTTTCCCAAATTGGGATGTTCACTTGGTTGGGAAATAGTGTTTCGATGTTGTATAAATTTCTCGGTTTGGTGACCAACCTCCAGGCCTTACCCTGTTTAACTGAGTTTCCTTGTGGGGCCTTGTCTTTTGTGTTTGAATGGAATTCAGCACAATCAGCGTTCAGATCGCCATACAAGATGATGTCAATCCTTTCAAACTCCGAGTACATCCAATCTATTGTTTCCCCCATTTTCCTGCAGTAGGTTTTTGTATTTGTCAGTTGGGGGTTCCAATATGTATTTATTATTACTAGTGGGCTAGAATCTTCCTGACCTAATCAGTGGAAGTTCATTTGATCCAGAGTTTATTTAAATATGTTCACCAAAGCTTACTCCTTTCAGAATTGTAGGTGGTTGCAAGAGAGTCTGAACTTGATTTTAGTGTGATTCCATAAACTGGGAAATAGATATAGAATGGCAGGCCACTGTTTTCTGTCTTCATGTCTAATGGACCAGTCATTAAGGTATTAGAAACTTGTGGGGGCGTCTTACAGAGGTGGAGATATTCTTTGCCAGACAGGAAATGTATCATCATTGACTTGCTGGTGATGCAGCTAGCACTGAAGTTGATGTGGGGTTGCCAAGAGATCCATGAAATTCAATTAAGGGGATGTCTATATTTTCGAAATACACTCTCCTTTAAAACAATAGGCTGTCACTTTTCATATGTGTAAGGGATGTGCTGAGGGTACTTGTGACCAAGGCCTTTTCTCCATCTAGATGAGACAGGATCAATACCTGGGTGGTCACTGTATGGGTGACATCTGGTAGGAAATACTTGAGCCGATAGTTGATACCATGCTTGCTGAATCATCTTGGTAATGTGAGTATTGAAGTAGAGGTGGCTGTGGATGTGGAAGCCAAATCATGTGGTGCAGTGTCAGCTGCAGGACTAATCCCTGAAGGTTCATTGTGTATCATCAGGACTGCCCCTGGCACCTGCTGTACCTCCTATGACTAAAATTCTGCTATTTGCTAGGTTTTGATGTGATTTTCTGTGATGTGATGAGAAGTATTAACAAGAGCACTCTGCATCAATAAGATTCATCCCTGTTTGCAATGTAAATCAAGTTAGAACCTAGGGAAGTGGTGCTAGCAAATCAGGATGCTAGGAATGTGGGCTTGCACCAACAGTATAAGCTGAGGTTCTATTCTTCACTGGCTGCCTAGCACACCACTCCACAAGCTGCCATTTATTTTTTACTAAAGTTGCATCCCCCCTTTTTCCTCCCTCCACAGCCCCAACACCCACTAAAACGTACCCTCACCTCCACCCCACTCATTACCATTTCTCACATGTGTTGCTCTCTCTCCAGCACCTTTCTCTATCTGCTCCCTGGTCACCATGGAAACAAAAAAGGGACAAGGTCCCAGGCTGGCAGCCATCTTTCTTTGTAGTTCCTTTTTATGTGTGATTGGTCGATTTCACATAACTTGTTTTAAAACAAACATAAGCACTCTGTATGTTGGCTGTGGGTACTAATAGCATTGACTACCTCAATATGTGTTGGGCCTCTGTGGCAAAGGCCCTTAGCATGTACCTAGGCTCTCACTTCGCTCTAGCCTACAAATGCTCAGGTTTGTAGGCCGTTACCACTGAGGTCCAAACCAGACCCCTGCGGTTAATGCTATATTATTAATTGTTCATTGTGCAAAATGTATCACCTTTATTTGAAAATAGGCCTACGAAGCATCAAAAAGAAATGTGTGATTGCATCTGATGAACCCGGGTTTATGTGTAGCTACAACAATTGTCTAAAGTGTGAAACCATTGACTACTCAGCATGTATTATGACATGACACATCGAAGGGTATGACATTTTTAAATATTCTGTTTTAGTTGCAAATATCCCACAGTTCCTGCATCTTCTAGCCATGAACAACAAAAAAGGTTCACATTTTAGACATTTTCTGGCCATTCATTTTATTTTTCTTTCATGTCAAGTAGCTCTTTCAAGCACATGATTCACTCAGGAACACTGCCACAGCATAAAGGATTTCAATTTACCAATGGCTGTTATTTGTGAAGGAACCCAGCATTGTTATGGAAAGTAAAGACAGCTGGTCTCTTGGCTTTCAGACTGCTAGGGCACACTGACCCAATGTTGTTGGCTGTCATCGTGCCCAATTGTTCTCTACATCTGTAAATTCACTTCTCCATTGAATGAAGGGTCAGGAAGATTTGCTGTTGAGCAGTGGGCACTGCATGTACTAGGAGTGATGTCAAGACTGTGCTTTAAATTAATGTTATAACGAAAAGATGAACTAACAGGTGCATGTACTTAGGTGGTAGCATACTGTAGGGTTCAGTGTGTACCTATTAATTTCAAAATGTAATTAGCATAACATGAGACAATTTGTTAAATTATACCACCCAATTATAAACTTAATTACAATGGGTGGGTATGGAAATATTAAAGTAGTGTATGGGGCCCCCTTATTTGCAATGTTACATTTTTGACAGTTGGGAACGCCTCCTGCTTCCGGACTTAGTCCTGCCTTCCCGTTTTTTATATGGTTTGATATGGACCTGATATACATTTAATATAAAATTAATATCAAAGATGATATCTATTTTATATCAAATGTATATTTTTTTATACGTTAGCTAACGTCGGACGGAGTCGCAGAGAAATCCTCTGCGATAAGCTGCCAGCTTGCAGCTGGCACCCTTAACAGGGAGGCTTGCGGACCACAACCTCTTTCATCTGGCATCCATGTCACCTACCTTGTGTCCGCATTGATAAAGACTACGGTTTAAACGCGCGTCAGGTTTTTGTTTCACCTTACATGTCTCATGTTGCCTGAACCTGTCACGTGTTATTGAGTACATTAAAAAGCGTGTACAGAAACAACCATTGACTGACTGACATTTTCCATCAAATTATCTATACTTGGTATCAAGATAACCGCACAGAAAGTGAACAGCCACCAACTGCCAGTGCCAACTACCAACAAGGCTTGTCACCTCACCCAGTACCTAAATATATCTAGGCTTGGACTCTATATTATCATGGCTTAAGATGTTAGTGTTAAAATGTTGTGCAGTTTATCAAGAATGTTTTTCAGAACATTTTCCAGTCACAAGGCTTTTTCACATTTAAAATGATGTATACTATTTTTAAACAATTTTATGCTTGGTGTTTTATATCTCTTTCCTATTTGATACATGAAAATAGGTTTGTGCTTTTCTAAGGACATGTTTGAAAAATGTAGAGTTTTGTGGGTTGCATGCTAATTACAATAATGTGTAGAGGTATATGCCACTTGTTACGGTGCAGTTAATTAAGCAGCTCAGCGCTTAGCTTGAAAAGTTATTCCTAATATCTCTGTAGAATTATTAAATTCTAAACCGCTTTAAGTATAAAAAATGGTTTGGCCTTTAACGCTATAAATGTACATTTTGATCGATGCACGTTGTGGTTCATTGGGTGCTGGCGGGTAAACAAAATATAACTGTTTTTGTGAGGCCCTCAGGTCTGGCATGGTGCATATGGATGAAATTGAGTTTTCTTATCAAACAGCACACACGATGTGGCAAAAGGTATAGCCTTTAATTTTATAAAAGGGATGAAATTGTTGATTTTTAAACACGGCACAAGTAGTATATGAGGAATATTCATGGATTGCACATTCCAAATGAGGGGTAAAATGTTTTATGCGTGTCATTGATGTGTTTCTATTTAGAGGATCAGATCGGCTGGGGAAGAGTTAGTATTTCCTGAAAACTTGTTTTTGTATTTTCCGGCTGTCTTGCTCACCTGCGTGAAGGCATATTCAAATAAACAGCTGCTTTTTTCTGACCTGGCAGCATGTCTTTAAAAGTGTGAAATATTTATACGCTCTTAATATCTAAAGAACAGTATTTTCTAGTGCTGAGAAGGTGTTTCAAGGCACTAACATCACTTGTTGACTTTGGCAGGCTATCTAGGATAATGTGTAAAACATGTTGTAAGTGTTTATAGTAGCTCAATTATATAATAGTCAGACATCTAAATATTAAACCCTCTATATTTAGAGGGTTTAAAATTTAAAATTGCATATGCTGGATCGATACACTCTTAGGCCCTTTGGGGACTGGCATGTGAATAAAATATAGATGCATTTTGAGGCTTGCTGCAGAGTCATGCAAGGATGACATTGGGTTTATTGCTAAACAGAACACATGATGTGGCAAAAGGTGTATCCTTTAATGTTATATAAGGGATGAAATTGTTGATTTTTAAACACAGCACACGTAGTATACGATGAATATTCACATGTTTTTGGAATGTGGGCTAAATAAGGCATGCTCGCGCTGTAAACCTTAATGTGCTATTGGGTTCTGGCAGCCTGCAGCAACAGTGCTGCGCCTTATTTTGTAGATTTAGAAATGGTCTTGTGTGTTATAGTGCAGACTTGTAAACAACCAGGGCGTGTTTAGCGGAAAGTGCACATTATTGATACCATTTTTAAAAATGCTAAACCAGGCCATAACCTGTAAAAGCAGATGTGTACAGAAGATACATGGGACATTCCAAACTGGCAGATGGCACATGTTTGTAGAGGCCTTTTTTCTATTTGGAAAAACTGCAAACAGTTAATTTTGATGTTACACAACCAAATGGAAATGTTGCTTTAAGCAATGTTACAAATGCATTCAGGGTTGCACCATGTACAAACACATTTTAGTAGAAAAAAAGACATTGACAAAGCTAATAGCTGTGTCCTTTATATAGCCATAGGGAAGCAGAAATGGAGAATGTTAGACCCATGACTTTATTTTTATAACAATATTAGTGTTTTTGAAGAATAGTTTGCCACATGTGAGCGACCTGAATTTGAATACAGCGTGCAAAGAAAATATATTTTATGCAAGCTCTACACGTTTTGAGGAGGGCTGTGCTTAAAGCCAGAATTCTTGGTTTATGTATTAAATACATTATATTAATTTAGGCTTTGTGCCTGTTTGGAGAGCATACTTTATAAACAGTATGTTATATTAATTTAAATCTTGGGCTCTTGGTATTCATTTGCAGTGTGCTTTCTTTATTATTAGGCGCCATGAATTTAAAAAATATATATGCAACTTTTTTTTGCGTTTTATAGAATAATGAGGGTTCTGCCAATGTGTCACAGATGAGACTGGTGGTTGAAATTTTTAAGGCTGGCAAAAATCAGTGTGTTATATTTTGTCTCATAGTGTGCCTGGTTGTAATAAGGGTTAAAGATGTTGAATATTGAGATACACTGAATATTATAATGTGTAAAATATGTTTTATACTGATAGTATATTTTTTATGTTTTTTCATAGAAATGTCTTGCAACAATTGGATGTTGCAGCAGGCTGCTTCTGGAAAAACAGCCTGTGGAGGTGGATGTTTTGAGGGCCTGAGAATGATGCTTGGGGGACCGACAAACCATCATGGGCTCTGCGCTTTCCAGCACTGTGTGTGGTATGTGGAGCCTTGCAAACGACATACGCTGATGGATCTGGGATGTACCGCAGATTGTGCAATTTTGCAAGCATCAAGGTGTGGGGAAATGGATGTAGGAATGCTCATGGATGTGTCTGATGAGTTCACGGAATCAACAAGGATGGATCTGCGTTGCGAGGATTTATGGAGCGTACCATTTGCTGGTTCTCAGGTAACTTCTAGCCACAAAGGCCTGTGGTTGACACAGTCAGTGGAGAATGGCTTTTGGGCTAGTTTAAGGAGCCCCAGCAACAAGGGCTATGGAAATGTCTCGAGAAAAAAGCAGGGTTTTTGGACCCAGCCACTAACCGCAAGCACAAGGTATAGAGGGGGTGATGGCGACCATTTCTTCATCATCATCAAGGGTTATACACCAGAGGAACTGCAGCTACCAAGATATCAATCAAGGGGTGCTACAGCTAGTGGTTCTGATCTCCAGAACCGACATTACGGCATATGAAGCAATGTTTTGATTCATCTTGGTTGTGTGATCGTAAGGGCCCAAGGAATGGCTGGGGGGCCTCGACGATTGAAGTTGTTCTTTTTCTGATTCATCCAAGGGGCCAGAGGAATGTCTGGGGGACCCTGAAGCATGAAGCTGTTATTGTTTTTATTATTTTGATTCATCCAAAGGGGCCCAAGGAATGTCTGGGAGGCCCCAAAGTGTGGAGTTGTTCTTTTATTTTTTACAAACAGGTGTCATGGAATGACTGACAAACAGCAACCCAATGTTTTTTTACAGGTGGGATGGGATGCTATATGTTGAGTGATTCATCATAACTTTAAAAGCTATGTTGTTTGTGATATATATTGCATGTGTTTTATACATCGCAATCTAAGCATTTGTTATAACGTGCAAAACCTACTTAACAAGGGCAAGAGCAACAGATCTATAACACTAAATGCTAGGTATATAGTGTTATTTAAACCCCCCTTGATAAACAACAATTAGCCATGATAGCCTGAGTAAAACATATTATCTTCCTCAAGGCTTTTGAAGACACGACCAGTAAGCTCTACGGATATCTCCTGGTTGATTAAAAAACAACCACTCTAGAGGATTATAGATTGCGGACCAATATATTTCCACAGGGATTACCCGCTGTTTATATCCCGAAAAAGACATCTAAAAACCAACATTAAGCACAATATCGTGTCATGCTTTAACCATGTCGACACGCATACGAAGAAACATTGCACTGCTGAAAATGCTTGTATATGCCACCCCTCAACAATGCAAGGCCATTCTACTCACTGTTTCTGACGATTTGGTTGCCGCTATTTTGGAGATTGCTCAAAACACTTTAAAGGGACACTTCCCCTTAACACACCATCAAATAGGTGTGTTGAAAAAGAAAAAGAAATTCATCAAGAAACTGAGCATTAGGCAAATCTCGCTAAGGGCTTAAAGAAAAGTCGTCTCACAGGCCAGTGGTTTCATAGGATCGCTTACTCGCATTGCCCTACCGCTAATCACCAGCTTGCTCGAGGGACAATAATGGGACACACCTATAACATGTATTTGGTGGACAAGCATTAGACCTGGACCTGCGCCAGTTTTGGATATATGAAAAGTTGTTACCATGCGTCTCGACTCGGAAATGAAGAATGTTTTAAACAGATCTGATTTAGCAGCGCATGACAACGCAGTCTTATATTCAAATATTCTGCATAAATACTTAAACCAAGCCCAACACAGCAATGCAGAGAAAAACAAACTAACTCGATACATGCTCCCCGAAGAATCTAGCAGTGTGAAGGCTCCACCAGAGGCAGATCCAATTGCGGTTGATGTGGTAAACGCTCTTAGCCAACGCTATAAACCTAACACAGAACTATTGTTACATAAGATGAAACCCGCAAAGGATGTGGCCGCCTGGACTAAAAGAGGAGTGCTTATTTCCAAAGGCAGGGTTTTAAGGGATTTGAACCTACACGATCTAGTACGGGGTGTTACACACTGGCACCCCACGACTATAATAAATGCCTGGAACGAGTTTATGCAAGCGGTCGCTGATTTAAATATTCCGACTTCGGTCATGGGTAATGGTGCCCAATGACGCCTTCTGGAGGAGCTAAAAACTAGGGCTTCCGCAACTCCTCACCAAGAACAGTGCTTTATTCCCCCCTATAAGCAGTCCCCGCTGCCCCAGCCCCGAAAAGTAATGCAATACCAGCTGGTTTAAGGAATCTTTACCCACCCCTGTCATGCATGACTCTGAAATGTTTCTGCCACGCCGAAGACACAGCAGGCCGAAAGGGTTATCTCAATAATGCAGGGGGTTCCCATTGTTGAATGTATACGTTTCTTCTTTGCTATATTGTGGTATAACATTTTTTATCTCTGTATTAAATATGTCTTTTCTTATTAATAAATGTTTTCAAGTCATAAAACCGACTTGGTTCTTTATTATGTTATATTATATAGTCTGTATAGAGGGCGCTAGAGAGCCGGCCAAGATGGCCGCTCCCCAGTGAGCACCCGTGTGGCTCGATATTAATCCTGTATGATCCGGTTCCTCTGTTGAAAAACCTCTCAATCTCTCCACGACTTGTCGCCCACGAGCAAATCGTACACAACAGACCCGAAATCGGCGAAAAACTTGAGCCGTCTTTGCCCGGAGAAGCCCCCAGGCCGCACCCTCAGCATAAAAGCCTGAACGAGAGAAATCCTCGAGGGGAAACACCACGATCTTGCCTAATCCACCTCCCTGCTCGACCCAACGACCGCTCGCTGGTGACGAGAGCTGTCCGCTCTCCCACCAGGAAAGCAGCTCTATCGGATTCGCCCTGCCCGAACAACATCGGAAGCTTCGGAGGGAGCCTGGCCACGGCGAACAACAATGGACGAAAGGAGAGCATCACTCTCTCCCCTCAGGCTTCCGGCCCCCGTGGGTGTCACTCACTGGTGCACTGATCCGTGCCCCTTCCCCGCAGATCGGAGACCCGCAGACCACCCGGACAAAATGGCGGCCTGCCAGCTGCAATCGAGGTAGAAACCGTGGCACCAAATCCGGCCTCACCCCCAAGCAGCCCCGTGAGACTCACCCTCCCCGAACAACACCAGAGGCTCCAGAGGGTGCTTGGCCGCAGCGAACAACAGCAGATGGCAGCAGAGCGCCACTCTCTCCCCTCGGGCCCCCGGCTCCCAAGAGTGTCACTCACTAGTGCACTGATCCATGCAGAGTGGAGACCCACAGACCACTCGGGCAAAATGGCAGCCTGCCAGATACAATCGAGATAGAGACCGTGGCACCAAATCCGGCCTCACCCCCCAAGCGCGATCGGGTCTTGGCGCTGAGCAGGCAGAGGGAGAAATAATAAAGAGGCATGCAGACGGGGTGAACTGAGACGAGAAGGCTGCAGAGGGAAAAGGCCCCAGCTCTGCCACTAAGACACAGCGCTACACGACCGCTCATGCAGAGGGAAGCACGATAAGGAAGCCAACTCCTTCAGCAGAGAACGGCCCTCGCCCCAAAGAGGCACCATGATATACCCAAGCGGAGGCTCCCAGCAGCGGCCAACCCACCTTACGCCACCTGAAGAAGAGACGGTGCCCCTCCTGATGAAAGGTACTGTACCAGTCCAATTAACTTTGGAGTTAAACAAACAACACACAGAAAGCACACCAAACAGGACCTTTACCGCACACTAGACGAGAAGCAAGCAAGCAGCTTCTACCCCAGAAATGGCCTACAAGACACAACTAGACAATTACTGAACACCCAACATTAATCAACCAGAAGGGGGACACACAAGGGGCAACTGGCCTGAGACATAACCAAATCCCGCAAAATGCAAAAGATACTATGCCAATAGCAGTCACACGTGATCGCAACTGCAATTATAACCAAACACCTCAGGTGGCCACTTCTCGCTTTCCCAGGGGATCAGCATCCACAAGTCTAGATCCAACAGGCAGCACCATCAACCAGCGGTGGGGACCACCCGGGAACCCCCGACCAAGCCATGTACTGCGTGCTCATCCCAATTTACCTGATATCACCGGCAATTTAAAAGACACTAAAGCAAGACAGAATCTCAAGACAAGCCGGGCCAGTCGAATCAACCATACCCCACCCCAGTAGCAGTTCAGACCCCAATCTGCGGGCAACCCAAACTTGTCATGGGAAAAACGTATAAATCGCAGCGAAGGCAAAATTTTGAAACAGGAACAATGTCCAAGACGACACGTCCCAACAGCAGACCCGAGTCTCTCACAAAATGCGCCGCAAGAAGAAGAAGTCCCTCAACCCATCAACATCAAAGAGATACTTCTCGATTTAAAATCCGGAATAGGGAACCTTGATAACAAAATAGACAGCCTTTCATCAAAAGTGGACCAGTTGCAACACCGGCTGGACAAACACTCTGAGCGCCTAGAGACAGTAGAACACAGAGTGTCTGACCTAGATGATGGCGCCGCAGTAATGAACGCCAGAGTGTACACACTAGAAGCCCAAATGAAAGTAACAATGGCCAAAAATGAAGACTTGGAAGGACGCACCCGGAGAAATAATATTCGACTGGTTGGGGTAAGAGAACAACAACTGCAATCGAAAATGGAAGATCACATCGAAAAAATATGCACAGAACTATTCGGGACAGAAGCGCTATCACAGCTGTTTGTTGTGGAAAGGGCACATAGAATCCCAGCCACAAGACCAGTTCCTGGGGCTCCACCCCAACCAATCATTGCGAAACTACTCAGCTACAAAGACTGGAATATGATACTAAGGCTCGCAAGGGAAAGGGGCGAACTACAATATGATGGCGACACCATTCACTTCTATCCCGATTTCTCCCCCACAGTCCAAGCACAAAGAAGATCCTTTGTAAAAATTAAACAACGACTGCGGGACAATCAAATACCATATTTAATGCTCTTCCCTGCCAGACTGAGAGTCCAACATAAAGGGAGGGCTCAATTCTTCCAATCACCTGAAGAGGCCGACTCATATCTAGACCGAGCCGGGTGCAGATCCCTCAACAATAACCATGCCGAGCTGCAAAGAGACAGGGCCAGGAGGAATCCACCATAATCCTACACATGAGTGTCACAATGCATGATACTAATGCAGCTTTACCAGCGGAGAACCACACTTTAGCAGAGAACGAAGAGCCAAACACCTTGGGAGGCTACTAGCGCCCCTTGCGCAGCATTGTTACCTTTTACCACACCAGTTGTGAGAGGGAGGGCAATTAAAACGGGCCTGTTGGGGGTTGCCCGTGTGAATGGGTGGGAAGATGCAGGCAAGTTGGGGGTTGCGTAGTTGTATACAGTTCATCGTTTCCGACATGCACCGAGGGTGGCACAGCCTCCACCACCCTGCCGCCACCCGAACTCAACGTACATAGACCAGGCTACCCGAATCTGGCCAGGTACTCGCCAAATCTCCATGGAATAAACCCGAAAATATGACAAACCTCCAGAAACACAGCTGCAGAAACATCCCTACACCAGTGCGTTCAATTTAGCAACGTGGAACATCAGAGGGGGCAACCAGCCGACCAAAACACGAAAAAATTCCCAATACCTGCGCAGGCACAAGATCGATGTGGCCATGCTTCAAGAAACATACCTACACCCAACCTCAGAGAGCATCTGGGCACGAGACTGGGGCTGCCACAGATATTTCTCCTCATATTCCTCCTATGCCAGAGGGGTCGCAATCCTCATTAATAAGAAAACAAAATTCAAATTAATACAAACCCAAAAGTATCCTGATAGCAGATTGCTGCTAGTACATGGAATAATAGACAGAGAAGAAGTTATCCTGGTGAACTCCTATGCCCCGAACACGGACGGTACAAACAATTTCAACTGGGTAATGACCCATCTAGAACTAGGCGGAAGAGCCACGATCATCTGGGGCGGAGACATGAACACACCACTAGATCCCACGAAAGACAAATCCCACAACCTAACGATAGCCCCTTCCAAGGCATCCATGCAAATCACAGAAATATGCAAAGCCTATGATCTGAGCGACTGCTGGAGATGCAAACATCGCGAAGAACGAGAATACAAGTATTATTCCTGGGTTCACAAAACTAATTTGAGACTGGACTATCTCCTCATGTCCTCACACAGCCAGCTCCAATGGGGGAAATGTCAAATCCTCACCAGAACTCTATCTGATCACTCAGCAGTGACCCTCGAATACAACACATCACTCGCTAAGAACACTAAACCCCACTGGAGATTCAAACCAGACGCTCTAAAAGACCACGTTTTTGCAGATGAGCTCCGAACTGAAATACTGAGCTTTATCAAGATCAATCAAGGCTCGGTGGCGTCCGGAGGTGTTCTCTGGGAAACACTAAAGTGCTATGTCAGGGGGAGATGCCTAAAAAAGGGATCCTAAAACTATTAAGGAGAAAACTGACCCAAAGTGAAACCCGACTGAAAGAACTTGAAGGAACGCTTGTGTCATCTAAAGACTCCCAAGTCATGGCAGAGCTCAAAACCGAACTCGAAAAGTTCAGAGCCACAGCAGAAAGGGAGGTGAAATTCCTTTCCAGGAACCATACAATACACCAGTACGGCAAAGGGCAGAAACACGGCGCACTCCTTGCCAGACTAGTGTCAGCAGAAAGAAGGCCTACAAAGGTTGACGCAATACTAGATCAATCAGGTAACCCTATATACTCTGAAGAAGGAATAGTCAAAACCTTTTGCAAATTCTATCAAAAACTATACGACTCACACTACACCACCACCACCATCGACCTAACCCATTACCTAGATTACCTCAAACTGTTCTGGACAAACTCAGGCCTACGTGAACCCCTCAATGAGCCCATCACAGCAGAAGAGGTTCACGAGGCAATTAAAGAACTACCAAACATAAAAGCACCCGGCCCTGATGGTCTGATCAGCGAGTTCTATAAACATTTCGCATCTCTTCTAGTCCCACTCATTCTACAAGTATACAACAAAGCTCTCACCAAAGGGGAACTACCACCCACCCTCTACAGATCCAACATCATTCTTTTACATAAACAAGGAAAATCGGCAGAGGAATGCGCATGATACTGACCCATTTCCTTAATAAACCTGGACAATAAAATACTGGCAAAGATCCTGACAAAAAGACTACTTCCTCTAATGCTCGCTATCGTATTGGCCGACCAGGCAGTATTCATACCAGGCCGGTACACTTCATACGGCATCAGGAGAATGTTCGGCGTCATGGAAGCCCTCGAACCAGAAAGCCAGGCAATCGCAGTACTCCTCGATGCAGAAAAAGCCTTCGACTCAGTCGAGTGGCCCTTCCTGTTTTCAGTGCTAGAACGCATGGGCCTTGGGAAGTAGTTAATCCAGTGGATTGCACTCCTGTACAAACATCCAACGTTGAACATTATCCTCGGAAACACCCGATCAGACGACATCACCTACAAAGGGGGACAAGGCAAGGATGCCCATTGTCAGCATTACTGTTCGCCCTGGTCATGGAACCATTAGCCTCTGATCTACGGCTACACCACCTCCATAGAGGCCTCTCCATAGGACCACACAGGCTGATCATTTCTTTATATGCTGACGATGTTGCCCTGTTCTTACTCGATCCAGAAGAAAACCTGAATCCTACAATGCGAGCTGTCTTAAAGTTTGGCAACTTCCCAGGATTAAAGATCAACAACACAAAATCCATCATCTTCCCGCTGACAGCCAACACCCACGAGTTTTCAGACGACTTCGGATTTAAGTGGCAACAAACAAATGTCAGGTACCTGGGGATATTCCTATCCAGATGCAACCGCTATGTCATTCGAGAAAACTACGAGGAAGTGGTTGACGACATCCACAACAAAGTAAACAGATGGAAACTTCTTCCACTAACACTCTGGGGCAGAGTCTCCCTGGTCAAGATGATCATCCTTCCCAAATTACTATATCTGTTCTCAAACATTCCACTGGTGCTAACACAGCGATTTCTACATCACGTAAAAAGCATAGTCCTTGAACTACTGTGGGCAGGGAAGGCGGCAAGAGTGGCATACACCACACTGACTCTTCCAGTAACACAGGGTGGTCTAGCTCTCCCCAACCTGGATCTCTACTACTGGGCCGCTCAAGCACAATTCATAAGTCACTGGTACGCTGCGAACTTCATCAGACCCCACGTCTAGATAGAGAGAGCTCTTGCATCCCCCTTCCTACTCCGCACAGTGATTTTTGGTCAACTACAGACACCACACACACAAAAGAACATTGTCGCAACCACATACGCCATCTGGAGGAAAATGGCATCAAAGGCAGAGATCCAAGTCAGATACTCCCCCCTCCTCCCAGCGAGATTTATACCTGGGATACCCATCACCTCGGAAAAGAATTTTCAACACTGGACCGACAAATTGCAAGTGAAAACCCTGGGAGATCTCGTCCCGGAGAACACCTTCCTGTCACCCCAGCAAGTCTGCGACAAAGGGGGAAACAACACCCTAGACATATTCATTAATTTTGGACTACGACAGGCTCTCCGAATCTACATCACCACCTTCCCCTCAACAGCCGCCAACCTGGAACCTACTGTACGGAGTGATACAAGCCCAAGGGGAAGGGCGGCTGGTGACTAACATATACAAATCACTCATGAGCAAAAAAGATCTATCACAAGCTAAAGCAAAAAGGACATAGGAAAAAGCATTACAGACCACGATAACTGAAGATGATTGGATCTATATACTACGACTCACCCAGAAAGTCGCACTTAACACCAGATATAAGCAGATACACTTCAACTATCTTCATCAAGTGTACCACACGCCAGCAAACCTACACGGCCAAATAACAACATCAGCAGAGTGTAACAGGTGTGGAGCACCAGTTGCCGACTTTATGCATCTAGCATGGACTTGCCCCAACATAGCGACATTCTGGAACACAATACTGGAAAAAGTCTCAGCGATAATTGGAGCGAGACGGGAACCAGACCCCATGCTCACACTCCTAGGCTTAACAAAACACCTACCAAAGGAGGTGCAGAAACTTACAGACCTACTCCTGGTGCGAAGAAAGGTCGCAATCAGTTGGAGCCGAGGACCCCCACTAAGCTTGCAACGTTAGATGACCGACGTGGCATACTGTCAGGACATCAAAACAAACTTTATAAAAACATTGCCACTACATGCACGCCCACCTGACATTTGGGGCCCTTACATAAACGACCTACTGACCACCGCAGTTGTATGGGGCCCGCAATCCGGATCCCCAAACACAAGCCAAGGCCCCCAGCCAGATCAGAACACCAACCAAGGAGAGAAGGTGTAACAAGGATAATTGCAAAAGGACTACGGAAAGTGACGAGAGGTTCGGGGACGGAGGGAGAGGGGGTGGGGGAGGAGGCGGGGAAGGGGGTATCGCTGCGGCCGGTGCATGGCCTGTTTTTTGGTTTAACCTTGGAAAATACCTAATAAAAAAAGTTTAAAAAAAATATATAGTCTGTATAAAAACGCACAACGCTTGTTTCAAAATAAAAAGCTTTTTTAATGATGCATGTATCACTGCATAGATTCTCCACATTTACATTTTTGACACACTGTAAACATTTTGAGAGATCTATACACATGATGTAACAGCTTGTTAACAAATATGGTTACCATTCGAACGTTATGCGTGCGATTGCTCGAATACATTTTCATAACAGCTGAAGGCGATCTCCATTCTGACATTTGACTGATCAAGAATATACAGTGTTGACCGCAGGTCATGGCTTTTGAGTATTGAACTAGTAGAGTAATGTAACATAAATACTTTGCTATGCTTCTTACATAGTCCAATAAAACTCTGGCATACATGGGGTGTTCCGGGAAGTGCTACAAACTATCAAACACTGTTAGCACATCTCCCTCCAGCCACAGAGCTATCCAATGTATTCCACCCGGGGTCTGAGGATCGGTGTTCACCACCAGGCTAAGCAGTCGATTCCTGAGTAGGCGCTTGGGACATGTATCACTGGCATACACACCGTGAAATGTTTTCCGAGGGGGTCTATGATTATTCAAAAATCCTTTTATCTGTAGAAAAACCATTAAATATCAAAAAGTATGTTTCTTTGTGTGTTGATCTCGAGAACACTATCAAATGCTCCACACTAGCAGGGAGTGGTTGTGGTTAGGTTTATTTCAAACCTTTTCTCGGCGGGTGTGTTTCTGCTCCATCACGCATGTGCTTCCCTGTGACAGCCACCAGCAACATGTATTCTCTGATTATGCTCGGAAGCCCAAAATTGGGAGTGTATGCTTTGGCAGGAATTAAAGCACTGTCCTTATGCAGCACCACATAGTTCTTCTTACAGTGTTTGAACTCAAATGGGTTTTTATCATATGCCCCGCTGAGTGCCGTTGTTTCAACAATTCCCATGATGATTATTTTTGGGAGCTGCCCCAGAAACAGCTTGTCTTGACTGGTACCACGGGTACTGGTAGAAATGCTGACGACTTTAAAAGCAACTCTCTCCACAGTATACTTTACATTAGATATGTGAAGCACTTCTGCATGCACCAGTCTAATATTCAGAGAGACGCTTACATGTTTAAGGAATAAACTGACTGATATGATGATTAATTTGTATTGCTCAGCCTACCCGCTCATGAGCCAAAAAGCTTCTGTGTTTCTGGATAGTTTCACTTTAAGATCAATGCTGTTGATCAATAGTTTATCCTGGAAGAAAAGGTCAGCGTGTAGACGGCCTAGTAAGTGTAAATACTTTACTGGTTCTGCCGTGAAGGGCTCTCTTTGCGAACCCCTTCTTATCACCATCCAGCACGGTGTTGTCGAATTGACCCCTATTGTCGCAATATAAGAGGCCTGCCGAGAGCTGCTTATCCAGGACATTGTGGCTATAATGTAAATAGGCTCTCTATATAGGTCTGGTAGGCGTACATATTATCACTCTGCGTTATCATTCAATCACCCAATGTCATGTCCACCTGGTTGAACATGGTGGCTATCAGGTAAGCTATCGTGCCCACTCGTGCTGTACCCGCGATGTCAGTTCCATCCGAGCCCGATACAAAAACACTTTATGGGGCTAGACAGAGCCGCCAGAGGCGAGACCTCGATACAGAAACTGTTATCGATGCTGGTTTGGGTCGGGGGTATGGTAAAGAGATCGAGGTCCAATTTTACACATTCCCAGGAGGATCTGTGTAAGACGGCCGTTGTTCTTAAAAAAATATCATTGCCCTTGTGTCTTTTAGCAATAACAGGCTTCTTCTATTTACTCGGCTGTGTGCGTCAGGCTTTTGATCTGTTTTTCCTGGTGGGTTTCGGGGTCTGCGCAGCAGAGACGCTGATCTCTTCCTCTTAACGCTCCTACGTGGTTTATAAATGATTCTCGGTCGTCCAACATCTCCTTTTTCTGTTTGGTGAGCCGTTCAACAACCGCTGTTGTCACGTTCCCCACAACGTTATTTGCAATATTGCTGGCTGCCATTTTCACGTGCGGTTTAGCTAGTTCAAAGCTGCGATGTAGAAAGGGCAGCACATATCTGAAAAGACTTTTAAATATACTGCTGAATTCCACCCCATACATTATGGGAATTCTGCTAAAATATGGCTGATCACCATAATCGTCCTGGTTCATATAATATTCCATATAGGACCCGGGGTCGCCATAGTTCTTTACCACAACCATTATAACATTGTTTTCCTAGTCTTTCAGCCGGAGCGGTCTTAAGTGAAATCGCAGCCATATTTTTCTGTATTTAAATGATACAAACTGCCCTTGGTCATCTCTCCTCTGTATGTTGATAGTGTCAAAAGGGTTTTTGCACACAGAGACATAATTGGGTTTATTCTATTGAATGTTCACAATATCATTGTTGTTCCCTTTAAACACTCCGGTTATAAGTAGCAGGGTGTATCTATTCCCCACCATTTGATACTCCACAATATCGCTGTAAAGCAATAAGCTATAAAAACCCTTGTTAATGTTGGCGCATGTATTATCCAATGGTTCTTTACTTCCAGTGTATTGCACAGTCCCCAATATTTTTGGGTAATGCCCCTCGAGAAATCCACCCGGCCAGAGCGGGTTTGTTCGTTTTATGATAAAGGTGGCTTCTCGCGAGGCTACAGTATCCCACGATCGGACGTACTGAACTTCACTGAGTGCCACCGCCCATTGAACCTCCAAATCTATGTGTTTGGCCAGTTTCACGGTAAAGTGGGATATTTTGTTGCCTGGAAATGTCCCATCTGAGGCTTTGCTGGGAAGTACAATATAAAAAGCTGCAGACCCCATTTTTAACTGTCATTACACGCCCGTGGTCTCTAGGGATCCGGCTGGCATCCAACTGTTGAATTTGTCAGGCCAACCCAGCCATTTAACTAGATAGTGCCAGTTGACACCACGACCTTTACTCTTTATGGCTTTTTTCGATTTTATAAAATCATTGCTGGTCTTTACCGACTTTTTGGATCTCTTCCCAGTAAAAAATATATGGAACAGCCTCCCCTGAATAATCAATTAATCTGTTTAGATAAAGATCCTCCCGGTGAGTCACTCAATCTATAATAAAATCTTGTGTCTGTAGTTCTGGTCATACCCCTTTTTAAAGGCGGCCTCGTGTTTTGAGATCTGCAAATGATCCCCCCTTTTTAAGGGGGCACAGTTTGTCTTTTTAAAAAGTCTTTCACTGTATAGTTTTTTCCAGACCTCCAAAGAATTCAACAGCGTTACATCAGCTGGGGTCGTTTTAATAGATCTATGATGCCTGTTGTTATACACATTTATAAATGCGGCTAGCACCTCCACATATCTGCAGGTGTTTTTAGCTGTAGAAAATCACCAGAGCTGTGTTTTAAAGGTGCTTATAAAACATTCCACAATAGCGTGTGTAACAAAGTGATGCACCCCGTGTTGCTTTAGAATATTCTGCAGTGGCTTATTAAAAAACTCCTTACCTGCGTCTATTTGTAGTTTAGAGGGGAATCAGCTTTGTTAAATATGCGCTTAAAAGCTGTTGCCATGCTGTGGTCCGTCTTGTTCTTTAAGGCCTCATCATAGGTGTATTTTGATAGAACATCGATGACGGCTAGAATATAGCCAAAACCATTGTTATCTTTGCAGGAAAACAGATTCAAATCCATAATATCTGCCTGCCATTGTTGATCGATATCACATACCACAGTTATTCACCATTTAAAATGTTTGCGGGCTGGCTTGTGTAGCGTATAGGCCTCCTCCCCTGCCAGCCACGTCTTAAGAACTCCCCCGTGACACCTTCTCACCATCGCTTTGCAGTTTGTGGCACAGGCTGTCAAGCCCACCATAACTACCAACACCTCCTGCATCATAATATATTTTCAACAGCTTCAGGCCAGACATGTTTGCTCATAACAGCTCAACATAAATACACAATCCTTTTTTATAAACAGATTTTTATTCGCATTTGAAACAACAGTTTTATTCAAAATATATTCACAATAAAACACCAAAGCAATCGGCCCTGTTATAGATGTCATAAAACATGTGAATACTGCACAAACACATTGCATGCTGCAGCTTCGTTAAGCAAGCATGTTACACTCCATTAGGCGCTCATTTATATGTAAATTATCTCTGCCCAGTTGGGTACAGTTTTTTCAATGTTTCTAACACCAATCGGACACATGCGTCTGACTGCTTCATTTTTAAAAGAGGGTTATTCGCTGATTCTATAGCCCATAATGTTTTAGCTACACATCGTTCAGTTCCTGCACCGATACCTATATGTGTCAGTGGATGCGTCAGGCGCATCATTTCTACAATGCGTTTAGGGCTCAACATGAAACATATTTTAAGTAGTGAATTATCCGCGTGAGATATTTCCAAACATTTGTGAGCATCCTGATAGGGATCATTGATTGTATGTCCATAGCACCAGCTGTAAAAGTGTGGCTTTAAACACGCCCCAGTCACTATTGTCGTAATACCTTGGGTGGCACGAATATCAGCGCGAAGAGGAGCCATTCTGTCCACATAGGTCTCCATTAGCGTAATACATTCCTTACACAGACTGTTGTCCTCCAGGATTCCAATTCGTTTTGAACAAGCACAATTAATTATAGCATTGTCTTTAAGGCTATCTGTCTCCATCAGCGAAAGACAGGCCTTACATAGGCTACTTTCAAAATAGCCAATGTTTTCAAGTTGGTTTGAACAGCCAGCACAATAAATATTAATAGCCTCTGCCGGAGTCTGGTCTCCTCACCCCCTGCACACATGATCTTGTTTTTTATAAAGGCTCCGGGGTGGCGGAATCAGTCTCTGTCATCATCGCTGCATCCACATGTAGAATAGCTTCACAGTCCGTGGGCCTCATTACAATTATGTGGGTCTGGAAATAGCGGTGCCTGTCGCACCATACCGGCACCTTTTTCCGGGCCAGCATACTCTGAGGTGCGATGTTGCTAACACCATCACCGCAAGTGACCTACCGTATCTGGCAACACTGTGACCGGAATCTTCAGCAAGAGGCCCACGCACAGGGACACATTGGCACAGACATGCCGGTAGCACCGTGAATTCCACACCGGAAACACCGGAAACACCGGCATCGCGGACCAGGGGTTGACTACAGTCAGGTGTGCAGAAACAGCCCACAGGTGCCAAAATCAGCCCTGGTTGCCCCAATGAGCAATGAAAAAGCAGAAAAGGATCACTCCCACACCCCACTGCCCTTGCCACACTACCATGCTAGCAGTACTGCACCTGGAGGCACTGCATGCAGGCCTACTACTTGAGGAGGCAGGGAGGCAGAGGATGCAACGGAGTTGCTTGAGGAGAAGGATGGCCATCATGGCCCTGCAAAACAACAGTGGCCAGCAGGTTGCAACCCACCGGCAGCCACCCATACCATGCATACGGGCCACACCCTTCAACCTGAGCCAAAGCCAGATCCACACATGTACCGGCTAGACAGGGAGACCATCACATCCAGGACTTGATCCAGGATGACCTAGTCAGCGTGATACAGACCTGTACAGCCCCCACCCCCTTGCTCAAGGTAGTGTCTGTGCTACACTTCCTGCCACGGGCACCTACCAACACACTGTGGGTGAACAGAATAGGCTATTGCACCCCTGTTTCGCGTGTTCTGTTTCAAGTCATCGATGCACTCCTGCGTCACGTTGGAGATCACATCGGACTACCCAGAACAGCTGATCAGGTCAATGCAACTAAAATCGCTTTTCATGCCCTTGCAGTCATGCCCAATGTGATAGGTGCATTGACTGCACACATGTGGAGCAGGAGGTCAGGTATGCCGTTGAGGCAGTGTACCGGAACAGAAAGCTCTACCACTCACTCAATGTGCAGATGGTGTGTGATGCCCGCCACATCATCACCCACTGCTGTGCAAGATTCCCCGGTTCAACCCACGACTCCATGGTGCTGCGGAACTCCACGTTGCCAGGGTCAGGGTACATGGCACGTCACAGTGGAGAGCGTACCTGGCTGTTGAGTGAGTGTATCTACTAGAGCATATGCACTGTTGAAAGGGGGGGGCAGAAAACACGATAGCGTACCTGGCTGTTGGGTGAGTATATCTACCAGAGCATGTGCACTGTTGAAAGTGGGGGGAGGGGGAGACCAGAAAACACCATAGCGTACCTGGTTGTTGGGTAAGTGCATCCACCAGAGCTTGTGTACTGTTTAATGGGGGTATGTACAACACCTATCAGCAGTGGTTGTGTGCAATGTAATGTGCAACACAGTAATAGAATGCCTGAGTACAAGGCCTTGACTGGCGTGTCTCAATTGAACAAACTGACCATGTGCATGCATAACAACATCAAATCCGTACAGCAACATCAAAAGCACTGCATGTACCAGAATGTACCACACCAATGTCCCAAAATCCAGCACAAACACAATCAGCACAACCCACACCACCTGATGCACAGACTGATAATACTTATTCATCACAACACCCCTCCTCCATACTACAAGTGATACGCACACCAGGTAGCCAGGTCCCCTGCCTGTTTGAAGTGCACATACACATATGCGTTTGACCTGAAGTTCAAATTATAACCCACACATATCTATGATTGTCTGACATGCCCATCATAGGAATATAGAATTTGAACAAAATAAAAACACACACAAGTCTCATTTGTGTGTGTTGTAGTGAAAGGGTCAGAGGTCATGGTGGTTGTGAACGGGCCATGTCAAAGCGACTGCACACCCCACACCCACCACACATATTGGCAAGGCGTATTGGCTTCATGGCAATCAATAGGCTGTCATCGCCTTCTCCATCCATCCAATTCGTCGTATGGTATCTCTCCGGTTCCATGTGTTAATATCCCTGCAAAAATATCGCCATACAAAAATATCGCCATATTTATGCTGCAATATTAAGGCATGGAACCTGCGGGGGACACCCCTGCAACCCCTGCATTATTTTTAAAGGAGTGGGGAACACCCCCACCACCCCCGCTCCCAGAAACCCCAAAAACAATCCCCTCCAAAAATATTGCTGATGGCCGTTCCAGTCGACCATATATACAGTGATATTTTTGGTGGGGATAATATGTAGTGATACATCTCTCAGTGAATATTTCCACATCCATCAATTTTGCATAATCAGTGAAGCTGTTCAGCCACTCCTATGCAGTGTGTCATGTACATCAGAATGCAAGAATGCCTTCAGGCATGTACAGATTGAAAAAATATATTAAAATCACACTTCAACACAGATTAATGTCCTTAACTGTGTCAGCCATGACCAGTAGGTTCACTGCCCCTGGCAGGGTCTGCTGTGTCAGGCACACCGGCTGTGTCATGCCGAAGACTATTTTCCAGGCCGGTAAACATTGCCATCTGGTGATGGCACCCACACACTTACACCTGGACAAGCCACAATTTCATTTAGCAATTGTCATTACATTGACATTGATGACTGCAGACATATATCCCTAAAATCACCCTGATCCTACGCAGCATGGTCCATACAATGCATGAACATCCATTCACACTGACAATGCACATTTCCACCAGCCAAAATATGACATATGCTACGTAACCGGAAATTAGCATGTGTAATTTTGCATTGTTTAGTGAACACTATACAGAATGTACCAACATGATACGGGCACAAGTATGACATTATTCTACACTTTTTGTTGTTCCCTTGCAGGTGATGCTGGATATCCCCTGATGCCATGGCTGATGACCCCGTGAGGCAAACACACAACCAGCACGAACAGGGATACATCCGTGCCCATATCCGTACACGTTGTACAATAGAGCAAGTTAAACCCGTTAAAAGCAAGTATCCACTGCCTGAGCAAATTGGGCGGGGCACTTAGGCACAGCCCTGTGAAAGTGGGAAAGATAGTCCTGGCCTTTGCCATGTTGCACAACATGTGTATCAGGCACAACATCCCACTGCCCCCGACATGGGCATGCAGCCACCAGAGGCGGAGGAGGAGAGTGATGATGAACTGCCATTTGCACATCGCCGTGATGGCATGGATGGCCGTGTTGCACGCTAGGAATTTATTTACTACTATTTCTGATCACTTCACAGACACATGTGGCATAGGCCAGCTAGTGCACTGGGCATTGCACAGTAAATAAATAACTCACACTGAAAAAGCAATGTCCAGTCATGATTTCTATGCAACACCAACTGTATTTTGTACAATGCAAATATTTACAAAGGTGGAGAAAATAAACTGGCAATACTATCCCTCCCTACTCCCCCTCCACAACTGCCCCTCCCCACTCCCCCTCCCCAACTATCCCTCCCCAATGCCCCTCCCAGCTATCCCGCCCCACTCCCCCTCCCCAACTATCTCGACGCAACTCCTGTCATGTTCTGCAAGGATGACTTGCACAAGTCACAGACAGGGCATATGTGTGTCTTGGTCCTATTTCCGTCCCCTTTTCGGTTCAGGCGTGCCGAGCGGGATAGCCACATTGAACGCCACCTTGTGTCAAAAAATTCACATTGCAAAAAAGGGGGCCCCATATGCTTCTTATTAAAATCATGAAGTATCAAACAAGATATGAATTGCACATTGTGCACATTGTGACGTTTTTATGCCAACTATGGTGCAGCAGAAGAAGGACTCGGACTACATTTGGTCATTTTCAAGATGTTTATTTAAATAAAAAGTAAAACACCTAACTAGCCCTATCCCCATGAGGGACGTCCCCTACCTAACAAAACTTAAGCTAAGGGTGCACATCAAGTCCAAATGAAAAAGTTCTCTGTCTAAATCCTAAACCACTAACTGGCCCTAGAGGAGAGGCTTCCACAATAGCCTTGGTATGGGCTTCTGCCTGGCCCAACTTGCAATGGACTTTTTATCAATCTCAAAAAGTTCCTTTGGATCAAAATGGTATAGTCTTTACAATCTTTGCATAGTGTTTTCGAGTAAAAAATCATAATTATCTTCTATAGGTTTCACTCTCCCCCTTGACAAAGAAAATTGTTGCTTAGTTCTTCTTCTTCTTGTTTTATTTCAAATGTCCAAATCCCTCCAAGATTACTTGAAAAGACACTTCTCTGTCTGCCGCCTTCGTGGCATTGGGACTCAAAAAAGTTCTGTGGTATGTATCTCGTTTCGCAGTTATATTATTTTAACTTAGGGTGTCTGCTTGTTTGGGTGTTGTAGATTCTGGTGGCCTTATGCCCTTGCCTAGCTTGGCTGCAGGACATTCAGTCTACTCCAGTAGCCTTGTTGGCTATTCCAGCCTTGATATATACAATGTTTGTATTCCTTCCACACTGTTCCAGTGGGACCTTGAGCCTGTTAGCTTTACTCAAGAACACTTGCTTTTGGTGGCTCTTCCAGCTATTGTTAGTAGTAAAGAACAAATCTTTTGTTTTTATTTCTGATTTTCTCCTTTAGCTCTACCCCTTTATTTTTGATTTTCTTGTTTTATCCTTTTTCAATTACCCTTTTGAAATTTGCTTTCATAATAAATAACAAAACAATAAGATTATATCAGTAATGACATTTCACTAAGTAGAAAATTAAAGATATAACTGACTATGTTATTTAACCTATCGAGCTTACAAATTAGCATTAAAAGTTTACTAAAGTTCCTTTCACGGAATGTTATGTATTCTTCATGTTATCCCAAGTTAAATTGCTTCAAATTTGCGAATTAATTAGCCGCAACACATAAAACTATCATTCTTTATAAATTAGCTTACAGGCGCCATTTGGAGTTCAAATCAACCAAAAGGTTGCTTTGAACCCATTATCCCTGCAAACAGCATTAATTAGGACTTTCTCTTTAGCCGCCATTACTTAAGCTTTCTGTATGCTCCAAAATGGCCACCGGGAGCATCAGAAATGTGCAAGCGTGATGACGTTATCGTGGAACGCAAATTAAGCGTTCCGCGTGACGTGGTGACGTCATACCGCAATGTGCACGCTATAAATAGCGCATTTCGGCAACACTACTATGCAAAAGCAGCTGAGGACGCAGGAGAGGCTTATCAAGGCGAGCATTATTCATTAAGTTGAAAATAGGATAAACTTTAACTAAATAAACTTTAACTAAGGTAACGTTATATTAGAAATCAATTTAAGAACTTTTTTTCTCAGCAAATTAGTCTTTCTCCAAACCATAGAGGGGTTTATCCCCTAGTCCCATTATTGAATTAATTAGGGGAAAATTTATTTTTCCCTTTTTTGTTTTTCTCTTCCCAGCAGTCATATGAATTTGACCATTAATTCAAACATTGTCTATTCGAAGTGGCCTTAACAAAACATACCCTTTTGGAAAAAGAAACTGGTTCAAGGATACTAAATACAAACAGTCACAAAAATATGGTGAGTCCATTAATTAGAGATTTATATTGCATTTCTGAGAAATTATATCAATTATTTATGATGTTCTTTTACGCTCTTTTCAAACTAAAGGGAAAAAAATCCTTATATTTGTTTTTCCTTTTTCCCTCTTTTTGTCTTTCTGCAGACAGACACTATCTCTTTTCTCCTGATGAATCATGGTAACTGGCAATGGGGAAACATGTGTTCAGAAAGGAAATGTGTTTATGGAAAACTGGTTACTAGTCATAAAACTTGATTAGTGTGAAATTAACACTAAGAGAAAGGAACATTTGTTTATGGAAAACTGGTTATAAGTTATGAAACTTGATTTGTGTGAAATTAACACTAAGTCAACCAAATAATCTTTGTGTTAATAACATCTTTGTGCAAGAGAAAAAATATCAACACATAAGAAAAATAAACTTGAACAATTTTTCATTGCCATTATGAACATGAATTGAATGGCTCTTCATTAATTAGTTGACTCACCAATAAATACATTTTTCACAAAATTCTTATAAAGGTTGGCGCATTGGAGTGATATTTTCACATATTGGAAATGTAATGCTCTTCCAGCCATTACCTACAGTGTTCGTGCTTGAACGGGGCAGTGCGCCCATTAGTTTCTTTTATGTTCTTGTGCTTTTTGCAGCTACTCCAGCCATAACATACAATATTTGTATCTCCTTAACTTTGTTCCAGCGGGGTGTGAGCCATTCGTGTTTTAAAGTTCTTGTGTTTCTTTGGCGGCAACTTCAGCTGTAACAGACAGTATTCATATCTCTTTCACTCTATTTCAGCAGGGCTGTGAGCCTGTTAGTTTATCTTCAGTTCTCTTGCTTTGGACCGCTACTCAAGCCATAACATAAAGTGTTCAGATCTGTCTCATGCTGTTGTTCGTACCTCCGTCAGTTTCGGTACTTGTGGAACCGACAATCGTAGTCCTCACTGGCATCCACAAATCAATAGCGTCCGTGTTTCCGTCGGTACCTCCCTTGGTGTAATGGGTGCTTGCTGGGTGGATCTTAGAGACCTAGGCTCCTCTCCTCTCGGGTCTCGGCGTTGGTTGCTAGGCACCCAGCCCACCACTGCTCTTCAGTGGTCATGGCACTAGAGAAGACGGCTGTCTTGCCTCTGTGCATCGTTCCCTGACTAGAGCTTCCTGCTCGGTCAAGGTACCAACCGTCCAGCCTGCAGCTTGATGTGGCTCCGGCTCTCCATGCTAGATAGACTTGCCTCTGTGTAGCGGTTGTTCTCCTCCCAACCTAGGAGTCTCCTCTCGTCCATTCACAGTCTGTTCTCTTCTTATACATGTCATTGAATTAATGGAATTGTGTCTGTCTTCCTTGATCATGGCATTCAGGTGAGGATAAGCATTACCTGAAGCCAACAGGAGGATGTTTGTGGATTATGTTTGGAACAGGGAATGCCAAAGTGTTTCCAACATCCATATTTGCAGGAAGGGTGGGTGGGACTGGAAGTTCCTTAATGAAATGGGAGTCCTTGTCCCCAAGAAAGGAGTCACTCCCAGTGAGGTGCCGCTTGCCAAGAACCCTAGGGAAGGTCTTGCTTATTGGGCTCAGCTCCCTAGCCTCCAACAGGAGGGCTCCCTTTTGGGGAGAAGGGATGAATAAACCAGATTCGTCACACAACGCATGTTTCACGCTCTGAGCTTCATCAGGGATTTGAACTTTTGCATTTTAGTAAAGCTGATCTGTAAAATGAAAGGTTGCTTTCCTGAGCTCATGGCAGAGGTATGCGGTATACATCCCACTTAACATTACATCTCACAATTAATGTCTCATATTTGTGTTGGACCAACCAGTGGGTTTAGCCATTCTGAAGAAAACTGACCTGTTATTACAAAATGAACTGGTAATGCTGAGCAATAGGTAGTAACACATTTTTATTCATTTCTGATTTTTAATATTGCCTGTGCTTAATATCGAGTTACTTCATATTTCAAAGGCAATCTCTATAATTTGTAAGCTGTCCAGATGGCATGGTTTCCCAGCATACAACGCTTCCTGTGACAATAATAAAAATAAGAAATGAATATGGAGACGAAGTGTGGCCTAACAGTGAGGAAGGAGCTAACTCAGTTGAAAACAGGGGCTTACAGTTTCATTCTGTGCGGCAGGATATTTAGGAGGATGGTGTGGTCGATGGTGTCGTAACTGAGTAAAGGTTGTGGGGGACTAGAAGTGCTGTCTGTCTTTTGTCACACTTCACAAACTGCACGGCCTTTACACCATCATTGATAGTCTCAATGTTCTGGCCAAGGCATAAACCTTATTGGAAGTTCTTGAGGAGTTTGAGGTGATGTGCTGTTGGATTCGTCGTTTGACCAAGTTCCATAATTCTTGTGAGATATGGCAGGATAGTGATGGGATGATTGTTTTCAGGGAGAGTGAATCAAGGGATGGTTCCTTCAGGAGGGGGAAGATTTGTCCTGTTTTGAGTGCATGGGGCTGCGCTTAGTATGAGACAGACAATGATGATGTTGAGCTGTGTGGAGCCAGGGTGGTGATGCAGTTAGATTTGGCATGAGCTGGGCATGCATTGTTCAAGAAGTCTGCTAGTTTTGCTTTGGATTTGAGGGTGATGAGGATTCATGATAAATGGGGTAGTTGCTTTAAAAAGAAAGCTAAGGTTACTACCCATAAAAAGGTAGTTTTCAAACATTGAGACTGCCTGTGTTAAGGTTTAACCTATTGAGCACTAAACCTAATAGAAAACCAACGCTTTTGGAACGTTAAATCACCCTTTTCTGGGTTAATTGTTAATAAGTTAATAGTGTTTTTTGGGTTGTTTTTATATAACTTCTGTCAGCTTGTTTGTACTTAGCATGAAATAGTCAGCTATTGTGTGTGAAATGTAGTATGAAGATTGTAGTAAAAGTATACATATTGTTCATAGATCATTGTTTAAATGTGGATGTACGTTTTACTGTCAATTAGGTTTATGTGGCTATTAAGACTTGTTTAATTTTGCTATATATCTCAGTAAAGACATACATATGTGCTGACCTTGGAATTACTGGCACTTTTCCCACACCGCCATACTACGAGTATGGCCCTGCAGTGGGGGATTTACCTCCAGCATCATGCAGGAGGTAAATCCTCCCGCTTTACGGCAAAAACCGGCAGTAATTCTGACGGCAGTTACTCTGCCAAAAAGACCCATAGAGTCCTATGGACTCATAAAAAATTTGGGATTTACACCACCATTGCCTCTTATCACCTGCGCTAATTCCGCCAGACCAAGTGGTGGTAATGGTAACTCAGTTGTGTGGTATTCTGACGGATTTACCGCCGGAATACCACCCAACTCGTAAAGAGGCCCCTTAAGTTTTGCCTTTTTATTTGCGTGCATGAGTTAAAGTTTCAACACTGTCCATGATCATAATTGCCTCTTTGGATTTTTTCTTGGAAGAACCTAACCCACTCCGCCATTTGTCAACCCTAGATTAGATAAATATACAGTTTAATTAATCAATAGGATGTGCCTCCGCCAGCAGACAATAATCTACCCCAATACAACTCATGCCCTGGAGCTTGTCAGCTATCCTACAATTCCCAATATCAACAAATCTCTGACTCAGGGCCTTGCATCCGTTGATACTTTAACATGCAGCGCAGCCACATCTGATCTGAAGTGCCATGCTTGATGATGACATTGATGATGAAAGTAGGATTTCACTTGAATTGAAAAACCAATCACATGTTTGGATACATCAATGCCTAATCAGCCAAAAAGAATGCAGCAAAAAGGCACAATTGAAGCAAAAAACCAGGCACGCTTGGGTCTAGCAGAAACATGGCTTTCAGATTGCCACATGACAATTCTGAGCACCCTCATTGCTGCAGACTGTAAAATCAGGCCCAGACTGCATATAATCTAATAATATTAAATGACACGCCATTGATGGTGGTGATTTTGAATCCTTTGAGCGCTTATTGATGAAAGCATGTCCCAAAACCAATACCTATAAAATCATCTTTGCTTACAGCCCAGAGGCCATGATAATTTAATGTAGTGGAATGGAATGGAGAGAACTGATGGCAGGACTTGTACATTTCTAAGACATGACTCCAATGATGGGGGATCGAAATACTTGGGTCAATCAAGCAGTTAATGGCCCATTTCAAGACATAATGGAAACCATGGAAGGCTTAGGTATCAAGCAACTCTTCTGTGGCTATACCAATTTACATGGCCACACATTGGATATAGTATAAATGCACAACTTCTTATTCTAAGGCAAAGGTGATTTCCTGATTAAAGGCTTCCTCCAATCTGCACCATCTTTTGGTATAGCACAGCCTCACCCAACACAGGACACCCTCACCTTTAGAACTGGCTGCAAATTCTGCCCAGAGTCCTTCACTTCCCCAGAGATGTTTTTATCAAACCCAGACAACCTAGTCACAGCGATGATGATCGAGAAGCTCTGCTGATTAACCTCATTGATCTAGTGTGGAATCGCTGGTTGTCCAAGTTCCTCGCTATTCTAACTGCTCAAAAATTGCAATCTAGGCAAAGAACAAATGGTTTGGCCTACAACTTGCAACCACGACATTTGTGGGTCTGAAACCTGAATAATCATAAAGGTATGGATGAAATCAAATGCAACAGACATGCCAGAAACTGCAGATTCATCGTTAATAAAAAAAAAGCATCCTTACCCGCCAACAATTTACATAGCATAGAAAAAAACTGTTTTTTTTTAATCTATAAAGAGGTCTTTAACCAAACCCAAACGGCCATCTCAAGGGACACGTCCCAAACTCTGGTGGACGACATGGAAAACATTTTCACATTAAAAATTGAAGCCATCAAATGTGTGATAAAGAAACTCGATCAAATACATCTTCCAGCAATACAAGCCCCTACTTTATGTGCTACTACTATTGTGCAAGCCACCCTTAGCTTCTGCGGCACTCCCTCCCCCCTCACATCCGCTATGACCATATCTCTCTTACAGAAACCTAATGCTGAACGTACCCATTTTGATAACTACCAAAAATCACTGAATAGGCAATAACAAAACAGCTACAATATTGGGTGTCTTGTACCATGACAGGCAATCCTGCTTCTGCCATGTAAGAAGTACTGAAGCCCCCATCCATATACCAATGAAGACATGGACCTTGACCATAGCAGACCAACATCAATCATACTCCTAAATATTATGGAAACTTATGACACTGTTGATCATACTATCCTGTTGGCCTGACTGAAAACCCATATTGAAACTGAAGGGACATCATTGGAGTGGATTGCTTCCTTCCTCAAAGTCTGCTCTGCTAAGTTGAGTTTAAGCCAATTTAAGTCCAAATCAATTACCCTGAACTATGGTGTCCCACAATATTTGTCACTCTCCTTGTGGCTCTTTAGTGTTTACTGTAGTCCCTTAACTGATATCCAATATGGTATTTAAATAATACACATATGAGGGTCCAGCTTGCTTCCTTCTCACCGCCAATCGAACCCGGCATCTGTCGCGCAGAAGTAAAAGGATGAATAGGGGGTCAAATGGCCCACCCAGCCCTCACACCACTACAAACTATAACCCAGCGCAATCATAAAGGTCAAACAGGGACATTTGTGGTAACGCTGGCCGAGGGAGGGCTATACTGTCAAGAGGGGTGTGAATATGAACCAGTAGTGACCCAAACAAATCACAGTCCAAAATAAAGGCAAAGTCCAATCAAGGTTCCATAAAAGCATAAACACTTTATACAACACACAATCTGCAGTAAAGTTATCACTATACAAAAACCCACCTCAAAGGAAAGAACAGAAGAGATGTGACAGACTGTAGAAAGTTTAACTCTGAATATAGTTCCAGGGGTGATAGGTAAGATACCACCAAAAAGGATAGAGGTTGAATGAAGGGACAATTGTGACCTAACTAGTCTCTAGGGCCCAAGTGGACCGTGGGGGCAGTTCAGAGTCACAGTACCTGGATTCAGTTCTTGGTGGGCTGATGCATCAGACCTGGGTCAAACAATGATGCAAGCTGATCTGGCTCCGTTGGGCACATAGGATTGTGGAGGCTCTTGCAGGAAGCAGGCATCGAGCAGCTAGCGGTTCAAGTGAAGCAGGTCGAGGTGGTTTCAAGAATGATTCAACCTTAGCCAGGCTGAGTCGGCTTAAGGTGCCGGAAGGGGTCGGCAAGTGATGCTCTGGCTTTTTGAGTTGGCAGGCGATGGTTGTGAATTGGTGATCGAGGGTGCGTCGATGTGCTATCAATGGCATGGCAGTTATTGGCCTAGCTGGGAGTGAATGTCAAGTGACCCTCCACAGATCCCATTTGGGGATCCGGCGTTGAGCAGATGCTTTAAGCATAGCAAGTGACAGGTTCTGTTAGTACACAATTCTGTGTTCAGCTGGATGAGATACAGTGCACTAGTTCAGCTGGTTGGAGGAGTGCAGACACCAGCCCACCGCCTTCCCTATCCTTCAAGGTGCAGAAACCACAGCGTGACTGGTTGGACTTGAGGCCTGGATGCTCCACTTCCGGGTTCTGTTGCACATTGGTTGGTTCTGGTCCACAGCACTGGTCAACCCTAATGTTTCCTTGGATTGGTTGAGGGACAAATCTTCCTTCTGTCTCCACCAGCTGCCATTTATTTTTACTAAATCCGGACACCCCTTTTCCTCGCTCCACAGCCCCAACACCTACTAGATTGAACCCCCACCTCCACTACGCTCATTACCGCTTCTCAGCTGCGATGCTCTCTCCCACTCCTGCACCTCGCTCTATCTGCTCCCTGGCCACAATGGACAGAGAAAAGTGACAAGGTCATGGGCTAGCGGACATCTTTCTTTGTAGTTACTTTTTATGTGTGATTGGTCGATTTCACATAAAATGTTTTAAAGAAAACATAAGCACACTGGATGTTGGCAGTGGGTGCTAATAGCATTGACAAACCTATCTGGGGCAGACCTCTGTGGTAAAGGCCCTTAGCATGTACTGAGGTTCTCACTTCGCTCTAGCCTACAAATGATTGGGATTGTAGTCTGTTGCCATGAGGTTCGCTCCAGACATCTGTGGTTAATGCTATATTATTAATTGTTCATTGTGTAGAATCTATCACCTTTATTTGAAAATAGGCGTACGAAGAATCACAACGAAATGTGTGGTTGCATCTGATAAACCTGGGTGTATGTGTAACTGCAACAATTGCCTAAAGTGTGAAACCATTGACTACTCAGCATGTATCATGGCATGGCACATCAAAGGGTATGACTGCTTTTAAATATTGGTATAAATCATCTGTTTTAGTTGCAAATATCCCAAAGTTCCTGCAGCTTCTACCCAAGAACAACAAAATAAGGTTCACATTTTTGATATTTTCTTGCCATTCATTTTATTTTTCTTTCATGTCAAGTTGATCTTTCAACCACATGATTCTTTCAGGAACACTGCCACAGCATAAAGGAGTTCAACTTAATAATGGCTGTTACTTGTGAAGGAACCCAGCATTGTTGTGGAAAGTAAAGACAGCTGCTCGACTTTCAGACTGCTAGGGCACACTGACCCAATTTTGTTGGCTGTCATCATGCTCAATTGTTCTCTACATCTGTAAGTTCACTTCTCCATTGAATGAAGGATCAGACAGATTTGCCGTTGGGCAGTGGGCACTGCATGCACTAGGAGTGATGTCAAGACTGTGCTTTGAATTAATGTTATGCCGAAAAGATGAACTAACAGGTGCATGCAAGTAGGAGCTAGCATACAATAAGCAATTCACAAAAGATGAATTCTGTAGAGTTCAGTGTGTACCTATTAATTTAGAAATGTAATTAGCATAACATGAGACAATTTGTTAAATTATAACACCCGATTATGAACTTAATTACAATGGGTGGGCATGGAAATATTAAAATCAGGAAGTATAAAACAAGGTATGAATTGCAAATTGTGAAGGTTTTATGCCAACTATGGTGAACCAGAAGAAGGGCTCGGAATACATCTAGTCATTTTCAAGATTTTTCCATCTCAAGGGACACGTCCCAAACTCTGGTAGCGACATGGAAACCTTTTTCACATTGAAAATTGAAGCCATCAAATGTGTGATACAGAAACCTGATCAAAGATATCTTCCATCAATACAATCCCCTACTTTAATGTCACCCTTCACAGCCTTCGTCCAACTCAATGTAAACACTCTAAAATAGGTCCATAAAAATGAAGCTCTTAAACACAGGCCACACCATGCTGTACTTATTTGAAAATATGTGCTTATGGCCTCCCTCGGTGCTCCTCACAGTATTGTGCAACCCACCCTTAGCTTCTGCGGCACTCCCGCCCCCCTGAAAACTGCTATGACCATATCTCTCTTACAGAAACCTGATGGTGAAAGTACCAATTTTGCTAACTACCACCTCCCCTTTAAAGGACAATATCAATGCATAGGCAAAAACAACACAGCTACAAGAATGGGTGTCTTGTTCCATGACATGCAATTATGCTTCTGTCGTGGAAGAAGTACTAAAGGTCCCATTCAGATACCAAAGAAGATATGAACCTTAACCGTCATCAGGCTGGACGACTGCACCAGATTCCTCATGGAACTTTGCAGCCCACACCTTTTACTGCTTCACCAAACCTGACCCACTTACTCACCTTACTATTATATGATATGGCTGTGGCTGTCTAAGCACAATAACTCCATCTTTAAATTGCTCCTTGAAATATCGTAAGCAATACATAGACGACTGTATTGCGCAATATTGATAAATCACTAGCATACATCTGCATGATAACCTATACATGTCTCCAGAGTCATGCATGGCGGCTTCACACATAGCATTCACAAAAAGCACAACACCACAAAGAGGCAGGCATGCACAATATCACTGGTTTTACCTCACACACGCAGGGATTAGGTGATACGAGATGTCTCCTTCTTCTTCTTAATTATCGGAGGCGTGGGCGGACCCACGCAGGCGATTCCCCATCCTATAGGATGATGTGCACCGTACCCACTAATTATTATTTAGCTCCATTTAAGCTCACAACTCCTCCCACCTCCCAGTCTGCCTCACAAAATCCAACATCACACTACTCCTCCTCCTGCCTCTCTCTCCATCACCTCCCAGTAAAGTATGTGGCATAATGCAAACATCAAAGTTAACTTGAAAGTATATGTATTATGTTCATGAGGAAAGGCTCATATGCAGAGGGCGGATATGGGCATAGATAGGGGAATGCAAGTGTTCAAAATAAAGTCCTTGTTTTCAGGTTTTGGTAAAATGAAATACACATAAAACAAGACACAGGCACGTGCCCCACTTTTTACTCCCCTTTACCAAGCTCCTGACTGCTTCCCTCACCACACTCTCTCCTCCTCTGATGGCTCGTGCCTTCTTTTTCACCCCTCCACTATCTTCTCTTCACTGTGCAATACCTCTCTGTCACCCCCCTCTTGTTATTATATCTCCTACGTCTCCCTGTACTGCATTTACCTACCCTTTCCCTACTAACCTCCCCCTTTCCTTCATGTTCTCCATCTCCACGTGTTATATCTTCTCCCTCTTCCTGTCCACCTCCCGCTCCTTCTCCTCCTATCTCTCTGACTCACAAGTGATACCTCTTGTTGCCCTCTCTGTGTGATACCTCTCCTCCTATCACTTCTAGGCCTCCCCTCCCTACATCTATCACTCACAGCTGGAACACAAGTGGTTTCATCTGCTGTCTCACACCCCCACTCCACCTCTACCTGCCATGTAGCTATGTCATCCTGAGTGCCTGGCCACACAATCATAATAATCACTGGCTCCTGCTGGCAGATCACATTTTAGGGACTCTCACAGAAACAGGAGATGGGGATGGAGGACTGTCCATGGTTGGAGACCCACAAAGGCCTTACATATTCCATGTTGATGGCAGCATTGATGTAGTAGCAGGAGATTTGTACCATGAATTCTACCGTGAATTAATATATGTTCCAGCACTGTACAACGCCTATACGGGAGACATAAGACACCACGAGCAACATCTAAGGATCTTCCCTCCACAACTAGGAAAGGAGAAAATTAGTCGCCTACTGTATGCTGACAACATAATATTGTTTGATCAAACAGCAATAGGTCTACAACGTAGACTAGATGGGCTACTGGCATACACAAAGGAAAATTATCTAGAAATCAACACTCAAAAAACGAAAGTGCTAATCCTGGAAAAACACCACAAACCGCAGGAGAGCTTAAAGTGGTCAATCGGAAGGACAGAGGGTGGAACAAGTCACCTCCTTTACATATTTAGGAGTGAACTTCAAGTGCAGTAGACAAGAAACGTAAAAACAAATAACACTGTGGGAAAAAACAAAAACGATGACAGCACAAACTAAGAAAGTAGACAGAAAATACATCAAGTTCATGCTACAAACTACAATCAACTTCTATAAATTGAAAGCAATCCCTACCATCTTCTACGGCACAGAAGCGATGCCCCAGTTACCAGACACGATCTGGGCGAAATTGGAAGGTTTCCTCTGGAAAAAGATACTAAACCTACCGCAATCAACCTCAATCGTGGGTCTAAGAACAGAACTCACGCTGGTATCGCTGAAAGCAACAGTCGCACTAAACGGCCTGATGTTGTTCCGGAAAAACAAAATCTCCAAGTTCAAAACCTTTGAACTGGTCAGAGAAGGAATGGAGAAGGAAAAAAACAAGATGCTAATAGCCTGCGCCAAAAAAAACTACGACCTCCTCACAGAAATAGGAAGTTCAGAAAAAGAACTAGAAGAAAACCCAAACAAAAAAAAGTGAGGGTAAAAACCTGGGATTGGAACAGCACCTTAAAAGGTGCAGCAAAAAACAAACTTACCCTGCACCTCCCGCCGAACGCACAAAAAATCAACTAAACCATTGACTACTTGAAAAAATTCCCGGACAAAAGAACACAAACTACTTTCTTAAGAATCCGTTTTAAACCTCCTGAAAACGAACGAAATACTGGCCATCCGAGGTAAATCACTCAACAACAACTGTCGCTTCTGCAAGTCTGAAGAAACGGTGGAAACCCTAAGACACCTACTCCTAACATGCAAAGGAACAACAAATAACAGAGAAATTCACATCGGCCACCTATTCCAAGACACCCGGATACTAGAAGAGCAATACTGGTGGGACCGCCTGATGAGTGGCAAAATGACAAGGAGTCATCGCAGTAGTTCAATTCTTTGACAGTCTACAACTCGACACACTCACAAAAAATGTACAGGAACAAGAATAAACTTCACGAAAGAACTTCAAACAACCAAACCTTAAGGAACAAAACAAACTTCAGACACTTCAAATCTTGGAAAAATCTGCAATGTTCAGTTAAACCAAGAATAAAAAAATAAAAAAATATGTTCCTTTTACCACGTGAGTACTGAGCACATCTAAAAGGAATTACTCAGTGCACAATCTAGAGGTCTTGGCCTTAAAATGGGTAATCACAAATAAGCTCCAAGGTTTTCACAGTGCAAACAGAAAATAACCATATAACACATTGCAATATGTATTGATGTTGACCTAGCTTGATGCAACTGGAAACCATTGGCCCACTGCACAGTCAACATAATATCTTCAGCTTCCATGCTCACCTGGGCTGAACATTGTTGGGGAGGAGCTAGCGCCTTGGCTAGCGCCTTCCTGCACCCCCCAAGCGCTTTACAATTAGGCAAGACTTCTCTAAGCACTATAGCACTGAGAAAAAGCTTTTTTCATGCAAAAATAATCACACACAGACATGGCCAGCCACTAAATGAAAATAGTTAGTATTTAAATATAAGGTGCAAATAACTATTTAGTTGAATACCCTTGTAGATGTTATTCTGTTATTCTATGTAGTTTTAAAATCTCAAAGCACAGTGAATGCAGCCTGTGCTAAAAATAAACTACAAGCATTACCTAGTGCCCGGCTAGCTCTGACAGAGCACACAAAGTGGCTGAGCAGCGGTTTCCTGTCCATCAAAAGCCCATTTATACTAAGAATAGGAGTGTACATGCTTAATGCACGACATCCAACATATTTGGAAAAACAAGGTATTTAAGCAGAATTACTGGACCAGATAAAATATGGGGATATTGAGTGAAGTGTGGGGATTATGGCAGGAAGGTGTGTTTATATATAAATATTTATAATATAGCAAAATGATGAAAAATGAAGCGACAATGTATTCCTGCATAGGCAGCAGTTCGCTAAGTAGTTTGTAACCTGGCCCTGCAAGAAGGAAGACTGCAGCGAACCTTGTAAGACAAGAAGAACAGTTTTGGATGAGCTATGCCAGTATCCAGTAACCAAGTTCAACAGTATATAAGGCGCCTGCGTGGCATCAGTCGGGAGGAGCCGGACACGGAACAAAGACAGAATGCTGGTCGGGGGCGGGGAGGGGCAGAGTCCTTTTCCACCCATCCTCATTTTTGTACAGATTAAATTGTTATCCTTGCAAGATGACTCTTGGCTTCATTCCCTAGAGGGATGAACTTTAATCTGGTGTGAGCGTGATTAGGGGTACCCCAATATGTCTAAGGGGTACCCCTGTAATTATGGGCTACCTTTCAACATTGATGCAATGCCATATAAAAGCAAAATTATAGCAACTGAAAAGAATACCAGATTGACTGGATTACTTCCAGAGACCAGATTAAAATCCATCTGCTTGCGCACCATGCTCCGAGTACTCAACCAAGCCAGGAACATAGTTTGCCTTTGGGTAACCTTCGATGGGGTCTGCTCTATCTACTGCAGTGTTTTATGTCTATATTCTACTGAGCTTCCTGGACTGAGCAGATACTAGATTCATCAAGCCCAGTTTAGTTGATCCTAGAATATCTGCAATTCTAAAAGTCAAGGAAAAAGGGATTGCTGCACCATTCTGCACAAGAGAGTACTGGCAAGTGTGCCTCCTTTTGTAGTGCTGTACAAAGAAAGCAACCTCCTGTACCACCTGTTATACCAATTATATCTAAAAGTTGGGCCATTACATTTTGAATATTTTGCATGACTTATAAGGACATTAAGGGACAAATAAACTAGAACTCCCAAACTCATCAGAAAGCGATTTTAGTTGCCACGGGGATACATCATTTCAGTGAAGAAAATGCTACGATTGCATCTTGTTTCACTCATTCTGTCAGTGTGTGACGAAAAACTAATGTTCCTTATCCTTTCATTCATACATTCAACAAAAGTGTATTTATACATTCATTATGAGACTGAAAATCAACAAGACGTCATAGAGCTACTCATAATACAGCCACATAGTTATTTGGAATATTTATCAAAACAATCATTACAATGTTATTGTGGGGCCGCTACATTGAACAAACCAATATTTGAGCGGCAATCAAGCACCATCTTGCAAGACTATGGTGCGACACGCAAGATCCTGCAATCTTTATTGCAGACTTTGAGAGATCAGCTGCCTTTGGAATTTAAATCTCAATATTATGTGCACTTTCATTTCCTTTTTCTGCCTGAAAGACTGCTTTCGTCTACACATATGAAGAAGTTACATGTTATATTAAAGGTTTTTATATCGTGCACTGTCACCACTTGTGTGGTTCCTTGGCGCTATGGAGGACCTGTAAAGCAACAGGATAGGGCGTAAGTTAGCAGGACTCAGTGGGGAAAGTGGCAAGAGAGCTGTGATGTGCTGAAGACAGCTTCAGTTGGTTGACACTGTTCAATGAGCGTGAGTGTGTTTGTCGGTTGGTAGCCATCATGTGCTGCTGTGCGTGGCTATGTGTGGCTTATTTTGTTGTTGTGGTGTAGTGAAGTGCGTGCGGTTTGTTGTGCTGTAGACGTATGGTTGGGTTTCGTTCAGAGTTTGAGAGGTGTATGCAGAAGGATGTTTTTTTAGTAGGGTTGTTTAGTGGCAGTGCTTTATACTACAACGTCTGTTTTGATTGGCTGTTGCACATATCCCTTCCCCTGTCGTGTATTCTGGTTTGCTACACTTGCCCCACCTACGTTGTGTGTAGAAGAGTGGGTCCTTAATGGGCTATATCTTCCCCACTAGTATATTTTGGTGCAGCACAATTATCACCCACTCGTGGTTGGGATGTGTTCCTCATGACCTGTGGTGCCTCGGTTCAGATCTGGCTGGCTTTCTCTCCCTTTTTTTTTTTTACTTAGGCTCTCTATCAGTGGTTCAATTAAGTCTGACCCATCTCTCTCCCCTGTTTCCTGTTAGAGCTTCTATAGGGAAGGGTACACCTAGGTCTCTTTCCCATTCGGACTGCTTTCTTCTTCTCTGATCTTTATTCTGGTGCAGCATACGCTCCAGTCTTTCTTCGTTATGTGTTAATTTCATGGTGAGTCACAGTTGTTCATTTGTTTTCATCCCATTCAGAGTTAAAGAGTCAGGTTTTTGAAGTTTTCTTAATTTAAGGTGGTCATTCATAGTTCATATTTCTCTGGGGAGGGAGTTCAAAGTTTTACGGTTAAGCAGGAGAATGCTGATCCACCTAGTTCTTTTCTTCTATAAGGTTTAGGTTCTAGGCGGATGTCGTCGCTGGATCCAAGTGTTCTAGTCGGCTTGTTGATGGTGATGTTGTTTTGTATGAATTCAGCTCCTAGTCTGTGTTATGCACATAGTTTAGAAGGTGATACGTTTTTTGACTCTGAGCCAACGTAGCATCCTTAGTGCTGATGTGATGTGGACCTCTCGTGAGAGTTTGAGGAGAAGTCTGGCAGCTGTATTCTCTATATGTTGCAGTTTCTACAGTAAATAATCTGCCATTCCTAGGTATAAGCTGTTGGCATACTCTGTCCTGGACACGATGAGGGTGATGGCGGCCGGTGTTTTGTGCATGAAGGAGAGGAATGGCAGAATCTTTTTGATTGTCTGTAGATGGAGAAAGCATTTCTTAATTATTTGATTTACTTGCAGTTCTAAGGTTAGCTCGCTGTCCATTAGGATTGCAAGGTTTTTGCCAATTTTGGATGGTGTGGGTTGTGAGGACATCTTGGAGTAAGACATAAACAAGAATTAACAATGACATTTTATTAACTTAATAGTCAGGATGGAAAAACGCCTATATTGCCCAAAACTATGGTGGGACTTCCCTACCAGGCAAAAACTAAGTAAAGTCAATGGGCCTCATTACGACCCTGGCGTTAACCAATGGCGCTATTAGCGCCATGGTTAACGCCGGTAACTTACCGAATCCGGGCCATTCCAAGGTTGGCGGGGCGGTAATTCCCCATTTACCATTGGCCCTTCCCCATTCCCATTTTTGCCCCATAGGGCTCAATGGGAATGGGGAAGGCAGTAATTACGGTACCGCAAATTGCGGTACCGTAATTACCTTCAAGGTCCCTTTGCGGGTCCCTACCTTAACGGCTGGTCTCTACCAGCCGTTAAGGTCGGGAGCCGCAAAGGGACCTCGTAGTAAGGCATTAAGGGGTTAACGGCGCCGCAATCTTTTACGGTGCCGTTAACCCCTTAACGCCTGGGTCGTAATGAGGCCCAATGTCCAAAAGTTCAAGTTAGGAATATGTCTGTGTCCAAACCCTATATTTGCCGTCACAACTAATCTTATACAATGTGTATGTATGTCAACATTCAACAAAACAGTGTTCAACACAAAGTTCGGAGCTCTGTCCAGCTCGCAGCTTTCTTTCAGCTGCCTTTCCCAAGTATAAAGCAGTTCAAATTAAAGGTCTAGAGTTGCCTTAAGTTCAAAAAGGATATAGATTTCACCAAAACTCAGGGTTCCTGTTCCCAAGTTTCATAACAGTTTCAAGCACAATGAGCGGGTTAAACCTCTAGGTTCCATTCCACAAGATTCACTTTCACTGAGTAAGTATATTCTCCAGCTTTCTTAAAAGTATGTTCCACACTTGCGCCCTCTGGATAGTGTTGGACTTGGTACAAACATATCTTGACTGAAAGTTGCAGTTTATTCCCTTGTTTAAGTTTACCTCCAAAGTTCCATTCACTCTGGAGTCCAAGGTATATTTGGCCCACTCGTATTGTTGAAATTCTGTTCACTTTAATGTTCACAAAGGATTGATTTCTTGGGTTCCAAGTTTTATTCACTTGTAAATTCAACATATGTAATTTGACTTACAGTTGTGTTCACTTTTGAGTTTTCCACATGATGAATTGAAAAGGCTTCTTTCATCTAGGATCCCGCAGTGCGGATTTGAATGGTTTTATCCATATTGTTTCTGTTCTTTCAGACAAGAAAGATTTAATCCAGAGCAACGCTGTGCCAGTGATCCGTATTTCTTCCAGTCTCTTGATGAGGATGTTATGGTCGACTGTGTCAAATTCTGCTGAGAGGTCTAGTAGTATCAGTCCTGAATTCGTGTTGGAGTCTGCGTTGGTTTTTAGGTCGCCCCATATAGAGGGAAATGCTGTCTCCGTCCCTCTCATGGGCCTGAAGCCAACTTGTTTCTGGTACAGTAGTTGGTTGTTTTCTATGTATCCTGCTGTTTGTTCATAGACATAGGTCTCTAGTAGTTTTGCTGGATATGGAATGTTTGAGATTGGTCTGTATTTTGAGAGGTCTTCTACATCGCCTCTCGTGTCCTTGAGGAGTGGTTTGATATAGGCAGATTTGAGTGCCCGTGGTACTCTCCCTATTGAGAGTGATAAGTTGAAGATGTTTAGGTACCATTCCAATGGTGTACTCTGTGTAAGGATTGATTTACAGATGTCTGGTGGGCAGGGCCCCCTTGGGAGCCTGCCCATTTGCTTTGTTTTACCAGTTTGAGGGGTTTTTATCTTAACATTTGGGCAAAACTGTTCAGTCTGTTCTCTGGTTCCGGGGTAAGTACGGGAGGGTGCATGGTTTGGTTGATTGGTCTACATTGTGTGTTCTGGTTTATGTTGTTGATTTGATTCTTAAAATGATCTGCAAGATCATCGCATAGTTTTTGTGAAGGCATTGGTGTGTTATTGCATCCGGGGGGATTTATTATCTCATTTCTGATGTTGAATAGTTCTTTCGGAGTGTTGGTGGCTTTTGTGATCCGGTCGTCATTGTATTTCTTTTTCATTTTAAGGATTTCCTTTTTGTATGCTCTGATTTCTTTTTGATAAATTATTCTTTGACCTCCATTCTTGTTCCAGTTCCTGTTTTTTTTTTCATTGTGTAGAGGTGGGATGTGAACCATCTCCCCACTGCTTTCTTACGTGATCGGGTGAGTGTTTTGTTCTGGGGCAATGCTGTCAATTGTTTTGGCTATCCATTTCTGGATTAGGTCTGCTTTTTTGCCTATGTCAGTTGCTTCCAAGGTTGCGATCGATGGTTTTGAGGATTCTAGTTGTTCTTCCAAGTTGATGTTTTTGACAGTATTCCAATTTCTTATCCAGATCGGGACGGTATTTTAGGAGCTGTTTGGAGGGTTTTGATGGTAGTTGTATAACGAACAGTATAATGAGGTGGTCGCCCCAAAGCATTTGTATTGGTGGCGCAGTTGAGATCAGTTTTTTGTTGGCAAAGATTCCATCAAGAGTGTGTCTGTCGTAGTCTTATTGCCTCAAGCTGCTTAGGTAAAGTTTTGTGCGAGTTTGTGCTTTCTTCTTCGAACCATATGTTAAAGGCCCAGAGGATGTTCAGGTGATCATGTTTGATGGCTAGGTTTGTGACGGCTTCTATGAAGGTGTCTATGAAGTTTGCGTCGTAGGTCTAAAGATGTGTATGAATGTGAGTTTTGTTTGTGGGTCCGATGTCAGGTGAAGGACGAGGGATTCGCAGTTTGGGATGTTCAGCGGGTCTGTTGTTTTTATTTTTAGGTGTTCTTTGTAGGCTACCAGAAGTCCTCCTCCTTTTTCCTTTTCTGTTTACCTGTGTACATTTGATGTTGTCGGGTAGACAGCTGTGCAGTGTGACTTTGTAGCTTTCATCTAGCCAGGTTTCTGTGATAAATAGGATGTCAATTCCACCATCTTTGAGTAGGTCGTAGATCTTTGTGGCGTGTTTGATCATCGATCTTGCATTGATTAGGTTGCAATGTATTTTTTTCTTAATAGTGTCCTGCTTTGTTCTTGCATTCATCTGTGTGTGGCTTGTTGGAGAGTTTCTTCATTATTCTCAGGATGCGGGATGTGTTCTATTGGGTCTGATTCATCATTCAGTAGATCAGCTAGGATGCGTATTGGGTCCATGACTTCTTCTGGCTCCCCTTCTATAACTATTTGCCGTTGCTGTAGGTCCCCTTGGGTTCTGGTGATGTATGGGGTGAAGGTGTCATTTCCCATCATTCTCCTTCTGCTTGTTTCTGCCTTTTTCCTGTGCGATCCTGGTACACATGTAAAATGTTCTTGTAACAAATGACCTTGCAGATGCATAGAAATTACCATTTATAACACACATTTTCAAAAAAGATAAATTCATTACTTTCCTAATTCTTTCCTTGTAAAGACTTGATGTCACACACAAAAACACATAGGACCATTGGCCACACCTGGGCCATGCTTTTAAAGAATTACCATCTGGCAAGGGTGAAAAGCCCTGGCTTTTTTGGCTTTTCGTACATAAAGTGATGCAGGTGATTCCTCTTCCAAAGGGGTAATCTGCTAACCAGACCAGCCTTTCTCGCAAATCCATGCCAAAAGAATAGTGCACTTGTTGGAGTTGGAGATTGCATCAGTAGCCTGATCCGTAGCTCTCCTCTGCTCATGGAGCCGAGCAGGTTTAAAGGTGGTAAGATGCCCACCCGACCGCTGCAGCGACAGAGGATAGGGAAGGAGGCAGTAGAGCAGGCAGATGTGCTCTGTACACGGGAAGAAGCCTTCCACCATCGTGTTTCTCACTGTGTCTATTTCCCTTTCGTGTTTCCTCCCATTCCTCTGAAGCAAAATACTTTGAGTTCAAGATCAAGATGGCAAAGTCCACTCCAGTCAGGAGCACGGATTGGTCCCTTAAAGCAGGCTAGCTTTAGACCAACCACCTGAGGACTTGTGCCCATGAAAGGAGTCTCGCACTCCTTTAGCAGAATTCCCTCAGTTCTTCAAGGGTCCTTTAAGGCCGAACAGACGTTCTGAAGATTCTCAGTTGGACTTCCATTGGGACAGTTACACTGCCCAAAGCACTCCACCGGAGATGAAGAAGGAGCCATCCAAGACAGAAAGAAGATCTGTCCCCTAACCACTCCCTGGGAACATTGGGAGTCACCAGTGCTCTGCCACGGATCATCTGTGCTAGAAGAGCAGACTCTGAGCTGGAGTATCCTGTCCTTGAGTCCTTTGCAGAGCAGCAGCCGGAGGGCCCGACCAGCCGAAGCCCCCAGTTCTACAACACCAAATTGGTCGCTCCGTGTTCCCCACATCATCAACTATAAGGAATGCGTTGGTTCTGGTGTTTGCATTCCTCCAACCAGCCGAACTATTGCACTGCATCTAAACCAGCTTGACACTGGATCATGTCCTAGCAGAGCCCATCACTTGTCAATCCCGAAGTGTCTGCTCAACGCCAGAACCCGAACCGGATCTCTGGAGGGTCACTCGCCGACTCTAATCAAGCGTCACAACCATGACTCGGCCCAGCTAGCCCGAGAACCGCTGCCTCATTGATTGCAGATCTATGCACCTTGATGAACACTTTGACCACTGTCGCCCGCCGACACGAACTGCTGGAGCGTCACTCACTGACCTCTTCCAGCAGCCTCACCAACTTTGAAGCATCTTGGGATTGCCCCCAACCTGCATCACTTGCGCCTCTGCTGTTCGACCGCACAGAGCTCCTGCATTTGACCGTGCTTAATGCCCACTTGCTGCCAAGTACTCCTTGATCCTATGTGCCTGACTGATCCTGATCAGCTCGCATCAACGTTCGTACATAGGTCTGATGAGTCAGACCACCAAGAACTGGTCCCCTCAAGTGCAGGCTGGAGAGAAGCTGAAGAAGTCAAAGAGGCAGACGCAGAGGAAGTAGTGTACAATATGCGGGCCATGTCTGCAGGTGGAGGCCAGATTAACAGAGCGAGAGGATGCCAGGTCCATTGAGGCTCCTGAGATGGTTGTTGACTCTCCTTAGCCCCTTTGTAGTGGTTGTGCAACAGAAAAACAGCATGGTGGCAGATGCCAAAAGATCTCCGGTGACTGGGTCGCACAGGAGATTTGCAGGAGCTTGGGAAGCGCTCTGAGTTGGTGTGGCGGCGGCAAGAGACAATGACCAGAAACTGTTTGCCGAGTCGAGGAGAGCCGCAGAAGCTAACAGCCAGCGAGCGCCGAGCGAAGGCGACTTATCCGGTTAGATCCCCATGTGCAAGTGGTACTGGACCACTTGAGTGCTGCTTGCGTACGCTATGTCAGCCGTTTTGCTCATGTGTGCATGACAGAGGTGTTTTCATTGTATACCGAGCTAATAGAAAACCACAAAGATGGCAGTTAATGAAACAAAGTAGCTGTAATGCACCTTTTGTGAGGTTTTGGAGATCACCACATCCCAGTGAGAAAACAGTATTGAGAATTGAGAATACCAAGCAATGTCAAAGCCAAACGAGAGCTAAAGCTGGGCCAATTGAGAACATTAAGCAATACCAAAGCCAAAACAGGCTAAACCTAGATCAAGTGAGATCACCAGGTCCATTGAGGCTCCTGAGATGGTTGTTGACTCACCTTATCCCCTTTGTAGTGGTTGTGCAACAGAAAAACAGCATGGTGGCAGATGCCAATAGATCTCCGGTGACTGGGTCGCACAGGAGATTTGCAGGAGCTTGGGAAGCGCTCTGAGTTGGTGTGGCGGAGGCAAGAGACAATGACCAGAAACTGTTTGCCGCGCCGAGGAGAGCCGCAGAAGCGATCAGCCAGCGAGCGCCGAGCGAAGGCGACTTATCCGGTTAGATCCCCATGTGCAAGTGGTACTGGACCACTTGAGTGCTGCTCGCGTACGCCATGTCAGCTGTTTTGCTCACGTGTGCATGACAGAGGTGTTTTCATTGTATACCGAGCTAATAGAAAACCACAAAAATGGCAGTTAATGAAACAAAGCAGCTGTAATGCACCTTTTGTGAGGTTTTGGAGATCACCACATCCCAGTGAGAAAACAGTATTGAGAATTGAGAATACCAAGCAATGTCAAAGCCAAAAGAGAGCTAAAGCTGGGCCAATTGAGAACATTAAGCAATACCAAAGCCAAAACAGGCTAAACCTAGATCAAGTGAGATCACCAAGCACTGCCAAAAGCCAGAGTGGAATAATAAGAAACCACAAGGGTTGTAGGAAGTGCTAATCCTATATTGAGAATAATGTGCTTGATCTAAACTCACATTGCCAAAACCAAGCTTGGAATACAAGCGGAACGCCTGGCGGTTTCCACCCTGGTGGGATCAGTGTTTTATAACCTGTATGCCAGTAAGGGAGGCGTGGGAGAGATGCCTACCCTTTTTAAGCCATTAGGCCGTGTTGGTTGCACAAGATTTTTTGTAATTGAATAAAATGCTTTTTTGAGAAAGCGGTTTGGTCGTGTGTGCAGGGATTTTGTGTTACATGTTGTTGTTTTTTTTTTTTAAGTGCTACAACCTACCGAAACACATGTGTTGTTTAGTTTTATATATATATATATATATATATATATATATATATATATAAATATATTACATGGCCACGGTAGTTAAGTTGCTGTTTCCATAGGAAGAGCACTTTTTGGGTGGCTTATAACTTCGCTCTCCCTGGACGGATCCTCACCAAACTTTGCAGTATTTGGGTCACTCTGAATTTTTTTGCAAAGTTTGGTGAGGATTCGTCCAGCGGGGGGCAAAGTTATAGGGGGGGTCCCAAAACTTTTTTTTTTCCCATAGACTGAATGGGAAAAAATGTTTGCTCGCGCCTACAGCCCAAACCGCTGGACGGATTGCCACCAAATTTGGACCAGGAGCAGCGGCTTGGTCCCGAAAGCGTGCTTTTGCAAATTTGGTGAAAATCCGTCCAGTAGTTTTTTTTAAAATGACCAAAAAGTAGGTAAAAAAAAATTTGTGATATCTGTGTTCGGTTTGCGGACACACTTCCCTGTTCGCTCCGCGGACAGTGTCCTGATTGGCCAATCGTCTTACGTGATGTTCGCGGACATGCAACGTGTTCGCTGATTGAATGGCGTGGAGCGTGAAGCGCGTCAGATTTTTCGGTAGCGCCCGCCATCTTGGATTCGCGGACGTCCGCGGACAGCGCGCTGAAACTTTGTTCAAAATGTGTATTTAGTAGAGTGTGTTGGTGTGTAGGAGTGTTTGGGGAGGGTGGGAGTGTATGAGATAGGATGAAAGTTGTGTTTTTTATGTGTTAGACGTTCTTTTTGTGTTCGATTTGTTTGCGGACATCACGGGTGTTCTGAAATGTTCTAAATAAACTGACTGGGGGGTGTTCTAAGGACTCAATATGTGTCCGTTTTGTTCGCAAGCAAAGTGAAACTGTTCTAAGAACACTCGCGGTGTCCGGGGAGTGTTCGTAGGGGGTGTCTTGAGGATGCTGTCCGTATTGTTCTCTGTCAAGTTGAATGTGTTCTAAGAACACCCGCGGTGTCCTGAAATGTTCACAAATAAACAAAATGGTGGTGTTCTGAAGACGTTTTTGAGAACACACCTGGTGTCCTGAAATGTTCGTAGGGGGTGTCCTGAGGACGCTGTCCGTATTGTTCTCTGTCAAGTTGAATGTGTTCTAAGAACACCCGCGGTGTCCTGAAATGTTCGCAAATAAACAAAATGGGGGTGTTCTGAAGACACTTCTAAGAACACTCGCGGTGTCCGGGGAGTGTTCGTAGGGGGTGTCCTGAGGACGCTGTCCGTATTGTTCTCTGTCAAGTTGAATGTGTCCTAAGAACACTCGCGGTGTCCTGAAATGTTCGCAAATAAACAAAATGGGGGTGTTCTGAAGACGCTTCTAAGAACACTCACGGTGTCCGGGGAGTGTTCCTAGGGGGTGTCCTGAGGACGCTGTCCGTATTGTTCTCTGTCAAGTTGAATGTATCCTAAGAACACTCGCGGTGTCCTGAAATGTTCGCAAATAAACAAGATGGTGGTGTTCTGAAGACGCTTCTAAGAACACTCCCGGTGTCCTGGAATATTCGTAGGGGGTGTCCTGAGGACGCTGTCCGTATTGTTCTCTGTCAAGTTGAATGTGTTCTAAGAACACCCGCGGTGTCCTGAAATGTTCGCAAATAAACAAAATGGGGGTGTTCTGAAGACGCTTCTAAGAACACTCGCGGTGTCCAGGGAGTGTTCGTAGGGGGTGTCCTGAGGACGCTGTCCGTATTGTTCTCTGTCAAGTTGAATGTGTCCTAAGAACACTTGAGGTGTCCTGAAATGTTCGCAAATAAACAAGATGGCGGTGTTCTGAAGACGCTTCTAAGAACACTTGCGGTGTCCGGGGAGTGTTCGTAGGGGGTGTCCTGAGGACGCTGTCCGTATTGTTCTCTGTCAAGTTGAATGTGTCCTAAGAACACTCGCGGTGTCCTGAAATGTTCGCAAATAAACAAGATGGTGGTGTTCTGAAGAAGCTTCTAAGAACACCCGTGGTGTCCGGGGAGTATTCGTAGGGGGTGTCCTGAGGACGCTGTCCGTATTGTTCTCTGTCAAGTTGAATGTGTTCTAAGAACACCCGCGGTGTCCTGAAATGTTTTCAAATAAACAAAATGGGGGTGTTCTGAAGACGTTTTTGAGAACACTCCCGGTGTCCTGGAATGTTCATAGGGGGTGTCCTTAGGACGCTGTCCGTATTGTTCGTTGTTAAGTTGAAAGTGTTCTAAGAACTATCGCGTTGTTCTGAAATGTTCGTAGGGGGTGTCCTGAAAACGGTGTCCGTATTGTTCGCTGGCAAGTTCAAAGTGTTCTAAGAACACTCACATTGTTCGCGGACATTAAAAGTTTCCCATAGATCATAGTTGAAATGTTTGACTCTATGGATGTGATATGCTGCGGTGGTTGTTGCCAGGGCATAGAGTCTTGGGTGCGTAATTCCATTGCAGCTTCTGCAGAAAGTTTGTAATAGTCTAATTTGTTCTGGTGTTCTACTGGTAATAGTAGTAATCGGTGTAATGTAACACCACCTATGTTGTAGGCAGCTAAACCTGTGGGGGCAGTGACAACAGCTGACAGTTTGTTGTTTGTCAATTGTTGAAGGAACTTACTAATGATTTTGATTAGGAATGTTTTGCCAGAACCTGCTTCACCACTGACGTACAGTAGTATAGGTTTATAATTATGGCAGGAACATTCTTTATTTTCATGTTTTACACCATGTGCAATTTGTTTTGTTACTTCTTGAAAAATGCTACTTTGCTCATTGTTTAGTTTTGATTGTAGTATAGTTAAGTCTTCCTTATCTTCATACTGACACATGGTGTTTTCTACTTCTATCATAGCTAATTCTGCCATAGCTTAGTATACTAGATAGAACTCCATAATAGGATGCTATTTATATCAATGCATCGTTCTATGCACTTATTAGGGTATATTTCTTGCAATGATTCTTGACACTTTTTTCGCAACATAAGAATCCCTTCTACACATATTTCATGAGAAGTACATACACATGTGATGTCATCAATGACATTTGTGATGTCATCTTTGATGTCCCGGGTGTTAGTCTTAGCAGTGCACGGTGGTGGCGGGAGTTATGGTTGCTTAGCTTACCATAACTGGTGAATTTCAAGGGTTTTTCGGTTTTACTTGGAACCATAACGCCCCTTTAACAAAGTTTTTTCACTGAATTTCATAGGTTTTTAGTAGCGCAACTTAACCATAACGTCCCTTTAACAAAAGTTTTTTTCACTGAATATGAATATATATATATATATATATATATATATATATATATATATATATATATATAGGTTTTGAAAAAAAAGAACTTTGACCTGAATTGTGAAAGTAGGAAAGTCCATTTGAGCCAAGTCACAAATTCCACAACGCCACCTAGTAGCCATCGCTGGAAGTTCAAAACATTGTGGGTATTTAAATTAGCTCATATGCAAACCTTTTTCTCCAGGAAATTGTGTTTGTCTAAGAGGGCAGTGCTTCTTTATTCATAGTTTAATCAACCCAAGACAGACCTTTACAACGTTCCCAGGACAACTGCATACCTGGTTTCACAATATATGTATATATTGTAATACTATTTTTTATATATATATATATATATATATATATATATATATATATAAATATAATAGTACATGACTATAGTTGAATATTGAGATACATAGGAAACATGAACAAGGAATTGCTAAAAAACTTTTGACTCACATGACGGATTTGGTTAACATATTGTCAACAAAAAGGTTGTCACGCCACCTCCCTCAACCACCCTCCAAGACTGGAAATGTTGGTAAAAATGTGTTAAAAAAGTTAATAAGTGGATTCCAAGATGGCCGCTGGGGTGTTGAGCCGCGTCTAAACCGCGCTCTCCCCGGGCCGCCAAAATTAGCACTTCAAAGCAGCGGAACGAGAAAAATCAGCGAGCGGATTACCTCCCCCTCGCCCCCTGAAGCCTCCAATCCGAAAACTGGTCCGAAACGGAGCAGAGGAAGCTGGGGAACTGACCGCGACCACCCATCCCCCATCGGGAAACCCCGCCTGCCGAGCCGGCAGCAGCATCGGAGACGAGCCGGAGGCCTCGCCGCACACAGAAGCGAGGAGGAAGAGACGCTGCGGCAGGGGCAGGCTCCCTCCCCCTAGGCGTGCCGCAGGGGCTCTCTCACACCGGGGACAGAAACAGTAAGAGGCAGTTGCCGAGGACCGTGGAGTGGGCGCATCGGCCCCTACCCCAATCCCGGGGGAGCCACCCGGTACCAGGAACGCAAGCGGCATATGAGGAGGCATCCACATCCAGCGGGGGAAGTGCGCACTCGGCGCTGAGGGAAGATGGGAGCCTCCCGCTTGGTGCGCGCGCAGAGGAGGCAGGAGAAGGGAATGCTGGCGGGGAACATCCCCGAAGGCGAATGCAGCGGCTGAGGAAATAAGGTCCGGGAACTCCTCGGCGCCAGCCGGAGATAAATAGCCTCACAAAGAAAGTGGCGCTGAGCCGGTAACCAGCAGAAGGGCGTAGAGGAACGAATCCACCCCATAGAAGACACCCGGTACCGGACACTCGGAGCGCTGGCCCGCTAACACTACGCGAGGCGGCATAAGGGATACGGTGCCCAAGGAGTGTGGGGCAGCAGACACATACGCAGCCACCGGGGACAGCGCGCACACAGCGCTGAAAGAAGGTGGAGGCCCACCCCAGAGGTGTGGGCAACTCTGAGGCAGCGAGAGGCCTGAGAGGTGCGCGCCGGTTGGAGGGAATCCCTGGAGGGGAGCGGGGCGCGGCGGCTGGGGGGAGGCAGACCTTGGGGGCGAGGTCTCCCTCTGAACCCCACAGCCCACAATCGGAGCAGTAATCGTCTAACAAGAAGGGGCGCAGAGTCGGTGGCCCGCGGAGGGGCCTGGAGGAACGAGCCCGTCGGCAGTAAGAAAGGCGCCAAAGAGGATAAGGCCTAGAGACTGGGGGGATACAACAACAGGGAGGAGAGAGACCCAACCAAAACAGTGCACGGAGCCCCTCGGCTGTCTTGATGGGAACGAAGGGATTGACACTCATAGGGGTAAGGGCCTCTCCAAGCAGGCCTCACCAGACGCTAGTTCCACCGGCGGGAGAGACCGGGAATCACCAGCAGCACAGCAGAGTGTGTGCCTCAGAGGGAACATATTACAGTTCACAGGGGCAACGCAGGAGCCCACGCCTACCCAGGCAAGCTAACGGAACATGTCAAGGGCAAAAAACAAGAACATTGCCTCCCAACAGACCCCACAGTTTGCAAGGCAAGAAGCTAACATATTACAATTGTGGTCAACGGACTCTACGCCACAAGCTAAAGGGAAGCCGCAGGACAATCAACAAGGCGAAGGCATGTCGCAGACGAACCCACACCACCCACCTTCAAGGGATGACATGCAAGCATGGTTCCAGGATCTGCAAGAAAAATTCATGTCGTCAGTTCAGGAACAATTTACAACGATGAAAAACGACATGAAACAGGTGGTTCAGGACCTCAGGGTGGATGTGGCGAAATTGGAGGAGAGAACAGACATATTGGAGAGAACGGTCCAGGGAGTGGAAGAGGAAACGCAGCAGGCAAGCGAAACTCAGGAACACCTGGTGAGACTTACCCATAACCTGGAGATACAATGCGAGGATTTGGAGAACCGCTCCAGGCGCTCTAACATCTGCATCAAAAATATGGCAGAATCAGTGCTGGACAAAGATCTAAAGACTGCGGTGACAGAGGTGTTTAGAGACATTCTGGATGCCTCGGATACACATACAATCGGAGTGGACCGGGTCCACAGGGTAGGACCAAAAAGATCCGGAGCACCGGGGGAAAGACCACGAGACGTTTTGGTGGCACTATCCTCATACCCACAAAAAGACCAGATTCTGAGGAAGGCCAGAGAAATGGATCACATCAGGATGAACGGACAAGAAATTCTACTATACCAGGACTTGGCCCTGATGACATTGCAAAAAAGAAGAGCGATGGCCCCACTCGTCAAGGCTCTGGTGGCAAAAGAAATCCGGTACAAGTGGACCTTCTCATTTGGACTGATCTTCACTTGGGAGGGGAAACAGCGAAGAGTAACCACCTGGGAAGAGGGCTTCAGCATAATGGGGCTCCAGGACGAGGGGGAGGAAGCGGAACAAGCAAGGTCTAGCGGTGAGCAAAGGAGAAGACCTAAAGGATGGGAAACGATCAAACAAAAAAGGCCAAACACGGGAAGAGAAGGCCTTAGGAAAATGCTGTGATCGGAGACAGAGAAGAGGAATGCCAGGGACCCGCACTAGGCAGCCACTGAAGGCAACAGCGAGGGGGGAAGGTGAGAATAAGGACCGCTACATGAGAGGCAGAGTCGGCGGCCCGGGACGGGCCACCAGGCTTGGAATCCGGTAAGGACAATCGGTAATGTGGGGTTTAGGATCCCCCACAAAAATTTCCCCCGAGAGGATGAAGGGCAGGGAGCATTGGGTGCAACGCCCTCGCTACACTAGGGAACCTCGCCCTGCTCGTGGGCATCTTGTTTGGTTTATGGTTAATTGTTGGGGGGGGAGTTCAAGGGAAAGGGACAAGGGGAAGGGGGGCACAAAATCAGCATAGCGGCAAAGATAGGGACTCCAAGCACAATGAACATGTGCCTTACTGAATGGGGAAAATCTGCATAGTAACTTATAACATAAGGGGGATGAACCACCCCACGAAAAGGGTAAAGCTGGAGAAAATTCTCAAAAGGGAAGGGGCGGACCTCCTGCTCCTACAGGAAACCCACATTAGAACAAAGGACAAACAGAAAATCCGTGTAAGGGGATATAAAATTTGGGCCCAGGCCAACACGACTGAAAAAAGATCGGGGGTCCTTATAGCAGTGAGGGATGGAAGGGACGCGAAATTGGAGGACACCATGGCAGATAGGGAGGGAAGGTTTGTGTTTGCTAACGTGGTATTGGAGGGGCAGCGGTCGACTCTTGCGTCAGTATACGCGCCCAATGTGGGACAGGATGGTTTTTTGAGAGACACTCTGGGAAAACTTGAAACCTTCGCAAGGAGGGAGGTGATCTTGGGGGGCGACCTGAATATGGCATGGGACCCACAATTGGACAGGAGCACGGGTAGTGTACACGGTCACGGGGCACGTCAAAACGCCTCAAACAACAGATGGACCAACTTGCCCCGAATAATGTGTGGAGGGAATTGAAGGGGGAGCAAAGAGGGTATACATTCTTTTCACATGTACATAACACTATGTCAAGAATTGACTACTTTTGGGTTTCAGTTGGGCTTATGGGCAAGATCCAGGGGCTGGAAAAGGGGGCAATTACACTATCAGACCACGCACCCCTGTGGCTTGAGGTGAAACTCCCGGGGAAACCTCAAGGGCTGTGAAAGTGGAGGTTGCCGGAGGACATTATCCGGGACCCGGTTACGGGGGAATCCATAAGGGAAATGATTGAAGAATATTTCACTCAGAATGACACGGGGGAGGTCTCTATGAGCACGGTCTGGGAGGCGTTTAAAGCGGTGATCCGCGGGAAGATAATGGCACTGAAAATCACGAAGGAGAAGCAGAGGGCTATGTGGGAAAAGGAACTGGAAAGATCAATAACAGAACTGCAAGGGAAAATCGTGGCACAGCCCTCTAGAGACCTGAAGAAGACGCTTAGACATACCCAAGGTCAACTTGAGATGCTACGCACAAAAGGTTCGGAAAGGAGCCTACTTTACCTAAGACAAAGGTACTACATAAAAGCAAACAAAGCAGATAGGTTGCTAGCGAGGCAACTCCGTGCTAAACAGAAAGACACCACGATCAAATGCATCACAGCCACGACAGGGGAACTTCACACGCGCACACAAAACATAGGGGAAGTGTTCAGAGAATACTATCAGGAACTTTATTCCACTGACCACCCGCAGGCAGACGCACAGGACACATATCTGAAATCCCTCATCTTCCCACAAATTTCAGAAGCAGAAAGGCAGATCTTGGAGGACCCAATTAAAGAAGAGGAAGTCAAAAAAGCAGTAAATAACCTCCCAATAAATAAAGCCCCAGGCCCGGATGGCTTCACGGCCCCCTTTAATAAAATATATGCGGATCTTCTGATTCCAGCCCTGACCAAGCTCCTAAACTCATTTAAAGATAGTGGCACAGTGACCCCCACAATGAACGATGCGAAGGTCCTAGTATTTCACAAACCAGGGAAGGACCCGTCATACCCGGCTTCATATAGACCTATCTCCCTTACAAACATCGATGCAAAAATGTACACGAAGATTTTAGCCACCAGGCTCTCCCCTCTACTCCCGAAGCTAATACATCTAGACCAGTCGGGCTTTATCCCAGGAAGACAAACTCACGACAATCTGAGAAGGATCTTTCATTTGGTTGAAAAAATTGGTATAAAGCAGACCCCGGCTATTCTACTCGCAGTAGATGCGGAAAAAGCCTTTGATCGGGTGGAGTGGTCCATGCTCTTTAAGACACTGCACTCCATGGGATTTGGGGAGAACTTCATTGCAAGAATAAGAGCGAACTATATCGCCCCAACTTGCAGAGTGGCCGTTAATGGGGAGGTAACGGAAACGGTACACATATCCCGTGGAACAAAGCAGGGATGCCCGCTCTCCCCGTTGTTATACGCTATCTTTCTAGAACCCCTACTTCTGAAATTAAGAGAAGCTACACATATTAAAGGGATAGACATGACAGGCATACAACACAAGGTAACTGCATATGCGGATGATATGCTGCTTGCACTAGAAGAACCGGGCCGAACATTGGCGGCAGCTTTGGGGGAGCTAGAAGTATTTGGGGCCATCTCAGGCTTAAAAATTGATAGAAACAAATCAGAAATTCTAATTTTGGCGGGAGACAGGGGGGAGATAGGCAGAGAAGCTAAAGCACTAAATCTCAAGATAGCAGAGGATGGCATCAAATATCTGGGAATTACACTTACACACAGGGTGGAACAGCTTTATGGTAAAAACTTCCCGCAGCTCCTCACGAGCATTCGTAGAGATATGGAGAGATGGAACCCTTTGCTGATCTCGTGGTGGGGCAGGATCCAAGCGGTAAAGATGACCATCCTACCAAAACTTCTCTATTATTTCCAGGCCCTCCCGGTAGGGGTACCCAGATTATTCTTTAAAACACTGTCCCGGGTAATCTCAGCCTTTGTGTGGAAGGGGAAAACGCCAGGACTGGCTAGGGCTGTCATGTCCACACCAACCAGGGTGGGGGGGGGCTGGCACTCCCTCACTTCCAGAAATACTACCAAGCGGCATAGCTAAAGGTACTACGGGAGTGGCTAGGCGATGATCCACAACCGATTTGGGCAGCACAGGACAGAGCAGTGGCAAGAACCCCATTAGTGGAACTACTCTGGAAACAGAAACAGCACAGACACCCCAACATAGGGATAAGCGAAATAATGAAAACAATGATGGAGGCGTGGGACATGCAAACTCGTAGGGGTTTAATGACCACCACGCTAGGCCCATTCACCCCCATTTGTAGAAACCCGCAGTTCCCACCGGGGATGGAGCAGGGGGCATACGATTGCTGGGAGGAGGAAGGAATAACGAAAATTGGGGAAATGTTCATCAACAATGAAATTAGATCATATGAATCCTGCCTCCCACTCGCAGCACGCTCCACTCGGGAGAAATACAGACACGAACAACTCAAACATTGGTTGAGATCCCCGGACATAACGAAGGCAGCAACGAGAACTCTCACCCCATTCGAGAAATATGTTACAACGAACTCAGGGGCAAAGAAATGGGTTTCTACTTTATATTCCTTTATAAATACACAGGATGAAGAAATTAAGTGGTCATATATGATTAAATGGAACAGCACTCTGGGGTGGGAACCAACAAGGAAACAGTGGGAGGACCTCTGGACTCTAATTCCAAAAATGACCAGATCTGCTCAAACAAGAGAAATGTGGATAAGAATTGTTACACAGTGGCACTACACCCCAGAGAGACTTCACACTATGTTCCCAAAAACGTCAAGCTTATGCTGGAGGGAATGCGGAGAGGTGGGAACCTGGAATCACATCTGGTGGATATGCAAAGGAATAAAGGCTTTCTGGGAAGAAGTTAAGGGAGAAATGGGAAAAATATTTCCAGATGTGGGACAATTAGGAGAGGGTGTCTGGTTGTGTGGAATAAGAGATGACACGGCAAGAAGATATAATAAATCACAATGGAGAAGTCTTATGGGTCTCCTTATAGCGGCATGGACAACAATTGCCCATAGTTGGAAAAAGAAAGACACCCCGCTGATTTTCGCATGGCTCCAAAGAGTCTGGGCCCAGATGGCGATGGAAAAAGTCACACACACAATCCAGGGAACGAGAGACGGGTTTGCAAAGGAATGGGGCGGAGTCCTGCAGTACCTCCAATCAGACTATATGGAACAGTGGTGTCCACAGAACATCAAGACCTCAGATATCTTTAATGCATAATGTAATCCCTGTACTAAAGCATACGTGTCCCCAGGGAGGGAGGGGGGGGGGAGTTGAGTGGGGGATGTTGAAGTTATGTTACTTGATTGCTGATATATCGAAAATAATAAAGACAATTAAAAAAAAAAAAAGTTAATAAGTATGTCAAGAAAACACTTTTTCGGCCTGATGCCCATTCATTTTCCATAAAGAAAAAGTCGAAATGTTGCTCCAGTGCACAGCCAAAATCGCTATACGGAATTGGACCAGGTACGAAACAACATGGGAACAAAGCATTGAATTGATTTCCGGGGGTGAGAAACCAAAAGGTGTCTCACCCACTAGTTCCCGGGGATCTGTCATCCAGGTTGCCAGGAACATCGCTTTTGGATCCAGTTCCTGGGGGTGGACCAGTGCGGGAGGATCACCTGGGTGAGGGGTCTTTGGGGACTGGGAGTGGGACACTGCATGGCGAGATGCAGTATTCCTCCCCCTTTAACTCCTTTACCCCATTCTACCAGGTATGATACGTGTGATCTCTACCCCATCCTTTCCCATTACGAACACTTTCACACGGACAGCCCGCTCTGGGAGAAAACAGACTCACACGCGAGCAGTACATGTCCAAATACAATGGTCAGGCGAGGTCAGGCAATTGCAGACAATCATTCACATCTGACTTCCATTAAACCTACCCATACGGATAAAAGGCAGAGCACAATAGCACACTCGGAGCGAGGCAAAACACACACAGTAGTTTCAAGTCTGCAGCAGAATGAAGGGAGAAAGACAGCAAACCATGAAGGGTTCGCAAGGAGGGAAATACAGTTCAACTTTTCAACAAGAAACTGTTCCTTTCCAGGACCCTTCGAAAGTGAAAGCATAAGGCCAGGAAACCCACATAAAGAATCCTTCCTTGTGTGTCAAAGATACCAGAGGCCTTGCCGGGTGGCTGACCAAGGCGGGGAGAAGCAGCAGCAGCCGTGGTAATGTCCTTGACTCAGAAAAAAAGGGAGCGATAGAGAGATCAACACAGCTGGTGAGTTGGGGAGGCCGATACAAGACTGGTCTGTGTTGAAGTCAAGTTTGCAAGCGGCAACATTGTATAACAGGCGCTGGAACAAACATTGATAAACGCGCGTGATGAAAGACGCAAGTAAACTCACACTGCTGATGAATGTTTGAATTTGAGAAGGAAAGATATGATACCGTTGACAGAGTGGTCCGGCATCGTCAATGTGCTCAATTGAAGGTCTCTGGTAAGATATCTCACCAAGAGAAGCAAAAGTAGAAGATTGTTGAGAACAATTGTATGAAGTGAATCGAAGAAGTTGCCTCCACAATGAACTATAATTACTATGATTATGTCTGGATGCTTCAAGTGAACCATATTCTCACAAAATGGGAAGAAGTCCACCCACTTCATTACTCAAACTACATACCATGAAACATGAAATGTATTGAATCCCAGATTTTCAGACAATCCACAGTGCTCACAATATACCTTGAGCCAATAGATCCAAGAGTCTCCCAGAATCCATACAGTCTGCTTCCTGAAAGGCATAGCCATCTTCCATGCACTCAGCAAACAAAACTCCTGTTACCCTCTCTTCCTGTACACCACACCTAGGAAACCCGATTGGCTGCTCCCCTGATGTCTGTGGACATAGATGACTGTCTGTGGTCTCCACAGTCCCCTTTCCATGCCAGGCATCCTTAAAAGACCCAGATGGCGGTGACCACGGACAGCGTAGCACAGGGAAGCCCTTCTGCCCATCCCACTTTCTTGTTTCTAACACTCCATCATTGGCTGCTTACAAACAGTCACACATCCATCCACCAATCACATCCAAAAACTCTACACCTAACCCTGTCATCTCAGTCAACACTTCAGATATACACTCGAACTCTGAGAGTACATATCTCCTGTTAATCACAGCCATCTGCATCAAAAACTACTGTGAAACTCTCCAAGATTTCCATTTCCAGATTCATCAACATCTGAACCTAACAATACATAGTACAGGTATGCTTATATTTTTTCAAGTATTTTCTTCAACTCTTTTACAAATATATATATGGAGGGTTCCTGCTACTTAGCCTGTAATAAGCTTCTCAGTAAGCATATTCTCTTTTTCAACCACTTCAGCAAAATCCATGCTTTGCAGCATTTGGCACCTGCTCACATCAAGCAGCAGATACTTACAATGCTGTGCATTTAAAAAAAATATATTTTTAAGAGCAATTTGATGAAAGTTAAAACATTCATATGTGCATTTACAGCAGCACTGTGTGTAACATTTTTCAAAAAGAAAGAAAAAGCCTGTGCAAAACATTTGTAGAACATTTCTAAGTGGTACTAGGCATCTGCAAGGTTAATATGTTGTCAGTACATGCATAACTGCCTACATGACCCATTCCAATCTTTAGGTGCTTATCAAGTCTTCATTTTTTTCTATGCATTCTGTGACTTGTAATTCCATTTCTCCCATTATAAAACTCACACTACAAGTTCTGGAATTTAACGAGAAAAAGAAGACTAGAATGGAATATTCAAAAGTGTGACATTTATATCGAATGTGAAATGTAGAATGCTGTGTGTTTAAAAATGTTTCTTTTTAGGAGCGTTTTGATGAAATTTTAAAAATGCATATGGACATTTATAGCAGCACGGTATGCAACTTTTTCCTAAAAGAAACAAAAAGCAGCTGCAGAACATTCCTACAACCTTTTTAAGTGGCACTTGGTATGTGGAAGTATAATATGTTGGCAGTACATGCATGCTTGTTAGCGTAACCCATTCCAATCTGTAGCTGCTTATCCAGTCCTGCGTTTTTCTCTGCAATCTGAAATTTGTAGTCCAAGTTTTATAATGCAAAAAGTGGAAATACAAGTCCCAGAATGCAAACAAAAAAACAAGGACTCTCCAAGATGGCCGCCGGGGCAGGCAGACGTGGCTGAGTCTCGCTCCTGCCGGGCCGCACAGAAGCACCTCACTGAGCACCAGATCCGAGGGTAAAAGGCACCCCCAGCAGCTGCTGACCCTCCCCGGGACACACCGCGGAAGCGGGGGAGAGAACCGCCGCAGGGGAGAGCGCGAGCAGAGGCTGCACTGCATCGAGGAGCCACCCATCCCCCACCGAGGACGCAGCGCGCCCTGAGTGTACAGCGAGAGGCAGAGGCCGGGACAGGGTCCTGTCTGCGGACTGCTGGCGGGATATTCAGACACAGCGACACTCACCCGCCGGGCGAAGGGGATCCAGCGGCAAAGGAACCCGCCCGGAGCGAAGCGCGGGAGCCGCGGGCAGACCACACCTAGTCCGCCCCCCCCCTAGCAAGCGCACTCCGTGCCGGGGAACGTAGCATCGACAGGAGCGGAGGATCCAGAGGCCATACCCCGACTACACAACGTCCCCAGGGAGCGAGGCGTCTGGGATGAGGAGTCCCCGCTGGGGCTCCGGAGCCGTGGCTGGGCTGTAATACGAGTGGAACAATACGTGCGTAGGAGGAAACGCACTGCCCAAGGACCCGAGAACCCACAGTGACGAGCCGGGTAGCACAACAGGTGAGAGGGGCTCCCTCCCCCCCCACCCGCACAGAGGCACCCCCCCAAGGCCAAGATAGAAACTCTACTTTAGGGGGCATATCCCCATACACCTCAGCCTTTGGCAGATTTACTGGGAAGTGACAGGCATAGGGTCAAGGACTCTACCCATAGTCCCCCTGACAGCATTGGGGGCAACTAGGCAAGTGGTACCCGGAGGGTGAAGGGCGAATAAGCGCCTCTGCAGGAAGAAGGCAATTTAGCCCGGGGCACACTATCAACCAAGCTCACCCCGCCACATCAAGAAGGCAACGCAGGAGCACCCAAGGCACATCAAAGCTGCCAAGGAGCAAATAATCCCAGTGAGTACCTCACATCGCAAGGGCAATGTCCAAGGCAAAGGGGAAAGGGGGTGCGACGCAACCAAACCAGCAGTCAGCTAAACAAGACCCCAGCATACTCCAAATGTGGGCGCCAGATACCCCTATAACCACCAGGGGAAGATCGCAGGATGACCCACCGGTGGACTCCATCCCCCCCAACGCAAGTAACCAACCCCCGTCAAGGGACGATATGCACGCCTGGTTCGTAGAGCTGCAAGACAAACTCATGTCGACGGTTCAAGACCAATTTGCCACGATGAGAAACGACATGAAACAGGCGGTTCAGGACCTAAGGCAAGATGGAGCCAAACTGGAAGAAAGGACGGACACTTTAGATTAAATTGTGCAAAACGTGGACGAAGAAACACAGCAAAATAACGAAACCCAGGAACACCTAGTGCGATTAACCCACAACTTTGAAATTCAATGCGAGGACCTAGAAAATAGGTCCCGCAGATCTAACATCCGCATAAAAAACATGCCTGAGACCGTGGTGGACAAAGATCTTAAGAATGCGGTACAGGAAGTGTTCAGGGACTTAATTGAAGCACAAGAAGCGGACAACATAGGGATCGACAGAATACACAGAGTGGGCCCGAAAAGAACTGGCGCCCCTGGGGAAAGACCTAGAGACGTCCTGGCAGCCCTCACATCGTACCCACAGAAAGAACATATACTGAGGAGAGCGAGGCAGGTAGACCATATAAGGATGAATGGGGCAGACATACAGCTTTATCAAGACCTGGCATCTGTGACGTTACTAAAAAGAAGGGAAATGAGAGCTGATTGCAAAAGAAATAAAGTACAAATGGACATTCCCTTTTGGCCTGCTATTCGAGTGGGAAGGGAAACAAAGGAGAGTGACAACTTGGGAAGAAGGGCTCCACATCTTGGACATACAAGCAGAGGAGGAAGGAGACAGGGGCATCAAAGCAAAAAGGGAACTGCAAAAAAGGCTGGGAGGTTGGGAGGTGGTTCGGCAGAAAAAGAAACCAAGTGGTAGGGGGAATCCCAAACCGGCAACAGCGGAATAGAAGAACACCCATACAGGACGATGACAGGGGGCATCCCCAGACTACGGAACTTGCAGAGGCACTCTATGAAGGAACTCGGAAAAAGTAATTCCCAGCGGCCCGGCTGGGGATCAGGTACGAACACGCAGAAGGTCTGAGGAATATGCGGGGTTTAGGACTCCCCGCAAAGGTTAATCCGAGTCCACAGAGGGCAGGGAGAGATAGGCGTAACGCCCTAGCATCCATAGGTACCCGGGCCCTCCTCGGCATCAAAGTTGGTTGTTTGTTTATTATGGTTGGGGAGTTGGGAAGTTGGGGGGGGGGTGGGAGGGCTACTCCGGAAGACAGCCGGGATAACAACACTCGGGCTCACATGACGCCTGATCAAGGTCAACTGCAATGGGTAAAATCAGAATATTAACGTTAAACGTTAGGGGCCTGAACTCCCCAGTGAAGAGGAAGAAAATAGAGAACTTGCTTAAGAGGGAGAAGGCGGACATCTTACTCCTCCAGGAAACACATATAAGAGCACAAGACAGAAGGAAGGTCTCGCTCAGAGGGTACAATGTACTGGCACAATCGAATGCCACTGAAAAGAGAGCGGGGGTTCTAATTGCCACGTGGGGGGGAAGGGACGCAACACTAATAGATAAGCAGACAGACAGGGAGGGGAGGATGGTGCTCGCCAATGTTTTGCTAGAGGGCTTTAGGCTCACCCTGGCGTTGATATACGCGCCAAATACGGGTCAAAACGGATTCATTCGGGATGCAATGGAGAAATTGGAGGGGTTTGCGAAAGGAGAGATAATACTGGGGGGCGACCTCAACATGGCATGGCAGCCGCAATTAGATAGGAGTTCGGGGGGACCACTAAACCAAGGGGCCCCATCCAGGCATCTCAAACAAAAAATGGATCTGATGGCGTTGTGTGATGCATGGAGGGAACTGAAGGGTCAAAACAAAGGCTACACATACTATTCACATGTTCATAATACGATGTCCCGAATAGACTATTTCTGGGTGTCGGTGGGATTGTTGGGCAAAGTGCAGGGGATGGAACTACGCCCTATCGCAATCTCGGACCATGCCCCACTCTGGCTGGACGTACAGACCCCAGGGAAGCGTGGGGGGGCTCTGGCGATGGAGACTCCCACAGGATCTCCTTTTAGACCCGGTTACTAGAGAAGCAATTAGAGACAAGACTGCAGAATATTTCGAACAAAATGACACAGGGGAGGTCCCATTGGGTACGGTTTGGGAGGCGTTCAAAGCAGTTACCCGGGGACACATGATAGCTCTGAAAGCCACCAAGGACAAACAAAGGTACGGGTGGGAAATAGAACTAGAAAAAAAACTCACTGATATACGAGAGGAACTACTAATACACCCTACCAAAAGCCTTAAGATAGCACTGAGACCACGCAAGGGCAACTGGAAATGCTCCGCAATAAAAAGGCAGAGACATCCCTCCTCTATCTTAAGCAGAGATACTTTATCAAAGCAAACAAGGCAGATAAATTCCTAGCGAGACAACTGTCCGCAAAACAAAAATCATTAACCATATTAAACATTAAAGACGCACAAGGCGAACCCCAAACACGCACTAAGGACATAGGGGAGGCATTCAAGACATTCTACCAAAAACTATACGCAACCGAGCACCCAGACGAGGGCGACCAAAACAAATTCCTGCAATCTCTCCCCATTCCTAAGATTACGGAAGAACAGAAAATAGCTTTGGAAACCCAAATCACGGAGGAAGAGGTGAAGAAAGCAATAGCAGGACTCCCATATAACAAGGCACCAGGCCCAGATGGCTTCACGGCCCCCTTCTATAAAAAATATACAGATATCCTCACCCCATTCCTAACAAAACTACTAAACACCCTCAAAGAAAGCGGAAATGTAACCCCATCCGTGAATAAGGCTAAGGTCCTGGTGTTCCACAAACCAGACAAAGATCCATTCCTCCCGGGTTCTTACCGCCCAATAGCATTGATTAACCTAGATTCCAAAATTTACACAAAGATCCTAGCAGCCAGGCTCTCTCCGCTAATGTCCTCCCTAATAAACCCAGATCAATCAGGCTTTATCCCAGGCAGGCAAACCCACGACAACCTAAGAAGATTGACACACTTAATAGAAAAAGTAGGCATTACACACATGTCAGCCATACTACTCTCACTCGACGCCGAAAAAGCATTTTGACCGGGTGAAATGGTCCATACTTTTCAAAACGCTAGAGCAAATGGGGTTTGGAGAACAATACATAAAAATGGTCAAAGCCAACTATAACTCCCCATCAATAAGGATAGCGATCAACGGAGAAGTCTCAGACAGGGTGGAGATTACCAGGGGGACAAAGCAAGAATGCCCATTATCTCCCCTCTTATATGCGATATTCCTGGAACCGATACTAATTAAGATTAGGGAACCTACCCAAATAAAGGGGATAGAGATGGCAGGCAGACAACATAAGGTAATAGCATATGCAGACAACATGCTACTGGCCCTGGAGGATCCTGGGAAGTCTTTGCCACACACATTACAGGAACTGGAGGCGTTTAGGGAGATATCAGGCCTGAAAATCAATAGGAACAAATCCGAAATACTACTATTGGCAGGGGACAAAGAGGCACAGGAAAGGGTGGCGGGCTCACTAGGTCTAAAGCTTGCAACAGAAGGAATCAGATACCTGGGCATTACACTCACGCACAGGGTAGACTTACTGTACAAAGGCAATTACCCCTCTCTACTGGCCAGAGTGAAAAAGGAAATGGAGCGATGGTGCCCGCTAAGGATCTCATGGTGTGGTAGAATCCAGTCAGTGAAAATGAATATTCTACCTAAGTTACTGTATCACTTCCACGCCCTCCCAATAATAATTCCAAACTCATTCTTCAAAGCACTGTCAAAGACAATTTCATCATATATCTGGAATAAGAAGCCCCCAAGAGTCGCAAGATCGATCCTCACGACACATGTCCAAGAGGGGGGAATGTCACTACCACACTTCAGGAAATACTACCCAGCAGCGCAATTGTGGGTCCTGAAAGAATGGCTGGGGCATGACCAACAATCGATCTGGGTAACTGAAGACAGGGCAGTCGGCAGAACCCCGTTGGAAGAGATCCTCTGGAAGCTAAAACAACATAGACACCCGAATCTCCGCATTAGTGAAATCATGAAAACTACACTGAGCGCATGGGACGAACAGACACGGAAGGGCTCCATGACCACTGTGACAGCGCCATTCACGCCCATATGTAGGAACCCAGAATTCCCACCAGGACAAGCGCCTGGGGCCTTTGAGAAATGGGAAGAGGCAGGCTGTAGGAAAATAGGAGAAATGTTCCTCGACAAAGAAGTACGACCCTTTGCAGACTGTAAAACGATGTGGAACCTGACAAAGAAGGCGGATAGTTACAAGTACGAACAACTCAAACACTTGTTGGCAACGCAAGAGATTACCCAGGCGGCCACAAGGGAGTTAACCCCTTTCGAAAAATACATCTTATCCAACTCAGGAACTAAGAAACTGATCTCCACACTATATTACTTCATCAATACCCAGGACGAAGAAATAAAATGGATTTACATGAAAAGATGGGAAAGAACACTAGGGGAAGAAATCCCAATTCAGCAGTGGCAGAAGCTGTGGGCGGGCATTCCCAAACTAACACGAGCGGTGCAGACCAGGGAAATGTGGACAAAAATAGTCACGCAATGGCATTACACTCCAGAGAGGCTTAACAATATGTACCCAGGAACGTCCGACCGCTGTTGGAGAGGCTGCCCAGAAACTGGCACGTGGAGGCATATCTGGTGGGACTGTCAAGGGGTCAAAGGATTCTGGTTGGAACTGATAACAGAAATGAAAAAGATGTTCCCAGAGGCGGATCAACTGGGGGAGAAAGTGTGGCTTTGCGGAATGACAAGGCATCAGTCCAAGAAATACAGCAAGGCACAATGGAGAAGCTTCATGAGCCTGGTCATAGCGGCATGGGCCACCATCGCACAAAACTGGAAAAAACAAGATCCACCACTAATATACACCTGGTTGCAAAAGGTCTGGTCGCAAATGACAATGGAAAGATCACACTCCATCTACAGGGCTCGAATGGGTCATTCGTGAAGGAGTGGGGGGGAGTTCTGGAATACCTACAGTCAGACTATATGGCACAATGGTGCCTGCACAACATCAGAATCACTGACATATTTACCTCATAGACAATCCTGAGAAAAGTTGGAACATGGAACAAGCCTTCCGGAGAGAGGAGTGGGTGAGGGAGGGGGGGATCCAAGGGGATGTTACTTTGTTATATTGTACTTTGTTACCCTGTAAAACAATAAAAATATGTTTAAAAAAAAACAAGGACTACATTAGCACCTACAGATTTGAATGGCTTATATTGGCAAGTATGCATGTACTGTCAACATACTAAATTTACACACACCAAGTTCTACAAATCTTTTCCATCTGCTTTTATTTTCTTTTACAAAAGAGTTACACACAGAGCTCCTATAAATGCACATATGCATTTCTTAACTTTCATGAAAATACTCCTAAAAAGAAACATTTATAAACGGTCAGCATTTCCCATTTTTCATTCAATATAAAAATCACACTTTCCAACCTCACTCATTACACTACCACCATTCTCCATCTGCTCACACATATCTGTATACCGCCAAAGTATCTATACACAACACTTCACCTTACATATAAAGTACTCTTCTTTCCCAACCTCTACTATAAAACACCAAACACTGCTGCAACAACAATCCACCACTGCATTACCAATAGGCCACAGTTTCCCTATTCTTTAAAAACACTGCAACACAATACAAATACATTACCCAACTAATGGAGCACTTCTTTTATTCAAATCAGCAGCAGAAAAATAACCTAGATATGCACCTTTTCTTCACACCCATGTTTTCCCTGCTCCTTCCAGGGTGCAAAACAGAACTTCTTGCACTCAAATTCTTCTAAAAACATAGTTAACACACTTTGGTACACCACCCATGACACAACTTCATTAAGTCTTTTTTCCCAATAACTACTCCTACCTTCATAAATAGCAACCTTGCTTACTAAAAGTACTTCACCATTACCACATATACCCACTAACTTTATTTTGCAATTACAAGAAAGAAGAAGTTTGTCGAAAACAGCTGCTGAAATAAAGAATACCCTTCACATCCTACAAAGTAAGTTAATTAATGTACCATATATATTTCTGTAATTGTAACAATATACTTCCACTATATATTAGCCCAGAGTATTCTTTTCGAATCAACTTGTATTTCACTCTAATTCATTATATTGCACCATTCACACTCGTTCCATTCCCATCTAAACACCACCATTAAAACACCCACTGTTTTCCCCCAAAACATTGTAATGTCCCTACTTATTCAATCACACCACCACTCCTTTCCTCACTAACCCAAGCTCATCACACCTATACAGACTCTTACCCTTACAACCTTCCCAACCACACCTATTATGCCATTTCACAATCAAACCCAAACTTTATTTTTTCCCCAACAGTCACAACCACATGCCTACTAAAACGCAACTCTGTAGAAAAGAAAAAATAGAGCAGATAAGAATAAAAGCTAGCCATATAGTCATCCACCTCTAAAACAATTTATAGAAAACATTAAAACAAAAGAGCTAGTAACCTCACTCAACAAAACTAAGCCAGCCACCACTAAAAAAGGTAAGGCCCCCATTCCAAAAACAAAAAGTAAAAAAAGATATACAAACAAAAGCAGACCGACTAATGACCCTAACACTATATCTACCAATGTTAACATAGTCACTGTAAAGCAATCCCAAAAAGTTAATTCTACAAAAGATTTTCCACCGTAGAGTTCTTCGTAATCTTTTTAAAAACATCTGAAAAGTCATGATCTACCTTCAAAACTACTGCAGGAGACTAATCCTCAAAGCTCTAATTGACAGCGCATTTCTACTGAAGAGCAAATTGTTCATATTGATTTTAAACAGAATGAAACCACTAACTAAATTAATCAATACATTACAAAAAGTAAAGTACACAAAGATCCCAGTGTGAGGCTGATAGAGGAAAGCCCTCACACTGGGATCTAGTAACCAGGACTACATCTGATGATACTTTAATTAACTTTTAATTTCCAAAAAAAAGCTGAAATGTATATTCCTTCTGCTTTCTTGTATATGATGATGGTTCAACCATACACTGTATATGAATTAGCCAGGGACAGCCAGCCAATTTAGCTGTATTTTGGCATTGGTATAACCATCAATGTTTTTAACAGCCAGATTTATTTCAGGCTCAATATTGTTTAAAAACACATTGCTTGTTCCTTTTCAACAATTTTATTTTTGTTGTTCTTTCTTCACATAAGTGTTTGGATTTATTCATTAATTTTTGCCTTTAAAAGTCAGATTTTCTGTCCTGAATTTGTTTTTGAACACATTGTTTGTGTTTTTCTAATAACTCTTTCTCTGTTTTTGCTTCTTTATACAAATACGTTCACACATGCATTAATTGTCTTGACAACATTGTTTACTCATTGACATACTATTAAGTTTGTTTATTGATTTTTTCTTTACAAAATTGTTGACCCATTGGCATTTTACTAAGCCTGTTTAACCACTCTATGTTAATTTGTATGCAAAAAATTGAATATTTCAATTTCTTTTCTCTCTCTTTATAAGTTTGGCTCTTTTTATAAATAGTGTTATGTTTACACTACATATGCAGGTACCATGCATTTACGAATTATGTGATTAAATCACCACTTAATGCAATATTAAATATAAAAAAACTGTAAATATTTTTCACACACAGGAAGACGTCTTTGTTGTTTTTGAGGAAAAGCCAGCAACTAATGTTCAAACGTCTGAAAGCGGTGTCCATCATTCACAATATCCTGACGCGTGTTGAATGGAAGACGTTTCCACTTGGTGTACATAGATTAGATGTCAATTGAGGCTAACGTTGATTGAAAACACATGCTGCAGTGAAAACTCTGCATGCTTGGTCTACTTATCCAAAGATGAACCTCCACCATTATGCGTGACATAGCTTCAAGGCTTCGGGGAGCCTGAGATTATGATGGTTCTTATGCACTAACTTTGTGAAACTGTTCACTCTTGTGTTCTCAGCAATAAGTAAATATGGTGTCTATCCCTTTTAACTGTCCAACCTTGCACTATTGCGTTCTAAATTCTAGTGTGGTCACATGAATTCGCTATATTTAGGTTCACAAATGTATTATACTTACGTTATGCTAAATAAACCAATCTTGTTTTTTGTGAGTCCTCAAATTTCTTTATTAAATGTATACCGACCACAAAAAAACTTCCATCTAGTTATTTCTTTCCGTGTAAATATACATTTGCATATTTTATTTTCAAAATATTTGACTTTCAACTCCTTATCTCAAAATAAGTGTTTTGGCTTTCCTATGTATGCCTACTTTTTTCCAAGTTATGCAAAATAAGTACAAATTAAATATCCAATTAGTTCAACAAAACTTTTAATTTATTTGTTACGCAGATGGTACAGGCTTGTGTTGTAAATCATACACGTGGTGGATTCACGGAAGAATGGGATTCTGAGTTTGTGGTGTCATTCCTGCTTGTGTCCTTCAATGCCACACAGGAAGAATTTCCTAGTGATTCCTGAGACTAGACTAAATTTGTCCAAACATTCCCAAATCCTAATCTGTATAACCTGTAGTATTTTTGAAACATAGTGTTTTGACAAAGTTTAAATTGTGTATTTTTTCAGTCTTTCATATTTTTGTATTTTTTTCCGCAATAGTGTTTTGCTAAGATCGCACATAAACCACGTCATGTTTTTTTGATATGTTTAAAATCATACAACAACTCTCATGTGACAGTTAAAAAAAAAGATAACTACATGGATTCCAAGGGATATCATATTGCTTATTCTTATCTTTGGTTATCAAGTTTTTTCTTTGCTTCACATACACACAATTATAGGGTGTTACATTTAGGCATACACAAGGGTTTGCTAGACTAGGTAACGGTGTACAATCTAGAAACTTTTTATAGTGTTTCAAATAAAAGTAATGAACTGATTAGATTAAACTTGAATAAAAGACACTGTCCTGCACTCCCACAGAGCAGAACTCAATGTAAAACTGAAAGGGGTCTTGCGTCTAGCAACCCTTGCCCACATGGTCACCCTAGACGTGGTGCCACCATACTCCCCTTTGAAGGCTCTATCACTGCAATAAAGATATGTACGTAACCATTGACAAGGGACTGGAACTATACCGCTGACTTCCTCCTGATCCACACCCTTCCCATATCAAAGGCACTGCTCAGTTTGGCCATGCACTTGTAATGGCAGTGGATGGTTGGCCCACTGTCCTGCATATCCCAGGTGCCTAAGAGGATGTACAACTCAAAGGTGTCTTGTGTCTAGTGACCCTTGGCCAGATAGCCCACTCAGTCCCGGTGTCCCCATACTTCCCTTTGAAACCTTGTCCCCTTAGAAATACCAAGTTGCTTAAATCAACATATGTATGTCAACGTTCACCAGGCAGGCCTGGAGCTTTTCTGCTGACTTCATCCTGACACCCACTCCTTTATCAAAGGCACTTCTCACTTTGACCATGCGTGGCACACTGTCCTGCTTGTCCCGGGTGTCAAACTCAATGTGCAACTCAAAGGGGTCTTGCGTCTAGCGACCCTTGCACACATGCCCACCCCAGACCCTGTGTCTCTATGCTCTCCTTTGAAGGCCATGTCCCTGCAATCAAGATAGGTAGTCATCGTTGACTAGGGCCTGGACCTATTCTGCCGAGTTAATCCTGATCCCAAAGGCACTTTTCACTTTTGCCAGGTGCTCGCATTGGTTGTGGGTGGGTTGAGCACAATGTCCTGCACGTACTAAATGCCGAAAATAATGCACAAATAAAGAGTGTCTTGTGCTAGTGACCCTTGAACAGATGTCACCCAAGACCTGGTGTCTCCATAATTCCCTTTGAAGACCTTGCCCACTTGTATCAACAAAGGTATGTCACCGTTCACCACGTGTGCCTGGAACATTTCCACAGACCTCTTTCTAATACACCCCTTTCCCTTATCAAAGGCAGCTCTCACCTTGTCCCTGCACTCCCAATAGTTATGGATAGACCCACATTCTTGGACGTACTTTTATGTCATCAATCCTGCACCCGCCTCAAAGTTTACACAGCCATAGAAGCCCACTCTATTGTCTTTTCATATATTGTCATTATTTATCAATTTTACACATTGTAATGCATTTTTAGATCTTTAAAGACTACATTCCATTATGTGTTACTTTGTAACTAAGATATCAATATATCTTGTGAGGCCATAATCTTGTACAAAACAGCAACACCTGAACATACTGCCTCCCTGATCAGTGTGAGATGCACAAATGCCCTTGGAGGAGAACATCATCTGGACTATGGAAGGCTGATTGAGCTTGGAAGGAGTTTCCCCCCCCCTTTGTTTGTATATATACGCATTATGACTACTCCCTCTTTCGAGGATCAAGATCCATTGATGCTCCAAGAGTGGGGTGAAGCAAGCAAAGATTGTTCCGGCAAGTTCCTAACAATCTTAGTCAAATATGCTAAACGTAATCGGGAGCTGGCGCTCAAGGAATTGGCCAAAGTAGAGACGGAATTAACCAAGATCCCTCCCACAGAGGAAGGCAAACAACTACGTATCAAAATTGATGAAGGTCTGATCTCCTATGAAGATGATATCAAACAACGGAAACATAGGAAGTTCTTGAGAGATAATATAGATTATGTAATGGGCCAAGTTTTTACTTTTGCCAAACGGTTTAACTCCCTCCGTAGGACCAATGCCATACAGTCGACAGCCACACAGTCTGGCGATTTGGGGGCTGCTGCATCAGAGTCGGATATCTCTGCATCTGAGACCGATGAACCTACGCCAAAATTAAATTTTTTAGACGATATGAGACTGCTATGTCAGGACGGGAAAAACCAAAAAAGAGGCAGAGGCAATGGCAAAGCAAAAGGAAGAGGAAAAGGACAGAAGTCACAAGCAGGAAGATCATCCGCCGAGGCCGCCATGGGAAACAGTCCAAAGGGGCACCAACAGGGCAGATCAATGCGCTCTGGGACAAAAAATTAGCCGCCGATCCTATGAACTGCTGCCAAATAGTTAATCTGTCGACTCATGTCCTTACCAAATCACAGACTTCGCTTTTGTCTCTTGGCCTCAACTTCTGTCCCACTGTCAGTTTTGACTACGTGCAAGCGTGCATCGATTTTGACAAGTTTTTGCGCAAAATCAAGTTAAAGAAGTTTTTCGTCACCAATTCTACCGCTGCCAAGCCTTCATTATCATGAACTGGCGGCACTGATCTGTTGATTTCTGACATTCCATCACTCATGGATCTGGCCTGCCTTGATAACGACAAATTTGACACTGCTGATTTCGATTTGTCTGACTTTTATATTAATCCTAATTGGGACATACGTACCAAATTGAAAAACAAGTCCCGATTCATTCTGCAATTTCCAGTAGGGAGCTGCATCGAGGCATTCCATGATCTCTGTATCAGTGACCTCAGAAAACTATGCAAGAAAACCAATATGACTAAGCAGAACTTGACCTTTACTCAACAGGCGGCTATCAGTGAACTTCAACAATTGCCACACATCATCATTAAACCAGCTGACAAAGGCTCGAACATTGTCATTCAAAATAGAGGCAAATATGTAGCAGAAGCTAACAGACAGCTACACGATCGCTTGTGCTACAAGAAGCTTTCCAAAGACCCATTTGTAGAAATAAGGGCCGATCTTACTACTTTGTGTACCAAGTGGGCGAAAGAAGATCTCTTGGATGATGATCTGATTAAATTCCTTATTCCTGCATGCCATACTATACACACGATTTATTTTCTTCCCAAGATACATAAATCTCTTAAGTGTCCCCCAGGTAGGCCCATTGTTACTCTATGTGGCTCACTACTAGAACATCTGGCTCAATTTATTGATGAAACACTTTTTCCTTTTGTATCAGTGTTGCCATCCTACCTGAGGGACACTAAGGATTTCCTTCAACACGTCACAAATACACCATTGGAAGAGGGTCTGATTTTAGCCACACTTGATGTGGTTTCCCTTTATACTTCTATCGACCATACAGTGGGCACTAATGCATGCAAATATTATTTGGACACTCGCTCTTTAAATTATTTTGGTCACAGTTCTATGATCTTGGAAATGCTTCTGTTTTGTTTACACAACAATGTTTTTCTTTTTGAGGGGTCTTTCTTTCGAAAGTCAGGGGGACTGCTATGGGAAGTACCTTTGCACCATCTTATGCTAATCTCACGGTGGGGTGGTGTGAGGCTACTTTCCTGTCTGATCTAACTGCCACTTTGTTTCCAACACAGATTGTGTCCTGGTGGCGGTACATTGACGATGTTTTTATTATTTGGAAGGGAACTGAAAGTGATTGGTTACTTTTTGTTAAAAGTATTAATACCAACAAGGTCAATCTCAGCTTCACTGAATGCCATAGTTTTTCTGATAATGTATACCTGGATGTCATTGTTAAGTTGGACAACCTTGGTATTCAAACGGCTCTTCATAAGAAGTCCACTAATACCGGCTTGCCCCTTCATGGTAGCAGCTGTCACCCGCCGTCCTGCAAAAAATCTATTCCTTACGGCGAATTCATTCGATTTCGTCGCAACTGCAGCAATATTGCTTGCTTTGATCGTTACTGTGCATCGGCAGCTGTAGACTTTGCCAAACAAGGATATGACAAGAGGACTGTTGAAATGGCCTACATGAAGGCACGGGGCCTTTCTAGAGACACTTTATTGTACAATACCAAGCCCAAAATCGCCAACAATGATGACCCTAGATTTATCATCTCTTTTGATGCTGCCTCTAACTACATTCGGAAAATTGTTGAGAAACATTGGCGCATCCTTACCTTAGATAGTGATCTCGGTTCTGTTTTGTCTAATCGTCCCACTATAACGTACAAACGTGTGCCCTCTCTCAGAGACAAACTTGTATCCAGTTTTTTGTCTCCTGTAGAGAAAAAGGTATCTTCTACGACATGGCTCTCGACCCCTTCAATGGGGTTTCCAAAATGCATGAAATGCAAAGCATGTGCCCATGCCACTGTGCTCAAATCTTTTATTCGTCCTGTCACCAAAATTAATCAAAATATCAAGTATTCCATTAACTGTGACACCACCTTTGTCGTATATGTCCTCTCATGCCCTTGCATGAGATGGTACATTGGGAGTACTACGTGCAAAATGAAGCTGAGAATCCTACAACATCTCAGAGCCATTAAGAACTCTGATCCAGCATACCCAATGGCTAAACATTTTAAACAAGACCACGACAATGATGTGAAATTATTAACTTTTTTTGGAGTGGCACATGTACCTGCTCATCCGAGGGGTGGGAACTTGAAACTAGATTAATTCTACATTTTGATACCAAGTATCCAAAGGGCCACAATGTTGACGAGGAATTATATACCTTTCTGGGCACTTAATTTTCACTCTTTTCCTTCCTCGCCACTCTGTTACTGCTCTGTCTCTTTCCCTAGGCCTTTTTTTTCGATTATTCTCTGATTTTTATGTCCATTTCGGACGTTGATTTGCTGTTTTTTGATGATTTTCTCTTTTCTTTTTGTCTTATGTTCTGGAGATCATTTCTTTACCTTTCTACTTGTATCTTAATTTGGATTTTTTATACTTTGGCTGTTCACTTTAGTACCTATGGGGAGGTCTACATCATCAAATTCCTTCCTTCTAATTGGTTTTAACTCGGGGTCTTTCCATTGCTGTGGTCTGGTGTACTGTTGTTGCCTTGCTGTACTCAGATGGTTAGTTCTTATTTTAGCTTCAAATTTTACAATCTGTGCAATGATTTGTGATTATGGGCTGTAAATTGTTACAAGTGCATTTTAATTGTTATTTTGGTTATCCTTCATATTTACATTTGTGTTTTGTGTCTTGTTCTAGTTGCTTATGCACTTGCACTTTAATATGGCCATGTGACCATGAGGCCATATCTACTATTTGTAGTTGCCAATATACTGGTGCCTTAATGCGTGGATAAAGGTACAGTCATACTGGCATTTTGGCAGGTGGGCTCTGTAATTGCCCATTTGGCATTTGCCTCCTATTGCACCTTATTAATTGCTTTAAGCTCTAGCTGCTGTTGCACTTGCCATCCTGAGGCCATTTCTCATTACTGCCATGCTACTGCCATTGTATGTGTACCTTAATAATTGCTGAAAGGCCCAGCCATGAATGCACTTGCACTTTACCTTGGCTTTAACATCATGAGGCCATTTTAATATTCTGATGCCTTTTTATTTTGCACTCGTTTAGCCAGTATCTCATTTATTTCCATTTACGAGTACATTTTACCTATTCACTGATTCCATTATGAGAGCTATTACCATTGTTGAATTTTGGGAGTGTTGTTCGACCTGTTAATGAAATGTGTAGGTGTCATCATTGCTTACTTTGCTGACGACGCGGTTTGCTTCGGCTCCATTACCACATCGCAGTCATTATTTCGGCTTTCTTTACTGGTTGCAATTTTGCATTTACCTTTTAGCTTGATTGATGCAATGTTTTAGTAGAGACTGTAATGTGGGGTTAATATTATTATTCCCCTCTCTATTATGAGCCTGACCCTCTGTATGCACTATGCACTTTAGTCCTTTTGGACCATTGTCCCTACACACAGCCGGTATGCACCGTTCATGCTCGTCCGTTGTATTCCTTGGCTGGCGGTATACATGTCATCTATGCTAGTGTTTATATCCCTCACAGGCATGCTCAGCACTTCCCGACTGCAAGGCGTCAGCGCTGCACTCATGGTTTTATATGCAGTCACTATATAGCAGTGTGGTTCTATTGATTAATATTGTGCGTGCATGAATTATTGCTTTGCAGGAATTGCTATTTATATTTGATTGCATGTATGTTTATCCACTCTGACTGCACTTTTTATGCTCATTCTTTTTGCCACTGGGGCTTTAATTCCAAATTGAAAAATGTGTTAACATTTGCAGTATTATCTTAATGTCATATTTCCGTTACACATATATACTCATATATATATTTGTATAGGTATGATCCAATTGTCCCTTGTGACTATACATCACTTTCCTGTTTTCCTACTCATGCACGCTTTTTTCCACCCTCTATAATGGCGGCAGCATTTTTCTTCTTTAGCCATGGACCCACGAGCTAATCAACATAGTAATAGGACTGTATTTTTCACTGTATTTCTACTAGTCCATTCCTCCCCCTTTGCTACGTGATCAAGCGCTTAGTGGAGCGCGAAACGCGTTGTGTACAGGTCGTGTACCATGGCGTCCTGCCTCTGTGTGTCTTTGTGTGGTTGCTGATTGTACCATTATTTTTTTGTACAATCCTTTTATCTCTATGGAAACATTAAAATATATCCGTTTTTCAACACAGTGTTTCCTTGCTTTTTGTCCGTGTTTTGGAGTCTGCTGCAATTGCTGCTGTGCCTGCGGGAGTACGGCTCGCCTTTCCTCCTTATTTTGGATATATATATATATATATATGTTCATACTAATTTTGAACTTTGATTTAAAGGAGGAGACTGTTGTGCTAACTTGCTAACATTGACGTACCTGCCCTATGACACTAGCAATGTGCAACAGGTATATATTTGAAAATGGATTTATTTTAGAATATTTGTTTAATCTGGAATTATTGTTTTTATCAAGGTTTTTTTTTAAAGATAACACTATGCTATGCAATAGCATTACTTCAAAACGATTTTTAATTTGGGGTCTTCTCATCACTTGTAGTGGTAAAGCATTTTGCTGAAAAGGTGACTTTTCTTTACTTATCAAATTATTTCATTCATGGTTAACATTTAGTTTGCTAATCATTTTAATCAAAGTCCATCATGGCTATATGTAAGACTATGAATTACAAATTAAATTTAATATAAACTCATTGTTCATAATATCAATAATTGTATGCTTATTTCATGTTTTGCTATGTACAAGGAGTCTACTACTGATGCGGTGGAGCTGGAAGCTGCAAGAAACACAAGGAGCACAGATACAAAGGTTACATTGACAGTCATAATTTATTATGTATTGTGGTGTCATGTACCTTTCACTGTGTAAAGTGAAATTATGTGATTTGTTGAATTTACTTACTTGCTCTTTCTAAGTAATGATGATTGATGATTGTATGGAGGATACAGTAGTGCAGACGGTTAGCTCCATTCCCTATGACACTAGCAATGAACAGCAAGTATTTCTTTGAAACTTATTTTAATATCTACAATAACCAAATTGAAAGGTGAATTCATAAGTATCCTATTTAAATCTGGTTTATTATCCTTATTTAAGTATGTCTTTCTAACATTATGCCATCAGCATTATTTTAATTGATATCTGTTCTTCACACTTCTTGTGATTTTTCCTGACGTTGTAAAGTCAGATCATATTTACATATCAAGTAATTGCACACAGGGTAAATGCTTGGACAACAACTTTTTTGATGTTCTTGCCCACAGTTAGGATATAAAGAACAATAATATTCTGATTATGTAAAATAAAGCATATTTTCCAATGTAATATATTTCACTTGAAATGAATGAGAATCAGGCTATTAAAATCATCAGTAATTTCTCATATAATACAATTCTGCTTTGGATGTCCAAGGAATTAAACACTGGTGCAGTTGACTGTGAAGAAACACAACAAGCACTGGTACACAAGTTCAATTGACAGTACGTTTTTATTATGTTTATGTTTCAAAGTGTTTTATATATAATTTCATAACTATATGTATATGCCATTTTAGAATGTATGTTATTGCTTTGAATTTGATTGGCGACAAGGAGACAACCCCTGACTACACCATGGGTAGTAAGGAGGAATTGACACCAGCGTCCAACCAGAATGCAGCACATTGTAGGGTGAGTGGCTCTTGAGGGAGTCTAAATACATGGTATTTGATAGCTGCCTGTTTGAGATTTTAAAAATGATTAAATGCAACTTTGGAAAATGTGGGAGGACTTGTGGGAAGCCATTGGTTAATTTTACTTGAGAAGTCGTTGGAACCAACCTGCAGATCTGTGCACGAATATTCAACTTTTTCATGGTCTACTCAACCCATTCTTGCCAAAGTACTAGCAGGAAAGGTTCTTGTGCTATACTATTTAATGGATCAACATTTAGTAACAACTCCAGTTTCCATAAATGTTAACACCTAGTAATTTTCTAAAACTGCATACTACAATGCCTTGTCGATTGGTCAAATAAAACACCTCTCATTTAATCCTTCACCCACTCTATCCCACCCACCTTTTACCCCACTCACCCTGTACTACTTTACGCATTCTACACCACCCACTCTCCTTCTCCATTCTGCCACACCCCACCCACCCACTCTTTACCACCACACTCATCCATTTTCCTCACAAACTCTACCTCACCTATTCTTTCCTAACCCACACACCCACTGTACACCACCCACTCTACCTCCCCAATTTACCCCACACTACCTTGCCTACTCTTCCACATCCTTCTCACCTCACTCTACCTCCCCGACTCTAACCCCACCCCACACACTCACTGTTCACCACCCACACTTCCCCACCCCACTCTACCTCACCACACTGTAACAGTCCAATCTTTTTCACCCACTCCCTCTTCCTCGCCCATCATCCATTTCTACCTCACTCACTTTACTTGATCTCACTCACCTACTCTTCCTCTCCCAACTTGCCTATTCTTTTACACCCCCGTGCCCCATCCCACTCATTTACACACCCACTCTTCCTCACCCAATTTACCCAATCTTCCTCAACCATCTCTTTCTTCCCACACTTTACCTCAACCACTCTACAACACACCACTCACCCACTCTTCCTTTCTTCCTTTCACCACTCACCTCACTCTATCCCCCCTCGTCCTCACCCTTGACCCATTCGCCCTCACCCACTCTTCCTCACCCCACTTCACGTCACCCACACTACCACACCCAACTCATCCACTCCTCACCCCAATCACCCACTCTTCCTTACCCTAGTCTATCTCATCCACACATTCTCACTCCACTCACCCATTCTGCCTCACCTGCACTTTTTCAAATTTTTCACCCTACGGTATAAACCTTCCTCACCAACTCGTCCATTCTTCTCCACTTGACCATTCCTCCTCACCCAACTCACTCGCTCTACCTAACCCACACATTCCCACCCACTTGCCCACTCTCCCTAACTCTCTCTTCCTCCCACACTTACTCATCCTAACCCACTTTTTCTCACTCCACTCTTGCCCTCAAAACCTTACTCAACCCACTTATCCTACTCCCTCACCCACTCTTCCCAATGCTATTCACCCATTCTACCTAACTGCTCTTCCTCACTCACTCTACCTAAACATTCATTTACCTCACTCACTCTTCCTCACTTTACACGCCCACTCTTCCTCACCCATTTTTCCTCACTACAAACCTCACTCTACCATATGCACTCTACCCTACCCCTCTCACCCACTATGTAACTCACCCTTCCTCGCCTATCTCCCCCACTCTACTTCAACTACTCAACTCCAACCCCACTTTTCCTCACCCCCTCTTCCTCACCCCACTCACTCTCATCCACTCTAGCTCACGCTTCCACAACCCACTCTAGCTCATCCATTATTCCTCACTTCCAACAAAGTCCATAAATCTAAAGATGGGAACAAGCTATGAACATCAAATAATAATAACGCAGTCCTAGTGGAGTCTATGTGAAAATTAAAGGGCTTATACTAATAAACCTATTGCCAATCCTAATTTCTAAATACAAATGGTGTGGAAAATCGATGTATGCAAAAGAAAAGTGTTCAAGAAAGAATATGCCAGGATAGTTGAGCAGTTGGCTTCCCTTCCACATGTTTTCAGCACGGGACATGGCGGCACACTCAAGCTTTGCATACACCAAAACACAGGTATCAGGACCTTCTTTGTTAAAGTCTCTTTCCCAATAAAAGTCTCTTGTTGCAGAGGGCCTGACGTACCAAACGAATATCAAGCTTCCTTTCTTCTTAGGATTTTCACATTCACAAGTTTCACATTCACAAGTTCTTGGGTGGTTTACTGTTCACCATCTGTTCCCCTGCGCCAGGCTCAGACCCCCTTTTACACCATGTTCACCATTGGTCGCCCTCGATCGGGCTCAGACCATTAAACACAATGGGCCTTATTAAACAGACGGCGGTAAGGGTTAATGGTCGCCGTTAATGGTACCGGTGACCGCTAACCATTACCGCCTTACTACGAGGTCCCTTTGCGGGTTGGAGACTTTAATGCCTGCTTTTTGCAGGCGTTAAAAACCAACCCGCAAAGGGACCAGGGAGCTAATTACGGTACCGCAATTTGCGGTGCCGTAATTAGCACCTTCCCCATTCCCATTATTCCCTATGGGGCAAAAATGGGAATGGGGAAGGGCAATGGGGGAAGGGGGAATTACCGCCCCACCAACCTTGGAATAGGGCGGTAATTCCCCTTTCCTCCAAGGCGGTGCCGGTATTTTACCGGCATGGACCAAGGTGCTAATTGCACCTTGGTCCACCGCCATCCGTGTAATGAGGCCCATTGTTCCCAATTGGTATCCCTCGATCGTGCTCGGACCATTAAACACAATGTTCCCAATTGGTCTCCCTCGATCGGGCTCAGACCATTAAACAAAATGTTCACTTTTTAAGCTTTCCAACTTTTGCTTCTGCCCCGCCTTGGCTGGATACCTCATAGAGACCTTCGATTGAGCACTCCTGCGGTGCCGGACCAGTCTGTTACTGGTATCGTATCTCTCTATGTTAAAGTTCAAACATCCATCAGCAATTGAACTTTACTCACGTCTTTCATCACACTCATTAATTATGTGAATGGATGATAGCACAGGGGCAATACGCTGGTCTTGGAAGCAAAACCACACAGAGCAACAGAGGTTCGAAATCCCGGATCCCCACTTAGAAACCGAACTCAGGTACGGTATTAGGCGTGTTATAAAAAATCACTTCACACAGACCGGTCCTGCATCGGTCTCCCCAAATCACCATCTGTGTTGATCTCTCTGGCGCTGCTTTGTTCCTGGAGCCAAGGACAGTACTACGGTGGCTGCTGCTCCCCGAATCTGTCAGTAACGCAGGAGGGCCCCGGGTATCTCTGACAAACAATGCAGAATTCTTCAGCCTGGCTTCGTGGTCTCAAGCTTTTTAATCTGAAGGTTTCTGGAAAGTACCGGTTTTTCATCGGAAAGGTCAAGGGTATCTCCCTCCTTGCGCTCCCTTCTTGGTTTGCCCTCTTTCTCCCCATGTTCAGCTGCTGTCTAGAAACTGCTGTTCCTTTGTGTGCTTTGCCTTGCTCAGAGTGTGCTTTCATGCTCCGCCTTTTATCCGTGTGGGGAAGCTTATTGGAAGTCAGGTGTGAGTTGTTACCAGTAATTGTCTGACCTTGCCGGACCATAGTAGTGGGACATGTCAGGTACAATGCTCAGGTGTGAGTCTGTTTTCTCCTAGAGCAGGCTGTCCATGTGAAAGTGTTTGTGAAAGGGAAGGTGGGGGGGGGGCGCAAAGTCCCCAAGTATGCTAACAGGTAGGATGGGGTAAAGTGTTACAGGGGGGAGATACTATGTCTCGCCATCTGGTGTCTGACTCCCACTCCCCCAAGATCCAGGTGATCCTCCCACGCTGGTCCACCCGAGGGTCTGGATCCAAAGGTGATGGCCATGCCCTGGCCACCTGAGGAAGAGACCCCCGGGGACCAGCGGGTGAGATACCTTCAGGTTTCTCACACTACTCAGCGTAACTAAAGAAGGGGAAGGTGAAGGAATGATATGATATGTCATTTATAACTCGCCTGTACAAGACGAGGGAGGTAAGACAGAGGGAGAACAAGACAAACGATCTTACAAGGCCTTGTCTCATTCAGATCGTGCAAGTGCGACAACGCAAAGAGCAGGGGGAAAGGAGAAGGGAAAGTGCCAGGAAGAGGGAAGGGGAAGTGCAATCAGGGCAGCATAGCTCTGAGTGAGTGCAGCCAGGGCAGAGTGGCTCTGGGTAGTGCAAGGAGGCAGGGGACTGTAGGGTTACAGTTAAAGCCCCCAGTGCGCTGTAGGCCCGGAGGCAGTGCAGGAGAGACTGATCATGGAGGAGCCTGGTACCCAGTGAGACTCTGAGGGTAGCTAAGCAACCAGTCAGCGCAGTAGGCAGGTATGTCAGCACGGGAGAGAGAGAGAAAGCAGAGGAGAAAATAAATGCTGTGAGCTGCTTCCGGAACTTAAGGTGGCCCGGCTCAAGTTTGAGAGGGGCAGGGAGGCCATTCCAGAGGGAGGCACCTGCAGAGGAGAGAGATCTACCCAGCACTCTCTGCCTGGAGAAGCGTTTGACCCTCGGACAGTTAGAGGTAGCTGAGCGAAGGGCTCGAGAAGGAAGGTATTTGGGAAGAGAGAGTTGGTAGTAGTGCAGGCCCAGGCTCCAGAAAGCCTTGTGGAAGATGCATAGGGTCTTGAACTTGATCCTTGCAGCCACCAGGAGCCAGTGGAGAGATTTCAGGGCTGGAGAGATACCGTCCCTGGGCTTGAGGTCAAGGACAAGCTTTGCAGTCCTGTTCTGAATTAGTTGCAGAGGTCGGAGAGTAGAGGAAGGCAGATTGAGAAAGAGGCTGTTGCAGTAGTCCAGCCTAGAGAGAACCAGGGCTCTGGAGACAGTGAGCTTCTGGGGGAAAGTGAGGAAAGGAAGAATACCTCTAAGGAGGTGCAGCTAGTAGTGGGCCTTCTTGGCAAGGTCCGTGATGTGAAGGGTGAAGGAGAGATTGGAGTTGAAGATAACATCAAGGTTTTTTGCCTCACAGGAAGGTGAAGGCTGAGGGTGCAAGGAGGGTGGCCAGAGTGCGAGAGGGAAGGCGGGGGCAGGGGTCCCAATGAGAAGGATCTCTGTCTTGCTGGCATTAATGCAAAGACCGTTGGATGCGGGCCATTTCTGAATCACGGATAGACAGTCAGGAATGAACGAGAGAGAAGAAGAGACTGAGGGGAGCCTGAAAGAGATCTGAGTGTCATCGGCATAACACTGAAAGTTAGAAGAGAAGGTAGAGATCAGGTGGGCTAAAGGGGCCAAGTGAACATTGAAGAGCCAGGGTGAGAGGATAGAGCCATAGGGAACATCACATGTGGAGAGAGAGGTGGTGGAGAGAAAGGACCCAAGTTGGACCTGGAAGGGTCAGTCCAGGAGGAAGGAGGTCAACCACTCCAGGGCCTGATCCATGATGCCCAGGTTTTCACAGAGTTGATTGATCAGGATGGTGTGATCAAAAGCAGAGGAAAGGTCAAGGAGGATGAGGACAAAAGGAAGGCTGGAATGAAGATTAGTGAGCAGACCTTCACAGGTGTTCAGGGGAGCAGTTTTGGTGCCTCTGCCTGCTCTGAAGCCAGACTGATGGTCATGGAGACAACCACAGATTCAGTGGGAGAGTAAGCTGGGAGATGGCCAGCTTTTCCAGGAGTTTGGCCAGGAAATGAGAGATAAGAGATCGGGCAATAGTTTGTCAGACAGGTAGTATCGGCAGAAGGCTTTCTAAGGAGGGATTGCACAAGGGTGTGCTTGAGGAGAGAGGGGAAATATCCAGTGGTGAAAGAGTGAATGCAGAAATTGGCCAAGGCTGGAGCGAGGGTGTCAATGTGGTCCTTTATGGTTTTGGAGGAGCAGGGAGCACCTATTTAGATGAATTCTCATGACAGGGGCCAGGATGTCCAGAGTGTTAGAGATAGAAAGATGCAGGTTAGAGATGGTTGTGTCAGAGTGTGAGTCAGCCACCTTGCGTCGGAGGAGCAGGGAAATTAGAGACAAAGGCATCCACTAACACAAACTTCATGGGCCGAATGACCGAGAAGGTAGGTGACAGTGCTGGGGTGGGTTTAGCCTGAGGGACAAAGAGTTTCAGGGTAGAGGATGGCAGAAGGTGGTCAGTCCAAAAGAAAGGAGTGGTGAAAGGGTTAGAGAGGGGATGTCTGAGGAAATGAGAACATCCAAGGTGTGTCTGACAGAGTGTGTCAGACCACAGGGTAAAATGAAGAGAGAGAGAGAGAGTGTCGCAGAAGTTGCGGAAGAGCCCACAGTAGGGATTAGAAGCATCTAAGGGGATTTTGAGGTCTCTGAAGAGTAGAAGTTGAGAGGTAGAGGTAAGGAGAGAAGAGGAGAGGTCAGCCCACTCAGAGGAAGAGGGCAACCTGGCCAGGTGGCCTGTAGATGGTGGCCACAGTCAGAGAGAGGCCAGGGGAGATAGAGAGACTGCAGACCAGGCATTCAAAGAAGGAGTAGGCCTGCGTTGGAATGACAGAAGGGAGCCACTCTGGAAAGATCAGAGCTACTACACCTTCGGGTCAGTTTGGTTGTGGGTTCGTAGAGGATTGTGTAGCCATCAGGGAGGAGAGGGTCAAAACTCATGGCAGAGTTGGCCGTGAACCATGTCTCAGTGAGAGCGAGGACATCCAGGTCAAGTTCTTTGAGGAAAAGGCAGATGTCAGAGGAGTGTTTGACAGCAGAGTGAGAGTTGCGAGTAGCGACGTGGAGCAGGTTACGAATTTGAATGACTTCCGGGGTGGGATACTGGCTTGCGGTACGCCCAGCAGAAGTGGTAGAGGGGCCTGATAGTAGGCAGAGGTGGTAGCAGGAAGTGCCATAGTAGCCAGAGAGGAGGCGGAAGGTGCCAGAGAGGAGGCAGAGGAAGGAGGTGGCAGAAGTGAGTGAGAGGCGCTAGCAGGAGTAGCAGGAGACGGATGGAAGTTGATGAGACATGGGAGACGCCTATCGGAAAGGAGGAGATTGGGCTGAGGGCCCTGGACCAAGATGGTGCCATTCAGATAGACATTACTGATGGTCTTGGAGGAGTGGATGGAGGGGAAGAGGACCTCCCAACGAGTGCCGCCATTAATGGGAGAGTAATAAATAGGAGAGAGAGCCGGGACCATATGAGGGGTCCATAGGTCAGGAGAGGGAACGACAAAGAGGATGTCGGTGAGAGTCTGTCTGGAGGAAGCAATGGCAGTCCATGCCTTCTCCTCACATACACCCACCCCCAAAGTGCTAGACTTCAGAAGAAGAGTCGGAGACAGCAGGGGAGAAGGGTTGATGGCTGCCATTGGATTCAGTAGAACATGGCAGGAGTGTGGGTGACGTACATTGAGGAATGAGGACGGCTGTCACTAGTGTTAGGGCTAAGCAGTGATCACAATGAAAAATAAACACTGTAATTGTAAACATCACCTGCCATGCGAGCATGGCATGCAACATTTACAATGTATCCCTATGGTGTCCACCTGCTTTATGCTGGTGCACAAAGCGGATGGACCCCATAGGGATCTCCAGAATCTGGAGCATTTGTATGACGGAGAGGAAGGAGGTGGCAAAAATACAAAATACAAATACAAGCCCCTCCTCTCTTCCATACAAATGATTGAAAATGGGGGGTAACGTTACTAGAAGGCGGAACAGCCTTATACAAGGCTTTTATGCTTTCCATTAACGTTATGCCCCATGAGCCCCTATTGTGCCGTATCGCCCAGGCAGAGCCTACAGCTATTAATAATCACTTGCTCAGCCTCTGCCGAAATAATTTTTCATAATCGATTAATGGGGGGCCAACACTCCTTGGAACCACAGGAAGGGAGCAAGGGGCAGAGGACATGCGAGGCATTAAATGGTGAAGGTGGTTCAAGTCAGTGGGACATGCATGGGTGAGGATGAGGAAAGGGCAGGGACTGTGAGGTTGGGTGCAGGTTAAAAGGTGGAGACTGCCAGGATAGGTGTGGGTGAGGAGGAGGCAGGGACTGCGAGGCTGAGTGTGGGTAAAGAGAAGTCTAGCACAGGGGGTGGGTGTAGGTGAGGCGAAGGCATGGACTGTCAGGGTGGATGTGGGGAGCAGAATGCAGGGACTGCAACGTTAGGTATGGAGAGATGAAGGTGTGGGTACAAGGGCGGGGGCTCAACCATGACCCTCCTGACTCCACTCTATAATTTCTATTGCAAAGGTGTGATGAAAGACCCCAAGATTTCTCCCCACCAGCATGTCCAAATTGTCACTGTTGTGGTGCACTCTGCAGACAAGGGTTTGCAAAAGCTTCCTGTGAATCACAAGCTGGGAGAACATCCGCTGCGTACCAGGTGATGTGTGACAGGAACAGGGGCTGTAAAGTTGCAGCTTTGGTCCACTCTGCAGTGTGGACAGGTGGCCCTTCTACACCATTGTGCAGTTCAGCACCCCTGTCTCTGCATCCTTCTTAAATTGCAGTGCTTCTTGAAGGGAGGCTATGTTAAGGAAAATCTTTAAAATGTTAGAATCTTTGGGCACATCACCTCATCCTGTAGAAGAACACATTGCCCAAAGGTACAGAATCAATGAAGAGAGAGAAAGAGAGAAGGGCGGAAACATACTGTGTGTAGGGAGAGAGCGGGACAAGTAGACATGTGCAGGTTAAACTGCAGTAACATACTCTACAGTAATAGACCATAATGAATACAGAATGTACTGTACCATTTGCAGTGGCTTCGAGCGGGAATGTGCATGTTTCTGCATGTGAGTGAATGCCAACTCTTGAGGGGCCTCTGTGAAGGAAAAACACATGTTAGAATAAGTGGGCACATCCCCACATACATATTGTAGCCCCATTCCCATCCACACACTCGCAAAATAAATCATCTGATTTCACCCGCCTTGGCAACTGAAAAGGTGTGCATACAGTAGCATGCTATACTGCATTGGACAGTTACGGCAAAGAGTAGGGAGAGAGGATTCCCCAGGTAGACAGTTCAGTACATACTGTATGAAAGGGGGTTGCGAAAAGTGGGGTGCTGATGGGGTAGAAGCAAGACATGTCTGGATAGTAAGCCGCCTTTTTCTTTGGTGGGTTGGGCGATTATAGATAGTGGCTGTTTATTCGAGCAGTATCTGTTTTGTTATGTTTAATGTGGGGTATTGGAGGCATTGCACTGCATAATGGTGTGGCCTTTGTGCCTGATGAGCAAAAGGAAAAAGCGTCTACTCTAGAGACACTCCCGTTCCCTGCACACCATCAAAGCTGAATAAATCAGTCAAGAAAAGTGTTAAGTGTTATCAAACAAAAGTCAAATATTTACTTGTAAGGAAATACACAGTGCTCAAAAGTACATTCAATGATTATCATACAACATGTGGTTTAACACAAAAATAAAAATATAAAAATACATAAATCAAACACGGGAGTGAAAAGATCACGAGGTCTAGAAAGCAGAATTCCAGATTCAATGTTGCTAGCTCTACGCATTTGTGACTGTTGGTCAGGCATGTCCCCAGTAGGAGCATGAAGCTGGCATGTACCTTAGTCTTTCAGCAATCTTTCTCATATACAGGCAGCGAAAGTATGTTATTTTAATATTTAAAGGAACACTAGATTTGACTTGGAGAGACCTGTTTGTAGCTTATATATGGAAATAGTTCATAGTACTTTACTGTAGCTTTGGATATGCTGTTACGCGCTTTCCGTGATCACTATAGAAATGTTGTGTTAACAACTTTGTGTTTTGCAGATCAAAGCTCAGATATCCGGAAATGGATCCCATGCAACCAAGCAATGGATGCAAGCCCTGTGCCTGATGTACGGGCTGTACAGTAAGCATATATTGAAGAGCTAAATGTTGCAGCCTGCAACCAGCACCACTCTGGATATTTACAATGCTCATGACCACTCACCATTAAGCATACTGTGTGGGGCTGATGGGAGCTGTAGTCAAAAACATCTGGAGGGCTAAAGGTTGTAGATCCATGAATAATGCAGTGGCAAGAAAGCCACTAGCAGGGATGGATTATGTCTTTTAGGATTTCAGATAGGCTCTTCCAGTCTGTGAATGTTGTGGTGTGATGATTTCCAATAGTAGCATGTTCCGCTATGCGCCAATTATAAATCTCCCATTGGGAATTACCATGCTTCTCTTATCCTTTAATCTGTCCTACAACTCAGCTCGCCATAATGACAAACTGTGTTTTTCAACTTTTAGTGCTGCATTATTCATGGTAATAAAGACATGTTCAGAAAAAACACTGTAATACTTCATTGTTCAATTTTTAATGTTGCATTGAGCACACATGAAAATATCTTGCCTGCCCCCAAAACCTCCAACACCATCTGTGACCACTTGTGCAGGCTGAGAACTACTGCCAAACTCAAATGAGGCCGTTGATTGCCAATTGCAGAAGGTTCAGTGTCTCTAGGGAAAAGGTGCAGCAATGATAACAAAGTTAACAATCCCTTTAATGGGTCACAAAAGTGAACATGCTAGAGGAGATGAGCAAAGTATGTGGTGCCTAACACTAAATTACCCACTAACCAAAGGGCCATCACCAAGTCTATGGTAGGGGAGCAGCTTAATGTGCTTTTCTTCCGTAAGAGCAGTCAGTAGTGGAGAGGCAAGAGAATTGAAGTGTGGGACCGCGGGTGAGGTGTGGTAGGATAGCATCAGACAAAGACAAAATGTGTGTACTGCCTTCCCAGGCGTGTTGTTATTACGTATAATGTTTAAGAGCAGTGCTGAATGTGTTGCTGGGGAGCGGGGGGCATGGGAAGGTGCACTATACTGTACCATACCATGGAGTGCTGGAAAGTGATTGTCCGTTTTACCTGAGTACATTGTAATGCATGTGGAGAGGTTGAAGCTTGTTTACTCTGCAGGCTTCATACTCAAAGTGCTAGTTGTGAAGAAGTGAGAGAACTGGTCTCTGGTGTCAAGTAGCTGGGTTTGATCCCCACCTTTGCCAATGCAGTTTGTAGTAGGCCTTTTTATAAAGTATTTTGGCACATCAAAGATTAATTTTGAATATCGAGGATGACTTTCATGATGCTTGGGAAAGTCACTCCATATTGCTGTTCTCTTTGGGTTATAGTCAACTTCCATTCTAACGTTGCCCACCATCATTGGCTGCAGGGCCATCCACCCCCAGCAGGCCAGTGCAAAACTTCAAGCACTATGCTGGCCCTGCCTGTGTGGTGGCCTTCTGTTTGGTGGGACTTCTGCATGGGAAAATGAGCTTCTGACCCAGCAGGCAGATATCACTGAACATCTGCTGGACATTGCAACAGTGGCCAGTGGCAGGATGAGTGAACTCTCCACTATGAATCGTGTGGTGCAGAAGCAGAGTTGTAAGAGGAGTGTTGTTTGTGAATTTTGCCTAATTTTCTTTATTTGCTTTGAGCATTTGGTTTGAGATGCCATCTGGTCCAGCTGCCCGTGAAGTTGTCAATTTTTGAATTGCTGATTCAATATCTTCCACAGTTTCAATGACGTTCCAGCTTTCTGCTTCGACCAATGGATTGGATGACTTCATGCTGTCCTGGTCGTTGAATACTGCTGTGAAATGATTTATCCAACTGGCCGCATTTACTCCATTTGCTAGTGCACTTGTCTTGTTTAGTTTGCCAGTATTTATAATTTGCCAGATGTTGCGACTGTCTTTTTGAATTAACAGACGAAGCATCAATTCAGCTTGTTCTTGTGCTCGTATGTGATTGAAAGACTTCAGCCAATTGCAGTAACGCTGTCATCTTCCCTTCAATGATAGCTTTTCCTTAGGTCCACCCTCGTTCCTTATCTGCTTCAGATCTTTTTGCAGCTGTTTCTTTGCCTCGTCTAAGGCTGGACTGAATGAATATCTGTATGAGGCACTTCCTGCTTTTGGTTTGTTTTTGTAGGTATACTTCTTTAATAGTGAAATATATTCCACTTGGTTCTTCCACTTCTGTGTTTCGGTGTAACCTGTTGTTAACTTGTCGATCTGATCACAGTTTATTCGTATTCGATTCTAGGCATTATTGATGCCTAGTGGTCATATATGTCTTTGCAATTGCTTTTTGTAAGGGTTCTCCCAGGATAGCACTAGTGGATCGTGGTCGCTTTTTGTTGTCTTCGTTATCGCAAGGTTTGTTATGTGTGGATGAAGATTTTCAGAGGCCCAAATATAATCAAGAGTTTTTGACGTTTCCCCTCTATGCCACGTGTCTGCTGCAGGGATGTCTCCATTGATTACACCGTTCAGCATTACACATTGCCGCAACATCATTTGATATTCCCATTTTGTGCCATGGTCATCAAACGCTGATGGATAATTTGGTAATTCACATGGCTTTAGCCTTTTTAGCTTATCAAACCATGAATAATTTAGATCACCACGCGCTATTATGAACGGGTCGGGAAAAGATGCGTGGCATTTATCTATTTCCGTTGTTACAGCCTTCAAGAATACCGATTCGGCAATCATCGCAGGATTCCAGTATAAGTTCATTAGCATTAGTTGTTGATTTAAGGATTTCCCATCATGGGTTACCACTGCTGTTTGTAGTGTTAGGGCCTGTAGGAACAAATTTGGATTATGGCTGTGTAGCAGTTCCCATCCTGCAGAGTTCTTTACCATGGTTAATAGGCCAGAAAAAGGGCGTCCAAAAATATTTTTTCCTGCATTTAGAAATATCGTGTATCCGTCACTTGATGGCGGTTCGCGTAGCCACGTTTCTTGCAGACAGATAAAGGTACTTTTTAGATCTTGTATATCGCCATCTCTGAATAAATGAGCAAATCCACGCGTGTTCCAAGATGTGAGAAAATGGGTCATTCCTCTTGACCGTGCATGATCCTAAATGTGGCTCTTTGGATATTGTGTTCTTGTTGGATTTGATGACTGGTGTTTCATCTGCTTCCATAAGACATCCCTTTTGGTGTTGTTTGAGGATCTATTCTGCTTATGCTTGTTTGCCTCGTCCATTACTGGGTGTATAGCATCACATACTGTGAGAACGAACCCAAAAAACAGCAGGTCTTCTTTTGCTTCCAAGAGTGGTCTAGCTAAGTTCTTAGATTTCATGTGTAGCACCACCCAATCTGATCTTGCTTCTGATTTATATTCAACAATAGCTATCTCGTCCGATCTTATGTTACGTAGTGCCGGTACGTAATGTAATAACCTCATTACATTGGCTCTGTATAAGTTTAGATCGCTATTGTCTTCCAGTATATTTTCCAATTCTAGTTTTCACCAACTGTTTTTTTCTTGTGGATACGAAGTGGATGTACCACTCTGCTTTTTTTGCTTTTGCGCTTGAGCAGTGGTGCATTTAGGATTGCACTTTAAAGGCGCATTTTGCGATGTTTCTTGCACCTTATTGTTCGTTTTTACTCGGGCATCTAGATGACACAATGATTCTTATTACTGTTCACTGATTCCATTTTTGAGTGCATTTGCACATAACGGTTGTGCCACATAATTTTCCTTTTCGAATCATTGATGCGCTCTTCTTCTGTCGGTGATGTTAGGTCTTTGCTCACCATTGTCGTATTTTCAGGGTCGACTTCATCATCAATTGTATAAGTTGATAGATCACATAGGTCTATTGAGTTATTATCTTCCACCTCATCTGCGGACATAGTCTCTTCACGAGGACGTTTTGTTACTAGTTGTTGTGTGTTCACGGTTTCCTTTGGTAACATTAAGAGTGGCTTAGACTCTTTACCTGGAATCTCAATTTGCACAGCTGTTTTACTGGTTTTCGTACTTTCTGGTCGAGGGGGAGTCGTCAAGTTTCGTATAAACTTTTTTGCTCCGTTAGTACGAGGGCGTTTGGGGACCGGCCCTTTGCCTTTTGTCTGTGTTGTTTTTACTGTTTTGCCTTTCTGCGGCACTGTCTTGGTGGCTACTACTTTAACTGATTTCGCTGCCCCAGAGAAGATCCCAAAGGAGGCAATTTGTTCCTCTGTTGTAGCAGAGCTCTTTTGATTTCATTGTGTTGTGATTGTCACTTCCGTAGCTGGACTGGCCTCTTGCGCGTCTGCTGCCATATTCTTACTCACCTCTTGTCTAAGAGGTATGTTAGGGTTCTCTTCTACTGCAGCCGCTCTTTCTTTTGTTTTTAAGCTCTTCGCCTTGGGGCCTATATTTTCAATAGTAGTCGCCGATTTACCAGACTCCTGGTCTCTGGTCTTCTATTTTTGTGCCGTTGTTTCTCTTGAGGGCGCATCCCTTGTGGATTGTGTCATAGCGTTTCTTGGCTGGGTGAAAAGACTTGGGTTGTTACAGAATTGCTGACAACTGCAGCTGGTTCTCTCATAGCAGCCTAAAGGCTGTACCGCCACATTATGTCTGATCCACTTTGTACATTCGACAATGGCTTCCGTTAGATCCATTTTTTCATGGGCCTCTCGCTTCGTTATTTCATTAAGCCGCGAGTGCCATTGTCTTGTAGTTGTTGCTTCCAGGTCAAGTCGGGAAATTAGATGTTCATTCAATTTCTCCATTGCCGAAACTTTGTTGTTTAAGGTTCCTAAAACGGAGTTCTGGTCTCGCAATGCATCGTTTAATGATTCATACAGTTTCATAAATGGCATCATCGAGATGGATGTGGCAGCTAAAACATTGTTGTGAATTTGTATGCCTGCAGCTATGGAAATATTCTCTTTGGAAGCCGTCGTGGCTTCAAGATGGTGAATTGCTAATTGCTGAACCTCGTTTGGGCGTTGCATTTGCGATTTTCCTCCTGACCTTGGTTCCTCGTCCTCTTGATCCAAGGTCGTTACAAGGTTATTGCCACTTTTTTCTTGACCACCATCCGAGATGTCAAGATTAATTGGGCGCACTGTTGTCAACGGATTGTGTAAAAGGGCTGCTTTACTGTTTCCGTGTGTGACTTCTTTTGTCAGTGTGCTCACATTTCGTCGATTCTTAGTGAAGCTTTCATTTAGACGCTCCCTCATTTCGATAAAGTCTGCCTTTAACTTTTCGGTAAGGCGTGCTTCACGTGCCGCCACATCAAAGTTTGTCACGACATTTACCACCCCCCTCGATTTGGTCCTTTGAGTTGGAGTGTTTATCAGTTCTGCCCGTTCAGTTTTGTTCTTTTCTTTTTCCAGTGAAGTCTCACTGTCTCCAGTGCATGCACTTGCTTCTTCCAAGTGCTCCTTGCGCTTTGCACCATTGTTCTCATCCTGATTGATTTGTACATCTTATTGTGAATGCATTTTTTTTAATCACCACTTGCATGGTGCGGGCAGCTTCTGTTGCTTTCCATCTCTCTGGTGCTTTGCCGTTTTTCGCAGGTTCATTTGCTATGCACCGCTGTCTCTGACATTGGACGAGATCTTCATTTGGGAGTGGTAGCAGGGGCACTTCCTCTGCCAGTGACCTTATCGCTAGAATGTCTGCGTCCGTTATATCAAAAGAAAAAGTCGTCTCTGAGGCATTGTGGTACACCGTGGCTGGTGGAGGAGTAATTCCTTCCAAATTTGTATCTTGCTTATCTAATAATGATACACTCCTACATTGAGTTTTGTCTTTCATCGACAAATCAGCATCATGTTTAGATAGGGAAAACAAAGGCAATGGTTCGGTACATAGCTGCCCAGGAGCTAATGTTGTAGCCAGTACTGGATCTGTTCCATTCATGCCCTTCGTGTGAATTTCATTTTCACTTTCAATATCCAAACATGGCCTCAACATCAGTTCTTCTGATATACTTCTAGCATTTTGAGTCAAGTTGTTAGTAACGGTAAGAATACACATTTGCTCAGTAGGGGATTCAGCGGGGGGCTATTGTTTTACCGCTACGGCCACAGCTAGAGCCGGAGTACACACAGGAGTCCTCCCCGCTTTGGGCAAACAGTCCAGCGTTGTTCCCGTCTCCCGGAGCTTGGTGCTACACGGGGAGGAGCCGGTCGCTGAACACGCATCGCTTACCTTTATTTTGCAGGATGATTTGGTTTGCAGCCGCCGCAGCTGTAATAGACGGTTTCGCGTGTGGAGGCTGACTCCCGTTGGTGACGCTTCACGATCATTGGGCGCATTTGAAATTGGTTCCATAGCATCCATAGCGTCCTCTGCGGCGTATTGAGGCGGACTGGGCTGACTGGAACTCAGCACCGAGCTCCGCGCCGCGCTCCACGCCGGAAGTTTGTTTATGTAGGGAAAGTTAGAAATTAAAGGTGCAGTGTCTTTCAGCCGTCGCTGCAGCTCCTCTCTGGAAAGCAGGGTAAACAGGTCCGCACTGACTGGGCTGATTGGAACTCAGCACCGAACTCCGCGATTGTATTAAAAAGTTTGAGGTACATATCCAATCATTTTAAAAGTGTACTCAAAATGCTAACATTTTCTTTGTAAACAAAAAAACAAACTTCCTGTGCTTTGCAGTTTTACAGACAACTTGAGACAAATAAATGTAATGAGGAAAGAAAAATGTGATCATGAATGGGCCTTTTTGGCAGGCATTACTGGGAATGAATTCAGAAAAAGGGGGATGGAGGTAGGGCTGCTGATGAGTGTAGTAATGGATGGGGCATGGAGGATTCCTCCCATCTGCATAACACACCTACTATTATGGGGCACAAACAATGCAGGTAGAGGCACTGTGTGTTTTATTTTCCTCAGAACAGGCCTCAAAGATGTTGGGAGGGGGAGGGGAAGGCTATAGGAAGAGGAACATGGGGTAAGGATGCATTCCATTTCAACATATGCATTGGTAAAGCCATCAGTTTGGGCTTTTGTGCAGACATGGGATTGGCATTTGCCAGGCACTACCACAAGTACATCAGGCCGTCAGATGAAAACAACTGAAATATGGAGTGAGTAACTGGACATAGGACTTCAGTGTCTTGCAAATGCTTTTCAAATACCTACACACAAAGCAAAATAATTGTCTTACATTACTCATTTTAACAGGACTTCAGTGAAAGGAACAGATGCAAGGACTGGCATATTGCTTATAAATCAAGTGACATTTTTATTTCACCAGAAGTTCATTTACAGCAGCAATTCAGCCATTACATCCTGGGAAACTGCTTAAAAATACCACAGACAGGACCAAAATAGCAGAATGTTTAATGTTACTACATGTAGAGGCAGCTCAAAGAGATCCAAGGAGAGGGTGTTTTGAATGGGAAGTGGAAGGTAGTGGGTGTGAATGGCCATTGGGTTTAGCAAGGCCATGGGTGGTTATTGAGTGGGTAAATAACCCATAAAACCCTGATACGTTGTGTCTCCCACCTCACACCCAAACTCCCTCCCATCTAGTATTCCAATGCAAATGATTTGCCTTAAAAGTGGTGCAGAAGTGCCAACGTATAGCCAAAAACCTAAAAGCAACAATAAAACAAAAGACTAGGAAATGAATGGGGTGAGATTATGCTTCAGTGACTAAGCAGGGGTACTTTAAGTCTAGACAGGGGCATGTTTTATGTGCCATCCTTTTTAGCAAGCATTTCATTTAAGCAATAAGAACTGTATGACCTGCATAGACTAACATAATAGCCTGGCACTTAAGGGGTTAAGCCACAGTGTATTTTAATAAACATTTTGAAATTGTTTGTTTGTATGACCAATAATTATTTGTTTAATCATTCCATTTTTGATAAACTTGTACTACTCAAAAGTGTTTTTCATAACAAATAAGTACCAGCTGCCATTACTCAAAACAAAGGGGGGTCTGGGAATCTCTCTACCAGCACGAACACAGCCCAATGACCTGTTCTTGGGTGAATAACCCATGGGAGAGTCTCTACCAAGTCTTTAGCTCACTGTCCCTTTCACAGAGAAGAAATTTCCCCGCATATCAGCCTTTGTCCTGCCCAGGGGCAGTCCAGCGCCGAAATGCTAGGCAATTCTCCTCTGAACAAGAGTACCATCAGTAACCCCATACACGTGTTTCAGCCTTGTTGGGCATCATCAGTGAGGTGAAACTGTTGCCTCTCTAAGAACAGTGAGCAAGGGGTCCACGTCTGGATCGCCCTGTTAACTTAGGGTGAAACCCAAAGTTAATTTATTCAAAACAAAGGGGGGTCTTGGAATCTCTCTACCAGCACGAACACAGCCCAAAGACCTGTTCTTGGGTGAATAACCCCTGGGAGAGACTCTACCAAGTCTTTAGCTCACTGTCCCTTTCATAGAGAAGAAATTTCCCCGGCTGCCGTTACTGTATAATTCTAAATGTGCCCTCTGATTGAGAGGTCCGCACAGGAACCAGCAAGTAAGAGATTGATACCAACCATGCGGTAGGTTCCTCAAATGAGGCGCATGCCCTATAAGTTATTTGAATAAGGTGACCATGAAATAAAATGAGGAAATCCCCAAAATGTGAGAGCTTTTTGCTCACATTTCAGGGAGCTTTTGTAAACTTGGCAAATTCGGATTTCAACATACAATGCCTCCTAAATGTTGTTGTGCCCCTTGGAAAGTAAGCAAAAGGACTTTGCCATCAGTGTTTTCCTGGGCATGGTTTCAACATGCGAAGGCTCACCATGCAGTGAGTAAATTCCAGACATACCCCCTGGCGCAGCGAACGGCTCCTCACCAGTGATCTCTCCTCTTGGCACTGCGCATCAAAATGCAGTGGAATGCCACAATAAATATGATGAAGAAGTCTATTTATGGCTGTGCTGTATTGAGCGGTATAGGCTCAAGATAATCTAAAATTGTCCCCAGTCAATCCTAGGTTGCATTCGTCACGGCAAAAGGATTATTCTGTCAGCAAGCATGTTACCAGTTTTAGAGAGGATTGGAACTGTCTAGAAAGGAGACTGACATGTCCTACACAGTGTTCCAAAGGAAATTGTCACTTCAATGTGCTAGATGCATGCCTCGTTGATTTCTAAAGCTGAATGGAGCATCTTCTACAAAAGTTAACTCTTCTGATGCCCAACTCCGGATACCTAGGCCTCTTTTATTGGAATATACATGAGCCGAAGCCTCCAAAAGACAACCGAAAACTTGAGAGCCCCACCTACTTGGAATACGAACATGAATAACTGATGAAAACGTAGCCTTGGAGTCACAAAGTGACTTTGTTGTTAAATAATACAGTTTTTGCAAAAGGACCCTAAAATAATCTCTGCCCCTTCATCCCAGCTGCTTATGAAAAAATTGTGAGAGGGGAAAAACAATCACCTAGCCTACGGCAAATCCCTCAATATTAACCTGCTCCAGTTGATCAGTGACCCATAGAATCCAACACTCAGAAGTGTACCTGATTCCAGTCAAAACCACTGCAAGTGCACAGAATATCCAAAAGAAATTCTACGTCACTGGCTCACACTTCAAGCCTCTCTGCACCATGTCTACATTTCTAGCAGGTTGCGCCCCCCACCCCAAATATCAGGGAAAGATACTAAGTTTGCTTAACAAAGTTAACAAAGGTCTGACTCTTGTTTGAGGGCCGCCTAAGACATTTGAGGGCTGCAGGACATATGCTCTGCAAGGCCCTGGAGTTTTGCTAAAACGCTACAACAAAATGCCTTCAAATTAGAGGACAATTAAATCTTCACCACAGCAAATCCTCACCACAGCCCCCTCCCCCTTCCTGCTTGATGTGTATCATGTTGTAAAATTACGTAGATACATTTACATTGGCAATGTAGCACCATGCAAACATCCCACAAAAAACATCTAAACTACAAGAACTGTAACTGGACGCTCAAAGGAAAAAGGTAAAAAATTACCTCACATGAGGGGTCACACTTTAGTTTGGGTATTGCTGAAAGTACTTGCATTATGTGGTGGCGTTCCCTAAAAACTACAAAATTTAACAAATGTTGGGAAACCTTGTAATGTATCCTGTATTTGTACTCTCCACCAGCCTACGTTTATAAGAATGAAAAGGAAAGATTTTTAAGAAAGATAAGACTAGTGTAAGAAAAGAGTTTGTGAACATTAATATTATTATTTTTAATGTGATTATATGGTTATATAAATTACAACCTTTAATCACAAGTTGCTCATTCAATGCATTAAAAAGAAAAAGTGCTATGTAAAACCAGTCAGAAAAAAAAAGAAAAATAATCGGCCAAGTTCCCTTGAATAACAATTAACAATTTTACCAAGGCCAAAGTTATTGAAATGTTTTCGCCTGACAACAAGATCTTCCACCATAGGTCTTTAGATCTTTAGATCGGTGTGCATATTTATTTATCACAGCAGTCATTAATATCTTACCCAATGAATACGAATTAAAAGGTTGGTAAACAAGTAAAAAACACAAAAACAGATCTTATAACGGGAGAGAAAGCACCGATTTGTTGGAAACAGTCCAAGGTTATGTTCACATTATATTCTACTAATGTTATCTTTTCCATGAAGTGCTACCCTTTGCAACAAGACGGAAAGCTTACCTTTAGTGCATTCTTCTGCTCTTTCTGATACATCAGCATTTGTATGGGTGACATTAGGCATAACAAAGCCTAGCACCACTGAGCTTAGATTTACTTCTTAATAAATCAATAGCTCTGCTTTCAAATCCATTGCTGTTCAGCACTGTTGCCCTGCAGTCTTTTCACTTGCACTGAACCAGCTGCTGTGCTGTATGCAATTGTTCTATTGTTTAGATGGAAACTTAATACATTTGTTTGTTGCGGAGTTTGGATTGCACTTCTTTGTAATTTGCAATTATGTGCTTTAACTTGGAGGGTGCACAATTGTGGAACGATTCTTTAACTCTTAATGGCCACAGAACATTGTCCTGGGTATGTGGTCTGCAATGTTCGCTCTTCTGTGAGTGGAGCGCTCAACCGAAGAATTGGACAATGGAATCTCTGAAACGTAGCTTTATTTTTCTCAATGTTACGAATGCAACAGTTTCTGTGCGTGGTCTGAATGCACACGCCCAAAAAGTAAGCCTTGGAAAGATGTCCACTCCTTCTTTTGCTCCTTTTGGGAACTGTTGGAGGATGAGGATGTGGTGGGAGGAGGACGCAAGACCCAGCCTCCTCATGTGCCCGCCTCGTCAGCCAACCAGCTCTTATATATGAGTGCAATCTCGGTATAAGCTACTTCAGGGAAATCCTTGATCCAGCACTGCATGACACCGCACCATCGACAGGATGAAGTTGTGTAGGGGGGCCCAAGTGTTGGCATGGATCCTCACACTATGGACGCTCCGTCTCCAGGCGAATGGTAAAACCTTCCTTAGTTTTTACATGCTTTTACACACAGTCCTTGTGGACAGTTCAGAAACAAATGGCCCTCATTGCGAGTTGGGTGGTAATTCCTCTTGAATTACCGTCCACCTCATTCTCCATCACCACCACTTGGTCTGTCTGTCAGAATGACCGCAAGGATCATAAATGGGGTACAGGTTTTAGTCACCCTATAGGACTCCATGGGGAATTTAGAGGATTTACTGCGAACAGTAATTACACTTTGTTAACTCCTCCATTTATTTGCAGCTAAAGTGGGGGAGTTACATGGAGGTAAGTCCTCCACTTTATCACCAATCTTGAAAATGGGGTTTGCAGTAAAAACAGCAGTAAATCCAGTGTTGTCAAAGAAACTGGAGTTCATGGATTTAATGTCACTTTTTTACTGCACTGCCAAACTTGTAATGAAACACAATATGGGTTCTAAACATTAAGGACTTCACACACCATAATCAAACTGCAATCTTTCCATTCTAGAACATGTGCAGTGCATACTCAACGTGGAGTGTTCAGTTTCTGAATAAGTGCGGGGAGACAATTGTAACCTAAAGAGCAAACAAACCTGCTGGTCTTTAGGGTTTGTGAACATCAGGTCAGAGGCATGAAACCTGCCTGTTTGGAGCATGTAAACATGCAAAATGTAACTCAAACATGCTTTTACCCCAGCATGTCCTAAAACCTCCACCACTATTGTTCCGAGTTGTGAAATCAGGGAAGTTGCATATAGTAAAACCTCAACCACTCGAGGCATCATTTTTCCACAAAAAAAACTAAAAAGATTCAGGCTCAAATTGCGTATGCTTGATAAATAGTCTCAGAGAAGATTATGAGTAATAATCAAGTGACTGAAGCAACAAGAATGATTAGTCTCACACAGGAAAGTATACGTACTCATGTCACTAACCATAATGCCCAGTATTATCAGAGGCTTCTAACAGAGTGGCGGCTCAATTTGATTAGAGTCACAGCTTCCTGTTAATAAGCTCAATCAAAAGGATTGCTGCAACAAGAAACGGCACAAAGAGAAAAGCTTAGGCAAAGCCATTCGGACTAGCTTTGCAAATACACAGCGTAAGATCGTTTAAAAAGCCAGACCTACTGGCTTTGACAATGCTCATTGTTGATTTTTTGTCCAGGTGGAGAATTCCTAATGCTTCTTGTCTTAAAGGACCTGGAAACCAAGCGTGCTCTGGTGAAGGCAAGGCGGAGCGGCGAGAGTGAAAAAAAACACCTGGGAGTGGTTCAGTATCTATAGAAAGGGCTGGAGAATTATGTTATCTGCAATGGCAGTTCTGAATAGGTGAATGTATTTCTAAGTGTATGTGTTATGTTATATTATGCTATATGTCTATTCTGCGTGCCTCACCATCATAGTGATCTTAAAGTGCCAAAACCTTGTCCGAGTAGAGGCAAATTGCAATCAAATTCAGGGTAGCAACCAGCACGTAACCTGTGGGGTAAAACGGAGTCATCGGAGAGGGTTAGAGGGTCAAGGCAGACAGCAAGAGAAACAGATATACATTCACAGAAGGAGGGAATGCAAGCAGAGGGTGTATGATGGTGATCACCTGGAAGCATGTAAGTAAATTATGTGTTCTGCTCAAGATATATTTGATCAAGAGAGAAATGAAGGGGGTCATTATTGACCAGTTAACATTCCGGGGGCCGATATACAGTAATTGCACAACGGGTGTGTACGTGCCACTCAAGCAGCGCCTGTTATTTCAGGGACTTTTGCAAGATAATCCTACGTTGTTGTTGTAAAACATTTATTAGATTTAGTCTTTAGGTAACATACAATATACACAAATGGCAATAAAATATAGAACATTCTAAAATTTTCAGCACAAAAAATAAGATCTTAATAAAACATACACAATATGGACTCAGGAAAACCCTCTGACACATATCCAGTTGGTATACATTAAGACAGAATAAGACACACCAGAGTTGCACGTGAATCAATAGTTGTTCACAAACAGTCATTGTCAAATTTCATATGTTACAAAATTAAAATGCCAGTACATCCAGTACCACATTAATATTTTGTTAGCAGCAACGAAAGTTGTGCATTTAATCAGCGAACAGCTTAATGTTTAGCCAAGTAAAGCCAGGCCCTATGAATTTATTTGGAGACGAAATACACACTGTCCCAATTACATGTTGATTTACAAAAGGTCACAGCCTCATACAATGTGGGAATCTCATACAGATAAAAACAACGGCTTGAGATACATAATCCTCAAACATCTTAAGCCTTCACATAGGAACATAAAGTGCATCCTCGGCCGTGCAGGCAGGGTCATACAAGTCAGCCCAGTGCTGTGTACATTGTCTGACTTTTACGCAGCCCAGGCGGGCGTGACTCTATGAATAGGGCGAGCACATCCGGGGTTAAGATATCAAGAATATCCTCCTATCCAAGTTCACCCTTGTTTGCCAGGTAATCGTGGTGAACTCCACGCAAGTCCCGGCACAGTCCCGCTCAGTCGATTCCATGAATCCATGTGCGGGATTACACATGCAGTTTGGCATGCAAGGTCCCCATTTTCCACGCAAATAAGTTCATGAATCAGGCTCCAAGTGTGAGGTATTGTTAAAGAAAAATAGTTGATCTATCCCGTGATGTTGCCTGCCGGCTGTTGGAGCACATTCTGCTAGAAATAAGATACATAAAGGGAATGTAATCGGGGTCAAAATTACAGAATCAGGACCTGATATAACCAGTCATGCCCAGTAGGTCTTAGTACCATTTTTAAAGTGAATTTAATAGGGAGTCATGAGGAATATACCATCGTAATACTAAAAACACATGGAATACTTATGGGTGATTGTGCATCTGACCACATAAGCAAAGCCATTAAATTAGAGTGGCTGCAGTGTGCTCATGAAATGACAATACCAGTTCAGGATTAATACAATAGCTGTCATATCAGACCATCAATTAAGGTAAGTAATTCATTTATGAAAATTCATGGCTACTTATGTTTGCCGTTAAGAAAATCATTATTAATTAAATTAAGTGTTGGGGCATCCCATGTAAGTAAATCTAGTGGAAGCAAAGATGTGGAGGACCAACGACTACCGAGCTCTGGATAAAACCAACAAATTCCATGTGAACCAGCCAATAAAGTGAAGTATAAGCTAGGCGATGCCTCTAATAATTTGGCCTTCGTGCACATAGAAAATTACACTAACAAGCAAGCAGGTCTAACTGATATAAATGCTTGCAGTATTGGGTACTCCAACGTTTCTCTTCCTGCATACCTAAAAGACAATTTAATTCAGAGAACTACCATTCCGATAACACTGATGCCTACAAGCCATTTGCTACTCCCGTTCTCTCATTTTGTCACTAAACAATTTAACAATACAATTAAAAGAGGGAGGCTTATAGTGTTCTGTAGGAGCACTGCACGGGTTAAGTGGCGTCCAGTTCACAACAGGGTGCAGTAAAAGCTAGACGAGAGTCCCATAATTTGGTATTTGCACAAATAAGGAGACTATTTAAATAATTTCCAATATAAAAGTGATTAGCGTCAATATGTTGTAACTTGGCCAAAGAAGATGGAGTCGTACAAAGCAAAGATAGTTCACATCTCCACTGGACCGTAATTCATGTAGATCGGATCTGCAACCTTCGGCTCTCCAGATGTATTGTACTACGACTCCCATGATGCCTCCCCATTAACTATGCTGGCTAGGGCAGATGGGAGTTGTAGTCAGAGACATCTAGAGAGCCGAAGGCTGCAGACCTCTGATGTAGATGTTGTTTTACTACTAAATTGAATTGGTTCATGGGTGGATGAAAAAGAAAACAAGCGTAAAGTCCTAATTTTAAATATTACCTTTCATATGGGCCAACATAATTTCAGATATGTCATTAGCAGGGGAAATTAGGAATTTGAGCTTGGGATGTTGCTACTCCTGATAAAACTAGCTCTGGCAATGCCTGTTGGGTTGGTTTTGTAATTGTAGATGTAAAAAAGTCCCCCGTGTCAAATAGTTCTTACTAGCTACCTTTGCAAAGCCAGTCCTATCCACTTTGCTAATGCTTGTCATTGCAGTTTTGTCACTATAGGGAATTTCCAATGCTTGCCCATAATGATGTCAGACAGAGTTCCAAGGTCCCTATTTGCTCTGCAGCCTGTGTTTTATCTGTGTTTTATTTCTCTGACCAGGTCCACTATTGGGTGGGTGCCTAGGCACCCATAGACACCTGGGCTAAATTTAAGTGTAAGCTGCAATGGTGGTGTCTCATGGGGGCACATTTTGCTATAATAAAACAAATATTCTCACGTTACATGAAGCAAATAAGCAAACAGCAACACCATTAAAGAATGAACAAATAAATCACAGTGAATGTATTCATGGTTCTATGTCATATCATTGACAGTCATTTTTATGATGGCTGTTTTTACGAAAGCATTTTGCCGAAAAAAGTCATCAACATTTTTTTGGGGGGTGCCCCCTCCTAAACCCCCAATCCCCACCTATTTTTAACGCTTCCCAATCCCCAAATCCCTTATCTGCCCATTTCCAACCCCCCCACCCCCAAATATTTCGATGAGTTTTATTGGCAAAGTGTTTTCGGAAAAATACCTGCGGAAAAAACGAATGTCGAAACGACGTTGTAACATGTACTACACAAGGCTAATGAGCACCACTTTTAGCTTAATTGATTACCACTATCAGTGGTCTGCCATTAGGCTGTGCGTGTAATGTATGGTGCCACGTGATTATTGTTATATTTTCGTTTTGTACTGCATGGGTGATATGCTTCATGTTCATGGGGATAGGGTGCAATAAGTGATTGAGCACTTTGTATTTTTTTATGTAGGTGTCAGTTGAAATATGTGTTCACACCTTTTTTAACTTCTGAAGCTAAATATGGTGGTCATTAGCCATTTGTAATAAATGCATTCACTGTGATTTTATTTGTTCATTCTCTGTTGGTGCTGCTGTTTGCTTATTTGCTTCCGTAGTGATAGTGCCCAACCCAAGCGGACGCAACCTCCAGACCAAGTTTTCAATACCTAGACTAACAAGCCAAAAAACGAACAACCCTGGATTCCCCAGCATCACCCTCTCCCCCGCCCCACACTCATAACCCCAAACAATGGACGCATCCCCTTCCCCTTTCTCCCCTCAAAACATATCGAACAACCCCGACAAACTGAGGTCCCCCTTCTACACCCATCCCCAAACCCCGACCTTCCGACCCGCGACGAGATTGAAGGTAGATCACTAAGGTGGGCTGCTCCTCATTACACAAAAAATTAAGAATCTCACTTCGGCAAAGCATTTATGAACGGCCCACAAACATTGCCTCATCATACCCAGATTTAATCGCAAAAGCCCCAGATGATTAGATGAAGCATAAAAGGAAAGTGTGTGCTCTTTATTTGAAAGCTCTAGGGATATTTTCAAGCAATTTGAAGGTGGAGTGGGGCCAGAGAGCAAGATATATGTTTCCGTTTTGCTCTCTCGCTCCACCTTAAAATTGCACTATGGTTTTTCACCAGCATGTATTTTAAGGTTGGCGGAAAACATAAGGATTCCATTGTAAATGCTGCCTGCAAAATGTTATATACTGGCAGAACAGGACATTTCCAATCTGTTTAGAAAATTATTATAATTGCAGGGTTCGAGATATTTGGCACCTAAGCACAAGTGGACATGTTGCCCTTCCGAGCAATTTTGGTATCCTATAAAATTACTCATCGTCTTTTTTCATGTTTAGAACACATAACAGTAGATCACATTAGTCTTTTCATTGCAATCACACAACTCCCATGGCTGAGGTCTATGCTGAATGATGCTGTTCTACAATGCATTTTACATGCATTGCAATAGGACCCCATTAATCCCCATTAGTCAAGAATTTCATTGTATTGTGCACACATTTAGGATGTTGGCCATCATTTATTGCCACTGGTCATTACTATGATGAGGGGAGTTGAAAAAGTCCTTCTCACCATTGCATAAGGCATTCTTTCTTTATCTCCTCCAGCATCTAAATGATAATGGTTTACTCAACCTACTGTCAATGAACACATTTTGCTGACCCAAATATCCAATCAGAAGACAGACTATTGTTTATGGCAAAATGTTTTATCATGCATTTTATGATGATATGCAGTAACAGTAAGTTTAAATAATCAAAGGACATCAAACCTGGGATCAATAAACACAATAATTTCAGAACAGCCACCGGAAATACCATTCAGATATGTCAGCTGTTCAGGTTTTAACTGGTTTCTTAAATAAAACTAAAAATGGAAGAAGTGTCTCTTGATCTCAAAGAAAAACAAGAACCAAAATGGTCCTGGCAAATGTTGTAGAGGTCTGGCTTCGCCACAATCTCCCACGGATTCGGCGTATGAAGCATTTCAGTCTGTTCCCAGAATGTCTCCCTGTGCGGGTTTCCAGAGGGGATGTTCTAAATCCTCTTTGCAGTATTCTTCAACTATAGTTCACTAATGTGTGTCTAGATGCATTTGGTACAGTTACAAGGCATCTCTGGTAGGGCTACGAGCCACCTGGTATAACAGAGTTGGGTATGTGGTTAGGTTCAGCCCTTGGCTCACTATCAACCGCTCCAGGTTTTCTGGCTGGACCTGCCTTCCTTGCTTGTATGCCACACTCTCATACTTCCTTTTAACTTGGGCTCCTCCCTTTCAAATCAGAGATTCTACACATAAGCGAGACCCTGTCTCTGCGCTCCTTTCATTCCTCATTTTTAACTCTACCAGTTACTTTCCTTCACCAGCTCTTGAATCTCAGCCTTCTAGGGTTTTCCAACCACCTGCTTAAAACTCTCCCATTTCCTCCTTTTTTTTTTTAATTGGTTTTGCAAGAAACAAAAAGAGGCAAACAATATTCAAACAAAATCATACATCTTCCAGAGGTACATGTCGAACAAACGCTGCAGACTAAAATGATATATGGAATCTCTTAGTAGTGCGACAGTCCCGATTATCTGGGTATGTCTCATTGACTGTTCGCCATAATCCACTCCCACCCCTCCCCCCCCACTTGGATTGGTGTACATCACAAGTGTAATTGATTGACAAAAGTATTAGTATCGTATGGTTGACACAGTGTCACATCTGGCAGTACCATGTTCGCTGGAGATGAGATTCTGATCCTTTGTAGTGTTCTTTGAGCATAGCATCATTAGGTCAGGCTTTTGGGGGTTCCTCTGTTTGGGAGTCTTAAGTAGGTGCGATATATGTATTCTTGAAGTCCATCCATAGAGTTTCACATTTCGCCGATTTATTATGCAGGGAGGCAGTGATCGTTTCCATCACATAAATGCTCGTGGCCAGTTTGATCCACTCGGTCTTACCTGGGACCAGAGGAGATTTCCATTTGGTTGCTATCAGGGCCCTCGCTGCCAGTAATAGCTGGGGGGGCCAGGCCTTTCACCCGAAACCAATCCTTCTCGTCTCTTTCAAGGCCAAACAAAACAAGGTATGGGTCAAGTTCTCTGTGGATGTCGTCTACCTCTTTAATCCATCCCAGAACCTCAGTCCAAAACACTTTGATGTGCGGGCAGCTCCACCACATGTGCCAATAGTTGGCATTTTCTCCACAATTTCTCCAGCACTTCGGGCTCATGGACTGGGACATTTTGGAGAGTCGAAGCGGATCGTAATGCCATCTGTGTAGAAGCTTTATTGCATGAAGCTTATATTGGTTGGATATGGAGGATTTAGGTGCAGTTCTGCACATTAAGTGCCATTGTTCGGGGAGTATCTCTTCGCCGAGGTCTTTTTCCCATCTGACCCTAAGGGGTTCTGTAGTTCCACCTCCTGCTGCTAATAGCGTTTGATACATTACAGATATAAGGCCTTTCATTTCTGTTCTGGAGTCTAGGAGTTTCTCAAAGGCGGTAAGGTCTCTTCTCAGTTTTTCTCTCCATTCAGGTCTCGTTAACACCCCTTTTAGCTGGATGAAGTGAAATGTCGATAAAGTACCTATCCCCAGTGCCGTTGTCAGATCAGGTAATGTGATGAACAAGTCCTTTCTCTGGAGTTGTCCCACCCTTTCCAGGCCCGCCTCGTACCATGACTGGAACCGCTCTAGATTCGGAATTTGGTCATTTATGCCAGGAGACCACAAGTGACTGAGCGGGGATGGCCAGGTGGTAACTTCTCGCATCTCTTTCCCAGTGCGCCATATGGCCCATATGGTAGTCAGTATGGGATGGTGATTAATTCTCCTCTGGACCCGTTGGTATGGTGACCACAGCGACTCTACCACTGTGGCGGGGGACATGTAGTGGTTGTCCATCTGAACCCATTGCAGGTGTTTGTGGTCCCTGAAGTGCAGAATTAGGACACGTAACAGGGCGGCTTTATAGTATTTTCCCAGATCAGGAAGGCCTACTCCTCCCCTGTCTTTGGGGAGAGTAAGTGTGTCGTAAGAGATCCTTGGTCTCTTCCACTGCCAGATGAACCGCAACATGATCTTTCGGGCATCCACAAAGAATTTTTTGGGCATCTCGATCGGTAACATCTGAAAGGGGTAGAGAAAACGGGGGAGGCACACCATCTTGACGTCAGTTTGCTCCATTTCTCGAGGTCTCTCTCGAAGCAACGAAGGAGCAGGGGGAAGTTAGCCTCGTAGAGGTCGTCTAGGGTTCTGGTGATCTGTATGCCCAGGTATCGTAATGTCGTGTGTTCTACTTTGAGCCCTAAGAGGAGGAACTTGGTGTCATTATCATCCGGGGTACCTTGGAGTGGAAAGAGTATGGATTTTGACATGTTTACTTTAAACCCAGAGAACCGGCCATATTCTTCTATTAGAGTTAGGGCATGGGGGATGGAGGTCATAGGTTTAGTTAGATGTAGAAGGATATCATCAGCATACAACCCTGCCTTATATTCTGTCCCTCCCAGCCGTATTCCCTCTATTCGGGGATTGTTCCTTATTTCTTTAGCTAAGGGCTCGAGGGAAAGTGCAAACAGGATCGTGGAGAGTGGACATCCCTGTCTGGTCCCCCGTTGCAGTTGAAACCACCTGAAATATTACCCATTCACAAATATTGATGCTTTGGGAGAGGCGTATATTGCTTGTATCCCATCACAGAATTTGGGGCCTATCCCTACTTTCTGGAGGACTGCCCCCAGGAAATCCCATTCCACCCTATCAAAGGCTTTTTCTGCATCAATCGATAGGAGGGCCAGATCATCTGGTAGACTGTGCCCTACGTGGACAAGATGTAGAGTTTTTCGCATGGTGTCGGCACCCTGCCTTCCAAGGATAAATCCCACCTGGTTAGGGTGGACCAACTTGGGCATTAAAGTTTCCAGTCTGGCCGCCAATACTCGAGCGTAAATCTTCGCATCGAGATTGAGGAGGGAAATGGGGCGATATGACCCACATAGTTTGGGGTCTCTACCCTCTTTAGGGATGACAGTTATGAGGGCTTTCTTAAAGGAATCTGGTGCGATCCCAGAGCTCATTATCTCATTAAAGAGTTCCGTGAGAAAGGGTGACAGTTGATCGGTGAAGGTCTTATAGAAGCCAGCCGTGTAACCGTCTTCATCCGGAGACTTCCCCAGTGTAAGGCGTTTGATCGCCTCTCGTGTCTCGTGTTCGGTTATTGGACTATCAAGGAGTTTGGTCTCTGTGTGTGTTATTGTAGGCATAGTAATAGGGGACAGGTAGGAGGATATGTCAGAATGAACCGAGAGCAGCTCGGAGGTATATAGGATTTCGTAAAAGTTGGCAAAACACTCGGGTATTGAGTGGGGTGGGTGCATCGCAGGATTGGTGGGCTCTATTATCTCTTTCACCTTGCGTTCCTCCCTCCTTTCCCTGAGCCTGGCGGCTAAGAGTGCATCAGCCTTGTCCCCCTTCTCATAATATGTCTGTTTCAGGAATTGCAATTTCCGCACCACCTGGCCATGTTCTAACAGCCGTAGTTCCTCTCTTTTACGATGGGCCATGTCTAGTTTGGTGGAGTCCACCTTTGTTTTGTCTCTTAGTTCCGCCTCCAGCTGGTGTAAAACAATCTTACGCTCTCTCTTTTTAGAGGAGCCCTCGCGTATTAATATGCCTCTCCAAGTGGCCTTCCCCGCTTCCCAAATCACTTGTTTGGAGACCTCCCCGTTGTCATTCGTCTTGAAGTATTCTTCGATCTCGGTCTCCATTTCATTTCTGAACACCGCGTCGGTCCAGAGGTACTCAATGCAGCGCCAGGATCCCCCAGTGACAGGTAGGTTGGCCCAGTTGACGTCTGCTAGTACCATGTCATGGTCTGACCATGTTATCGGGACAATACTCGTGTGACTTGTGGACCTTCCAAGGTCAGCCATTTCCTCCTTCTGATGTTCTCCAACCTCCTCCAAACAACTCTGCCAACTCCTACTGCTGATGTTCTCCAAATAACTCAAACTTTCTTTAAAATGGGCTACCAGATTCTCTCCCACATCATTCACTGTGGGCCTCATGCACAGAGTGCTATTCCCACTATCACAATACATATAACATATGATTCTTTTTCATCGAGATTATTTATTACAATATTATACATTATTTTATACCTCCTAAACCATAATGTGTTCTTACAAATAACTCTTCGGCTTCTCCTCCTTCTTAGTTTCTCCAACTCCTTTTGATGTTCTCCAACCACCTCCAAATTATTATTATTATAAGTGGTTATTTATGACGTGCTTAATACCCAGAGGTTTCTAAGCGCAGACCAGGGATCGAACATGTGTTGCTCTGTGTCATTTTGTTTCCAAGACAAGTGCGTTGCCCCAGAGTTATCCTCCTAAATATCTCTCCCACCTACTCCTTCTGGGGTTCTCCAACCACCTCCAAATAACTATCCCACCTCCTCATTCTTTTTTTCTTATAAACTATATTTATTAGTAAGCTCTGTGCAAAATAAATAAAGGACAACAGAAGATCATACAGTTTGTCATACATCATACCTATGCATCAGAATCTGATTACATGAAATTCGCAAAAGAAAGTTCCTGGCGTTTACACATTTCTGACCTTTGAACTACAAACAGGTTAAACTTACTAAACCAAAACAGTGTCAAACCGTGGCATGGATAACACTGATAATAGATCATTGTGACATTAACGCTCTCAAAATTCCAGATACACAGGAATCCATTATGCCCCCCCCCCACCCACCTTTTCCAAGGATAATATCCCCCATTGTCGAACCCACCATAACGTCACCCCTGGACCCTCTGGGTTTTTCCACTGGTGGGCCACTACCATTCTGGCCGCCGTTAGCATGTGTGTGAGCAGGCTCGCCTCCTCCACCGCCCCCAGGAAAATTACCATTGGTGCCAACGGAAGTTGAAGGCCTGTGAGGTCCACAACATGCACAGCAGGTCCCCAACCTCCCTGGAATTCCTCCAACATAATGGCGAGTACTGATGTGGATTTTATTAAGCCTATGTGGGGTAAGAAACCACCAGAAGCAGAGTTTGCATTCCGTTTCCTTTGTAGAGGCACGTCTTGATGCCATGTGTTACCTAGACCAGATCTGGCCCCAGACCTCAGATGAGACTGTAATTCCCAGGTCACGATCCCATTGCTCCATATACAGGAGCCTGTCCTCTGAGGTCACAACCTCCAACATCTTATAAATCTTCGCCACCCTGTGTCTGTCCAGTTCTTCGTTTATTATTGTCTCTAACCCTATCTGGGGCCTGCTCCATGCCTCCTGGACGCCCCTTTTGGGTGATCCAATGCCTGACTTCTGTATATCGGAACCTCTCCCGTTCACCAAACTGAAATTTCGGTTTCATCTCCTCGAACGAGAGGGGAGACTCTTCCCTGTATAGCTCAGCGAGTGTCAGATGGGTGCCTCCTCTCCAACCTTCCCAGAACCCATCGGAGCAGCCGGCATTAAAGTTTAAATTGTAACAAACTGGAGTATATGGGTACAACCTCGGGGCCACCCCCCTATGCCTCAATGCTTTGTCCCAATACCGCAACACACACTTGGTACCTGCTAAAAGGGCTCCCCCTGCCTGCTGGGCCGCACTGCTGAGGAATGGTATGGCTTTCAGCAATATAGACATTGCACTCTGCTTCAGATCACACCACCCTTTAGGTCCTGCCTGTGTTGCCCACTCCAACATGGGGGCTATCTGAGCCCCCAACAGATATCTAGAAACATCCGGAATCCCAAACCCCCACAAGAACGCAGAGCGCATCAGAACCTTTTTAGGGACTCTGGGTTTTCTCCTCCCCCAAATAAAGGAGAACATCTCTTGCTGCAATGCCGGGTCTGTGCTGCCGGTATATTGAGCGGGAGGTAGCTTACCACATAGAGGAGTTTAGGCAATAAAGTCATTTTGAGTGCAGCTATGCATGCGAACCACGAGTTCCTGTTTGTGCCTCCTCTGTAGGTTGCCCTTCAGCTCCGCCCATAATGGAGGCACATTAGCCTTATATAGCATTCCATAATCTTTGGTCAGCCTGATCCCCAAGTATTCGATATCTGTCGTTGTCCAATGAAGAGGAGACTTGCTGTACAACCCCTGCACTCCCTCCGAGCCCTCTGTTACATTTAGTGCCTTGGACTTGTCATAGTTAATACGGAATCCGGACACCACCCGCAAAATCTTCTAGAACCCCATCACCTTCGACAGCGAGTCAGTGGTGTCCCTGAGAAACAGCAGCACAGCATCCGTATATAGAGCATTGTATTTACTTGCATCCCCTCGCACCCCCTTAACTCCTGTGGCTGATCTTATCACGCTGGTGAGTGGCTCTGTTGCCATTGTGAATATCAGTGGAGAAACAGGGCACCCATGCCTCGTGCCTTGCTGTATTTCGATTTCCCCATTGAGTCGCCCATTGACCATTATTTTCATAGATGGGATCTGGAAATTAGCTAGCACCATCCTAGCAAAGACCGGACCACAACCAAAGGCCTCCAAGATCCTGGGGAGAAACACCCAATCCATACAGTCAAAAGCCTGTGTCACATCCAATGCTGCAACTCTAACCTCTGCCCTGTATGCCCTCCCCAGTCGACAACGTCCACCGCCTTCCTGGTGTTGTCCTGTGCGTACCAACCTTCTATGAATCCCGCCTGATTGGGGTGAATGATCTTGGGAAGGACCCTCACCAGCCGCCAGGCCAATACCTTTGTGTAGACCTTTGCATCATAATTCAGCAAAGATATGGGGAGGTAACTGCCACAATCCGCTAAGTCATTTTGGGGCTTGAGAAATAGTGTGGTCATGGAGATGCCCATGTCCCGTGAGATCTGACCCTCGTTCCTAATCACATTAAACAGTCTGGCCACTGGCACTAACAACCTGGGCTTAAAGGTCGTATAGAAGCCGTTTCCAAACCCAACTGGGCCTGGACTCTTACTAGGCAGGATAGAGTCAATAGCATGGCCCACTTCCTCTGCCGTGATCTGATTTTCTAGGGTTCCCCTATCATCCTCTTTACTTTACTTTTACAAATGTATATAGCTCTTTCAACTTACACAGGTTGGCTCTTCAGAGAAGGGGTCCAGCACCTCCGCTCTAACCAGTTGTCTGAAGAAGGCCTCCGTAATCCCAGCTTCTGCCATCCTCCCTACATAACTCTCCAGACTATTAAGTTGTTTGTACAGTATGGCTGCCAGGAAGCGGTTAGTCTTGTTGCCGTTACAGTAATAAGATTGCCTGGTTTGGGGCAGCATCTGGGCTGACCCATCCGCGATGTGTGCTTTAAGTCTAGCTCTAACCTTCTGAAGCTCTGGCAAAAAGCACAAAGTGTTTTTGCGTGCATGAGCCTTTGCTACCTCCTACACTTCCTGTTCTAATGCCACCTGCACCATCTCCTGTGCCCTTACGAAGGCTGTGGTTTCAGAGATATGCTCCCCCCGGAACACAGCCTTAGCTGCGTCCCACACCACCCTCCAGTCGTTCTCCTAGAAATAATTCTGGATGGTGGCCTGCATGTGAGCCCTGAGTGCAGTGTCCCACAGTACAAATTCATTCAACCGCCAGGGGTTCCTTACTCTTGCTTCCCCTCCCCCCACACATCCACCTATACCAAAAGTGGGGAATGATCAGAGAGATGCCCTAGGCCTATATCAACCGAGATAACCGAGAGGACCAGGGATGCCGATATCATCACCGTGTCAATTCTAGAGAAGCCCCTATGCACAGCAGAAAAATGTGTGTATTCTCTATCTTCTGGACGATAGAACCTCCGGGTTTCAATAAGAACCAGCTCCCTGAGAAATCTTGCCAGCTCCCGTCAGTGCCTAGCGTCACTGAGGGTCTGGGCCAACGTTTTATCCATCCTTGGATCACCACCTCCTCATTCTTATGTTCTTCAACACTTCCCAGCACCTTCTCCCCTCCTACATCCTAATCCTTCTCCTTCCATCACTCTCTCCTCCTCCATTCTCTGTGCCTTCTCCTCTTTCTACTCACTAAATGCCTTCAAATGCCATCCATCCTCTGCTTAAACAACCCACACTCTGAGCTGTCTGTGTGCTATGTCCTTTTATGGTGTTTTGGCTCCTCTCTGGGTGGGCTCTCAGGTCATTAGCCTGCACCAGGAACTTTGGGTAACTGCATGGTAAAATTGGTTAGAATCTGGGACCTCCCCTGGGGGTCAGCTAGCTTGAATTTCAGTAGGCCAACTGTGTTTGCTTGGGTTGTTTATAAGATGCTGTTTGTGTCACTAAGAATATTTGGTAAGTGTGTTTTTTTATTAAAACCACTAAAGGACTCTGAAATCTCTGGCCGGGATAACGTGAGGCTTGGTATGCCCCCAGTTGTGTTTGGTGATAGCCTTCGGCTAGTCTATGGCCAGTAGACCCTATGTTGGGTCTGTGGGACTTGGGGGATCCAAAATTCCTAGTTGTCTTGCATTGAAAGGTCGTGTATGGTAACAGCAAACTAATTACATCCACTGGACTCAAGACTCACTGGGCCCTGCAGGGTGGTATACACCAGCTGTTTACCTCTACAATCACTTTCTAGGAAATGGCATGTCTGCACAAATTCCTGAAGGGGTAGGTAGGGATGGGCCATTACACAGCCGAATTGTGGCACTGGTTGTTGCAGTTGCTGCCAAGTGAATAGGCCACAGTACTAGGTCCCAGGGTATTCCCCATATTCCACCTGCAGGGCCACCATCCAGAGCACTGAACCATTGCACTGCTCGCACCTGTAGCCAAGCAAGGGAGATTATATATATATATATATAATTATTTATTTTTACTGTGATATAGTCAAAAAAAGAAATCTTGACTTTTTACACATAGTAAACAATGACAAATAAAAGAATAAAAATGTTTAACATCATAAAAATGTTTCACATTAAATGAGCAAGAGGACACAAATTAGCAACACATTAGAATGACATTTACAAACCTGACACTAATCTCACCTCAGAAATTACCCTATCCAATACAAATCATTACCGTTCCAATCAAACAAACAAAAAAAAAATATTAGCTTTAGGATTAAAAGAAGAAGAAAAAAAAAGACAAAGACAGCAAACTAATACAACATATCTCATTCTTTAGACATTCTTACAGGTACTATCCTTGTTATTGAGGTTTAAGGCATTCAGAATCTTTACAACTTCTACTGTCAAAAACAGTTTGTTTCCAGAAGCCATTCTTTCCCAGAACATAGAAGAGTCCAAAAACTCAACATTATGGACAAACCTTTGCAATCTGAGGCACCTCAGTTCCCTGGTCCCTGGGCAAACAGATAGCAGATGTTTAGTTGAGTGCTTGGTATTCATCTCACACTCCTGACAGATATCACTGGGATAAACTCCCCCATCTCTAATATGTAGAATGTCCAGAGATGGTAGGATTTTTAATCTGAATCTAAGGCAATTGGCCCTGATTCTCCTATCAGGTAATTCTCTTAGCTAGCTAGGTAAGAATGATCTGGGTTTGTCACATACTGACAATGAAGAAGATAGTTTAGCTGCTCTCATCTTGTCAATCGTTCTGATCCAATCCCATCTTTTCATACATTATTTTGATTTTAATGGGTTTTGAAGCAGATTTTTATTTATCCATTTGAAAATCTCTGTGTTCACTCTTATAGGAAGCTGCAAAGACCTTCAGAGACATCCTGCTTGTCAATTTGGAAGACGACACGTGCATTCATTTAAATTACCTTTTGGGCCTCCATCTGCATCAATGTTAATTCACAGTGTCTACCTCTTTATATGGGACAAATTAGCCATGCCCGAAATAATGAAAACCTTCAAGGTTACTGTTAGGTGCTTTGAAACAAAATGTACTGTCACTGGTTATCGAGGGTCCGCCTTTCAAAAACCACAAACCTAGTTCTGAATTCTCAGTGTCAAAGGTCTAATTATGCTGCCAACATATATAGGTAAACTGGGCAGTATTGCAATAGCTCTCAGACCTCAAGGAAATCAATTGCTTCTGGCAGGTGGAGCGTGTTACTGCAGCACATCTTTGTCGCACTCGGAAAACTACACATTCCTAACTCTTGTGCACAACAGGAGGGATAGATCCTTATGATCTTGTGCAAAGATTATAGATCCTGATGTTTTCTACTCAAACATATTATTTTCCTATTAAATACATCATTAATCACTTGTAAAATAGCAAACTATGTCATGTTGTCTTACAACCAAATAAGTTGCAAACAAGTGCCTGCTCTACCCACTACACACCAGGGTCTCCAACTCACTGTGCACATGATTCTGCCTTAGAATTGTGCCTATTCACAAAATGGCCCTTTTTCTGCTTTTTCCACTTCTGCTCTCCAGGCTTTATTCTTAATGCAGAACGTAGAGGGTCTGTTTAAAAAAGGCAAACATTGAAACAAAAGTCAATGTTAATGGCTTGGAAATGTTGTGGAAGTAACTATCAGAGATCACTCCCCCGCAACCAAGTGAATAAAAGCATGTACCACTTCTAATTTCCACCTAGCAAATGTGCATTTTGAGAACTTGCCAGTGGCACATTCTAGGCTTGTTCTGTAGTAATACTTTTTTGCTATGCCCTTGAATACATGGGTTCCTAATTGTTTCTACTGAAAAACCTGAGCAAAGGTGGTACATACATGAATACCGTTACTTCTCCACCCTTCCCACACCCTCGCCCACCGGAATAAGGAAAATAAGCACATCTTTAAAAAGGTAAAAGCTAAAAATCCAATGTCCCCCACACAAATACAGCTTTCAAAAACAGAGCATGAATAGGGAGCGAAATATTTACCTACTTTTGGGGTTGATCATTTGATAAAGGATCCATGTACATTACCCGCAAGCTAATTTTGCCAAAGTATATTTTCCCACAACCCTATTGCCTCACTGCCCTCTGCCCCTTGTTCCACATCACCTGTGTGTCTTCAATGAAGCTCACCGACCCCCAGCACCAGTCCTTGACTTGTCTTCAGAGGGGAACCTTGCACCCCACCCCTCCCTCTGCCCTCTTTCCAAACATGTGCTGGGGAGACACCAGTAACCCCTTTTCCCTCCCCCGAACTCACTGCTCTTAAGGATATGAATGAGATCCACTCCACTCCCTCTTACCTCCATCTCATCCGCCCTCATCTTGCGTGATCGTATACCGCAGAACACAGACTTCGGCGTCACGCCTCGCATGCAATGGATTGTTCCGCTGCAAAATTGTCACCCTGCACTTGAAAAAGGCACTGTAGAAAAAAGTGAGTGCGAACGAGTGGCACTTCCCAAAAAGTGCAAGGTCTGAGTGCTGAGTCTGAACTGCAGTGTTACCTGTATGTAATCATAAAGGAAAAACTGGCATTAAATGGTCAAAAAGACTCAAATCTCTTCTCTCCCCCTATGTGTTGTTCCTCTAAGGAGTAACAAGCATTGGCAATGCCAACGGTTTGGGCTTTTGTGTAGCCATGTGAAAAGCACTTGCCAGGCACTGCTGTAGTGGTATTAACGGGTGCAAAATGGTGAGTACCTGGCATCTAATAGCAGTGTGTAGTGGTGAGTGACCAATTGATGATGTCACTTGCATGGAGTTGTTGGAATGTTGACCTGATAAAGGTTTCAAGAGTGGCATTTGTAAACCTGGGGACTTGATGGGAAGTGACTAGCCTGGGTGGTGGTGCAGGTGGTCATGAAGACCCCTCTTGGATTGGGGATGAGAGATGCTGTAACAGATTATCAATAAAGGTGATCACAGCTTAATTCACCTGTGTCGTCTTGTGCTTTGCAATCTTCCTGGTCGATGGGTCCCTCACAGCCCACTGAGGGGCTACAACACAGTCCCTGGAAAATACATAATACTTATACACAAAGAAAAACTGTTGGCTTTGCCAATGTTTGTTTTCACTGGACTTCAGTGAAAGACATGCAAGGTGCTTTTAAATCGAGTGGCTGAAGGCAGACCTGGTTTAGACATTGTTATTACACCAGTAGCAAGTTACAGCTTCAATTAAGTCGTTAACTTTCACAAGACTGCTTGGAAAAAACCCTGGGAGGCACTTCAAGTGCAACGTTTGATGGTAAGGCTTGATTACAGTGAGCTAAAAGAGTTCCCATGAGAGGTGTTTTGAACAGAGAATGGCACGGACTGGGTGGGAATGGCCATAGATATTAGCATGGCCATGGACAGTCAATGGATGGGCAAATAACCAAACAACCTCTCCAAGCTATGTGCCCCTCCTCATGTCAATTCTCATTATCTGTACTCCATCTTTACTCCATTGCTATAGTTCTGGCATAAAGGTGCCACCTAAAAGCCAAAACTAAAAAGTCTTGAAATTGCAACCCCAGGACATCCCCCTTCCTTTTCACTACGACCTGAATACTTTTTCTAGGGGATGTTGGTATTCACGCACTCCACCGAACATCTGGTAAAAAAAAAGACTCATCTGATGACACGCCAGCAAAGTAACACGTCCCTTAAAATGGACCAAAAGCTATTCTGCAAGTTGAGAGGGGCAAGGCCAATTTCTTAACTTGCAAAGTAGTTTATCGTTGCCAATATCGATACAAAACGAACATTCCGGTCTTATTAAAAACGAGCTCAGGAAATCAAGAGAGCAGTGCATTTCTATTTCTATTTGTCATGTCTACTGTGGCAGCGCGTACTGTTCTCTCTCGGCTTCAGTGGACTCCGCGCGACGACAGAAGGGGGCGCATGCTGTGGGGCAGCAGTGAACGCAAAGGGAAGGAGAGGGGGTGACGAATCTCCTTAACAATTAAGTTTTCTTGTGGCAAGTTGAGCGGGTTGCCTGCCAATTTCACCAGTCACCCGCACCATGATTACTTTCCGGGGCCTTCTGAGAGGGGCAGCGGTGACAGGAGCAGCGCGTGACGCAGCAACTCAAGCTCAGGTAACCGCTGACAACTTGCCACGGAACTGGATGCGATGCGTCAGCTAAGGGACACACCTAGACCAACTGTCAATGTGTCTCACTCACCCATTGCGAGTTTCTGGGGGCGGGACGATAAGAAGTTGTTCCCTAATTGGGGCGATCGAGTTTTAGGAGCCTCCTTGGCTAGTGTTTACAAGTCTCCCCTTGTTGTCACTCAGACAGCTAGCCACTGGAAGCAGCAGTAGCTCTGTGTCCTTATACACGTGCACATTGACAGATCTGCAGTTACTTAGTGAAATGCTACCTTAAGCTCCTCTACACGGTCCTCAGTCTGGCAAAACGCTGTGCACGTGTGGCCTGGAATTCAGTGAGCAAGTGTGGTGGATATGAAGATCAGGACAGGTCCAAGGAGCCTGCAGCGAAGTAATTCCACACTCTAAGAGGCTCTGTCACACCAGGCCATAATTAACTCATTGTTTATATTATTTATACTTGCTCCAGAACTATTCTGGCTCATGCGGTGCTTCTGGCCGCCTCACACAACACGTACGCATTCACACAGAGAGACTACATGACACGTCTTTTGGCTGCAAGGTCCCTGCGGCAACTTCTTCTTCTTCTTCTAATTATATCCAAAAGGATGATGTGCACCTCCCCACCAATCTTACACACAACCCTCACTTTCTCATAACTCCTCCCACTGCCCTGTCTGCCCCACAAAATCTAACAGCACACTGCTCCTTTCTCTGCCTCTCACCCCGACTCCTCCCAGCAAAGCCTTCCCACTCAGTTCAGCCACTCCCAGCGCAGACATCCGAACCTTCATCAACTCTCTCTCCTCGACATGCCTCTCACACGCAAGCAGAAAATGTCCCACAGTCTCAGGCACACCACACAGTCCCTCGACTCACGCTTCCCCACTCTAAACAGACTGTCATTCAGCCCCACGTTCCCTATCCTCAACCGATTCAGCATCACCTCCTCCCTCCTCCTCCATTCCAGTTTCCCTACATCCACCTTCACAGCCACTTCCTCACGAACAACAAACATCCACCTGCCCTTCACCCCACTCTCCCACCTCTCCTGCCACTCATCCATAACCCACTTCACCACCACAGCCTTCACCTCATCCACACTCAAAGGTATCCTCACATCAACTGTTCCTTTCCTCATACCCGCACCCACCGCCAAATCCACCAACTCATTACCCAAAATGCCACTGTGACTGGGAACCCATGCCAACTCCAGATCCATATCCCCACACGCACACTGATCAATCTTCCTCCTGCTGATGTCCAAAATCACATCCTTCCTATCACCATCCCCTGCCACAATCGCCTGCAACCCACTCAATGAATCCGAAAACACCACCACCTTTTCAAACCCCAACTCGCACACCCTATCAATCGCCAATGCAATCGCCACCAACTCAGCCGTACAAATAGATACGTCATTCGTCAGTCGCCCCACTTTATACTCCCCAGTGCTTTCCAGATAATACGCCATACCCACTCTCCCAGACACAGGATCCTTCGAACCATCCGTGAACACCTTACACCCTTCCTTCCCTGCCACACACGCCTGACCCAAAGCCTTGATCTCACCCCGCAAACCCCGCTTCTTTGACACCACACTCGCCAACTCCAAACACACCTTTGGAGACCCCATCACCCACATCGGCCATCTCACCAAATCTGTACCCGTCATAGCCAACAACTCGCCCACACCCCACTGCACCTCCTTCTCCCACATGTGAAACACCAAAGGGCCCCCCTTCCTCCTCCACCGGTCCCTATAATAGTCAAACCTCCAATTATACAGCAAACATTCACGCACCGGGTGAGCCACACTCTTCGCACTGCACTTCACCAACCACCTCATATTCAACGCATCCCTCCTCAACCCCAACGGCATCTCCCCCACAAGCACCTGCACCGCATTCACTGGAGAGGACCTCTTCACACCCGAACACACCCTCAATGCCCTCGCCTGCACCCTATCCAACCGCAGCTTCTGACTCGCCGCAAAACCCACTACCACCTGACATCCAAAATCCATCACACTCAGAATCAACCCCTTATACAACATTCGTAAACATTTCTGGTGCCCACCCCACTCTTTCCCAGTCACCGCCCGCAACAAATTCAACCTACGTTTACACTTATCCCATACTTGCCAACCCTAACGATTTAGGCGGTAGGATACCGCTTTTTAAGCAGTCCTAACGCCTACCGATTTTTTGACACCAAATACCGATTTTTTTGTAAAAAAAAATAAACTTTTTTTTTTGTTTACATTTTTTTTTCAACGCCAGCTCGGGGGAGTCTTTCAAGGGCTCCCCCGAGCTGGCGTACCGGGAGAATGCGCGGCATGCAGGCTTTTAATGTCAAAGGCACCCATGGCGGTTTGCTAAAGCGCCCCTCCGCCGCGGGTGCCTTTGGCAAAAGGCGCCATTAGCCCCCCACCACGCCAGCTCGGGGGAGTCTTTCAAGGACTTCCCCGAGCTGGCGTAGCGGGAGAAGGCGTGGCATGCAGGCTGTTAATGTCAAAGGCACCCACGGCGGTGGGCTAAAAGCGCTCCTCTGCCGCGGGTGCCTTTGGCAAAAGGCGCCATTAGCCCCCCACCACGCCAACTCGGGTGAGTCTTTCAAGGACTTCCCCGAGCTGGCGTAGCGGGAGAAGGCGCGGCATGCAGGCTGTTAATGTCAAAGGCACCCACGGCGGTGGGCTAAAAGCGCCCCTCCGCCGCGGGTGCCTCTGGCAAAAGGCGCCATTAGCCCCCCACCACGCCAACTCGGGGGAGTCTTTCAAGGACTTCCCCGAGCTGGCGTAGCGGGAGAAGGCGCAGCATGCAGCCCTTTGATGTAAAAGACGCCCACGGCGATGGGCTAAGGGCGCCCCTATGCCGCGAGTGCCTTTCACAAAAGGTGCCATTAGCCCCCCATCACGTCAACTCCGGCGAGTCTTTCAAGGGCTCCCCCGTGATGGCAGAAGGCGTGGCATGCGCCTCATTGTCATTGAATGCACCCACGGCGGCGGGCTCATTCAATTACAATGGGCTGCTGACGCGCCCTATTCCTATCATTACCCCCTCGCCTGACTATTTTTGAAACTTTAAGATTCCTACAGATTTTTGGTCACAGAATGTTGGCATGTATGTTATCCACCATAGCATCCACCTGCAATTTCCAGTTCAACTTCCTATCCAAAATCACCCCCAAGTACCGAAACTCTTCCACACTCTTCACCCTTACACCTTTCAAAACCAAGTCCAACTCCTGCTGCACTCTTCTCCTTGAGAAAACCATACTCACACTTTTATCCACAGACACTGAAAAGCCCCATTTCCCACACCACTCCTTGTCATGATGCCTACCCCCGGAGCATCAGGCCAGGCCCAGCACCCCCGGAAGCAGGCATCATGCCCTCGGGTAAAAGCCCAGCGGCCCCTTATAGGGACTCTTTGGACTCAGTCCTGGCGCCTTTGGCGCCAGGCTCATGATGGACATCAGTCCTGGCGCCATAGGCGCCAGGCTCATAAAAGGAGGTGTTTTGTGCACTTACCTGATGCAGACCATGCTGCACGCTTCAGGCCTCCCTGAGACCTGATAGGGACTATTTTTTCATAGGGACTATTTTTTCACTCGGGCGTGGCCAGGGAAGGATACATACCTAGTTGGGGAAGGATACATACCTGGGACTTCTTTGGAGGCTATTTAAGCCACGCCCAGACAGCAGCTCATGCTTCGCGTTATTCTGCTTCCTGCAGCTTAACGCTCACCGTGTCTGCTCCTGGACTACAGCCACGCCCGTCTTGAACCTGGAAGACATGCAAGGAAGGAAGAGAAGAGAAAGGTGAAAACCAAGGATTATTTCAAGCTACTTACCTGCATCGGGAATCTTCTCGCCAGCATCCCGGAAGGAAGACTTCAATTTAAAAGCATTGCGTTTCTCACTGCAGCGCCACGCTTCACTCACCTGTCCTGTCCTCGAGACATCTCCCGGCTCCATCGCGGCTGTCAGCATCGGACGCCACATCTCTGCACCTAGGGGAGAGAGGAAGAAACAAAAGGTGAGCAGAAGGACACACAGAAGGAAAGCCTGATTAACAGCCATAATACTTACCAGCTTTTCTTCCACATTTCGGGTCGGCGCCGCCCCGTTGGCAGGTACCGTACCCCGACCCCTATGGGGAAAGGACTAGAGACATTTCAGAGGAATGATAAGGACATCTAGAGGGATCGGCCTCATTACTACTCACCTCGGCAGGTTAACCCCTCGACGCATCGCCTTCATTCTGCACCTGAAATAAAGGACAGATCACAGGTGAGAAAGACAGCATAAAGGGGGCCTCACTTGAACTTTGAACTTTCATACTTACGGCGCATCGCTCAGGAAAGTCAAGTGGATTTTGCCAGTGCCATTCTGAAAACCAGTGAAGTAACTGGACGAACGCGCGCCCCTGCACCAGATGCAGGATGGAGAGTTCAACCTTCCAAACCATAAGGTGAGCTTAAACTGGGTTTGGAGGAATATGAGAGGAACGGAGGGGGGAAAGGGGGAGCTAGCACACCATTCTGCAGACTGTTAATCCCCTTTCTCATCTGCAGAAGGATATTCCTACGGGCCAAGGAAGCACGATTTGGAGGTCCTGTCCAATCGGTGTTCCGGGTCCTGCGCATCACGCTAGAAGAGGCCGCAGTAATCCAGACTAGATCAGCGCCCCCGTGGGAACCAGGTGGGCGTTACAGAACGCGAAGCCTCCCTACAAATTCCCACCCAGGCACTATGGAAACTTCTGAGACTGACCAACTGGCCCAACTACTGGGGTAATTACGGGACGAGGTACACGCCGCTCGTCAAGAGACTAATGCCCTCAGAAGAGAAGTGATTGTAACAAGGGAAAGGACTGATGACCTGGCTAGACAGCTTTTGCAAGGTCAAGCTGGACAAACTCCTTTACCCGGTTCCGGGGGGGAACCCCACTCCTGTGGTTTCCAGTAACCCTGTGCTGATTAATCTACCTGCAAACATGCCGCTGGCCCCACCCGAACGCTTTGCTGGGGACCCCAAACGATTCGCCGTATTCATGAATCAGTGTTGTTTGCACTTCCTATGCAGACCTGGGGCCTTCCCTAATGATCAAACCAAGGTAGCCTTTGTGTTGTCATATCTCAGCGGCTGTGCTGCCGATTGGTCAGTCCCACTGGTAACTCAAGATGACCCGATTCTTCGTGATTTTCAAGGATTTCAAACAAGCATGGAAAGGTTATTTGCTCGACATTCCCAGGGACAGGCTCTGGATGACGAACTTCTATCTCTGCGACAGGGCAATCAAGACCTTCTATCCTACATTGCAACCTTCAATAGACTAATTGTGGAAACTGGTTGGCCAGAGGATAAAAGAATCACGTTATTCTATCGAGGTCTATGCGGAGAACTTAAAGATGTCCTGGCACAAGTTGTAAATCCGCCCCAAGAATGCACTGAATATATAGACTTAGTGGTCCAGTTGGATCACAGGCTGCAAAACAGAAAAGCAGATCGGTCCAAGTTTGAAACCCGGGTGTGGGCCAAAACCCACGCTAACCCCAAGGGTGCTGATGCCTCGGAGCCTATGCAAATCGGAGGAGTTAAAGGACCCCTAACTCAAAAAGAACGGGAAAGAAGACGACAGATGCAATTATGACTTTATTGTGGGTCCTCAGGACACTTTCTACGAGATTGCCCGGTTAAGCCGCCCAAGAAGGTGGTAGGAGCCGCTGATAAAATCCATGGAAACTCTGTATCGGGAAACGACCAGGCCCGGCAAGCGTAGGGGTCCGCTTGCCGAGCTTGAAAACTAACTCTCAGACCTCGCATTTCATTGTGCCAATGGTCCTCATAGATCCGGAACAGCCAAAACGGTTGCATGCTATAAAGGCATACATTGATAGCGGGGCTATAGGAAACTATGTGGATCGAGAATTGGTCTCTAGGATAAACCTCCCTCTGCGTCCTAAAACCAGCAAAGATGTCATCACTACTGTAGATGGAACCAAAATTGCCTCTGGACCGGTAACACATTCCACAGCTGAGGTGACACTTGTAGGTCCGGATGGCCATCGGGAGGCAGTTGTGTTTGATGTGATCAAGGCTCCACAGTTTCAGCTTATTCTCGGAGTCCCTTGGTTAGAGACACATAATCCTCGAATTGATTGGCGAGCGGAGAGAATAACCTTCCCGGATTGTGCACAAACCTGCTACCCAGAAAATCCAAAGATTAATCTAGCATCAGTAACCTCTGTCCCCGTGCAACTACTTCCAGAGTACCAAGACTTTCAGGACGTCTTCCAAAAGGAACAGGCCAACACGTTACCTCCCCACAGATCGTACGATTGCCAAATCGATCTGGTGCCCCGTGCACAACCCCCTTGTAGCAGGATTTATGCCCTTACTGAACCTGAGGATCTACATTTGAGACAATATTTAGATCAATACCTCGCCAATGGTTTCATTCGCCCGTCAAAGTCCCCGGCATCTTCAGCTTTGTTCTTCGTGCCTAAAAAAGAGGGCGACCTTAGGACTTGTATCGATTACCGCGCATTGAACCAGATAACTGTTAAAAATCGTTACCCTCTGCCTCTGATCCCTGAACTCCTTGACCAGGTGAAGGACGCTTGCGTATACACCAAGTTAGATCTCCGGGGGGCTTATCATCTGGTACGAGTAAAAGAAGGCGACGAATGGAAAACGGCCTTCTGTACAAAATATGGACTATTCGAATACCAGGTGATGCCTTTCGGGTTGTGCAACGCGCCTGCTGCCTTCCAATTCTTCATGAATGATGTCCTTCGGGAACTCATCGATGTCTGTATTATCGTGTATATCGATGACATTCTTGTGTACTCCTCTTCGGAATCTGATCACAGAAAACATGTCAGGGCCGTCCTAGAGAAACTGCGCCAGCACAAACTGTTTGCCAAGCTGGAAAAATGTGTTTTCCATACCACCAAGGTTGAGTTTCTCGGATTCATCCTGACACCTAAAGGGGTCCGAATGGATTCACGGAAAGTGGATGCCATCCTCAAATGGCCATCACCTAGTTCAGTGAAAGGTGTCCAAAGCATGCTTGGTTTTGCCAACTTTTATCGCAGGTTTATCCCAGAGTTTTCACGTGTGGTGCAACCCATCACTGCACTCTTGCGAAAAAATAAACGTTTTGAATGGACCGAGGAAGCCGAACATGCCTTTCAGGAGTTGAAAGCTAAGTTCACGTCCGCACCTATTTTGAAGCACCCGCGTCCTGATCTCCCATATATAGTCGAAACCGACGCGTCCAGCTTAGCCATGGGAGCTGTCCTGTCTCAGAGAGACCCTGAAACCAACCAACTGCACCCCGTAGCATTTTGGTCCAGAAAGTTCTCACCGCCGGAGATAAATTATGCGATTACCGATAAGGAACTATTAGCCATTAAGTCCGCCTTTAAGGCTTGGCGCCATTATCTCCTCGGCGACCGGCATACCATCACCGTGATCACTGATCACCGAAATTTACAATATTTAAAAACTGCCAAGGCCCAATCGTCTCGACAGCTCCGATGGGCTTTGTTCTTTGCTGAGTTCGATTTTGTAATCACCTACCGCCCCAGTTCTAAGAATGGTAAGGCGGACGCTCTATCCCGAATTGGAATGGAAGAAATAGACACAAACTCAGAAACTGTGCCGATAATTCCCGAACAAAGAATTTGGGGAATAACCACTTTACAAACCCTTGAAGACATTCAAGCACGAGTAAAACAAGTCCTAGACTCTTCAGCCTTGCAGGATTGGATCAAAAAGGGGTCCAACTTTTCAGTCAAGGATGGCTTACCTTACTTCCAAGGACGCTTATTTTTGCCAGAAAAGGAATTGCAAGAACTGGTTATTTCCCGTCATCATGACACCCTGATGGAAGGACATCCTGGCATTGCCAAAACTGAGGAAAAGGTTAGACAACAATTCTGGTGGCCTTCCTGGCGAAAGGATATTAAATCTTTCGTGATGTCCTGTGGAGTTTGTGCCCAAAACAAAGGTCAAAAGACAAGACCCGCCGGTCTTCTTCAGCCCTTAGACATTCCACCAGCACCTTGGCACACCCCGTCACTAGATTTTATCACGGACCTGCCCTCTTGAAATGGTTACAATACTATTCTGGTCGTGGTGGATTTATTTTCCAAAATGGCCCACTTTATTCCGTTGAAAGGATTACCTTCAGCCTTTGTTCTTGCCAAGGAATTCCTCGAGAATATCATCCGTTTGCATGGATTCCCGTCCATACTAGTCTCCGATCGGGGAAGCCAGTTTATTTCTCATTTTTGGAAAAAGTGTTGTCAGCTGGCACAAATCGACGTAAGACTCTCGACCAGCCACCACCCACAGACCGATGGTCAGACGGAGAGAACAAACCAGACCCTTGAACAATTTCTACAATGTATGTTGCACCAATCGGAGGGTAATTGGAAGGATATTCTGTGGGTGGCTGAATATGCTTATAATAACTCGATAAACTCTGGAACGGGTCAAAGCCCCTTTTTTACCCTATATGGACATCACCCTCGTACTTCAGACTTGGACTCACCTTCGAGCCTTGAAATGCCTGCAGTGGATCATTTGCATTCTACGATAACTCAAGCCTTCAAGGATGCAACTGCACATTTGCAACATGCGAAAGAGAAATACAAAAAGAATGCGGATCTACATCGAAAGGAGGCGCCTCCGTACCAAATTGGGGATCAAGTATGGTTGGCTACCAAACACTTATCGCTCAAGGGACCTCGAACTTTTAATCCAAGGTATTTAGGCCCTTACTCAATCAAAGCTATAATTAACCCAGTAGCAGTCAAGCTCGATCTACCAGCCAACATGCGGATTCACCCCGTTTTTCATGTGTCACTTTTGAAACCAGTACAACCAGGAACCAGATTAATAAAGCCACCAGACCCAATCCTGATAGATGGAGAGCCAGAATTCGAAGTAAAGAACATTTTGGATTCCAAAATCTTAAAATCAAAGCTTTTCTATCTAATTGATTGGACGGGTACGGGCCTCAGGAAAGGTCTTGGGAACCCAGTGATCACGTACATGCACCTCGGCTGGTAAAAAGGTTCCATCGGAATTTCCCAAACAAACCGAAACCTCCAGAAGGAACGACCTTGGGAGGGGCTTAGGGGGGGAGTGCTGTCATGATGCCTACCCCCGGAGCATCAGGCCAGGCCCAGCACCCCCGGAAGCAGGCATCATGCCCTCGGGTAAAAGCCCAGCGGCCCCTTATAGGGACTCTTTGGACTCAGTCCTGGCGCCTTTGGCGCCAGGCTCATGTTGGACATCAGTACTGGCGCCATAGGCGCCAGGCTCATAAAGGGAGGTGTTTTGTGCACTTACCTGATGCAGACCATGCTGCACGCTTCAGGCCTCCCTGAGACCTGAAAGGGACTATTTTTTCATAGGGACTATTTTTTCACTCGAGCATGGCCAGGGAAGGATACATACCTAGTTGGGGAAGGATACATACCTGGGACTTCTTTGGAGGCTATTTAAGCCACGCCCAGACAGCAGCTCATGCTTCGCGTTATTCTGCTTCCTGCAGCTTAACGCTCACCGTGTCTGCTCCTGCTCCTGTACTACAGCCACGCCCGTCTTGAACCTGGAAGACATGCAAGGAAGGAAGAGAAGAGAAAGGTGAAAACCAAGGATTATTTCAAGCTACTTACCTGCATCCGGAATCTTCTCGCCAGCATCCCGGAAGGAAGACTTCAATTTAAAAGCATTGCGTTTCTCGCTGCAGCGCCACGCTTCACTCACCTGTCCTGTCCTCGAGACATCTCCCGGCTCCATCGCGGCTGTCAGCATCGGACGCCACATCTCTGCACCTAGGGGAGAGAGGAAGAAACAAAAGGTGAGCAGAAGGACACACAGAAGGAAAGCCTGATTAACAGCCATAATACTTACCAGCTTTTCTTCCACATTTCGGGTCGGCGCCGCCCCGTTGGCAGGTACCGTACCCCGGCCCCTATGGGGAAAGGACTAGAGACATTTCAGAGGAATGATAAGGACATCTAGAGGGATCGGCCTCATTACTACTCACCTCGGCAGGTTAACCCCTCGACGCATCGCCTTCATTCTGCACCTGAAATAAAGGACAGATCACAGGTGAGAAAGACAACATAAAGGGGGCCTCACTTGAACTTTGAACTTTCATACTTACGGCGCATCGCTCAGGAAAGTCAAGTGGATTTTGCCAGCGCCATTCTGAAAACCAGTGAAGTAACTAGACGAACGCGCGCCCCTGCACCAGAAGCAGGATCGAGAGTTCAACCTTCCAAACCATAAGGTGAGCTTAAACTGGGTTTGGAGGAATATGAGAGGAACGGAGGGGGGAAGGGGGGAGCTAGCACACCATTCTGCAGACTGTTAATCCCCTTTCTCATCTGCAGAAGGATATTCCTACGGGCCAAGGAAGCACGATTTGGAGGTCCTGTCCAATCGGTGTTCCGGGTCCTGCGCATCACGCTAGAAGAGGCCGCAGTAATCCAGACTAGATCAGCGCCCCCGTGGGAACCAGGTGGGCGTTACACTCCTCCATACGCACTATCGCAGCTTGCAGCCGACTCTGCACCAACAACAAACTCCGCCCTCTTACCCATACCACACCATCATCTGCGAAGAAATCCACCTGACACCCGATACCCGCCAAAGCCCGAATCAACCCATCCACCATCACATTAAACAGCATCGCACTAATCACACTCCCCTGCGGCGTCCCATTCTCCATCTTCCAAACCTCAGACATCGCCCCCCTCACTCTCACATGAAAGGTCCTATCAGCCAAAAACGCCCTAATCCACCGAAACATCCTCCCCTTCACACCTCCAAATCCAAAAATAACGCCCCCACCAGCTCCCCATCGCACAACGCCTCCTCCACACCAGTCACCAACCTCACTAACGGATCTGCCACCGACCGATTCCTCCTGAACCCACTCTGAAAATCACTCAAACACCCATTCGACTCCAAGTAAAACCCCAATCGCTCAACCACCATCCTTTCCATAACCTTACACAGCACAACAGTCAGCGCAATCGGCCTATATGACTTACACTCTGTAGGGACCTTGTCACCCTTCAAAATCGCCACGACAATCGCTCTTTTCCACAACCTCGGCAAAACTCCACTCTTCCAGATCTCATTGAACAGAGCCAACACCTCCAACTTACATTCCACTGGCAACTTTTCCAAAAATACATACATGATCCCATCCACCCCTGAACTAGACCACTTCCCCTTCCGAATCGCCCCATCCAACTCCACCATAGGAAACAGAACCTCATACTTCTCTTCCAAAGGCCCAACATCCGCCAACAACTCCCGCGTCTCCTCCTCAACCACACCCATACCTAGCCTCACTGCCTCCGGGAAGTTCCCTGAACTGTGCACTCCCGCAAAATACTCCCCCAACGAATTCGCCTTCTCCCCATCCTCACTGACCACCTCCACCCCTTTCAACAGCACAGACATACCACCCTGCCGCCTCATCAACCCGGACATCCGCTTAAACTGCTTCCAAACCTCACCCACACCAGAATTACTCCTCAGAGACCCACAATAGCCCCTCCAGTATCCACGCTTCCTTTCCCTAATCACCCTCTGCACCACCGCCTTAGCCTTCTTATATGCCAAAAAATCCTCTAACATTCCCGATCTCACTGCCCTGGCCCTAGCCTTCTTACAGCCGCCACAGCCCGTGAACATTCCACCGACCACCAAGGAACCTTGACCTTCCCTCCCTTCCCCTTCACAACCTCCAGAACTGCCGCTACTGCCGCCGCTCTCATTCCCTGCACCAGATGCTCATTCCATTCATCCACCCCCCCATCCCTATCCCGAGAAACAATCAGTTCCTGACACAATCCCTTATTCAACTCCCAATCAGCCTTCCTAAAATTCAACCGACTCCCATGCATCGGGGACCTGACCCCTACCTCACCCCTCACAGTCACCAAAATGCCAGAATGATCACTCCCCATATCCCCATCCTAATGCACCTCCCAATCACATTCACCCGCAATTGCAGCAGACACCCAGGTCAGATCCAAACACGACAACTTCCCAGTCCTCACATCCAACCGCGTGCCCGAACCATCATTCAGCAAAAACAGACACAATTCATCCGCCATGCCCTCCAACAGTTTCCCATTTCGCATCCGTCCGATCACTACCCCACAACGTATTGGCACTGTTGAAATCACCACACAAAACGCAAGGTCCCACATGTCCCCTTATCACTCCAGACAGCACACCCACCTCCACCACCTCACACGGATTATAATAATTCAGCACCAATACTTCCGATCCCCCTACCCGAATCCCCGCCCCAATAGCCTCCACTGCTCCATCTACCAAAATCTCCCTTGCAACCAACCCCTTCTAAACTGCCAGAGCCACACCCCTTCCTCTCCCCCCCAGCCTATCCTTACGAAACAACTCAAAACCCGGAATCACAAACCTCAGATCACCCCTTAACCACGTCTCCTGGATACAAACCACATCAACATTCAATTCCCCACACAACACCGCTTTCCACTTCTGCCCATTTCTCAACAAACTCCTCGCGTTCCACTGCAAAATTCTCAGGCCGACACCCCACTCTGCTTCCGCACTTTAGCAACCTTCCCAAACACATCCTGTTCCAACACATCCACAACACTCAAAAACCTCCTCCCCGCTTCCACCACTCCTTTCGTAAGATCCGACACACTGACAGACAAATTACCTTGAACCGGCTCCAGCACACTCACTATAAAGCACATAAACTCAGTTTTCGGGACAACCACCATTTCTACGCCTTTCACCTCACCCACCACTCTCTTCCTTCCCACAGCCTCATCTATCACCAGCTCTCTCCCACACACCTCACTCACTACCCGTACCGGTTTCACCTTTGCCACAGCCTCCGCATAAAACAAACCTTCCGCCGCCCTCACCTGCACCACCGCTCTTGCCACCCTGTGGCTCTCACACCCCCTAAACGCAGTAGAGTGCCCCCCCCCACAATTCACACACTTCTCCGGGGTCTCCACCTTGCATTCCTTAATATCGTGATCTCCACCACATCTCCCACAGTGTCTCTCATTCCTGCATACTCTTGCTACATGTCCAGACTGCTGACACTTATAACAACTCAAAGGCAACGCTACATAAACTTTCACACGGAACCTCTGGTAACCCAAGTCCACCACCTCCCGACACTCCGCCCTCGCAAACCTCACTGCCACAGTCGTAGACACCACATTCCCCTGTGCATCTCTCCACGCCTCCACCACCCCCACATCCGCCAGCTGCTCCTCCACCTCAGACATATTCACGGACACCGGCCCTCCATACAGCACCCCCTTACACGACACACCACTTTGATCAAACACTTGCACTGCATGCCTACCCAGACATCGCACCTCCAGAATCTTAGCCTTACTACCAGAATCCGTCCCGTCCACCAACAACCGGCCCCCAGCCACCACTAGCACCCGAGTGACATCCCCCACAGCCGCCTTCACCCATCCAGCAATCGCCATCGGATTTTCCCCCAGAAACGTCTTCTCACGACTATCAGGCTTCAACACCACCTTCCACACTCTGTCACACTGCATCTGCTCCATCCCAGGCACACCGCTCCCTGTGGCCCGCAGCCCCTCCAAAGCGCACTTTTCCTGGGTCACCGACCCAGAATTGTCCCGGTCCAGCCCCCCTCCATCATCTCTCTGTGGAGACCTGCTGCGATGCCGCCCCTCACTTCCCTCCTTCCCCCCTCCACAGATGTAGATTTCGCAGTCGGGGTCCTCCCCCTCTTCGCCCCCTCCTCCAACCCCCCCTTCTTTTCAGCCTTCCCATTCCCCTTTGCCATCCTTACCACCTCCTCCAAGCACACTCACCCCCTGCACCCGCCTCGAGAATCGCCTCCGCCTCCTCGAGCCCAGCACCCTCCGCCCAGACACCGCTCCGCCCTGCCTGGGTCCGCCTCCTCATCTGATGAAACACTGCTCTCTCCTTCTCGTGTCTGCGCACCGCCGAGTGCCGACAACCGTCACAAGATGGCCGTCCTGCAGCACTAGCTTCTCTGTCCCCCTGCGGCAACTACCGTCTGGACCGCGTTTATTCATTAACGCGCATGCGTGAACCTGAACGAGGCTCGTGCATGCGGAAACGTATCGTCACTTCGTAACATATATGACTATCAGCCGAAAAGCTTTTCTGGCACCCAGTGCATAGAAAGGAATAAATGCTGCTATGATGTTAGGTTACTGTGAGTTCAGGAACCCATGCGCCTGCAACACAACACTGCAACTACATGACCACCCACTTCACCAACACAATCCACAACATTCAAGACCGTCTGCACAGAAAGGAAAACTTACCAACACCTAATTACAAAAATTCCTCATTTCAGTTTTTTTTATCCAAAAACGCATTCTGCAATATAAAAATAAAACAAGCTCCCAAAATGCAAATTACTTTTGCTATTTTATAAAAGATTATACTCACATGATTCAATGCATCCTTTTATTTGGAAGATGCATGGTATTTTTCCCATTCAAAGATGCCCACAAGTTTTGGCTTGCTTCCAGAGAGCTTCCTTAGAGACAGTCATCCAAGATGGCTGCCTCCAAGGAAAAGCTCAAAGAGTTCCGAGATGCGCAGGAATGGGTGGGATTAGCCATAGGGACTAGCATGGCTAGGGGCAGGAAATGTGAGAGACTCATTAAACAAACAACACCAAATTCACTGTATATCCCTCCTCAAATGTCCTCTCTGTTGAAAAGCATCACAGACCGTCATTCAAAGTCCATATTTGAGGTTCTTACGTTAAAGCTCTTATTTTGATGACAATAGTTTTGGCTTAAAGGTAGCACATTCAGCACCACCTAATAGCTCAAACTAAAAAGGAATGGAAACTACAATCTCTCTGTGATTCCCCCATGATAAGGCCAAGTGTGTAATTGACCGTTCCACACTTGCAATTGAATGGGACTTTATCCACCAAGAGGCCTAACCATAGAGTCACTGAATACGTATCTGCAACATAGTATTAACTATAATAAATCAGACTATCCAGATGATTGCAATTTCACAATGCCACAAAATGCCTACGAAATTTCACTGAATAACCAGCAGGCCAACATGAATCCATGAATTGGGCACCCCGGCAGATGCGAAAATTCATTCAGCAAAGTGTGTGCATCCATGATCGGGATACGTGTGAGTAGAAAGTACTGTCCTTAAAAAAAGCACGTAGTACAACTGTGAATCACACTGTGCAAGGTGATGTGGATTCCGTCAGGGCCTGTGCTGTCATGGACACCTGCTGCTGCTGCTGTTGGTGCTACAGTCGAAGATCACCAAGCCTTGGACCTGAGATCCTGCTCTGGCTGGCATACGGATTACCAGTACTGGTGACCCTGCGAGGTAAACAAAGTGAGTCATCCACTAACATATGTCCCTCTCTTTTACCGGTTACCTTTGTCTATCTCGACCATGATAACTCTCCCTTCCCCAAAGTGTTTCTTTTCCTACTCACCCATTCCTCTTCCGTGCCACCAGGATGTGACTATCTTCCCCCGTCTGCATTGCTGGGCGCTTTCTGAACCCTTTGAAGCACCCCATGTTCCGAACTTCCTCCATGCACCCCCTTTACTCTCTTGTCCCATCCATGAGCCTGTCTTCCACCACTATGAATTCTAACAGTGTATTGCTTTCCTTCTCTCTTACTCAAAAGTCCCCACCCACTCAGTCAAACATATTGCCTCAGACATTCCCTCATACACCTTCTCTCTAAGGCCCACCCTCTCCCCAAGGTCTCTCTCTGAATCCATCTCTCTCCCTGATCTACTTTCTCTTTAATATATTAATTCGAATGGATTGTGTCCTCCCATGTATTCCTCATCCTTCAGCTTTAGCTGCTTCGGCAAATTATTTTTGGCAAAGTACGCTGTGCGTCGATGCAGTCGACTCGATGTCCCTCGAGGGCTTCCATCTCAGAGTCGACATACCACACGCGCATAACCCGTTAGCTTCAGTTCTATTTTTCCACAATAGCTAACGCTTTGAGAAATATGGAGCGCTTCATTTCTTTTTGTGAGAAAAACTGATACTGGAATACGATGTCTTCGTCTTCGGCACCATCAACCCCAAAGACCGGGTTCAAAAAATGCCTGACTGCAGTGCCAAGATGTCCTTCACGGATCCTCATTGTGTGTGTCTGTGGTGCCTTGGCGTGTAGCATAGGACGGCAGACTGTGGGTCCTGTCAGTCCATGACGGGTAAGGTTCTGTAAGAACATAAAGCGAAATTAGCAGCATGTAGGCCCCCTACTCAAACTCCATCGATGACTATGTCGAATAAAAGGTCGTCCGACGAGTCGAGAGGTGTCTCTCCTCTAAGGGAGAGGTTGAAAAAGCGTTCTCGCTCCAGGAGCGGGTCGCACCACTCCTCGTCCTCTTCAAAGAAGTCGAAGCAAAGGCACTATAAATTGCTTTCATCGTTCTTATCCAATTCCTTTCTGGAGAGAATGTTAACCTGCCCAACCAAATCCTCTACTCCAGCGAAGTGGGAAGAATTCAGGCAGGACATGCTTAACATTTTCAAAAAGAAGGCCCCGACCTCGAAAGACAAAGAAAGAGGCCATGCTTCTGTCGTGCCGTCAAAAGCCGACAAGGAAAGGGCTAAGGCTAAATCCTCGCCCTCAAGCCTGGGACGTAAGCCAGAGACCCCTCAAGAAGCCCTGAGGTTTCAACACAATGAAAATTCATCAAAGACGCCTTCGCGGATCAAGTCCTTCGAGGGCTACATCGGCACCAAAATCGACACCAAAATCGATGGAGAAATAGTCGATGAAGTCGACGCGATTCGCATTGAGACAGTCGATGCCATCATTGTCTATGCTGTCAATGCTGTTAGTGTCAATTAACCATTGGAGTCCAAACTACACATCAATCTATTGGAGCCGAGGGTGATAAGACTAGCGCTGAAGGCCTTTCTGCCCTGTGTGTGGCAAAAGAATGTCTGATAATGATGGACAACACAGTGGCCATGTACTACCTCAACAAGAGAGGAGGTGTAGGGTCACTACCACTGCGTTGAGAGGCAAGGCAGCTCTGGTTCTGGGCAATTCAAGAAGGAATCTCCCTGACAGCAGTTCACCTAGCCGGAGAGAACACAGCGGTGGACGCTCTGAGCAGGCAGGGCACAGTCTCTCACGAGTGGGAACAAGCTCAGGAAGTCCTTCAAGAGATCTTCACCCTTTGGGGAACCCCACAAGTGGATCTGTTTGCGACCAGTATAAACTGGAAGTGCAAACTGTTCTGCTCCAGGGAATTTCCCCCAAGACGAGTTCTAGAAGACGCGTTCTTAGTGTACTGGGAGTTTCCACTGCTATATGTGTTTCCTCCAGTCCCCGTCATTACTTACGTGATCAGGAGGTTGACAAAGTTCGGGAAATCCATGATCCTAATCGCGCCGGATTGGGCCAGGACGACGTGGTACGCAGACCTTCTGGACATGTCCATCTGCACTCCAATGCGCCTTCCACAAAGAGGACCTTCTCTCGCAAGAGGAGGGTCGGGTTCTCCATCCAGAGGTCAAGACACTCAACCTTCACGCATGGTTTCTGAGAGGTTGAGATATAAGGATTGGGACCTCCTGGATGACGTAATGGAGATTCTGCTTTCGGCCAGAAGGCCAGCAACGAAAACCTTATACCGCTGCCGTTGAAATAAATTCTGCAGCTGGTGTAGGGAAAAGGATGTGGGCCCTTTTCAGTGCAATACACATATGGTGTTGTCCTTTTTGTTACACTTAGCAAATCTGGTGCTCCAGATTGGAACAATAAAATGTTATTTGGCAGCGCTTTCAATTTTCAAGCACACATTGGAGGAGGTTCTTATTTCAAGATGTCATTAATAATTCAATCTCTTAAAGGCAGTGGTCGAAGTGTACTAAAAGAAGTAGTGGAACTATGTTCCCTGCTGGTTTGCCCCGCTCCCCACAAACCCCATCCCTGCACCCCCTCCCACACACAATCCAAACACCCAAACAAATACACCTGCTATATAGGGGAATGTGCAGTGCAGTGCACTGAAGTGCAAGCTTCAACTTTTTCCTACACTTTTATTTTAAAACGATACCATTCCAGAACGGTTTCTTTTTAAAATAAAAGTATAGGAACTGTGAAACTTAAAAATAAAAAGTATGGGAGCACTGCTCCCGACTGCTCCCGCCCACTTCGACCTCTGCTTAAAGGGCTCACAAACTTGTTCCCTCCTACACCTTTTCAAGTACCGATTTGGGATCTCAATCTTGTGTTGAAATTTCTGATGTGTGCTCCCTTTGAGCCACTCCATTCATGTCCACTAAGACTACCTTTCATATCCACTAAGACTAGTAACTTTCAAAACCATTCTGTTAGTCGCATTGACATCAGCCCGCAGGGTGAGTTAGTGGCAGGCCTTATCTAGTAGGGCTCCATTTACTATTTTTTACAAGGACAAGATTGTCTTTATGGTTAAACCTTCATTTTTGCCCACATTTATTTTTCTTCAGATTTTCATTTATCCCAGAAAATCGTGCTTCCTGCATTCCATCCGCCTCCTCATCCTAGCATGGAAAAGGAACGGCTTCATAGGCTTCATCCCAGAAGGGCCTTGAGCTTTTAGGTTTCAAGAATGGCGACAATACGTCAACATGACCAACTTTTCATTGGGTACACTGGACACAAGCTGGGTCTTCCCGTTACAAAACAAACTTTGTCCCGATGGATAATTCTTGCTATTTCAGTATGCTACAGATTAGGTGGGACAGATCTCCCAGAAGGCCTGAGAGCTCATTCCACAAGGGGTGTGGCAACATCTGCTCTGCAAAGAGGGGTGCCTACAAAAGACATTTGTGTGGCAGTCCCTTGGTCTACCATTTACACATTTACTAAACATTACTGTCTGGATTCATCCACTAGCCAATAAGGAGGATTTAGGAAAGCTGTCCTACATTCGATCAATGATAAATCTTAAGTCTAAAAATTTGCACTCCCCTCCTCCAAGACCTAACACCGCTTTGGGAGTCTATCAAAAGATGAGGAATCTGTGGAAAAACACAATCCATTCGAAGAACAAGTTACTTACCTCTGGTAACGTTCTTTCGACAGGATGTTCCTCCCACATATTCCTCATCGCCCATCTCGAACTACCCCACTGTAGAATTTCCAGGTATTACACTTTACGCTCTTTCTAAGTCTGGTACTGCCTGGGACTCATTGATGCTGGCATTTCTGCAAGTGGAGGCGTAAAAACTGAACTGAAGCTAACGGGCGCTGCGTGTGCTACATATAGAGACGATGACGGCAACTCCGAGATGGAAGCCCATAAGGGACATTGAGTTGACCACATCGATGCACAGCGCCCTCTGCGGAAAAAAATTCTGAAGCAGCTGAAGTTGAAGGAAGATATATCAAAGGATGAGGAATAAGTGGGAACATCCAGTTGAAAGAACGTTACCAGGGTTAAGTAACTTGTCCTTCTCACCCACTCTCTGACACACACTCTCACTTTCTGACCATCTTCTCTCTCTCATACTCTACCTCTCACTTAGTGACTGAGTGTGTGTTTCTCTCTTCCTGACCAACTCTCTCTGACCCATTATCTCTCTTTCACCCACTATCTCTTTGACCCTCACTCTCTTCTCTGACACGCTTATTTTCTCTCAATACTCTTTCAGCTACCCTCTGCCTCACTCTCTGATCTGTTCTCTGACCCCCCTCTCTCTGACCCACACTCTCTGATGTTCGCTCTTCCTTCATCTATAACCACATCTCTTGCTGAACATCTCTCTGACTCCCAAAGCGCAGAGGAAGCTCACTTGGGACAGAGGAGGGCAAGGAGACTGTTTTCTGGAAGGAGTTTTGAAATGGGAGGTAATGGAGCTGGAACAAACACCTGGCCTGTATCAAACACGCTTGCCTCAACGAAGCAGCAGCAAACAACGGTGGAAGCGCAGTCAGGACAGAGCAGGACAAAGCGACTGTTTGCTCTCAGTAGCTCTGAGCTGGGAGGCATGGAGCCTGAATGCAAACTTGGCCCCATCAAAAGCCCTTGCCTCAGCAAAGCTGCGGGGAAGCATGGTGGAAGTGCAGTCAGGGCAGAAGAGTTCAGGAGACTGTTTGCTGGAAGGTGCAGGAGCTGTCCCACACACCTGTCCGCTGTCTGTCAAAAGGACTTGCCTGGCTGAAGCTGCATTGAAGCACAGCAGAATTGCAGTCGGTAAGAGGCGGGCAAAGAGACTGTTTGCTGGAGGAGCTCTGGGCTAGGAGGCATCAGAGCCAGTATGCACCCTTGGTTCCTATCAAAAGCCATTGCCTCTGCGAAGCCGTGGTGAAGTGAGGCAGAAGCAAAGTTGGAGCTGAGGAGGGCAAGGAGACAGTTTGCGGGGAAAAGTTCTGAGCTGCTTGGTCCCAGAGCTGGAACGCATCACTGGTCCCTATCTAAAGACCATGCCTCAGCAAAGCTGTGGAGAAACGTGGCAGAGGAGCAGTTAGGGCAGAGGAGGGCAAGTAAACGGCTTTCTGGAAAGTTCTCATGAGCTTCTAAGAAGCCATGTGTTTGACATATGGTGTCATAGGCTATTCTTTTAGGGCTTACCTTGCCTTAAAAATTACTGTTATTTCTGTTAATTTACTGAATGTACATTTTTCTTTCGCTATCCATAGATAAAGGACATTTCCTTGTTCATGTTGGTAATTTTTATAATAGTCAACATACATGCACTGTGGAGGGCTTCATAAATTCGAATCGGGAGACATTGTACTGATATATTATTGGGGGTGACTTTAATTTAAAGATTGGAAATGGTCCTGTCCCAAATCTATTTGATGAAACAGAGGATCAAGCATAAACATATTTTACCTGCTGAAATGCTAGATCCATGGATGTATGACAATTGCTTGATATTATACATTTGGCAATTGCAATGGGGCATAAGGACAATAAATAGTAGGCTCCACAATGATGAGCCAGCGAGATTTACCTTTGATGGTCATCAAGGTAAATCTTTGATAGGTTATTTTTGTGTTTCTGTCTCCAGATGGAATTCGGGTTGGTACTTCAGAGTGTCAGCTAATTTATATAGTGACCACTATTCTATAGAATTGGAAATTAATTGGCCCTTCTTCTCTTCACTTTCCCTGTATTTCCCACACATTGACAAAAAAAAATGTCCAGCCTCTGAAAGGCTAATCAGATGGAATTGGACTTTGTTGTGCAAGAGAAAATTATTAGATCTAACTTATCTTTAATGTCTATTGGCAACTCCAGTTACAACTGAGGCAGTGGTAAAGGCCTATACTGACCTAATGGAAAATATATCAGCTAATATTTGACTAATATTTTAAGAACTGAGGACACTAGCATAAGATCTTTTAAAGGCATGGTCTAGTAAAAATGTGTATTGTCCCTACGGGTCGGCCATGTTTTTTTAAGCCTAAGTGGCTCGATTTTAGAAAACTTTTCTATGGACCTTACCCGAGTTTTCGTCCATTAAACGCACGCGAAAACAGGCAGTAGGGCGCCGCCATTTTGTGATAATCCTATCACTTGCCGCATCGCCCTGGCTGACCTACTTCTGCGGCACTAAATCAATTCCCCCGCCCCTGAGCCTGACATTATCCAAACATTCATATTCCCCGCCTCTCTCCGTGACGTTACTGTGCTGCGTAGGCAAACGCGCCCAGTCGTCTTCTACGCGACTCCACACAGAACCCGGAAACCAACACAGACCATCTCACAACACAGCGCGCCACAATTCGGAATATGAAACTGTACTTTAAAATCAAACAGCAACACATTTGGTAAAGTACATTTATTTGACATTAAATGTTTAGAGAATATTCAGCATTTGCCATATGATCTCCGAAAGCCATTTATTTTCTTTTATCTGTATCCGCCATGGTACACAGGGTGTTGCTTTTCGTTAAAAGAAGCACTTTGGATGCACGGTGAACCGCAAGGCTGTTCCATCGACTAGGCACTAGTCCATCGTAAAGGTTGATATGTTGCTTCTAGCCACTAGTACAGAGTAAGGGCATGTGGGCCCTTGGCGATCGTCCCATAAAATTGTCAGTGTGCTCCAGTTGTTCACACGAAGCTGCAGGTGTCTACTGTAAAAGCCATCTGCTGGTGTCTCAAACCGATGGCAGTAGCAGAAGGGGAGCAAATACCTGTTATGAAAACAAAAAAATTATAATGAGTCTCGCCAGCCGATCTTCATTAATATTACTCATTTTATTTATTACAGCCGATCAGAAACTATTTGCTTGCAAGGATAGTTCAATGGAGTATGTTCGGCTCTAAAATCAATGCGAAAACTAAATAAATCGAGGCCAACACACAATGAGAAACGACAGTTAGTCTACATGCGTGAGGAATGATATGTTATATGATATGGCATTTGTAACGCGTCTATACTCAAGTGTTTCAAGGCGCGATGAGGCAGGTGGGGAACAAGGGCAGACAGACAACGATCCTACTAGGCCAGGTGTCTTTCAGATCGCGCATGGGGAGGGGGGGGGTAAAAGTGCTGTACATGGTTAGTTGAATACAAATTAAATAATAGGGCCAGCTGGTGGCAAGTGCAAGGTAAATGCCGGGAGAAGGGGCTGAAGGATACAGAGACAGTCCCGTAGTGCAGGTAGGCAGTGCAGGGAAAAGTGGCTGGGCCAAGGACCGAGATCGGTGAGACCAGTGGACCTGCATGCCCATGTGCCCACTACGAACACGTTTTCCTTGCTTTTCCTAGCTCTTCATTCATTCATTTATTCATGCATCCATTCATTAAATCTTCATTCCGGTATAAAAGCGTGTAAAGATTTACTTACATTATATTTGAAATTTCCATTTTGTCTCTTCGTAATGCAGTCTGTAAAACGGACCGTGCTCTTGACAACGATTTTTCGTATACTGAACTAAAATGAAACTCGGTCTAGTTTCTGAATTTTCTGCCTTATCGTCTCTTACGTTATTGCGCACCCCCTTCAAATGTAGTTCTTTCGGCATGGTCCCTGTCTCAAGGTCAAAAAACAATAGACCCTTATACTTCCATTGCGACTTGTGGGCCTCATCTGGGCGCGAGCTGAAAATCAAAGCCGCTGTCCTTCGCATTCTTTATTTGCAACATCACGTAGTATAGGCATCTGTGAGAACTTGAAGTTTAGAATCCCTCTATGTAGTGCGCCTCAATGTGCAAATGCGAACTGGCTTCTCTCCCAAATGCCACGGCCCGCTTGGTGCGTTCTAAGTGCCCCAATTTTGTCCCCGTTGTCTGCAAGCTTTGCAGCCCAAATTGAGACATTTAATTTTTGGCGTAAGGTCAGGGAAAGTATAAAGTACCACAGGAGTTGAGTTAAAAGTGAGATTTATTGTTTGTCTGTTTGTTTTATTATTTGCAATACGCAAGCCTCCCCTCCATTAACAGTGCGCAACAGTGCGCAGCATTTACATTTACATGAGATGAGACATGAGAAAAATATATACATACACATATATGAGGTAAATATAGAGAATTCAAAGATGACACCCAGCTTGTTCGCCACCCATGATGGTGAAGGTAGGGGTTAGGGTTACAAGTACACTGTACAATAACATTTATTTACAAAAAGACAATCGTATTGCAATTATTTAAACCGGGATTTGTACTTCACAACCAGCTGTGCTTCGGGTGGGCATGGCACAGTCGCAATGTTCGGAGGCAATGGATCACTGCTCTGCACAGAAACGTCCAAAATTCCATATCTGTGCTTCTCTAACACAGCAACAATAAGGCCTTTCACAAAGTCGAACTGCATTTCATCATAGACTGGTTTGATCACCCATTGCTTACTTTGTTTTGAAAACACCTTAGTGTAGCGAGGCATCCTTACTTTACCCCTAGTCCTAGATTGTTCACGTCCGACATTGCTGTTATGGGCCAAGACCGCTAGTAGAGTGCGATGTTTCATGCCCCGAAAGCTAAAATGCAAGTGCTTTGGCCTGTACTTTAGGCACATATTGTGGAACACCTCCAAATCTCCTGTGTGACAGAATTCTGTCAGTCCTCTCAAATCTCTTGATAGAGTTTTGTCGAAAACAATCTTCTCAATGGCTTTGTGTGTCGGTGAAGATGGAATCAACCACTTCTTCTTCCGTGCCTCCTCTGGGGACAAAGGGTAATGTTCACATTGGTGGAAATGTTGATTTGCTGTCCAGCCGTGAACGTTGGTACAGTGGTGCATCAGTGACCGCCATTTTTCAAGTAGTATTTCCACTGACCCTTCACAAGTTTTTGAGCTCCACCAAAGATGGTTGGTGATAGAAGGGGACCACTGCAAAATACTTTCAAAACCTTTTTTTTTTCCTGCAGCCGAGATTTTCTTATTGATTGATTTAGCAAGATGCCATACGTCAAATTGATGTTTAATATGGGGGAACTGCTCTCTCATTGTCTTGGCAATTGAAACGTGTCTGTCCGTGGCTATGGGGTCGATGTGCATTACCCTTGATTGTAGATATTACACTGATTTTATAAATCCTAGTTTCTCCATGGCCACTGAGGATGTACATTGTGTTACCTGCACGACCACCGAACTCATAATTTTCTTACTATCCATGTCCTGAAAGTGGTAGGTGCAGTACTTGGCAGAAAATCCAGGGCTGTCGCACTGTCCATCGCCGGCTAGCCTGAATCATTTGCCTTCGAATGTACTTGCTAGAGACAATTGTTCAATTTTCCAAGCATCACTAATGGCCGGAAACAGATAATCACGTTGGTATATGTAGTACAGCGCTTTAGAAATGAAATGGAGTCCCACAAACTGAAAGAAAGCCTCTAACTTTCTAAAACTGGAGCCACTAAAAAGTGATGCAGCTGCACACAGTAGATTGCCTGCTGGCAGTTTCCCCAGCATCGGTTGTGCAGACCATGAGAACCTATGATTTAATCTACAGGCGGCATTTATTTTGACGTTACTGCCTTTTATTTGACGAGTCACAATAATCAATGGCTTCCCACATACTTTCCCTCTAATGGAATGCACACATTTCAGCATACTTATAATTTCCATCAAACAACTGTCGAATACAATGTATTTGCTCTCTTTCATTAGACTGTCATCCTGCGTCAACGTTGTTTCGGCCTGTGACGTTGTGGAGATTTCAACACATTGGAAAGTAATATCGCTGATATCAAGTTCTGATGCGTCTATGGATGCTGCGGCTGGTTCATTCTCTGTCATTTCGACATCTATTACTTCAACTTTGATGGGAGAACACAACAATGTCGACAGGTTTTTGGGTGGCAAATTTTTGGCGGGTGTAGATTGTGTGAATTGATCTGCAACTACTTCAGAGCTATCTTCAATACATTCAATAACATCTTCTTGTGTTGGTGCGGTCGCACAGTAGCAATGGTCCAATGCAACTTTGCTGTAGTCTCCAAACACAGTTAATTCATGTTCTGGCCATTGAACATGAGCATCTCGAGCCTGAACACGCCTCGCCTCAATTAATAGTTCCTCCATAGTGTACATGGTCTGGCAAGCAACATCTCTCATTCGCTTCACTGTCTGTGTATGTATAGTTCTGACACCCACGGGTAACTGGAGTAGAGAATGGAAAAGGGATGTACAGTTTAAACACAAGATAAAGTGTAGTCCAATTGACTGGAAAAAAACATAAAATAGTCCCCAGCACAAACATTTTTTTAAAGTTATGAACTGTTTGTAACTAACCTTTTTTTGTTTTTTTTCTTTGCAACTTTTTTGACTCGACCTTCAACATCTGCACACTGTAGCTCCGATTCGTTTCCGCATGTCCTCCCTTCCTCTTGCGCTGCAACGACTATATTTTCTGTATCCGCATAGACAGCACGGAATGAGGCTCCATCGTCTCCCTGAAACATACTAATTTCATTACTATGTATCAAAATATTGTTAGCATAAAACACACGTGAGGACAAACACACGGGTACATCTCAATAGCCAAACACGATTTAAACATTGTGTGCAACAATCAAACGACAAGTATTCGACCAGTGATGATCTATTTCGATGGAGCTGTCAGTATCCATACCTCTGGCTCTGCATGGACTGCCATGAATGGTTGTATTGAAGAGGAGGCATCAGCATCTCCCTGAAACAGAGTACTTGCATTAGTATGGTTTTCAATATTAGAAACATAACACACACTTGGGGTCGACGGCACAGGTACATATAAAGAGATAACCACAAATGATGCATTGTCTAAAACAATCAAGGAAAATATAAGTATGGAGATTTCATCGACTTATTTCACTGATTCCTTTACATCTGCATCATCAAAATGGGATGTTGTGATTGTAGTGGAAGCTCCGTCGTCTCCCTGAAACACAGTACTTGCATTAGTATGGTTTTCAATATTGGAAACATAACACACACTTGGGGTCGAACGCACAGGTACATATAAAGAGATAACTGTAAAGACTGGTAGGGGGTGTCTGTACCTCTGCTCCCTATATGGTAGAAGAGAGGCACAGAAGACCCCAGCCAAGATTCTCTATTACGGTAGCAATGGACGAGCAATCAAGGCCTAGCTTCTCAGGAGGTGATGCGGGCTGGTTCTTAAGTACAGTGTATTCCCCAAGCCCCCACAAAGGAATGTCCACACACTATATTACTGAAAACACAGTCTTTATATAATTAATTCAAAGGTTATGTACACTTATCACAATAACGCACCTTGTGCTCAGGAAAATCAATAATGGTAAATATCTACAATTCTAAAGTGGTACCACTAATATTAGACCTCATTAAAGTGCATCCACAATACTGTCAAAATGTCACACAGATCAATAAGAAGGAAACCAGCAATAGAGAGAGGAGAGATAACAGAGGGTTGAAACAATAGGCAGAAGACTGGCCCCTACCACTGGACACAGTTCTGTGTGGAGATTCCCCCACCTAGGCAACCTGTAAAATAAAGAGATCCTACACAAGCCCAGTCCATATGTTGTTCAATAGTCTTATTCTCTCCTACAATGTTTTTACCCCCCCAATGTACCTGGTGGAGTCGAGTTCTTCGAAGAGGCGTCGACAGATCCTTCTTGAGCAACCCCCTTTCAAGCGGGAGTCACGGATCGTCGAGAGGCGTCGAGAAACGTCGAAGAACTCGGGGTTCGGCGACGGGGAATCGACGGCCCTTCTTGAATGCCTTCCCTTCCAAGCGGGAGGCACGGGGCGTCGAACGTCCGTCGACAAACGAGGTAGAACGATGTCAAAAAGGGGCCGCAGCTTCGTCCGAGCGGTGCTCGTCGGCTTCGGGGCGTCGGCGTCCTGCAAGGCGGAGGTGTGCGGGGCACCTCGATGACAATAGTTCTGGACCGCAAAGATTGTAGAAACGGAAGCCCAGCAAGGGCGTCGGTTCGTCCGAGTCGTTGAGGTCGTTGGGTGGCGGGAACCCCACCGGCAGGTTTCTCCTCGGCGCGTTGGTCGTCCTCGACTTTCTCCGGCAGGATAAGCGGTCGACGATGCGGTCGAGAGAGTCCTTCGATTGAATGTTCTTAGGCAAAGGAGCGGACGGCTCCGGTCGTCGGCGGCACGGCGTCAAGTGGTTCCCACGGCTGGGCAACACAACTTCGACGGGCCTCCAGCGGTTTCACAAACCTGCGAACCCTGGTCGACGGCAATGGACTTCGACGGCGTCGATGTCCGGGTGCTTCACTTCGATCTCCTCAGCGGTCCCGTCTCGGGTCGGCAGCCTTTCGAGGGTCTGACTTCCAGGGCGCTTCGGCGAAGATGGAGCGGTGCTCGATGGTCCCTCGGAGCACGGGAAGAGAGCGCCTTACCAGGTCCTCTCTCGGGTCAGTCCTCGACGAATTCGGCAACCTTCAGATCTGTCGAAGCAAATGCAACAGCAAGTCTTCTTCTTCCAGCTGGACGTCGAGGATCAGCAGTTCCAGTTACTCTTAGAGTGGAGACTCAGCTCCAGGATGCTTCTGAACGTTCCTGAACGTTCCTGAACCTCCTGCAAAGTGGTGAGAGGTCCCCAGATATACTATTCTGTCTCTCATCCACACTGCTGGCATACACTCAGCAGCCAATCATACAGAGGGGCATTCATGCAGTCAGTCAGCCAATCAGGCACACAGTGCATTCAGGCCACACTCCTCCCTTTCAGGCACTCACAACAAGGAATGTGGATTGGGACAAGTACCCAGCCATTCAACACTACACACTGCATTCAGGCCAGTTTCGGGCAGGGCTGTCTCAGTCTTTGTCTCTCATGCCAGAAACCAGACAACCACAACAAGGAGTGTATATTGGTCACACACTCCATTCACCCAGGTCCCACCCACAGGAGGTACCCATAACATACAGTCACTGGGAAGGCTCCAGTCAGTCTAGCTGGGCCTTCACAACAACACCATATATGGAACTTCCACCCAACAGCCAGTCAGGGGGAAGGGACAGAGTCAGGGCTTCCCAGGACTTTGGGAAAAACAAAATACCAGGCAATAGAAAGCAAGAGGCCACAGGGGCCATCTTGTTTCCTATCAGGAATCAACTGATCCCAATGGCAGGGCCGGGGTATCCCAAAATGGAGGACACCCAGAGCACCTGTCAAATTCAGCATGGAGCTGCCACCAGCCCATACCCTGCTCTGTGGGCCACCCACAGGTGCCCAAAAACATACACTAGGGGCACAGGGTTGTACCCCTACCCATGGGTGCCATAAGGGTATCCCATGGGTCTGTTCACCAAACCAAAAGAGAGAGCTGCACTGCCTAGGAGTCCCACATGGACTCCTGGGCAGAAAACACGACAGGACACACGATAAAAAGCAGTAAAGGACAAGGATTCAGAGGCCCTGTCCCTCTGATGCATTTCCAGCATCACAGTCGCCCCCCCCAGACTGAGGTGGAGGGTGTCTAATCTCCCACGGGATAGACACCCTCATCCAGACGGTCAACATACCTTCTGGAAAGGCCATCTGCATTATCGTGACTCTTCCCTGGTCTGTGCTCTATGGTGAAGTCTAGCCCTTGCAGGCTAATGGACCACCTGAGCAATTTCGGATTCTCACCCTTCATCTGCATAAGCCACTTCAGGGGCTTATGATCTGTTTGGACCTTAAAGGTAGACCCCGTAAGGTAGGGCCTAAAACGCCTAAGGCTCCAAACTATGCTAAAACACTCCTTTTCAACAGTAGCCCACCTAAGTTCTCTACCCTTGAGTTGTCTACTGATGAATATGATAGGATGTTCTCTCCCTTTGTCATCTAACTGGGACAAGACAGCTCCAATTCCGGTGTTGCAGGCATCCGTCTGGACGATAAAGGGTCGGCTGTAGTCAGGTGCACACAACACAGGTGCCCTACACAGACTTTCTTTCAAGCCATCAAAGGCCCTCTGACAGTCTTCGGTCCAATTAACCTTCCTAGGCTGTTTGGGTGAAGTTAGAGCTGTCAGGGGTGCAGCTATGGTTCCATAGTCTGCCATGAAATTGCGATAGTACCCAGTGAGGCCCAAAAAGGCTCTCACCTGGGTTTGAGTAGTGGGAGTCTCCCAGTTCTGTACATCCTGTACTTTACTGGAGAGAGGTTGGATTTGACCCCCTACTACCTCATGACCAAGATAGGTAACTTTACCCTGAGCTATCTGGCACTTGGTGGCCTTGATAGTGAGGTTAGCCCTTTTCAAGGCCTGCAACACCTTATCCAGATGTGTCAAATGCTCTTCCCAGGTGGAACTGTAGACGGCAATGTCGTCTAAGTAAGCCACACAAAAGGCTTCCAGCCCACTGAGCGCATGGTTGACCAATCTCTGGAAGGTGGCAGGGGCATTCTTCAACCCAAAAGGCATGACCCTAAACTGGTAGAGTCCCTCGGGTGTTGAGAAGGCCGTCTTTTCCTTGGCATGGTCCGTCAGAGCTATTTGCCAATAGCCTGAGGTAAGGTCAAAGGTGCTTACAAATTTGGCAGCACCTATGGTGTCCACGAGCTCATCAGCCCTGGGCAATGGGTGCGCGTCCGTTTTGGTGACGGCATTGACTCCTCGGTAGTCCACACAGAACCTCCAATCCTTGGTACCTGCCTGGGAACTTGCCTTGGGGACAAGGACCACTGGACTGGACCAGGGACTGGTTGAGGGTTCAATAACACCCAGATCCAACATCTTGGCGACCTCAGCCTGGATGTGGTTTTTGACTGTATCTGACATACGATAGCACCTGCTTTTGACAGGCACACTGTCACCAGTGTCAATTTCGTGCCTACACCACGGTGTAAGGCCCGGTGTCAGTGAAAACAGAGAGGCATACTGCTGGAGCAATGCCCTGCAGGCCCTCTGCTGCTCTGTTGTCAAATCTGGAGAGAGACGTACTCCCTCCACTGAGCCATCCTGAGGGTTGCTATGCAGCAAATCAGGAAGGGGCTCACTCTCATCCTCTTCTTGCCCTGAAGCTAGCAAGAGACATGAGACCTCTGCTCGCCTGTGGAAAGGCTTGAGCCTGTTGACATGGAATACCTGGGGGGCTACCCCAGAGGCTCCCATGTCAACCAGATAATTGACTTCGCCCATCTTGGAGATGATCCTGAAGGGTCCAGTCCACTTGTCTGCCAAAGCTCTAGGCTTGGTAGGCTCCATCACAAGGATTTCCTGTCCCGGAGTCCAATCCACTTGCGAAGCTTTAAGGTCATGCCAGTACTTATTCAATTCCTGGCTGGCCTTGAGATTTGCTGTTGCCTGACCCATCATTTGTGTCATCCTCCGCCTGAGGCCTAACACATAGTCCCCCACTTGCTTGGCGGGACCTGGAGGGGTGGCTTCCAAGCCTTCCCGGATCAAGGCGAGGGGCCCCTCACGGGATGTCCAAAGAGTAACTCAAAGGGGCTGAAACCAACACCCTCTTGAGGTACCTCTCTGTAAGCAAACAGCAGGCATGGCAGGAGGAGATCCCATTTCCTCCTTAGGGGTTCTTCCAAAGCCCCTAGCATGCCCTTGAGAGTTTTATTAAATCTCTCAACCAGACCATTGGTCTGGGGGTGGTAAGAGGTGGAGAACTTGTAGGTTACCCCGCACTCTTTCCACATGGTTTTCATGTAACCAGACATGAAGTTGGATCCTCTGTCAGAGACAACCTCCTTGGGGAATCCAACACGGGTGAAAATGCCCAGGAGAGCCCTGGCAACCACCTTGGCAGTAACAGTCCGAAGGGGTATTGCCTCAGGGTACCTGGTGGCATGATCTACCAAGACCAGGATGAACCGATGTCCACCTGAAGTGGGAGGGTCAAGGGGACCGACGATGTCGATGCCCACCCTCTCAAATGGTGTGCCAACCACTGGTAATGGCTGCAGTGGGGCAATGACCCTGCCTCCAGTCTTGCCAGACAACTGACAAGTGGGGCAGGTCCTGCAGTGGGACTCCACCTCTACTCCCATCCGTGGCCAGTAGAAATGGGCAGAGAGCCTCTGCTTAGTCTTCTTCGTCCCAAGATGACCAGCCAAGGGCACCTCATGCGCCAACTGCAGTAGGAAGGGCCTGTAAACCTGGGGTACCACCAACCTCTTGAGGGCACCAGGTTCAGGCTTAGTGGGCTCACTAACAAGGAGCTCACCCTCCCAATAAATCCGGAAGGTCCTAGGCACTTCTCCTTGTGCCGGGGACAGGGCCTGTTTCCTCAGACCCTCGAGAGAGTGGCACTCCCTCTGTCCCCTACAGAAGTCTGCCCGGGAGGGTCCCCCTTCAGCTAGCAAGCATTGAAGGTCGGGATGATCATCCGGGTTGAGAACCTCTCCCACAGGAGAGTCTTCTGTCTCTTCTCCCACAGGAGTTGAGTTTGGGTGTTCCACTGGACCCAGCCCGTCCGGAGCATGGACCCCAATGGGTGCTGTCGGAACAGCAGGAAGAGAAGGTGTTCCCTCCACAGAGGTGGCCTTCTTGGTCTTCCTTCTTCTTGCCTTGGGCCTCGCCTTTGGCTCGGGTACCTGACTCACAGCCAGACCCGGTGTCACCTGTGACCTAGTGACTGCAGCAGCAGTCATGGGAAGACCATCCGAGATCAACCCCAACTCTACTAGATCATTTCCTAACAGAATGTTAGCAGGGACATTGTCCTGAACCAGGACAGGAAGCTTTGCTGTCTTGTCTCCAATCATGAGTGTGACTAAGGCTACAGGCGATAATTTGGGAGGCCCACCAGCTAACCTGGTGGTTCTCAGAGGAGCACCTACATAGTCCTCTGGCTTGAGCAGGGTCCTGTCCACCACTGTCATGCTTGCCCCAGTGTCTCTCAAACCAGTAGAAGGCTGGCCATTCAAGAGGACACTTCTCAAAAACCTACGGGTGTTCTGTGGGATAGTCGCCAGTACTTCTGCATACTGGTCCCAGGCCCCAAGGGACACTAAGGAAATCTCTACCGGAGCACCAAATGTGATCCCGGTAGAGGAGGGGAGGACAGTGGCCTCCACCTCAGACACGGGGTAAGGGTAGGTCAGGCTGACAGCCTGTACTCCAAGTGCCTTACCTTTACACTTGGAGTCACCCCTTTTGTGATCCAGAGCCCCACAGTCCCAACAAGCGCCAGGAGTGCGGGGTACGGTACTGGAACCACTGGGAGCCTGCTTTGCAGCAGGTGGACCACTACTCTTATTCCCACCCACAGATGACTTATCCCCACTAGATTTTTGGGTCTTGGGAGAGGAAGGTTTAGGTTTACCCGACTGTGGCTGCTTGTGGGACTCCTCAGCCTTCTGAGAGGCCCCCTTTTCTTTGTCCTTGTCCTTCCCACTGGAGTCCTTAGGGGACACCCGGTGGGAGACCCACTTGTCAGCCAACCTAGCCAGCTTAAAGGGGTCCAAAATGTTCTGGTCAGCCACATACTGACGCAGCTCTGGTGAACAGGCTTCAGAAAAATGCTCAAAAAACAGGAGGTGGGACAATTCAACAAAAGTCTTAACCTTGTACCCATCGATCCACCCCATCATGTTCATGTGCGCAGCACTCACCCAGTCAACCCAAGACACATTCTCTCTTTTCTTAAAATCCCTGAACCTTCTAAGGTATTGGGTAGGTGTCTTGCCAAACTTGGCAATCAAAGCAGACTTCATACACTCATACTGACCCCTTTCTTCCACACTCAGCTTCAGAATACAGTCATATCCAGTTTGAGGCACTCTGCTTAACAAACACTTAGCCCAATCTCTTTTATCTACATCATGAATTGCACAAGCCATTTCAAACGCTTCAATCCATTGGAGGATATCTGAACCCTCCACAAACACACCAACCAAATCTTTCATAAACTTGGTGGCTGGGGACCTGCCACTCTCAATTGGTCTAGCTGACGTCTCCACTCTAGCTTTCTCTAGCTGGATTCTCTGACATTCAGTGTCCTTGTCTTTGAGCGCAAGATCCCTATTCTTGAGTTCCACTTGCTGTGCCAGCTCCTCTTTCTTAAGCTCAGCTTCTATTTCCAACTTGCGATATTCAAAGGCCAATTTCATCCTTAATAACTCAAGTTCCATGGAATTGCTGGGGTTTGGAACAGAGGCAGCAGGAAGGGTGGCATTCCCAGAAACAGATTCAGCGACAACCCCAGGGGCAGAGTCCTCATTGGTTGCATCCCCCCCTTCATCAAGAGTATCACCATCAGTCTGGTAGTCCACCAGGGCAGCTATCAGCTCAGCCCTAGACTTATCCACAAAGTCTAGCTCCCTGGCTTCACAAGCACTCTGGAGAGCCTCTAAGCTCATCCGAGTCAATTTACCATTTGCAATGGGCTCCATTGCTTGTAATGCAGTTATTTGGTACACACCCAAACCTTAATCAAATAAAGTCCGGATATTTTGTAAGTGGCACGGTTATACACTGAGTCTTAAAACCATAAGCATCCCACCGCTGCCACCAGCTGTAAAGACGGGTAGGGGGTGTCTGTACCTCTGCTCCCTATATGGTAGAAGAGAGGCACAGAAGACCCCAGCCAAGATTCTCTATTACGGTAGCAATGGACGAGCAATCAAGGCCTAGCTTCTCAGGAGGTGATGCAGGCTGGTTCTTAAGTACAGTGTATTCCCCAAGCCCCCACAAAGGAATGTCCACACACTGTATTAATGAAAACACAGTCTTTATATAATTAATTCAAAGGTTATGTACACTTATCACAATAACGCACCTTGTGCTCAGGAAAATCAATAATGGTAAATATCTACAATTCTAAAGTGGTACCACTAATATTAGACCTCATTAAAGTGCATCCACAATACTGTCAAAATGTCACACAGATCAATAAGAAGGAAACCAGCAATAGAGAGAGGAGAGATAACAGAGGGTTGAAACAATAGGCAGAAGACTGGCCCCTACCACTGGACACAGTTCTGTGTGGAGATTCCCCCTCCTGGGCAACCTGTAAAATAAAGAGATCTAACACAAGCCCAGTCCATATGTTGTTCAATAGTCTTATTCTCTCCTACAATGTTTTTACCCCCCCAATGTACCTGGTGGAGTCGAGTTCTTCGAAGAGGCGTCGACAGATCCTTCTTGAGCGACCCCCTTTCAAGCGGGAGTCACGGATCGTCGAGAGGCGTCGAGAAATGTCGAAGAACTCGGGGTTCGGCGACAGGGAATCGACGGCCCTTCTTGAATGCCTTCCCTTTTAAGCGGGAGGCACGGGGCGTCGAACGTCCGTCGACAAACGAGGTAGAACGATGTCGAAGAGGTGGCAGCTTCGTCCGAGCGGTGCTCGTCGGCGTCGGGGCGTCGGCGTCCTGCAAGGCGGAGGTGTGCGGGGCACCTCGATGACAATAGTTCTGGACCGCAAAGATTGTAGAGACGGAAGCCCAGCAAGGGCGTCGGGTCGTCCGAGTCGTTCAGGTCGTTGGGTGGCGGGAACCCCACCGGCAGGTTTCGCCTCGGCGCGTTGGTCGTCCTCGACTTTCTCCGGCAGGATAAGCGGTCGACGATGCGGTCGAGAGAGTCCTTCGATTGAATGTTCTTAGGCAAAGGAGCGGACGGCTCCGGTCGTCGGCGGCACAGCGTCAAGTGGTTCCCACGGCTGGGCAACACAACTTCGACGGGCCTCCAGCGGTTTCACAAACCTGCGAATCCTGGTCGACGGCAATGGACTTCGACGGCGTCGATGTTCGGGTGCTTCACTTCGATCTCCTCAGCGGTCCCGTCTCGGGTCGGCAGCCTTTCGAGGGTCTGACTTCCAGGGCGCTTCGGCGAAGATGGAGCGGTGCTCGATGGTCCCTCGGAGCACGGGAAGAGGGCGCCTTACCAGGTCCTCTCTCGGGTCAGTCCTCGACGAATTCGGCAACCTTCAGATCTGTCGAAGCAAATGCAACAGCAAGTCTTCTTCTTCCAGCTGGACGTCGAGGATCAGCAGTTCCAGTTACTCTTAGAGTGGAGACTCAGCTCCAGGATGCTTCTGAACGTTCCTGAACGTTCCTGAACCTCCTGAACAGTGGTGAGAGGTCCCCAGATATACTATTCTGTCTCTCATCCACACTGCTGGCATACACTCAGCAGCCAATCATACAGAGGGGCATTCATGCAGTCAGTCAGCCAATCAGGCACACAGTGCATTCAGGCCACACTCCTCCCTTTCAGACACTCACAACAAGGAATGTGGATTGGGACAAGTACCCAGCCATTCAACACTACACACTGCATTCAGGCCAGTTTCGGGCAGGGCTGTCTCAGTCTTTGTCTCTCATGCCAGAAACCAGACAACCACAACAAGCAGTGTATATTGGTCACACACTCCATTCACCCAGGTCCCACCCACAGGAGGTACCCATAACATACAGTCACTGGGAAGGCTCCAGTCAGTCTAGCTGGGCCTTCACAACAACACCATATATGGAACTTCCACCCAACAGCCAGTCAGGGGGAAGGGACAGAGTCAGGGCTTCCCAGGACTTTGGGAAAAACAAAATACCAGGCAATAGAAAGCAAGAGGCCACAGGGGCCATCTTGTTTCCTATCAGGAATCAACTGATCCCAATGGCAGGGCCGGGGTATCCCAAAATGGAGGACACCCAGAGCACCTGTCAAATTCAGCATGGAGCTGCAACCAGCCCATACCCTGCTCTGTGGGCCACCCACAGGTGCCCAAAAACATACACTAGGGGCACAGGGTTGTACCCCTACCCATGGGTGCCATAAGGGTATCCCATGGGTCTGTTCACCAAACCAAAAGAGAGAGCTGCACTGCCTAGGAGTCCCACATGGACTCCTGGGCAGAAAACACGACAGGACACACGATAAAAAGCAGTAAAGGACAAGGATTCAGAGGCCCTGTCCCTCTGATGCATTTCCAGCATCACAATAACCACAAATGATGCATTGTCTAAAAGAATCACGGAAAATCTAAATATCTAAATTGGATATTGTGATTGTAGTGGAAGCTTCGTCGTCTCCCTGAAACACAGCACTTGCGTTAATAGGGAAGAAAGTATAGCGAATGGAATCACGTTATATGATCACGCATGATGGAGCTGTCAGTATCCATACCTCGTGCTGCTGAAGAATATCTATGGATGTTGCAAATGTAGTGCGCACTTCCGAAAGCTGTTGCACCGATTCGTATACGCATGGTCCCGCTTCCACTTCCCCTGGAATTACTTGAATGTCAGGCTCTGCATCAAGTGCAGGGGTTGACGCTCCATCAACTGCCTGAAACATAGTACTTGCATTAGTGAGGATTACAATAGTGAAAACATAAAACACACCTGGGGTCGACAGCACAGGTACATATCAACGGCTAACCACGAATGAAACATTGTGTAGAACAATCAAACGACAAGAATTCCAGCTCTGATGATGACGCTCGATGGAGCTGTCAGTATCCATACCTCCTGCTGGTGAAGAACATCTAGAAATGTTGTAGATGTGGCAGACGCTTCAGCATCTCCCTGAAAGACAGTACTTGCATTAGTATGGATAACACTAATTATAACTGAAAACAAACACCAGTGGACGATAACTAAGGTGTATATCAATTGGAAAGCACTAACCAAACATTCGGTAAAATAATTACACGATAGAATAAAACTATTACTTGACATGCATAAAACAAGTATGTAGCGGGTTAGCCTAGTAAGATTACCTGATACGCGCTAGAAGTGGTTGATAACTGCGACCACGTCAAGGATGTAGAATGTTCTTGCTTCAGATTCAAGGGATAGTCAAGAAGTTGTAAAGGTAAATTAATGATTGATAATGAAATGCCAATATTAAAAATAGCATGTAAGGCAACAGAATACTTGAAAAATGCTGAATACAGCACAGTTCCCTGTTCCCATATATATACATTTCGTTTGTGGGTTATGAAATCGAAAAATAATATATTGATAAATGTCATTATTCAAAAAACTATACACTCATATCAATATTGAAATTATTACAAGGGATAGAACACCTACAATATCAATTAATCCATTTGGCTACCTACACACTACCGCAAGGCATAAAGCTAAATCCGGACACTTGACTCACCGGTGGCGGAATGTGGACGAATAGAGTGGGAATAGCGTTTTCAAGCAATTTCCGTGTCGTTCGCTGTTTATTCTTCTTTCTTACCCAAGATGTTGTGTACATGTCCAAGGAAAAGTGCCGGCTGCAGATGCGGTATCGATCACCCCTCTTGTCCTGTAAGACTTGTTGGACTCTACTTTCCAGCTCATCCAGTGGATATCCGCAATGTCTGACCCATTCTCTTATTCGATCAACAGTTTTCGGGGATACATGCATTGTAGTGCCTTCAGATTTCGCATGGGTCTTCGAAGGGCAACCGCTAATCGAACAGACAGGCATTGTTGATAAATCTGAAAAGTAAATATCAACATTATTATACAATCTTCAAGAATAAAGATTTGATACAATGATCAATGCAAGGTTTGTTTTGGTCGCAGGAACTATACCAGTTCATTATGTGCGGCTTAGTATTTGCATAAGTTGCAGAAATGTATAAATGATGTGACTAAAATCTGAACATGTGACTCGTCCCTTGGATGTTCTGTCTTGCACGAGAAGGAAACATGCTTACATTATAGACTGGACCCCCGAAGGATGCAATTCGATGACAATAGACACAGATGAAAATAAATAGATCTATTGATAGCATAGCAATGGAAACTCAAGTCAATAGCAATGAGACCAATGAACATAGCACTATTGTGTACTCTACTCGCAAATAGATAGAAATTTAAAAATCTGTGAAATATGAGTAGGATACATGGCCTTACCTTGACCAACAAACAGTTGGATTCAGCAAGCAGAGCAGTTTGTTGCAGGAGAATAGGTGGGTGGCCACAGGTAGCACACTGATGGGTTTGCTCTAAGCTGTCACAGAAGTTCACGGATAGCACGACGGCGAGCAGATTAGCGTAGATCTCAGTGGTTGCCAGGTAGCACGTTCAGAAGTTGACTTGCAAAGCACAAAGATGTTCTCATGAGACATATCAAGTGGTTTATAAAGTATTAGAAACAGGGGTGCGTTTGTGAATGAATGACGTATGTAGGTGTGGTCTTAGGGGGGCGGCCTGCTTCAAGGGGAGGCCTGGCTGGAGACAAGGGGTCTGAGGAGGCCATGTGACCGATGGCCCCTTGGCATGGGATACCTTTTGAAGTGTACATGCAGTTTGGCACCTTGGCCTTTCTCGTCCCTGACAGCGCGCATCCCCGGGTGCGAACCGCCTTTGATAGAGGGGGTAGGATGGATGGGCCTGGGGCGTGCAGATAAGGCACAGGAAGACTGCTGAATGGAGACACACTTATGTGGATTGCAGGGGGGCGGCCTGCTTCAAGGGGAGGCCTGGCTGGAGACACGGGGTCTGAGGAGGCCATGTGACCGATGGCCCCTTGGCATGGGATACCTTTTGAAGTGTACATGCAGTTTGGCACCTTGGCCTTTCGCGCCCCTGACAGCGCGCATCCCCGGGTGCGAACCGCCTCTGATAGAGGGGGTGGGATGGATGGGCCTGGGACGTGCAGATAAGGCACAGGAAGACTGCTCAATGGAGACACACTTATGTGGATTGCAGGGGGGCGGCCTGCTTCAAGGGGAGGCCTGGCTGGAGACACGGGGTCTGAGGAGGCCATGTGACCGATGGCCCCTTGGCATGGGATACCTTTTGAAGTGTGCATGCAGTTTGGCACCTTGGCCTTTCGCGCCCCATACAGCCCCCCATGCCAGTGCTCATCCACTGGCGCGAACCGCCTTTGATAGTATATCGTTGCTTATCAATAACAAATGCCACATACCGGAGATTCTTGTGAGCACAGACCCACACTTCAACCGGTGTATTATAGTGGTCAAGACCCTAAGGCCTGTATAATCCAGTGGTAATTGTTAATATAGATATATGTGTGACTTTTATAGAGACATAACCTACTGGAAGACTTTGAACAAGTGTTATTTAGTGCATGCATTATCGAGAATATGTTATGTTAGCTTAGATAGACCACCCTGCTTCACAGCGACCAGACCTTCACCCATTCGGAGCACAGATGTCTGACGTCCATCCTTGAATGGAGACACACTTGATTCATTTAAAAAATCGAAACAACCATTGTTAAAATATATGTGGTGTTTTATTTTGTATCTTATTTTCATTACACAAAAATACAAGACTTTAAAGATTATACAGGTCAGGTTGCAGCACAGCGAGAGAAAATCCCCTGTACTGACCGCTGTCACTCGGGAACGTTTCTCTAATGGCACGAACGGCACAGGCGGGTATCACTCTTCGAACGCGGTGTCCAAGCCTCCCGTGGAGCCACCATGTAAAGGAACGATAGGCCACCAGCCTGTACCAGCTGTGAAAAGGAATGAAACAAACTGTTTTTAAATGACCAAGATAAGTTTAATAAACGTTTGTTGTCAATGACAATTCTTGTAACTAATGGCATTCTGCACGGACAAATGCTATCTAGACAATGCACACTATTGAACGACTTACATGCGTTACAATGATATGTCAATGTAATTTTGGATATAGTAGAAGAAAATGAAATCGGAGTGGCATGACAAGCAGAGTATACTTACTCGTTACTCGGATTACGAGGACGAGCAGTTGCGCGAAGTTCGTGCATAAGCACCATCATTATCCTCAACACGGCCCGTGTGAGGCAGGCTGCCCTGAAGTCTGGCAGCTCGGTGATGAATTGCGGTCGTGGCTCGCCTTCCGAAATGTAAGCCAGGCATCCCGAGTTTTCTCGGCAGCAGCAGTTCTCCTCCTCGGTTGGCATTAGCTTGCACCGATTGCATGTGCAACAGGTGGAGACGCCGTCCATGCGACTAGGCCCAGGCTCTTCATCAGTTGATTCGTCCTGCCAACTGCCGTCCGAATCCCCATCGTTTTCGCGTGCTTCCATTTCCAGTAGTTCCTCCTCGGTATACTCGGGCTCGTACATGTAGGGCATTATTGTAGCCATTGTGTGGTAAACAAAGTAAAATAATTTACCGAGATGGTACAGGTGTTCACACAGGCTACAAGCGGCGAAGGTAGCTGACCAGAGCACAGAAACGAGTCACAAAATACTCTAACACAGAGAGAGGAATGGAATCGAAAATCTGCTGCTGTGTGTTGTGAAACGGTCTGTTTATACTTATTGAGGAAAGAGGCGTCCTGCCATTTCCATGGCGACACGTCATTAGCTGAAGCGCAGCGAATGTTGACACAAGACGTGCTTTGGCGTTGGGAAATGGGCGGTACGAGTCTGCTGATGACAGGCTCAGGGGCGGGGGATATGATTTAGTGCCGCAAAAGCAGGTCAGCCAGGGCGATGGGGGAAATGATAGGATTATCACAAAATGGCGGCTCCCTGGTGCCTGTTTTCGCGTGCGTTTAATGGACGAAAACTTGGGTAAGGTCCATAGGAAAGTTTTCTAAAATCGAGCCACTTAGGCTTAAAAAAACATGGCCGACCCATAGGGACAATACATTTTTTTACTAGACCATGCCTTTAAGGTAGGATGGATTGATTACACATGTAGAGTTGTTAAGCACAATTTATTATTTGGCTTGACATTTGCCTTTAAGGAATAGTGTTGAAATAGTGTCAGCTCAGACAAATAAAAAAGTGTTGCTCATTGATACAGAGACTTGGAAAGATCTGGTATCCGCAGAAGGTCTAACCAATTTTCAAACCTTCTGGGGGCTGACTTACTATGGCCTCAGGCATCTGTCAGATCAAAATCAAGTTGCTACTATTGTACAAGATTCTGCTTGGGTCTCCCACTTTTCAAATTTGTATAGATGCAGGAATGACAGAGTAGAAGAGTACTCCACTGTTTGACTAAACGCAGATAAACTTGAGCTGCGTCATGCAGTTTTACAGCTTTTGACAGCCTTGCAGAAACAGGGTTTTGGAAGAACCTGACACCCTGACAGGATGCCAGCTGATCTTTTTAGAAGCCTTGAGGACTTTTAAGCTCCTTTACTTACCAGAATGTTTAATATTTTTATTGGGCAAAGGATATTTCCAATGTGCTATAATTTTTCCCATTTTTCAGAAGCGACTAAGGCATATACCATCCTCATATTTTAGACTCTCGGTTTTAGATTTTTGGCAGATCAATCCTTGCCAGTCTACCATCCTGGTTGTATGAAGGTAACATCTTATCTGGGTTTCAGGTTTCAGCAAGGGTTTCATGATGGGTTAGGTACAAGTTAACAAGCTCTGAAAAGGCTGTTTATTAGCCCTGCTACTTTTATCTCTGTGCATCAATGGGCTCACTGACCCCTTAAATCACTCTAGGGCTGATGCATCTCATTTTGGGAATCTTAGTATCTTGTTTCATGCATATGTTTTTTTTTAAAGTGTTTTATTTTGCATTAAAGTGTTTGTGGTTAAAATCAGAACCTTAAACACCACACAATTACATAATACATATTATCATACAATCCTTAAAATACAAACTCATCAATTTCATAATACAAAAGGTTTATAATTCATATCAAAAATGTGTATACATTATCTAAAGTTCATTAATCTTCTTCATCAATAGCTGACACTTATAATACACATTACAACGTAAAAGGACATTTTCACGTGAATAGATATAAACCCAAGTTTGGTCTCCTCGAATACTCTCGATATCCTGGTATCCACCATATTTATTCCTATAAATTTCAGTCAATTTAGGGCAGCCAGTAAGAAGATGTCTCTATCTCGGAATGGCACACTCTACACAGGCGTACATATCTAGGAATACCCTTCCAGGCACCCACCCATGTCCAAGTTGGAAGCTGTTCAACCTGAAGGTGGAGAATGAATCTTCTCACTTTTGAATTATTTATTTTTGTTATATAGTGGACTGGGGCATCAACAGGAAAGCTTTGCTTGAAGTAATTAACAAAGGTAGATTTTTGACCTAGTTCTCTCATATTTGTATCTCTGTCCCAGGTGGTTGCTTTATTTTTTACTTCCTTAAATGCGACCGAGATATTAATGGGATGTATAATTGCAAAACCAATCAAGCCAAAAAATTCCTTAAAGTCCTCCCTCCATACCTTTAATGTCTTGTGAGTTTAATTTAGATGTAATCGTTTTCCAACATTATTGTAAATGGATGTGGGTTTAAAACTTTCCACAAGCATCTTCATATAAAATATACTAGTGGCTATCATTTTTAGGGTGAGAAGGGAAGTCAACCCAAATTCACTTCTAATGGCCTCTAATGGAGTCGATGTGGACAAACCCAAGGTAGCACACCAAATCAAACTCTCCAGCATCCGGAACCACTTGACCTCATCATTAGTATGGACCTCCATGCCATAGAGAGCACTTGGGACTGTACCGCTTTTATAGACCTGTAAGATTCCCTCTGTGGAAAGACCACCCTTACATGGTACAAATGTTTTTATTGCAATAAACTTTCTGAGAATTTTCCTGGTGATATTTGTCTTAAGTTTACAAATGATAAGTGAATCACTAATTGGGATGCCCAAGTATAAATAATTAATCGACCCGCTCGATAGCCTCACCCTTAGTCTTGCATCTGAAATTATGGCTCATTTTCTTTCGATGGTTAATAACCATAATGTCGGTCTTCTTCTGGACAATGATCAGGTTATTAGCGTCAGAATGATCATTTATTGCTGCAGTAAGATTCCTCTGAAGACCAATGGGGGTATTGTCTAGGATCATCAGTTCGTCAGCATAGGCTAACCAAGTAACAAAGTTGCTATCTATGCAGGGTAGGGGAATTCCTACATTTAGCCAGGACTTCCTCCAAGTCAGAGGTGTACAAATTGAATAGCATAGGTGCTAAGGTACACCCCTGCTTGAGGCAGTGGTTGGTGTGGATAGTACGACTGAGGAGTCCGCCTTGGTAAGCGACACCTGTACAGTAGTGCAAGTATAAAGGCTTTTAATGAAGTGCAGGATCTGGGGGTGGATGCCTCGTGCCTCTAGCTTACTCTGCAGTCTCTCCCAGATAACAGTGTTCAATGCTTTACTGTAATCTATAAAGCAGATGCACATCGAAGAAGACCTGCACTCCCGAATATTATGTATCAAATACATAAGAGTTCATAGACTTGCTAAAGTACCCACCCCTTCCCGGAAGCCTATTTGTTGATTGCTGAGTATCCTTTGCTCCCTAATCCACACATTGAGATTGCCAAGAAGTAGCGAGGAAAACCTTTTGTCATGGTATCAACCATTGCTATTAGTAATTGTCTGGTCTTTCCCTTAATCCGCACTTAAAAACAGGGATAAGAACCAACTTTCTACAACTCGCAGGGATCTCACCCATAACTACAACCAGGGAAAATACCTTATATAGGACCATGGCCCAGTTATGCGGCGCTCTGGTTGCATTGGCCAGACCATCGGGGCCAGGTGCCCCAAACATTGTAAGCCTGTTTATCTTATATTCAACATCCACCACAGGGAAATCTAGGGTGGCTGCCATCCAAATGTAGTCTTCAGACACCAAGATATCTAAAGCGCTAGGCTCCCTATGGTACATATTATGGACATATTCCATACAGGTAGCCACTGAGAGAGGGTTCATTTCTCTTTTTAAAAGGGTGGGCGAGGAAAAGTGTTTTATTGAAGACCAGCATTTCCTAGAATCCGTATTTGTAAGGACCTGGAACATAATCTGTCATTGGGCACAGACCAAGGAACTTTTGTGGGCAGGAATCCCATTTTTTTATCCTGTCATTCAGGTGACAATCTTACTCTTTTTCTTTGGGGTGAAAATATGCATGTTTTGTTTCTTTATGGTCACATTTAGAAGTTGTTTACTTTCAATAATTGCCATGTCAGTGCTTCTATGGCCATTTAACCTTCGATAGTTATGTTTTCCCTGGGCTGCATCAACCATTTGCATTACCTTCTTTATTATACATTCATATTCGCTTATATCATTAATGTGAGATATACTTCCAATCGTATCTCAACCAAAAACACAATTATTAAATACAGTCGCATTTTCTCTGTCCATATCACTCGGTTCCCAGCCTCATTAACATGCGTATTGCCCGTCAGATTATCAAACCCTTGTTCATCTTCCCATTAAGTCCAAATTGCATGATCTTATGATCACTAATCTCAGTGTGAACAGGCTGAAAATTCAGAGTACATTCAAAATGGCCTCCAAATGGCAGTATATAATCTATCCAGGAGGTATTGTTTACCATTGAACCAAGTGAAATATGGAGGCATGTTAATATCATCTAGTGTATTTGTGAGCTGTACAAGGTCATGGATAGCTGAAAAGTCATGCCATGGACCCTCTGCACAGGTTGTTTCTTTAGCCAAGTGTTCCTTCCCCTTGACTCCATATTGATTCAGCACAGTGTTGAAGCAGGAAACACTAGCATTCGTACCAGCATGGAGCAACTGACAATTAAAATCGCCTGCAATTTAGTACAAGGTACCTGAATGCTGAGATAACCATGCACCAATGAGATCTTCTAATGTTGTCAATATAGAATCTAAAGGTGTTTGTCCTGGCGGATTATAAACTTTTAAGAACAGGACTTGTTCTGTCTTATTATTCCTGTTCAAGGTGATACTCGCTCCCATTATGTAAGGATTCTTCCTATTGCACCTTAAATCCTTTCATTGGTAGAAGTTTTTTGCACCAATGAGGAGCCCCCCAGAGGGCCGCCTATGTTGAATTATTTATCTTTCCTCTGTAACATTTGGTATCCATCCAGGGAGTAACAGTCAGTCATCCAGGTTTCCCCTAATAGGAATGCATCTGAAGACAGGATATATGCCTGCGCCTGCGGATTCGTAGTAAAAGAGTTAAATTCTCTAGTATTCCACAAGATTACCTGAATCTGGCTGTTTTTCTTTTGCTTAAGCCATCCCCTTACATTTACTTTCGCCTGGTGTCCTTTTTTATCTGTGTTGCACTGATTTATGGCAGCAAGAATTATTTGTGTTAAGATATCCAGATTCTGTGAGGATTGTGTTACTTGGGTAATTTCTTGTTCATTTTTCAAGGGTAGTCTATTTTTTTTCTAAAGTCTATTTTCCTTTCAATACTGAAACCCATAACCATAGGTTCTGCTGCATGGGCCATTAATAATTCAACTATAATGAGTGAGAGCAAGTGGACTATCGCCCAATTTTCTTCACAAACTGATGTAGATAGCTCCACCAATACAATGTCTGTGGATGTTATTAGTCTTAATTCTATACAGCAGTGTACAATTGTTATAACATATTATTGAAAGATACGAGCTATCTTGACTAGCTTGCAGTTCCAAGATTTGTATCATCTGTGTGCAGTATTTAGTGCCTCATTGCCCCTCTAGAGTTTAATGGAGTTTGTTCTTAATGTTACTTCTGGTCATGGGTATGTGTGCTCTTTATTAAAGTCTGCTCTTTTGAAACCATTTGTGGCTAGTTCTTCATCCTGGGTGTGTTGCTTTCTCCATCTCTTTTCCCTTCTTGTCAAATGGAGTGTTGTTTTTGATTTTACTTCTCAGCCAAGTTTCCAAGGTCTTTTGCCTGCTCTTATTGGTGCCATTCTCCCTATGTCTGACCTACGTACATTTATTTCTTTGCAGTCAAAGTGATTGGACGAGCCTACTGCAAGTGTTTGTCACACTACTCGTTCAGTCAATATGCTGTGTTTCTGAGGCACAATATGTTTTATTGGGCATCACTGTATCCACTATTCAGGCCTCCAATTCTTTGTCTGGGGATCCTAAGTGGGCATTTCGATGCATTTTTACGTGGATCCACATCAATAACAATTGTCTCTTTATTCATCACAGTACATGAGGCCCTCGCCAAGCTTTGATTAATTTGCATATCTGTTGCATGTACGCTTATGATCGTATTTTCCATGTCATCCTCAATAGTCGTGAGCTCAGCATTGTGTGTTTCGACCACTAGTGGAACAATTAGGCTATTTGCCTCCAATACCTTGCTTAACAGACATATGCGTCTGGTCTTAATAATCTATTGTTCCCTATGTAAGGTATTACACAACGCCAGCAGTGCTTTCAGTATCACCACCCTGTCAGGCTCACCATTTAGAACATCTTCCAAGGTGTCGGCCGAAGAGAAAGTGGATCTGTGCAGTGAAGATAATGAATGTATATTTTCTGCAATTTTTGTCAGATTGGGTGTGTTTGAAAGATTGCACATTGTGGCTATAAATCCTGTTATTTCTCTCTCATATAGTGGGTCTGATACAACTGGGTGCTCCACATCCTTCTGGAGGCTCAAGCAGAGGTTCAAAAGTGAGTTGTCTATAGGATTTATGGCGGATAAATCTGCTTGCATCTGTGCGGTAGATAGTTGAGTACTCACTTGTGCCTCACTGAGATCCTTCCTAGTTTCTAGTGGGCCTCTTGCTTTAGGAAAGGCAGTGATTATCCCTTTAGTAGCGGGATTAGCCCCGCAATGTTTGTCTAGTGTCTCCACTATCTCTCCAGTGATGTGGTTTCTCTGCATTGTGTTCTTTTTACTTTTCTTTATCAGTTTGGTGGATGCTGAAATGTTTTTACCAGCGGAATGTGCGTTACTACGCAGCTGATACTTTTTGCAAATTACGCATTGCGGTCATAGGCCCTCATTACAACACCAGCGGTAACCAATGGCGCTATTAGCACCATGGTTGCTGCCGGTATTGTAACGAGTCCGCCATGGTGCAATGGGGAATTACCACCCCATTCCAAGGTTGGCGGGGCGGTGATTCCCCATGCACCATTGGCCCTTCCCCATTGCCATTTTTGCCCCACAGGGCTCAGTGGGAATGGGGCAGGCGGTAATTACGGTACCGCAAATTACGGTACCGTAAGCACCTTCAAGGGACCTTTGCGGGTCCCTACTTCAACGGCTGGTCCAGACCAGCCGTTAAGGTCAGGAGCCGCAAAGGGACCTCGTAATTAGGCGCTAAGGGGTTAATGGCGCTGCAGCCTTTTACGGCGCCGTTAACCCCTTAGTGCCAGGGTCGTAATGAGGCCCATAGTATTGGTAGGGTAACAATTACGCCAACAATGCCACTTGCTCTTGCATATATTTGAGGTCTTGTGGTATCGTAAGCAATGCAATGCGGTCATAGTATTGGTAGGGTAACAATTATGCTAACAATGCCACTTGCTCTTGCAGATAAGCAAGTCTCAGGCAATCAAACCTGTTCAGCCACTACGATTGCACTCATTTCCACTACCAAAGTGTTGGTTAATTGCAAACTTCAGAACCAGCTCTGCTTTAAATGTGGGTGTAGTAAAAGCAATATAATTCAATTATAAGAGACAACCTATGTACTCTGATCAATCCCACCAGTTATCGAATATATTAAAAAATGTGAGCTCCATGTTGCTGTGGTTGGTCCGAGTACAATGGGGTGTTTAATTGTCTCACCCTCGTGGCTCAGTGGGGCAGGTAAAAATTCAAACTCCATTGTTATTTACTAATTGCAAAAGAATAATAGCAACCAGCAGGGGGTCAAGGGCGCTAGACTTGCAGTCACCCCATACATAGCAGTTCACTGTTTGAGACAAAGGCCGCCCACCCCTAATCGAAGAACTTAATCTTAATCTTCTGTAGCATTCCTGCAATCTTTGGGCATAACAAGAAGCATTTTCTGATGTAAATGATCACAGGTTCAGTTGCTAATCCAGATTAATGGGATGGATCAAACCCTGTGTCTGTGTCCCTTCAGTGGCCACATTGCAGCATAACACAGCTCACACTTTGCTGCTATTTACTGAATATATGGCAAAAAGCATGCAGTCACCCCCGGCGCAGGGGATTCTCGATGAGGCAACAGCCGACCATCCCAAATCGGAAACCTTAATTCAATTTAATATTATTCCTGTGGTCGTCCAAATCAGTGCAAGGGCACCAATTGTTAGTCTCCATCACAGAGCAAAAAATTCAATAAAATACTCAATCTCTGTTCCTGAGTAACGGTTAATGTTGTTAATGTCTGTGTGTCACCGGAGTCCGACAGAGTATATGTCTGTTTTGAGGCAGTTTGAAGTATAAGAAAGAAAAGCAAAGCACAAGAGACGTGCAGGAGAGAACTCACCAGCTAGTTATCTCCATCTCTGTCGACCGCTCACAGCTCTTCAAATGCCAAACACCAAACACTTTCCTTCCACACTTTGCTTCAGCGTTTTGCGCCGTCAGCTGATTTATATAGTTAGACTGCAGAGTTAAAGGGTAGCAGTGCTGAAAATTGTGGGCTATAACTGTCGGCTGTGCAGCTTCTCCCAGTTCTCACCAACCACTTTCCTTTCAGACTTCGTTTACACATGCCATTTTAGTTCTGCTCGCCAAAACACCTTGGTTGCTTCAAATATTAATTGACAAATATGCAGATGTTATGAATAACCTAGATCTCAGTATGAATGTGTCAAGGTCACCAGTGATGATATGTTCTCCTGGTCCAAGGAAAATTCTAGAAAGAGTGCCTGGTCTCTCTTCAAAGGGTGAGACTATGACACTGACCAATGCTTTTGACTATTTAGGCTGAACATTTTCCTCCACTTTTATTTTAGTGGGGCTAAGCACTGTAACATATACTCATGTAGAATGCTTTAAGCAATTGGAGGGATATTACGTTTGACTGGGATGTACACGCTCCATCCAAGTGAATTGATGCTAAAGGTATGAGACTAAAGCAAAAGCCATTTCAAAAGATGGTGGCAGGATTTGGACCTATTCAAATATGCCACCTAGTCAGAAACAAGAGAATGTTTTTTTCAAAATGGGCCTTATTACGGGTTAGGTGGTAATTCGGCAGTAAATCTACAGAATGACCACCAAACTCACTTACCAATACCGCCACTTGGTCCTGTGGGTTTACCACAGGATTACAAATGGTTGAACTATTGATCCCCATTTTTGGAGTGCATAAGACTCCTGAGGCTGTATTACAGCGAGCGGGAATTCCGCTGCAGTAATTACACCAATATTTGGCCTTTAAGTAGCAGATTTACCGCCAACATGATGCTGTTGGTAAATTCACCACTTCAATGGCAGTAATGCAATGTAGTGTCTCCAAATAAGTAATTTAAGGAAAAGATTTCCGTTTTTGTTTTTGACACATTCACCTTAAATTCTGAAAACATCCCCAAATGTGTTTAACATTTGCATTAGCCAGTATTTAAATGCATATTTGTGCTGCAGAATTTCAGATTCCAAACTGGGTAAATATTGAAAAGGCTTGCACTCCCCCGATACCTGTGAATGGTGCTTTATTGATGAAAATAAGTTTCAACAATGATTAAACATATGATAAAGGAATTGAAATATTATAACTTTGTGAGGGGTGACAAATATCTTTTGACAAAAGAATCTTGTCTTTTGAAGAATCCTCCAATAAGAATTGATCATCATAGTCTTTTATGGGAAATCTGGATGCGGTGGGAATCTGGACTATTGACCAAGTCCTGGAGGGTAAAAAACTTCTGGATTTTGGTTTTCTCCAAATTAAATAAGCTACTATCGCAAGAACATCAGTGTTGTAGACTTTTTACAGGAATTGATTGATACGTTGTTTAATGTATTACAGACTAATTAAAATAAAGCACCAGAGCCTTTATAAACCTTTGAGTTTGACCACGCTATCGGCTCACAGCCCCTGACCCGGATTGTTTAATTTTAAGAGGTAAACAGAACTGGGAAAGTGAGCTTCAGCAGTGGATTTCAGGAAATAAAATGGAAACCAATTTTGCTCAGGACTATCAAAATTGAAAGTAGATTTGGACTTGAGATATACACAGCAAAAAATGATGTCTCACTTATACTGGTCTCCTTTGAAAACGTGATCTTGCAAGTTAATGGCATCAGATAAGTACTGGTGTTGTAAATCTGTGGGCGGTACAACTGCTCATATGTTTTGTTTTTGCAAGAAGGAGGAAAACTATTGCAAAGAATTGCTAGATCGCGTAGATATGATTTTGGACCTCTCCTTTCCTAGAACTCCTTTTTCATGCACACTGTGTTTATTGCCCAAGGTTCCTGTTCTGACTGCGTTTAAGAAAAAGTAGGTATTTCCTGCTATGATTGTTGCAAAAAAACTAATATTAAGATTGTGGAAAGATGCAGCCATTCCTTCTCATGAAGATTGTGTGAATAGTTTGGTTTTATTGTCTGCAAGAGAAAGAATCACCTTTCAAAGAAAAGACAAAAGGGAAGGGTATGGTAGAATATGGGATGCATTTAATGATATGTACCAGTGATTTGTATATCATATTATGTTTTTTTCTTTTTTCTCCCCAGTTTGTCTTTCCTTCTAAATGTAAAATGTTCAATTTTTGTTTAATGTATTATTTTTGAAACTTAAATAAACTATGATTTTAAAAAACAAAACAAATGGCAGTAATTCCATTACCGCCAGAAAATGTAGCGGTATCAGAATGACCACCATTTTTTTTCACACACCGCTGAACTTGCAATGTGGCCCACTGGCTGTTCCAAATTCGCCACTAAGTTTTGCAATACTTATGGGATTGGGCATGCCATTTCTTGAGGAAGAACTGCAACTCTAATCTATGCCAATTTGGCTGAGAAAAAAGCAAAATTAGAAAATAACTTCAACTCAATATATCATGACTATGAGTCCTGTTCATAATTCTTCCTCAGTACCAAGGTTACTCCATATTAAATGGTTGACATATCAGGGCAATTTATGTTTTTAATAATACTAATTGTATTTCCAATCAATCTGTTTGTGTTTTTAAGGAAAATTGGAATTCGTAATATTTTCTGGAAGAGGAGCTAGAGAGATTATGAAACACTCTAATCGCTTTAATGAGATTTTACAATAAATCATCTTGCTATTCATTTAACGTGTTCTAGATTTAGTCATCAATACTTTTTGATCAAAGAGCTTGATTCAGTTATGTAATCTAAAAGCAGGCAGAATCAAATGGTCTATGCTTTTATTACCTGACACTGTCTACTTTATAATGCCTCAACTTAAGACCTGATACGCCCCATTCTTTTTCCTGGCTTATGCAACGATTCAGAGGAATGCATTAGTTCCTCTACTTAGAAATCAAAAATGTACACAATGTAGACAAGCTATGTATGGTAGCATGGACACGGTCGATCTACCTTAAGGTAGCTTTAAGAATCAGAAATAAGATGTTGCAGTCAATGTGGTATTTGTGTCTATGTTATGTATTTGTGTTTTTAATCTTGTGTTTTGTATTGTATTGTACAGTTTTATGGATTGTATTAAAGAATGTTATTTGACTGACTTACTGGCACTCTCTGACTCTCTCTCTCTATGAGAGCCTCCCACTACGAAACACTCTCTCTGTCTGTCTCTCTCTCCCACCTTCTCTCTGATACTCACTTTATCATCCTCTCTCTCTCATTCACTCAGGCTTCCACCTGCTTGCTCTCACAATCTCCATTTTAATCTCCCTCAAACAAACACATACTTTTACACTCACGCATTCTTGCACACACCTCTTCTGGCACACAAACCCTTGCAAAGACATAGGGCCTCATTACACATAGTGCGGTAAGGGTTTACCGGTACCGGTAAGGGCACCGGTACCGGTAAACCCTTACCGCCTTACTACGAGGTCCCTTTGAGGGTTGGTACTTTAATGCCTGCTTTTTAGCAGGCGTTAAAAACCAACCCGCAAAGGGACCAGGGTGCTAATTACGGTACCGCAATTTGCGGCACCGTAATTAGCGCCTTCCCCATTCCCATAGAGCCCTATGGGGCAAAAATGGGAATGGGGAAGGGCAATAGGGGAAGGGGGAATTACCGCCCCGCCAACCTTGGAATAGGGCGGTAATTCCCCTTTCCTCCAAGGCGGTGCCGGTATTTTACCGGCATGGACCAAGGTGCTAATAGCACCTTGGTCCACTGCCTACCGTGTAATGAGGCCCATAACTCTTTCACACATCTCCCATATGATCTCCTCTTCTTATACACACTGTCACTCCCTCTCACATTCATTCTTCCCCTTTTTCTCCCTCTTCCCCTTTTGCATCATCTCTCCTCCTTCAACTCTCTCTGCCCACTCTTGCACCCTCTCTTTCAACCTCTTATATCCTTGCTCACTTTCTTGAACTTATATCTCACTTTTGCACTCTTGCACTCCGATGCAAATACTTTTTCTCTCGCACGTATCCTGACTCACTCTCTTGCAGTCTGGCTCTATCGCATTATTGCACATTGGCTCTCTCTCTCTCTATCTCTCTCTCTCTCTTGAACCTTGACTCTCTCATGCAGCCAAGCTCCCTCAAGTTCTTGCCCTCTCACTCAATAAAGAATGGGCCATTAAAATGTTGCAGAATGCAGATTTGTGCTGCAGAATTTCAGATTCCATGCTTCATCCTTTCTGATTCCATTCCGTAATATCAAAATCATAAGTCTGATTAATCTTCATTGCTAAAGAGTCCCTATACATGTACTGGGCTAGACATCTGTAGCCATTGCAGAGATTACCACTTACCCGTCAGAAAGATGCCACTCGATCTCTCTAGGCAGGGATCCTACATGTCCTTCAGACTATGCCAGCAAAAATAGTCAGTGTTTCTTAAAGAATGCCACAAGTCTATGACATTACCCTTTTAGATTGTCCCTAAAGGTTGATATGATATTATAGTACAAAACCTACAAATGAAAAGGCTAATTCCTGGTTTGAGCTATCCTCCTCAATAATTCCCATGGATTACTTAATTTAAAATGCTCACTCCTATACAAAGAATTAGCTGCATGGACCAAACAAGCGGCATGACCAAAGCCCAATGTCACGAAAAAGTAAACATGCTTGTCAGTCTGGCTACATGCGCTAAACCCACTTACTCTCAATATTTCTCATTGCTCTCTAGAACACTATATACACAATAGAAATGTCCAATTCTTCCATATAATGTTTTTGATTCTCTGAACAGCCAACACATGTTCCGACCTTTCAAAGGTCTTCCACAGGGCTGTTGTGCCACACAAATCAAATAAGGCTATGTACATCGAAGCAAATGAAAATTAATATAGTCAATAACACATACATATAAAGTTACCAACACAGGAAAAATAATTACGAAAGAGAAAGTTGACAACATCCAAAAGAAGGAAAACAACACACAGGTGGAGAGAGAGAAGAGAAATAAACATTATTCATTTTTGATTACCCAGCCACTCATATCAACCTTCCACGCCACAATAGTGAACGTCATCATCACACAAATGTGCTCCACCAATGATGTTCATGCAACCACCAACAGGCCTTTAAATAGACCACTGTCAGTTCTAAATTACACCCTTATCCTTATCACACCCAGTGAAATATCATATACATTACATTACCAAGTCCTGCTTTTAGCTCTGCAGACCAATCAAATGAACACCAAATGTCATATTTAGTTATTCATTACTACATGATTCTCTGAAAAAGGGAAAGCACAAATTACAATGGCCTTGATGACATATTGTTATCTTCATGAATAAAATAACGTAATGCCATCTTTTTATGAAATTCTTCCATCCTGTCCTACTTCAATTCTTTAATTACCAGCCTCCAAGTGTACTCAGTAAATATTCTTAAGATGATTCCATCAACAAGATCCTTTCCAAATATGAATTCCTTAAACTAATAGTGGAACACAATATAACCCATATTTGTCACTCACTTCCTAGCCCAATCAAAAGTGTCAAACTACCATACTTAAATTAGATCGGGTGGTTTAAGCTAGATTCCCCATTGGGTTTAAAACCCGGAGTTCTGCGTGGTCAATCGGCCGCCATTTTTCAAACCCGTCTGTATATATCGGGAGGGACAGCACACGTATTACGGCTGACGTCACTTCTTCCTTAACATATGTAAACATGAATTACGTGCCACTGTACTCATAATCATAGTAATGTTTCACCTTACACTCCATATGTTCAACATCAGTCTTATAATCATTAGATATCATCTTCATGGCGCTGTGAAGTATATATATGGCAAGCATTCAAAACAATGTGCACCAAATATCTGAATAAATGCAATTCATCCCTTAGATTCTTCGAAACTCAAAGACAAGATTCCCAAGCTTCCACCTCTGATATCCCATTCGGACTAGTTGTCACCTCACGATGCAATGTTTCTTTATCCTCTGATACACTCCCACTTGTACATTTGCGATGGCTAATAAGACAATTCATCATTAGCGTAATAGCCAATGGTCTTTCTTAACATCGTTCAAAAAGTTATTTCTTACTTGAAATGTATACAGAGAACACCCTTGAAATAGCAGAGCTTTTTTCAGTTTTTAAGCTGATTAAAAAAATTCCTTTTTTTGATAGAGGGTGAATAACCCACAATTATCACATTAACAATGGTGAACATGGGTTCATGCTTCTCCTACCAATTGTCTGAACATGTTTGATTTATTCAAACTGTATTCATTCACAAAAAGGCACTAATTTCATTGTCTGCATTGAGACCTTGCTGTGCACTATTCTGCATTTCCAAATTAACTTCGCCTCTGCCGCAAAATTTGTTCTCTGTCCCCTCTTCTGGGGTATTCTTCACCTACTTGAGTCTAATGAATCTCATTTCACTTTTGTTGTCCAGTTGATGGCCTTCCTGTCAGTGTGTCACAAGCGGCATCCTAGGGTCTTGACTTTCCAATGTGCTTAAATGTTCCCTGACCCGTGTGTGCAGTACCCGGATCGTACTTCCAATAAATGTAAGCCCACAAATGCACAAAATCACATTAACAACATACTTCGACCTACAATTGATATATTCCCTGATTTCAAATTGCTCTGATATTAATCTCCACTTTTTTACGTTCACTTGCAAACTGGTACATGCTACGGTTACCACATTTGTGGAAGCCTTTTAGATTTTTATGCAACCATGTTTGTTTCTGTGTGTCTACTGGATTTAGATATGATGGGCTAAGTACGGTTCTCAATGTTGGGGCCTTCGTATACACAAACGTAGGTACATTGTTAATGTAAGCAATCAAATCTGAGTCAAGCGTTTGTTTGCGAAATATGTTAAACAGCACCTGGCTCTCAGCCGAATACTGTGTGAGCATTCTAACCACTTTTGGGTTGCCTGTCTCATCTCTAACTTTGGGTTTAAGTAATTCACTCATTTGCCCTTCTAACCTAATTCTCTTTGCCAAGGCCACACTCATCACCTTGTTTCCTCTCTGTACAAACCTCTTAGATAACACCTCACATTCATGATTATAATATTTCAAACTGCTACAGTTTCTCTGGGCTCGAATAAACTCTCCTGTGGGAATATTCTTGATGACACTGATTCTATGGCAGCTAGAAGCCAGTAATACAGAGTTCACCGTGGGTTTTCTGTATGTGGTTGACCCAATCTCAGTTTCACAAATAAACAAATGAATGTATAGAAAGTCAGTTTCTGTTGGATACGTTGTACAAGTGAACATTCCGTTGGATGCGTTGTACAAGTGAACACAATCCTAAAATCGTTTGCATTAAGATACAGTACAAACTCCCGTTACAGCTTTTGACTCCTTTGCCATATCATAAACACATCATCAATAAATCTGACCCAGGTTTTGATATTTGCCAAAAACTCATTGTTAGAATGCACATATACACTTTTGAAAAAAATAGGTTCGCTAGCGATGGGGCATAGTTCACCCACATGGCTAGTATTCTGGTTTGCCTGTAGATTATGCCATCAAATATAAATATAGAGTTCTTACGGTTAAAATGCAGCATTTCTTTCAACATCATCAAGTGCACAAAATAGGAGGCAGATCAATTTGCATACGTAAAATCCTTTGTTTTAAGTGCCAGCTCATGTTCTATTGAAGTGTATACCTTTACATCAAGAGTTACAAAGTGTAAATCACTATTCTATTTGCATTCTCTAATAATTGAAAGAGATGCATCATGTCTCTTAGGTCTGCTGGTTATTTAACCACTTCACTGCGCATAATAGCAACAATATATTTTGAGAATTTCTCAGTTATCCATCCTAACAATAGGCCAGCCTTCAGGAATGTATTCAAAGGACTTATGCACCTTGGGTACGAAAAAGATTGTTGCTAATTTAGGGAAATCAATTGTCGAATAAAGTCTTTCTTCATCAGTAAGTAATCATGTCCGTACCTATTTTGCAAACAAGTCACTAGCTGCTGCATTGATCTCTTTAGTCAGATTTGTTTTCAAACCTTCAGATCACCCTGGTGTATTAAGATCTGCTCCCGCCATTATAATATAGTCCTGCGTAGTCATTACAACAATATTACCTCCTTTGTCTGATTGTTTTATTACAATCACTGTATCCTTACTTAAGGTTTTAAGGGCTTGCCTCTCTTTTAGTGTTAAGTTGCTTCTTCCTTTAAACTTGTCTTGCTTGTCCAAAATGTTATGAATATCTACGGTCACTGCTCTATGGAACGTGTCTATCACATTGTCCGTTCCAAATACTGGTGTAAATTTAGATCTCTCTCTCTCATCTCTGAATCAGTAAGGTGTTTGGGATCAATCCCAAGGCCACTCAAAACATCTAATTCCCGAATACTTTCTTGATCTTGGAAAGAAAGTAATAGTTTTGTGTATATCTGTTATCGTGAGTTCACTATCCACAGCCATAATATGTGTGACGCCACTCCCGATATAAATAGAAGGATTAGGAAAATGGTAACCGATTGACCACACGGAAGGCCGTTTTTAAACACAATGGGGCATCAGGCTTAATGGAAGTACTGTAGTTTGCTAATTTGACAAGTTTGATTTGGCGAGGAAGTGAGTGTCCTCTTGTCCTCTGTGGATATTTTGACAAGTATTGGTTACATTGTGTTCCTCTATTAGTTTAAGGAATTCATATTTGAAAACAATCTTGTTGATGGAATCATCTTAAGAAGATTTTCTGAGTACACTTGGAGGCTGGTAATTAAAGGATTGCGGTAGGACAGGATGGAAGATTTGCATTAAGTGATGGCATTAAGTTATTTTATTTATGAGGATAACTATATGTCAGGGACATTGCCATTTGTCATACTTTCGCTTTTGCATAGATTGATATAGTAATCAAGAACTAACTCTGACATTTGGTGTACATTTGATTGGTGAGCAGACCTAAAAGCAGGACTTGGTGATGTAATTCATATGATATTTCACTGGGTGTGATAAGGATAAGGGTGTAAGGAGTTAGCTGGACACTCATGTTGCAACTTAGGACTGACAGTGATTTATTTAAGGACCTGTTGGTGGTGACATTAACATAATTGGTGAAGCACATTTGTGTGATGATGATGTTCACTATTGTGGAGTGGGAGGTTGATATAAGTGACTGATCATTAGGTTTGGGTAATCTCAAACTATTAATGTTTCTTTCTCTTCTCTCGCTCCACCCGTGTGCTGTTTTCCCTCCCTTCGATGTTGTCAACTTTATCTCTCGCAATTATTTTTCCTATGTTGATATCTTTATATGTATACGTTATTGACTATATTAATTTAGATTTGCTTTGATCAACGTGACCTTATTTTATTTGTGTGGCACTGCAGCCCTAAAGAACACCTTTTTAAGGTTGAAACACGTGTTGGCCCTTTGGAGAATTAAAGACATTACATGGAAGAATTGGACATTTCTATTGTGTATATATTATTCTAGAGAAATATTGAGAGTCAGTGGGTTTAGCACATGTGGTCAGACTGACAAGTATCATAATATAGTAGGTTAATAAAGGTGCTACAGAAATCTATGAATAACCTCCACATGACTGGCTGGAATTTCCTGGGGGATAACTTTCAACCTTCTGAAGGTTGATAAAATGTGTAAAGTAAGCATACGTTATTCATAGTGCTACAAAGCTGCAGGACAGAACAACAATTATAAACAGGTTATAACAATAATATTTTGTTGGGCTGCTAGTTCATTCATTGCTGGTAACAAGGCATCCTAATTGACGCTTGATAAACCCTTTAGATGAGCAAGCACCTGAGATTGATAACATGGAGGTGAAATGAGTAACCCTAAAATAGCTGACCTCCGTGCAAGAATCCATTACAAGATAACTTCATTAACCATATAGTCTGTCTTGACATTTGGGACCCGGAATAGAAAGAAACCACGTACTTGGTATGCGCTGGACCTTCTTCAATATAGTTCAAGCAAAATAAAGTAAGCTTAGTTAGAATGAATAAATCCTAACATTAACTTGGTGGCCTGCATTTCTTACAGAATCTGCAACATTGTACAGCTGTTCTTGCATGTTATGTTATAACCATTTGTAGAGCGCACGGTCGCCCGTAGGCATCATGGTGCTAGAAAGGCAAGTAGCCACCCACAGAACAAGACATCAGAGCAAAGATTGTTAACAGATCAGAACATAATACATTTGTGGAAACAGAAAGCCCCTTAAGGTGGGTTTGCGCACATCTAGGATATATAAAATTAGTTATAAAAAGTGGCTGCAGTCGTGTGGTCAGTTAGGCGATTTTCCACTACCGCCTAAGTATTAAACATATATGAAGTGAGAATTGACCTTACATGCTGCGCACTACCATACACTCATTGCCTAAAAAAGTAGGTTCTATAGCCAAGGTAATTATTTGAACTTCTGTATTATAGTTCATACAGATTAACAATTGATATATTCAATAGACATATTTGTCTAACCCGAGTGAGGCGAACAGAGGGCACACACAGAATGCCCGCCACCGCTGCCCGCAGGGGGCGGTTCTGTACATATCTCTCAAACTTGGCGCATAGGTACTGTGCTGCTTGATTATGTAGAACACAATGAACAATGCAAAGAGCTTTAAATTGAATGTGCTGGGCCAATGGGAGCCAGTGAAGGGAACGCAATACTGGGGATATATGGGACCCAGTTGCTACACTGGCTGCCAGATTCTGGAGACGTTGTAGTCGGCCTACCAACCCCTTGGGCTACACCAGATACAGAGAGTTGCAGTAGTGCAGCCTACTCAGAATCATAGCAGCCACCACTGGGGGGCGTAGCATTGTTGGAGTCAGATGGAGCACCTTTCTTAAGATTTTCATCTGAAAATGTCCCATCTGGCATACCGCCGATACCTGGGCAGCCTTGGACAGATTGGCAGACATAATTACCCCAAGATGTTTAACCTTAATCGAAGGTACAGGAAGCAAGCCCAAAGAAGAAGGGAAGAAAGAGGAAATCTAAAGTGAGGGATCAAGACGAGAGCCCACCACCAGCACCTCAGTTTTGTCCCCATTCAATTTCAATCAGTTGTGTCCCATCCACTCGCCCACAGCCGCCAGGCACTTCTGCAGGCACGCCAACACCTCAGACTGATCAAGATCGAGACAGATCAGCAACTGGGTATCATCGTGTACGAATAGCACCTGACGCCGAAGGAATGGATAGGGAGCAGCAACAGAAAGATATAAATGTTGAAAAGAATGGGGAACAGAGCGGACCCCGGGGAGACACCACAACTAAGGTGACAGGGCTTAGATGTGAACGGGGAAGAGAATGAGTTTGAGATCTATCGGCCAAGAAAGAGCCGAACCAGGCCAATACCTGACCCGAAACACCAATCTGGCCCAGGTGGGAGAGCAGGATGGCATAATCCATGGTATCGAACACCGCTTAGAGATCTAAAAGAACCAGGGCGCTTACACCCTCCTGTCAAAGTTTCATCAGAAAAGTAAGAAGAGAGATAGGCTGAAAATTGGAGGGAAGAGAAGGGTCCAGGGCAGCATTGAGCTCAGAGGGGATAAACCCTGACTGGCAAGAGATGTTCGGCCGTGATCTCACCCAGGAGATCAGCTGATATCTCCTTTATAGTGAGTGCACAAAGGCAGTGGATCAGAGGGAGCACAAGAATTAATCTTTTGCATAGCATTAGAGACCATGTCCTCAGAAAATAGAGGGAAGAGGGACCAACTGGGACAGGGATTATTAACATCGCCATTAAAGGGCAGGTTACAGGACAGCATCAATAAGCAACCATTGGCAAAGTCACCAGTTTGAGCTTTTGTGTAGGTATGGGATAGGACTTTGCTAGGCACTACGTGGCCGTAAAATTGCAACAGCTGAAAAATGAAGTGACTGAGTGGGCATCGGAGTACCTGGCAAATGCCTATCTAATACCTCAAGGCAAAACTGTTTGCTTTGCCTGTGCTTGTTTTTTACAGGACTTAAGTGCAATGAAGAGATATAAATCAAGTGGCTGAATGCAAACTGGGTTAGGACATTTTTATTACACCACTAGCCATTTACAGCTGCAAATACGCCATTAACTCTCAGCAGACTGCTTAGAAATAATGCTGCCAGTCTGAAGCTTGATGTTGATGTTTGAGATAGAGACCTCAAGAGATCTGTGGAAATTTGTTTTTGGCGGGGAGGGGCAGGCAGTGGGTAGGACTGGGCATAGAGATTAGCATGGCCACGGGCAGTCAGTGTGTGGGCTAATAGCCAAACAACACTGACACGCAGGGTGTCCCGCCTCACATGTCTTCTCCCTCCTACCTGTACTCTGATTCAATCGTTTCAGGTAATATTTGGTGCTCAAGTGCCACCTAACAGCATAAACTAAAAATCAATTCTGTAGCATTTTTTCTTTCGTTTGCCTATTGCATCCTGACTAAAGCTGTTTTTAATGGGTGCTCTCTTCGAATGGTAGGATGTGGTGACGAATGTTATGCGTCACCTCCGTGGAAATTTTTAGTTTTAGATTTTGTGTTTGTTTGGCTTGCATGTGACAATGTTAAGATGACACATGTAACAATACTTTGCTTCAACGCCATTCACTGGAGGCGCTATACAAATGTAGGATAATATAACATGGTGAAGGGGGACATTTTCACTTGCAGGTAAGTATTTTTGCAACAGGATGTATTTGTGTCCATACTTTCCTCAAAGCGCTGATGGATTCTATTTTCTCCACTAACCTTGGAGCTCATTTTATAAGTAGGTGTAAATTACCAGGGGGAGGGGTGCTTACTTTTGCACTTACGTGCAAAGAGGGCCCCTAAAAATGTCACGATGGCATCAAATCAAGTGGATTTTAAAGGCAGAGGGGAAAAGGACGGTGGAAACATCACTCCCATTTCGCAAGTCCTCCTCTGCATTCAAAAACCACAGAAAAATGACCCAGAGCTTGAATGAAGGTGTTAAGACAGGTCTAACAATGTTACGCCTTTCATTAGCACATTCATTTACGCTGTGGGGGTCTTGGAAAAGGAGACCCCATGTAATCCATCATGTGGGGAAACATCGGGGACCAATTTACAAAGCAGCAGTTTATATTCCAGATAACAGAGTTTCAAAGGGATATCAAATGAGTCCTGGCTGCTTTCTGGAGCATTCCTGATAGGTAAATGGTCAAAGCCTGCAGAGCACACAGAGAACTTGGTAGTCTGGCAGACATTATGAACTGGAAGCATTTGGAATTCACTTCAATGGCACCTCTGAGATAACAAGTATTGCCAGAGCCAACCGGTCTGGCCCTGCAAATGTGAAGGGTAAACATGTTTGTCTCGTGTGTGCTTTACAAATCAATCATACCCTCTACATTTACAAAGCTAAACCTACTGGCTTTGCCAATGATAGATATATTTGACACCACTGTGGGCGATAGGATTAAGAGAGTGATAACTATTTCCAATGCACGTGAGGGGTCGATGTTTTTGTGAAAAGGATAGATAAATCAACACTTTTCTTTATAGCTTTTGTCATTGACTCCTGAACTATCGGTGACAATTCTAATACTTGGGCACACGTTGAAACAAAGCTCACAACAGTGTGAAATAAATTACACATGTAATGTAATCACTTTTGAACACTAATCACCTCACTCGTTCACTTGACAAGATCAATGGGGACGTAAAACACTATGGTTTAGTCGCTGGTTATAAAATAGGCTTATTTTACATCAGCCATATGCCTTTTAGGAAAGCATGAACGTTCTACAGCTATTGTGCAGTCGTCATTAAAATGGTGACACGTTTAGAGTTATTAGATAGCCATGAGTCACAGACCAAAAGCCCCAAGAGTCAACACAATCATGCAGGATGCAACGATTTTAAAGATGCCCAAGACAAAGTAATCTGCATCATATGTCAGTTGATTTTGAGTCCAATATCGCACACAGTGATGTATCCATGCTGCCCTATTAGCAGTGTGTTCATTCCTTCTTCCGTGTTGCGTATGTAAGGAATGATGGGCGATGCGGCTGCATGTCATGGTTGTGTTTTATGCATGTGGCATGCTGTGAGGCAGCAATCAGTGTGAATGTTCTGGGTTGGCAAGGTAGAGCTTGGCTATCGAGGGGAAGATATAGCTGGTGGGGGTCTCCCAAGAGGATTCAGTGTGAATGTTCTGAGTTGCCAGGCATTGCTTGGCTGCCAAGGGGCGGATGTGGCACTGCTGCTGCTTGTCTCCCAAGAGGAATCTGTGTGAATGACCTAAGTGTGCCAGGTAGAGCTTGGCTGACAAGGAGCAGATATGGCAGTGGTGGTGTTTGTCTCCCAAGAGGAATCGGTGTGAATGACCCAAGTGTGCCAGGAAGTGCTTGGCTGCCATGGAGTGCATGTGACAGGGCTGGTGGTTATCTCCCAAGCACCTATTCTGTTATAACTTTACCTAGCTGCTACTTTTTTATTCCTGTAATAATAAGAGTTTGGAATAAAGCCCACCTGTTCCTGGCACCTGTGCCTACTGACAATTGGGATACAGTCTTTTTGTGTTCAATAGTATCTGCTGTCTGCATGTGAAAATGTACTGCTTTCCATGCCTAAAGAGTTTATGTAAATATTTAAATATGTGACTTAATGGCTTCAGCACAATGCCTTTTCTTTTTATTTTCTTGCAGTTCACAGCAAGCAATGCTACACTAGCATGTCAAAGAACGAACAGCTACCACCAATGCTGCGGTCAGTCTGGTTACAATCGTCAAGTTTTGGTGAGTATGTTCTAATTCTCCTGCGAACACTTCCTTTGTTGGCACAGTTTGCCACTAACGGTGCATGCAGAGCTGCCATGATCACAGTGCTGATGGGCAGTTTGCTTTACCCCAGTCCAATCCGAATCCAACCCAACAGTATGTATATAGCTCTAAATCCGTACTGAGAATTCAAAGTCATCAGGGAGCTTTCCCAAGAAGACAGGACCTGTAAAGGACTGGTTGACTATGTGGGCCCCATATCAACTTCTTCCTGTGGAGGAAATATCCGGATTTACCTATGGGTCCATTTGATTTTCTCCAGACCGATTTAGCCGTACAGAAAAAAACAACAGCACAACAGAAATTGACATCAAAATTACCTCAGCCATGCCATAGATAGCAGAGCCTTTTCCCCGTTACAGTCAATTAGGTAACCTTAGACGAGACCACATGTGAACAAGAAGTTTTATTAAGAGCGCCATAAGCCCAGCAACTACTTGAGTTGCAACTGTGGCACACCAAACATTCTAACAACCCGCTGACGTCGCATATAAGGAAACCATGGTAACAGTAAATGATGGTGACCCAGTCCATGTATATGAACAGTATTATACCAACACAAAGTACACTGCAACATCTCTCCCCTGTACTGCCCAACCTGCAAATTAAAGTAACACTCTTGCCAAACCAGCTATAACATAAACCTTGTAAATGGCACCCAAAATGATAACATTCAAACATAACCCGTGTTCCTTATATCTAGAAATGGGTGACGGTACGTGTGTGAGGAGGACCAGACTTTGCACCAGCAATCCATGCAATTTTGACAACACTGATGCTATCAGCACTATTCTCTAGCTAAACCCCATCCATCACACCAAAAGGACACATCTGCAAAGAAGAGCCAACTTCAGAACTTCCCACATCAGAGACACTTTAACCACCCACCATCTTCAACCTGCACACCACTATACACCACCCTGCTAGCCTCTTGCTTTAATAGTTGGGTATAGCGGACACCACCTCAATTAAAATACATTAATTAATAGCAGGGCAATGTTATCAACGGTATTTAGTGGTCACTAAAGGTGTCCGGTCAAATGTTCGAATGCATTTGATCGAATGACAAAATGCTCGAGTCAATTTGACCGAAAACAAAAAGGTCGAATTTTTTTGTAAAAAAGTATATATTTCTTTTGCTCTAGTATAGGTAAAAAAACGGTGTTTTTACACCAAAAACGAGGGTTTGAGGGGGGGGGGTGTTAAAATAAATAAATAAATAATAATTCGCCCCTTTTTTTCAGTCAAATTGCCTCAAGCATATTGTCATTCGATCAAACGCATTCGAGCATTTGACCTATATCCGTCACTAAAAGCCTGAACTGCACTATTCTATTCAAGTAAATAATATTAGAGAAATAATGGGGGAAAGAATTTTCACCAATATTGGGTTGATGCACGTAGTAAACACTACATTGAATATAAACAAATGTATGACAAGATTCAAAACAGGTACACAAAACAAAAGGTTCTTCTGTTAATGTAGACCATCTTTCATTAAATGTACCTTCGTGTATGAAATATTCACATATGAAATACTATCTCATGGCTGCAAAGGACAGTGCTATGAAAAATTGAAAAAGGTCATAATATTTACATTTCTTTAAACCTTGCTGTTTACAATTCATATGGACATCTATATATATATATATATATATATATATATATATATATATATATATATATATATATAAAACGCTTCTGGCTTAGGTATGTTTCTGTACTCAGCTGATGCAATTCATCAGTGGTAGGTTGCCCTCTGCTGTCCAAATGGCAAAGTGCACTCCTCTGTGCCCGTCCACTTCAACAACAGTAATCATTTTAACTAACAGAATGAGCACGGTTCTACAGTCACCTTCTCCTTCCACTACCGCAAACATTCGGAATAATTTCAAGTTACTTCTTTCCACCCCCACTTCTCTTCACACTGGGCATGGCGTTTCCAGTGTCAATGAACAGTTAACTACTGGCTCAACATTGCAGTCTTTAAAGAGCGAAACGCTGTAGCTCACAAGCTAAAACTGAAAGTAGGTACTGTAATTATGCTACTACGCAATCGCATGCCATCACAGGGACTCTGCAATGGAGCAAGGCTGATAATTACGCGTCTACAAAGACACATCATAGAGGCCTGTGTAATCGGTGCAACTTAGATGCTGTTCATCTACGTGCATACGTCTCATTCCATCTGACGCAAATATGCCTTTCAAATTCAAATGAAGAGTTACCTATACGTTTAGCCCGTATACTGTCCTTTTGCAGATGGTCATTGTCGAAAACACTCATCGAAATGTATAGGGTTGAGTATGGATATAAAAGTGGTGGGGGTTTGGGGTAACAACATAGGGAAATTGGGGATTCAGGAGGGACCCCCCCACATTTATTTAAATGCATTTCGATGACTTTTTTCAGCAAAAAATCAATTGAAAAAACAAACGTTGGTAAAATGACATAGAACCGTTTAGCCTTTTCACTGACCACTAATAAGTCACAGGGACCTACGCCCCCTTCCTTGAAACAATCAGTGCTAATTCTGTTATTTCAGAATGGGGACAGAAGTGACCCTATGAATTACCGACCGATAATGACCTTTAAGATCTCACAGAACGGCGTAATTTACAGCGGGAACCGCTATTATGTCAAAAACTTCTGCAAATAGCATGATGCAGCAAACTGATTGCAAAGCAGCTGCAACATACATTTTTATACAATATTTTTTCCAGGTAGCCACAGTAAAATCACGTTCTGACCACACGTCACGTACAATGACGTCACAGTACGTCAATACAGAAATATGTAGTTTCGTACCACCTAATGCAGTTCTTATAAACAAATGTGTTGTAAACCTCATCTGAGCCATTAACTAAAATGTTAGCCATATTGTTGAAGATTGTCCTTTGCTCATGATTAATGAAGTTAAATGCATGACATTGAAATCATGTGCAGGTGTAAATAGGATACATTATAAGGATACAACAATAATCTATAAACATCTTAAAGCATGATAAACGACATCCTTATTCACTGTTTAAGTGACATCTTTTTTCATTTTTTATACAGTAGTGCAATGTCAAGATAAATAGGCCAATTTGATCAATGTAATTGACATTCTACCTACATATGATATACTATTAGCAAAAGTATATTTATATATAGTTAGTGATTTAAAACAATCCAAACTCCACCTGGACCCATCATTCAAACACAATTAACTCTTGCCCACATTTTATATGGTCTCGGAAGGAACATCTCTGACACAAAATTAGGACTTCTCACTCTAACCACATAAATACAACCACATTGGCTTCAAACCTATGATTAGGACTGTGCTAAGTTGCAGGACTACACCTTTGCACACTTCATGAAGTCTACCGCAAATCTTTCCAAACTTTAAAAAGTTGTGACATTTTTTGCAGTAAAATTAAATTTGCACACATCAGGTTTTGTGAGCATTAAACTACGTGTATGTGATTATAGCACACTTTTTAAAATTGTTTCATTAATCTTGATTTTTTATTTCGGATCAATAATTGTTATTGTATTTTTCATGAATGATTACTTTTGTATTAATCTTGAATACTATTATTTCTCATCAATATTACTTTTTGTCGTATTTTGTACTAATGACTACAAAAACACTGATGAAGCCTGCCACACACACTGTTTTCTGTGGATGAGTGCACACAGCAGCAAACACCCTGGCAATATTCATGCCAAGGATTTGGGACAGCGAAGTCTGAAAGGATTGACTTTTGGTTTTGTTGTCAGAGACAATGGTAGAAACATATTTCATGCAATGGCTTATCATAATTAGCATGTGTGCCCTTTTTTGCACACCGCTTGAACCTCATTATACAGGGCTTCCTGAAAAAAGACAGTTATAGCCCTCTGTCTAAACATCTATGGTCACTACAGCCTTTCCTTAAAGCCCATAAAACGCTGAGAAGATATTTATTAATTTTATTTATTTTTTACATTTGTAAAACGCCCAAGGCTTGTTGTTGCTATCCGGTTGCACTATTGTCAAAAACAGAAAACACAAGGACACACAGGCTAGGCTGGCGTGTCGGCAGTCTGGGTGACATTCTTGTTTGATGACCATGAGCGGATACGGCAAAGGGTTGCAGGTGTTTGCCTTTGTGTCATTGGCGAAAGTCATGCAGCGAATTGTAAAGCGTCAGGGTTCATACTTGCTTGTGGTTTGATACTTGTGAACTGTGGGGTCACATTAGGGAAGAGCCAGGCTTTTAGGGCCTTACGGAAGGGCCAGTAGGAGGTTTCCATTCTTAGTTCAGGAGGAAGGGTGTTCCAGTGTCTGGTGGCGATTGACGGGAAACTAGTCCCTCCTCCTCTTGCCCTTTTCACCTTTGGTACTGCTGGGCGGTTTGCATCGGTTGCTCTTAATGGTCTGGAGGACATGGATCTTTCAGTCTTCCAGGTTAGGTATTGGAGAGCAGTGTTTGAGAGGCATTTGTGCATGATGATCTAAAACTGCAAATGGTGTTTCATAGCTCACCCTCAACACAGAATTTCAGCCTAATAGAATTTAACTCTGTACTTGCTTAAAGGCCGCTTTGAGCAGTAGAAATATATCAATGAGTATGTTGTGTAAAACAAAGGTGAAGCAGAGTAATCCATGTTTTTACCTAAAGGCAATCAGGGTTTGTGAAATGGCTCCTCTAGCTTCTAATGTCTTCTGCAAATGCTACACTGGCTGCTACCAATGATAATACAACCATCAGTATTGTGGTCCCTCTGATTCATGTCCTCAAAGCCCGGACCATGACCATGGAGCACATAATTAGGGAAGAAGAAGATTTTGTAGCTCTGCGTCCACCTACGGCATACACCAATGCTTAGAAACAAATGGCAGTATCAGCATAGACAAAGTGGGCTCTGAGGAGTTCACCTATACTACAATTGTAAGCCCATGCTTTGGACCCTGTCTGATTTTGTTGCCTCTTTGAGAGGGTGACATGGCAAAATACAAGACATTCAATCTACACTGAATTGCGGCCATGCCACAGTGCAGTCTAATTTTAAACTGTCCAGAAAAGAACTTGAGAAATGACCTTTGCTTTCCAACGCCATACAGAGCAGTCGAAGTGGCACTGCTACCATCCCTACCCCTGCCACCACTTTCCCAAGCAAGTGGAAATCACCAAGCATCTCTACTTCAACTGTTTGCAGTGAGCACATAAGCACATGTTTATGTCGACCTTCTTTTATCTGAGCATCCCAAGTTCAGGCAAAAACACAGACACAGAATCTGGAAAGGCTTGAACTCAAGACACAGCCAGCAGAACAATTGGTTAGATAAAGGGCATCAGATAAAATGATCAAACAGTATCTCACAGATTGTGAGATGCTGGCCAAACATGATTGGCCCCTGCTTTATTGGCACAGCTAAATTGGCAACACTATGCAAGCTAACAATCAAATATCTATTGTGCCGTGCAGCCAATATCAACTCTGAACTATTATTAATCACAGTGGGGAACATCACTGGAGACCGAAAGACAAGCCAGTCAGGCAATAATGTTGCAATCATTAAGATGCTGAAGATAAACTAGAACTTCCTACCTACCCCACAAATTTACTGTTCCAGATGATGAGGTTTTGTAGCAGGCCCATCTGAGCGACTTTGAACATGTTCCTACTGCTGCTGCTTACTCGGATGATGATGATTCAGAGGACGGCAACATTATCCACTAATGATGTTTGGTTTGCTACATCACTCTTCACTCTTCACTGGCGAGACTAGGTGTTAGGAAAGATTTCCATTTATGTGTAATCTTCCCTCCAGTTGTGAACCCCCCGACTTTTTGCTGTTGTCTGACCATCCTAGCCTGACTGTTGCCAGTGGAGCACAGCCTTCTGCTGCACTCTGCTGGGTTAACGCTCACTTTGTTATGGGGAAACTGACATGCCCTGAAAGACAGTCAGTACTGGGAGACTTTGTTTCCCTTAGTCCTTTCCATTGTTGCAACTTTTCTGCAACATGCTACCAGTGCACAAAGTACCTTACAGTACAGTGAGCTGGTCTCCTGCTTTCATTTCCAAAGGCCCGAGACACCCTCATAGGATTTTTTGGTAGAAGTACAAATTGGACAGAGCTGTTGACAGCTGTTATATTTCATAAATTGTTAACGCTTTCTTGTAGTCCATCTCGCAGTTACCGCGTTTGGCCCTGGACAGTGGCATGGCCACAAAATGGCCATTCCACAAGGTCCTTTGTCTGTAATTTGGCCATCTTGTCCCTTTGCCTTGCCCAGGTCGAGCAGAGCCGGAAACCCCTTATTTGGTCATGCACATTCCTGCCAAACCCAAAGCTTTCGTGGGCTTCTGCATGCCTTGTGTGTGCGCCTCCAGGATGTAGTCTGGACTGTCTAGTTTCAATACACATCCTGGGTGCCAGAGATTCTGGTGTGCTGGGAATGACTGGGACCACCGTGGTACGTGATTGGTCTACGTCTGGTGTGCCTGTATGTGAGCAGATCTCCCATTGGGTACTCTTCATTTTAGCGTGAAGGTGATTCTGGATAAGAGAAGGCTCCAAACACCCATACCAGGTCGATCTTTTGAGTTCTCACTGAACCTAGGATAGGATCCAAGCATCCTGAAACTAATAAGCAGAGTCGAGGAACCGCTGGTGACCCACTGGAAGGTTTGGCACCCCAAGCCTGCTGCTGTCCCGCAGGCCCCTCTGCCTCTGATCAAACTTAGAAGGTCTGCAAAGGCACTTCGACCTATTTGAATAGTGGGAACAACTATTCACGGCACCTCCACCTTAACCTGCAAGTGAGTCTTCTCGGAAGTGTTCCTGGGCCAACCAGTGAACTGACCATCTTGTGCATAACCTTTGCTCTGGAGCTGGCGCCGTCTCGAGCTAACCCTTGAGACTTTGGAGATCGTAAGCACTGGGTCCAAGGCAATCTCCCGCCGAGGTTTGTACACCTAGGCGCCCCAGGTCTGGAATTAGGAGAGTACACCTGAACCTGAGTGCACGCGGTCACTGTGTCGCCAAGCCGTGGTGACGAACTTTGAGGGTGCACTGCAGCTGTGCCCCCTTTGCCCTGAGACGTACTGCAGTGAAATTGAGTCGATCCCTTCACCAGGAGAGGAGAAACTGTCACTGTCCCGCCACGGAATCATCCCTGGAATTCAGCCTCTGAAAGCTGCAGAGCCAGACAATTGCAGCATTTGAACCCGCAACCAAAGTGGACTCGACTGCCGAAGTTTGGTCCGGAGTGCGCCTTGGGTTGATGAGTACTTGCAACCCTTACCAGTGGCCCTTGGCACATCCATCTATTTTTACGCATGAGTGTCCACTGAGGGCCACTCACCTTTCTCGAGGTAGCCTGTGCTACTGTCCTATTAACAACTCTTGGAACCTGTTCTGCCCTCTTGCGGAGACCCTCCTCGAATAGTGGGAACATATTCTTCCCTGCCTCACCTGCCTTCCTGAGCTGCTACAACCCCTGCAAGAGATCCTGTTTTTGCTCAACAGCACGATCGCGTGCATCTGGATCTGAAAGTACATTTGAGCATAAGGCTCTACTCTTTTTAGGGATTGGACTGCCTCTTAGATAGGGTTGATAAAGTGAAGGACTGCCTAAAGTATATTCACACTGTTTGCTCCCTTTCCCTTACAGGTTGTGGACCCTTACTGTGTGCCATTCCTTTAGGCCAATTGTAACTTTATATATGTTTTATAGTAGTGTTGTGTGGGTTGAAATATTGCTACTGATATTTACTTGCGTTTGATTTAAAAGGCCTTTAATAAAAGTATATGTATTTTTGATATACACCTGACAGAGTAATTTGTAGTGTCCTTGCTGTGTGTGCTCATTGTGGGCTTTCAATCACCATCACCCCTCCTGAGACCTAGTCTTGACCACTGCCAATGCTACCTTGATTGGTCTGGCTTGTTCAGAAGGTTACCCTGTTCCAAGAAACTAGGCTGGCCTTCTGAACCTCTGCCCACCAGGTCAGAGTTTAGAAATCCATTTTAACAAATTGGTGTACAGCGGTGGAATAGGATTGAAGGTACCCAGTGTTGCACACTGGTGAAGGTACTCAGATTACACTTACCCAGGACACATAGTGACCTTAGTAGTATAGTGCTGTAAAGGCCAAACAACCTATCTTATGATATGGAAACAGATACAAACATAACCTTAAATGCTTCTAGATCAGAAACATTGAGGATGTTATGTACTGAGAGAGGCTTGCCTGCTCAAGGTACAAAGAGTGAAATGATCCAAAAGATCATGGATTGGCAAGAGTTACAGCTCAATTCCATTACCTCATATGACAGTGCAGAAGGTGGTGGGGCAGCTCTCACTGACAGAACTGACAGTTCTGTCGCTGCACTCATCCATGGTAACCATGAAGACAGTGATGAGGTGTTGTCCCAAGTTTCCTCTGCCAGCTCTGATGCTGAGGCCATGTTAGAATTCAAGAAGTAAGAGCTGCTGTTTAAGCAGAAGGAGCTTGAATTCAACATGGCAAAGTTGAAGGTAGCGCAGGTAGAAAAACTAAAGAACAGGATCACCAGTTGGAACTGGCCAAGCTTCTGGTTTCAAATGGCTCATCCAAGGGATCGGGTCTGGGTCCTCCTCTCATCCAAGGTTTCCTAAAGATCTGATCAGTGTATAGGATGACAAGATTGACATTATGGAATGGTTTGAGTATACATGGGAAGTTCAAGAGGTTGTGGATGCTGACAAGATTGCGTGGTTGCTCAGTCGACTACCCCATTCTGGCTGCAGTGCTATTATGGAAATGGCAAAGACTGAAAGAGTAGACTTTGCAAAATTGAAGCAAACTGTCAAGGCGGATCTTGGCCCAGCGCAGAGGCAGCACAAACTCCTACCTCCCCATGAAGGTCTTGGCACCTGTAGTAGTGAAAACACAGGCCACCGCGACCCCCACGGGGAAAGAGGGTTAGGGTCCACAAGTTGGATGGGTATGGGGGAAGAAGGTACACTGGAAAGAGGGTTAGGGAGAGGTTATAGATAGGTAAGGGTGTTAGGGAGACATGCTCCTTGGCTCTTGTCTTGTGGGTCTCCTTCCTGCTCGTTTCTTGCAGCGGTGCACTCTGGTGCACTGAACTCACTCTGGTGCACTGAACTCACAGTGCACCTATACAGACATACGTACAAGCTTCTCTCCGAATGGGGTTGGCCACTCAGTTGTGCTGTCACTGAGTTTCCCCCAATGCACACTCATTTTGGTGTGCACTCTGTGTTTCCCCCTCCTGTTTTGCTGAGCATGTAGTTGCCCCTCGGCATTGGTTCTAGTGCCTAGTCTCTGACCAGAACCGCTGACCAGAATGCCTGGCTTTAGCACCCAGCCTTCGTTTTGAACACAACCATTAATATGAATGAGCACCACAACTCTAAACATGAATTCCCTACAACATGGCAACAGTGAATAAACTACTTACATGTAAGCACAGCATGAGAATTACACTTTGCACACGTTACATAATGTCATTAAAGAAATGTGAACTTAGCTTTAGCGGTTTGTGCATTTCGGCACTTGTTCCTGTAATCTGCGGTCTCCCGTAGCATAAGACCAACAAATTAACAGCGTCTGAGGTCTGGCAAAGAGGGAAGAGTTAGTATGTGCCGTGCTCCGATTGTGCCAGTTTTACAGTACATCAAAGGCATGCACAACACAAAAGGTGCGGGCCGGGAACACTTGTTAAGCATGTTAATTGGCTCTGAGTTTATTGCTTCCCCGGGGCTCGCCCTCGTTCCCAATTGCACGCGGTTAGATTTTCTGTTTGCCAAGCCGTTAGAGAAAGCTTTCCGTGATTGCTCCAAGCACCCAATCCCCCTGCACTTATCTGTGAGCCAGCGGGGCCTGTGAGGAGTGCTGCAGGCAGAATAATGCAAGATAGTTTGCCTGCCAGGAGCTTCTCTCTGGTGCGTCCGTGCCGGTAAAGCTCTGAGCGCGAACAAGCGTTCAGTGCGCATGCATGTGCTTAAAACAGGGTTTTGGTTTGGGCGTTGCCCAGGAGGTTTGCAGGCTCTGTGGGCTGTTCCTGTTTCTCTTGTGCGTTGGTGGGGCTGTTAGGGCTGCTGGGGATGGCAGTCCCTTCCCCAGTGGGCTTTGTCTTGAGTTTTCTGCTGGCTTGTGGGAGCTCCCAGCACCTGGTGCACCTGCAGGAGGGACAAACATGATGTGGGCCCCTCATTGTGGCTGCCACTCCTTTAGTCCTGTTTTGTCTGGTCTGCTTCTTGACAGTACATCCCCTCCCTGATGAAGGACCTGGTTTATTCTGAAAGTTCTGATGGAAGAGGCGTAAGAGCTGAGGAGCATGTATGTTAGTGGCTGGTTCCCAGGAACGCTCCACTGGGACAAACCCCACCGAATCAATAAGGTAGTATAACTGATCCCCCCCTACATGAGCTAATTATTGCCTGCACCTCATATTCCAGGTACCCATCAACTAGTATTGCCTGAGGTCTCTCCATCCGTATGGGTTGAGCAGCTGGTTTGAGGAGTGCTACGTGGAATACTGGGTGGAGTTTCATGTGATCCAGCAGCTGTAGCCGCGCAGCAACAGGATTTATGATCTCTGCATTGGGAAAAGGGCCGATAAATCAGGGCTTTCATTTCTGAGACTCGGGGAGGTGTAAGTGATGGGTTGACAGCCATGCCTTATCTCCTGTTTTATACTCTGGGCTCTCTCTGCATTTTTTGTCTGCGTACGCTTTATGTGTGGTTTTAGCAGTATCTAAATTTTGATGTGCCTTCATGCATACTTGTGTCAGAAGCTCTACCTGAGCCTGCACTGATGGTAATGCGTCAGGGGTATTAGTGACTGTAGGTTGTATATGTGGATCATACCCATATGTGGAGTAGAAAGGGAAGTATCCTGTGGACGCATGATGAGAATTGTTGTAAGCTAGTTCAGCGAGCCAAAGGACTTCCAGCCATGCTCCCTCTGTGCTGTGTGTAAAACAGCAAAGATAATGCTCCATTGTCTGGTTCAGTCGTTGTGTCTGCCCATCTGTCTCTGGGTGGTAGCTGCTCGACATTTGCAGGGTGACTACCACTTGTTTTCATAGTAAGTGTCAGAATCTTAATGTGAATTGCGTTCCACGATCCGAAATAATATGTTGTGGTATTCCATGTAAAAGAACTACGTGTTGCAGAAATAAATATGCCAGACCACTAGCTGATGACAACCCCTTGCAAGGGATAAAATGAGCAAGCTTGGAGAGTGAATCGCCTACTAATAGGATAGTGGTATACTCCGGGTCAGATGGTAATTCTAAACTAAAGTCCATTGATATGGTATGCCATGGTTGTTTGTGTGTGGGCAAAGGGTGTGGAAGGCCCATGGGTTTCTGATGGTTGGTTTTGTTGCATGTTCACACTCACATTGCTGTACGTACTGTTGAATGTCTTTGTTCAGTCCTGGCCACCAGTAATGGCGGCAAACTAACTCTTGAGTTTTGCTGACTCCGAGGTGTCCTGCCAAACGTGAATCATGGCATCACTTCAAGGCTTGCATTTGGAGAGTCGTTGTGGGTAGGTATAGCGGTGCTTTGTGATAGGGTAGACCATTCTGAAGATAGCGTTGTTTCGTGGGGTCCTCCCATTGGAGCAGCTCTTGTGCAGACATTGCCGTCCCTTCTTGCTCAAACAGTCCATTGGTGGTACCACCTACAATTTGGATTGGCGGGACAATGTGTCTCGATGTCAACATTGGTTCTTCCGGATACCTGGATAATATATCTGCCTTTTTGTTCTCCTGTCCTGGGCGATATGTAACCAAGAAGTTGAAGTCTGCAAAATACATAGTCCATCTCAATTGACGCAGTGTGAGAGCTTTGGCTGACTATAGAAACTGCAGAGTGTGGTGGTCCGTTGATACAGTTACTGTATTCCGTGCCCCAAGTAGGTAGTGCCTTCATTCGGCGAAAGCCGCCTTGATAGCGAGCAGCTCTGGATCTGCTATGTTGTTGTTCTGTTCCGCTGGGTTTAGCTTTCTGGAATAGTATGCCACTGGATGGAGATGCCATGATTGGTCCCGCTGGGATAGGATAGCTCCCAACGCATAACTGGAGGTGTCTGTTTCTACTACGAATGTTTGTGATGGATCTGGATGTAAAAGAACTGGAGCTGAAGTGAAAGCCATTTTTAGTTGATTGAAACTGTGTTCAGCCTCCGAGTCCCATACGAACGGTGTGCCTTTTCTGAGAAGTCGTGTAATGGACTGAACCTTTTTGGCAACGGCTTGCACAAACCGACTACAGAAATTCACAAATCCCAAAAATGATTGCACTTCTTTGATGTTCTTAGGAGCTGGCCAATCTAGGATTGCTTGCACCTTGCGTGTGTCCATTTGAACCCCGTTCGGGGATAGGAAAAACCCCAAGCACTCCACATTGGTACAGTGAAAGTGACATTACTGTAGTTTTGCATGCAAGTTATGCTCCCGCAAACGCTGCAGCACCGCTTTCACATGTTGAACATGTTCCTCCTTGGTTTGGGAATATATCAAGATGTCGTTGAAATAAACCATGGCGAATGGCATGACCTGGTATTCATACAGCCCAAATTTCGTCTTAAATGCAGTCTTCCGTTTGTCTCCTTCACGCACCAGGTGGTAATCCCCTCGTAGGTCCAGTTTGGTATAGATAGTATCTCCGCGCACCTGGTCCAACAGGACAGGTATAAGTGGCAAGGGGTATCGGTTTTTCACTGTGATGCAATTTATTGCCCTGTAATCGATGCATGTCCTGAGGTCCCCAGTCTTCTTATGTATGAAAAACAATGGCGACGATACTGGCTATGTGAAGTGGCGGATGAATCCATTCTGCAGATTGGCGTCGATGTATTCCTTTAGATGCTTGTTTTCTGCCTCCATCAGGGCGTAAATCCTGCTGCACTGCAAGATAGACCCGGGTTTAAGATCGATCCTGCAGTCAAACGACCAATGAGGGGGCAGGGTTTCTGCTGGCACTTTACTGAAGACAACCTGATATTCTTCGTGCTCTGGGGCAAAGCTACTGAGGTTTTTTGAGCTGCTTCTGCACCTGCTACTTGAGTTTCTGCCAACACTTGGCCAACAATACCTCTTTCCTTGACACAATGCATTCTAAAATTGTCTGACGTGAATTGAGCAGTGCCTCGAGTCCAGTCGATCAAGGAGTTATGCAGCGTCAACCAGGATAGCCCAAGAATGAGACCGAATTGAGGGGCTGCTATGACATCGAACTGGATGACCTCCTTATGCCCTTGCACTTCTAGCAGCACCTCCTTGGTGTGTTGAGTTACTGGTCCTGAAGTCAACGGGAAACTTCCACCGACCACACTGTTTTCTTGCTTTGCTTGGTGCACACTGGGAGGCCTGGAGTTTGTGCATAGTTGCTGTCCACAAAATTTCAGGTGGCCCCCGAGTTCAGCATAATTGTCACTGGCAAATCCTTTTCGTGCGTACGTAACCATCCAGTGACTGTAATATGGGCCTTAAGGGCATGAGTGGCATTGGCCAAGACATGGCTTGGGGAGTCAGCAGCATATTTGCTCGGCAGATCCACCCCCATCACTGGCAAGCACTGGAGTTTCCCCCGATGGGGGCGCCTTTTGGTTTTGCTCCACATTCCCTTATGAAATGGCCTGATTTGCTACAGTAGAAACACAGTTTTTCATGCCTTAATTTTCCTTTTCTTCCTTTCAAATTGGGCCTCGAACTGACCGGATGTGCATCGGTTCCACTTCGGTGGTGGTTTACTCACTCTTCGGCGTGCTAGCAGACCACTGGTAGTGCAATCTTGCTGGGTTTTGCTTAGGATCCCACCGCCTTTTATCTTGACGCCCCTCCCCCTGACGGTGATCTAAACGCAAAGCTAAATCGATCATTGCCGTGCATGACTGCGGGTCCACTTGTGCAATGAGGTCCTTCAAGTCATCTTCAAGACCTTGGTAGAATAGGGCCAACCTCTTCTCGTGCGGCCAATCCGCTTCCACCACCAAGCGATTAAAGGTGGTGACGTAGGTCACCAGCTCTTTACTGCCTTGACGTAGCATCAGTAGTTCTTGGTCCCGTATGAGTGAAGCTGCTCTGCGGTTAAAGAACTTCCCAAACTGTTCCTGAAAACCGCGCCAGTCATACAGCATGGTGTCATCCTTTTGAACTAACGGGGTTGCCTAGGCCTCTGCATCCTCTGTGAAATACGATATGACAAAAGCGGTGCAAGCATTATCAGACAGAAATGCAGTGGGTTTTTAGTGAGGAACTGCAGATGGCACTGTGTGATGAATGTGGTGTACTTTCTCTGGACCCCCCACCCCATATCTGTGGGGCTAGAGGCAACAGGGGTTTGAGCTGAACCTGCACAGGGACTGGGGCCACCACTGGTGGGGCTCTGTCTGGGATGGGCTCCCCTGTGCAGTGAGGACCTGCACTTGTGTAGCCAACATTGCATAATCCTATCGGGTAGCCACCAACTCGGCTTTCAACTCCTGCAGGACTTGAACTATGTCCTCCATGATGGCCAATTTGTGCTACCTGTATGCTGTTTAAATACGTGGGCTTACACTACTGTCAAGGTGAAACTTGGTCCAGCACAGAGGCTGAACTAACTCCTACCTCCCCTTGAAGGTCTTGGCACCTTTAGTAGTGAAAACACAGGCCACCGCAACCCCCACGGGGAAAGAGGGTTAGGGTCCATGGGTTGGGTGGGTATGGGGGAAGTTGGTACACCAGAAAGAGGTTTAGGGAGAGGTTATGGCTAGGTAAGGGTGTTAGGGAAAGACATGCTCCTTGGTTCTTGTCTTGCAGGTCTCCTTCCTGCTGGTTTCTTGCTGAGGCGCACTTAACTCACTCTGGTGCACTGAACTCACAGTACATCCACACAGACATACATACAAGCTTCTCTCAGAATGGGGGTTGGCCACTCGGTTGTGCTGTCATTGAGATTCCCCCAATGCACACTCGTTTTGGTGTGCGCTCTGTGGTCCCCCCTCCCGTTATGCTGAGCATGCAGTTGCCCCTCGGCACTGATTCTAGTGCCTAGTCTCTGACCAGAACCTCTGACCAGAATCCCTGGCTTTAGCACCCAGCCTTTGTTTTGAACACAACCCTGAACATGAATGAGCACCACAACTCTAAACATGAGTTCCCTATAACATGGCAACACTGAATAAACTACTTGCAAGTAAGCACAGCATGAGAATTACACTTTGCACACATTACGAAATGTCATTAAAGAAATCTGGACTTAGCTTTCGCTGTTTGTTTGTTCCGGAGCTCGTTCCGGTAAACTGCAGTCTCCCGTAGCATAAGAACAACGAATTAACAGCGTCTGTGGTCTGGCAAAGAGGGAAGATGCTGTGCACTCATTGCGCTCGTTTTACGGTACATCAAAGGCATGCACAACACAAGAAGTGCAGGCCCCAAACACTTGTCATCTGTGTTCATTGGCTTGGAGTTTATTGCTCCTCCCGGTGCCTGCTCCCGTTCCCAACTGCATGAGGTTAGAGTTTCCGTTTGCCAAGCCATTAGAGAATGCTTCCTGTGATTGCATCAATCACCCAATCCCCCTGCACTTATCTGTGAGCCCGCGGGGCCTGGGAGGAGTGCTGCAGGTGGAGTAATGGCCCTGCAAGATAGTTTGCCTGGCAGGAGCTTCTCTCTGGTGCGTCTGTGCCAGTGAAGCTCTGAGCACGAACAAGTGTACAGTGCGCGTGCATGCGTGTAAAACAGGACGTTGGTTTGGGCGTTGCCCAGGAGGTTTGCAGGCTTCATGGGCTGTTCCTGTTTGTCTTGTGTGGTGTTGGGAATGCTCGGGCTGCTGGGAATTGTAGTCCCTTCCCCATTGGGCTTTGTCTTGGGTTTTCTGCTGGCTTGTGGGAACTTCCCGCAATTGGTGCACCTGCAGGAGGGACAAAAATGGCACCTGCTATGATTTGGGCCCCTCATTGTGGCTGCCACTCCTTTTGTCCTGTTTTATCTGGTCTGCTTCTTGACACACACTCATTTTGAAGTTTGGGAAGACTCCTGATTCAGAGAGTACAAGAAGAAAGAAGGTAACACTTGGGTTTCCTACGTTAGTGATTCCTTGAAGAACTTGACTGGCTGGGTTGAAGGTTATAAAGTCTCCACCTTTGAGGCTATGATTTAATTAGTCATGCTTGAAGATAGTTTTGCATCTTGTTCCCCTAAGCATTTGGCTGATTCAAAGGAGTTAGATCCTAAGAGGTTGGCCATGACAGCAGATTTATGGGTGTCACATAGAGTGTTCCATAAGGACAAGACTACTCCTGGCAAGCAGGAGGAGGGGAAAAAGTCCAAATATAAAGAGGGCGGAGATCTGATACAACTTCCCACAAAAAGAAATGTAAGGCTAAGTCCCAAGAGAATGTACATGGTAGTGGAAGTTATCCTTCCAAGCAGAACTCTGGTTATAGTAAGCCTCCCTCTGTCCCAAGACCCAGTGGATCTTATGTGGCTTGTGGAGCAAATTACCATGTGAAGGGGGAAACCAGATGTAAGTTTTGTGAGTCTGGCCTTCCCCTCCTATGAGGGAGAAGAGATCACAGGGGCATCCTTCTCCTCAGACTACTTCCCAAGTGGGATAGAATCTGAGGTAGTCCTAGTTTCCTTGGGTTCCTGGGAGCCTAAAGTCTCAGAGGTGGATGCTAGCATTCCAGATAACACCAAGCACTACTTTAAGGACAGTGTGCTGATCAGTGGAGTTGATACTTCTGCCCTTAGGGATAGTGGGGCCAGCCGAACAGTGGTGGATTCTACCTTGGTAGACCCAGAGGAACTTGCCAGAGCTCCTTTGATGCCCACCAAGTTAGCTGATGGCCCCCCTCTCAAGTTCCCACTAATGCCTATAAATCTTACTATCAATGGTACTATGGTCAGAATTCCAGTGAGCAATCAGAGGCAAGTCCCAGGTAAGGTCCTGCTGGTGAATGATCTCTGAGACTTAGGTCTTGTGGGTGACACAGCAGAGAGACCACGCACAAGGTCACAAAGAAGGGCTGCATTGACCAAGACCAAAGCCAAGCCCAAGCCAAAGGGGAAACCCAAGGCTAAAGGAGTCAACAAAAGACAGAAGAGGGAAAGAGAACATTCCCCCTAACTCACCTACCACTGAGGTGGAGGTAGTTGGTCAAACACCAGAACCTGATGAGGAAGAGGTATTGCCTGAAATTCTCAATCCAAATGACCATCCTGAACTCCAGAGTTTGTTGGTGGAAGGTGTTCCTGATAGGGTTGAGTTCAGTAAGGGCCTACTTGAGTGCCCATCTTTGGAAGGCCTAAGGAGACAGGCCTGCTCCCAGCTTGAGGATGAACCTCCTGTGAAGTACAGGATTTATTGGGCAGGTGATCTCCTCTACAGTGAGCCCACAGAGTCTACAGAAGGAGACCATAGGAGGTTGGTGGGTCCCCTTTATGTAGGACCCTTCCTCTTGCAGCTGATGCATGAAGTCCCCCTTTGCTGGTCACATTGGGATCAAGAGAACCAAGCAAAGGTTATCCATGCACTTCTACTGAGCCAAGATGGGGGTCCAAGTAGAATGTCACTGCAGGAGTTGTGCCACATGCCAGTTATCTGGGAAAAGTGGAACAACAATCCAAGATCCATTTGTGCCACTCCCAGTTGTGGGGCTACCATTTGAGAGAGTAGGAATTGACATTGTTGGTCTCCTTGACCCCCAAACATCCTCAAGCAATGGGTTTATCCTGTTGCTGGTCGACCATGCCACCAGGTATCCTTAGGGCATCCCATTGAAGACTGTGACTGCCAAGTCAGTTGCAAAAGCTTTGCATATTTACTAGAGTTGGTTTCCCTAAAGAAGGTGTATCTGATAGGGACAGCAACTTTATGTCAAAGTATATGCAGGCCATGTGGAAGGAGTGTGGGATTACTTACACGTCTTCCTCAGCGTATCAGCCCCAAACCAATGGTCTAGTTGAGATGTTTAATAGAACCCTCAAAGGCATGGTAGGGGCTCTGAAAGACGAAAATGGGATCTTCTATTACCATGCTTCAGCCCCTTCGAGTTTCTTTTTTGTCACCCTGTGAGGGGACCCTTAGCTATTGTCAAGGAGGGGTGGAAGATGCCTACTCCCACTATCGTTACCAATGTAGTGGGCTATGTGCTAGGACTCAGAAAAAGAATGGTACTCCTGATGGGTCAGGCTAGTAAGAAGTTGAAGGCTGGGCAAGCTCTGGTGAAATATTGGTATGACCAGAAAGCTTCTCTGATCAACTTCCCAGCAGGCCGGCAAGTCCTGATCATGAATCCTATAAGGCCTGAAGTTTTGCAGGACAAATGGTCAGGCCCTTACACAGTGGTGGAGTCACTGGGTGAGATTAACTATTTACTTGAGCTAAGAAGGGCTGGACAGGCTCCAAAAGTGTTCCATGTAAACAGGCTGAAGGCTTTCATCCCAAGAGTTGAAATAGCTGCACTGCTGTTGGCATCAGATGTAGAGGAGGAAGAGTCAGAACCTCTTCCCGATATGTTCCAGGGCAGTCCTTCAGACAACTCCATTGAGGGTGTCAAAGTGGCCCCTCAGCTGTCTTCTGTTCAACAAGCTGAGGCAATTCTCCCCCTTGTTTTCCCTAGCTCCTGGTTTGACACCTTGGTGCAAACATGACATTGACACAGGAGATATTGTACCTACCAAAAGGCGAGATCTTACATCAATACAGAGGTCAAGAAGATGTTGGATCTTGGGGTGATTTAACCCTCCAGCATTCCTAGGTCCAGCCCTGTGGGTTTGGTTCCAAAAGCAGGTTCCTCTGAGCTGAGGTTCTGTGTGGATTACAGGGCTCTGAATGCTGTCACCAAGACAGATGCACACCCCTTGCCTAGAACTGGTGAGCTGGTGGATAATTTGGGTGCCTCCACGTACCTCAGCACATTTGACCTCACTGCAGGGTAATGGCAAATTTCCCTAGCAGAACATGCCAAGGACAAGACAGCCTTCCCAAATCCTCCAGAGGTTCTTTACCAGTTCAGGGTAATACCTTTTGGGTTGAAGAATGCACCTGCCACTTTTCAGAGGCTTGTGAACCATGTCCTTAATGGGTTGGATGAATTCTGTCTAGCATATCTGGATGATATAGCAGCTTTCAGTGCTACCTGGTAAAATGTGAAACACCTAAGAATTGTGTTGCAGGCTCTTCAGAATGCCCACTTGACCATAAAGGCCAGTAAGTGCCAGATTTGTCAAGGTTCAGTGGCCTACCATGGGCATGAAGTAGGTGGAGGGAGGATACAGCCACAACCCAGTAAGGTTCACGCAGTACAAGACTGGCCTACTCCCACTACACAAAGCCAAGTGAGAGCCTTTTTAGGACTCACAGGGTATTACAGAAACTTCATGGCAGACTATGGCACCATAGCTGCCCCTCTGACTGCTCCCACAACTACAAAGAAAACCAAGAAGGTCTCTTGGTCTGAGGATTGTGGGAAGGCCTTCAATGGCTTAAAAGACTCCTTGTACCAGGCCCCTATTCTCAGGGCCCCTGATTACCAAAGACCTTTTATGTACAGACAGATGCCTCTGACACTGGGATAGTAGCTGTACTATCATAAGCATATGAGAAGGGTAAGGAACACCCTATTGGATTAATTAGTCGCCAGTTTAAGGACAGAGAGCTCAAGTGGTCCACAGTAGAGAAAGAATGTTTCTCTGTTATGTGGGCCCTAAGGGAGCAGAGGCCCTGCCTTTATGGGACCCACTTCACTGTCCAAACTGTCCATAAAACCTTATAGTGGCTCATGAACATGAAGGGAGAGAATCCAAAGTTGCTCAGGTAGTCCATAAGCCTGCACGGGTTTGACTTTGCTATTGAGCACAGGGTAGTTGTCCAACATAGCAGTGCTGATGGGTTGTCCAGAATGATTAACAGACCTGAACATGAGACTCATCCAGGGGTGGATTAGTTCCCTCTGTCCTTGGTCTGGGAGGGGCGAGTGTTAAGGAAAGATTTCCATGTATGTATAATTTTCCCTCCAGTTGTGAACCCCCCAACGTTTTGCTGGTGTCTGACTATCCAAGCCTGACATTTGCCAGTGGAACACAGCCTTCTGCTGCACTGCGCTGAGTTTTTGCTCATTTTATTATGGGGAAACTGACATGCCCTTAAAGACAGTCAGTACTGGGAGACTTTTTTTCCCTTAGTCCTTTCCATTGTTGCAACTTTTCTGCAACATGTTACCAGTTCACAAAGTACCTTACAGTACAGTTTGCTGGGGTCTTTCTTTCATTTCCAAAGGCCCTATACACCCTCAAAGGATTTTTTGGTAGAAGTACAAAGGTGCCTTGCTGATGGCAGATGTTATTTTTCATATATTTTTAACCCTTTCTTGTGGTCTATTTCACATTTACAGCATTTGGCCCTGGACAGTGGCTTAGCCCCAAAATGGCTTTTCCACTAGGTCCTTTGTTCTGTCCTTGGGCCATCTTGTCCCTTTGCCTTGCCCAGGTCAAGCAGACCTGGGAAAACCCTTATTTGATCCTGCACTTTCCACGAAACCCAAAGTTTTTGCCAGATTCTGCATGCCTTGTGGCTGTGCCTCCAGGATGTGGGCTGGATTGTCTAGTTCCAATACACATCCTGGGTGCCAGAGAGTCTGGTGTGCTGGGAATGACTGGGACCATCATGGTCCATGATTGGTTGACGTCTGGTGTGCCTATATGTGAACAGATCTCCCATTGAGTCCTCTTCATTTTGGCGCAAAGGAGATTCTGGATAAGAGAAGGCTCAAAACACCCATACCAGGTTGATCTCTTGAGTTCTCACTGAACCTAGGATAGGATCCAAGCATCCTGAAACTAAGAAGCGAGTCGAGGAACCGCTGGTGACCCACTGTAAGGGTAGGCACCCTGAGCCTGCAGGACCCCTCTGCCTCTGATTGAACTCAGAAGGTCTGCAAAGGCGCTTTGACCCATTTGAATAGTGGGAACAACTATTCACGGCACCTCCATCTTAACCTGCAAGTAAGCCTTCTCAGAAGTGCTCCTGGGCCAACCAGCTAACTGACAAGCTTGCGCGGTGTCCAGTCATAATATCGAATACAAAATTTCGAATGTCAAAAAAGTCGAATCAAAAATGTCGAATTTTTTTTTTTTTCGATATTTTTTTTTGGGCTCTAGTTTATATAAAAAAAATAGGTAAAAACAAAAAAAAAAGAAAAAACGGGGGTTGGGGGGGAACCCCCCATTTTGAAAAAAAAAACGTCATAAAAAATAAATTCGACATTTTTTTCGACATTTTTTTTTCGACTTTTTGACTTTCGAAATTTTTGATTTCGAAATTATGTCTATAAACCAGCTTGCGCAGGACCTTTGCTCTGAAGGACCGCCACCATCTCGAGCACTGGGTCCAAGGCACTCTCCGCTGGGTTTCATACACCTAGGTGCCCTAGGTCTGGAATTAGGAGAGTACCCCTGAACCCGAGTGCACGTGGTCACTGTGTAGCCCAGCCGTGGTGACGAACTTTGAGGGTGCGCTGCTGGTGTGCCCCCCTTTGCCCTGAGACGTGCTGCAGTAAAATTGAGTCAATCCCTTCACCAGGAGAGGAGAAATTGTCACTGTCCCACCACAGAATCATCCTTGGGACTCAGCTGCTAAATGCCACAGACCGCACAATTGCAGCATTTGAACACGCACCCGAAGTGGATTCGACTGCCGAAGTTTGGTCCGGAGTGCGCCTTGGGTCGGTGAGTACTTGCAACCCTTACCGGTGGCCCCTGGCGCATCAATCAATTTTTACGCACGAGTGTCCCCTGAGGGCCACTCACCTTTCTCTAGGTAGACTGAGCTATTGTTCTATTCCCAACTCTTGAAACCTGTTCTGCCCTCTTGGGGAGGCCTTCCTCAAATAGTGGGAACTTATTCTTCATTGCCTCACCTGCCTTCCTGAGCCGCTACAGCCCCTACAATAGACCCCGTTTTTGCGCAACCATATGATCGAGTGCATCTGCATCCGAAAGTACATTTGAGCAAAAGGCTCTACTCTATTTAGAGATTGGACTGCCTCTCAGATACGGTTGATAAAGTGAAGGACTGCCTAAAGTATATTCACAACGTTTGCTCCCTTTCCCTTACATGTTGTGGACTCTTACTGTGTGCCATTCCTTTAGGCAATTGTAACTGTATATATGTTTTACAGTAGTATTGTGTGGGTTTAACTATTGCTACTGATCTTTGCTTGTGTTTGATTTAAAAGGCCCTTAATAAATGTATATGTATTTTTATATATACCTGGCTAAGAGTAAATTGTAGTGTCCTTGCTGTGTGTGCTCATTGTGGGCTTCCGATCACCCTCACCCCTCCTGAGACCTAGATTTGACCGCCGCCAATGCTACCTTGATTGGTCTGGCTTGTAGAGAAGGTTACCCTGTTCCAATAAACTAGGCTGGCCTTCTGAACCTCTGCCCACCAGGTCAGAGTTCAGAAATCCCTCTTAACACTGGGTATGAACAAACATGGAAGGAATATTTAACTCCTATTCTCCTATATTGAATAAATGGACCTAGATGAGTGAGTTAATCATTCCTACTACAACAATTATAGTTACGAATAGCAAATTTACTTTTCAGTCAAAGCTTGATTCAGCAATGAAAAAAAAAAATAACAAGGGAAATGGAATTATCGCTGTGGGAGGCTCTGTCGAGCCTCTCCCGAAAATGCCCAATCAAGGCATCCATATAGTCCAGATCGTTTTTTATATCCTAGAACTCCCCTTTTTTGCACAGTCCCTGGAGGATGTGCAGCATCCGATGTGCCAGAGCCAGTTGGACACTTGTAACTGCAGTGTCGTGCCTCTTTGGGAGGTACAATTCCTGCCCCCCCTTGCAAACTTCCTTTGGTACAGTGAATTCCCCAGGCTGTTGTAAAATTCTTACTGTGCTCCCGCTGATTTTCATTTTAGGAAAGGAAACTAGGATACAGTATAGTGTAGCACATATTATGGTTTAATACAGGGTGCACAATGTCAAGTTGTAATCTACCAGCCACAGGAAAAAAGGACGCTTGCTCATTTGTGAAAGAAGTGCGGTGCAGGATGCACACGTACCAAAACTTCAATAATCAGGCCATCCCACATATTATCCATATGCAAGCTCCATTTCTGTAATTTGATTGATTTTCAGGATATGTTTGGGATTGTTTGTCCCTAATTTATGCTGTTTCAGGCGATTAAGTATTAAATATATTTTAGCAAACGATTGTCATACTTTCCCTTGCTGCCATTGCCTGATTTAAGAATCGTTTTGCTACATCCAATTTGTACAGCAACCACATGGTTCATAATGCAAAACTTTCCTTATAAAATGTGAAAATGTATGAGATTTCAGTTGCCTGATTGCCTGGTAGACAGTAGCTCCTGTGGTCATCTTCAAGTGAGAAACAGAGGTCTCCCTTTGCACACTGTATAAATGTACGGCCCATCTTACAACACTGTGGTTATGAATGGCGGCTGAGCAGTCACACCTATGTGTTTCTGTATGGAGATGGAGGGGTGCTTGGTCATATAATCTTGTCTCAACTTGAGCCCACATACCATACTGTCCCATGAATAGCACCTCATGCTCAAGGTGCCTCTGTTACAATAAATGTTATCTGGATAGTGATTTATTGCTAATTAGAGCAATATCCGCAACACTTTATGAAATGCCTGCATGAGTATATGAATTTAATAAAGAATCCCCAGTAATGAGCAGTACACAATGTTTGTGTTATAAGAATGCACTACATTTCCGTCATTAGTAGAAGTTGTTCATAGAATTTGAGGAGCCACTTCTAGAGTGAGGCATGATGTCCATCCATGCATGCCGTGATCCTACTGGGTGTGGATGGTGCAATGAATGTCACACAAAAAACCTGAAGCTCATTGCAGTGCAATAAACACGAACATTAGCACCTCTAGACTCTGAAACTCAATGTGAACAAAGAGGACACATTCAAGGAACGAGGTGGGAGTTTAGGTCGGTAAACAAATTAATCCCACAACCCTGACAGAGAGAAGATTGCAGGTAAATGAACTGAGCTGGCAGCCCGCTCCAGGTCTGCAGGCCACCCCAGCACAGAGGATTTCACATGGATAAAAGGAATACTGTTTACCGTTTTCAGTGATAACACTGAAAATGATGGCATTGTCTTCTTCGGATGAAGCAGCGAGGAGCAGAGCTTCTGTTGCTGATAACAAATGCAGCCTCTTACTCACGGCTCTGGCGTCACCTTCCCACTCCTGAACTGGGCCTCCCCTCTGCAGATGCAGTCCAGAGGTGGGCTGTACTACTATGGGCAGTCTTGCTGATGGATTTTTGGGAACAAGGGGTGATCACAAGACGGGATGTATGGGTAAGAGGGAACCTGCCATACCATGAAGGGTCGAGGAACCGAGGGGCTGTCGTGGATTTAAACATCAGCTTTTACCCAGGGCATTAGTGGCACTGTCCCCAACCCTGTCCAGCTTTCCCATGTATTCCTAGGCCTCCAGCTCAGTAGTTGAGCTGCTGTGTGGCATGTCCCATTTTTACTGTTATGATTAATAGTTGTAAAGGATCCAAGTCCGCTTTCTATTGCACTGTTTTTTAGTGGGGCACACCACACGTGTTGAGGAATAGTTGGGGCTACCGCCTGAAGTTCAGTTGAGAAATAGATTAAAGAAGATTAAGACGTGCCTCATTAGTCTCTGTAATTTATTGCATCGTGTCTACATTGATTATGTTTGACATATTGTGAATGCAGTGAGATACGAGTGAGAAGTTAACACTGGTTGACAATGGATCGACTGAGGTGTGTTCACTGCGCACTCACTGCCAAAGCTCTGGAAACCCCGAATGCGGTGTGAATTTCCCAGTGCCCGAGGCGGGCATACGCAGCACGGCTCCACACACCAATGCAAGCATCAGTATTTCACGCAGCACACTTTTCCTTTAAAGCAAACCCTTATGCTAAAAGTGCGCCAAAGAGGAAAACACAACACGCGAGCGTTCAAATCCCACACCACGTGTTACTACGGAGCGGGTTCATCATTCAAAGACACCGCCACGGAGGAAATCTCCCACGAGTGTGTTAATCATCACGCTGAACACAGGTACCACAAAGCAAGACTTTCATTCCTTTTCAAGGGCACATCCCAGACATATTTCTTACCTCGTTTCATATTTACCACACTGGAAAACGTGTCATGGTGCTGATAGCAGTGTCCACACCACACTGACAAATACAGTAATTCATCCTTGCTTTTCATCACACAATATCTGAAAGTAATGCAGACAGTGGCCTCCAAAGCCCGCAGGCCAGCTCCACGCCATGGCATGCCACCCCGAGAGAAGATGGTGGCTTAGCTTCCCTCCAGCTTCAAGCTGTGACTCATTTTGATATGTCAGACACCAGCAGCTTGGCACCTACGTGGGCCAGGTGGCTGAAAAAAATAATTCATATCTACATCTATGCTTCCGGCGTGAGAGAAGAATGCCGACTACAAAGTATTCTACTGCACTCACTGGTTCCCACAGCTCGTGATATTTTATTTGAAATGCCAGAATCCAATACAGACCCATTCCAAGGCATTATTGACTCATTGAACACCTACTCTGCGCCACTGAGAAATGTTGACTACGAAAGACACATTTTCCACACTACCATGCAAGAAAAAGGTGAAAACATGGACAATTTTGTAATGAGGCTAAGGAAAAGGGCCAAATATTGTGACTTTGACCGATACTCGACTGATGAAGCCCTCAAATCACAAGCCATTGCAAAAAGCTTCTCCAGAAAAGCAGAACACTTGAGGAAATACTCCAGCTAGCAAGAGCTGACTCAGCACTAGAATTGCAGACGGGATCACTTGGCAACATCACAATTACACAGTCCGCCACAACAGCCACTCTGTGCCCCATTCGCACCCCTGCTGACAGAGCAAAAGAAATGCTACAGGTGCGGATTCAAATTTCCTCATGTTGGTCCTTGCCCTGCAATAGGACACCACTGCGACAAATGTGGTGGTGAAAACCACTTCCAGTCCGTCTGTAGAAACATCAAATTCTTTCAATCACCGGACTCCGGCAAAGAATCCTGGAGACAAGATGGCCCGAAATTGAAGGCGGGAAAGCCCGCGTCCTGGCACAAGTTACTTCCCTAGCTCCAGCGGGCGCCGCTCTCATAGCTCATCACATGAACAATCACACATCTCCAGACGATGTGAGGAGAGGGGAGACAGCTCCAGCTGCCATAAGAGCAGACATGATTCGCAACGAAGGAAGCCGGGACAGAGAATTAGATATTTAAATGAATCACCACAAGGGAGACGTTTCTCTCACTCATCATCGTCCAGCGGGGACCGCAAAAGAGCCTACGTCCATGTTATTGGCAATAACGCAGCTATCGAATATAGTCCAACGCTACTGCTTCAATTAAATGGACAAAATCAAGAATTTCTAATTGACACCAGCGCCACAGTAAATTTAATTAACGATGACGTTTACATTTTGCGCACCATGAAGAAAGAATTGAAACAAGCAGACACTCTAATATACCCATAGGGCTCCAACACACTACTTAACTATCAAGGCATGTTCACCGCCACGTGCCGATACAAGGACCAGTGTCAAAAGACACAAATATATGTCATCAAAGGAGAAGTTCCGGGAGGAAGCATATTAAGCTTCAAGACAGCCATACAAATGGGTTTCATTCACATCATGTACCAAATTATGTCCGCTTACACCACCAACTGGAAGGACATGATACAAAAAATGTTGCAGCCCTTTTCAAGGGATTAGGCAAGCTAAAAGACAGTCAAATCAAATGGCACATCAATCCACATACACCACCAACGGCTCAACCTTACAGGGGCATTCCCCTCAATATTCAGAGACAAGTCGAGGATGAAATTCAATCTCTATTACACCAAGACAATATCGAACCGGCAACCGGACCAACGCCATCGGTATCCCCAATCGTGCCCTTGCCCAAAAAGGACAACAAAACCAGTATCCGCATCTGCGTAGACATGAGGGCCCCAAATGTAGCCATTGAAAGAGAGCGGCATCTCACCCCCAGAATGACGGACATGATGCACCTACTGCATGGTGCAAAAGTATTCTCCAAATTGGACTTGAACAAAGGCTACCATCAGCTTGAATCGCATCCCTGATCGAGATACATCACCTCATTCTCAACTCATCTGGGTCTATTCAGATACAAAAGACTCAGCTTTGGAGTGTCATCTGCTGCTGAAATTTTCCAAAATGAGATCCTTCAAGTGATCAAACATATTCTAAATTGCCTAAATTACAGCAAAGACATCCTAATATTTGGCACCACTCAAGAAACGCATGATGACACTCTCAGAAGGGTATGCATGGCGCAATGCACATCTCACACTTAACCCAGACAAGTGCGAAATCAGCAAAACTACCCCAAAATTATTTGGACACATATTTTCGAACAATGGCTTACAACCGGATCCAGAAAAGGTACAGGCCCTGGTGGAAACTCCCACCCCCACGTCAACATCAGCAGTATGTTCATTCCTGGGAATGGCAAGTTACTGTACACGCTATATCCAAGATTTCACGTCAGTATGCACCCCCTCAAACTACTCACTGGGAAACATCAAGAATTTCAATGGACCAATGAATGTGAAGAAGCCTTCCAGGGAATCAAACGACGCATTGCATCAGCCTCCTGCATGTCTTATTACGACCCGGACTACAACACTGAACTAACCGTAGATGCCAGCCCGGTGGGGTTGGGAGCCATTTTAGCACAATCAAAATCGGGAGCACTTCCAAACGCGCCAAAAGGCATAGTGGCATATGCGAGTCGCAGCCTACCGACAACCGAATGTGCCTATTCCCAACCAGAAAAGGAAAGTCTCGCAGTCAAATGGGCATGCAAACATTATCACTTGTTCTTATATGGGCGCCCTTTCATGATAGTTACTGACCATCAGGCTCTCACCACCATCTACAGCATCTACAGCAAACCCACCGCCAAAATGCCACCACGCATAGCTAGATGGGGATTAAGACTGCAGGAATATTCATTCAAGATCGTCCACCGGCCGGGCAAAGACAACAACCCAGCAGATTTCCTGTCCAGATATCCGCTTCCAGCCCAAGATGAACGCCAATCAGTCAAGGCAAACCAATTCATTAGCTAACTCATAGGTAATGCGCTCCCAAAATCCATCACAGCAGTCCAACTGGTAGAAGCAACACAGAGTGTCGCCATGCTTCAGACAGTTCAGAAGTGCCTGAAGTCTGGCCAGTGGCACCGAAGGTGAAATCACAAACCCAACTTATCGTCAAGAAGAGGAACAGCTACATACCTTCAAGCTTATCCGAAACACGTTATCCACATCACCGGAAGGCCTCCTACTAAAGAAACAGGCTTGTCATACCATCCTGTCTACAAGTGCAAATACTAGCCATTGCTCACTCAGGACACTGGGGTGTGGTGTCGACAAAGCGACAGCTTCGAATCAAAGTGTGGTTTCCCAGAATGGACGAGAAGGTAGAAGCACTCCTGAGCAAATGACTTGCATGTCAAGCTGTTGCCCCATGCACTTTCCCAGCGCCGCTAAAACCAACAGAAATGCCCCTGCACGTATGGGACGAAGTGGCGGTCGACATTTTTGGACCACTGGCAAACGGCAAATATGCGCTAGTGATCGTTGATGAGATGTCTCGATTCCCTGAAGTCCACCTCATCCACTCCACGAGTGCTCATACCAGCACTGGACAAAACGTTTGCAGACTATGGAATTCCATCGATTGTGAAATCGGACAACGGACCACCTTTCAGCAGACATGATTTTGCCATGTTCGCAGAACATCTAGGGTTCCAACACAGGAAAAACATGCCACTATGGCCGCAAGCCAATGAAATGGCAGAGAAGTTCATGAGCAACGTAAAACGGGCCCTACAAATCTGTTCCATCACCAATGGGTCATTCATGCAAGCCATCTGAACGCTGCTGCGGGAATACAGAAATACGCCCCACAGCTCGACAGGTCAATGTCCATCGGCTCTAATGTTTGGCAGGATTATAAGAACCAAGTTACCTTACAACCCGGGCGCAGTACTTTCCACCACCTACATTGACGAAACACGGACAAAAGACAAGACAAGCAAGATGAAGATGAAAGAATACGCTGACCACCGGAGACAAGCGAGACCCAGCCTCATTCAAGTGGGTGACCAAGTATTGGTCAGACAAAACCAAAGTGGCAAGGACACTCCGGCTTTCAAGCCTGAACCCATGATTGTAACCCACGTACATGGATCAATGATAACGGCGGCCAGTCCACAAGGAACCATTACACGGAAATCATCGTTCTTCAGAACTCTCAAAGGAGATCAAGAATCTGTAGACAATACAAAAGACGCAGCAGATGAATCTTCCGACATAGAATCTGAATACAGAGGTGAAGACAGGGACGCAGATGATAGTGATTACATCACTGCACATGCACCTCTGCCGGCATGCAGCCAGTCGCAAAGGACTATATGTAAGCCATCCAGATGGATGGAAGAAATGAACTGAGAAGTCCCAGTTAGATGTTAAGCAAAGGGGAGATGTCAATTCCCATTTCTACTGTTATGATTAATAGTTATAAAGGAGCCAAGTCTCCTTTCTATTGCACTGTTTTAGTGGGCTGCGCTCCACGTGTTGAGGAATAGGCGGGGCTACCACCTGAAGTTCAGTTGACAAATAGATTAAAGATGATTAAGACGTGCCTCATTAGTCTCCGTAATTTATTGCATTGTGTCTACATTGATCGCGTTTCACATATTGTGAATTCAGTGAGATACGAGTGAGAAGTTAACACTGTGCAAGGCTACACTGAGATGGGCGGTTTGGCCATATAGGCTGATTAATGGATTTCAGATGGCTGGGGGGGGGGATTCAGAGGAAAGGATCCTGCCTTACCTATACAGCAAGAAATGTGGTGAGTGGATCAGCAGAGCCATCCTGGAAAGAAAGAACATGCTCTAGCCATCAGCACTTCATCAAACCCTTGACATATAGGCCTCTTTTTAGAACTTTCTTACTATGCACCAAAATACTGCGGGACTCATGCACCAGAGCAAAGCCCATAAGTCCATCTCCTGGGACTTCTCAAATGATGGAGGATGACCTGGGTGGCAGCCATTCCACAGTTGCTATGATGAGCACTTTTCATGAATTGCTCATTAGAGGTTCGGTGCCATTCAGTCCCTCCAGGACCCTTTGGCAAGACTCTGATTCTGTGACATACAACCACTCTCACACAGACATGGAGGAGTTATCACCAGCAGTAACTACATCTCCATAATAGTTTGCAACTCATAATCAGGAGGACTACAAAAATTGGAGACAATTCCATTACCTCCCGTTTTTTCCATCGCCTCCAAACTTCTAATGAGGTTAAATGCGTTCCCACTCATACCTCATGATCAGGGACTGTCCATAAGTGTCCGTATTAATGTCATGTGACCACAAGTGAGATATATTCTTCTTGGAACTCTACTCATACATCAGTTAACATCACTAGTTCTGTGACGAATCAACTTCCGGGACACCACGGGTCCAAGGATGAATATCGGTTTCTAACCCATCAATCAGCCCCACACCTCTAGTACACATGAAGGGTTCCAAACAGATTGCAAACACAAGCACATTATAAATATCCTTGTTCAATTTTGATAACGTGGACGGAACGGCAAGCTATCTCTGGAAGGTTGTGGTTTGTTGTTTAGTTGCAACACAGCAAAAATACAATTATTACCCAATGATAAAAGGGACTGTCCAGTCAAGGTTGTATAAAACATATCCACTTTATTATTATTGCAAGAGACAGTTCTAGCACACTACGAAATACAACCCACCATGTAAAGGAATTCAGAGGACATACAGTTTCAAAGAATGAAACACTTGTGTATGAACGCAATATAAATAATATAAATAAAATATAATTCATTCATTCATTCAAAGTGATGCACTCAGGATACTGACAGGAGGATAGTCGGTATAGTAATGAATTGCAATAGTTCAAGTATACTTGGTTTCAACACAAAGGGAGCAATGGGTCCTAACATGTCACTAGTGACCTTCAGAGAAGGACCAGGGGGACAGAACCACAATGTACATTGTGCTGTAGGAGTTATTGGTGCTCAACAGGGTCGAGTCGGTTTCAGGGCGCTTTGCAGCTTATGTGACAGAATTCCAGATGGGAGACAGCTGCGGGTATCAGGCAGCAGGCAGTTCGGCGAGCGGAGCTGGACAGACAACTGCAGGCTGGCCTACACGGCAGCTCAGGGTCAGGAATCATTGTCTCAGTGCTGGTCGGTGGTTCTGAAGCACTGGACGAAAGCGTCTCGGACAGCTTAAGCGACTGCAGCATAATCACAGTCAGTGGTTGCAGCTCTAGGTGCTTGACAATGTCCTTTAACGCAGACGTCGGTAGATGCTTATCGATGCACTCCTCCTAGCTTCTTCACTGGGCTTGTGTCATCCTTTAAGGTGGACGGCCCAAAGCTGAGAAGAGTGTTGCAGGCAGTTGCCTTGTCTTTGGTTTGGTTCACAGACTCTCTGGCACTTCCCACTTAGGAAGCTTGCTGCAGAGCCTAGCAGGGCACGCTGTGTGCTGGCTGGGTACCGGTTCCGGAGCTGCTGGAGGGTCCTCTGAAATCGGTATCTCTCTCTGTTCCTTCGGAGCCTTCAGAGATGGTTTGGGGAGGGATCGTGCTTCCCTTTTGGAGATCCTGGCCTTCCTTGACTGGCAGAAGATGTAAGGCCAACTGTACCTTCAGCCAGGGTCCAGTGATGAGTTATTCCTTCTGCTTCTGGTGAAGCCTTCAGATGATCTGCCAAAAGTGGTGTTTGGCCCTCTTTTAAAGCCACAGGGATTGGTGTAGGCTAAGCCTACCTTAATGTACCAATCCTGGGTCCCCACCAACAATCTCCTGTATGCATGAGGTCATAACTAGAGTGCTTTGCAACAGAAAAGGTAAATGGGTGAAAGCATGTAATACTAAGTCCCACCCATCTTCCTCTCTGTTGTTGATCAAAGTGTCCCTCTGTGGTTCCTGATTAAAGAGGCAGTCCTCCCTTGAAGCTGGGGCAAGACCAGACTTTCTGTGTCCGCCAAACCACATACAAGTACCTTCTGAATAAGGTCCCACTTTGGGAATGGCTACTGTAAACACCACGCAGTCCCAGACATGACATTTCACTGTCAATCAATACTGAGGGCGGGAGCTGACATCAGGTTGACACAGTGCATACAAAAAGGGTGTTGAGGTTTCCTGTCTCCTTTGTTAGCCTCTGCAGCCAGGCCCTATGTGGGCCTGTTTTAATCAAACTCTGATTAGTTTGTGAATGCTGCCCCAGCTACAGGGCTCAACAAAATGACAGGGTGTATCCATGGAGCCTTTCTTAGTTAATTAGGCTGGCCATGGCAGGGGGGAGGTTTGGCCCTCCCAGTTCTGGAGATGCATTGAGTGTTCCACCTGTCTGATCCCAACTAAATATGACAGGAAGGGGGGGGGCTAAACAAAAGGACAGGGCGGATCCATGGAACCTTTGTTAGTTAATTAGGCGGGCCATGGCAGCGGGAAGCTTTGGCCCTCCCCCTTCTGGAGAGGCATCATGCATGCCACCTGTCAGATCACAAACTCAATATGACAAGGGGGACTGCGCCTGTAGTCTGTGTCCACCCAGGGTACACAGGTCTATGTGTATTTCGTGTGGTTAGCATAGGAAAATGTGTGCGGATAGCCCCAGACATTTTCCCATTACCATCATTGAATTTCATTTAAAATTTCAAAAAAGCCCAAGCGGGCACACACCCACCGTGCGGATAGTTGAATTCCTCACAATTTCAACACCATTGACATTTAGAAAATGTCAGGAGCCTATGTTCTGCTGTCCACTAATGTGTAAATTCACCTCTCCTTGTTTGCTAGCTTCATCTCTTTCCATCATTCTCACAGTGCCTTCCCTCACCAGTCTGTTCATACCAGCAAAATACCCCTTTGACCCACACGTCTAGCATGCACCATTAAAACCTAGCCAGTCTTTGCCCCAATAATGTGACTCACTCAGCCACACTTTTTGAAAGATACAAACCCCTCAACACGTGGCTTCTCACCTTTGCCTCCTTTCCCAGGGCGACAGGGGATTAATAGAACACACAGTAGCATCAAATATCGTTCGACACTTTAGTTACACAAGAACAACTTAAGTCGGTGTAGCCTCTACGTGAGCTAGGGCAGTCACTCTAAAAACAATATAAAATGCTTATTTTAAGGTCTCTGAATGGGTTAAAAGTAAACGTGACTCAAGATTCTCTCCAATGGACGGCTACTCTCCCCTGAAGAGTCTCTGGGTAATAGCAAGCAGTAGGCTTCTTTGGCTCACATAGTCTCAGGGTTATAGCACGAAGTTCGCTTCTTGGCTTTACACACTGCTGATCTTAGTGCGTTGCTCACTTCGTGGCCTCATCGTAACAGCGTCCACCACACTTTTAGGATTCACTTACTGGCAAGCACCTATGCCCATCTTGCCATGGGGTACAAGGCAGGTTCAGATATTGTCAACTTGTAACTGTACTCTTTTGCCGGTAAGATAGCTCAGTGGGTTAAATGCTTGTTGCTGTGATCTGTGTTTCATCTGCAGGTTGCAGTTGCAGGTTTAAATGCTGGCTAGGCCAACTCAGCATTTCTTTTTTTTTTCTTTTTTTATTTTTATTGGTTTGTTACAAACCTTTAAAAAATAAGAACGAGAATGCAGAGGAGAAGACTAGGAAAAGCCACCAAACTAGAGAACCCACAAAAAGGCAGAATCAATCATGGACTTAGATTTGTTGGCACAATGTTTTGGGTTGGTTTTACATTCACCAAAACTTCAAAGCTAGGTGTTTACAGGAAAAGGACGGTTCTTCCACTAATGCTGATTACACACCCGCCTCTGATAACTTTGATTGTTGTAATTCCAGATTAGTTTCTGCCTTTAGTAGCTTCACCATCATTGATTCTAAAAAGAAGGTTAGTTCAAATGTTAGGCTGCGATCTAAGTCTTGAGAGAGACGTGTCCACCAATCTTCAGCGGACAATGAAGGCATTGCCATTATAAACCTTCCAAGGTGCTTTGTGCGTTCCTGTGTCAGATGACTGCATGCCAGCGTCAGATGTTTCAACGTTTCAGTATATTTCCCACAGAGTCGGCACGTTCTGGAGGTTTGATCCATGCCGTTCCGTATGTTCTTCTATTTTCTATAGTTGGAAATTGGTTGAGACGATATTTCATGAACAATGCTCTACGTTTTTTGTCTGGAAATTTGTGTAAGTATGGCTGAGTCTTGTTCAAATTTCTCTCTCCATTTGGCATCAGCTTCATTATTCTGTGTTTTTTGCACGTGTCACCCGTGTCAATCCAGTCTTGGATCCACAGCAAGGATTTGACCTTGTTCGGATTTTCTTGCAGTAAATTTTTGTCCGCTCCTATGTCGCTGAGGATTTTTTCACAACGTTGGTGCCACATTGAGAGCACAGAATTGTCATGCTCTATAGCTGAAGTTTTTAGGATGTTATATTGGATGATCGGCTTTTCAGCAGAAACTTTGCGGAATTCATTTAGGGTGTTCCACGTTATCCTTCCATTAATAGATAGGAGGCTCAGCTCATATCTTATACAGGCGGTTGGTACGCCAGGGGGTAGACACAAGACTTTCGACCAAAACAAGTGTTCCAAAGAGGCCCATACTTCTGCTGGACAACCAAAGGCACATTCAGCTCCATGGATCAAGGCCGGTATGACTTTTGTCTTATAGAATGTTAGAACAGGAGTTAATGAGCGTTTCCTGAATTTTGAGTTTACAATGCAAGCCTGCGCTGTCAATTGTTTACATTTAGACTTGACTTTTCCTACCCATGGGGCATCGTTTATACTTGAGCTGAGCAACATACCCAGGTACAGCGATTGTTTTTTTAGCTCAATTTTGCCATCATCCAGTTTCCACATGAACTTTTTTTTCACAATAAGATCTTTGTTCTTTTGCAGATCTTGCAGGATTAAAATTTCAGATTTTTGTGTGTTCACATTTAGGCCGTTTAGCTGGATATATTGCGCTAAAATCCTGAGTTTTCGTTGCAGACCTATTGGCGTCAAATCCAAGAGAACAAGGTCATCCGCATACATAAGCCAATAAAGATCTTTTCCATTAACTTTTGGAGAAAAAGTCTGAGATAAACAGATTGAAGATAACAGAGGCCAGAGGGCACCCTTGTTTTACTCCTCGATATGTTTTTATTGGAGCCGATAGGGTGCCACTTTTATCTAGCTTTATTTTTATCTCAGTGTTGGTATGTAATGCTTTTATTGCTAAGAGTAGGCTAATTGGACATTGCCAATCAAACATTTTTTTCCAAAGTAGCTCTCTATCTATGCTGTCAAAGGCTTGTGATAAGTCCACAAATGCCAAATAGATTTTTTTGTTTCTTTTTATTGCGTCCATCTTAAGTATGTTTAGCAGAAAGAGGTTTAGGCCACAGCCTACACCTTTGACAAAACCCGCTTGATGGATGTCCAGATGACTTGACTCTTGAATCCACTCTTGGAGTTGTTTCTGTATGTGAGTCGCGAATATTTTTCCCACAACGTCCAGCAAGGCAATGGGTCTGTAGTTTTTAGGTTCAGCTCTATTGCCTTTTTTAAAAATTGGAATGACAATTGCGGTTTTCCAACTGGTTGGGACTTTTGCTTCATTAGCAATTGTGGCAAAAAGTTTTGATAGGAAGTTTGCCCACTCTTCAGGGTTTTGTTTGAGAATAAAGTTCGTCAGGCCATCTGGTCCCGGTGCCCTGGAGGAGGAGCATCTTTGGATACTCTGTAGGATGTCCTCTTTTTCAAAGTGCAAGTCCCATTTTGAGAGCTCAGGGAGAGTCGGGTCGATGGTGGTACTTTTTTTCTCGTATACTGAGTTATAGTGGTTGATCCAATCTTTTTCATTCAGCATATTTGATTGAATTGCGTCTTGCGTGCAGTTAATGTTATTTATTAGTTTCCAAAATTCTGAGGAATTTTTGTTGATAAGGCTGGCAAGCATTGTTTCGCTGTCGTTTTGGTACATGATTGCTTTATGCGAGATTTGTCCGTTTTTGTATTTCTGTTTGCTGATTTTAACCGCCTTCTTTTGTTGTTCAACATTCAGGTTTCTATGTTGCCTCAATTCCGTTCGCAGTTGTTGTTTTCTTTCGCGAACTTGTTTATCAAAACGATGTATTGGTTGGAGGGAAGGTCTTCTCAACCCCAAGTCTACCGTCATAAATTGTTGTAGAAGGCAATTATATTCAGCTCTTGATTCTGTTGCACTCAGTACATACTTATCATAGGATTTTGTTAAAATCTTGACTTCTTGAGGTTTTATTCTCAGCCGAGATTTGTTAGGTTCAACAGAAATCTGACTGTGCCATTGTTGGGGCGTCTTAATGTTTGACATTTTGATTGCCAATTCTAGTTGACTGTGGTCACTGTTTGAGTTTGCTGTGATGTTGAAAGCAATGATTCGTTGTTGCAGACTATCTGATATAAAGAAGTAGTCTATGGTGGAGGACTGCTTCAGAAATCTCCCCCGTGATGTTCCCATTTAAGATGGTGACATTTCTTTCCTCGAGTTCATCACACCATTTTTTTGCCAGATTTTGTAACAGGGTTTTAGGTCCAGGCATCTTTGCCTCATTCACGCAGTCCAGATTAAGATCACCACAACAGATAATGTTTGGATTATGATGAGCACTGTTTATTCCATCAATTAGATCACACACCATTGTTATGAATTTATATTTTCCTGCATTCTTGTGATGCCAATAGATATTGATGATGTGAATTTGGGTTCTGTTGTTGTTCTGTTGTTGTTCATCTCATTTTTGGCGGCAATCACAGAATACTGTATGAAAGGTGATACGTTTATTGCTTTCTCTAAGTTCCAAAAAGAGTTCTTCTTTATCATTGTTAAGAGACCAGCAGATGGACGTCCCTTGGCTCTTGTAATAGCCGGGTTTATAGCTAGCTCGTATACGTCAGACACAGGACAGCTTGCCATCCATGTTTCTTGCAAGCAAATAACGGTTTGATCGTTGCTCCAGTTTTTTGGGTCGTTAAATAGATGCATGAAGCCTATCGTATTCCAAGAAAGAATGTTTATGGTCGGGCCGACTGGCCCTTGTTGGCATTAGCTCGATTTACTGCCTAGGGCACCTGCTAACCAGTTCCAGTTTGAGCTCTTATTAGGCTTTTCAACATCTTGTGTTACATCGTTTTCATTTGTTGCTGTGCGTGTGTTTCCATTTATTGTAATTTTTATTTGTTCGCCGGGTGTAAAACGTACATGATTTTTATCACTGAACTCCTTTTCAATCTGGAGTCTTACTGGTCGCTCTGTTGCCTGCTCACTTGTAGATCCTATTTGGGCCACACCAGGTTTCTCAGCGTGTCCATCCTGACTTTTGACATCTTCCGGACTTCCACTTTGGTTATCGATGGAGAATACGTCTTCCCGGGACGTATTTCTTTCTTCATTGATGTCGAATCCCAGGGACAGTAGGAACTGGATCGTGTTCATTAGCAAGTCACATATTAATCTGGAGTCAATGTGAAGCCGGACTTTGTCGTTTCGATGATCGCTTACAAATTCGACTGTTTGAATGTCATTTGACTCTATGGAGCGAAGGCCGGGCACATGATGTAATAGGCGTAATACGTTATTTCTATTTAACGTGAGGCCATCTTTTGTATCTAAAATTCGTTCCAGGATCAATACGTGCCTCCCAGGCTTTTTGTGTTTCCCATTTTGCAGGCTATTTTTTTGGTTGGCTTGCCTCCCGGTTCCGACATTCTTGTTGGCGGTTGATCCTGATGTGAGGTCCTTTGAGCATGTTTTAAGCAAGGATTTACCTGGTGAAGTGTGGCATCTCGGTGTTTCAGCGGCTTCCTTCACCTTTAGGCCGTCTGTTATCGTCCCTGTATCGTTTCTGTTGTGTGATATTTCCATCAGACCGTTAACAGCTCTTAGCCGTTTTCTTTTCTCATCCATTGTCTCGAACTTGATCTCTTGTTGTACTGGATCTGGGGCTTTTGAGTCTTCAATGGGCAATATTAGTTGGCAGATTCTTCCACAGTTCGCCATATCTTGTGTGTGTTTTACCACCTGCTTGTCCTCAGGTTGTGGAACACTTGGATTCACAGAGTCCTCAGCAGTTTGCTCTTCAGTTTCCTCATAGCATGAACCATCCTCATAGGTAGAAAAGTCAAGAAGTTCACTCTGTGCAATTTCTACGGTTTCATCTACGACAATTGGTTCTTCAATAATAGTTTTTTCGTTTGTTTTAGTATTAAGCAGAGCTTTTTTGAGACTTCCACTCGGCTGTTCTGTGTTTACGAAGACATTCACTGCCTTCAAGTTCCTAAGAAGTTTTCTTGAGCCGAGATTATTTCGTTTTCTCTTACATTTTTGATTTTTTGATTTCTTTTCCAGTTCTTGATTTGAAATGGACGAGTTCGGTTTCTGAAATATATCGTAAGTTTTATCCTTACTTAAGTTTTGACCAGAAATATTTCCTCCACTTGAACTAGAAACCTCCACTTCATTTGTCGAACATGGGGATGGGATGTCAGTTTCATTTGGTGTATTGAGGACGCTTACGATCTTTTTCTTTTGACCTGTAGACTGAGGATTTTGATTAACATGTAGGATGTCACCGGACCCTATGATGCCATCGGCATTGGCAGAAGTTGTTGGACACACATCTGTTTGGAGGGTAGTATCCTGGACGACTGCAGTCTTCTCTTTTTCCAGTTGATTGCGACGGTTTGATTGGCACATTACAGGGCGAACATTATGAGTATCAAACGCCACATTTGACGATGGGCAAGAAACCTGTATAGTTTGCATCAACGTGGGGCATGTAGTTCCCCCTATAAACGGTTCCATACCTTCCATTTCTCCAAGGCGGACTTGTGTTGTTTCTTTGTCTGGATGTCCAGACAGACATGGTAGTGCCGTGCCGGTCCGGCTCACCGGTTGTTGATTCAGCCCCTCAGAACCTTTCTTTTGGGTAACAACAGACCTTGCTGAAGATTGTTGAGATGTCATCATGTTTGGGTCCACTTCATCCCTTCTCAGTTTTTGACTTTGTTTTAAAAGACCCAGTGCCTCTCTGGTCACCTCAGCTAAAACTCTCTTGTCTTCAGTATTATTTCTCTTTTGGTCTGATAGGTCCTTGATGGACTGATCTATTCTTTGGATGTTTCCCCATAGTTTGGCAGTTGTCATAGCTCCCTGGGGGAGAGGCAGTCTCGAATTCATCAAAGCAGACAGAGTTGAGAGATCTTTTATGTTCTCGTTAATTTGCTCATACATCTTAAAGCATTGGGGCTATCGCTATTGTCAGCGAAGACATGACAAAAGGTCTTAATTCATTTAAAGCCTCCTTGATTAATTTCTGAACGTTTGCATCGTTCCTACTTCGATTTGAAGGAGCTCGATTGATCAAACGTTTTGGTTTTGAATTATACCTTTGTTCTTCTGGAGAGTATGAGAGAGATTCATCATTGCTAGATGAGGCTAGCCGTTCTTCTGTACTTAGGCTGAGAGTGATCTTAGGTGAGGAGCATCTCTCTTGATGATTGCTGTTTAGGTTTGTAGAGGGAGTGTTATCAAATTGCCTGGGTCTATTCTGTGAGCATTCGAACGGAGGTGACAGACTTTCAGCCACCCGTCTTCTTTTTCTTGCACCACCTAGCCAATGATTCCGCGGGGTAGATACTTTAACTGGTATCGGTGGTGTTTGCTGTGTTCAACATGGTTCACTGTATATTTCTTCCAGATTGCTTTTTGATTCATTAGCTGCAGCTGGTTTTGAACTTAGAGAGCCATTCAGTTCAGTCAAGTCTAACAGCAATTTATTTACAATGGCCAGCGAATTTTGTTTTTTTGCAGGGGATTGCAAGCTTTTTTTCATAATGTTGCTCTTTGAACAAATAGGATCTATATTTTCTTGTGGCAAGGCAATCCCCGCCTCGTCTTGGCAAGAGGCGTCATTGCATCTTTCCGGTTTTTCAGAGGATGGATTATTGATTTTGCAATTAACATCTGTCTCTTCCAACAAGTGGGAAACTTCCAAGCACCCCTTATTGCAATCTGTGTATTTTTCTCGAGTCTCAGTGGTGCAGTCTGCGTCATTTTCACCTAGCTCGGGTATGAGCGCAGGGTGAGTGATGGATATATGAAACTTTTGTGCACTCACGAGGACTCCTGGACAGGTCTGCGCGCATTCTAACCAGTCACTTGTGCATTCTGAGGTTAGGCGCCTTTCTCTCTGCATTATGACTACAGGCATGGGGTCTGCATCCAGTTCAGCCACTTGCACGACTTGCGAGGCCAACACTCACAACCGCGGCGGCTCAAATAAGAGATTTCCTCCCCCCATGGCCACCAGGGGATCAGGGTCGCCCCTCCACCTCCCCCGGGTGCACTGCACGCCCTGATCTCCCGGATAGCGGCCGACCGGCACACCACTCGCCGCCGCCTCCTCCTCGGCACACCAACAGTCGACCGCGGCAGCTGCACGCACTCCGGCAACCGTGCACACCCCGGAAGCCCCCCCGCACCCGCCCCCAAAGGAGCCAGCTGATTGTGAGGTAAGGTCTCATGATTTTTAATCATGAGGTGAGTCTGGGGTGGGCCATCACATGTGTGTTCCATATATGTTGCCTCAATTACAATGTTATTAGCTCTCGTGCTTGAATGATTTTCGCGAGGCTTAAATGTTAAGGGGTTTGGGACAGAGATAGTACGAGGGGCCGGGGAGGAAAAGCCTCATATTTTTCTTACTTGAGCAGTCGCAGAATCATCCTTATTTAGGCTCGTAGTTTCAGTTGTCTTCAAAGGTACTCCTCGCTCAGTTCTGCGCAGCTGTAGATGCGTAAGAGGGTGGTGGATGATTCGTAGTGGCTGCATTTCGCGGTTCATGTTGGCCACACACTAGATGACAGAAGATGCCTCGTGAGCCTTCAGAGACTCACGAGACTCTGCACCGACTCCACGCCGCTCCGCGGAAAGAGGAGGTTTTTAAGTCCACACCCCTCTGGTTGATAGTAACAATAGAAGAAGGACAGCACTTCTCCAGCAGGAACTCCAAGTAAGCAGTGGGTCAGAGACTCACGAGACTCTGCACCGACTCCGTGCCGCTCCACGGAAAGAGGAGGCTTTTAAGTCCACACCCCTCTGGTTGATAGTAACAATAGAAGAAGGACAGCACTTCTCCAGCAGGAACTCCAAGTAAGCAGTGGGACAGAGACTCACGAGACTCTGCACCGACTCCGCGCCGCTCCGCGGAAAGAGGAGGTTTCCAAGTCCACACCCCTCTGGTTGATAGTAACAATAGAAGGACAGCACTTCTCCAGCAGGAACTCCAGGTAAGCAGTGGGTCAGAGACTCACGAGACTCTGCACCGACTCCGCATTTCATCCTTCTGAGGGCGATAAATGAGTACCAATATCGATTGGGTAATAATAGTAATGTATGTAAATATGTCCTATGTAAAGCGCTTTAGATTAAAGCACTATGTAAAAAACAACAAAATTATTCTGTGCAGATGATTTTACCTTTTGTATAAACCTTCTGCCAAGTATTTCTGCCCACTGGTTAGGGTTTTTGTAAGTCTGTGTTTTTAAAACCCACCAGTCATACGCCGTTCCCTTGGATTGATCTGTCCTCTGGTTCCTGTTGACGTCTGGTTTCCTCCCAGTAACTGGGACATAGGCCTCAACAGGTTCTCCCCTTCTCTGTGTCTAGTGCCTCCAGTGTCTGAGATATAGCACTAGCAGGCGCCTTGCTTTGGCTTGTTCTCTGTGTTTGGTCTCTGTCCGTTTTCTGAATGAAGTCTTCAGTAGGCTTTTGGTTTCTCCTTCCTTCTGTCTGGTCTCCGCTGAACGCCTTAATATGGTCTATCTCAGGGGCTCTCTGGCTCTCTTCCAGGGACTGCCTCTTTCACTGTCATTGGCATGCAGCCGCGTTCTTGTTTCCTCCCATTGTCTGGGTCTCTCCCAGTGTCTCTCTTTCTCTCCGATGTAGACTCTCTCATCCTCCTGCTTTCCAGTAAATATCCCAGTCTGTGACCCTGGGGTTTGAAACCTGGGCTCTTAAATTACCCAATGCTGTCTCTCATTGCTTGTGCCCATTTCCTTCGTGACACTCCGACTGGGGTTGGTTATTCCCTCGATCTAATGCACTTGGGTTCAGTGTTTAATTTTTTCATTAGGGTTTTTCGGATGCCCCTGTTCAGTATTATCCAGTTGGTGACTGGCATCTATTTTGCAATCTGCGCCTTTGCACGAGGGTTTAAACAGGCCTGTCACCATTTTGGAGTCATGCAGAGGCCGTCTATCGCGTGGGCTTCTCCACAGCAGCAGACAGAGTGTTGCTGGTGCCTCTGCTAGCATGTGTGGGCACCCCAAGTACTGTAAGTGCCTCTGATGTTTCAATGTGCTTGAGTGCAGGAATTGTTTGTCGTGAGAATGGGATTGCAGTCGTGGTCTGTAGCTGCTGCAATGACAGAACATGTGTCTCCATGCTCACACTGTTGCTTTCGGCTAAGTCTCCTGCTTCCTATGCCAAAGCCCACGTGTTCTATGTCAAAGTGAGAGTTGGGTGTTGCAGACCAGTGTGCGGGCTTGAAAGCGGTCGTACATGTGGGGGCACCCTCACTCTTTCTCTCTTTTCGCATATGGTTTTGCAGATGTTGCAGTGGCGCTCATTCTGCTGTAATGAGATGGGGTGCTTGAAACAAACCCTGCAGGGCTCTGTTCTGGTCTTTTCCTCTGGGTTTTTCATAATGACTGACCTGGGAACATAAGTGCAACAAAGAAAATAAGTGGATCTTTCCCCTGCCTAGCTAGCAGAATCAAAGCTATCCCTCTTTGTCACCTGATGTTACATGTGTGGGGGAGGCCAGTGGGCCATCCCAAATGACTATCCACTGTGAAGGACTGTGTTTTAATGTGCTGGTGCTGTGGAATCTTGAGTTGGTGGAATATTGGTGTGGAGCGTGGTCCTTTGAGTGTTGAGATTCTAAGGGGACAGTAAGAGTGAGAGTGAGAGAGTGAGCTGAGCTGGTGTGGATCGGCCAGTGTTTCTTCCGTGTGTACTCAAGAACTTACCTGTACATTTGGGCACAATAGCAGCAATGCCAGAAGCAAGACTGAGAAGTTTGATGGTCAATTAAACAGACTGAGCAGATTGAACCAAGGGGGTGCGATGAAACAAGTGTGCAAGAAGTGCGGCTGGTCGAGTAATCCCACCGGGGCAAAGAAGTGCCTGGCATGGGCCGTGGAATGTAGGCGTTGTAAAACTAAGGGGCACTATGCCAGGATGTGCAGGTTGAATTGAGAGGATGGCGGCACACAGGGTAGAAAAAGTGTCAGGATGATTAAGGCTGACAAGGTTATAGACAGCGCTGTGACTCATGCCTGTGGTGTGATGAGGGAAGGTGTGATACTACATGTTGAAGGGGATCAAGAAGGGGGTAGTGGGACACCTTGACTGTGAATGGTGTATGACTGGAAATGTTGGTGGATTTAGGTTCCCCTTATACTATGATTTCTCCGTAGGTATATAAAGAGAACTTTGGGAAGGAAGTGTCTGCCCTCAAAGCGCCAGATATGAATCCCAGTACGTATGGCCAGGTGCCCATAAAGGTGTTGGGATATGAATGAGCTTGACCCGAGTTCAAGGGATGCAGCACGGAAGGCAAATTCCGTAGCTGCAGTACATTTTGCTATTGCTGTGCAACTTGTCTTATGTTGGTGCCAAGTTTGTTCCTGCTGGTTCTGGATGCAATTTGTTGGATGCAATTTGTGTCTTTGTGCCCCGTGTAGTTGTGCAGGTTTTTTCTGGTTCATGGTCTGCAGCAGCGTGTTGCTTTTGGCCCACATGGTCTGGTCAGCATGTCTGTCCTTGTGGCTTGTGTTAACTAACGGGGGGAGAAGTGTTGTAATGTGCTGGTGCTGTGGAATCTTTAGTTGGTGGAATGTTGGTGTGGAGGTTGGTCCTTTGAGTGTTGAGATTCTAAGGGGACAGTTAGAGTGAGAGAGTGAGCTGAGCTTGTGTGGATAGGCCAGTGTTTCTTCCCTGTGTACTCAAGAACTTACCTGTACATTCGACACAATCAGTGGTGGGCCCCTGGACATGGGGAGAGTTCCATCTGTAAAGTGGTTACAACTTCCTATGAGGAGTTCTGTGGAAGGTGCAACAGTTTGCGGAGAATTGGAGGGAGCTGGATCCAGATCTATGTGAGTTTTATGTCCAGCTGAAGGCCCTCAATTTGTCTGAAGACTAAGTAGCCTCGCTGTTTGGGTGAGGCCTGTGATTTTCTTATTGTGGTGTTGGTGTTGTAGCCTCTGGGTTAGTGTTTGTTAGTAGGGTGGGACATAGGTTGATATTTTTTATGGCCGGTAAGTGTTGGGGTGAGTGTTCATGTTGTGGCCCCTGTTACCCCACTAGTGTTCTATAAAATTGCCAAGATTTATTATGTTTTGCGTTTGTGTTGTGTTTCACAGAGTTTCCATGTACTTCCTTTCTAGGGGGAATTTGGACTTGTTGGTGTGGGGTGTTCATTTTATGGGACACTCTGTGTTTGTTTTTTTATGCAGGGAATGTACCTGTCTTTGTGGGTTTTGTTGGTTGTGTTTTACAGAGTTGCCATTGCCTTAATGAGTAATGCCTTTCCAAGGGGCAAACAGTGTACATGTCGGTGTGGGGCATGTCCTCATTTTTAGGGTGAACCTTTCCTTGCTGGACCCCCACTGAAATCAACATCCACATCATGCTGTTGTGTTAGCATGGTCTCTATTTGTTGGGTTGAGTAGTGTGCAGAGTGGCGTTGAATGTTGACTGTTGGTTACAGTCGCGCAGGTCGTGTGTGCAATGTTAGTTGTTGGTTACAGCCGGAGTATGTGTGTGCGGTGTTGGCTGTTGGTTTGGTTACAGCCAGAGTTTTGACTGTTGGTTATAGTCAGAGAGGTTGTGAGTTTGGTGTTAGCTGTTGGTTACAGCCAGTGTTTTGACTGTTGGTTACAGTCGGAGAGGTCCTGTGTGGTATTGAAGCTGTTGGTTACAGCTAATGTTGACTGTTGGTAACAGTCGCGGAGGTCGTGTGTGCGGTGTGTGTGGTGTTAAGCTGTTGGTTACAGCAGGTATTGTTCGCTGTTAGTTACAGCTAGTGTTGATTTTTGGTTACAGTTGTGTGTGTGGTGTTAAGCTGTTGTTTACAGCAGATATTGTTAGCTGTTGGTTACAGCCACTGTTGACTGTTGGTTACAGTTGTGGAGGTCGTGTCTGTAGTGGTTGAGGTTAAGCTGCTGGTTACATCTGGTGTTGACTGTTGGTTACAGTGACGGAGGTCCAGTGTGGTAGTATAGACGTTGCCCTTGATTTAGGATGACGTGTCAAGTTGGCGCATTCCCACTATCTGCGTACGGTATGGGTTGTCTAGATTTACAGTGTTTGCAAAGGTGTTGTGTTCTGTGTAGGCGTGCAACATTTTTCTCGCAATTGTTGTTATCTGCGTTTATCCATCGTAGGAGGTGGGTTACGTTTGGGTATACATCACTCATCCTTGCCATTAACGTGTTCTAGTTTTATAGTCTGCCAGTTAGGATTTGTGGTTATGGTTTCAAGCTGTCTTTGGGGCTGTTGCAGTTTGCCTACACGTGTAGTTCAGAGTGCATTTTGCTGTTGCCGTGCAACTTGTCTTATGTTGTGCCAAGTTTGATCTGGTTGGGCCTGGATGCAATTTGGTGAATGCATTTTGTGTCTTCGCACACTGTGTAGTTGTGCAGGGTTTTGTTCTGGTTCATGGTCTGCAGAGTGTTGCTTTTGGCCCACAGGGTCTGTTCAGCATGTCTGTCCTTGTGGTTTGTGTTGAATAACGGGGGTTAGAAGTCTTGTAATGTGCTGGTGCTGTGGAATCTTGAGTTGGTGGAATGCTGGTGTGGAGTGTGGTCCTTTGAGTGCTATGACATGATATGGCATTTATAAACGCACATATACACAAGTGTTTCAAGGCGTGACAAGGCGAGGGGGAAACAGATGGAGGACAAAAAAACAACTATCTTACTACGCCTAGTGACATTCAGATTGCACAAGTGCAGGGGAACGGGGAGGGGAGAAGTGCCGTGGTGGGGGCGTGGAGGATGGATATGTGCAGGACAAAGGAAACAACAGGAACAGCAAGTAGTGCAGCCAAAGGGTGGCAAGTGTGGGTACTCAAAAGTGCAGACAACAAGTTTCTGATAAGTGCAGGAGCGGGGACTGTAGGGTTACAGATACAGACCACAAGTGCAAGGGGTGCAAAGAGGCAGTGCAGGTTTGCAGCTGGACAGGCAGGAGGCTGGTCCTGAATTCAGAGGATGGCCAGGTGACCAGAGTATGGAACAAACAGGCGATCAGCAGGGCAGAGGAAGAGAGAAGGCAGAAGCAGAGAGGAAGGTCTTGAGGTGCTTCTGGAACCAGAGATGGTTCTGCTCAAGTTTCAGAGAGGCATGGAGGCTGTTCCAGAGGGAGGCACCAGCCTAAGAGAGAGGTCTGCCCCCAACTCATTGCTTGGTGAAGTGACTGACCCTCAAGGATTTGGAGCTGGAGGAGAGGAAAGCTTGAGTAGGAAGATATTTCGGTAGAGAGAGTTGGAGGTATTGCGGTACCAGGCCTCAGAAAGCCTTGTGGACAATGCAGAGGGCCTTGAACTTGATTCTTGCAGCCACTGGGAGCCAATTAAGAGATTTCAGTGCTGGAAAGACACGATCCCTGGGCTTGAGGCCAAGGACAAGTCTTGCAGTCCTGTTCTGGATGAGTTGTACAGGATGGAGAGTAGAGGCAGGTAGATTTAGAAAGAGGCTGTTGCAGTAGTCCAGCCTAGAGAGAACCAGAGCTCTGGAGACAGTGAGCTTCTGGGGCAAAGTGAGAATAGGCATAATACCTCTGAGGTGCAGCTGATAGTTTGACTTCTTAGAGACGTCAGAGATGTGAGGAGAGAAGGAGAGTGTGGAGTTGAAGATGACCCCGAGGTTCTTAGCCACAAAGGTAGAAGCAGGAAGATTCTAAGGGGACGGTTAGAGTGAGAGAGTGATCTGAGCTGGTGTGGATGGGCCAGTATTTCTTCCCTGTGTACTCAAGAACGTAGCTGTACATTTGGGCACAATAAACTTATATGCAAATGACCTGTTTTCTGCTTGCTGTATGGTGGAAGGACCCCACCTTGGTTACTTCAGACTGCAATTAGGGTCTACCCTTCTCAGATATTATACAGCTGGATTGGGTGTTGGAGGGCTGGGAAACCCAAAATCAGGGGGAAGGGTGGGCACCACTTCTATATTCAATAATTCACAATTATTTCTTATTGTTCACAATTGTTGTGGGAGCTCACCTTGTAGCCTCGGCACAAGGTAATGACAATATCAAAAAGAAGAAACGGATAACTTCCGTCCCTGGGTGAGCTCGCTCAAAGAACCCTTTCCAGGGTTTCAAAATTATATTCCTCTCAATTAATCACTTTATTGTCAGTAAGACACGATTGCAAGTTTCTGTATAGTTTTTCTTCAAATCCCATTATTTATTCCTGACCCATCAGTGTTATTGCAGTTTTTAGCCAATGCATTTCGGACTTCCGTCCATCAACTGGGCCATTAACACTGTTATACATCAACCGTACATTCATCAGTCACATGATATAATCCACATATTCAATTGAAACAGTTCCCCATCATAACGTGCATCCCACGATTTGAGCAAGATATAAAGTATAGCATATAAGTAATATGAATCAAACGTACCAGGTGATAGTTGCAGTTCACATGCAATTCAATTAAAAAAACATACAATAAGTCAACGCAAATTCATTAAAGTACCTCATTCAATTGTCAACTTGACTATTTGTTTTAAGGTATGACTCGCTACCTGTGTGTCCTTTTCTCCCAGAGCCCTGATCCGCTCTGCTGAGTCTCTCAAAGTTTCTTTGAGTTCCAATGTCTTGCTACTGCTGAATTTACTTTATTGTTCCGGATGCAGGATCTGTGTTCATTCCACTGTAGTTTCCCAGCTCTTTTGGACTGCCCTACGTAGTAAATGCCACATGGGCATTTAATTCCATAAATTATATTTGGTGTATCTTCTCTTTTCTTGTTTTATAGTTCTTCTTGGCTGTCTTTTTCTTCTCCTTCAACTTTCAACTGTCACTTCCAATAATGTTTTCTTCTCTTAATTCCCTGTTAGAATCATTCTAAGGTCCATTTTTGTTGACAGGGGAGAACTGCCCTGTTATCAGACCCAGAGTTCGATGTGTTCCCTGTGGTGGGACACATGATACATAGTCAGGTAAGTCTTTCAAATAAAGCAAAACACATAAACATTTATTAAAACACTTTTAAAACCGGTGTCAGTCTACTCCGGAGACCCCCGGCCGGCCAAGAAAGCCGAGGTTTGCTCTGAAGTACTTTAAGATGAGATAGCTGCACCTTTGAGGTGGATGGGGGTGCAGATTTATTACTCCAACACCAATCAATAAGGACAACTGAATGGTTTGGCAAAGGGAGTCCGTTTAAAGACAAGTACAAAAAACGGGGAGTCTTGGGAATCACCAGTGATGCGATAGTCTGTCTCGCTTCAACTCCAATGAACTTCATACAAGCAGAGGCATTTATACTCAAAACTCGTCATAATCGACGTGTAACACTCAAAAGTTAACATGCAATTCTATTGGTTAGGAAAAAGGTAACTTTAATATAGGTACTATATCTGTACAAGATAATGGAGTGAGGGAATTGGGTAAACACTGTCAGGTGGGTGTCTAAGCCCTTCCTTCAAAAATGACTACTGTAGACGTCACTAAAAGTACGTCATCCCATTGGTTCTATTTGGTCCATTAGGATTGGGTTGGCATCAACCCCATGCATACATTTCCACTTTGCTTAGCAGCACGCAGAATGGTCAGCCAGGTGCAGGGTGCCCCTCAGCCTCCCGGCCTTCCTCCAATTAAGGTTACAATCAATCATTGATCCAGCAACTATGTGTCAATTATTTTACAGTGGTTGGCCTCGAAACTGCATCTTCTGTCTGGAAAAGTTCTGATATCTCTGCCTGGGCGGATGCCAAGCTTAGGTGTGGACCCGCGCTCCTTCTTGCTCGGCTGGTCAAGTGCTACCCACACCGTGAATTTGTGTAGTTTCTCTCAATTTGTGCATTTAATTCTTATTCAGCTTGCCACCTGCCTGCGCCTCCTTATCACGACCTTTCAAAGACAGGATATTCTGTTCTTAAGTTTCAATTATATGTAGCTACTGTTCGTTCCTTCTAATGGTATGACCTTGGCTCTCCTGGCACGAGTTGCACCTGCTGAGTTTCGATTCAGCCGTCTCTTCTCGTTTTACTAGACTATAAATCTTGTCTTGTTTGCCCTCTAGTAACCTGAGTTGATTCTGCTTTTCGTGCAAAATCGACTCGTACTTATAATACTGTGCTTCGTTTTGAGGTAGATGATGTACAATGGCACTTGTCGCGCTATTCTTCTACTTAGCATAGCAAGCCGCACTGTTTTCTTAGCTTTCTTGCGGTTCCAAGCCTATGTACAGGCGTTAGCTAGTTGAATATCTTCATCCTGCTTACAGCTTAAGTTCTCTTCTTCTAGGTTCATGATATCCTTATTCATGGCATTTCGTCTCTTTCTGTCATCCTTGGGTCGTCATTTCTTCTACCTGCGAGTCAGTCCGAGTCCTTGTGATGTCACCATTCGTCTTCCATTAAGGCCTTTTTGGTTTCTTCCGGGACGGTGCTTAGGCAATCTTCATTTCATCTCATTTGCTGGTAGGGTATTCTCAATGGATACCTTACTGTCCATGGTTTTCTGGGTATTGGTAGGTACTCAATAGGTGTTGCTCTTCTGATAGGTACTGGGCAGAGCCCTACTTCGGCTCTCTGCTGGTTTATTTGCTCATCATACGTCACATATTTTGGTGTGAACGTTCCTGGTACTGGAGTGCAGGCTTTATTTGGGACCTCCTCTACATCTGTCTTAGTTTGATCTATTAGTCCTTCCTTTACTAGGTCCCCTACATCACTTGCCTATAACCCCACAACCTAGCCGGGCCCCATTTGGGACAGGGGTTACACTACAGCATCAAACCACTCAGACTGACTGAAAAGAAATACATTCTATTTAATCTGTATTGTAGTTCTATTGGCCTGCTGTAAATATAATGCAAGCGAAGTTAAAATAGTCAACAAGATAAAAAATATATTTTTCCAACAATACAAAACAATTATCTGGAGGTAGGTGTGGATAGAAGAATGGGGACTCCCTGCACTGGATATCTGACTCGAAATCCTGTTGGGTTTGGCTGCATGCCTCATACGGCAGCTTGCCTACAGTCCTGCTGTGGTTTTACTTGTCTGAGGTTCCAAAATATGATGTTGCTTGCGCTTATATCGCAATTAAATAGATATTGTTTGTGGATTGAAATTTCTATTCATTCAAATTCTCTGAATAAGTAGCAAGTCCCTGTGGTTTTATATATTGCAAGATCTTTCTGAGAGGATGATTTTTGGGGGATAGCTGATGGCCCTTGACTGTTTTCTTACAGTACTCCATGCTGCTGTAGAAAACACTCGAACAGCGGTATAAGTACAAGACTTGTCACCCGGCTATGACTCTGCTGATCCTGCTCTTCCAGAGGCACTGTCCTTTCTACTCCTTGATGTCTCAATTCCACAACAGCACATCCAAAAATAAACACTCCACTGAATATGGCACAGCTGAGACAATAAGAAAGATACTCATATACAAGGGGCTGCAACAGTGGGGTGCAACGTCACTACCCGGTCTGTCACCTGGAATTCCAAGGCAGTGCTGTCACTTCTACTGCCCCCAAGAGATTGGATGATACTAGCCGTGAATACTATAGGACAGCATAGGGGGCACATCCAGGCTCGAATTATCCCATCGCCCTTTCGGCTTGTGTCCAAAAGAGCTGATCGCCAAGGTGGACCGTTTTCTTTCCCGTAGTGCTTGGCCCGAAATTCTTTGAGGCGTGATGCACATTTCACTGAAATATATTTAGTATTTAGTGTGCGAAGTTTGCATTAGTGCCAGCACTGAGACTGTGTGGTGCAAACACTTTTCAATGTGCATTCACACGAAGGCTCAGCAGTATGAGCGAGCCATGCTGCCTCATAAAATCTGTAACGTAATGCGCTTGACATCTTGGCTAAAGCGTCGATCACGATCGCCCCCGTGCTCATAACTGCTGGACCCATATGCAGGCAACCTTACATTTGTTGTGTTGGGATGTGGGTGTCATGTCTGGTCGACCCCCTCCCCCACCATAAATTATTACACCACAACATTTGGTCAAGTGTTGGCAATAATGGGCCATAGGTTTTTATTGTTACAGCTATGGTTATGGAACAGCTGGTAGGTAGGTAAGGTACTGGTGATTTCTCTATAAAAAATGGCCATGCCGTGCCCCGATAGGTGTATGCCATCCTTGTGAAACAGATCGGGGTCACAGGTGTATGCCATCCTTGTGAAACAGATCGGGGTCACCCAGTGTTATGGCTGGGTGCTTTATAAAGCCCAACCCTCTGGCTATGCAGAATTTCTCCAGCCCTCTGTTCAACTTTCTCCTGGAGTTGTTGACTGATTAGTAGCAGGTGGCCCCCTGCCATGTTTTTCTAGGCAGGATTGCTGAAAAATAGATTTCCATGTCCCTCCAATTGTGTGCAATGCCTGATAGCGAGGCACCTATTTCTTCGTATAAAGTTTTACTTCCCATGTTTACCAGATCGTTACCCCCTAAATTAATATCAAGAATTCCGGCGGGTCTCTGTATGCGACTAGGTCGGCTAGCTTGTCATGGATGTCTGGCCAGTTGAGGCCTCTGTAGCCCCACCATGATGCGATTGTGTTCCTGAAAGCTGGGCCGTCTTTAGTTACTTCGGCCCACGCCCTGTCCTGAATACAAACGAGTGTCTGACTATCCGGCTGATCTTAGAGGTGGGTCCCGCTCGGCTGTTGCTTTTGGGGAGAAAAAAGCGTGCGTGAAAATAACGTGGGAGGAGATTGGGGGGGGTGTTGGCAGAACTATATTAGTTCTAGTCTGATGTATCTCCTGTAACAATCTGACTTCCAGCCCCCTATGTTCTTTACTTGTTGGGAGCCTAAACCTCCTTGCCATGCTGAGGTTGCTGCCCCGATCCTGAAAGAGTGGGTGCCGAAATCCTTTGGATTGCACCCAGCTTTGGTGATTGCTTTCATCAGCATCCATTTAAATTGGTAGTGACTTAAAGCTGCTGTGTCCCTGTGGATTAGAAATCTCCCTCCCACTTTGGGACACTGTGCATAGTAGAGGTTGGTGATACACACCGGGCAATTTGGTGCATCGTCGATGCAGCAAATATTGATGACCCTTTTTGCCCCCATTTTGGATCGTTGTATTTCGATGTTGACGCTGTCCCTTCTAACCCTGGTTTCCATAATCCCTAAACCATTGTTGGCTTTAGTGCTGGAAGCAATGAGCTCTCCAACTCGGAAAGCCCCAAAATAGGCGAGAAAGAATTCCGTTTTAAATAATAATGTTTCATATGGGTGAGAGCATATGCTGTCTAATAGGCTTGCTATTTTTACTAGCTTATCAAAATCTAGTGGGTGACGGGTATCTACCTGGGGTCGTTCTATTTTACCACAGCCTTTCATTGCATAAGAAATTAATACGCTTTGTGTGGGATCTGAGTCACCCCGTAATTATGAAAAATAAGATATTGATACAAGGTGTCTTTTCGCCCAATCCTTTTTAAAAACTTGATTGGGCGCTCATTTAAAAAAGATTTCTATATATTTTATTGTTATTAATTCTACATGGTTTAAACCAGTTGTTCTAAGAACCGTTTGCAGGCACTTACTGTACTGAACTGTAGTGCTGCTTGCCAAGGCTTTTTCTGACATGCCATCTCTAGTAGGTACCCCGTAGCAGGTTTCATGTTTTTTGTCGGCAGCATGCTGTTGGCACCTGTTTTTAAGGTGCCTGGCTGTTGTTGTGCATCCGGCCTTGGCCCTTGGGCGCAGGCGTTGATGCAGATTTTTCTAGCTCCCGATTATCGCCCAGCATTCTGCTGGGATCAATGTCATCCTTTCCTGGGCGTGAGGCGCAAGCTCCCGGAATCTTGTCCACTGTTATTATCTGGTCCAGCGATGTGTTTTGCTTTGACACAAATGTTTTCATGCAGTGTGAACGTTGTGATGGCTCGTATTACTTTGAGCTCCAAATGGCATTTGATGGTTCTTTTGTTCAAAATTCCAACCACCAGCATACAGTCGCACCAAACCATGAGTTCCGTGTTAGCCAGCTGCCTGCCCCTTAAGTGTATGGTTAGCCAGATGAGGAATATTTCTAAAAGAGTGATGTTTTTTGTCCATCCTGCTGTGAGCCAAGCCTCAGGCCAATGTCCAGCCACCCATTCTGTGCCTAGCATGGCGCCGAAACCTCTGCTCCCTGCTGCATTCGTGAAGAGAACCCTTTTGTCCTTTGTCTTCAATGGCGTGTGCCAAAGTGTTGCCTGTTGAAATTTCTGAGGAAATTCCCCCATACTGTTAGATCTTCCTTCACTTCTTTGCCCAGCCTGATGTGTTGGTGGGGTTTGATGCATGCATTGGTTTTGAACTCTAGTCTCCTGGAAAATACTTTGCCTTGTGGAATGATTCTGGCTGCAAAATTGAGGCTGCCTGCCACTGATTGTAATTCCCTTACTTTTCCCTTGTTCTTTGTGCTTGGCTCTTGGATTTTCCCTAGTAGTTCAATTACTTTTGTTTTTGGGATTCTGCATAGGCCATCTATTGTGCCTATTTCTATTCCTAAAAAGATAATGTTTGTGGATGGCTTCTCTGCTGCTAATGGGATGCCCCATTATGCAGCCATGTTTTCTAATTCAGTTAGTGCCCTATGGCATTCCTCAGAATCTGGTGGGCCCATCACCATAAAATCATCCAAGTAGTGGACTACTCTGACCCCTGGTACTTGTTTCTGAAAAGCCCATTAAAAAAGGAGCTAAACTGTTCGAATAGTGGGGAGGCATCTGTCCACATACATTTTTTTATCAAAAGAGAAACCTAGCCACTGCTGTGAGTTTGGGTGGACTGGTAGTAACCTAAAAGCGGATTCAATGTCCAGTTTAGCCATGAGGGCTTTCCTGACGCAGTCCTGTATTAGTCTTAGGGCCTCCTGGAAATGCATGTAGGTTACTGCTGATTCAGTGGGTGGGATGCTGTCGTTGAGAGAGTGTCCCCTGTGGTATGACAAATGGTGTATTAGCCTCACCTTCCCAGGTTCTTTTTTGGGTACCAGGCCCAGCGGGGACACTAGGTAGTCCGGAAATGGCATTTTCTCCCAGCGGCCTCCGATTCTGCCTAAGTGCACTTCTTTCTCTATTTTTTCTCTTACTACCTTGGGGTTGTCCCTGGCCAAGACCAGATTCCTTGGGATTTTCTGGGACCCTTCTCCCTTAAAAGGAATAATGAAACCTTCCTTCAAACCTAGCCCGATTGCTGAGCTGATTACTTTGTCCGGATAGTTCACCAGTGCTTCACTAAAGTTTTCTGGGTTGATGGGAGTTCTGCCTGTTGTCAAAATTGGAAGGGTTATGTTATTATTGCTCCTCTATTTTGGTATTTCTTTAGGGTAATCTGGTGCAGCTGCTTGCAGGGTGATCCCCATTGCAGTTGGTGCAGTTGTGCTTATCCCAGCACTCCTTCCCCCATGAGCACTGATTTTTCCCATAATTCCTGCATGGGATGGTGGATTTTGGGTCGTGGTGAGTTTTATTCTGCCCGTGAGTTTTTGTCCTAGCCCCCCATGGCTGGTTTTTCCAAAAGGGCTGCTCTTCCTTCCTATGTTTTTCCTTATTTTTGTTTCCCCCTTGTAGGTTTTTGTTTGTCTTGCCTGTTACTTGGGCAACTTCCTCCTCTGATGGAGGCTCGGCATTCAAAATATATAGATTGTTCTGAACCTCACCCCATTCTATTGCTGGTCTTTCCGACATGTTCCTTCTGAATCGTATGTCATATCCTAGCCACCCCTTCCCCTTGTGGGTGATTTTTACCTCTGTGATTTTATCTGCATATGCCCATAGCTTTATTCCATCCCCCAGGAATTTTTCCATGAAAATTGTTGCTAAAATGGCAAATGATTTTGACCAATTATCCCAGTTCTGTTCTACTTGGCCGTTCCTGGCTATGGCCTTGTCCTCGATCTTTTTGGGATCCCTGAAAGCATTGCTCCCTTTGTGTTGAGCTTCGATAAGCGAGAATATTTCAATTAATTCTTTTGCCCAAATGGCCTCTTTGATTGTTATATCGATGAACCATGCCAGGGATTGCTGTTTCAGTTTCACATCTAACTGTGCACTGCTAAATATCATAATATCTGTTGTGGTGCTGCTGTTTGTGTCTATTATGCCTGTGTTGTTTGGGGTGGGCGTTGCCCATGCTTTTAATGGCCCTGTTGGTTCTGGCCCCATTGGCGTGGCCACTGTTGGCAGCGGGACTATGTGAGTTATGGGATCTATAATTATTGTGGGTTCCAGGGGTATGCTCTGATCTGGCACCCCTTCAGGCTCATTGGGAGCCTGTTGCTTGTCCCAGATTTCCAAAATCATCTGTTGCATCTCTTTCATATTTTCAAACAATATTGACAGTTTTCTGTTTTTGTTCCCTTTGTTTTTGTTCCCTTTGTCCGGGGTTTCATGTGCCTTGCTTTTCTTTGTTGGGGGGCGGGCGGGGGGCTGCCTTCCTCCCCTGTTGTTGGTGTCACCCCTTCCTTTGGTAGCCCATATAAATGCTCTCTGACCCATTCCCAACCATAATGCTCAGCTGCCTCAATTGCCACCTACAGATGTGGGGATTTTGGTTTTCTCTGCACTTTCTTGGGTTCAGTAGCTTTCTTTTGGGTACCATGCTTCCCTCTGTTCAGGATAAACAAATTATTTGTTATAAGAATTGTACTCTTTTGGTGTGTCCTGTTTTTTGGGTTTGCAGAACATCAGAAATTGTTTAAAATTGCTGTCTGACCCTTTGTGACGGGGATAAGGAAATACTAAATCTTTGTTGTTACCCGTGCCGGGCAAATGCTGTGTGGGGTCCTGAAACCATTTTTTGTCTGTGGTCAGTGTGTCTTAGTATGTAAAATGGCAAAGTGACTTTAATACTGTGTGGTGCACTCTTAAGCCGTGCTTATCAGTCCCAATTGTGTTTGCCTCTTAAATCTAACAGCCGCTTATGCTCAGGGAATATTTCCAACTAATAGCTAAATTCGTACTTCTTGTTCTAAATCCCCCCTTCTTGTCCGCGTCCAATTTAATTAACAAAACTGTTCATAATGACAAAAAAGAAAATCACTTCCCTCTGCGTTCCCCTGCGAAAGCCTGAAACGCTGGGAACTGTGCTAGCTTTGCTAAACACTGTCCACGTGTATTCTGTTTTTCGCTTCCATTAAAGTTAATTTGTATTCTACAATGCATTAAAAAATGCTATTTTGATAACCGATCTCTATGCGTGTTCTGGTTTAAAACACACTGCTCTGCGTTGGCTTGCTTCCAAAGTGCATGTATAAAATTGTTACAAGGTATGATCTGAACAGTGCTATGCTCAGCGGAATGTATTAACAAAGACGCTGCGTGCCCGGCAAACTTTGCAAGAGGCTGAAGACACTGAGTGCACAGTGAACTTCAAGAAAAAGAGAGAGACGCTAAGTACACAGCGAACTCTCTGGATGTTTGGGTCCACAAACAGCTTGTGTCTTTCTGAGCTGAAAGCAGCTCATTATATAGGACCCAGGGGTAGCCCCTGGGTCTTTGTAGTGCATCTGTAGGGTCTTGTGAGGCCAGCCCCCAGGCCGGCCTGCAGCCAACAGTCCGAGCCCCTAGCGGTGCTCATCTTTGTTGTTTCCCTGCCTGGCTGACCTTGCTTCCCCTGGGTGCTTAGCACCCATTTGTTATTGTGGAAGGGTGAGGTATTCTTTCACACCTCACCCATCCTGCACTTAGCAAAGCGGAGACTGTGTGTCTCCTTGCTGTTGGGGGAAAGAGGGGAGCTGGGCCTTGGGGGAGGGCTGCTGCCCCTCTCCTGGGCATGCTGACATGAGGCAGCAGTTACCTGGCCTTGCTTGGGGCTGCCCGGCAGCGTTGCCCAGACTGCAAACATTCAGGAGCAGGCAAACAAAGCTCACTGGGAAGTTTGCCATTTGTTGGTTATTTCCTCTCCGGAATGGTGTGGTTAAGGGACTAGGTTTTCCGCTCTGCCAGGGAGTAATGCCCCACCAAGCCAGAGGTTTCGAGTTTACCATGCAAAGGCAAATGGAAGCGGACATTACACTCCAAGCCTTTCCATAGGTGAGCTCCTCAAACAAACATGAACTTTACTTTTTGCCTAGCTGGACATTGGGACTAGCCTGTAAATGTAAATACTCACCCCATTTTTAGAGTGCCCGTAATAGACCTACTTCCACGTCCTTATTAGGCTCAAAAAGTATTAACCGGGCCCCCTTTGTGTTTTTGTTTGGGATATGTAGATAATACATGATTAAGAGTGCTCTACTGAAATCAATCCTTTTCTATCGATTGTAAAGGGGTAGGGAGCCAAAATGGTAACGTTACTCAAAACAAACCAATAGCAATAAGGGCTGTTTCAAACCCATTTCAGACTCTGCACCACATATTTTCACCAGGTACAGTTTCCAGGTAAAACAAAGTTGTGATGTGTGCATCAATGTTGCAAGCAAGGTTAGTTTATTTTACATGGCAAATTGTATTTTTGTGTTCTGGGTTTTGCAAAGGTACACTTTAAATCTTCGGCTTTCGTGGCCGTTCAGTGCTCCCTTACTATAACAGATCCTCATGGCGCTGCAGCAGCAAGGGTGTAGATGAAGAGTGCACCATTGACACCCAAACAAAGATAATTAAATACCTCACACTGTAACAACATGCACTGCGGGATTGATGTTCTAACTCAACGTCGCATACACGTGCACCAGGTCATTTGGCAGATGCTCATCCAATACTGCTTATTTCCATTCTGGCATTTAGAGAATTAATGACAACACACGTCCCAGAACTCAAAGAATAACCCAGGACTCTATGTGTATCCAGAGAATATGGCATTTATGGAAATTGCATCCGAGTCATAGGGGATGGTAAGCACTGGTTCCTGCTAGCCCGTATTGCTGCTGCTGCAACAACAACACACCCATACCAGAATAAATAATGATGGCCCTTTTGCATTTGAAGGCATTAGGCTGGAATAATATATTTCAGTCACAACATAAAATGGAAAGGCACATTAGTGCCTATTACAGTTCTGACCAAAGCAGGTTATCTATCATCTGGGGCCATTCTGTGTGCTAACTTGGCACCCACCATGTGGGGGTCACCTGTCATTATGAATGCGATGCATGCTATCTTTCTGACTACAGGCTAGCTGACACCAATTTAGGGGTAATGGATCAAAATGTCGCCCTCATGATTGCGACAGCCAAAATTCTGCCTATTTTTATTTTTAGACCCCCCCTTACAGCACAGATATATGTGGGGGGTATATGATATAAAAGTAATATGGGGGGAGCTGCAGGGGTCTCCACCCACATAGGTATGTGCAGTAGAGGGGGTTTAAAAAAAGAAACAAAAAAACAAGTCTGCATTTTTGGCCCTTGCGCTTCTGGGGGTCGCTGTCATCACATAGATCCCATACAGGTGTTTCCATGCATGACTAAATAGTCACTCAGTACTAGATGAGGATGTCCATGGCATTTAACGCTTGGCCCATATCAAGTAGTATAACATAACTTCACAGTTATGAGGAAGACTGTCTGTTTACCTTCCAGGTCATTTGAGGGCTATGATCGAGGTGAGCTAACTCCAATCCCTATGCTTCAATGAAGGTCAATTAAAGGGAAAGAGGCACTTTGTGTCTGGACCTTCCAAACGAGTGTCACTGGAAGGCATTGTATAGGCTGCCTTGTAACCCTCCAAATGGAGGCCACCCAAAGGCTATGAGATATGCTGCCCTGAAACCTTCCAGGTGGGTGCATTGTGTAGGCCACTTGTGTGCTATCCAAATGAGGGTCCGTTGAAAGCTGTATGATTGGCTGGATCTGCATCTTCTCAGGGTCACTGGAGAGTTTTGTGTGAGATATGCTGTCTCGGGATCCTCCAAATGAGGGCCACTTCAAAGTAGAAGGTATTATGCTGATTTGAATTAGTGCTTATAGAGAACTGTATTCAATGTTTTAGCTAAGAAGGCAAAACCTTTTAAAAATCACACACAAAAACGGAAACAGCCCATCTCTTCAGAAGTCCAGTTTTCTTGAATCTCTCCCTTGGGAACATACCAGACTTAATACCAACTCTTTTTAATAGATTAACATGTAACACTAGTCAAGAACCTGCGCACGTTTTAAGTGGCAGCATCTACAAGGAGGAACCGTTTTTTGGGCCCTTCAGCAATGGCAAGTTTTGCTATAATGTTAAATACAAATGTGTGTAAATTACATTAAAACAGACTTGCCTGAATTCTGTTTCTGGAAAATAACAATTATTGGGTTGGTATGTTGTTTTCATATTTTATAAGCAACAACATTAATTTAAAAAATGTTCTTTCCCAATTTTCACTCGAAATATGATATTCAATAATCAAAAAATTGAGCATCGCCACACCTAGCCATATTTCCAACTAAAGTGTGCTGTGAAAAGTCGCTGCTGGAATTCACAGATATGGGCCACTTTTCATTTTGTTGGGAATTCAGATACTTTTCTTTTGGTTGTGGGACACTTTACTTTTGCTGCCCGGGCTGATTTCCAGTCCCAGTCCGACCCTGGGCACATCATAAAATAAAAGGTCTGCAGGAACGCTTACTCTCGAAAATGTGTGCACACATACTTTCCAGTGCGAGGCTAGATCTCTACACTCAATCCCTTTTCACTTTCGGTGCCTTCTTCTTGATGTAAAACTCTTTCGAGGGCCGGTTTCCTTCTCCTAATCTCTTTTTAACACCTGCGCCTTGAATGTAAACCTAGCGCCGAGTAAGTCGTTGCATAGCTGTCACTAGCGGAAGAAATGTACGTAGTACACAGAGCTCTGACAAGTGCCATGCCTCCCATATGTCCGATTGAGTGACGGCCTACCTCTCATTCACAGATGGAACCCCTATTATCAGTTACAAGAGTTGCAGAACGTGGGGATACTTCAACTTCCGGACTTTTGACGGAGATGTCTTCAACTTCCAGGGGGCGTGCACTTACCGCTTTGCCAGCCACTGCGACGGCAACAATGAGGACTTCCGGGTCTACATCCGGCGCACCATGGAGGACCGCCTCATCAAGGAGATCTCCATGAAGATTGGTGCACTGGCCATCAATGTCAATAGTTCTCGCCTGTTGGTAAACGGCCGCCCGTAAGTTGACATGTTAATTACTGGATTGCGTTGTGGATTTCTCACTGGTTAAACCCTTGCTTGTGTCGTGGCCCAAGTCAGGACACAGCATGTTATCCTTCTGCACGTAATACATTAAGTGCCATTAAATTGGGTAAGAATAAACCTATGATGATTACAGCACATAGAAGCGAGAGCAATCCGGCACTAAGAGTTTTATTAAAACCTGCTATTATTGTCATTATTTTCAGTGTGTGCAAGGCCTGCTTCTTCTTTCTGTGGATATTCAGATGAATTTGCCAATACTGTGCTTTCCCCATGATGTGCAGACTATTTTAACATGAACGATTTCATGAAACGAATACTCGGGTCATTTTCATGGGGTTGTAACGTAAGGAAAATGCATAAAATCATTGCTTAAAGGCTTTTACGCACGAACCTTACATTGCCCCCATGTTCATTCATGTTTAATGACTGAAGGGAGTGGTGGAACGCAACTTGCTTTCTGCCACCTCTCTGCCATACAAATGCGCCAGCATGGATTTTCATGCCAGTGCAAATGCTAGAGATCGCTATGGGGCCCACCAGCTTTATGTACCAATAAAGCAGGCAGACATCATAGGAATCCATTGTAAACTCTGTCTGCCATGCTTGCAAGGCAAGCAGCGTTTACAATAAAAACATGCCGGACAGCGTTTTTATTTTTAATTGTGAACACTGCTTAGCATGCATGCAGGCATGGGAAGTGGTGCTCACAATCAAAGTAAATGGTCAGACAGCATTTGCTCATTTGGCACTGCGAAGTGTAAATGACCAACATTTTGCTGCGGAAACCCGCTTACCTTAAAGTGTAAACGTAACGAGTCCCCACTGCCAAATTACATGAGACTTGAAAAGGAGCTTCCCCGAGTATTACACCTGGGTATTCCAGGTTACATGTTGACCCACCTGCAGAGAATGGGAAAACTCTGCAGCACGTTTGTTATTACTCTTCAGCTCTAGGGAGGATAGCATCCGGGTGTGACCTCAGTTAACTGGTTGTAAACATGTTGTTTTTAAATCACCCAAGTGGTCATTTTAAATTTGGCGGCGCAGCATAGCAAAGCCTAAAAACAAGCCGTAAGGCCGTTTACTCATTGCAATACCGCTCCTGAGATTTTGCATAGGTTTTGCAGGTGGAGTGGCAATTTACAGGCGAAATACGTTTCTCTCTCATACTGCCCACTCTGCCTGCAAAAGCTCTTCATTGGACGCCAGCATGCGATTTTCGTGCTGGCATATAACTAATGTACTACTATGAAATCCGCAATGATCATGCTCTGCACAGAAATTGAGCTAACTGCACCAAGCTTACAGCATCCTTCACAGCAGAACAACATAAATAAAGTGCTGTGTGTCAAACTCTAATGACGTGAGTCCTCAACCATGTAGCTCTTGGCCTTCTACATAAAGTACAACTAAGAGGGCAGTGCGCTAAATCCTCCATTTGCCTGACACAATCTACATATGTATTAGCAATATCGCTTGACTATTTAGAATTGAATGAGGCTAGAGACAATATTCTGAACCTCTTTTTTAGCTAAAAGATATTTCTTGTGCAGGGTTCGCTGTGGCTAACATAGTATTCAAATTCACAGTTGTGTGTACTTTCAACCTATTTATCAGGCAAGCAACCATACTCAGTTTACTTGCAAGCGTCCACATGTTATACGTCTTGAACTTACTTTTTATTCTGACTAGCAATTTGTGTCCGAATCCCCCCAAAAATGGAAACGCCAGAAGATTATCTAACAATTTAATGTTCTTAAACTAGTTCGGCATAAAAACACTGTTCTGGTTTGGACATTGTCAACTGCTTCTTCGTACATAATCAGATACATTGAACTCCATAATTTGAAATAATAAACAAGGGATTTCATTTTTATATTTTTGATTAGCACATTGGATATCCCTAAATATCCTAATTCAAGCTTCAAAGGAAACTTGGGAGGGCTTAAAAGTAAGTGATAAGGTTTTTTAAAGTTATGCTTCCCCTTATCTTTAAGGCCTGTGTGTTTGAAACTCCCTATAATGTTTCACCATAGGTAGTGGAGGCTATCACTTTAGCCCTATACATCTTCAGGCTCGTACCAGCCAGCCGCCATGCCTTTTTGCAAAGTGTGATATTACTACCCCATGACAACCTTGTATCAACGTGCTGGTTTCCACATGTGTGGGCCCAACCACCATCATTGTTTAATCAGATGACAAGGAAACCAAACGCATAAACCTGTTCAATTAGTTTATTCATCAACAATAAGTTTCATTTTTATTTTTTTCCATGGGTGATAAAAAACATACATTTATTTTCTGCCACATTGATTTGTGAGCGTTTGCCTTGGCATCTCTCAATGACTATCTCTAATTGGCTTCCGAAGCCAGGGGGTGTTTCTAATATAAGCACTGGGGATTCACAACCTCACTTCACCAATTGAGGGTGCATCTGCAGACAATTTCACAACATCTTCTGCTATAATGAAAACAACAGGGGGGCTCCTAAACCATTCCTTGTTTTAGCATAGTTACTATTTCACAGAGTGCCAATTGCAGATAGAAACTAGGTTGGGACTGACAGATCCACTGTTTGTCTCTCAGCAGAACGTCACCACGGATGTTAAATCAACAAACACAAAATACTAAGTCTTATTTCTGAACAATACACATTTCTGGATTGGTAGCTACAGGCAACACATCTGATACGAAATGCTGTGCCCTTGGTAAAACCCTGCTTGAGTATGGTAACGAATTTGGGACTCATTGCAGCAATCATCTAAATGAGTCATAATAATCTTACCAGACCTTTTTGCTGGACTATAAATCCTTTATATTGGTGAATAGTTTGTGGGATCTGTATGATCACCTTTTTTGAAAAAAAGAATAATTTCAACCCCCATCCAACTACTTGGAACAATATAATGCAATGTATTTGATTAAATGCAATCTGTACAAATGGGATCCAAACTGAGGGCCTGCTTTTAAAGAGATCAGTGGTCATGAAGTCAGGACTAGGCACTTTCCTTCACTTTTGAGAGTGCAGTGCATGATTCTTTTCACACTATGTGAAATTGAAGCAAAACACCACATTATCCTATAATACACTCGAAAGTATTGCTAACTCTCACTGTTCTATGAAATGTCGCCCTGACCATAAAGGCCCTTAAAATAGGAGTACCAGGACTACACCTAATCTTAACCTTATCTGGCACATCATGGGATTTCACCGCCCCATTTACCACAATCTGCCATAAATCTTTTTGGTGTTTGGTATCGATTTCTAACATCAGGACTTCTCATCTTTGCTCTTCCAACTACTTTTTTTCATGAGTGATAACAGTTTATATTCTATTGCCTTCTTAAATGGGTGATATGCTCTACATTGCTTTCCCGGTACGCCTGTTCAAATATTCATCAACGCATGTCGCAGTTGGTTCAAGAACCTTTTTTATTGTGAAACTGTTGTTCTCCCAGGAGCGTGAAGAAATACTCGTTCATTTTCAGTAATGTGCGAAGAATATGGGTACTTGAATTTGTCTTAGTCAAATATTTAGCAGTCTCTTGAGAGATATGTCCTTCAGTGATCCCCATGCTTATGATTCCTTATATCAGTTTTACTTCTGCAATTGGATCATGTCATTCTCTTGTTATGATGAATCTCAATATCAATTTGAATTACTGCACCACCTTTCATGGCATTTTTTGATTGGAATTGAATTGTCACTTTTCGAATTGATTAAAGCCTTTCTTTCTTGTCGAGTCAGATTGGACTGAAATTGGATGTTGTCAAGTTGAAGATTATGAATATCACATTCCACAAGTTTGATGAAAGTGTATGATATGGGTTTTAACAAATGTGGTGTGAACGTATTCTGTGGTTTGAGCTTAGAAGCAAAAGTATTAGAGATACCATCCTCTCCAAAATATAATCATAAATTCAATGTCTGAAACAACAAAACAATCCAATCTGAGTATGAAATGAAATCTCGATGTTGCTGGAGCAAATGTTCAACAATATCTCAAAATAATGCAATTTGTTTTCTTTGATATATTGACAACTAGTAATGGTTTTGTTGCCAGCAACCAGGTAGGTGGTGGATAGGGCATACCATCAGCAAATTAACCACAAGGTTAATTGTGGTTAATTTGCTGATGGTATGCCCTATCCACCACCTACCTGGTTGCTGGCTTCTTCCTTTTGATAAAAAGTTGCAACTTAACTGGTTGGCAATCGGTTAGTTCACAGTTGTGTCTCCTCGCCAGAGATTGTAGCATCCGATGATAACACACTTGACGATGTAGGTGGGTCCGATGACTGATTGGTCCGGAGTGGCAAATTGTTGAAAATAACAGTTTGTTTATTTTCAGTTGTCTCATCACGCCAATTGTATACCTGGTTAAACATGTATTAAAATATATCACTTTTAAACTAGTGTAGATTGATTTTGCGTGCTTCTGAATGACGACTCCCAATAATCCCCATAGTTGGGCATAGTTGGGCAGAGCACTAATGTGGCGGTAATAGTGTTACCACTGAATTTTTACTGCTCAGTCCAATTTATGATAAGGCCCACAGTCTCCTTTAAGTTTATTTAATTGTGTTTGTGTTCCTATAAGGAGCAGCTCAGTTTTCTCGTCATTTAGGCATAGAGCATGTTGAGCCATCCAAGCCTGGATGGTTTGATAGATTTTGCTCAGTGCTTTGGAGTCAGTGTTATCATTGCCTGAGATGGGAAGGAGGATCTGGGTATTATCCGCATAGTTAGTGTAGGAGATACCCAGATCGTCCAGGAGGTTGAAGAGAGGCTTAGTAAATATTATAGAGCATCAGGGAGACACACAAGCGTTGGGCAACTCGGGTCTAAGGCTGGTTGGGCATCTGCAGAGGTGAAAAATACCCTCATTGTTTGATTAGATAGGAAAGACTTAATCCAGACTTTTGCTGTGGTAGTGAAGTATGCTGCTGAGGAGAGGTGTTGGCATAGGACTTTATGGTCCACAAAGTCAAAGGCAGCTGAGAGGTCAAGCAAGAGGAGAGTGGCAAGATTGCCATTGTCTCTTTGATCTCACCCATTTGGATTTTTAGATCCAGGAGTGCCGATTCCGTTCCGTGGCCAGGGTGGAAACCAGATTGGCGCAGGCAAAGGAGGTTATTGGTTTCAAGATTCTTTTGGATTTGCAGGTATGCCGCTCCGTCTAGTATTTTAAGTAGGAAGGGGACTCCGTGATAGGGTGGTAGTTGGTGGAGGTATTGGGGTCTAGTTTAGGCTTCTTGAGGACTGGGAGGACCTATGCATCTTTTAGATTAGTTGGTATAGTACCAGAGGAGAAGGAGTTGTTGATGAGCGATGCGATGAAGGGGGTGAGCTCTGCTGCTTAGTCTTTTATGAATGCAACTGGGCAGATATCTCCTTGGCATCTGGATGGCTTCAGGCCTTTGATGGTTTTTGTGACTTCTGAGACAGTGACCAGGGTAAAATCAAATAGGTGAGTGGAGTGAGGAGGTGAGGGCAAGGGGTCTGGTTGTGCCTCAGTCGGTAAAATTTTTTTTCTTTTTTTAGCCGCGATTTTCTGGGGATGCGGAGGAGGTGCAATGGGCAAGATATTGTCCAAAACTGCCTTTTGAATATTAGAGCACCAGTTGATGTCTTGAAGGCAACTATCTGGGGGAGGGGGGAAACTGGTGATTAAAGTGAGCTAGCCTTTTCTGATCTCTCATTGTAAGTTGAGCTTTTTAATTAGAGAATGGCCTTTATAGGTTTCTACAGTGAGGTAAAGTGTTCTTTATTGGCAGCTTAAGTCGAATCGGCTGCTCGTTTTGCGGAGCAAGGTGCTTTGAGGTTCGGGGTGTACCAGGAGTTCAGGTGAGCTATTGGTTTGGGTTTACGTTTGCTAATGGGAGCTACCTTGTCGATAGCAAGTAGGAGAGTTTGGATATTTAGTTCTACCATGGAGCGAGGATCATTGGTAGAGTGTCAGTAGTCCATGAGTGGTTGCAGCAGCGGGAGCATGTTAGCTGGGGTGATATTACAGGCATTTGTTGAGAAGGAAGCTGGTGCAGGTTGCGTTGTAGCACAAGTTTGACTATTCTTGTGGATGATAAATGAAATAACATTGTGGTCAGACCAGGGACGCGTGAAGTTGGATATGATGCTGGTGTTGAAGTTAGTATCTGCCAACTAGTCTAGCGTGCAACCTTTGTCATGAGTGGGACATGTGATACGTTGAGTGAAACCAAGACTTTGATGCAGTTTATGTATGTATGTATGTATGTATTTATTTATTTATGCCACTTATAAACCACACAAACTACCCATGTGCATTGAGGGGCTGTTACATTTAAAACCTTTTTCATACTAGTTGCTATCATATAAAATTAGAATAATTACAAGTGCCAGGAGAGATGAAGAGCCAGAAAGGTAAGGAGGATGGTTTAGTCAAACTGCGTTTTTAGTGCTCTCGGAATATACACTACGGTTGTTCTGCTTTCAGCGTGGAAGGGAGAGAGTTCCACTGCTTGACTGCTAAGTATGGGAAGCTAGAGCCTCCCGCTTTGGTTCGTTTGACTTTGGGTAGGAGTAGGCGTTGAGAATAGGGTGTCCTGGTGGGTCTGGAGGAGTGAGCCTTGGTGAATTTCTGGGAGAAGTGTGGGGGGTTATATTGGAAAGGCACTTATGGGTGATAGAAAGAGTTTTAAAAATGGTATGTTTGCGGATGGGTAGCCAGTGGGCAGCTCTTCTGGCTGCTGATATATGTTCTTTTTTTGGAATATTGTGCGCTGCTTGGAGGGCATTGTTTTGAATGACTTGTAGTTTCTGAAGGTTTCTGGAGGAGGTCCCTGCGAAAGGGACATTACAGTCGTGAAGCCTCGAGCCAATAACTGCTCGGGCGATGGTTAGACGGCTATCTTTGGATAGGCAGGGTCTTGAGGCATTCAGATGTTTAGTAGCATATGCTGCCGATGAAGCAATAGCATTTATTTGGCGAGTCATTGAGTTGGTGACGTCAAGGTAGACCCCCATTTGCGATGCCATCTTTGATGTCATGGGTGTTAGTCCTTGCAGTGCACAATGGTAGCGTGAGTTATGGTTGCGTAGCGTACCATAACTTGCAAATTTCTGTTTTTTTTTTAGGTTTTACCTGTAACCATAACGTCCCTGTAGCAACGTTTTTCCATTGAATTTTATAGATTTTGTAGTGGTGCAACTCAACCATAATGTCCCGTTAACAAGGTTTTTTGTTAGTGAATTTCATAGGTTTTTAGTAGGGCACTGTAAACATAGGTTTCCTGTAGCATACTATATTTAGAAATGATGCTATGTTTGTAATAGCGGACCTGTATCGTAACATTCCTTTAGGAATGGGTTTTGTACGTGATTATCAAAGAATGCCTCTTTTACATTGTCACAAAGCAAGTGGCAATGAAGGGAGTAAGTGCAACGCGCATTGTAGACCCTCCACACAGTGGTTTGCTAAATGGAAGGAACGGTATTAGTGTGGAAAACACGGCAGTGGAAATAGGTAGAAATAGGTACCTAATGTAAGAAATGGTTGTGTGTGTTGCAGTGCGTTTTTAAGGGCGCAAGTGCGCAACAGCAAACACAAACAGTGTTCCTGCACTTCCAAAAAAGGCACCAAAGCAATGATTATACAGGGGGCACAAAAGGAACTTGCAGTATTAGGAAAAGTAATGCTATTTGTGGGGGAAAAATGCTTATGCTTTGAAAAGATAGAATCCCATTTGTATAGTAGGACAATGGCACAAGTTGTAAAAGACACAAATACACTTCTGCACAATATTCTACGCTGTGTCCATTTCACCACCAAATTAAAAATAATGGGTGGCTAGAAATGAAAGAAAATATGGCCACCTTTTCCTGTGACGCACACTCTAACCACATCATTGGAGAATTCCAACAATCGCATTTCCATTGGCCAGCATGTTCAAAAGCACACAATATAGCACGTGCGCCTCGCAAAGTACCGTTATAGCCGTACCCAACCAATTCATAAACAGTCCTTCTTCCCTTTCCACTATCTTCTTCCCACAACACCCTTATCTGCGTCCCTTTCGTCGGCGCTCATTCACACACTTGCATGTAGGCGCAATACAAACAGCATGAAGTGCCATAGGACATCATATGATATGATGCACACACTGCATGCATAACAACTTCATTGCTGCCACGTAGGTTATACACTTCACAATATGGCCTTTCCATTGTAATGCATGTACTACAAATGTTGGAAAAGTGATCCCACAAAACCAGCAAGGAATGTATAGTAACTACGTTATGCAAGTGCGTGCAGTCCATGCAATGCATACAAACATGATGCATGCCCCTTACCTTGCACATGTGCGCCATAGCCTTCTACATTCATCTAAACAATCAAACCTTCCATCCCACTTTGTGTGTACACACCACAACCAGTAAGCACATTCCCCAATTGCTTTGCCTCCTCAGTGACAATACTATAGCTGCCATCGTAAAAACAACCGGATGTGCCATGTCGAATCCTCACAGTACCGTGCATTGCGCGGCTTTACCGTGCTAGACACTAGAGGTGGGGAGGGGGGATTGAGAAGGTGTTAGAGGTGGTGGGGGGGTGAAAGGAAGGGGTGGGGATTGTGTGTGTAGGATGGTTTGTAAAACACTTATATATTATTTTGCCTTTTTGTTGTGTTTTCATTATGGATTTGCATTCAATTCTTTTTTTCTTTTTCTGTCTTTTGCTCAGTTTCTGTTTGCTTCTCATTACATTTTTTCCCACTGAAGACAAACCGTTATGTAACATTTCTACAGGATTCTCTGCAAAGCTTCGTGCACAGTGGCAAACACAACAGCATTGCCAACTCTTGCTGGTTATTAATGCTCTCATAGTCTGTGCCGAACATCCCAACACTGGACATAAAGTCGCATATGCTTCTATTTATCCAACGTCGCTCAACCTCAAGCTGCGGACAACTGACAGAGGCATGCTCCCATTTTCGTCTCGATGTGATCGCTGAGAAAATCACCTTTGCTGTAGGAAAGATCTGCATCACACCTGTCATCAACCTCTTTAAATAAACGAGCAAAAACAAACACGACATTTGCCCCAAATGTAGTTCTCCAAAATGCACGACCACCACATCTACAGTACCAACAGAGGTCACATATACTAAGAATATCCATGCAGTCGAAGCCCCACTCATAAACTGTGGGCCAAAAAGCCTGCACTCCTTCCAACTGAAAGTCAATATCGAAGCCTCTTTTCACTGCATAACTGTGCAGATCGTGCACAAAGCTATCAACAACTATAAGCACGCGCCGTCTCTCCATGTCCGCCAACCTCAGTTCATCTACCTTTTCAGTAAATTTGTCACTGCCACTTCAGTCAAACCACACCTTCCAATCCTCATTGGATAATCGTCACTATTCCACTTGCTATTCCATGCTCATAAAGGTATGATGTGGCACGTGCACATTCCCAGCTACAGCTAGGGCCACGCCCCAGTAAAACATCCACAATACTTCTTCCCTTTGCACTCGGTTTTTCCAAAAAAGCCATGATGTGGCACGTGTGCTTTCCCAGCTACAGCTATGGCCATGCCCCAGTAAAGCACACACAATACTTCTTCCCTTTGCGCTCGATTTCGCCAACAGTCCCTTACTGGCACCTATTTACAACTATCCAATTTTCAAAAACGTCTACACCATCCACATACTGAAGCTCTGCATAGTACACTACCATTTCTGTACACAACTCGATATGTCCCCTTTAACACTCTGAGAACATGTTCCCTTTACTCCCAAAGCCCCGCCACCATAAACTTTCCCTACGCACTGCCCTATTTCACCATTCACAACAATCTGCCGGCGCACCCAGCACACCCTTCACCGTGCACACAACACGGCACCCTGGCGCACACCCACAACAACACTATGAATGCATGCATAAAACCATGCAGGCAGCTAACATAGTACACAGATGTAACATACATAGTGGCACTTCAACCAAACTCCCTCACTCCATAAAGCACCCATTGACGAAAAAAGGTCGCAATTATCACGATCCACAAACATACCATAGCCTCGCTCACCCCTACCCACTAGCAATCACAAAGTAGTGTTTCATTGCCAACCTAACCACAACATTGTGACACCACTTGGCCCTACGTCAACAATTTTGCACACATCATAGTAAAGAACCCAATTAAGCTGCACTTCAACCATACCCTGTGCCATACTGCCAGTATACACACACTGCACCAAGTGGGCACACTGCGTGACTTTTCATGCACCATCTCCAATTACACATCCAAAACTGTACATATTCTACTATCCACCTCACCCGCGGAACCAAACATACATTCCTGCCAGCTCATTTCTACAGCTCTATGTCATCTGCAACATACTGCACAACCATTCTTTACAGATCATCACCGTCTACCAAATGTACAGTCAACATTGCATTAGTGGCGTGGATTTCCCAAAGTCCAATGCTCTTCAATCTATGGCCTACAACCCACCACCTTCAGCCATACACCCAATAGGCTACCCCTTCAATACAGGCACCGCAACTCCATATTGACAGTGTGCAAACCCAGCACTCACTGCCTACACTGCATCAGTTTTCACAGCACCATCTCCAAGTACACATCAAAAGGTTTACCATGTTGTAACAGTGTCCTCACCAGCAAAACCACACAAGCAGTCATGGCAGCTCAATCCTCCTCAGTCCTACAGATAAGGGGTGTATCAGACACTTCTTTCCTCTAAAAATAGACAAATGCTCCCATAAAATAAAAATAGGGAGTAAACATACTCCCAATAAAAAATGGGAAATGGACACATAGGAGCTTGTGCACCTGCTTTCACTCAAACAGATCCATGGATGGGTTTGGATAGGAAGAAACGACTATAATTATGAAAGAGAGAAACTTTAAATTTTAATGTGCATGAATAACTTTGTGCAAAAAAGTATGTCTCACAAAAATATTTGTTTTACCGTTGAACTTATTTGTACTTGTTTATAAAATACTCCCATTTGGGATGTTCTTACTCCCTTTAAAAATTATTTTACTCCCAACTTTCAAAAATAGGGTGTATAATGTTCCAACTTCAAAACCTTATCTGGAGCACTGTTTCTCCTGCTGTATTGTGTCTGAAATGTGCTCCACACCCATTCCTTACAGGTCACAACCCTCTGCCTGTTGCAGCCTCTAAAATACCTTACTACCGCATGTGTTCCAAAGTCATAGCCTCTTCAGTGCATTGCCTACGCCCTTCAGCCATGCACCCAACAGTCTACACCTTCAAGACTGTCACTGCTACGTAATACCATCATCCATTTCATTCACTTCGCCTATCCACATACACAGCAGTAGCACCAGCACTACTACCCAACCTGCGGACCGCCATGGACCTACGCAGCTACAATTTGCACCACTTACCATAATGTACAAAGAAAACACCCTGTCCTACATCCCTGTGCACTTTCAATCACATACTATGGGCGTCCTCACTTCCATTCCCAAACTGTAGTGCCACTGCCAACGTTGCCACATACAGTTCGCAACACTAGCCTACTGCAATACATTTGCACACACCGCACTACTCAAGCACCACCCTCCACCAGATGTACACCCACACTTGCTTTACTGCACTAGATATTAAAGGCCTACGCTCTTCACTGCATGCCCTCTGGTCTACACATCAAATACTTTTCAATTATTATTTTTTTTAAACTCTTTATTTCTTATTTTCAACAAGGTACAATAAACAATGGTATTAACATCATAGGTCATTGAATTGCAAAATACACAACAGCAGAAGACAAATAAAATAGAATTCCAAACGATAACTCTGTATTCCACCATACTAAACTTAAGACTAACCTAAAACAAAACCAGATGCACCAAACAAATTACAACAGACAAGTAAGACTACACAAAACAACCACACACCCCCTTCCCTATATATATGTTACTTGAAAATAGACCATCGCACTCCACTCCAGAACCCAATCTAGGATCATCCATAAAGATCAATAAAGCTCCCCCACATTTCTTCATAAAGGGTTTCCTTGTTTTGTTTACTATACATCGTTTTCTCAAATCTTGATAAAACTAACATCTAAAATCCATTCCTCCACTGTCGGCTTCTTCCTTGTCTTCCAGACCTTCAACACCTGTTTAGCCGCCACCAACAAAACTTTGATTACCCCACACAATATCACCCAACTCACATCCCGTCCACCACTGTACAATAGTAATATGACCGCTAAGGGATTGCGTGGGTAAACAATGTCCCAAATTGGTCAGTCCTATCAATAACCTCCCTCCAAAACTCACCACCCTTTCACAATACCACAACATATGCATCAGAGTATCTTGTTCTTTCCCACAACCCCAATACCGATCACACACTGGGCCTCATTACGAGTTTGCTGGTACAGTAACAACGGTACCGGTAAACTTGCCGGTACCGTTGTTACGTACCGGCAAACTACGAGTTCTGCTTGCGGGTGCCTTTGCAGCCACCAGGTTTTACCTGGTGGCCATACCGGCCACCAAAATCAAACATGCAGCCATGGCAGCTCACTTGCTCTGCTGTATTGCGTTTAAAATGTGCTGCACACCCTTTTTTACATGTCACCACCCTCTACGTATGCCACATTGAAAAATGCATTAGTACCGTATCTATCGTACAGTTCTAGCCTCTTGAGTGCATGGCCTTTGGCCTACGGTCTTCGGCCATGCACCCAACAGTCTACCTACCCCTTCAGCAGTCTCACTTAGACATAATGGCACCATCCATTCACCAGCTTGTAACTAATGCATTTGAAATGTGCTGCACACCCTTTTTTAACAGTTCACCACCATCTTCGTACTACACATTACAAAAAGAATTAGTAGCGTCTCTATCCTAAAAGTCTATGCTCTTGAGTACATGGCCTAAGCCTTAAGGCCTACGACCTTCCCCCATGCCCCCAACATTCTACGCCTTCAACAGTCTCACTTGTACATATTGTCACTATCCATTCACCAATTTGTAACTACTGCACATTTCGAAATGCATTAGTGCCGTGTGTATCCTACAGTCCTAGCGTCTTTAATGCATGGCCTATGGCCTAGGGCCTTGGGCCATGCACCCAACAGTATACACCTTCAGCACTATCACTGCTACATAATTGCACCATCCATTCGACCACGTGACCAACTTCACCTATCCACATACACAGCACTACCACCCAACCTGCGCACCGCCATGTACCTATACAACAGCAGATAGCACCACTTATAGCACACCCACCTGCACTACCTCCCGACCTATGTCATTGACGAAATGTTCCCCTTCTAAAACATACATATCTGCTAACCCTCTCCATCGAAGAAGGTGTCCGCAAACAAGTGGCAGCACAATGTATGGGGCCGTTGCGGCACCTGCCTCCAATCACCACACAAAGTACTTGCCTGTGTTGGTACCCGCCAGTGCAGACAGTACGCCCGACCACTAGTGGCACTCCTCCGTCTTCTTCCACATACACACATATTTCACATTACCCACTTTTCACTCCCCCACACGTTCTGTACTGTTCATTTTCCACACCCTTCCGGCGCCACACTGATCTCCGATGCACCATGGCGGCATTTCTCAAAAACTTTGACGCAGAGCACGCTTCCCTCCAGCCAACCACCAGCAGCGTCCACTGTTCGCGGACAGCATGGCATACCGCAGGCCAATGACACTGCGGTCCGTGGAGCGAACAGGGAAATGGGTTCGCAGAGTGGACCCATATATCACTAATTTTTTGGGACGTACATTTCAGTACTTCCCAAAAAAAGTAGTGGTTGGATTGCCACCAAATACCCAAAAGCACACTTTCTGACCCAAGCACAGGCTCCTGCTGCAAATTTGCCGAACATCCATCCACAGGAAGAAGAAAAAATGTGGGGCCCCCTCTATAACTTTGCCCCCCCCTCCAACTAAACCTCGCCAAACTTGGAGAAAAAAATTCAAAGCCGCTCATGTACTTTTTTTGCAAAGTTTGGTGTGGATTTGTCCAGGGGGACCGAAATTATAAGCCGCCAAAAATGTGCTCTTCCTATGAGTTTAGAAATTTAACGGTAGCGGCCATGTAATATATGCAAAATAATAATCGAGCTAGGACACAGCCCCGTCTCACACCTTTGGCCACATCAAATGTCTCGGATGTTTTCCCCCGTAGGCCCCAACGAAATAGCGCCCTGTTGTCCGAATACAGTTGGTAAATAATGGACAATAGGTGGGACGGAATTCCCATTTTACGATGAGATTAAATCATTATCTTGGAATACCTGTGGGCCCTCTTATTATTTTGGTTTGGGAGGATTCATAGATATGAGTAGTCTCTACTCCATTATAGCATTACAAGAAAACTGGGCTTTGAATTAAATTATTATGGATGGCTGGAATTCTATACAGAAACTTGCTATAAAGGAATTCGGGGTAGACCAAGGCAAACCGATAATCAATGTTAAGAATGAGTATCATATAGAGGAATTATTAAACATGTATATTAGTTTCCTAAATCTTAATTCTCTTCTACCAGCTCTTCAATCTGGATTCCGTCCTTCTCATTCTACTGAGACTGCTCTGTTGCATTTCTCTAACTCTTTTCTCTCTGCTTGTCATTCTAAGCTCTCCTCTATACTTATTCTTCTCGGTCTATCTGCGACATTCAATACTGTTGATCACACCCTTTTCATTTCCTCATTTTCTTCTTTGAGTATTACGGGTTCTGTCTTTGAATAGTTCTGCTCCTATCTTTCTCAGCGGTCCTATTCTGTTACTTGGGCCCGACACACCTCTTTCTCACTTCCTCTTCTCTACAGTGTCCCTTAAGGTTCTGTACTTGGTCCTCTCCTTTTCACTCTTTACACTGCCCCACTGTCCGCTCTTATTTATTTGTTTAATCTTTCCTTTATCTGTATGCAGATGATGCACAAATCGTTCTCTCTTTTTATTCCATTGACTCGATTCTGTACTGTATCAACTTGCCTTTCTGCTGTCCAAAACTGGATGTCTTCTCATTTTCTACACATCAATCCTTCTAAGACTGAGGTTCTGTTTTTTTCAAGCTTCAACTATTCCATCTACTTTTACTCCTATGTCTCTTTTTTCCTCCTTCCTCTCTGCCCTTTTCCTCTTCTGCTCGCAATTTGGAGGTTATCTTTGATCCATTGCTTTCCTTCTAACTGCACATCTCTTTTATTACTCGCTCCTGCCGCTAAGCCCTTTTTAACATCCATCGTGCTCGCCCGTATCTCTCATTTCATGCTACTAAACATTTTCTGTTCTGCCTGATCTTTTCTCGTATTGACTACTGCTCTTCTCTTCTTCTTGGCATTCCTGCCTCACATCTTCTTCCTCTCCGATCTGTTCACAATTCTTCTGTTTGTTTTTTCTTCTTTTTACCCTTTTTTGCTCCACTATCACATCTTCGTTACTGTCTATTTCACTGCTTCCCTTTGAATCACGTTGTTGCTACTATTTTCTTTCTGTTCTAAATGTACTCACAGCTTGACTCCTCCTTATCTTTCTTTGCTAGTCTTGTTCTATTCTCCCTCTCTACTCTCTGATCAGAAAATCTGCTTCTTCTTACTGTCGCCAAACCCTCCTGTCCTTCTTCCCATTTCCGATCTTTTGTCCTCTTAGCACCTAAACACTGGAATTCTCTCCCTCTCTCTATCTGCACTTCTTCATCTCTGTGTATTTTTCAATCTAACCTGAAAGCTCATTTCCTCTCTCTTCTTTCTACTTAGTGACTTTCTGTTTCTCTCCCCCTCCTTCTTTTTTTAGCAGTTTTTTGCATTACCATGTAATGTACATTGTACCGTTTTTCTAATATTTTGTATTAGCGCGTTTGGCAAAAGGCGCTTTATAAATTCATAAAATTAAATGAAATGTGCAAGAACATATTTGTGGGGAATGTGAGAGGTGAAGGCATAATGGGTTGTGCTGATAATTTGGTTGTCATGAATGTATACAACCCTCTGGGAAACAAAGAATCAAAGAGGATCCGGGGTGTTGTAGGTAAACTACTTACCCGTCTCGGCACTATGAAATCGAAATCCATTATTGGGCTAGATGATTTCAAATCATGAATACTGGTGGAGAACTATGTTCTGGGCTTTGAAACTAGGAATAACCTCTTTAATGTACCCTCAGCTAACTTCAGGCAAATGATTACTGATGTCAAAGGATGGCCCTGGTTTGATATATTAAGCAACCATGGATTGGTTATGCTAAATGGCCGATGCAAGGGGATATTCCAGGTGAATATACTAGAGTGTCCAATAATTCTGCATCCATATTGGACTACATCTTTAGCAACATTGATAGTTTTTATCTTGTTAATGAATTTTGTTGAGCGAAATGAAAGTAATCATTACTCTATTTCAGTTAAGTGGGCAGCCAGAAACCATGTAAAGCCTATAGGCTGTGACCATGCTGGCCTGGTTGTGGTTGTGAACCAGGGCTATAGGATCAAATGGAGTACCCATAACTTCAGACATGCTAATGGCTTTGTCGAAAGACAAGGATTCAGATGGATTACGATCATGGCCAGCAGTTTCTGGCTGCTAACGGCCTGACAATGGAGATTGATGTGAAAATACTCCAGAACTTATGCCTCATCTCCCATTATGAACATTTGGTTGTGTAGAGATGGGTTGAGTAGGCGTAGAAATGTTAAAGTACACTTAGATAGAAAGTAGGTTAGGAAGGTCCTAAACAGATACCCAAGGGCTCAAACGATATGTGTGACAAAATCAGGTTGCTTAACAAGAGGAAAACCATATATAAGCAGGCATTTGCAAAGCCAATAGTTTTGGAATTTACTACTGTTATTTGCATTTTGCATATATAGTCACCAAGATGCCAGGAGGAGAGGCTGCGATAAGTGGTCCAGATGCGCAAGTGAATGAGAAGGAAGGAGGATAGAGAAAGGGAGGAAACGATTGAGGCAGGGTGCCATTGATAATGAGCAAGAGGAGATATGAGGATGAAAGGTTGAGAGTGAGAAGGAAAGAAATAAACAGAGTGTGAGAGGAAGGATGTGGGGGGTAGAGAGTGGGGGTGAGGTAGGTGGGCTGCAGAGAGATTTCAGTGGGTGGGAGTAGGAAGAGGTGGATGGGGTAGAGCGAGTGGAGGTAGAGTTGGTGGTTGGGGGTAGACAGAGGGGGTCAGAGTGAGTGTGTTGAGGTACAGTGGGGGTACGGTAGGGTGGGTGGGGTAGAGAGAGTGGGGATAGCGTGGGAGGGTGAGGTTAGGGGAGGGAGTTTCGGGCTAGAACACGTGGAGGTATGGTGGGTGTTTGGGGGTATAGAGGAGTGGTAGGGTGGGTGGGTATGGGTAGAGAGAGTGGAGGTAGGGTGTGTGGGTATTGGTAAATGAGAGAGTGGGGGTAGAGTGGGTTAGGGGTCAAATGGCTGTGGGGTAGGGTGGGTGTGTGGGGGCAGAGAGACTGGAGTTGGGTGGGTGGGGGCTGAGAGAGTGGTGGTAGGGTGGGGTTAGAGAAAGTGGGGGTATGTGGGTGAGGTTAGAGAGGTTGGGGTAGGGTTGGTGTGGGTAGAGTGGGGGTAAGATAGGGTAGGGTAGAGAGAGTGTGGGTAGGGTGTGTGACTGGGGTAGAACGAGTGGGGTAGGGCAGGTGGGTGGGGTAGAGAGAGTGCGTGTTGGCAGAGAGACTGGGGGTAGGGTGGGTGGGTGACATTAGCTAGTGTGGGGGTAGGGTGGAAGTAGAGAGAGTGGGGTGCAAGATGAGTGTTGTTAGGGTGGGGGTAGAGAGAGTTGGAATAGGTTGAGTGGCAGGGGTAGAGAAGTTGGGGGTAGGTTGAGGTGTGTTTATAGGTACCAGGGTGCAAGGAGGATAGTTCAGTTTCAAAAGAGGATACAATAAGGGGTGCAGGTGTGCAAGAGAATGAGAAGGCAGGAGAATAGAGCAATGGAGGCAACTATTCAGAGAGGGTGCCATCAATGATGAGCAAGAGGAAATATGAGGGAGAAAGGTTGAGAGTGAGTGGTAAGAAATAAAGTGAGAGTGTGAGAAGAAGGATGAGAGGGGGTAGAGAGGAGGTAGAGAGTGGGGTGGGTTGTACTGTAGAGAGTTGGGTGGGGCTAGAGAGAGTGGTGGTAGGGTGGGTGGATGTGGTAGAGAGAGTTGAGGTAGGGTGGGTGGTTGGGGTACAGATTGGAGGCAGGGGGTAGAGAGAAGGGCACTAGGGTGGATATGGGTAGAGAGAGTGGAGGTAGAGTGGGTGGGGGTTAGAGTGGGGTAGGGTGGGTGTGGCTAAAGAGAGGGGGGCTAGGGTAGGATAGAGAGAGTGGGGTAGGGTGTGACTGGGGGTAGAGAGAGTAGGGTAGGCAGGTGTGAGTAGAGAGAGTGGCGGTTGGCAGAGAGACTGGGTGTAGGGGGGTAGGTGGGAGTTGAGAGAGTGGGCTAGGGTGGCAGTAGAGAGTGGGGGGAGGGTGGGTGGTGGTAGAGGCAGTGGGGTTAGGGTGGGTGGAGGTAGAGAGTGGGGTGTTGGTAGAGAGAGTAGGGTTAGGGTGGGTGGGGATAGGGAGAGTGGGAGTAGGGTATGTGGGTGGGGGTAGAGGGTAGATGGGGTAGAGAAGATGGGCAGTTGGAGCTATAGAGAGTGAGGGTGGGGTGGGCGGTTGGCAGTTGGGTGAATGGCAGTAGAGAGGATGGGAGGGGCTAGAGAGGGTGAGGATGGGGTGGACAGTTGGCAGTTGGGTGAGTGGCAGTAGAGAGAATGGGAGGGGCTAGAGAGGGTGAGGGTAGGGTGGGTGGGCTAGAGAGGCAGGGGATAGGGTGCGTGGGTTTAGAGACAGTGGGGGTGGGGTGGGTGGGTAATGGAAGTTGGTTGGGGACAGAAAACATGCAAAAAAAGAGTGAGAACCCTCGGAGTTGGGTGGATGGATGAGGCTTACTTCGGAGGGTGTAGCGAGGCAGACCGCATCGGCAAGGAGTGGCCATCTATTTGGGTGGTCACTGGTCTATGTCCGGTGGTTCTCTTGGACCACTGCTCGCTCCTCTGGATGGGGTTAACTCACAAGGCTGTGGTTCTGTCTCTGCATGTGCATCCTCACTGGTTACAGGGGACACCTCCTAGGTCTCCTTCCACATTAGAGGCGTTACTTTCTTAAAATGAGAGGAATCCCGGTTCACCATCCCATTTCCTCAGGAGGCAGTCACCATGCTATGTTCTTTTCCTACAATTGTCCAGGGCTGAGACTCATATGACAGAGCCATTTATTTTCTTCAGGGGTGATCTGTTCTTGACTAAGGCCGCATCACCAACTTGGAGTTTGCTGGGGGTGGCGTGCCATGTCAGACTTACTTGTTCATTGCGGGCTTGTCATGCTTGCTCTACTCACTCATTGTTCATTCTCGGGGCGCCCAGGTTTGATGAAGGGAGCCCAACTTGTATGGGGATCCCAAACCTTAGGGCACCTGGGTTCACTTGTGTTGACAATTGCGTGGGTCTTTGATGGTCCTTGGCTATCTTATTGATTGATGCCATAAACCTCTCAGCGTCTCCATTGGCTTGTGGCCAGGACGTGGTGATTCAATGATGGCAGTCCTAGGTGCTAGGACGACTCGCACTCAATGGATGCTCCCACCAAGGCCAGCACTTTCCTTTGGATACGGGGCATCCAGACTCAGGACTTTAGGAATGCTTGTGTTTTTATGATTCCTTGATGTCCTTCATGTGCTAGTTGGAGAGCTCTTTTCTGTGAGCTTGCTGGTATTACGATCTTGTGTTCATTCAGCACCATGCATTCTCGGGAGAGGGATAACTCATGGTGGATACCAAACAGACTCGGTAGCATTTCTTGAGCAGGAATTGTGCGATGCGGTATCGATGTCAGAAATGTTCTCCATTCGCCAGATGAGATGTCTTCTTTGGCGACATATAGGCATGTGTCCTTCTCTGTCTCCTCTATAAAAAAAGAACAATTATAATTATAATAATAATTATGATATCTTGTAATTTCATTATTTTCGGTCAGGCAAATGCGACAATAAAGATTGCCAACGCTGACAGCTCAGGAAGTCTTCATTCTATTAAAAACAAGGAGGCGAGCATTATGCTTTTCTTTCTTTAATACTGCCACAACAGCTTTTCAACTTATACTTTTAAACATCTACATTTGTGCTTTTTTTTTCTGACATAAAATAAAAAATAGCCAATCCGAACTTTAAAAGTTTCAAACCAGAGTCTTACATCTAGAAAAAGCTCTCAAACTCCAACTCCCAAGCACCTCCAGGAGTGCAGTAGTCCTGACCCTATCCCATGCTCCAATGCGGTGATCGGTCATCCTATAAGAACTCTACTGTCCCAGGTCCTTTCCTCTTTCTTTCTTGCCTTGGAAATCCTCTGAAACGAATCCAACTCTGTTATGAACTGTCAACAACTAACTTCAAACTTATAACCGAAACTGTGTTCTTGGAACCAAACAGCCCTGCTTCTCAGGCGACATAGAGTACTTCGCCGGTACAGTGATTGAGATCATGCTGCTTTCTGATCATCTCCTAGAAAAAACAAAAACATATTCTTTTTAAGGGCGGGTGATAAGACTAAGTTGTACATGTGATATCAACATCATAACATCAACTTTCGAGCCTTTCCGGGTGGGATATAATGCTCGCCTCCTTGTCTTTAATAGAATGAAGACTTCCTGAGCTGTCAGCGTTGGCAATCTTTATTCTATGACAAGAGAGGAGGCTCACATTATGCTTCTTCAAAGCTAGCCACCACCCTACTTGCCAAATCTGACACTGGCTTCAAATAAAAAGTCTTAAAGGTAGACTCGGAGGACCAATAGGCCGCTTTCATTATATCTTGCAGTGGCACTCCCGCTGCTAATGCTCTAGATGCCATCTCCCCTCTAGCTGATTGCGCCCCAAACTGTGACAAGTCTATGCCTGCCCATTGCATTATTTCACGCACCCATCTCGCAATTGTCGCTGTTGCTACTGCATGATAAGGTTTTCTATGCGCTATTAACAGCTGTGTTACGCCTCGCGGTCTCAGCAGTACTGTGGCTGTTTCATAATCTTTAATACATTGAGCTACACACAGTTTTTTATTTTCTGTAAAATAGGGATATGAAATCACTCGAGTGTCTGTTTTTGTTCTTTTAGCTATGGAAAATGCTACTCCCTCTGGATAGAATATTTTCCTGTTTATCTCTAGCGCTTTCACATCGGAAACTCTTCGGCATGCTGTGAGACACAACAACATTGCCAGCTTGCCAGAGAGTTGCGATCGAGATAAATCTTTATTGTCTGGCCATGCCAGAAACAGCTGAAAAACTTCCCTGACATCCCATAATGTTGTATACTTAGGTTCTGGGGGCTTTCTTAGTTTCATTCCTCTCAAAAGACGCAAAACTGATGGATGTTCTCCTATAGCTTTACCATCTACCATGTCATGACCTACAGAGATCGCGGACCCCAGTACACCTATAGTCCTGAAGGCACTACCTTCTTGGAACTTTATTGCTAAGAAGTTCAATAATTGAACTACAGGGGCAGAAACGGGATCCAAACCATGTTCTCTGCACCAGCGAGCCCAACTCTTCCATGCCGTGTTATAGCTCCTGACGGTGGAAGGCGCCCATGAATCTCTGATGCAGTCTGCAGCGAGTCGCGAAATGCCTGGCAATTCCCACTTTCTCCTGAAACCTTGCAAGCTATCAATCGCAGAGTGCCTGTCGATACTAGGGGATGAATTCTCCCGATTGGGTCTAGTAGAAGGTCCGGCTGCTGTGGAACTATCCTCGGAAAATCCGTAGAAAGTTCCATCGCTACTGGAAACCAAGGCTACGATCTCCAGAGGGGGAGGACTATTAATAGGTCTGCTTGCTCCCTGCGCACTTTCGCTAGTGCTCTCGAGATCATGAGAAACGGAGGGAAGGCATAATTCAGTGTTCCGTTCCAAGGTTGGAGGAAGGCGTCTGTGCCTGCTGCCCCCGGGTCTAATCTCCAACTGAAATAAGTCTGCGCGTTCAGTCTGGACGCAAATAGATCTATATGAACGGGACCCCAGAGGTTCTTTAATCTCTCGAACACGCTCGGGTGTAGTCTCCAATCGCTTGAATCTACAAGATATCGTAAATTCCAGTCCACTCTCTCGTTGAGCGTCCCTGGCAGATACTCTGCTGTGACTGCTACCTGATTCTGAAGGCAGTAGTGCCAAAAGTCTTTCGCCAGTTCTGCTAGTATCCTCGATCTCGTTCCTCCTAACTTGTTGATATAACGCACTGCTGAAATGTTGTCCATTTTGAGCAGAACCCAACATCGAACTCTGTCCTTCATAAATGCTCGCACTGCAAAGGACCCTGCTAAGAGTTCGAGACAGTTTATGTGCATTTCTAGTTCTTGTTCTGGCCACTTCCCCCCTGTCTCTAAGTTCTCGCATCTAGCGCCCCATCCGGACCTGCTTGTGTCTGATTCTATAACGATGTCCGGTGAGTCTCTGAAAATCGCTCGGCCATTCCATGCCTCCATGTTGGCGAGCCACAGTGGAGTTCCGAGATCGTTTCTGGGTCTAGGGTCACTAGCTGGTGATGTCCTACCCCCTCTTGTAGGTGTCTTATCTTGAGCCTCTGTAGTGCTCGATAATGGAGCGGACCCAGAAAAAGCGCTTGGATTGAAGCCGCTAGCAGGCCAACTATCCTTGCGAGAGCTCGAAGAGATATGACTTTCTTTGCTATAACTGTTCTGAGCTCTTTCTTTATCGCCTTCACTTTGTGATGTGGTAGCTCTAGGGTTGCCTTGTTTGTGTCTATACTGAAATCCAGGAATTCTATGCTCTGCACCGGCACTAGCTGGGGTTTGTCTAAATTTACTAGGAATCCTAGAGAGGTCAAGAGCGTGAATATCCATTGCACGTTCTTGGAAAGTGTGACTTTGTCTGTACCCATTTCGAGAATGTCGTCCAGGTAAATGATTATGCGAATGCCTCGCTCTCTTATGGCTGCTCATACGGGTTTCATCAGCTTGGTGAATGCCCAAGGCGCAGATGCTAGGCCGAACGGAAGACACGTGAAGCGCCATGTCTCCCCTTCCCACCGAAATCTCAGATATTTCCGAAACTCTTGAGCTATCGGAATCGTTAGATAAGCGTCTTTGAGGTCTAATCGCGCTAACCAGTCCCCCGTCCGGAGGAGATCTCGAAGTAGATGAATGCCCTCCATCTTGAAATGGTTGTAAACAACCCATTCGTTCAGCCTCTTCAGATTTATGACAGGGCGTACTTTGTCCCCCCTGTGAACAAGAAACAAATTGCTGAGGAAACCTGGCCCTCCTTGCGTATCTATTTCTATAGCATTTTTGTCTGCTAATTGGAGAATTTCGCTGTTTAACAATCTCGCCTCTTCTCGAGGCATCTGAATAATATGGGGTTCTGATCTCTGAACTGGGTTCCCCATAAATTCTAGCTGTAGGCCTGCAGCACCCATGCATCGCGCGATAATGCTTGCCATGCGCTTAGAAACAGGAGGGTTCTCCCTCCCACTCGTACTCTCACTGCACTCCCCTCCTGTGGCATTTGGTTGCCGGTATGCACCTCTCCCTCTTCGTCCTCTGGGAAATCTGGACCTGGACGGGAAGAATGTGTCTTGTTGTTTCCCTTCCCAATATTGGGCGCGCGGCCCCTGGGGTCTGCGTTGATAGTTAAACTGACCGGATGTACGACCCCTGTAACGTCCGGTCCCGGAAAAAACTCGAGTGGGGAAAATCTTTTTGATTGAGCTTTGTGCTCGTTCAAGAGCTGAAAAAGTTCCCACGAACTGTGCCAATTCTTTAGCGAATGCCTCGCCGAATAGTAGGCCTCTTGCTCCTTCACCTGCCTCGTACGACGCTAAGTCGCTTAGCTTGCTGTCGATCTTACGAAGAACACCTCTTCTTCTCTCGGCTGACAGGGCGCAATTCGCGTTTCCCAAAATGTATACAGCTCTCTGAGCCCAACTGGCTAATATGGAAGCATCTACAGGGGTACCTGTGTCCTTCGCATTCTCCGTGAGAGCCATTATTTTTGCTAATGGGCCGGCTAGGTCGAGGAGATTATCTTGGCACCCTCGCCAGGCTCGGTCTACGCCCTTCCGTATGTCTTTCGCCGTCTTTGTAACGAAGGTGACCATTTTGGGGTCAGGTTCAGGAGTGTCGGCCAGTTTGCCTGGCAACTCCGGTCTAGGGCATTCTGAACGCATCCGTGATTTTATTTCTGTATCCAGTGGCTTGCGTATACTTTGAGCCATGTAGGCTGCTACTCTGGGCGATGGGACCCACTCTGAGGACTTAGGGTGTCTGATGGCCTCCGGGTCAAACATATCTGTTGAACTCTCAGGTTCTTGAGGATCTATCTCCTCTTCGTAAAGGTGATCCTCTTCTACCTCATCACCCTCATCATCAGGCATGTAGCCTTCATCATTGTCCCCTGGATTACCCACCCCTGGGGTAGGGGGTCTGTCCTGGCTTCTTTTCTTCTCCAGGAAGGCTCTTTTCAGCCTGGCGACAGGGTCGCTATTCTCTTGGAGAGTGGAATCCTCCCATTCCAGATTGTTCGGGGGGGGAGGTCATAGAGTGTTTACTCAAGCGAGCCGCTTTCTTCCTCCTGGGTTCAACCCCATCTTCGGGGTGTCTGGCTGACAGCTCTTTATCTTGGCATTCTGCCTTTCTCTTTTTTGCAAGCAGAGCTTGCTGTTCATTAAAAACAGCTTCCAGTATATCCAGCCTTTGGGTAATAGGCTGCACTCCTTGAGACACTGCTCTGGTCAAGGAATCTCCTAGTACTTGCTTGAAGCTCTGTGACAGGTCTGTGTCCTGTTGGTAAGGACTTTCTTCCCACTCCTCCTCTGACCATTCTGGTGAGGTAGAAGGAGTGGCACCGGGGCTTTTGTAATGAGCCATAGTGTTAGCCAGGCTAACTGCTGTGCTGTCAGCAAGGGATTAATGTTAGTCACCTGCAGCTTTTAGTCAATTCTGCCTTTCTCTTCTCAACTTGCAGGCTCTTTAGATATAAGAGGCAGTCTAGTATGAATCCCTTTTTGCTTCGGTGGAATTCTGATTATAACTTTTTTTTTTTAAGACCGTGTCACTCCGCTTTTCTCCTCACGCAACGCAATGAAAACTTGCGCGCTGCCGGCGGAAGAACTCCCAGGGGATGCCGGGGGAATTCAGCTCCTCCCGCTCCCCTGGGTCCTGCCGAACACCGTGTTCGACGGCGCAGCTGGAAAGAAACGAGGAGCGGGGCCGGGAGCCTGAGGCGAGCGCGTTCGCTCGCGGCACCGGCCCCGCCTCCTCTTCACAGAAATATCTCACGGTGCCCGACGGGAACGAGTGAGAGAAAACGAAACGAACACACTGAAGCACACGTTCGATAAAGTTCACCGTAAGAATTGTATTTACAGTCTGTTAAATAGTTGATAATCCCGCAGCTTACGCGCTTCTCATGCAAAGTTCTATACTACGCTCATATAGCTATATCTTAAACAAGAGAGTGAATTATGATGTACTTATCTCATGGCAGCAAAAAGAAAGAGGAAAGGACCTGGGACAGTAGGGTTCTTATAGGATGACCTATCACCGCATTGGAGCATGGGATAGGGTCAGGACTACTGCACTCCTGGAGGTGCAAGGGAGTTGGAGTTTGAGAGCATTTTGGAGATGTAAGACTCTGGTTTGAAACTTTTAAACTTCGGATTGGCTATTTTTTATTTTATGTCAGAAAAAATAAAAAATAAAAGCACAAATGTAGATGTTTAAAAGTATAAGTTGAAAAGCTGTTGTAGCAGTATTAAAAAGAGAAAAGCATAATGCGAGCCTCCTGTCTTGTCATAGAATGTGGCACATGTGTTTGTTTCTTGCACCGTTTCATATTCGTTTGGTGTTGCAGGTCTGGGGTGTCGGGACAGGTAGTCAGCCGGGTTGTCGGCCCTGGCTCTGTAGGTGGCTTCCACATCGAACAGTTGCAATTGCAGCATCCACTGCTCAATCCGCACCACGGTGTGCGGTGCTGAGCCTTTAAAAAACGGTACAAGTGGCTTATGGTCAGTGAATACTTTGATGGGGTGCCCTGTGATGTATACATGGAAATGTCGGCACCCCGACAGGATGGCTAGTGACGCCTTCTCAATGTGTGCATAGACCTCTTCTGTTGGTGTTAACATCCTGCTGGCAAACGCAATCGGATAAACTATTCCGTATGGGTCGGTATGGTTTAGTACTGCTACTAGTTCTACATGACTTGCATCTACAAGTAGTTCTGTGCCTCTGGTGGTGTCAAAAAATGCCATTGTTGTTCCACCCAGCAGGGAGTCCTTGATTTGTTGGAATGCTGTTTCTTGTTGAGTTTCCCACTCCCATGCATCTACTATGTAGATTTGGCATTTTTCTGCTTTATACATTAGCTCTGATTGAAATAAACCCTTCACAAGTAATGTTTTTTTGCATTCATATACATATAGTTGCACCGTCTTCTGTTGCAGCTGTGAGCGAGGAGGAAGTATAAATATGGAAGGACATGAGAAGGGGAAAAGTCCCCCTCTGAGGAGCCTGTTATGCTGTTGCCGTGCTGTCGGCAAGCAGGAGGGAGAGCGAGACACTGAACGAAGAACCTAGAAGTCTTGAGCCGGTCGGAAGCCATGGAGAGAGAAGGCAGACTGATGGGAGAACTCAGAAGGCGGCCCCGAGTCGTAGGAAGTAAGGACGCCTCCAGGCAGAAGAAGGGTCTTTCAGAGCTGCTGCAGACCCAGGGATGCGCAGCAGAGCCCTGCGAGTCCCAAGAGTGCAGAGTGGAGCTGGAACCAGGGTACGCAAGTGGGCTGATAGGCTCTGGGCTCTAGAAGAAGTGGTGGAAAAAGGAGAGGGGCACAAAGTACCCTGAAGACAGGGTCTGGGACCCTGATAACGAAATGTGATCACATTTGGCCATGAACGGTAGTGCTTGGCAGGTTAGTGCACCAAGCTTACCCAGAAGCAAAATCAGAGAAAGCAGGCGAGTCTGGGGCTCGCACCCAAAGAGAAATGGTTTAACTGAATAGCCCGAAGACTTAAGGGAAAGCAGATTGTGTGAACATTAATCGCACTGGACACTTTACCTGGCAGGATAGCATACCAGTCTTCCTGTAAACGCGAGAAAGGGTAAGGAAAACAGAACCTTTGAGATGGAATCTGAGAAGAAGAAACTGAGAAAGTGAGTCTGGGCCTCACACCCATGTGAAGAGGAAAAGCCCACTTTGTGGTCCCAGTACCTGGCAGAATAGTATACCAGGGGATCTGGGAAGGCAAACACAAGAAAGGGGATAGAACCACAGTACCCTTAAGAACAAAGTGTTAATAATAGATGTGCCCATTCTTACCCTGGAGGAGAATAGGACACCAGAGGGATTAGGGGAGAGGCTGGAATGAAACAAGGGGATGGGAAGCATACCCCTTGAGTTGTGTGTAGAGACATTTGGCTGCGGAAATGGCAGTGGAGAAGCCCAGAAGAAAGGAGACAAATACCTTGGACCAACTATGAACATTGAAGAAAGCCAGGAGAAGAGGAAACCTCTGGCGTGTTTTAAGAAGCTGACAACCTGTCGGACTAAGGTTGTGTATCTGTTTTGGAATTTGTTTTGTGCACCATTTTTGGGAACTTTACTTTGTGAACTGAAGCAGAATTTTTGAAGCCCTCAAGAAGAAGCAGATTCCCTTGCAGCTTCATTTTAGTTATTAGTGTGAGGGCTAGAAGAAGAGTTGTTGACACGACAGTGGACTTATTTTTTGGTTGACATCCTGACTGACCCATTAGATTCCTTTGAGGCACGGAAACTCCTCTTAGTATTAGGGACCGAGAGGCATTTTCCCAAACCTTATTCTTTAAATAACAGTTTGTAGCAATCAACATGCCGCCACTGTCCCAGTCTCTTACATTCTACACCCTTACAATTACAGGAGGATAAGTCACTCAATATGCCTTTCAATTTTCCTCTACAAAGGTCTGCATATTTGATCCCTTCTGTAATTACTTTCATTTTAAAGGCACACACAAACCTTGCCAGTTGCACAGTAAAGCATGCATGACTTGTATTATGTGTTTTGAGGTTTGATAGCAGAATTGTCTGTTGACGATTAATGAAAGTCATCAGTTACTGGAACTAGTAGTTCTTTATGGTATTCCAGTGTTGTGATACAATAGTGCAGAGAAGCAAGTGCTCAATGGTAAAATCTGCATCTTGTCTCAAGGTCAAATGTTGGCTGGTCCGAGTTAGCCTTACATCTTTCAGAAGTCAGTAAACTGACTATCAACTGACCTAATAATAATCAGTGCTTAGAATGTACATGCCTATCTTGATTATCACTACAGGGATAGGTTTTGTTTCTATTTCATTTGTAAATGCAACCATAAAATGTTTGTCTTCTAATAGTGTCTGTACTGTATGGGGAGTCAGGCTTGGAATGTTTTAAGTGTAGTCTTGAAGATTTGGAAGGGGCTATGACCCCTATTATTGGTGTAATGACATCCTCTCCTCCTTGATCAAGGGCCTTGCTGCTGCTGACCATTTATAGTACCTTTTATCACATTGACTACAAGTTAATGTTTAATGGATGTTTAATCTAGCCATCGAATACTAAACCTTGCCCCACGTGAAGTTTTAAGGTGGTGTAAGTATTCTAATCGGGCGTCACACACCAGCCCAGGACTCTTGCCCTTAGCCTTGGATGTAGCGCTCAATTACAATACTTTTTTCTTTATTTCCTAGAAGTCAGATTGAGCTGGCACCCAACCCATCTCACACCCCCTTTTACAAATACCCCGGGTCACAAAGGACCATGAACCAGACCAGTTGGTGGGAATGCAATATTTATTTATTTTAAATTCAAAGAAAATCACACAATTTTAATATTGGGCAGCAATCACCAATGGGGTTATAATTACAATGTAAACTGATGAAATACACTTGGTTGACCTCCTACTAGAACATATCCAAAGCACAGATGAATAGGAGCAATTTTACTGTTCGGGTAGCTAGCACCTGAGTTAAGAATTCCCCCTGCAATGCTCCCTCAAACCCCAATTAATCGAATTTTGAGTGGATAGGAAGGAGTAGCAAGAGGTCAGGGATACTAAGCAGCAAACAGAATTAAAATCCGACCTTCCCTCATGAAATGGGTGTTTGAAAACCTTTGCAATTGCATAAATAACACTCGGAATGGTAAATAATACATTTACATGTGCAGTTGGATAAATGAGATAAATATGAGTTCTAACATTATCAGGGATGGAAGAACACTAGCAACTACAAGGCAAGGTATCAACAAAGGGCATACAGTTAAAAAATCTACTTGAAAATAAGAACACAGTGCAGCCAAAATCAGACGTTGGAAAGTTGCATTTTCTTCTTTTTTGCAGTTTAAATTGTCAAAACGGTTTGAAAAAAAAACAGGTGAAATAACCAGAATCGGAATGCGGTTTTTAGGCTGGGTGATAGATGCACATCACAGGGATAAAAGGAAAGTGAACGAGGGAATCTAGCTGAATAACTGGATGAGATTTTCAATGTGAAAGGAGATTCGGTTTTGGGAAAATAAAAGCAGTTAACAGAGAAAATCGGTTTGGAAAGAAAAGTGACAAGTGCTACTACAACTATATCTTTGTAACTAGATTATCAAGAAGATAACGCTGCCCATGAAACAGGTTAAGCGACCGTCTTAACCCCCTTCACGTCGCGTGTCTCTTTATGTGCAAATTAATTAATTTACTCCAAATATGACTAAAGGCTGATGCAATGGACTAGAGGGATGGGAAAGAATGGCGCCAACACATGACATTAAGAATCAGGATACACACAGGATTTAGACTATCTTAAACAAGTTATCAGGGTATGGATGGGATTACTGAGAAGGTGGAACCATGACAAGGTATCAAGATAGGGTAGGCTATGTGTTGTTATGGGATGGACAGATACTCACAATCAGCGCTGGAGTATGGGATGTGGGACAGCCAACCAGGTTTTTGGACTCAAGGATCTGGTCACGGCACCATGGCGGGACTCTCCTAGCAGAAAACAGTTGGGCCTGTCTGGTCACAGCACAGCTCCATGCAGGTAGTGGGGCAAAAAGCCGGTCTAGTCACAGGATGCTCTCCAAAAGGGTACTACAGCTTTTCCCCCTTTCTCCCTGAGTTAGTGGGGTTTTTGTATGGGGTTTAGTTCTGAAGGGTGGTTCTGCCTGGATAGGGTCAGCTATGCTCTTGCCTGGCAGTGTATCTGGAATCTGCAGGATGAATATGAAATGTCTGGATACGCAGCAGCTGGAAAATTCAGAAGAGTGTGTGTCTCTTGTCTCTGTGAGCTTCCCCCTTTTATAAGGCGGGTGACATCACAGGATTTACTGTGGGGCAGAACTAAGCTAGACCTACCCCGAAGGGTCAGATAGGTCAGCTTGTGTCATGCCGCCTCCTCCCTGGAAGAAGATTGGGCTGGAGGAGGGTTTTATGGGGTGTGTTTTTATGAGGTACAGTGCCATCCCCCAGTCATTTTTGCCAAAAATCATTGTTTGATCCTTCTAATAATCTTTCACACTTTTTGGTGGGAAATATTTCACTTACAATTCTATAACTTTATACATGTGTACATATTATCATAAGGCATGTTAGTATTGAATTTCACCATATACACTTTCCTCAGAATAAACAATTTTCCATCATTTCCATCCACAACATGCTATTGAAGGCTACCACAGGATTCAACAAATAATGACCCCACAGGGTATGAAGTAAGGGTGATACGGTATACCAATTACCGATGTTCACCTCATTTTCTCTAACCTCGAAAAACGGACCATTTTTGTACAAGACTATTGCACACAAGAGATACCATAGACTGGGTATGTTACTACTTAATTCCAGATGGTATCTTAACAAATCTGGCACAAAATAATTTCAAACAAAAGGGTCACTCTTGGCTGGCTATACTACTTCCTAATTTCAGACAGTGTCCTAGTTTTCTCTGTCTATGTATGTTTTACCTCTTGTTTGCATATAATTGTGTCATAAATGTTTTCAGAAGATCATTACTTTAATTATTACACTTGACTAGATACAAAATCTTGACCAAAAACGAAACAATATTTTTTTGTTATTTTAATGAGAAACATAACACAACTTTTTGTGCATGAGCCTCAGTACCATTTTACAAAGGTTTTTCTAAAGACGGGCACAATTCTAAATACATAACATATTTCAAATTGTCAGCATCTGAATAAATCATGCACCATAAGAGACAATGATAATTAAGAGCAAATGTAACAAAGAAGATATACAGACATATTTTTTTAAACAATTCGAAAAAACAAACCAATGAAAAAAAGACTTTCCATTTGAACAACAACTCTGAATAACACAGGAGATGAATTCTATTCCTATGGCAGAGAAATATTATAACATTACTCAGTTTTCACCCTATTTTGGTTCTGGGAATCCACATGTGAGTATTCCAAGGGTCCCCAGGAAAATAAAGAAACCAATTATTGTTCCTTGTAAGGTTTAAGAATATGTGGCTGGTGTCAACTTAGTTTATACGTTCACACTAGCCAACCGCTTCTTACAATGCTGTTCAGGCTACGACGTCTTAATTTAAAGCCACAAAATTGTATTTGAACTGTAAAACTCTTGCATTACTGCGTTGTCCAACAGCAGAAATAACAGTCTTAAAGTTTATTAATAAAAATAGTCTTTTGAGCCAGATGGCCAGCATTGTCTCCCAAATAAGGGCATAATCTCCAAGGCTGCTCTAGAGTTGGCTGTGAAGCCCCCCATTTGAAGTTGAGAGGAGGTGTTATTTGCAATTTCACACCTACAACTCTATTTTACCAGGCTCAAGCCCAGACACAAAGTCTGACGAGCCTGTGAGATGCTTCCTCTTGGTCCATTCATAGTTTTCAATGGGCTGGCCCCTTTGGGGGAAGGCAAATTCTGTTCCCAGCAAGCAAATGTCCTTTGAAACCAAGCAGGGAAACCTGTTCTGTGGCTTCCACAGTAAATGCACTTATTTATTTACTTATTTTTTTTTCTGAATCAGAAGCAAGTCTGTTGAAATAAAACATCCCATATATGTTTTCAACAAACCCCCCCTTACATTTCTATGCAGGGACAAAGCCTTATTCAAGATTAGACTTTTAAAACGGACATTTTTCAAAAGTAACCCTTTTTACACGTGTTGAATGTTCTTTTTTCTGTCACCTCCCAATGCGGTTTTCTCTTCCATCTAGATTCTAAACATTGGGCCTCATTACGAGATTGGCGTTAAAAATCTGTCTCTACCAGCATGCCGGTAACAACATGTCTGTGTAGGCCCGACCATGCAAATAGCAGCTAATCAAGAGTGTACGAGCACGTGCATACCTGCATGCCGGTAACGGCCTTCCCGGCATGCCAATAACAACCCTCAAACCCCCAGATAGCGGCATCATGAAATGCGCAAATAACGGTACCAGTATTAACAAAGTGGTATAAACGGGTCTGTTATTACCAGACCCAGAAGTAACATCATTGCGCCGGAATGGGAAATGCACCGGCGACAATCTTTAAAAACACAATCCGTTGCCATCCTCCACAGACTGGACCTGTTCAGGCTAAACCCTAAACACACCTTGGAGAAAATGTCAAAGGCAACCCAGAAAGGCACTGCCCGCTTGCGGAAACCAAGATTCAAGGACGAGGAGCTCAACATGCTAGCAGATACCCTAGTAGAGCATGCGGATGTGGTCTTCTGTGCTGACCTGAGGCGTCCAACACAGCTCAGGAAGAAGGACGTCTGGGAGGAAGTGCCACCACCGCACGCACTGTGAGGGACTGCAAAAAGCGGTGGGATGACCTGCGGCTAAGAGTGAGGAATATCCTGTCGGCTAATCGGAGCCAGGGGCTGGCGACAGGCGGCGGTGCACACTCACCCATTAAATTGGCATGGTGGGAAGAAACATGCAGCACATTGATAGATGTCGAGTCCATTGAAGGATTTGGTGGAGCGGAGTTTGGAGTTCCATCATCAGCAGATGAAAGTGAGTGTCCCTACAAACACCTGACAACCAATGATCACAGTTGACCAACAAATGTGACAGTGATGCGAGCCAATACATGGCCCATCATACGCGTATCCCTGTCCAGATGCTGGCCCCACCACTGTCACATAAAAATGCATGCTACATGCCGCTCCCATACCCAAATACACACCCGACACACAGATGAATTGCACGTGTCACACAGCACGCAAGACACAATACACCGTAGGCCCCACAGCAGACACCATGGTGAACATGGGAACACCTGAGGGATGGCAATACTCCCACCCCCAAACCTTGCACGTACCCAGTCCACCGCAAAAACAGGCATGCAGCTAATCACATGGCACCAACTGCACAAAGACCAATGCATGCATGATGCAAGCACCACCATCACTGATGCCCTGCCTCTCTCTGTCCCCCACAGGAACGGATGCAGATACAGATGAACGCGATGGAACTGCACATGCCACAACACCAGCCAAAAGGCCCAGGGGCCAGGATGATGGCACCAGTCCATCCACATCGAGGGGATCAAGGATGGTCCAAGTGCCACGCAAATCTGACACCAGTGCCCAACCAGCCCCGCAGCCACCTACACAGGACCAGCAGCCACCTGCCCCTGCACCCCTGGAGACACAATCCACACAGGGTGAGGCCACATATGTGGGAAATGAGCATGAGGGCTCACAGTTGGCCGCCACAAGCTTGATTGGGGACACAGCTGCATTGGGACTGCATAGTGGCGATGAGGAAGGGGTCCATGATGACGATACTAATGCTGGAGTCTTCTACTCAGAGGAGGTTGCTCAAACCCCAAGCCCCCAGGTCACCCCACAGGGCACCCCTCACCAGGATTCTGTAGGACAGGGAAGCCATGGAGTGTAGTCTCCAATAGAGCACAGCCCTGTATTGGCTACAGACACACCACCAAGCCTACCATCCACCTCCACCACCGCAATACGGGACCTCGAAGGACGTCTGTTCAGGATGGAGGCCGGCAGGAGGAGATGCACAGATATGTGAAACAATACCTCGCAGAAGGTGAGGCAACACGCCGTGCATTGCATGACACCACTGCGACCGTTATCAAGGCTATCAACTGGAACACTAAGCACATCCATGATGGATTTGCTGCTGTGGGCCAGATCCTCACCAGGATAGCCGACAGTATGGAGCAGCAGAAAACAGCGGCATCAGGGACACTAACATGAACATCATTTGCATCTACCACACCAGCAAGTTCCACTCAGACCAGCCATGTGTGCAGGTCCCTGCGCAGCACGTGGCGCTCTGAGATGCAACCGCCTCCTCCGAAGGGGGGTCCACAGTAGCAGGGGCACCCTGCACATGCTGAGTTGCACTGCATCTGGATACCTGTTGTGCCATTGATGTCTTGGGGTGTAGGGGGATGGGGGGCGGGCGGAGGGGTGAGTGGGAGGTGTTGGGGGCTGTTGGGGGGAGGGGGAGCACAGAGGGGTGTGGGGAGGTGTGTGGGGGGATGGGGGAGTGTAGAGGGGGGTGTGGTGGTGTGTGGGGCATGTTGGGGGGAGGACGGAGGGTGGAGGGGGTGGAGGGGGTGGAGGGGGTTGTGGGGGGCGGAGGGTTCATTCAAATTGTAAAAATCATCAGTTCAATACACCCGCTGTGTAAAAAATCTCACATGAGTGGAGATTGCTTCTTCAGTGTGTCAGTGTATTGCTTTACAGTGCACTGTGCCCATATACCCCCACACCCAGTGCCCAGAGTCCCACATACATGGCACCCTCTGCATCCCAGTACATCAGAATGATTGGTCTATGACCGATTGGCGCACAGCACATCCCTCAAGTGTATCGCGTCCTGGCCGATGTCCAACATGTACTCCTTCCTCTTCTTCAACTTCACCTGGTGGTGGCTTGTCCATGTCAGGTGGCAGAGGTACCTTCCGCCGGATGCACATGTTGTGCAGCATGGTACATACCATGATGACCTTGCCCACCTTCTCAGGCCCGTAAATGAGGGTGCCACCCGACCTGCTGAGGCAGTGAAACCGTGCCTTCAACAGGCCAAAGGTCTGCTCATTGACCACACACGTGTCTGTATGTATGGGCACGATTGAAGTTCTCTTTGTGCCTGTTCTGCGGATTCCTGACATGGGTGAGGAGCCATGCCTTCAGGGGACAGCCAGCATCACCTGAATGGGAGCAGAAGAAGGTATATGTAAGGATACTCCTCTATTTCCATTTGTGCTCGGCCTGTACATCGTTCATGTTCACATGCAGTATTCCGTCGATGGCAGCTATTGACTTCACATCTGCACAACTATCTGCCCTGTACACTACTTGCCAATCCATTGTGCTGGTCTTGTGTGACGTACACGACTTAGGGGCCTTGACATTGGAACCACCAGCCACCCAGATGGATTAACAAGGTCCATGATGTACATACATGTGAGGGCTGTGTGGCAGGGGATGACTCCAAATGCATGTTGGGCAATGTTTGATATGTTAGGCTGCTGTACTACATGATATTGCTTGTTCAGACTATGATGCATATGGGTCATTGTAGACGCCATGCACATGACCCTCGATGTCTACACACTCGTCGCAATGGCACAATGTCACTGTTGGTAATGTCCGCCAGTGTTGGGTAGAGTACCTTAGATGACTCATGGTGTCAACTTGCATGCTGGTACTCGTGTGCTGTGGGCAATTCCCACGCCTATTGCACCCATGTAGGTGTTGCTCACTACTTGATGGGTTCAATTTGATGCATCCTTGTTGCATGTGTACTACCATTTCTTTTCATCTGCACATGTTGCCATGGTGTTATGCAGTGTTGCTGTCGGGGAGGGGCAGTGACAGCAGAATTACCTGAGGTGGAATTGATACTGCGCACTCATGGATGCTTGTACTGCGAGGTGCTTCAATGCAGTCATGTGTTTTCAGCTTCGTGGACATGTGTTGGTGCGTTGTGGTGCTTAGGGCATGGTCAGGTGATGTCCGGTGGACATGTTCAAGGGTGTATGCTGATTGGGTGTGTGACATTTACACATTGGTGTGCGGCCAGAGTGTGTCAGACTCCATTGTCTGTGTCATGCATCGTATTTGGTTGATTATGGGCACAGTCTTTGGCAGCATGGACAGTGTCCAGACACCCCATTGAGCGCACTCCCATGGCCCAGAGGGCAGTCTCCTTGTGTATGCATGTACACCCCCCCAATACTCTCCCATGGCCCAGAGGGCAGTCTCCTTGCGTATGCATGTACACCCCCCCCACTCTCCCATGGCCCAGAGGGCAGTCTCCTTGCGTATGCATGTATACCCCCCCAACACTTTCTCCCATGGCACAGAGGGCAGACTTACCCAGCAGCCAGCCACGTCGTACGACATCTCCTTCCATGTAGCGGGGTAGTGAGGAGTTCCGCAGCACCATAGCATCATGCGTGGATCCTTGGTATCTGGCACAGCAATGTGTTATCATCTTGCTGGCATCACACACTCTCTGCACATTGATGGAGTGGTAAAGCTTCTGATTGCGGTAAACCACCTCCACGGCATGTGGGACTACCAACTCCATGTGGGTGCAGTTGGGGGCACAAATTACATTGGGCATGCCTGCCAGGGCATGGAATGCTATTTTGGTGTCATTCGCCTCCTTTGGTGTCCGTGGTAGGGATATGTAGGCCCTTGCGTGCTTTAGGCGTGCATCCAGCACTTGGTTTAGCACAACAGAGAAACATGGTTGCGAGATGCCATGCAGCTGGCCCACTGTGTGCTGGTAGGTGCCTTTGGCCAGGAAGTGGAGCACAGATGCCACCTTCAGCAGAGGGGGGATGGCAGTGCGGATGTTGATCAGGCTGACCAAGTCTTCATGTATTAATTACACTATGGTGGTGATGGTGTCCCTGTCCAGGCGGTACAGGGTGTGGATCTGTGCTGGGGTTAAGTTGAATGGATTGGCTCTTATACGTGGAATTGGTAGCTGCCTGCAGGGAACAACTGCCTGCACTGGTGGGATTTGCTGGCCCAGTCTTACCCTCCTACTCCTCCTGCATCTCCTCTGTGTTGACTGTTGTACTGCCTGCTCAAGGAGTAGCAGTGCAGGCATGTCCTCCAGCTCCTGATGGCGAGTGCAAGTGGTATCATTTTGGTCTTGGAAGGGGTGTGGTGTGTGGGTGTGCTGCTTTTGTGCAGGGCTTGGCTCCATTGCCTCCACCTGTGCTGATTGTGTGCACCTGTGGCAGTTGGGAACACAGCAGTTTCCTATTAACGGGTGATCCACAATGCCGGTATTGACAGCATCATGGTGGCCCTTCTTACCGGCATCTGGATGCCAGTCTGTGCATGTCAGTGCGACTCGTGATGTCCTCTTCGTTGCGGCATGCCGGTATTGCGGGCACGGCGCACGCACGCATGCCGGTACGGTGATGCACGGCCACAGCGGGTCCTTGTCGATGGCGGTAGGACCGGCATTGTGGGTCATGATGGGCCGGCCCCATAAACGATGCCGGTAATGCCTTACCGGTATCGTTATTATTGGACCGCCAACCTTGGAATGAGGCCCATTGTTTGCAGCCCTAGTCAGTTTCTCTTACACAGCAATCTGTATATTGTTGAACAGATGAAAAAGGGCATCAGGCTCCATCATTTTAATGCAAAATATTTCCTTTTTCATTTGGAAAGTTTGAGCGAGCAGCTAAGCAGCGCTGCTTTTCAATTCTCTTCTTTGGTGCGCATAAGCAAATGCACTGGCAGCCTTTCTCAGTGTGTTCCCGGTTCTATCTTGCCCAATAGGTGCTTGGCAAAGACAGCGCAGCCATCATTTTTGTAGCTGCAAATGCAGTTTTGATGCAAGGGAATGGCGCTCAAAGGAGCAAGCGCCACCATTCTGCTGGTAACTACTGAAGTGCAGATTGGTGATGGAGGGGAATTCTGCTGGGTGGGTACAGTGGGGAGTATTATACACACTGTTTTAAAAAAAAATTATTGTAAGAGTAAAAATAATTGGCCTCAGTAAGAGTGTAAATAGTATGCGACAAGCTACCAGAACAAAACTAAACTTAAAATGTAATAGAACGATAAAAGGAATCGTATTTACAAGATTCTAATGCATAACAAGGCCTGGTACGACACTTATCTGGAGACCTAAATATAAATACCTTGGGTTTGTCATTGACTATTGCTTGTTATGGACACTTCAGATTGATCACGCGTGGGCAGCGCTAAAACTATGAATTACTGCCATTATGTCATTCTCTAAAAGAAATGCTGGCTACACACTCAAAGCTCTGAGAGGGATATATCAGATCAAAATCATACCTACAATTCTATATGGCATTGAGATCTGGTCTTCTACTAAACATAAAGATCTTGTCAAAATGGAGGGCTGGTTTTTATTTTGCGACCAATCACCAGTCTTGCCAAAGGCCCACCAGTGGCATACTTGCAGACTGAATTGGCATTGACATTTGCTATATCTGCATGTCAGTGGAAAAATATGAGGCAACTAAGTATGATTCTAATTCACATATAATGGGTTGCCTTAATCGCGCACAAGGGTTTAAGAATTTCACAATATTTGGCATGATCAGTGAAGCTCGTCACTATTTGCAGGATATTGATCCCCATGGAACTATATTTGATTTGACAAAAACCAAGGCCAACCTATTATTTAAAAGAAGCTTAAAGGCTATTGATCGTGACAGAATTTGGTTGATCTAGTAGCCAAAGCCCTATCTATAAAATAGCTATACTGTATACCCACACCAGGGTTCCAGCCATGCTATATTTGGGAATTCCTTAACCCAAACCTCAGAAGAGATTACCTGAGTATCAAGTTTAATATGGTCGACTAAGGAAAGTGTGTGGAGCTAGGCTTGCGATTGAAAGAGCCAGAAGAAACTGTCGCCTATGTAGCCTTGGTCTTGCTGAAAGCACAAAACATTTGATGATAGTGTGATAAAAGCGAATTACGCAGGAAATGTCTGTTGGCCTATGGGAGAGGTGGAAGTTATGTATTTAAATCCTACCAGTGCTTGGTCTAGGTTTATGATAGATGAGGACACAGTGATTCTTTATTAGTTCACTAAACTGTGGTGGGAAATTGAAAATTGTCTGCAAGCTACCACAAGCTAGAGCATGAGGTTGTAAGGGGAATGTATTGTCAGATCTTTTTTTGTTTATTAAGCTTTAGTGACCATTCCTTGTGATTTAATTTAGACTTTGGACGTTGGCTTCTTTCAATCTTTTGAATGATCATTCATGTATCTGATGTGCTTATTTTATGATTTGTATGAAAGGTCATATTAATTATGACCATTTTATAATTAATACAAACTCTTGCTTCTGGGCTTCTTTATGCGCTTCGTTTTAACATAAGCATGTTTGTCTGCTGTGCAAATCTTATTGACATTCATATGAAACAACTTCGAAAATGATAAGTCAATTGAAAGTTCACTATTGGTGAGTAGAAGTGCATAGAGACAAGTAAGTTAAAATCGTACACTTTACCACAATAGTATCTTCAAAATGATTGACCTTAAGGAGTGACAGAGCACTCATTGAATAAGCACGCATATATTCTTTGACTCAGGCAGGTTTCCAAACAATGTATTTCAGCATCCCTCATGCAACAGTATTTAGAAGACAGTTCAGTATGAATTTCAAATGTGTAAGAAAAACCTATGTAGGACAGTGGAAAAACATAAACCTTGGGTGACCATGGTTTTCAAGTTTCTTTGACAACATTTGATAATACATCACACCTTTAAATAATTCAGCTGACTTCGCCGGCTCCTTTATCTCTCTCTCTCTCTCTCTCTCTCTCTCTCTTTCTCTCTTTCTCTCTCTTTCTCGCTCTCTCTCTCTTTCTCACTGTTTTTTCCCTTTTCAATTTTCGTTACTCCTTTCTTTTTGACTTACTCAGAATCAGGTGCTCTGCACGCCCAATCATTGAGAGATCTGTTTTGGCAGGGCCCTGCAAGTAAAAAGTACTTGTCCAAATGTGCCCTTTCACATTTACCCTCTATGGCAAACTATCCTTTTTTCCACTAAGTCCAATGTCTAATCTCTGTAGTAGCTATTTCCTTTGTGTTCCTTTTGCCTCAGTAAAGTATAAGTCTTTTGGAAACAAACCACTAAGTAAAGTGTCTCACCTGAGTCCCAGTGCAACAGACAAATAACTACCCCACTACAGAACCTTCAACGACAGGATTTGCAGACAATGTGCCTACTGGTGCCTATTCTGGCCGACAGAAGCTTGCATGGGGCCAGACTGGGACATCTCAATAGCGAACTACTGTTATCAGCAACTAGCAGAACTTTGAATGGCTCCGACCACCTTGCAGGCAGGCTGTTGTCACCTGATGAGTTTTAACATAAACCCAGCTTCCATGTTGGAAAGGGTTGCACAGACTTGCTGGCTATTTCTGAATCCCCTCCCATACCTGCCGAATATTTACCAGTTCTTGATAGTACTTCAAAACAGTGTCACCCATCAGCTGAACATCGCCTCGTCTCAAAGGTAGTGACAGGGCTTTTGGTAAACTTATTAGTCTGCCAGTGAGAAGATCAGGTGGGCTTAAACCTGTAACCCGATTTGCAATTTCTCACATGCTCATCAAAGCAAGCGCAGCGCATCTTGTCACTACAAAGCCATTCCTCTGCTTATTTTGGAAATTTCATTTTTCGGGATTCTGTTTTGCCTTTCCACTGCCAAGCTGACTGTGGTTGATAATGCCAATGGAGCTGTTCTTGAATATTCAGTACCGTACAGAGCTCCTGTAGCAAATTTCTCTGCGAAGTGTGTTCCTTGGTCACCATTAATCCTCACTGGGACTCCGAAATGCGGGATAAAGTTGGCTATCAGAAACATTACTATAGCCTGTGTATTGGCTTTGTGGGTTTGACATACCTCTATCCATTTAATACACTAAATTGGGCCAGAGGATAGCTCAGAGGTAATGCACTTGCCTTGGAAACAAGATAATGCCGAGCAGCACAGGTTTGAAACCTGGTGCCATGCTTAGAGGTTGGATTCCGGTATGAAGTGCTATATTAAAAAAGATTTAGGGCCTCATTACAAGTATGGTGGTATTTCGGTGGAAAATGTGCCAAAATATCACAAAACAGATTTACTGTTACCCCCACTTGGTCTGGCAGTATTGCCCCCGGATTACAAGTGGCGTTATGGTGGTGTTATTCACCTTGGACTCTATGGGGATTTCGGAAGAATTACTGATGTCTGTAATTCTGCCTGAGCTAATTCCACCGAAATTGTCATTTTTTTGGCAGTAAGGTCGCGGAATTACCTACAGCATTTTGCTGGAGGGTTTTCCTCCACCCCACCGCCAAAACCACAGATGGGCGATGCTAATGCAGCGTTAATGCAGTGGTAACTCAGTTAATGTAGCATAACTTCCCATTTTTAGCCGCACCAGCCAACTTGTAAAGAGGCTGTTCATTTTTCCATTTTTTTTAAGCATGTCAATCATGACAAGTATATATTCTAAGCCTGCCACCTACAGCAGCTAAATAACATCCCTCACTTTCTAATGGAGTGAACGGAGCCCATGGATATAGATGTGCTCCCCCAAACCCATTTACAATTTGCCCATGTTCTGTTGTGGCAGTGGCACATTAAACACAGGCGGGACAACTCTCAGGCACTTTAAAAAACCTGGGGCGTACCTTTCTTTCCATAGGTGGACTACATCCCCCTTTTCACAGAGTGTGTTACACCATGGCACATGCATGCAAAAGTGCATTGGGAATGATTAGATGACCTTCACAAGATCAGCAGAGGTTATCATTGTAAACAACCAGCTATGATCCATGTATTTTTCTCAATAGCTGGAACACATTCTTGTGTTTCTGCCAACAAGTGTGGAATGTGGTGGAACAATAGACTGCCCCATCTCTTTGGTATTATTTTAACTGACCTGGGAATGTAAGAAATGGCAGTCTCCTTTTCTGCTTGGTCTGCAAGGGCATTTCCACAACTGACATTATGTCCAGGGCTTGGTGCACAAGGCACTCTACTATAGCTAATGCTTTGGGTAACATTAATGATACCAGAACAGCATTTGCACACTGTGCACTCATAATTTGTGTGCTTTTGGCTGACAAGAAACCTCTTTCCTTCCATAGCATTCTGTAGTCATGCCCTATCTCAAATGCGTAGTGGGAGTCAGTAAAAACACCTGCTTGTCCTTTGCTATAAGTACGTGCTTGTGTCAATGCAACATGCTCTGCAATTTTTGCTTATAATACATCTGGGAGTTAACCACTTCCCATTGATGCATGGGCAGTACACACTGCATAACCTGATTTTAAATCCCCGTTTGTATCCCTCAAGCAAGACCTGTCCATATAGTATTCCTCGTCAGAGTGCCACTATGGTTTAGAGGCAAATCATGGGGCTACCCCATCTGTTGGATATGGCAGTAGTGAGACTGCAGTAATCATTGGGCATCATGTAAGGATCACATTGACTGAATTTAACCAAAGAAACTCATAACACAAAGCTTGGCTTAGTTATTATATACTGCTGTATACACTATCAATATGCAGGAGTTATGCTAAATTTGGGGCATTCATGACTGTACACTTCACCATTTATAAGTGTCACAAATGCAGAAAGACTGAATTGCTTGGTTCTACGCTGATACATATCCATTCTCAAAACACAAACACACCCCACTTATAGACACACTTGGGCTATTAGGCCTGCTAGGTGTATCCAAAAACAGGCAAACTCCACCTTTCTAGGGACTCTCAGGCATAGGCACATTACTCTCTGCTGTTGCTCGAATCCAGGGTTCCCCACCCAAGTCTTTCCCCAGACTCAGGGGTTTCACACTGCTTTATCCTCCTAGATTCAAGTACATTTCATTGCTATATTATAGCAAGTGCTGCTCATGTTCAAAACTTTGAGATACCCAGCAGTATCAAATAAAGCAAGTTGCACTACAGTTGCATCAGATCCACAATCTAGCCACCCCAGCCAATGGAACTCAGCATTGTCATATCAAGAGAAGTCATACCTCATGCCATTTTCTCAAAACAAGAAAATTGCCTAAAGACAAAGGGCCTCATCACGAGTTGGGCTGTAACCCTTAAATGCAGTGGTAACGGTATTACCGCAACATTTAAGGGCTGGCCCTATCGCGAGTTGGGCGCTAAATCGGCTGTTTTACCTCCAGCTTTTTTCTGGAGGTGAAAACCCTGTTTTCGGCTGTATTACAGCTGGCTGTATTAGCCCGCAGTATTAGCACCGAAAATTCCCCATTGGATCCAATGGACCCAATCAGGAATGGGGATCTACCGTTAAGGCCCAACCCGTGATCCGGTGGTAATACCACCAGACCGGTCGGTGCTAGGGCTCTTACAGTCGGCGGTATTACAGCCGGGAATACAGCCCAATGAGGCCCAAAGACTTTAAGGCAATGGGCCTCATTACAAGGTTGCCGGTATGAAATCTGTTTTTCGGGCATCCCGGGGGCCGCCGAGTCCAGCAACCCGTGATGCCAGAAACTCCGGCTGATTCCATGTTGGCGTGCACGTGCTTTCCGGCATGCCGGAAACTGTGGCACTGGCATGCCGGAAATACCAATAAAAACCCCCCAAAAAGTCAACACCGTCATCCTCTGTGCCTCTGACTCCAAATCTAGCAATACGGTTCTGGAGCCACAGGCACCGGTAACAACGGTGCCACAAACCCTGTTACTGGAAACACAGTGTTCGCCGGAACAGGAAATCATCCGGTGCCCATTACTAAAACAAAATCCATTGCAATCCTGACAGCACAGGCGACTTACCACAATCCTGACCTCAGAAACTCCTCCCTTAACATGGCATCAAGAGTCTGTGACTCAAGCCACACATGGCATCAAGCCACGCCTCAGTGAGGCGGAGCTCAACATGTTGTCAGACACCATAGTCCAGCATGCGGATGAGCTTTTTGCAAATGACCAGCGCAGGCGGCCCAGCTGCGGAAGAACACCATCTCTGAGGAGGTTGTGCAGAAAGTCTCAGCAGTTGGCACAACCCCTGCACTATGCAAGACTGCCACAAGAGGTGGGACGACCTGCTCTTGAAGGTGCGCAGCCTCCGCTCGGCCCAGCGCAGCCAGGGCAGGGCCACAGGTGATGCAGCGCATTCTCAATCCACCTGCTGCCCTGGGAGGAGACATGCAGCAGTGTGCTGTACCTCGAGGCAATAGAAGGGGTCGGTGCTGCGGAGTCCGGAGCCAGGACACCTGAGGAGGTTGGTGAGTACACCTAACTTCAATGTAACATCAACCTCGCTATCCACCCTGCACCCACTACAGCAGCAAAATATGACATGAATATCAAGTGTGTCGTGCATACCACCAATAAAGGCCTGGCTGTCCCCACCCCCGCCCCCCGAGTCGACATACACCCTCCCCAAAATCTCACTCTTATGATATCATATGGCATTTATAATGCATCGATACACATGTGTTTCAAGGCGCAAAATACCACTAATACACCTATAACAAAGCACAGGCACACTGTACTGCCAACAAAACATGCTTCTGCTGCCACTCAGACACCTGTCACAGCAAAATTTGCATGTGACCGCTGTGCTTCCCCTGGCACTAAGTCACATCAGTGCTAAGCCCCATCACCACCCACAAATGACCAGGAAACATGTGACTCCCTCGTCACAGCCAGCACGACCCATGAGCAGAAATTGCCACCTATCCCTCTAAGTGCTGCAGGCAGCAGGCACATGGGGACCCCATCCATGGCACACCCCTCCCCAACCCAACATCACACAGCGTGTAGGCCACACCTCTACCCAACAATTAGTACACCACGACAGTATCTCCGGCACACCACCCTACCATGTACAGACATCACACATCCACCTGCACAGTAAGCATGACACAATCATGTGTGCATCATGCCTTGTCCCCTGCCATGTTCCTGACACAGCACCGTCACAAAAAAGATAAAGCATGAATCTCTGCCTCATCAATCCACACTCATTACTGACAACCTGCCTTTCTGACTCCCTCAGCCACATCATCTGACAATGAAGAGGCCCATCCAAACACCTCAAGGGGCACCAGCCGGCGACGCCACTGAACACAACGGACCACCACCTCCATCCAGGAATTCACAGCCTCAACAGGCACAACTCCCACTCCGACCCCAGCTGTACCCGTTGAGCCACTTCCGGTCCCACCGGTGCAACCCATCCAGCCACCTCCGGTCCCACCCGTGCAACCCATCCAGCCACCTCCAGTCCCACTGGTGCAACCCATCCAGCCACCTCTGATCCAACTGGTGCAACCCATCCAGCTCTCTCCAGTCCCACAAGCTGCACCTACCCCAGCAGCCCGAGCTTCAGCAGTACCACCACCGCAACCACAAGCATGTACACATGCATGCATTGTGGAGGACACAGCTGACGATGGAACAGTGGACACAAGGGATACCACCAACCACAGCACTGATGAGTCCTTGCTATTCAGCCCCATGGGCCCAATTAGCTAACAACGCCCACCCTTCCCCAGTGTGAGGGAAATCTATGGCAGATTCAGCCGCATGGAACAATGCTAGGATGTCTTGACAGCCCTGGTGCAGCAGCACCTCCAGGAGACGCAGCTCCTGTGTGAGAGTGTCCAGGCATGTACAGCAGCCAAGTGCACGTAATGCCTTGCACTTGGCTGCTGTACATGTGCTATAGTGCAGATGTCCAGGAGGGTACGGTAGGAGAACAGTGTTATGTCATCTATAGCCGCAACAATAGCCATGTTCCTCCAGGCCTTCCTGGACCGACGGCCCACAGCACTTCCCCAGGCACCAGCCACAAGTACAACGCCTACTAGTTCGGTGCAGAGCAGCCCAAGGTGGCGTTCAATGCGGATGGCCTGCTCGGCACAGAGCCGCAGGCCTGACCAAAAAAGGGGACGAAAATAGTCCATGGACATACATGTTCCCTGTCTGTGACTTGTGCAAGTTATCCTTGCCGAAACATGACAGGAGTTGCATAGAGACAGTTGGGGAGTGGGAGTGGGAGTGGGGAGGGATAATTGGGGAGTGGGGAGGGATAGTTGGGGAGTGAGGGTGGGGAGGGATAGTTGGGGAGTGAGGGTGGGGAGGGATAGTTGGAGAGGAGGAGTGGGGAGTGATAGTATTGCCAGGGAACCAGACCCTATATCTTGTCTGGGCGATGAAACTTTCAGAGCAATGGAGAATTTAATGACTGAGACATCTCAGTTCAGTTTTAGCAGGTATCAGAGGATGACATCTGTAGCCTTCTGTCACAATTAAAACCTACTAATGACTCTCTTTTTCCAATCCCTGCTCTAGCTGCTAAACGACTCGCCTTTTACTTAACCCCATTTATGACTACGTTTATAAACACATCACTGACTCAGGGTGTAGTTCCTGATTCGTTGAAACTGTCAGTTGTTTCTCCGTTAATAAAAAAGGCCAGTCTCATTTTGTAAAAGGTGGTCACAAGCCAGTTACAGAACCATATTGAAAATAGGGGCCTTCTCCACCTTCTGCAGTCCAGTTTTCTCCCGAAGCATGCGACAGAGACGGCATTGATGGCAGTATGGGACGAGATGTTGCAGGCAGGGGATGCAGGTAAACTCTCCCTGCTCGACCTATCTTCCGCCTTTGATGCGGTGGACCAAGGCATCCTACTAGATCGTTTAAAAAACCTTGTCAATGTAGATTCCTGTGTCTTGGATTGGTTTACCTCATTTCTTACTGGGCGCAAACAATGCGTACAGGTAGGAGAATTCCTATCCGAAATCCTCCTTCAGTATTGTGGCGTGCCACAGGGATCGGCACTCTCCCCTCTCCTATTGGATAGTTTGGAAAAATACCATCTTAGTTTTCACTCATACGCTGACAATCCTCAGTTGTATATCAGGATTGATGATGTGGAAGATGCTCTTACTATGATAGGCAAGTGCTTGGAGGAAATAGGGGTCTGGATGGAAATACATTGGTTGCAACTTAACCCCAACAAAACTGAGGTTATTTGATTTGGACCCAAACACCTGCTTGAGGGAAAAAATAGCCCTCCACCTCGCCAGTTCCTGGGGTCTAATCTTAAATACACTACTAAGGTTAAACATTCTTGGCTGGATTTGGCAGAGTGACCTGGGGTGTAGTGGTCAGGTCTCAGCCAAAGTACAGTCCATTTTTTAAAATATTCGCCTTCTACGCTAAGCACTGCCTTACATACCTGACACTGACCGTGCTCTGGTTGTGAGAGCTCTGGTTAATTCTAAGCTAGATTATTGTAATGGACTCTTGGCTAGAGCTCCAGCCAAACAGATTCATCACTTGCAAAGGGCCCAAAATGCAGGAGTAAGGTTGGTATTTGGTGTATCTAAAAATACCTCAACCTCAGACCTCTGCCGGTTTCTACATTGGTTAGCGGTAGAGGATTGCATAAAATCTAGGAAAGGGTGTCTGGTGTACAAATGTATTAACGGTTTGGCACCAATCTACCTTACAAACAAACTGAAGCGGTATCATCCGACTCGGGCTCTAAGGTCGGAAGACCAATGGTTGCTTACTATACCCAGGACGAATTCTGTCTAAAGAGGAGATTGCAGCTTTTCAGTTGCCGGACCAAGACTGTGGAACAGTCTCCCACCAAATTTAAGAAGTGCAAATTCCCTATTGACCTTCAGAGCAGGTCTAAGGACCCATCTATTTAAATAGATGCTGCCTCTACATTCTTTTCTGATGAATTTCACAGGCATTAAGAGTCATTTTGGTTGATTTTTCTTCTCTAACCTGTCCATTGTTCCTTCTGTGCCAGGATTCAATTAAGTTTGTTGTGTGCGCAATACTAATAATTCAAAAATCGAAAAATCTAAAATTTCGTTTCACATTTGTAAATATTCTCATAGCACAATTTACAGTTGGTGTTGCATAAAAATCATGACTGGACATTGCTTTTTCAGTGTAAGTGAGTGATTTATTTTCTGTGCAATGCCCAGTGCCCTAGCTGGCCCGTTCCACGTGTGTGTATCAAGTGATCAGAAATAGTGGTGAATAAGTTCCTCTCGTGCAACACGGCCATCCATGCCATCAAAGGGATGTGAAATTGGCAGTTCATCATCACTCACATCCTCCTCTGCCTATGGTGGGTACATGTCCATGTCGTTGCGCCTGATACACATGTTGTGCAACATGGCACAGGCAAGGACTATCTTTCCCACCTTCACAGAGCTGTACATAAGTGCGTCCCCCCTGATCTGCTCAGGCAGTGGGACCTCGCCTTTAACAGTCCCAATGTCTGTTCAATTGTGCAACGAGTACGGATATGGGCACGGTTGTGCTGGTTTTGTGGTTGCCTCATGGGGTCATCAGCCATGGCATCAGGGGATAACTAGCATCACCTGCACGGGAGCAACAGAATGTGTAGAATGTCATATTTGTGCCCATGTCATGTTGGTACAGTCTGTATAGTGTCCACTAAACAATGCAAAATTGCACATGCAAATTGCTGGTTATGTAGCATATGTCCTATTTTGGGTAGTAGAAATGCGCATTGTCGATGTGATGGGATGTCCATGCATTGTATGTGCCATTTTGAGGAGGACCAGGGTGGTGTCAGGGATAAATGTCAATTAACAAGGGGGGTCCTGGGAGTCCCTCTGCCAGACATTAGTCCTGGTTACGAGAGACTTAACCAGAGTCTTTAGCTCAATATCTTTCACAGAGAAGACATATCCCACACATATCAGTCCAGCACCGAAATGCTAGGCAATTCTCCCCTAAACAAAAGTACCAACAGCAACCCCAGACACGTGTTTCGGTCTGGTTGGACCTCATTAGTAGGGTGGAGCTGTGCCTCTCTAAGAATAGTGAGCAAGGGGTCCACGTCTGGATTCCCAAAGTTACTTAAATATGCAAATTAATAAGGAAGTGAATTTGGAACAAGTATCCTGTTACAAGTATTTGGGGATCTTGATTAATTCCAAATTGAACTGGGAAGAGCAATGGATATCTATAAAAGCATGCTGTTTATTATCTGCTAATGCTATCAGTGCCTTTGTGGGTAGGAATGTGGGCTATTCAGCACATGCCGTTCTGATGATGTACACAGCGAAAATAATATCTATGCTAATGTATGCAATTGAAGAATGGGCTCATAAATATCTTGCCCGATTAGTTAAATTTGAGGTGTGCTTTTTAAGAAAAACGTATGCGTCTGGCAACCAATATATCAGTGGAATACCTTTACTTAGAATTTAATATGAAGTGTATTTGAGCTGAGTACTTGAGTAGATCAGTGATGTGCTTTGCTAACTTGGTGAAGTTGGACAATGATACTATCATTGTCTCACACATGCAAGCGTTTTTGAAATTAGAGAAATGTTCCATGTTGAGAACCTTAGGCATTATTAAATCCCTGTTTGATAAATGGACAGATGGATTCGCTGTTTCTTTGCATATTGTACCGTTGGGCATGTTTAAAAGGTGGCAAAAGATGAAATTGGCAGTATATTGTAATGAGTGCCACTTTGTTTGACAAGCAAAGTACATAGTGGCAATTACTGTCAACATTATATTAATAGAGAGCAGGTCCCGCTATATATTAAAGCCTTTCCTAGTGAATTCGTTTTTAGAACCTACCTGCTTATGAAGTTTAATAATTCCGAAGCTTTGATGACAAAAGATCTCAGCTAGGCTTAAATAGAGGTAGTAGAGATTGCAAACTATGTGGTTGTGCGACAATTGAATCCTTATATCACCTGTTGATGTGTTGTGAAAGTCTACGAGAGTTGAGAGTGACATTTTTGAAATCTTATAACAACCAAACCGATATCGGCACAATTGATGTAATATGGCAGAATGATTTTAAAGAAGATGATTCTAATCTTATTTATTTTTTAGGGAAATTTTATATGAGAATTGTTGATATTTTTAAATGCTTAGCTTAACTGCAGCGGTATGAAGAAATGTGGTCCTTGTATAAGTTTTAATGATGTTTTTATTATGTGTAATGGAATTGTGTGAAATTCGATTTTTGTATTGTGTATATGTATATGTATGTGTTTTAATTGTTGTATATACAAAGCTTAATAGCTGAATCTATATTAAATACAATTTCAAATTTCAAATAAATTAGCATGCCAGGCCTGTAGCCTGTTTTGAGAGGTGAAGAGCTGCAGGCTTCTTGATCGCCTTGTCCGGGGTAGGAATGATCCAAGGACCTGTAAACGTCAACTGGATATGAGTATCACTACAGGTTCCAGAGCCCTGGGAATGGGTCATCAGTTTCAGATCTAAGCAGACATCGCCCCACTGGAAGGGGACAGGGGCAATGGGAAATTTTACAGACAAGTCATGGGATAGATGGCCTCATATCCAGCAATCAGTAAAGTTAAAAATGCAGGCATGCTGCCAGGTGAGGTACACATAGGTGTTATCTCTGAGAACCCAGGAGTGAGCCGATGGCCTGTCATTCTCATGACAGGTGGAGTGAAAATCAGCAATCACAGTGAGACGCCAATAAATCAAGGAACAGCAGTAGGGAAATACCATACATGGGCCTCATCACGAGTTGGGCTGTAGCCCTTAAATGCGTTGGTAACGGTATTACCGCCGCATTTAAGGGATGGCCCTATCACGAGTTGGGCGCTAAATCGGCTGTTTTACCTCCAGCTTTTTCCTGGAGGTGAAAATCCCTGTTTTCGGCGGTATTACAGCCGGGTGTATTAGCCTGCAGTATTAGCACTGAAAATTCCCCATTGGATCCAATGGACCCAATCAGGAATGGGGATTTACTGTTAAGGCCCAATCCATGACCTGGTGGTAATACCACCGGGCCGGTTGGTGCTAGGGCTATTACAGTCGGCGGTATTACAGCCAGGAATACAGCCCAACTCGTGATGAGGCCCATGGTGTGTACTCGGGCTTGTGCCCAAGGGCGGAGTTCCAGTGAGTCTGGCCGATGCCCCGAATCCAGACATGGGTAATCAATCCATAAAGTTCTGTTCAGAGGGCATAAAGGCCAGTCAGGTAGGCAAAGTCAATGTTCAAAAAGTTCTCCCACATGAGCAGGGGCTGAGCAAAAGTTCTACAGTTCACAGTTTGTGGATGTGGTAGTGCACCCATTACTAAAGGTTCAAGTAAAACATATGCATAATACTAGAGCTACAGGCTTGTGATGGTCATCAGGACAATGAGAATAGCCAGGAGATGATAAAAACACAGACCAAAACCTGCAGGCACTGGCATATCAATGGTAGAAGCTTCCAATTTCTGCCAGTGTACTACCACATGGGGAGATTTATTGTTGGGTAGGCGTCAGATCCAGCATTGAGTGTGCTGGCCAGCTGCCACTCCAGCTTGAGCGACTGACACTGGGGCAGCATCCCACAGGAATGCAGAACATGCCTTCCCGGGCATGCGTTGTGAGATCCATGTGGGTCAGACACTGGAGGTGATATGCCAGGAACGTGATCTGAATCGGGATCGTGCCCTCTGAAGCCACGACCATTTGACAAAGGAGCCTGATCAATAGTTCATGAAAGGACCTCACCTCTTCGGAACAGGTGGCCCAATCCCGGGTCGTGGTCCAGTACCAGTGCGTGCTAGTGGATGGAGTGCAGCGGTTTCTGTCTCTGGTGCTGCTCGCACGGGGCTCACAGTGCTGGAAGCGACTAGCACTCGCACATTGGAGGCAGGGCCACTGGTTGAGGTTTCGGCGGTCGAGGTTGGGCCAGGGCCAGGCCGCGGAAGATCAGGCGAATCGGAGGTGGTGTCCTCAAGGGGCGCTGAATCGTTTCGGCAGTGTGCTGCATGGACCCACACCGCCAGTCTAGCACACTTCAGAGCAGTGTAGGTGGTCAACAGGTAACAGGTTTTGATAAGAGATGCACCTCCTAGACTGAGTGCCGACATCCGCAGATGGACTTTTACCAGTATCCAGTCCCTGGGGTGCAGAGGATGGAAAAGTTCAATAGCCGGGTCCGGCAGGGCAGCTCGGACCCGAGTATGGAGGGACTCAACAGTTTAAATCACCATGCGACAATACATGAGCACAGTGCCGTTCTATAAGTGCAAATTCAGGAGATATGAAACTGAAGGGGGAGCAATCCATAATCTCATTGGGCAACCAGTCAGTATCTCATGAGCTGCCAGATTATGCTTTATTTGGGGATTATTTTGGCGAACATGTCTAAGGGAAATGCCTGGGGCCATTTCAGCCCAGTTTCTTGACACACTTTCGAGAGGCAGAGTTTCAGGTTGCCGTTCTGGTGTTCTTCATGAGCGCTTGAATACAGGTGGTACGTGCAGTGAAACAGCTGAGCTATTCCTAGGGCTTTATATACTTCCTTAATGATGTGACCAGTGAAGTGGGTGCCTTGTTTGCTGTCTATGATCAGGGGCAGCCAGAATTGGGGTCTGAATTCTGCCAATAGATTTTTTTGGGCCACAGTGATTGTGTCTCCCCTCCTAGAAGGGTAGTTTACCAACCACCTAGAGAACACGCCAATGACAGCAAGACAGTCCGAAAATTGCTTTCAATTGGGGAGCTGCATAAAATCTGTCCGCACATTTAAGAAGGGACCCTCTTTTACTTTATATGCAGATAGCTATGTGGGCACAGTTCATCCAACATTGTGAGTCAAACATATGGTACACCTTTTGCAGTAATCCTTCGCAACAATGGTGAGACCAGGGGCAATCCAGTCTCAATTGGGAGTAACAATCATCACATTTGTACCTGAGTGTGCAATGCCATGAGTCTCACGAACCAGGCAAGGAAGGAGTACCTTGGGTGCAACCAGGTGGCTGTGTGTGGAGCGCCAAAGGGAGAGCCAGCATGCAACTTACAGCTTCACTGAGACCAGGTCACCTTTTCTGCTTCAGGGGCTTGGTCTTGGAGTATGGCCAGGCAGGCAAGGGAGGTAATCAGTGACTGTGGGACTGCAACACAAACAAGAGTTTCATTAGGAGCCAGTGGCCTGTTTAAGGCCACCGAACAAGCTTCACAATCCGCTAGAGCATTTCCTTGGATGGTGAATGACTGAGAGGGACTGTGTCCCTGGCATTTAAAAATAGCTAGGGCATCAGGGAGCAATAATGCATGCAGTAGAGCTGACACATATTGTCCATTGGAAGTGAGGTACCCATGTTGCTTCCAGAGGATTCCGAAGTCGTATACAACACCTGGAGCACACCGCAAGTCTGTATAGATCGTGGCCGATCTACTCCAAGAGGAGGACATGCCCTGGTGAGGGCCACAAATTTGGCGACCTGGGCAGATTTTGCCATGGGCAATCGGTATGCTTCTAGGCCTTCGTAGGGGGTGCACAGAGAATACCCTCAAACCAATTTGCAAGTTTCTGGCACCAAGAGACACAACACATCAATGAACAGAATCAGATCGGGGTTCAGCAGGGGGTGTCAGAAAGGTCTATCCAGGGAGCCATGAGCGTTTTTACAGAAGTGAGGCAATGGGGTGGTTCCTCGTCCTGAGGGGTAGGCAAGAGAGAGGCAAGGTTCAGGATAGGACAATAGTTCAGGGTTACATTAGCAGCTGAGATTAGCAACTTCTCATACCGGTTAAGTTGAGAGTTGGACACATGCTGGGTCTTTCCTTTGAGAAGTAGGGATAGCACTGTGTGGTGCACTGTGATTGTGACAGGGTGGCCTTGCACCAGGCAGTCCCTCTTCTCTATTAGTAGGGCCCCAGCAGCGATGGCTCGCAGACAAGCATGGAGTCTTCCTGCAACTGGGTCAGGGCTACACTATAATACGATATGGCCAGTGCTTATCACTGTGCAACTGGGTCAACACTCCCTTGGCAAATCAGTTACGTTCATCGCAGTATGACACAAAGGGCTATCTATAATCTGGCAAACTTAACGCCGGTGATGTTGCGAGTGCTTCCTTGATGGTGACAAAGACACCCTCAGCTTCCTGGGGCCATGGCAGGGGCTCAGGGGTTGAATCATGTATGAGGGTCTGCAGCAGCTTAACAATAGTGACATACCCTGGGTCGGCAGTAACTGACCATCGTGAGGAACCCTCGCATTTGCTTTCAGGTTCGGGGTTGAGAACTCTCTGGATCGCTGTAATCCGATCCCAGGACAGGTGTCTTTCCCCAGCTGAAATCTTGTGGCCAAGGTATTTCACATGGGGCAGACATCGCTGTAGCTTGCCCTTAGATGCCTTGTGACCCTTTCCAGCCTTTTATGTCAGCAGTGTGAGGGAGTCTGCTTGCAGACTTCAAGAGAATGGAAGGCTAGGAGCAGATCATCTACATACTACAAAGTGTAGGACCTCATGGGAAATCCACCAAGTCAAGGTCCCTCTTTAAGATCTGGGAAAACAAAGCAAGGCTCTCAACATACCCCACTGGAAGACAAGTCAACATGTATTACATGGATTTATGGGTAAATGCAAACAGGTACTGGCTATACTTTCCTGACTACAAGAGAAGATCTTCTGCTGGACGAGTCTTCTTCCTCTGAGCTGGTCGGACCAACCAGTTCGCCCTTTTCGCCTTCCAAAGACGTCTCTTGGTCGAATCCTCTGTGCCAAGCACCCCGGCAGCCGGATAGCCAAGCTTCACCACTTTGACCGCGAATAAAAGGAACGGTCCTTTTATTGACGAACTCCGCGGCTGGTTTCATCCCTGTGCAGTGCAACAACTCCACGTTTCCTCCTCGACGAGATCCTCTCTTCCCCTGGTCGAAACAACAAACTGCAACCACTGCCAGGAACAACTGCCACCGCTGGAGCTTCCTCTCTGTTTAAGGTACTGTGTCCTGCCTGGCCTCCCTTTCTTCGGTTTGCCCAAGGTGACCCTTAAATCCTTGGCTTGCCAACGGGGTTGGCCCCAGACCTCCTAACTTTACCTTCTTGAATCGCCCCAACCTCTTTTGAACATTCTGCAAAGACTTTTAGTGCATTTTTAAACCGTGTGATCCTGGGCACATTTCGCTTTGCTCCCTTTTAAGTGGGCCTGGCCTATGAACTTTGGCTCTACAGTCTATACTGCCTTTATTCCCTTGCTGAGAACTACTAAAAGTGTTTGGACCTGTTTTATTTCTATGCTCTGCCTTTTTCTCTCCCTTTAACTGAACTATTGGAGTGCCATCAGGTTATGCGCTCACCTCTGTTTAACAAATCGTGGTGTTTTAATTCTGACTTGTCTAATAGTTATTAAGGGAGGTGTGTATACTTTACCTGACTGTGTTTTAACTTGCTTTTGATTTAGAGTGCTAGTATATTGCCTAAAATGTGTTTTCAATAAATAATTATATACTTTTTATACAAAGCTCTGGTCAGTGTTTGTTTGCTCTACTGTGTTTTTAGCCCTATTGTGTATACTCTATATACTGCCCTACTCTCCTTGAGAGAAGTCTGACTGCTCAGCCACAGCTACCAGGTAAATTTGGGTGGGGCAGACTGCTACCAATTGGGTTTACTGCTTTCTCCTGTAGTCTTAATCTTTTTGCAGTGTTCCCCAAGGGAACTGCACAGGATTCTGCCTAACAGGCTCAGTCTCTGGAATCTGAATGGGTAATCTCCTGACCTGAACCCATTCTCTCCAGGGGTATGACAAGGTATTTCTTATTGTGTAGCCCAGTCTGTACCTAACTTCACCTGCACCAGGGCGTTATTGTGTCCCGCGGCTGGCACAGCTGGTCTGGCTCATCGCTGACTGCTCTGCCGTGTCTTTTCAGAGGACTTGGTATCGCACCTGACCTCTGCTTCTGCCCCGTTGCAGAAATTTCAGGGACACCCGCAGGTGTTGGTCGAATTCAGATGATTGTCATGTGCAGTGTGTTGCCCTCCTCTATACTACCCCCAGTGCAGGGAGGTGTTCAGCTTTTCTCAGAGACAGTGTTAGGGAAGAGTCAGAGACAAGACACAAAGTCAGTTGAAACAAATCCTGTTACAGCTCTCGTACTTGCAAAGAGAGTGTCAATAAAAGGTGCAGTAGTACACACAGGGTTAAACTAGTGTGGATAGGGCTTGACATGACACTGACAGGGCTCTCATCCCATATATTCTTTCCACATTCACACAAGGTTCTTTCGTCCCAGTCCCTATCCTTATCTTTACTCTACTCTGACTGATAGGCCGCATGTCATTTTGAGCCAGTAAGAACACTGGATGCGCTTTTTTAAACTTTTTATTCCTAAATGTGGTGGCTACCTGCTTTTGAAATTTTCTTAATCAGATCACAACATTTGTAGGAAGAGTAATTTTCCTCCTATGTCCTAGGACAACAAACAGTTTCCTGATGTCATACTTCAGAATTCTTCTTATCAGAAACAAATATTTCCCAACCTGTTTCGGACAACATTACACAGAGCATGGCACATAACAATGCAATTATCTGTGTTCACCAACCCACTATTTTTCAGTCGGCTCTTCTTCTGCAACTACTCTGTCTACTCCTCATAATCCCCAGGCTGCTTGACAGCTCTCCCCACTAACACAATCATCTCTCCTGGGCTCAACACGATTGATCAGAGTCGCATTCGGTTACCCTTGAGTTTGGCCCCATGGCAGCGGGATTCCGAGTCACAGCACCAATCTTGTTGTGGAAAAATTAACCAGACTATTATAATGGATTAGTAAATGATGTTTATTAGCAATAGAAAGCCACAGAACAGCAACAAACCAACGGCAGTATGAAACAACCTTGATCTCTTCCAGGCATGTGCTTTTATTCCAAGGAGCGCACATGCCTCTCAATGGCGAGGGATGCGTAGACTTGGCAAGTTCTCTTGGAGCAACAGTGTGTCAAGTAGAAGGGCAGTGTCTCAGCAGTGTCTCAGCATACGAGTATAAGGCAGAGGCTCCACTCTCACGTTCTGCACAATACAATCAGGCTAGAAGAAATATTCTGATACAGTAATAAATGCAAGGCAAGTTGCTTGTAAGGTTCTCACACAATTAGGGCAGGCAAACCTGTGTACTGTATGATGACTTCTGTGTGCTAAAGCCGCCTTGCCTAGAAAAGCGGCAGCCTAAAACCTGCTTGCTAATGCCAAAAGGGAAATGCATCAGATGTGAGAGTACTGGAGGCGAGCACTGCTATACACCAGGCGATGAAGCTGTTGCGGTTAAGACATGCACAAATAGAACATAGGGCACACCTCACAATGGCAATGAGGCACTTGTTAAACATGGCAGGTTGTATTAGTTGTACAGTGTTATGCTACATTCGGGACAAGGGGACATTATTGAAATTGTTCAAAACCCGAATTTCCCCCACACTGATTACTCTAAGATTAAACAATCATTGGAGTTAATACGTGTAAGATAAATATAAGGGTATTGTAGTCCATCAATATTTGTATATTTCATATTGTAGTTGATGTCTTAATGTGTATTGTATAGGAAGGCTATTGCTTGGTGAATTATGATGTATTTTAGTATGATACCTATTTAAATGGTTTTATTTAAGGAATTGTTTATTAGATAACTATATTAACTATTTTAATCTATGTATGTTTTTTTTCTCTCTTCTTTTAATTTTGTGTAAGGTTTAAGTTTAAACTAATATACCAATAAAGAAACACAGTCTAAAACAAAACAAATTCATTACAAAAATAATGGTCTTTGGGAAGCCGGGGAAACCCCATAAGTGGTCTCTGAACAGAGAAAGGACTGAGATGGTTGATTCTTATTTGTATCTTGGGCTGCTTTTTTCTAAGAATGATTCTTGGTTCAAACACATAATGAATTTAGAAGAAAGGGGCGTGCTCTGATTCAAATGGCTCCTGAGATTTTACTTCCTGTATGGTTCATACAGAATGGTTAAATGTCTGGAGATTTATAATCAAATGTCTCTGCAATGTTTCAATATGGGAGCATCGTTTATTAATTTAATAATTGCAAGCTGCTGGAGGTGGTACAGAATACATTCTCATGCCAACTAACCCCTTGTAGCCCAATTAGCACTATAAGAACTGAGCTGGAGATACTGAGTATAGAAAACATGGCACGATCAATTAAATGTACTTCTCAAAATTACAAATGGGGTTTTCAGCCAACTATAATGTAACAGTGGGGCTCTCATAGATTACCGTTTCTTTAAGTAAAGGCACATTCAAATTGTATAATAGTGGTAGCAGGCTATGGTACGTCTTGAGTAGGACTGGCAGGGACTTTACAAATGTCGACCCACCTTAACTTAGCTATCAGTGCTAGGGTTAGCGAAATGTCAAGAAAATCAGATACACAAAATATGCTGTAACAGATGTACAGTTGTATACATCTCGATTAGGAGAGTTAGATCTTAATTAGATGAGTTAAATCAACTCACCCGCTGGCAGGCGGTTATTGCTACTGGTTCTTTTGAATCAACTTCCTTTTAACATAAGAACAAATTAGGCGATTGGTTAATTTAAGTGCACGTCTGCTATCAGACATGACAAAGATATGGTGAACTTTATGCAGATTTACCCCATTTTATTTAGATGTGTGAATGCAATGGCTAAGAACTTCCTTTCTTTTTACTGAAATTAGAAAGTGTAAAGAAGCTATGTCTTTTTTAATCAACTGTGATGACTTGACGTTTATTTACAATTTAGCTGAGTTTGTCAAAGCTGCCCTTGCATTAAGGGCTCAATCATTGTGATACTCTGGGAATTCTTGATGTTAATAATTTAATAACCTTGTTTTATCAAATGTTTTATTGTAATTAGCTAGTTGTTTTTTAATATTTGTTTCTTTTCTCTATGGGGGTTCTGATTGTAAGAATCTTAATGTGATTGTGGATTTTGTTAATGGAGAAATCCGAATAAACATTTAAAGGAGAAGAATTCTCCTGTGACACCTTTAAGTGGTCTGGGGATAGAGGCCCTGGAACACCCGCCACAACTACAGATGCCTCCATTTGGTTTAAGTCACATAGATAAATAGCTGGTAAATGAATTAAGTGACTTCAGTGGGTGGAAACATTGATTATATATGTTCACCCATCTCTAGACCTTGGGGATTTGAAATGCTTCTGCCAATCTCATCTTCAATCCCAACTAGATGATAATATTTTCTTTGAATATTTGTAATTGAATTCCGACATGAAAACAGCGTTACACAGAGGCACAACTGAGAAAGAATTCACTGCATGGAAGGATTCTCTACCCCCAAAAATAGATGGACAGGGCTGAGACCGTCTCAGTGGAACATGTGCTTTTGTTTGCTATCCTCTTTCCCGATGCTAAAGTCTCTGGAAGTTTAGAAAAACAAAGGGTAATATCCTCTATATCAAGATCATTGGGCATGTATTTAATTTTGAAAAATTCATCCACTAAAGGAGTAACATCATTTCTAATGCCTTTTGACTACGATTGATGAATGGGAGACAGCTTTCATTATCATTAGCTTTATTTGATTTACTGAAGCAAATATTTTGTCTCCTGGATGGAACCACACAAAATCGGAGTGTACATTAGCTTCTATGATTATTGAATCAAATTGTTCAGTCGCTATGACGTTGAGAGGCCTTTGATATTTAGGCATTGCGATTTTTATTTCTGAAGACCAATGGAGATGGCCATATTTTTCTGTGACTGTCACAGCTTCAGATGTTAGACCTGCAAAGTGTTCTTTCGCCAGAGTTTATGTAATATGATCTTGATGGTGATATCCTTTGAATGAATTAATTGTGTTATATTGTGAGGAATTGTTGCTTTTAAGAAAGATGTTTGTTTTTAAGCTGCTTTCCTTTTAATCTTTGAATCAAGTGATGTTATTGTATGTTAATGTACTGATGTCTTGATAATATTAAGATTCTATTTTCTTTCGTGAAAATTTAACATTTTAAACTAAATCACAATAAAGAATAATATTTTGGGCATATATAAAACAGGAATGGCTTACAGGGCTCCCTGAATCCCATTTAAACTGCTTTGTGTAGGATTGAGGTTTAATAAAAAATGTTTTGCCTCTGTGAAAAGTACATCCGTACACTCCAAAATATGCTTTGCACTTTTTCTGTGATACGGCCATATTGGGATACAGTTTGGAGAATAATCTCAGCTATTCTAAATGTATCTATGCATCTTACCTGGGATGTGGTCACTGCTGGCAACATAGCTTTAACTGAACTATTAGATTCATACATTGAAAGACTGACAAAACAGCTACTAACCCTTTCCACACAGACAGTCACTTCTAACTGGAAAGAATTCTTCATAAATAATGAATTGCAATGGTAAAATCTGGTTTGATATATTTGAAGTCTAGCATGCTCCAACTCCTGTGTTGACCCAGAAACCAGAATACAAAGGGCCTCATTACGAGGTTGGAGGTAACCATGGCGCTATTAGCGCCATGGCTGCCTCCAAAACATTACCGACTCCGCCCTGGTGAATGGAGCAATTACCGGTCCATTCCAAGGTTGGCGGGACCAGTAATTCCCCATTCACCAGGGCCCTTCCCCATTCCCATTGAGCCCCTATAGTGCTCAATGGGAATGGGGAAGGCGCTAATAACGGTACCGCAAATTGCGGTACCGTTATTCCTTAACACCTGGAAAAACCAGGTGTTAAGGGAGGACCCGCAAAGGGAACTCGTAGTAGGGCGGTAAGGGATTCCAGGCACCAGTGCCCTTACCGGTAGCAGTAATCCCTTACCGCCCACCTCTTAATGAGGCCCAAAGACTTGAAATGGCAAGGTTAGTTTTCTTATTTTTTGAAGGAAAGAACCATCCGGCTATCGATATCTCCTTTAAGAATGAGCAGTGACTTTTAACCCTCTCATCTCCAGATATCATTCTACTTTTTGCTCATTGTTACCTTTTTGGCTTCCAATGATTGTGAATATGTTTGTAAACTAGATGCACCTACATTTAAAATGACACTCAGTTACAGTGTTCTGTTCTAAATGATGTGTCTTTGTTCAGCTTGCTGTATATATCATTCACTAGTTACTAGCTATCTTTAAACTTGGTGATTACATCAGAATCATTGCCACAGACAGACATTAATATGTGTCATGACTTGTTGTTGGTGCTGGTTTGGCTCTCTCCTCACCTTACTGTTCCTTGTGCATAAAATGTTATATCGTTCTTGCACTTTCTTCCATCCCCCATTTAATTTTATATTTTGTTGGAAATCATCACAATGGGAGTCTCTTCTCTTGCACTGCGAATTTGTTTTGTAGAATTCTGTAGTACCTAGTTTACCTGCTACGATAATTGTGGATTGTTGCAAATATACTCTCACATTAAATATGTTTGCTTTTGATCACTGTCTACCCCAGTTACCATGTGTATGCCTTTGTTTTAATTTCTGAATGTTCACTAAAGTGTGTTTAAAAAAAAAAGAGATAAGCCGCAAGGGATCTCCCCTGAGAACTGGAACATCGTTGAATTCCAAGAGGTATGATATGATATGGCATTTATAATGCGCCTATACACAAGTGTCTCTGTATAAAACTAAGGGGTGGCAAACATTTGTCGGGAACAATTCACTTCCACTAAAAATCAGGGGAAAAGAGTCCTGCTTGACCTATCCCGAGGAAAGATGAACCTGGCCCTCTCCATATGTGACTGAATGGTGAAGATGGTGCACCAACAATGAGGTGCAAGAACAACTTACTCTAGGTCAGCACCTGGTGGGGAGAAGAGGTGGGGGTGCTTCAGATTACAGCCACACCAGACTCACACCAATTCTACTATTTAAGAATATAGGAGGATGAGTCATTGGCAGCCCTTTAAAGAACCTGCACGTAGGGATCATACATAGGATGAAGTCTGAGAAGATCCCGTAAAAAGGCCCAAACTGTCAGTGGTGGCATGCTGCAATCCTCTCCTAATGAGACAGTCTTTTATTTTGGCAAGAGGAGTGCAAATCCTTCTTCCTTATTTGCGGAAAGTGCTGTTGATTGAAAACTGATGGACGATCCCTTCCCGTCTGTTTGTCTATTTAACGGCTCTTGACTTAGCCGGACTTGGAGAGCAACCCTCTAGCTGCAACAATGATCAAAACAAGGCGGATAAACGTTTAACATCAAAATGTTTATGTACATTTATGTTGGTGTAATCAAAGTTCATAGGCAAGGAACAATAAAGCTTTCTATGTTAACATCTTTGTAAAGTGACATTGGACGCTGGTCCTTTTGGAATTGGAAAGCTAAAAGATGACCTATTGCTCCAGTATCAGAAAATATAGGTTGTCATTCATATCTATCCCCTTCACCTGTATTAATGAAATCCAGAAACGTTATTGGAGAGCCTGCCTAGTGGTCAAGGTAGAGGGAGACAGCCTAAATATCAGAGCATTGATCATACACAATATTCCAGAGGTGGTCATCCTGAGGACAGATCTTCCCTGCTTTCAAGAATGGTGGAATCGAGCAGTAGGGACATCTCATTTCAGAACCAGAGATAACAGACTTTGGCGAAGCCAACAGTTTGGGCTTTTGTGTAGGCATGGAATAGGTTTATCCAACACATATTGCTTTTAAATCATCACGTGGTAGAAGGAATACTCTACTCCAACAATTGTATTACACGAGGTGCTGGTTTACAGCTACAATAACCTTTCATAAGGTTGCTTAGAATTAAAAATGCCATCTCCTTTAAAACACAGAGCTTGCTCAAAGAGATCCCACAGTTGTTGAAAGTTTTGGGCAGGTTGGGACAGGTAGTAGGTGGGGACAGACACACCCGAGTGTCCCTCCTCAAATCTCTCTCCTACTTTCCCATACCAACATTTTCATCCTGTAGGCAATGTTTACTGCACCACCTAATACCAAAAACTAAAAAAGATCCTAGGAGTGAACGGGCTGATCGTTTGGCAAGTACAAGACCGGACAGAGGAAGCAAGTAGTCTCAAAACTTTATAGAATTCCCATTACCCTTGTGAGGTCTTTGGAGTGACCCAAAGAAAAGCGTCTGGGATATTTGACAAGGGCCCCCGGTTAGTGGGGGGGGGGAGGCTGCAAGAAGGACGCTATCGGGTGGATCCCGTGCTAGTTCCCACGACACCAATATTGTTTGGTATAGACTTGCACAATTGAGCAAAGCCAACAGGGAGAAAACACGACTACAGACAGAGGGTTGCAGAGCTACAGAGAAAGAGCAAAGGACTTCAGGCACAGACGCAGCTCTGCAGGATGTGGAGCACTGCAGTGAAAGGCCAAGGGCATAGCAGTGCAGGCAAAGGAGCAGGGCATCAATGGAAGTGGACTGGAACTGGAGCAGGTTCTGGAAACAGCAACAACAGGATACAGAAGAAAACCAAGGTTTGAAGCAAGAGCTGCTCGATGCAAACTCAGTGCAAGAACAAAGTGCTATTGCAGTGCAGCCACATCCTGAGCTGAGGCAGGCTCATTAGCTGCACCTGGAGCACCACACCTGATGGTAATGTGGTCCCTCCCTCTCTTGACCTGAGAAAGTAAAAGCAGTACTGACCTATAGGGCTTCTGGCAATTGTGGGTCTAAGATTGCTGCATAGGAATAGCCGGCAAGAACAATCAAAAGGTGCATTATGGGACCTTTATTTTGGACAAAGTAATAGGGAGTTCATATGCTTTCCCCAGGGAATTTAAAGCCATACATATGCATGGATATATTTCAGGGTGGAAAATAATGACGAAATGCGAGCACCAGCTAGTCCACAATGGGCACCCCATGGCGCTCGAGTGGCATGGTCATGACACTGCTCCACCTCCACTCCTATTTTTCCTCCACTTCATTTCTCCTCCTTTCTCCTGTTATTTCAGTGTTCCTCGTTGACCTTATTTCCTCCTTATGTCTCTGGTGTCCTCTCCTTCTCCTCCTCTCTGCTGCTCTGATTGGAGCCCTCAGCAGGGGCTTATAACTCTGCAGCTTTCCTCATTTGGTGAGATTGCCTGTGGTGGTCTGCAACAAGAGGTTTTATTTTCATGGTACTTCATATTTGATCCACACTCATCTTTGCAGTAGCCAAAGCCATGCTGCTGCCACTCAAACTCTGCCTGACAAGTAGTGGATAACTGATAGTTTTCTTGTGCTGTGATGGCTCCCTGGATAACGACAGTCTGGGTTTGCATGGGCGGGTGTGATCTATCACTAATGCTAGACACTCCCTCCTGTGAAAACATTCTGTCAAACCAATGTCCTGTGCCCCACGGATATCTGTGTTAACAGCTTTGCCATTTGCTGAGGCCAGCGTTTGAGATTTCTTAGCAAGCGTGCCTTCCTGCTTCACAACTACAAATCCATGCTGAATTCTATAACAATATTCACCTGGGGAAATTGAAAGTTCCTTGTGACCCTTATAAAAGACCTCCCTCTCAGTGAAAGTGATGATGCTTCAATGGTTTGAATAGGGAAAATTTACCATCCGGGAAGGTTCTCATTGGACTGCCTGGGGACTGGTAAGGACTGGGATTCCTCCTTGATGAGGAAAAGGGTATTAGGATTTTTGGGTTACCCCTTGACTGAGTTTTATACCTATTGCTTTTTCTCTTGGTCTGTCCCACTCTGGCTGGATATGAAGTTCTTAGATGGGTCATATTGAAATCAGGCTGGTGATGGATTTAGGAGCCTGGAGGATTCTTTATTTACTTCTGTGTGACTGTCACCATGAAGTGGATGGTGGCTCCTCAGCCAAAAAGGTCAACCTAGTCCCATCCCCCAAGCCCCAATATGGGACTTCATCATAGTTGGGGAACCTTTGTATACAAAGGAAGCTAGGGAAGGGGTGGGGTACCTGGATGATCCCTCATATGTTTCTGCTGGGGCTTGCATCACTGAGGGGGTGGTCATAACCAGCAGCAAAGCTTACCCCACTCCCATCCCCTAGCCTCCAACTTGTGACTTAGTCACAACCCCCTAAGCCTGTATGAATATCCAGAAGGAACACTGGTTGCTGGGCATTTAACTAATGGAAAGTAGAGGGAAGCAAGAAAGAGAAAGCTTAAATATGGAGATTGTGCTACTCTTGAATATCGTTGAGGTAGTCAAGGCAATGAGATTTAAGCGTTTGAGATAGGCGATTGCGAGGGATTATTTGATCTGTAATACTATTTAATTTAATTGCCTGTGTCTCCTATCACTCAGTGTTATGGATGCATGTTTTGCTGTAGTTATTATAAGAATAAGCCACATTTACCACTGCTTGCACATTTCTGTTCTGAAATAAGGTCTGGCAGGTGGAAGCAAAAACAGAGTTTCTGCCCACTATTTTGTTTTCTCAGTTCTTTTGTGTTAAAGCATCAAACAGCAAAGATGGTGGCGCATGAGGGAAGTGAAATTGTAGCCATTGTGACTACATAGTTCTTGGAGAAATCCTGCATAGGTTTCAAATCTGCAGGAATGGAGGCCCAGTCAAAGGAAAGGTTAAGACTTTGCTGAAGGACTGCCTTTACCTAGATGCAGGGTAGAGGACTAGGTCCTTGCATTGTTTTATATTAAATCATGGAATCAAATGTATTTAATATGTCAAAAGTTCCAAATCAGAAGCTGAATGACCATTTTTTAAATTGACCCACCGTGTATTTAGTCTGTAGTTCAAACTAAAGATATTGCATCAAGTGAGTAGGTCTAGTCGCTTGTGTACTTATGCCTTCCATATCCTCCTAGCCCATGAGAATCCCTCAGGTTCTGCCTGCTAATTCTGTAACACAGCTACCATTTTCTTACAGGGCTCTGCTGCCTTATGTCAAGCTTGGAATCCAGATTGTAAAAGAAGGCAAATCCATCACTGTGTCTAGCGGAGTGGACCTGGTCTTGTCATGGGATGGAAGTGACCGGCTCGAGGTAACAGTTGCATTAATATCAACCATCACCAAAATTGTTATTTTAGGCCACTACAACTTCAGAGAACTAGATTGAATAAACATGTAGAGTTTAGAACACAAATAAGAAAAGTCAGGATGACTCTACTATAGGATAGGTCAATATGAAGCAAAAGTAAACAGTCATCCATTCCTGGAGAGAGAGAGCCATTATACATGTAGGGTGTTTCTATATATATATATATTTCTGATGTTTGTTAATCTGCTTAGAATCACATGCTGTGCATAGGTCCGACATCCAGTGGTCACTGCGGAGTATTGCATTTTGTTTTTCGTAGTCGAAAAGGGGACGTCGACAAGGCGTGTCTTAAGATTACAATTTGCATAGAACGTCGCCAGAATTCTATTGATGATAACCAATTATTTGATAGACAGATTTGGGGGAACATTTTCAAACCTGATCCCTGGCACGGCCCCTCCAAAATTGACATTTTGGGGAAAATTCATAAAATGCTATACAAGTTATTAAAAAAAAGAGATTTTCAGCCTACTCCCATTCATTTTCCCATAGAGAAAAAGGTGCTTCAATTGAACAACAGTGGTGTGATTTGCACCAAATAAGAAATAAATTGGTCACAGAGTGCAACAAATGTGCTTTTTAACAGAGTTTAAAGTGAAGAGTGAAACCAAGCGAAATTGCCTTTACTCTTCATTTTTACTGTCCCTTTCTTAAAAAATCTAAATGCTGCCTGCAGATTATGCTTTGCAGATATCGGGAGATAAAACAGGTGGATTCCTTACGAATCCATGGGTTTAACACCTACATGAAAATCAATAAGTGCATATATTCTCGGATGGCGGTGGTATCTGGTTAGTTACTAGATAGAGGCAAAGGGGCCACAGTCGTAGGCCGGGTCCACTAGACATGTCTGAAGACCACGCCAGTTGGCCTGTGTCTTTTTTTAGTAATTACTGCAACTTGGACGTTGGAGAAAATATAGCATAAAAACCATTGAAATTCAGTGAGAAAACTTTAGCTAAGAAAGAGCTAAGATGATCCAATTAATCGCAACAAAACCCAGAAAATGCAGCGGGTGTGGGAAGTGTTAACCATCTTAACTTGGAGCCCTCTCTTTGTTACTTAGCCGAAGATCACGTACATGCGATCACAGCAGGAATCAACAATGAGATTAAAAAAAGACAACTCTTTGAGTTAAAATGGTTGACAAAACATTAGAAAATCAGAATGTTTGGAATGCAGTTAATAATTACTGGTATTAACGGCATTAGAACATTCTGACTTTTGGAGTAGACAGGGAACCATCAGAAAGCATTTCTCCGTATTCAACAAATCAATTACATGGCTTTTTTTAAGGGTATTCTTGTGGCACTCCTCCAGTTTAATATGTGCGCTAAAATAGCGCACATATGCGGTACCATTTTGGTGCCATTAGACTGGAGGAGTGCCACAAGAAGCCTTGTTTGGTGTATATGAAAGTGTTCATGTACACCTGTGTGTTGTATATGAACACTTTCATATACACCAAAGAAAGCAGCTTCAACGTTGTAGTCTGCATAGTTGAAGCTGCTTACTTTGGTGTATATGAAAGTGTTCCTATACAACACACGGGTGTATATGAACACTTTCATTTACACTAAAGCAAGCAGCTTCAACATTGTAGTCTGCAATATTGAGGCTGCTTAGTGTGGTGTAAATGAATGAACACTTTCATTAACACGTATGTATATGAACACTTTCCTATACACCAAAGTAAGCAGCTTCAATGTTGAAGCTGCTTACTTTGGTGTATAGGAAAGTATTCATATACACCTGTGATCTTAGCAGCATTTTTGTAAAATAAAGATTCTGTCATTATTTTACAAAAATGCTGCCGAAATTGGATTGCGGCCGTTACATCTCAAACAGGCGCAATCCTGAAGGTGCGCTGTCGTGCAGTACACCATTTGGCGCAATGAATCGTGCTCTTTAGCACCTTCACTGCGCCAAGTTCTGAATCGGGCTCTCAGTGAAGCTCATGTTAAAACAATTCAACCAAACTAACAACCTTAAAGACCATTTTCTTATTTAAAACTACAAAATAAAACACAATTTATTAACCGGTTTTGTCCATTTACTTTTCTCAGTAGATAAAGGTTTAACTTCACCACCACAACTCCAAAAACGATATTGCTGTTACTGTTGCCGCTTCTGTGTTCACCTTGAACTGCTAAAACGAATTTAGCTGTGCCCAGTTGCCACTTCTGTTTTCCACGCTGTACTGCTGAAATCAAATTTAGCTGTACCCAGTTGCCGTTTCTGTTTTTCGCCTTCTACCGCTAAAAACAAATTTACTTGTGCCCAGTTGCTGCATTGTGTTTCACCTTTGTCCTGCTGAAAACGAAACCTAGCTTTGCCTGTGGCTGGTTGGCGTCTTCATTAGCTGGTGCACAACCCTCTGTCTCCCGCCACCCTTGAGCCGCCCACTTCACCACCTTCCGCCGAGTGCAACACTACTCAGACTGGTATGTGTCTCTCCCCCTCCACTGCAGCCAACTATGTTGCTATCTATCACTCCTATCCTCTCCAACTGTTTCACTATCTGCTATCCCTCTCCTGTCACTAAATCTGCCCAGAAGAAACTTAAGAAGGACATACTGGGCTCCAACCTAGGCCTTCCTATTGAAGACACCTATGTCACGGCTTCCGCCAGAGAGACTATCAGTGACATCCTCTTCTTCGTTAACGCATCTCTCTCTCCTGTCGCCTCTTCTTCCATTAATGGTGGCACTCGCTGGGTGGTTCTGCTTGAACTCTTCACCATTTCCATTCAATCATTAATGTTTATATCAATGGAACCATCATGGTTCAGGGTCCTCAACCAAACCTTCTTCTCTTCGACAGGCTCCTCCCTCACCTCTGTTGCCTTCTGTGCCCTGCTCCTTCTTCGTACAGGTGCCCCTGCCTTGCTGGCCCGGCGCCCTACTCGGTCTTGGCTCCTTCGCCATCTGCCTCTATCCCCCTGACCCTCATGCCACCCTCTGGGGGACCACTGTCCCTTGTGCCCCTCCGAGGAAGACCTTGAGATGGCAAGCTGCTCCACATTGCCACTCTCAACACTCGCTCTGCTGTCAAATACTCGAACATCTGCAACCTCCTGAAACTCATGAATCTTGATGTGCTTGCTCAAGGATAGCTCTATCACAAGCTTTGACACACTCCTCCCTGAAGGCTACCCGATCCTCTCTGCAACCAGGCATAAGAAGACAGGTGGGGGAGTGGTGCTTACCTTCCCAGAATGGATACCTGTGTTCATCATCCCTACTCAGGCCTACTCCTTCTTCGAGTGCCCAGTTTGCAGACTCTCAGTCTCCCATAAATCTTCTCTCATTGTGACCACCTTCTATCAGCCACCAGGTCAGTCCACTCTCTTCCTCTCGGAATGGGTTGACTTGGCATCCTCCCTACTCTCCTCCTCCTCCTCTCAACTCCTCCTGATGGGTGATCTTAACATCCATCTGGACTCTCCTCACTCCTCAGGCCCTTTCTGCAACCTTTGCGACTCTCTCTCCCTCTCTATCCTACCCTATGGCTCCATGCAGACCGTGGGAACACCTTGGATGCTCTCATCTCTGCTGACATCCCTCTCACTACCTCCCTCTCTTGAACTGACCACTCTCTTCTCTCAACACACCTGACGCTCTCCTCCTCTCTTGCAGCAACACACCTGGCACAGCCACTCGGCTTTAAAGTCCCAAGACCCATGAAAAAAGGGACAGTAGCTGCCTTTTCCTCCACCTACTCTCCTCCACCAATTCCCTCGAATGACTTCCACCATGACACAGCCCTCGCTATCCTCAATCTCTCTATCTCCAACACTGTTGACACTCTTGCCCCTGCCATGAAGGTATGACTGAAGCCTTCCAAAAAGTGCAACTCTTGGTACGATTCCAACCTTGCTGCCCTTAAATGCAAGTGTGGGGCGACTGAGCAGAAATTTAACACGTCAGGAGAACAATTTGACAAACTGGCCTGCCGTCTCCTCCAGCAATATCGACTCTGCATCCGCTCCAAGATAAGAGTCTTTATTCAAGCCTGCATCTCTGCTGCATCAAACAACACAATCAAACGTTTCAAAGTCTGCAAGGAACTGGTCTATCCGGCAGCAGCCTCTTCTACTGTCACGCACACCAACCTTTGCTCGACCCGGGCTGCACACTTCACCACAAAAACCCAAGACATCTTTTCCACCCTATCTTCCTCACCACAGCATACACCAACACCGGAGCCTCTTTTGCCCCCCCACACCCTCTTCCACTTACCCTCTCTTCTCTTGCACCCGTCACACCTGATGAGGTTACCAGACAAGTCTGATTTATGAAGGCTTCATCCAAACAAGTGAACCCCTGCCCCTCAAAAACAATTCATTACAATATTGACTCCCTCACCTCAACCTTGGCTGATCTCTGCAATCTCTCCTTTCCACTGGAGTTTTCCCAACTGCCCTTAAGCACTCCCTTGTGCACCCTCTGCTAAAAAAACTCTGCTGACCCCTCCATTCCGGCAAACTACCTCGCTATCACAATCATTCCTTTCCTGGGCAAACTCCTGGATAAACTGGATATCTCTCAGCTTACCCGCCACACTGAATCTATTTGTTGCTTCCATGACCATCAATCTAGCTTTAGAGCATCCAGAGGGACAGAAACTGCTCTTCAGAACACCTGTGAAGAGCTGCTCTCAAATCTTGACACTAACACTCCCTCTGTCCTCATTCTCCTTGACCTCTCCTCTGCCTTTGACACGGTCAACTGCAACATCCTGATTGCACACCTCCGTGACACCCTGGGGATCACAGGTCAGGCTCTGCCGTGGCTAACCTCCTTTCTCTTCGACCGCCCATCCCAAGTGGAACTCAGAGCCTTTCTCTCGACTATAGCTCTCTCAATCTGCGGCATTCCTGAGGGATCTAACCTATCCCCCTGGTTTTTCAACGTCTATATGGCTGCCTTGGCATGTGTGATTGCCACTTTCACTGCTAACTTCCAGTGTTATGCGGATGACACGCAACTATCTTTCAGGCTACCTTCAGCCGCCTCATCCCCGCTCATATCTGAATGTATGTCTGGTATTCAGTCATTGTGTGCTGCAAATGACCTCTGCCTCAACGCCAGTAAGACTGAGATTGTTTGCATTGGGACCCCTGCTCCCGCTTTCCCACTTTCACTCTGGCCGGCCTCCCTTGGCCCTGCACCCGCACCCACCTGCAAGGCAAGAAACCTTGGGATAATTTTTGACTCCACTGTCTCATTCTCCTCCCACATTATGGACATCTCCAAAAAGTCTATCAGCCACACCTCTTCAGAGGTACTCTACCTTTTCTCACTTTCGCCCAGCGGCTTAGTGTCTTCAGAGCCCTGGTTCTGTCTAGGCTGGACTACTGCAACAGCCTCTTCCTCAACCTCCCTTCTTCTGCCTTGCGCCTTCTGCAACTCATCCAGAACGGAACCGCGAGACTTATCCTTGGCCTCAAGCACATGGACTGCATCTCTCCGGTGCTGAAATCCCTTCACTGGCTCCCCATGGCTGCAAGGATGAGGTTGAAGACTCTCTGCAGTGTTCACAAGGCTTTCTGGGGCCTGGGCCATGCCTACATGCAATGCTGCCTACCTAAATACTGTACCTCACAAGCCCTTTGCTCATCTACCTCCAACCTTTTTCGAGTGAGCAGGTTCTCCAAGCAGAAATTTGGAGGCAGATCCTTATCCTCAGCAGGAATAGTCTGCGAGGTGCGAGAGGTGCGAGGAGGTGCAGTCTGGCAGAAACCTCTGCTTCTTTTTTCCTGCTGAGAGAATCAAGCCCCTGTCATTGGAAGGGAGGAGGGCTTAAAAACTCATTCCTGCCATGGAGCAGCCGCAGAGAGGTGCGAGGAGGTGCAGTCTGGCAGTCCGGCAGGATGGTAGCCCAGCAGGCCTAACAACAGAGACATGACCAAATTGGATGGAAAGACCTCTACGCCTATGAGAGCGAGCATGAAGCAGAGGATCACATCTAAAGACTTCCAAGATTTTCTGGTAACCCAGGAAGAAGAGGGGCGTTTACTTAGTAGTGGTCGCTATACAGTTAAAGACCTACCAGAAAGAGTGGACAGGAAAACAACTCCCCAGCTCTAAAATTACAACCTGCCCCCTCCTCCCTTGAATGTCCAGAATGGACTAAGTTTAACACACAGAAGCCCTGTGCCCATGAAATGCTCTGATAACATCATAGTACGACCTACAGACTTAACCACACAAGACAGGTCGAAAGTTTCACACTCCCCCCAATGCCCTCCTTGAGGTCCCCCCATAAGTACAACTTACCCCAGAACGAGGGTCCGCCCTACAATCTGCAGGGCCCCGCTGAGGAAGGAGTCTGGCGGGTTTTGGCGTTGCCTTGCTTCTGGGGGGAGGTTCTCCCCTGCCAGGGGGGTGCGATTGCCTGGGGGCCCAGGGGGCCGGGGTGGGGGGGGTGAGGAGGCCGAGAGTTTGGGCCGTGACGCTCCTGGTCGTGTCGGGTGCTGGCTCTCGCCACGCAGAGCTCCTGGAGGAGGGTCCCGTGCCTCCAGTACGAGCCGAGTGCTTGGAGCCTCAGGGGCTCGTGAGGGGAGACGCTGTGAGGACCGGGATCCGCGGACTAGAGCGGCCTTGCAGGGACGCAGCGCGGGTGGAGGGATTCGGGTGTGGGAGTGCCCTGGAAGACGCTGAGTCCATTCGGGCTTCAGACGGCCGGCTGGCTCCGCCCTTGGGAGGCGGCTCGGCCGTTGTTGAAGAGCCGGGCATAAGCGTGGAAGAGTCTATGCAGCCTCTCGCTGAGGAGAGGCTGCGGGAGGACAAGTGGAGGAATGTAGCTGGGGCTGTGGAACAATCAGCATCACAGAGCACTCTGGCAAAGGGGAGGGCCAGTATGGAGGAATTGAAAACAGATCAAATCAGTACGGCTAAAAATTCCAAATAAATTTTAAATACCAACAAGGATAAAAAGGAAACTGAAAAGGATTTTGGGCTAAATAGTTTACATGCAATCATAGACTTTGAAATTCACCCAGTAATAGCAAGGGGGGAATTACCAAGGCCACTCCAGAACCTATCAGATTTAAGATCAAATAATTGCATAAACACAACAATAATAAATTCAGGAGACTCAGAAGATTTGGAAACAGGAGACCTCAACATATTGAGAGAACATAATTGGGCAAAAGACTGGACGGACCCAGCATTGGAGAAACAAACAGAAAACCCCAATTTAAGTTTGTCGAAAATAACTCATAACCACTTGCCTGAGGGGCGAAATACTGAAAGGAATATTCCAGCACAAAAACTGAACAAACTTAAAACTCAAAAGTTTTTTCAGTAACAGTCAGACAAAAACCACCTTAACATCAACACCACCAAATTATCGAACGACAATGAAGCCTCAATCTAGAAAACTCAGCTCAAATCAGCCTACGATAAACAACTCAATAGGCAAGTTCTTTAACAAATTGGCAAGATCTCAAACCACAAGCCAATTGGAATTATCAGACGCCGAAATACTAGAGGGGATTTCATCATTACCCTGTGAGAAACGTTATAAAAAGTCAGAAATCGAACTGACCCCTTCAGACGAGCCATAGTCCGTCAAGCTCGTTGGCATTACGGACAACCCAACATGTTAAGCATCCACGGTGAGAGTCTCCTGTCCAAAGCACATTTAACTAAACCATGTGATGCAGAGGTCGCCTGTGAAACAGAAACAAGTGTCCTCACTGAAAATATAAGGAGTAGGACATCAGAGAAAGAGAAAAACACCCCAGGGCAGTTCATCCAATGCCAGACATCAAACGGCACAGTAATCAACGTAAAAGACAGTGAAGAGGTTGAACATAAAGAGGTCTCTTCGAACTACACTGAGCCCACAGCTTTAAAACAAAGAGAGAAGATTTGTATGCTGAAATTGTCACTTCAACATCATAGAGATGATACCCCGGGGGATATATCTCGATCATTTTTGCCAACGCCAACCAAAGGAAAGACGGACAGAGAATCTTCCAAATTTTCATCAAAAAATTCGCCTGGCAAAAAACCCAACATCTTTGCTATAATGCCAGCGGTGACTATAGCCCTGGCGCCCTTCGGTAAGCTTTATGAATTGCTTAACGAAACGTTAAAAGATCATACATCGCTGTTAGCATCTGTGAGTTCAAAATTGATCCATCTAGAAGGCTATATAATGGCCGCAGAAGCTTGGAAGGAGAATACAAGAGATCAAGGCACAATGACGGATAAACAGCAAACACCAACTAGTACATTGGAATACCAAAGAAAAGAGGTCTTTCACTTTAAAAAGAAGTCCCTTTCTATCGGCACTCAAACCTCCCGATATAGCACTTCGGAAACATTCACAGAAAAAGACTCACTAGAGAAGTCCCAAGACAGTCATCCGAAAATCACCTCAACAAGCAGCCCGCAAAAGAATGTGGAGAACACTCAATCGAATATACCTATTGGTATAAAGGAAAAATCACGTGAAGAAGAATCGATTTAGTCATATCAGAAAAAAAAGAAGCCACAAGAAAAGGATGTTCATGATCAGAACAAACAAAACTCTAAGTTGATTCAAGAAGGAAAAACTAAAAATCCCAGGTTAGTATCAGATGATGGGACAAATGAAGTTAAGTCTACTGAACAGACGTCTTTTAAAAAACAGACGCCAGTTTCAGTAATTAAACACCTAATAACGCAACAAACACAATTGCAAACGGAGTCTATCGTTAAGCCAAAAGAAACTATGACAAAATGCATAACAATCCTAGAAAAAAAAGCTGCATCGGAGAAAACACACAGTGCCAAATAAGCGAAATTCCCCGTCCCAAACAAAAGAAAAGGGAGGTGTCATTTAGAGATAAAGACGCAATAGTGTAAACCTTGTGGCAAAATGGTTCGAAACACAACGTAACGCCTCAAAGGAGCAACAAAAATAACAATGAAAAAAATGAAAACAGACAGTGGCCTAACCAAGAGAGGAGCACTTTACAACGACTCTCCGGACTAAAACTAAATAAAGGCCACTTTAACAAGGAATCGAACCACAAAGGCCTTAGTATATCGAACACAAGACAAGAGATGACTCGTACTTCTCTCGACTCAAGGCTAAGCGATAGAACATCTAATAGCGAACGGAAGCATAGAGAAAATTATGTTTATGCCAAACACATAAGGCTCAGTGAAAGAACACCCAATAGTGAAAGGGAAAATAGTGGAAGGAAACAAAGAGAAAATCACGATAATGCCAAGGACACAAGGTCCAGTGAAAAAATACCCAATAGTGAAAGAAAAAATAGAGAGCATCGTGAAAATTCTAAGGAAACCAGAGTAAATCGTGTGTATTCCAAGGATCGAAGATATCGTTCTCCCACCAAAAGTACCGTCTCGGAAGCCAAATTCTTAGATAGAAACAAAAAATTTCAACAAAGAACTTCCAGCACGTCCTTATCTCATAACCAATTAAGAACATCAGCCATCTTTTCTCATAGAAGTAAGCTTACGAGAACATTGAAACTGGAAAAACAGCCAGACTCAAGAGATAGAATACTATTAAATAGAAGAGAGACGTTAAGACTGTTTGATAAAACCACAAAAGAGGATCACATTCGAACCAGTGATATAAAAGTGGTCGAATTTGCTCACAAACGTCGCACTGATAGTATCTTCCTACACATTACATCACACTCAGTAAAGAATCTTTATTGTCGGTGGCGGGGATCTTGAGAAGAGAGGATACGTACTTCGGGAAACAACAGCCGAAGAAAGAGGTCTTGACTGCCCTAAAACAAAGAACACAGAGAGAGCCCGAAACAACAGGAGTACGGCTCAACAGGGAAACGACTCGACAAACAAGACATTGATGGAAAGAAACAAATATGAAGCAAAACCAAAAAGAAATCAAATTACGGGAAAAGAAGAGATGACTAGAGATATGACGGAAAATAGGTCCAGAAAACTGTCTGGACCGTCTCACTTGGAAACTGCGAACAGAAAGAATAAAGACATTACAACATCGACATTGCTAAAGGAAGGACAGCAAAAAGCAAATGAGAAAGAAACAAAAAGGTGGGCATGGATACCTACAGCGCTCGCTCGATATTCTAGAAAATAGCAACCAACTAGCGTGGCCATGTGCATCAACACAGAACTACCGGCGGAGAAGACGACGCCTCAAAAACGTACCATTGGCTCCTGGAACACTTGAGGATATACTCACCTCACTCAGATGGAGAGATCAATATAGGTTTATTTGATCTCCTAAGCCTTCAAGAGGCTTTGCTTCAATTTCCCCCTAGTATAGACGGCTTTGAGATCCATCTTTCACCAGCACTTAAAGGACTGACGGGTCGCCCAACATCGGCCCTCCTAACAGCAGTCCGCACAGGAGGGAGTCTGCTTGTATAAAGGCTGGGAGTATCACCAGCCTTTATACAAGCCCTAATCTTAGAATGGGACAGACATTGCAGGTCGTCAGTGAGAAAAACATTCGAGTTTATACTTCTTCTTAACATCTACTGGAATCCAGTGGCGATATCTACCAAAGACTTCATAAATAAGGTTGAGACAATTCTAACTGAGGCATCAACTGATCCTAATGTGAACCACACACTGATTTGCGGAGACTTAAACGCCAGCTGTCCAGATACAGAAGGTAGATACCCTACGCTGCATTTAAATCACAATTTACAAGCAAAGAAAAGAAGTAGTGCTTGGTCAGAATTATTGGACTCTCGGGATCTGCACAACCTGAATTCTTTAGAAACAGCTTTCCCGCTTGTGGCGACATAGGAAACATCAGGTTACAAAAGTACCATCGATTACATCTTTGCCTCAAAGGAATTGTACACCTTAGTGGAATCATTTGAAGTACTAAAAACAACCATAAGAGACCACAATTTACTTACAACAACGTGGTCCTCATTTGAAAGGACGCCAAAAGAAATGCCATATCAGCTCGAAACAAATGCTCAACGAAATCGGCTAAAACTGACAAAAAAAGCTATCAGTTCCATCACGATGGCTTATGATCAAAAGAAGGAAATTGAGACCGAAAATCAAAGTCAAGCTATCCTCGACTATTGTCCACTCCTAGTTCCTTACTTAAAACCTAGGACGACGAGAAACGGTCTAGATCAGCAACAGCTCCATAAATTTTACGAGGAACTAAGGGCCAGGAGAGCCCTGCAAAGAAAAGCCACAAGACGTGCGCAAAAATATCCATCTAAGGAAAATATAGCCCTTGCATCTGAACAAACAAAAGGCTATAAATCAGGGCTGAAAAATTATCGAAGGATGTTATACCAATTCGATGCAGAGACTATGTTAAGAGCAGTCTGTAGAGGATCTTCCAAAGACTTTTGGTCTCTAGTCAAAAACTCAACAGCGATAACGGATATGACCATCTTGAACAGTGTTAGTGAGGAAAAATGGGTGCAATTTTTTACCAACTTACCTGAAATCATAGAAGATGAGGAAGTGACAAACGAGGCCAAGAGTGACTGGTCAATCACTTACAACAAAGAAATAATTGTGAAAAAAATACAAAATTTAAAGAGCTGCAGGCCCAGATGGAATTTCAAATGCCCAGTTAAAACAGGACCCAGAATCCTGGGCAGTTTTCATCATGGAAATATTCAATCGATGCATTGAAACAAGATCTATCCCAGAAACCTGGAAAACGGCTAACATCATCCGAAAATTCAAGAAGGGTTCAAAAAGTGAAGCAAAGAACTACAGGCCGATAGCTTTATTGGATGTTATAGGGAAGCTATTCTGATCACTAATTCTGGATGAACTGCAAGAATGGCAAAAAGAAGCAAAAACGGCAGATCCGTTCCAATCTGGATTTGAAAAGAACCTGGGAACATCTATCAATATCATGATGATAAGTATCTTGAAGGCAAGAGCTTGGAAGGCAAATTACCAACATTCATAGCTTCTATAGACCTAGTGCAAGCTTTTGATCGGGTAAATAGAAAAAGATTGTGGAAGAAATTAGAAAGTACAAAATGCCCCCCTTCCATAATAGCACTGATCAGAGCTCTACAAAGTGAAACCAAGGTGAGAGTGAGGCTATATGGGGCAGGCCTTCTGTCAAAAGCAATAAAGACAACAAGAGGGGTTAAGCAGGGCTGCCCATTGGCCCCAGCCTTGTACAAAGCCTATATGGCCGACATAGTGGATTCAGAAAATGACACCCGTTCTTTTCCTCCTAAAATAGGTGAATCCAAGGTTACAAGGCTGCTCTACGCCGATGATATAATCTTGTTGGACCAAACAGCCATCGGTCTACAACGTCAATTAGACAGCCTCTCCGCCTCCCTAAAGAAAACGGTTTGGACATCAACACAAACAAAACGAAGATTATGATCATCGAAAAGCCAAAAATAACAACGAAAAAACATCATTGGTTCATAAATTCCTAGAAATTGGAAACAGTAGAAAGCTTTACATATCTTGGAGTAAAAATCTGCCGCAGCAAAATGGAAATTTCCATGCAAGAACATCTTTTCGCAAAGACGAAAACCCTTGCAGCCCAAGCTCTGACTTTGGACAGAAAATATGGTACATTTTCGCTTCTTCCGGCGATAAACTTCTATAAAACAAAAGCCATGCCGGCGATAACATAAGGAGCTGAAGCGATGCTACAACTTCCTGCCACACTGTGGGATAGACTCGAGGGCCTATTTTGGCGAAAAGTACTGAAGCTGCCTAATTCAACACCTTTTGCAGTAATCAGACAAGAGTTAAGTCTGTCATCAATGAAATATGTGATTGAAAGAAACAGTCTACTATTCTTGGGAAAAATACTGAGAACTCCTCGCCCACAAATTTTAGACATCATTCACAGAGAAATAGAAAGCGAAAAGACCCAGATGCTGACCGCCTGGTACAAAAAACAACTTGACCTGGCAGGAAAAATTGGGTGTTCGGAATGGGACATTGAAAGAATCCCTGGAAAAATCAAAGATAGACTGAAAACTCAAGATTGGATCGATACATTGGATAAGGCAAGTGATTATATATCCTCATCACAAAGAAATTTCCGAATAAACACTTGCGATCGACCTTCTTAAGAGCATGTCTGAAAGTCCTAAAGACAAATGAAGTTTTATTTCTCCGAAAACGAGCTGAAAACAACAAATCTCGTTACTGCTCAGACATACAAAATACCGAGACAGTGCGACATCTACTTCTCTGCACAGGAACAGATAAATTAAGAACAATCTATCTTCGGCCACACAGACTTAAACATCAGACGACAACTGACGAGGTTTGGCGGAACCAGATGATGAGCGGTGACTCCACATCGCTGACACTAGCGACAGCCAAATTCTTGCACGAATTGGATTTAGTCGGAAAGGCCGCAGATTAATATCTAAGTGAAGAGGGCAGAGTATCGTAAGGACGTATTTCTTAGTTACAAAAGGAAACAGGACAACAAAGGAAAACAAGCACTAAGTTTATAAAAATTGTTAATCACGATTAAATACAAATAAAAAAATAAAAAATAGTCTTCCTGCTGCCCTCCGTCTTGAGCCTGATCTTCTTGAGTTCCGGAATATGCTCAAGACCTTCCTCTTCTCCTCTTCCTTCTTCCTCCCTCTATCCTGCTAACCTCCATTTCTGTTCTTTTCCCTCTCTCCCTCCTCTACCTCCCAGATTGCTGACTGGCCGCCTGCTGTACCTCAGAGTCTCACAGGTCCCTGGCACCCACGCCAGTCCTCTTTCGCACTTGCCTCAGGGCCACACACCCCACCCACACTCTCTACACTTGAGAAATAACCCAAGAGAGTGGCTCTCTTTGCACTTACACCAGTCTCCATAGACCAGGTGCACTTGGACCTCTCCCACCATGTAACCGTCTGTGCACTTGGGTGCTCCGTATGCACCATACCTGAAGATGGTCTGTCTGTTCTCCCTTGTCGTCATCCCCTTATATTTGCACTGGTAAAAAAAAAAACTGCAGCATCTCTTTAAGGCCTATTTGCTGTATCTCAAACTGTTAAAAGTATTTTACGCACTTACTCTGCCTGTGCAGACTTTTATTGTCTCAGAATTTCAAGGGCTCTGAGCGACTGTTGTTTTTTTCCCATGTTCCCATCCTCTTTGAGCGCTTTGAAACACTTGCCTGTGTATAGGCGCTTTATAAATAAACAATACCATACCATTCCACCATGTGCTAATAGGTTTATAGGCCATGGCAGGGGTGATTATCGCTTGGGATAATGACCCTTCCCCCAATTAATGGCTCTAGCTTCCCCATAACTTGGCAATTGGTCATTATTTTTATTTTATTTCTTTTATTTAATAAGTGTTTTTCAATACAAAAGTATTTTTACACTATACAAAAATTCAAATATATGAAAGAACAAAGGATAAAACAGCAAATATATAACCCATATTAAAAGGGAAAAAGAAATTCCATGTACAAAAAGGCAAATAAACTATCCACAGGTTACATGGGGTCCGAGCATAGTTCTGTGATATTCACATCCTTTTTTGTATTAGAGTCAGCAGGTTTACCTCCCACCTACCCAGGAACCAGAGAAACACCCATGAAGACAATTACAACTAAATCAGATCCAGTAATGCAAGATCCCTAATACCTTGATCGGAAACCTCTGCCAATTGCGCAAAAATTGTAGTGAGCATTCTGCCTAAGGCAATGATGAGGGAAGTCTATGTGGTAGTCATCAACCTGGACCATAGATCCTGACTTAGAATCCGTGCTGTAGAATATACAAAGCCGCTAAAACATCTGTTTCTCAAAAGCAGAAAGAAAGGACAACACATCACCAGATGAAAGGTGGTTTTGGCTGCCGCAGTATCACACATTCTGCAAACTCTCAGAGCCTTTGATATCCCATTTCTTTGATATCCCATTTCAATCTGAGGTACCAGTCTTGGAGCCTTCCAGAAGAAAATATAGTCAAATAGCTGTTAGGGGTCTTGATCGGCAGAAAGAATAACTCCTTCCCCCAATTAATGGCTCTAGCTTCCCCATAACTTGGCAATTGGTCATTATTTTTATTTTATTTCTTTTATTTAATAAGTGTTTTTCAATACAAAAGTATTTTTACACTATACAAAAATTCAAATATATGAAAGAACAAAGGATAAAACAGCAAATATATAACCCATATTAAAAGGGAAAAAGAAATTCCATGTACAAAAAGGCAAATAAACTATCCACAGGTTACATGGGGTCCGAGCATAGTTCTGTGATATTCACATCCTTTTTTGTATTAGAGTCAGCAGGTTTACCTCCCACCTACCCAGGAACCAGAGAAACACCCATGAAGACAATTACAACTAAATCAGATCCAGTAATGCAAGATCCCTAATACCTTGATCGGAAACCTCTGCCAATTGCGCAAAAATTGTAGTGAGCATTCTGCCTAAGGCAATGATGAGGGAAGTCTATGTGGTAGTCATCAACCTGGACCATAGATCCTGACTTAGAATCCGTGCTGTAGAATATACAAAGCCGCTAAAACATCTGTTTCTCAAAAGCAGAAAGAAAGGACAACACATCACCAGATGAAAGGTGGTTTTGGCTGCCGCAGTATCACACATTCTGCAAACTCTCAGAGCCTTTGATATCCCATTTCTTTGATATCCCATTTCAATCTGAGGTACCAGTCTTGGAGCCTTCCAGAAGAAAATATAGTCAAATAGCTGTTAGGGGTCTTGATCGGCAGAAAGAATAACTCCTTGCCCCCAGTGATCAAGAGATCGCAGTTAAAATCCCCCGAAACAATCACTACACCAGTCGGGTATTCTGCTAGCCAAGCACTCAGAATTCTGTCCATGTCAAATACTTCAGTGTCAACATCCTTCCTTGTGGGGTTAAATTACACAATGATCTCCAAAGTAACTGTTTGTTTGTTTGTGCATGTCACTTACTTTTTTCACAGATCATTGTCACTAGGAAGGCCTCAGATTTCACAGGAATTAGCCTGACAGAATTTTAAAATGTTTACAACAGTCAGTAGCCCTCCTCTTGTCTCCCTTTTAGCCCCTTGGTTGCCAGGGACGAGATATTTGAATACCCATCCCAAACTGGATTACTCCTGAGCCACGTTTCTTGAATTAGAATAATATCATGGCTATCTAGGAGGTTCTCCTTAATGTTTGACATGAAGGAATTGTACCCCCTAGAATTCCAACTTACTAAATGGAGATGTCCCTAGAATCCCGGGTGCCTGTCTTTTGAGGTGGGAAGGGCAGCTGTCAGCCAGCCCCATCTTGGATGCTCAAGTTCACAGGATCCAGAACGTTAGAATTGATGGTCAAAGTAGCTTCTGATGGTAATTATCGGCAGTTTGTATGCTTTGCAGATAGCTACACCTCGAATCGCTCAAACCTCAACATGAGGAGTCCATTCTGGTGTCTGAGAACTAGACGCTCGATCATTTGTGAGTAAAAGTGAACTGCATACTTCCCCAAGAATTTCTTTTAAACAGATGCACAAACTTTAAATCCGCCGAAGATATCAGACTGAGATCCGGGAACTATGATAGAATGGCCAGTACTCGCTGTTGATTTAAGGGAATCATCCCTTTTTCCTCAAAGACCTATTCAAATACCACGGTCAGACCCTTGCTCGTTGCTCCAACACCCTTCTGAGGTAAGGGTAGGTAGTGTTTGGTGGACCTCGACAGGTCCCACCCCACCTGTTGTTTGCATTCCTTAAGGGCAGTTGCTGAAGAAGTTAAATTCCCTCCTCTTTCTCCCCTCATCCTCAGAATACTCTGAGTGGGGATTCTAGGCGATCCGCCCCCAGGAATCAAATGGTTCCCTGTCGGAGCACTAGCCTCCTTTTCCCTGATCAATCTAGGATTGAGCCTTTTCCACCCTTTGGCCCCAATCTCATTTTTGCCTGATGTTGAGTACGCTCTACTGAGCAAGACTTGGGTGACATGCAGGTAGTCCGTAGTTGATTGTTTCGAGGTCCCATGAATTGCCGATAATTTATAGGTGAATTGGCAGCCACTACTGGCTGTATGCAGTTAGAGTTCAGAGACCTTGCCAATGTTCAACTTACTGGCTGCCACCAAGATTTTTGGTAGGAACCTTCGCAAGCCTTTAACCCTTGATTTTAGGTTGGCCTTCATGTTATGTTCTTAGGTTTCTTCTTCGGTAAGAGAGAGAAGTTTGCATCAATCACTGCTGGTAGCTTTGCAGCAACCCCCAAGGTTGACTATACCCCTTCATCCTCAGATTTATTAGGGGTGGAAGTTTTGGGAGATGACTTCCCAAAGTATAGTTCAAGGGAGGATTTAGCGGTGTCAAGTTTGTCCGCAAAGTCTCCTTCATGTCCTGAAGGAGTGTACAAATTTCTCCTAATGCACCCGTGTTCATTCTGACTTTGAGGGCCACAGTGTCTTACAATCTAATAAAGGACTGGAGAACTAAATTTAGGGCTACCAGCGAACTCTCGCCCAAATCTGCCCAAATCTTGGTTATCCTGCACAATCAGGGAATTACCTGTAGGGGAATGAGGGAGGGCGGTCGCTTGGCCCTGGTTGTCATTTGAGGGCAAATATCCGAAATATCCTGACTTCCAGTGATCACTCTTGAGTTATAAAAAGAGCCAGGGAGGCACTTAGTCGATCCCTAATGGCGTTGATTGCCTGGATTTCTGTCTCTAAACTAGCACATACTTCAAAGATGGAAATGTTTGCCTCCTGCTCCACTCGTTTTAGAACCGAGCCAGAAATATCACAATCCATATTTATAGAGTTGTTGGTCGTATCTGTAATATTCAACGGGCCCGGCCCCAAGCTATTGGGTTGAGATGCCTAAGCATAGGTTAGGCGTGGCTTTGCTGGAAAAAACACTGAAATTGTCCCCTTCCCGGTACTCAGCATTGTTACTCGGGATGATTCTAGGGATTCAGAAGCAGGACACGACACCTGCACAGCGCTTTCGCTTTGCAGCAGGTATCTTTTGTTTTTCCCCTGCATTTTCCAAAGATTTTCACCACTACAGGATCAAAGGGCAGAAGCCCCACAGTCTCCCAAGAGAGTGTGTCAGTCTGAGCGGGAAAACGCACAGTTGCGGCTCACGACAGGGCAATATTCCTCACCTTAACCAGGGACGTCTCTATGGGGGGGTTCAATAGGACTCGAGATATGTAATCCCTTCATTTTTCACATTGGGAGGGGGCATGGGTGTCGCGGGGCGACATGGGTTTGGGGGGGTGGGAATATTGGAGTAGGACATGGGTTTCGGGGCGGGGCGACATGGGTTTGGAGGGGGGTGGGAGTAGGATATGGGTTTCGAGGGGGGCCCAAAGGCTGTCTGTGTCCCGGGCCCCCGAAACTGTTAAGATGGCTCTGACCTTAACCGTGAACCAGCAGTGCTCATCGGTGCTCCCCGTGCGGACTGCACGGACTCCAACCACTCTGCAGCCACTCCACCACCCTGAGTTTACTCAATTTGCACAAGCTTGACTCACACTGCAACTATGCACCTAGCCACAAACCCACCACATGGGGTGACCCACGCAAGACCCGAGGCATGTCTGCACCTGTCATAGAGCCTTAAACCACCTGGCTGATAGCAGCACAGCACCTGTCTCGAGGTTTGCAGTTACGTGTACTGCTACTCTTTGCCCATAAATCAAGGTTAACAGCTGCTCAGAGGATGATAAAGAAATGTAACTTCAAAATCGGCAGGTTGGCTAGTCACATGCTTATCACAACCTCGGGGCGATACCCTGGCCATGACAAGCCAAACTGTACCAGCAGGAAGCCCGGGGGGTGTGAGATGCCTTCTCTCACCAGCAGTCGGATCACTCGGCTCGCTCATGCTCACCTCTGTTTCTTCACAAAGACTAGAGGAATAAACCTAGGAATGCGCAATTGCTGGTGTCAAGCCGCACTGACCCTCTGGCGAAAACTCTCAGCCATTTCCAACACAATCACAGTAATTTGTATGCAATATTGACCCCTCATTCAGTCTACAAGGCTATTGTACTGCAGCGTTTCATCAAGATTAATGGGTTCTGGTCTAACCGGTATTATTTCACATCTAGAAAAGGGTGTAGTAAAAGTAAGTTTAGTTTATTATTGTAGTGTTTAGACTTTCACAAAATACGTTTGCAGACTTAAGAAATCAAAACACTATAAAAAAAATCTGAACAAAAGTGGGTACAACCAAGAGCCACATTTCTACTTGGAACGGCACCGGGAAGCAGAGTTGTCACAGACGCACTGGCACCGTTAGCAACCCTCAGACAGAACAACATCAGAAAGGAGCAGATCAAAGAAAAATGATATCCCAGGAGATATTACTTTAGAGGCCACTGAGCCAAGTCCCAATTGTGAATACATTCATTTCACACTGGCCGATTTATGAATACGAAGATGTTTTTTTCACACCATCCACTCGACACAGTGTGCAAAGTGGTATGCATTTACATCTACCTGGTCCAATGGTATTATTATACAGCTTTGCACAAAACATACAACACAGAACCCTAAAGGTACCTTCCAATAAGCCTGATTGATGAAGAGGCTAATCACACTAATTCTGAAGTCGTTCCCAGATTGACTGTAGGGACAATCCCTACATTCCAGATTAAAACAGATTTTACAGCTTTAGAGCTAGCATTAATTTCATGCCATTTAATGTAGAAAAATACACCACCAAAAAATGTATCCCTTTTTGCAAAATACCTGTCCTAGACTTTAGACTGTATTTATATTGGCATGCAGGCAACCTGAGAGACGCTCGATAAAAACGACTTATAGCACTACTAAGGCACAATGCAAAACATTTATAGGAACACCCCGACACATGTAATTAAGTGGTCATCCCCTGCAACCTTTCAACATCCACATGGGTTAAGCAGGATTGAGTCCTTATCATGGCGCACCTTCTTTTTAACATCTATGTTAACAACATTATTATTGGTAAATGAAGACACACCTATGGCTAGCTTCCCAAAACCCGCTGGTCGACAACCATTCAAAATACAAACATTTTGGGGGTGGTTCTTCAAACTTTCAAGGCTCTTCCTCCTGGAACTACATTCCATTATCTTTAGCCTGGCACCTAAATGGATGAAGGGTTGAAGGCATCTTAAAGTGCAACTCTTCTCTTTAAGGAGCATCTCCTAATTATAACTGCATCTGTTGTAGCTTGATCCACCTTCCTGTTCTGCCTTCCACACCCCTGCTCTTTAAAGAAGCCTTACTTCAGTATTTTCTGCAAGAAGCAAAGCAGATGTGTGGTGAAATGATCACCAGACCTGGGGACGCCAAGGGGTGTAGTAAACACTACTGCATATTATGACTTCTACAAAATGCTATTATAGTCTAGATCATACATTCACTGTGAGAGACAAGTCATCTTGTGGATAATCTTCTTTTTTATTTTTCATTTTGTCGTGAAGAGGCCCTTGCCAATACATTTCGGACAGTGTGTCCTTCATCAGGGCGGGCTCTACAAATACACAAAGGCACACAAATGTTTCAGGTATACACCTTTGTGGATACCAGAAAATTGCTACTTTTGCTTAAACATGTCTTATACTGACTTGTGCTCATGATTAAAAAAGTATAATCATGAGCCCAAGTCAGTACCTGATGATGAGGGTAGGAGAGGTAACCCCAACTTCAAGGTGGCTAGGTAAAGTTGATTATATCTGCAGGCTCGAAAAGACAAGCCTCTAGTGTTCATGCAATGTAATGGTACATGTTGTAAGCAGGCATCAGCATGCGGTATACAATAATATGCAAATAAAGGGGAGATTTTACTTCGATATCAATCCTTACCACAAAGAGGTGGTTAATGTTGACTCTCGGAAAGGATGCTGCCCAATATTGTTGGGTAAACCTGATCGATTGCTCCCAATTCCTGTGAACATAAATATGTAGCCTTACCAAAAATATACATATGCAGAAATCCATTTGAATTCTCCACCGACTGAAACATGTCTGTGCCTATATTTATGTTCTTACCATAGAAGAAGTGAAGTCTTTGTTGAGTGTTCAGGGAAGGGTAGCTGTGCTGCCTGTAAGTAACGAGGGGACACACCGATATGCGTGTTATACTCGCATATAAGCAAACCAATTAGTGCGTCAGACTCTGTAGTGATTTTGAAAAGAAATAACAACTGTCAGTGCTGCTCACCTCTTAGGTACAGTATCTGATGAACCTGTGTTGGAAAGACGTCCGCTTCCTGATAGATCAAAGCGTTCCGGTCTAAACTCCTCGAGAGATTCAACGCACTTGTGCTGCCTGGGAATGGAGGCGTTACCATGGCAGCACAGGCGTGAATGTTTATAGCGTGTAACCAAGTACTACCGTGTACTCATGCTGCCGCGATCTGATAGGCATAACTACGGGGCAGCTGTGCATATATACGACATGAGTGTGCTATCGTGAAGAGATTTTCACGACCTTAGTTTGGGTACGGTTGGCCGGAAAGGAGATGCCAACACTAAGCTACTGGGTAACGTACTTCCACAAAGAAACTCCTACCTCTGTTGGGATATACCTAATAATGCATCGCACAGCACACCGTTGGGACTGGTCTGGTTTGCTCTGCATACATGACATGTCAATGCCCATACTTTGCTTTGCTTTTTGCCAAGGGTAAATGAGTGAAGCTAATATGTCTCTCATAGCTTACAGTGTATATGCATCCTGCATCAAGGAGCTCTTGCGAGTGACCTATCCTTTGCTGCTGTGCATACAGACTTGTTACAACTCCTCAACCCAGCTGATAACTCTTGGAGCTGTTGCTAAAAGCTTTTTTGCAGGTTATTCTCAGCATGGCAGCACAGAACATGGAGGAAGTCTGCATTTGGTGTGAAAAATAGATGCACTCTGTGTTCGTCCCAAAGAGAATCCGTTCTTGAACATGTATCATAGAACGATCTATAATATGAGAAAAGTGAGAACATATTTTCTGGACATATGATGATTTCATGGAGCATTTGGAAAGAAAATGGACGTACCTCATCGGTGTATGCTGAGCCACTTTATGGATTAAATTTCCAATGGGACTTTCCAAGCTGCGTAAGATCTAGCCAAGGCACAGGGCATACCTCAGAGGAAAGTCTTCCAGTGGTTTCAAGCCACCCATTCAGTATACTTTCAAGCACACTGTGGCTACACTTCTGTAGACTTATAGTTCTGGAATACTGTGCTGGGCTGCTACTGTGATGGGCTGCACATACAGAAGAAGCAGCTCAATAGCAGACAAACTAATAGGCAAAACCTGATGCAGGCAAATTAATTCCAAAAAAGCAATCGTAGAATTATATTGTACAAGAGACTGGCTGGCTACCATTACATTGTCCATTTACTAGTCAAAATACCATAAGTGATACAAAATAACTACTCGGGCAAGGATGTGAGATCTAATGGGAGGATTGGAGGAGGGGGACTGATATCTTTATCAGACTATGAGCATGCCTCACAAAACTAATGAATCTTGAAGCAAGAACAAACCTATGGCATACAGGCAACCTGAAAAGGAAATCGGGTGCACATGAGAGGTCTGAATGGCTATTTACAGACTTGCATCCATAATTCTTTAAACATGTCCCCATTGCATGTACATGATGAAGGACTCCAAGGGAGATACACTAATCCATTACCATGAAGTTCTCTGATATAACAATACCTGCAGAAATGCTGGTGTTACTATTGGAAGACACATGTCCATATACCACAGGGAAGATAACAGCCTTCTTAAAAGAAGGCCTTCGCATCAGACGTGCCATGCTTACCAATCATCAGCATAATCAGCAGCACGGCCTTCAACATGAACAGGCCTTGCCCAAAGGAGCAGCAGGATACATCCAAACGAATACAGGGATAGGACACATCCATTCCGAGAGCAACTGCACACTCAAGTAATGAGAAAGGTGGTCTCTGATCCTAAAGAAGATCTTACTCTTCTTTCATTTTTTTAGTACATTATATTTCTCCTATATTGCCAAATGCCTGAATTTCAGCAACGGTTCGGCAACACGTTAGTTACTCTCACTCCATGGCTCAGATCTTCATTCTACATAGAGTGAAACATTATTCATTTCCAGCTGCTTCCCCTGCCGAACCATCTGTTCACCCTACCTATGAGCTCGTAAAATCATGCATCTGGCGAACACGTGTTAGATCTTTTCACATACTCCCATTTCATTGGTTTTCCTTTTGACTTACGGTGTTCCAGAAGGTTCACGGTGCAGTATATCCTTCAGCACTTATATCAGTTCAAGCTGCCTTTTTGCCAAAAACAGAGCCACCTGCACAATTTATTTATTTACTGTGTTATAGTTTTTTACAAACTTTTCACAGACAGCAAAGTAAGATATTGCATAGCAATAAAACCCACATCATGATCAAACATTTAAAACTTCCCTAAGAAATCACACAAGTAAACAACAAGATAAAATATGGCAAAGCAATACATCTCACATCATTTTCAGACAAACAAACTTCCCTAAGGGAATCACAAAAGTAAAACACTAATACCATACGGAAGGAAGAGAGAAGTTTGCGCACCTACTTGAGCATTACTCAATGAACGATTACCTCCCAGCCATCCTCACCATGATCATACTAAAGATAGTTAAGTCAGGTTGTTTAAGATGTCATTAACTTTCTCCCACATCCTGATGAAGTAAATTACACATGCTTCATGGTTCCCACTAAGGTACAGGGCCAGGTTTCTTCTGTGGTTGAACTATCTGGAAGACCTGCAGATAGTACGGCCAGGAGCCGAAGTGGCTCTAGGGACTCGTATTGTGTCAAGAGATGTTTAGTAGATTCTAATATGTCATCCCCACATAGGCGACACACCCTATCCTCCCTCGAGAGGTGAAGCCATTTTCCCTCCAATTCCTGTGTCCTGATAGCATAAAGTTTTATCTTCATATAGTCCCATACCAACATGTTCCCTATAAAGCTTCTCATATACTTGGAGGTATATCCCCTCAGCTGTAGATAGTGGATCAAATCTGCCTCCTGTTCATGTGTTGTCAAGTTGACAATTAGCTGTTCTTTACTAAAGTCATTGAACATAAGCTTCACTTTTACCTTAATTAGTGGATAGTCTAGATCAGCAATATCCATGGGTATCCTAGGTAGCCACTGAGATGCGATGGCCATGATCATGGCAACACAACGATTCAGCATAAGGTTGGCTCTAGACATCATAGCCTCACAAATGCAGGCCTGGATTGTGTTGTTAGTTGCTCTGGCCAGTTTCCAGCATATTGTGAGGCAGCTAGATTGTATCTTCTGTAACATGGGCAAGATGGCATACTCAAGATAGACCCTTTCCATAGGTGTCCAAGCGGGTAGCCTTAAGAGTCTCTTGAGCAAGGTCAGCTCAAGTTTATTCTCCCTATCTAGGCTGGACATAGCACAGATGACTGCTCCATACATAATAGCGGATGAGATCTTAGTCTGATACACCTGTGGTACACTAGCAAGAGAGTACCCCCTCCTTTGTTGGCAAATCCAGTAATGCGACCCAAAGTCGATAGTGAGGAGGATCTCACTTGTTCAAAATGCTCATAACCCTTTAGTTTATTGTCAGGGTTTATCCCAGACATTTATAAACAGATACCTCCTCAATTCCTACCACATCAAACTTCCAATTTTTCATTTTTGGGATATCTTTCTAGACAGGTTAAAAAACATAATTTTGGTTTTAGAGGTGTTAACTATTAATGAGTTGAGATCTGCATACTTCTTCAGGTTACTCAGTGCATTTTGGAGACCAACTGGAGGGAGATCCAGAATGACAAGGTCGTCCGCATAACTCAGCCATTGTAAAATAGTTGAGCCTATTTTAGGTTGAATAGTAGCGGCATCCTTAAGTGCACTACCCACATCTGAGAGGTAGAGGTTGAACAAGATGGGATCCAAAGTGCAGCCTTGTTTAAGGCCTTTGAAGGTGTTAGCTTAAGAAGTGGTCTTCCCTTGAATGTCCAATCTTGTTTTTACTCTAGTCTGATCGTGGAGTAGAACAATCATCTTGAGGAGTCCTGGGGGTATACCCCAGCCACGTAAAAGTTATTTACTTTGAGGTAATTACTTCGAAAAGTAATCAAACAAATATAGGGTTTGTGGGTAAAGGGGTAAAAAGGGGCTGGTGAGGGGCTTGGGGTAGGGGTATTAGTGTAGAGGCATGGGGTGATTGGGGGACCACCCAGTTTAAAAAATAATTGTAAAATGTCGAAGTAATTACTGGCATCGGAATGACATGGAACTGTATAAAGGAACATAACATAAACCAAGTGCACCCTAACATGCCTTTCTAATGCCATTTAAGGCCAATGTATGTCTCATCTACCTGGTGTAGTCATTATGTTCAAGCTACAACTTTGCATGTCCATATCTCCTGATGAGGCCTTTTAAGGTGTGTGTCCTGTAGCTGGGAAATATGTCCCTTTCTTACTGCATACCCAGGGGGATCTGGCGTGCCATCTGCAGTGAGATACAACTTAGCCCATATATAGTGCTCTTGCCAATATTGGGTTTATGCAGCAAACATAAGGTGCATACAGTACCCCCTCACATCCTAAACCTCCCAAGTACCAATCATAAACATAAGAACTGAAATCACAACACCCTTATAAATAAATACCTCTGCTTTACCCTCAATTAATCTCTTCCCCTCCACTTTGTCTCAGAATACTTTCTCTCTTTAATGCTGCTGTTCCTTGCTACATGAACATGGAGATCTGACCTGAATTATGAAAGAATGTTCCCACTAGTTTTGCTGTTTGCTCATGACAATGGGCCTCATTACAAGTCTGGTGGTAACCGTGCCGGAAAAACCGGCAGGCTACCGCCGGACCTGTATTACCATTCCGCCTCCGTGATTCCCAGAATCACCGGGGCATTACGACCCCGGTGACCGGGGAATTCCGGCGGCGGAATTCTGGAAGTCCCCATTCGCATCCATGGGGAGAGGAACAATGGAAACACTGGTTCCGTCTATGACGGAGCCGGTGTTTCCATTTGCGCCTGCAGGCTGGTGGCGTTACTCCCGCCAGGTCAGACCTGTCGGGAGTGACACCTCCCGCCTGCGGGACTCTGAATCAGCCGGTCCGGAAAGAACGGTGGCAGCGTTTTTACGGCCACCGTTCTTTCCGGACCGGCAGGGTCATTATGAGGCCCAATGTTTTCGCCGTAACATGGTAGATATATAATGGGTGGCTGGTATGCAGGGATGACACAAGAGGGGAAGGGGACGAGTAGGAGGAAGAGAAGGTGAGTATGGATTATACGGCAATAGTGAAACTGCCACGACCAAGCAGTCCACTTTAGAAATTGAAGAGATGAAACAGCATAGAACCCCCCTAAAGTAGGACAAGAGTTCATTCCCATTTCACTTCCCAATTCTAGACCGCATTAGAGGTTAAATGTATCTATGATATTCAGCATTTTCAATGGGTCTCAGGTGTACACCAGGAAGGAGGTGCTCACTTGATATTCTATGTGTTATATCCATCAATAGCCCTGTCAAGATGGGATCTCATGGGAACATGTTATACATCAGATCGTGAAGAAACTCTTCCATTGGACCCCTCACTTTGCCCATCGCTTGTCCAATAATTGCCTTTGTGCTAGCATGTGTTTGTACCTCCACTGCTTGGATTTTCCTTTACACCTCAGTAGTCCTGTCCATAACATTAGAGACCTCATACATGGCAATAGTTAGGCTACTACCAATCATGCCTATTTTTACCCTCATTGGTCAGTTTCCCACAGCTGAGCCTTTTGTCCATGCCTACTTCTATAGCAGCCTGTGGTTTCTCTGATGTCCATGGAACAGATTCTCTTACTTTATATTCTTTATATTGCACACTTGCAAAGCCGTTATGTGTAATATGCTTGGACTTGACCACCTTTCTTTCGCTGTGGACATGTGTTTTTCAGGGTTGAGGCCAGGGTCCATTATCCACTAACTTCTGCATCCTACACAAATGTATTTGGGAATTAAGGGGGTTTGTCCCAGGAACCCCAATGCCATAATCACTTGCACCTCACATATAGACCCTGCTATGTCTTCCCCCATTATGATGGCATCACCAAGTCTCCCAACTTTACCACTTACACCTCCATACTTCAATGCTCTACCAGCTGGTCTATCAAGGTGACACCAACATCCTGCTGGCTGCTGCAGCAACCTCAAGTCACATCCAGGAGCAAACTGCCATAGAAATTGGGGATTCCCTCTCTTTATGGTGCTGTATGGGGCATCAAGCTGTGCCCCACTTATCGTCTGCCGTTCGTCTTGCAAAAATCCTTCTCCCTATATTGGAGACCATCTCAAACAGCATGGCCCTCATCAGGGGAAATGGACGCATACAAGTGGTCCTTCCATGGGCAACCAGCAAAGTGCATTCCCAGCACACACCTCACCCCTACATCAGGGTTTGATGATGGCTACATATCAGCACCATGTTACTGGCACTATCTGCCCCGTTGCAGCTACCACAGTCACCAGGCAGCACAAGCCAATCTAGGCAACATGCCATCATTTGTGCCCTTGACCAGTGACCCCTCACCTGGCAGAGATCTCACATAGATCCTGAAGGGGCTGCCTGCCCACCCTGTTCTTACAGCTCAAGGGGCTGCATCAATGCTGCCTCACCATATAAGACAATTTAGGTCAGGTCCCTCCATATTTGGAAATATCCACATGTTATATTTTTAATCCGCTCATTCACAGAAACCAAGGAGGATGGTACCAGGCCTGTTGTATTTTCTTTAGAGCAGAAACTGTACGATACCCATAACAGTCCACAAATCCAGAATGCCAGCATTATCAATGTAGCCATGTTTGGGCTCTCAGAATCATCAATTTAGATCAGGTTAAGGCTAGAATACATGGGGTAGCCCTTTATCCACACATCCTATCACCACTCCTGTATTATCAAAGCTAAAGGCATCTTGAGTATGTAACCCCATATTAATATTCAATGAGAGCCAATATCACTAGGTCTGGTGGAAATTGCCTTACCTGGAAGTGACAAATGAAAGCGTACGGCTAAGTAGGGCCCTAAGTGAAATGAAAAAAAACATGAGGTACACCATAGTAGCTAATGGAACAGAAGTAACCCTTTGAGAAGTTGCATTAAGGTGTGAGGAAATCCTATTTTAGACAGAGGAATTGCAGGTGTGAGCAAAGGTTCCAATGCGCTGTGCTCAAGCTTGTAGTAGAGCTTGGCTCAAAGGTATTTCAGTCTTAAATGATAAATAGGTTATTCAGTTGGGTAAAGTAGGAACATTGATGGAAATCTAACCAGAGCTTAGGGCCCATAATAAAACCTGGGATTTGTTGCATCTGGAATGCCTTAGAAAAGGTTCCTAGCCCACAGATTCTCTCCCCCAGACTTTATGGAATAGTCGATTGTGTCTAACCACTCCTCTGCATGCTGTTGGCAATTACAAGCAGCGATTCAAAGGATTCAAGCTGGCCTAGCAGTATTGATGGGCAGCTCAATCATCCTGAAGTAGAGCCATCTTTGAACCAGGTATCGTAACTAGATATCTGGGGCAGCTTAACAAGTATAGCAGTAGCTTTAAGCTCAGATATTAGTCAGATTCATAGAGTAGACTCACAGCTCTATCGTAACTTGAAATGGCTTGACAGCTTAAAACAGGCTTTAAATTCTTTCTTGGTTTGATGAAAAACAGCAGCTGCCAGAGGCAATGCTTCTGTACTTAAGGGTGCTCAGGGCTTCCTCCAGAGAACCACGTAGAGCTGGAGCTTTCTTTTGCAACCTCCTTTTCGGGAAGATGTGTATTGAGGCACTGCCAGTCACACTGTCTCCGTCTGGGTACCTACGTGTCCTCCACTGCTGGTCTTCAAAGCAAGCAAGCTCCAAAGTTCTTTTAGCCCAGGCTGCTTACATGTCACAAGGAAATTAGTGGAAGGGTCACTGTCCCTCCTTGGATCTAATGTCTTCAAGCTTGTGAAAGGGGACTTTGAACTGTCAGCAGCTCTGACCAATAGCAAAAAGAATTGGGCAGGGTTCTCACTTCATTTATAGCTGTATCTTAGCACGGAATTGGTGGCTTCAAGGTTTCTATCTGTGATCCAATTAGGAACCTAACAATTCCTAGAATGCATTGCTCCCAGTGGAATCGCTGTGGTCCGGAGCTAAACGTTTAGGCATAATACAAAATGTTGGAAAGTATCTTTCCTCTGTCCGGGCTCCAGAAGTCCTTGGCTGGCTCTACCCTTGTCCTGCATTCAAGAAAATAAAAGGCTATGCCTGTAATTATCTTCCCTTGCCTATGTTAATGCTACTGGAACAGGCTACAAGGATTTGTTATGGGTTCAGACAAATGTTTCCAAGCCAACATTTTCACCTACTGGTGAAGTGTGAATCTTTCACTTGGTGCTTTCAAAGTATGTCCTGGTATGTGCTAAGACCACCAAGTATCACTTCTAAAGAGGGAATGCCTTCAAATGTTCCTTTCGTCTTGAGAAGCAATGCGTGCAACTCAAAGTTAATAAAAGTATTTCTGTTAAAACAGCTTTGGCTATACCTTTGTGACTAACATACCATAGTATTGTCGTTTGAAAGACGTTTGCTTTATGCTTAATTGTACCTACCATCCACTATGAAGGTTATTATGGTTTCAACTAAACCCAACCACTGTCAGGAGATTCTGGAACTCATATGAATGTGATATTATATTTTCCCTGGCTCTTTTATTGTAGTATTTACAGGCTCAGAGGTGCTAATAGACATCTGTATAAAATAAGTCAATTTCCCTGATGCCAAATGGTCCCCTAAAAGAAGATAACATGAAAAAAGCTACACAGTTTGCATGTGCACATTTGAAACTGCATGCAACCTTTATAGCCAAAATGCAGCAATTTCATGCATTATTGCCAGTGTTACTTTGGACTACGCACAGCAGAACTATACAAATGAATGGACAACACTGAATATGTTGCTCACTCTTTGAACCAGAAGTCCAGTCAACTCAGGTGTAAACACTAGTACCACATTTGAGCAACCTAGCATATATAGAATGTGTTTCTGTTTAGCAGAGCACACTTTTGTGCAGAAATATACTTTCATTTTGCATTTCAGCAACAAACTAAACTCAGGAGAGTACACTTTTGCAGATGACATTGTGTCGTACCAAGCAACCAAAGAGTGATGAATAAGGCCAAGTTGTGTTTCACAGGCTCAACACGGTTCCAAGATAAACAGACACTAGCTGGTAGAGAGATAAGGGACCGTCTGTGGCAATTAATTGTAAAGAAGCCGTCAATGCGACATTTTCTCAAAGGGTATGACTTTTTAGCAGATTAGAGTGTTAATCCAGAACCACAAATATCAAGAATGACAAAAATCAGATTGTCAGAACGATTGTGTAAAGTCTGTGAAAATTCAGAATGTTTCCAGTCGCATTTAGTCACCTATTCATTGTATCTAAACAAAGATTCTTCAAGCAAAGAATGTTCGGTCATGTCTCTAATTGGAGTAATGTCTGATTTATTGGTCTTACATATCAATCCATCAGTACATGTATTATTATTATTATTGTTAGGGTATTTATTGAGCGCAGACCTAAATTCGGGAAGCAACATATCGCTTTTCAATCTAGAGCAAAGAACCAGGTTAGGGAGCACAGAAACAAGGGAGTGGGGATATAACAATAGGGGAGGGAGGGCAATTGACAGCAATGTAGCTACAAGTAACCTGGGGAGGAAACATTGGGGATCCGATCAACCAGTCTCAGGTATGGTGGATAGTGAACAGAGTATGAACCTAGGTGTAAGGGAAAAGCCATTACTTGAAGAGTAGGGTCTTCATCGCCTTCCTGAACTGCAGAAGCGAGGGGCTGAGTCGGATGTTGCTGAGGAGGACGTTCCAGAGTCTTGGTGCATAGAGAGAGAAGGCCTGTCTTCTGTTCTTTCCTTTCTGCACTGGCAGAATTCAAGTCTGCACATGTCCTTAATTCTGGTGGATCATAGGCCTGAGATGCTGAGTTTCACAGTGAAGTAGCTTGGGGACTCAAGGGTGACAGCCTTGTAGATGATGCAGCAGGATTTGAAGATGATATTGGCTTGCAGCGGGAGCAAGTGCAGTTCGATGAGGGTCAGGATGATGTGATCTAATTTGCAGAGTACATAACCTCTCCAAGGCTGTTTCCCCTCAGTCACTTAACAGCTTCACTGGTTCAATGAACTCAGGCCACTGGACCCCAGTGGTCTTTCTCACTACTCAAGATTATGATGATTTCTTCTATGCAGGATGCTGAACCTGAGAAAACCTGATTCCTATATTTGTATACTCTTCTCTTTCCAGCCCTACCCTTTTTTCTATTCCAACATTTGCATGATTCCCTTCATATTTTCCTTCTATACACCTTGCATTACATGGGGGTTTCTTTTTTTATGCAACATGTCCATTTTCATGATTCGAATTCCCTTAGCACAGATTCTTTCTTTGTAGATACACCCAAACACAATTTTTATGCAATGCCTTTGGCTCAATGCTAAATAGAAAATAATGAGCAGGAAATCATTCTTAATTGAAAAGTTGTTTCTTCTCTGTTTTATTTGATTGTGTAATTTTTTTCTTGCAGCTGAAAGTGAGTGAGAGATACACAAACAAGACTTGTGGACTCTGTGGAAATTTCAGTGGTGAGTTACTTTAAAATCATTAAGAATAAAATCATCAGTAACATGGAATATAGATATATACCTTTTATTAAAATGCATCTTTGTTGACCCTGAGTATACTTCTTGTCCAAAAAGATACAATGGGTCTCACAGAGGGCCTCCAAATATAAAATAGCAGTTTGACAGAAGTTGTGATTGTCCCACTGAGCTTAAAGGGCCTCATCTTGAAATATACACAGATTGCATGCAGTCGTTTTTCTGAACAATGACTGTGTGGGTAAACTGGTGACCTGTGCAAGATGTGAGCTAGTAGATAGTGGGGCTGCAAAGAGGGCACTTGATCATACAGTGATGGTCACCTGTACGGCCACTTTAAGACACTAGAGGAGGGGTGTCCCGATGGGCCTAGCAGTGCTTGTGGTATGCCTGTCTCCCCTCACGCAGATGCTGAAGCTACTCCGGAATCTATTTAAAGAACCAAAGGGAGTTTGGAATTCTACATTGGCGGTCGTGGTTCTCAGTTCCCAAAGCAGGGGTCCATATCCATCCAGACCCAAAGACCTATGATTCCCAAGTTCCAGATACAAAACCGCCAAAACAGATCCACTTTCCACCAGTGGGAGTCTGAAAGGAGGGGCCAAAGCCCTATAAAACCTCAAGGGCTCAGTCAGTAGGTGGTGGCAGGAGGAGGAAAAGAGCTCCTTTGGTGCTGGCTGAAGAAATGAAGAGCAGAAGCTGGAGGCTGAAGACTGGAGCAGAGCCCCTAGAGCCTAGCGAGTGCAGTAGGCAGAAGACTGGAGGAGAAGACCAGCAAGCTGGTGTAAGGAGGAGACAAGAGGCTGCAGTGAGGTCCTAGGAGGCTGGGTAAAGACAGGCCCTGAATGTGGGAGATAAAGATACCCAGTGGGCTGGAAGAAGGAAGTCCCAGAATGTTGGACAAGAAAAGGTCAAGTTTTGGAAGAGAGTAACCCAGAGGGGCAGGAGGAGGAAGTACCAGAGGAGTGGAGGGAAGAATGTATCCAAAGGGGTGAAGAAAAAAAGGGAAATCGTAGAGAACTAGAGACTTGGTTTAAGAGAGGTACCCAAAAGGGAGAAGGGGGACCCTAAAAGGGAGAAGAATACGAGAGCTATAACAAGGAATTGGAAAGTCTAAATTGGTAGGACAGAATTTTAATTATTTTTTTCTCTCAGAGGGGGCAAAGCCTTTTCAATCCCTGTTTCCCCTCTCTTGCTCCCTCTTTTTATATCTTACTTTTATTTTTAAAGGCGGTGCCCAAAGTGGTGAAGGAGATTAGACAGCTGGTGCAAGAAGATAGAGATGGACAGGAAAAGGACAAAATATTGAGGAAATGGAAGCAGAGTGGGTAGATGAAATTTTGAACAAGATGAAGGAGTGGAGAAACCTCTGGAAGTGGAAAGAAGTGAGGGGAAATCTTGGATAACTTCCAGGAAGAAGGAAGTGAAGAGGTGGAAACAAAGACTAGCGAATGACTAAGGGAGGGAGTAGTACAGAGAGGTGTAGAGGGACATTTTGGTGAAGGAAAAGTAGTAGACCCGATGACAAACCGAGATACCCTTTGAAAGATGACTAAAGAGGGAAAAAGCTTTGTGAGAACAAAACTTGAGGCAATAAACCGGGAGCAGAGAGTGATTGGAGCAGGTAGCTGGAGGAGCCGGTACCAAGCAGGGAAGAAGGAAGGAGGCAACCTGATGAGAGCCCTGTCGGAGCGTTGGGGCAGTTTCCTGTTATCATCAGGCTTCAGTCTATCATAGAAGGCCCGACTCTCACAATCCCACTTATATAATCCAATCAAACGCTCCATGTACGCCTTAGGGACCAAGGACAAAAGACTCAGAACTGTGGGAAACAAGGTGCAGGAAACCTTAAACCAGAAACTGAGAATTCAAGTTGAGAGACCCAAGAAAGATGGAAAATAGGGTTCAAACCCTTAAAACCCAGGCCTGTCGGGCTTACAGTGCACTGGCAGAACTTTTGCTTGTACATTTTACTTTCACAAGAGACACTTTCTTTAGATAAGCTTTCCCACAGCGTTATACCACCAAGGAGAAGATCCATCCTGACAATTGTGAGTTTAATCAAGATGCACAGTGGCGGAGCCAGGAGGGACAGGGGGGCTGTTCACCTCACTGACACCTCCCTGGCGCTCACTCAGGACACCATCCCTGATGATGATAAGAAAAAAAAAAAGACTCTGTGTGTGGCATGCATACGAGTGCAGCACGACAAACACAGGGTCTTTTTTTAAAAACCTTTGGCAGCTTTTTAAAACAAATAGTGCAGTGTGCCACTCACAGGGCTGCCATGGCAGCCACGCTGGCGTGGCGGCAACCGGTGTGCCAGCGCCATGCACCTTTATTCATTGTGTGTGCTGCCTGGTGTGTGGTGCTTCTGTACTGAAGAAAAGTTACGTTTGTTTGTTTGTTTGTATTATGTATATTTATGTGTATCTCATCTATGTATGAATGAAAGTGTTGCTATGTAATGCATTGTATGTGTGTGTGTGCATTCCATGACAGATTAATTGAATGAGTGTAGCTGTACATGTATGTATGAATGCATGTGTATGTTAGAACCAAGTGTGTGTGTGTGTGTGCATGTGCCTGTGTTTGAATCATCTCTGCCAGGGATTTACAGTGACCAACTAAATGGTTGTTCACTGTAAATCCTCTGCAGAGGCTGTTGTCACAGATAGGCTGTGGCACTAGATTCATGCATGTGATTTACTGTGACCATTAGTTGCATAGATAGGCTGTGAAAACCTATATGTGCCAGTAGTGGTCACTATAGTACATCACATGCACAAAGTGGCTGCCACAACAGATCAATGCCAGTAATAGTCACTTTAAATCACATGCATGAAGCTTCATGCATGGCCATTACTGACATAGATAGGTTGTGGCACCAGCCTTCCTGCATGTGATTTAAAGTGACCATTACTGGCAAATACGGGTTGTCTTATCAATGCCAGTAATGGTCACTTTAAATCATATGCATGAAAGACTGCAGCCTTCAAGGTGACCATTAATGGCATAGATAGTTTATGGCCTGGGGCAGCTTGTCCATAATGCATGTGGGGTGCCGACCCACTAGAACTCTCACCCATTATGGAGGACTGCACCAGCCGAGAAGTGCTACTCAGCTGCTTGTTGCTGATAGGGGAGCACTCCTGGGCTGGCTTGTACTAGCATTCTTTCCCATTGAAATTTCGTACCCCAGCTGCACAGTTCCAGTGGGCCATACATGGCCGGGCGTGTTTTGGTGCCCCAGCCTTGTATGGTCCTTTGGGAATGCAGTTTAGGATACTGCATTTTTGTATGTGCGAAGGGGTGCTGTGCACCAGCACCTCCCCGCACATACAAATGCAGGAACCAGGAAGCATGCTTTGTGCTTCCTGTTCGTGCTCCGTTGGAGGCGTTGGAGGAGTCTGTGAGTATCGGGGCTGTGGGCATGTAAGATTGTATATTTGTATGTATTATGTGTTGAATGAGTGAGAGTATGACATATGGGTGCATGTGTGAATGTTGTGTGTAAATGTGTAAGCGCACATTTGTTTGTGCTAGGCCGGGCAGCGGGTTCCCAGGGTGGGGTGTGTTAACAAAACAATTTCTACTGGGCATCTATCTTAGATGCCCAGTAAAAAAATCATCATCCTTTCTTTTATCAACTGATGGATGTTGAAAGAAAGGATGTTGTGTTATTACGTGTCTAAATTGGTATTTGGGGCAGGCAGTCTAGCAATTTCTTGCTGTGGCATGACATGTTATGTACTGGGCATCTGCTAATACAAGCATGTTAAGTTCTATTACAGGGCTAGACTGGCATTTCAGTGGCAGTCAGTCGCACCCTTTCATACTGTGGCATGACATGTTTTACTAGCCATCTATGATAAAGCAAGCATGTTAAGTGTTATTACATGGCTAAACTGGCATTTAGGTGCAGCCAGTCTAGCTATTTATTACTGTGGCATAACATGTGTTACTGTGCATCAAGAATAAAGCAAATATGAAAAGTGTTAGTATGTGTCTAGGCTGGAATACATTGTGCAGCCAGTGTGGACATCTTTTCCTATTGTGACATGGTATTTTGTAAAGGCAAAGCCAACAGAAGTATGTTCTTTTGTTGGGATACTGCCATACATTGGCTGAGCCAATATGGACATGTTTTCTTATAGCGCAATTACTGGCATTTTGTGCAAAGCAAACGTATATGTTCTTATATAGGAATTCTGGCAAATATTGGTGCATCCAGCCTGGAACTGTATGGCACTGCCAGTGTGAACATATTGTTGTACTGCCATATATCATGGGCTTTGTGAAATGCTCCTGTGCCCTGTAGTGGCTTGGATCGATTGCAATTTTGGTTGGGGATAACCTACAATACCAATTGCAAACTGTTTTGCTTTTTGACCAGTTTTTCCACAGAAAGAATGCTGTATAAAATGCAACATTTTAACCCATAATTATACTCCTCTATTCCGGAATCCCCTTGGTTGGTACAGGCTCCCTCGCTATAGCTACGGCTATAGACTTTGCAAGTAATGGTCACTTTAAATCGCACGCATGAAGCTGCTGCCACAACCCACCCCCGTTGAGTGCTCACTCATAAGTAATTTCAAATATAAAAATAACTTCGTGCCCCCTGAGGTTCTATCCGCCTCCCCACCGGACACCAAAGCTTCCTCCGCCACTGCAGACGTTATATATTTTTTTTGTTTTTACCAAATTTTTGCTGATTTGTTAATAAAACAATGTTACCTCGATTATCTTTTCTTCCCTATTTGTCAATCAAAGTCTGCTGTATGACAAAGGCAAACCCTAATTTCAGATATAGTTCTGTTTTAGCTTCATTGGTGGCACATTACTTTTTAACATTGACTAGCACGCTCCTAAAATATCTCTTTGTTTGCGTTTCTGCTTTACCCTCGATTCCTTAGTCCATTTTCACATTCCCTTGGTAGTCACTTGCTGTTTGCTGGCTGGTTAGCCTTACTTTTTGAGCTGTAAATGTCAGAGATACTTATGTGCCTTGCCAAATATGGAGGACTTGTTCAAGCTCATTAGCCTTTGATTTTTATCGCAGAAGAATAGGCCCCATGAGGTAGGTGCAGCCAATAGTAAAGTAAAAAGATGTCTGCAAGGAATTCAACTACCACAAAAGGCAATGATGATCTACAGCCCAGTGGCATCATGGGGTTTCAACTGGGCTGAGAGCAACACAGAGCTCATCCCAACAACACCAAAGCACTCTTTCCACCTTCCCAAGCCTGCTAATGAGGTCAGGGGACCTACAAGAAGCATCCAGGATCGATCACGTGACTTCTGACCCCAAACCTGCCATCTTTGAAAGGCCGTTCCATCTTCAAAAGGGGCATCAGCTGGACTGAGAGCAACACAGAGTGCATTACAACAGCACCAGAGCCACTTATTCCATCTGCCTGAGGCTACCTTCAGAGGTGGCTGTAGAGGCGGCCTGGCTGCCCCACCGGCTTCTGCTTGCTCTATCATGTGACAAACAGGACACACAGGCCAGGACTCATTCTCCCAGTCTGCTAAGTAGCCGCAGGCTAGTGGTCCCACTTCCCCTTCCCGCCATTTGATGCACCTCACCACTTCCAGTGCTCGGCTCCTTGCCTTGGGGCGACTCAGCCCCAGGTGGCCCAGCAAAGGGCAAACCGCTATGGTCTAACCTCCAGCCTTTCCTCCAGCCTATTTGCCTTTTTGCCTTTGAGCTGTGTCATGGTACTTGCTTGTGGGTACCAATTATGTCTTTGCTCAGCCCCACCCTTACCATGCACTGCTCTTACTGTCTCTTCCTTTCTCTTCTATTTCTTTCTTCATTCTCCTCTGCTCAAAGCCATTTCAACTCTTCTTAGATCTGTCATCTCTTTTCCTCAATGCCAACCCTCTTCTTGCTCACCTACTCTCTATTCTCAAAACCTCCAACCCTAACTTTCATCACACTTCCTCTTCTCGCATCCACCCCAATTACCTCCCTCTCCTGACCTTATTACTCTTACAGAAACCTGGAGTTCTCCCTCAGACACTGCAACCCTTGCTGCCCTTTACAACCCTGCCTACACCTTCACCACTCTACCCGCCCAACTGGTAGGGGTGGTGGTTTAGGACTGTTCACATCTTCCAAACTTCCTTTCGAAGGGATTGTGTCCTCCGACGTATTCCTCATCTTAGATATCTTCTTCCAGCTCTGCTGGCCTCGGAAAAATTTTTCTCTAGAGGGCGCTGCGCGTCGACGTCCTCCGAGTCGATGTCCTTCGACAGCCGCCGTATCGACGTCGACGTCATCCTGCCTATAAAGGCCGCGCGCAGCGTCCGTTGCTCAGTTCCGTTTTTCCGCGCTTACTCAGTGCCTCGGAATACCGTTGCTCAGTTCTTAGTCAGATTAATCCTATTTACCTCGAGTTATTCGATCCGTACTCGATGGCTTCCTCGTCGGAACCGACAACTCCTCGATCCGGCTTCAAGAAATGTCGGGATTGTGGGAAAAAGATGTCGTTGACCGATCCTCACAGAATTTGTCTGTGGTGTTTGGGAGCTGAACACCATTGTTCGGAGTGCGAGGACTGTATGTCCATGACAGCTAAGGCCCTGAAGGAGCGTAGGGGGAAGCTGGAGAAAGGTAAGACTTTTAAAGCTTCTTCTTCGTCGACGAAGTCGAGACATTCGTCTCCTCGTCACCATTCGCGCTCCAGGTCTCAGAGTGGGTCTCATCACTCCTCGAGATCGAAGCACTCGAAGAGGAGACGTCGAAGATCCCCTTCTCCGTCTTCCTCTTCTTCTGTTTCGCCAAAAAGAATCCCTTGCCCCACGAAACATAGTTCCCGGGCTGAATGGGAGGAATTCCGAAAAAATATGATGAGCGTCTTCGAGAACGCGGCCTCGACCCCCTCGAAGACTGCCGAGAGCGATGCTCTGGTCGAAAGACCCGAAGGTCAAAAACGCCGCGAGTCGCAGTACCCGGCGAAAGAAACCTCTCGAGCGCGTCTCGAACCCTCGAGCAGGACTATGACCTCCAAACCTTCCTCGAAGGTTCCGTCGACGCCGTCGACGAATGTTCCGTCGACGTCGAGGTCGATGTCTTCGACGCCGTTGTCGAAGGGACCTTCGACACACGGGTCTGTCGACTCGACGCCGGCTTCGACACCGGCGTCGACGCCAAGAAAAGTCACGGTTACCACACATCCAGTGACTATCCCCAGGCCCTCGACGTCGATGGCTTCGATATTGTCGAGTAGAATTCCAATTCTGTCGAGGTCTTCGAGGCCTCCGCCTCTGTTTTCGATGCCATGCTCGAAGCCTTCGACGTCAGCGTCGACGACATCGACGTTTTCGAGGCCAATAATGACAAGTTCGGCACCCTCTGCCTTGGAAATGGGATTTACTCCCTTTATGAGTTCAGAACAATTGAGAACTATATCTCAATTTTAGAAGAGGGTGATTTGTCTGAACAGGAAGACACATTTGAGTTACAGGGACCTGTAACCCCAGTTAGAGAGGAATTTTCCTCTGAAGAGCGCAGATTAAAGGATCTTCATGATTCTTTACATGAGGCAAGCAGGTTTAACACTTCCCCTTAGGTGGAGTTTGCTAAGCCAGACCCTGGGGAGCATGCTGAAACCCCCTACAGAGCCTTAATGGCCAGGATTACAGAGTTCATGGGGTGGTCTGCACCTTCACAATCTTTCCAACAAGATGACCTCACAGATATTCTTGACAAAGGCCCACAAGAGGATCCTGTGGTGCTTTTTCATAAAGCTCTTCAGAGAAAGATCATGACAAACTGGGAAACCCCAGATGTAGTACCAGCAGTAAATAAAAAACTGTCTACAAAGTACAGGGTATCTTCTACAGATCCAGTGTTTTTATCTAAACACCCATCCCCAGAAAGTCTGGTGGTACAGGCAGCATCCTCTACCGATGTCAAGACGGCTTATCCTACCGTCCCACAGGACAGGGACGATAAAAAATATGATGCTATGGCAAAGAAAGTCTTTTCAGCATGTAGCATGGCGTTAAAATCTGTTAATGCTACATGCACCCTTGCTAGGTTCAGCCATACACTTTGGGAGTGTGCTTCTACAGCGGCTGACTGCATCCCGGAGGGAGAAGAAAGGGATGCGTTCCTGAATATTATACAGGACGGTAAAGACGCTATGTGCGAATCCCTCCAGACGGGCATTGATTCGGCTGACAGTATCAGCAGAGCAATGGCGGCTAGTACATCAACCAGGAGATTCGCTTGGTTGAGAAAGTCGGGTTTTGCCCCAGATGTGCAAGCCAGGCTCTTGAACATGCCATTCGATGGCTTTTCTTTGTTCGGGAAAAAGGCGGATGACAGTTTAGAGAAACTGCAAACTTCAAAAGCAGCAGCAAAATCCCTAGGAGCTGCAATCCATCAGATTCCTTTTCGTCCCACAGGAACCTCTGCGAGGGGCAAGTCCTTTCGCTTCTACTCCGCATTCGAAAGAGGTAGAGGACGACCGGCTCAAAGGGGTCAAAGAAGAACTACCCGAGGTGGGCGGGGTAGATATTCAAAAGCCGCAGCAACAACAGGTGCCTCTTTACCATCGGCATCTGCATCAGCCGCCCCAAAACCACTCTGAGGACTTCCCTTACAGGACACCTGTAGGAGGCAGGTTGACTCAACATCTGACGGTATGGCAGGCTATCATGTCAGATGCTTGGGCATTGGAAACAGTTGCCCAAGGTTACTGCCTGCCTTTCCTACGTATACCTCAGAGTCATCCACCGGGGATCAGCTGTCAGAAAGATCCAGATTCGCTCCTCTTGCAGGAAATTTGGGACCTGCTAGAGAAAGGTGCCATAGAACCAGTACCTGTAGCGGAGAGGAACAAGGGCTGGTAATCCCCTTACTTTCTCATTCCAAAGAAAGACGGAGGAATGAGACCCATCTTTGACTTGCGAGAATTGAACAAATTCCTCAGAAAAGACAAATTCAAGACGGTCACTCTTTCTCAGATCCTCCAGGCCCTTCAGTTCCAGGACTGGTTGGTATCTCTGGACCTTCAGGACGCTTATTTCCATGTGCCTATCCATCTCAAACACAGGAAATACCTGAGGTTCGCAATTGGCAACTCTCACTATCAATTTCGAGTGCTGCCATTTGGGCTGACCTCCGCCCCAAGGGTCTTCACCAAGTTAATGTCGGTAGTGGCTGCAAGTCTAAGGGGGGAAGGGATTCGCGTCTACCCCTACCTGGACGATTGGTTGATCAGGGCTGTTTCTCCGGAACAAGCTCAGATCCAGCTAAATCACGTGTGCCACTTCCTTCACAGACTGGGCTTCTCTCTCAATTTAAAGAAGTCACAAATGATACCATCGCAGAGACTCCAGTTCAGAGGAGCGATCCTGGATACTTCCCTGGGAAAAGCCTCGCCACCAGAGGTGAGGGCTTCAGATATTCTACAGATGGTTACCAAGTTCCAGCATGCCCAACGTCTCCCAGCTTTCGACTTTTTGAGGTTGCTAGGCCTCATGGCATCCTGCATTTTCCTAGTGCCAGAGGCTCGCCTGAGAATGAGATCCCTCCAGTGGGCACTGAGGACTCAGTGGTCACAATTCTCAGGGAGATTGACAGATCTTCTTCAGGTTCCCGGCAGGGTGGCTCGAGACCTTCAGTGGTGGGCCTGTCAGGAGAACATTCTGAAAGGAGAACAGTTTTGGCAACCCTGGCCGGAGATAACAGTAGTCACGGATGCCTCACTCACGGGGTGGGGAGCCCATGCCAACGACTTGACCATCAGCGGTCGTTGGTCTCCATCGGAGTCCAGACTACACATCAACCTGTTAGAGCTGAGAGCCATCAGACTTGCGCTGAAGGCGTTCCTGCCAGCTGTACAAGGGAAGAACGTCCTGATAATGATGGACAACACGGTGGCCATGCATTACCTCAACAAAAGAGGAGGCGTAGGATCACTACCCCTGTGCAGAGAGGCGATGCAGCTCTGGTTTTGGGCAATCCAAGAAGAAATCTCTCTATCGGCAGTTCACCTAGCCGGAGAGAAGAACTTGACAGCGGACGCTCTGAGCAGGCAGAACACAGTCTCCCACGAGTGGGAGCTAGCTCAGGAAGTCCTTCAAGAGATCTTCGCCCTTTGGGGAATCCCTCAGGTAGATCTGTTCGCCACCAGCCTAAACAGGAAATGCAACCTGTTCTGCTCAAGGGAATTTCCCCCGAGAGGAGCTCTGGGCGACGCGTTCATAGTGGACTGGGAGTTTCCGCTTCTGTACGCATTCCCACCGGTCCCTATCATTCCTCAAATGATCAGGAGGTTGAGAAGATTCCGGCGAACCATGATCCTAATTGCCCCGGATTGGGCCAGGAGAACGTGGTACCCGGACCTTCTAGACTTGTCCATCTGCCCTCCAATTCGACTTCCACTCAGAGAGAACCTACTCTCACAGAAGGGAGGTCAGGTTCTCCATCCAGACATCAAAACCCTCAACCTTCACGCTTGGCTTCTGAAAGGCTGAGGTACAAGGATTGGGACCTCCCTGATGATGTTATGGAGGTGTTGCTTTCGGCAAGGAGGCCAGTACAAAGTCTTTATACCGCTGCCGTTGGAACAGATTTTGCAGCTGGTGCAGAGAACAGAATATCGACCCTTTTTCATGTGGTACACCAATGGTTTTGTCCTTCCTACTATATTTGGCAAATTCAGGCCTTCAAGTTGGCACCATTAAGGGCTATCTCGCAGCGCTATCCATCTTTAAGCGTACTGCGGAAGAACCATCCTATTTCAAATTACCCTTGGTAATACAGTTTCTAAAGGGGTTAACCAATGTTTATCCCCCAAGACCATTCCAAGTTCCCCTATGGGATTTAAACTTAGTACTAACTTTCCTGATGAGTACACCTTTCGAACCTCTTCATTCTTGTTCGTTAAGATTCCTTACCCTTAAAACTGTTTTATTAATAGCACTTACATCTGCTAGAAGGGTGAGCGAATTACAAGCTCTTTCTTGTAAACCCCCTCATACTATATTTCACAAAGACAAAGTTGTCCTGCAAGTGAAGCCTAATTTCCTCCCAAAGGTGGTTTCTGAATTCCATATCACTCAGAAGATGACCCTACCATCTTTCTATCCTCCTCCTCACCCGGGGAAAGAGGAAGAGAGGTTACACAGGCTAGACCCTAGGAGGGCTTTAAGTTTTTACATTAGTAGACTAGCCAGGATAAGACAGGCAGACCAGCTGTTTGTAGGTTACACAGGTCATAAGCTGGGGTTACCAATAACTAAGCAGACCATTTCCAGATGGATCATTCTAGCCATTCTGGAATGTTATAAACTGGCAGGGAAGGAGCCCCCTCAAAACCTAAGGGCTCACTCGACCAGAGGTATTGCAGCTTCATCGGCCCCCAAAAGAGGCGTGCCGGTTAAAGACATATGTGCGGCCGCTACATGGTCGTCTGTCCATACCTTTACACGTTTTTACAATCTGGATTCCTCCTCCAGTCAAGAGACTAGGTTTAGAAGGGCTGTACTGCATTCTATTCATCAATAGAAGACAGCGTGAAGTCAGTACTCCCTCCTCCGATAATAGAATACTGCTATGGGAGCCTATCTAAGATGAGGAATACGTCGGAGGACACAATACCTTCGAAGAACAAGTTACTTCTTACCTTGTAACGTTCTTTCGACGGGATGTTCCTCCGACGTATTCCTCATCGACCCTCCCATCCATCCCCGCAGTTCTACTTCCCTTGTTGTTGCAGCTTACGCTCCTTCGGGGTGATTAGTTGGTCCAGAAAGTATTATTGTGGGCTACAAAACGGAACTGAGCAACGGACGCTGCGCGCAGCCTTTATAGGCAGGATGACGTCGATACGGCGGCTGTCGAAGGACATCGACTCGGAGGACGTCGACGCGCAGCGCCCTCTAGAGAAAACATTTTCCGAGGCCAGCAGAGCTGGAAGGAGATATCTAAGATGAGGAATACGTCGGAGGAACATCCCGTCGAAAGAACGTTACAAGGTAAGAAGTAACTTGTTCATCTCTCTTACTCCCCTATCTCCCACTGTTTCTCCCTCTTTTGAATACACTATCTTCACAATCATTGCTACCTATGGCATTCATATTATATCTCTCTATCAGCCACCTGGTCCACTTGGTCAATTTATTGACCACCTCTTCCGGCTAATTGACTCCCTTCTTCCCCATCATCACCTCATCGTCACTGGTGACGTTAACCTCCCTTCTTCTCTATCTACTGACTTTAGCTCTCTTCTCCATAACGACTTGCTCTCTTCTGTTCTGTCTCTGCCCACCCATTCAAGTGGTAACTCCCTTGGCCTTATTCTACTCGCCTCTCAACTCTCTGTCTCTAATCTCTCCACCGCACCATCTCCCTCGGATCATTCCATCATCTTTGCCTCTACTCCTACTTCCACCCCTGTATCAGCATCTACTACTTCCTTTACCAAGCGCAAGTTTCCATCCTCAAAATTCCCTATCCACCTCTCTTACATACCCCGCTCTCTCTCCTCCAATGCAAAATTCACTGTTCCATCCGCTGATAAAGACTTCACTATCTTTAACGCTGCTCTTGATGCTCCCTTCTCCTCTCACTTACATCTTACTACATTCACTCCTTAACCTTTCCCTCCATGGCCTTGGATTACACCTACCATCTGCGCCCTGAAAACAACGAGAAAAAGCTTTCACGCTTGGCAAAGATCTAGACACTCCTCGGATCTCCAACTCTACCTGAATGCTCTTCAAAGCTGCTCCTCTGCTCCTGACTGCCAAACATGACTTCTAGCTCTCTCTCATTTTGTCTCATTTTGTCTCAACCATGGCACCTCCAAAAATCTCTCAGTTCAGTTTGTCACCTCCTAAACTCTCCTCTACTCTTTCTACTAATGATCTAGTTCTCTACTTTGCTGAAGAAATGTCCAACATTCAAAATACCCTCGCAAAGTCCCTTCTATCCCCCACTTGCTCACTTTTCTCCACCACCTCTACCCTTCTCTCCTGCAACAATGTCTTCCTTTGCCCCCACTAACCCTGATGAGATTCATGACCTTCTCCTCAATGCTAACCCTCCATGTGCCCCATCGACCCTCTATCCTGCACATAGTGAAACTCATAGCTCCCAGTAATTCTCCATATCTTACTTCCCTCTTAAACTCCTCTCTTTGACAGTGCCACTTTCCATCATCCTTCAAGTTGCATACTGTAATCCTAATGCTTAAGAAATGTGGCCTAGATACTAACTGCCCTGCCAACCTTCATTCTGTCTCTCTTCTACCTCACTATTCCAAAATCATAGAGCATGTAGTTTCCAAACGACTTACTGAGTTCCATAACACACACAACCTATGGGATCCTTTTCAATCTGGCTTCCGACCACTGCTCTCTACAGATTTAGCTCTCCTCAATGCCAGCAACTACATCTTTTCCACTCGTCATGCTAACTGTTCATCTGTTTTTATTCTTCTCGACCGCTCTGTTGCCTTCGATACCATCAGCCATTGTGATCATCTCAACACTATCTCTTGTAGGCATCAGAGGCAAGGCCATCACTTGGTTTGCTTCATATGTCGCCATCAGACACTTCCAGGTGTCCTGGAACAGCTTTACCTCCCCACTCACGCCCCTTACAGGTTTGGCCATTTGCCTCCCTGGCTTTTGTTTATTTTACCTTGTTTTATTTGTTAATATTTCCTTATTTGATTAATTTCTTTTAGGTTTCAGCTCTTCCGAAACCATGGCGGCCGACTGGACGCTGGTTTTATTGAGTTACCTACTGTTTTTATTTTAACTCTTTTTATCTTTATTTGGTTATTTATTTTAACTATTTTTGGTTCCTTGTAACCGCGCATGCAATAGGAGGGTTTCTGGCCTCTGACAGCTGCACCGAGTCTCGTTCCTGGCAGATCCTAATTTGGTTTCTGACGGACACAGAGGGGCAGCACCCGCTCGCAGAGTTCTCACGGAAGCACCAGCACCATTGTTAACGGTGCCGGTGCTCCTGTGTCCCCATTCAGACTAACACATGCACCTAATCTCCTCTTTAGTACTCTCTCAATCTGACTACTGTGCCAGTCTACTCTGTCGCCTTCCCAACTATGCCTTTTCACCTCTCAACAAAGTCCTCAACTTTGCTGTCTGGAAACTCTTAAACCTTCCCTGCTTCACCTTCACCTCCCCAGCCTGTTGTAAGGTAGGCGGGTTATCTGTGAGACAGAGGGCAAAGTATAAACTCATTCTTATCATCTTCAAAACTATACACAGACCTACTCCACCATACCTATCGGCCCATCTCACTCCCTATTCTCCCCCTTGCTCCCTACGATCATCCTTGAGGCACATCCTGCTGCTTCTCGTGCCCCTTGGGCTCCCGCTCATTTCCGCTGTCTTGCTCTCCTCCCTCCCTTTCTCTGGAATGCTCTTCCTCACCCTCTCTCTGGACTACTCCGACTCTATCCCTATTTAAATCCAACTTCCTAGCTTTCCTCCTTTTTGAAGAACCACTTTCACAGCATTCTACGTCACCACATCTCCTTGTTCTCCTCGCACCCTACCTCTCTACGACATCCCCACAGAAAATATCCCTCACCCCTTCATCCTAAAACATAGCACTTCCTCCACTATCCCGTTACTATATCATTGCCTACTGTCCTTGTCCCTGGTTCGTGTTTCTAGAGCATTTTGGCTAACTGGGTTCCCTCTTGGAGCCAAGCAATAGAGCAGGGGATACACATGGCCCTCAGTAAAGCAATACTACAGCATACTTCACTGTTAAGCATAATCAGGAAGTGGTCCCTGTCTGGTGGCACACAGTCACTAATAAAAGCCTTGGAGACCACTGCCTACCAGCCAGAAATAAATACCAAGGCTGCAGTTGAATGATAGGATTTTGGCCTTATTTCCCTTTTTCCTTATTGGGACCCAGTTGTGAGAAGGTTGCATTCAGCAGAGTTAGTCCTAAATTATCAGATTGCTGAGGTGAATGAACCATAAGGGGGAAAAATGCCCCTCTGTTTTCTCAGGTCAAACACCTCAGGGACTATAAGGTACAACATATAAGATGAGGTACCTTTTATAACATAATATGACAGATGGAAAGAACATTACAAAATATGTTATAATATAGGTAGAGAAGATATTGGATGACGTCCGTTACTCCCGAGAAAATGAATACTGAACACCACCAGGGGTTATATCAATAAATCTAACTGTTATAATAAATCTCCACAAGTGACAAAGTAGAAAGACTGGGGAGAGGGTGATCCTCGGTATGCTCCATGTGACATTGAGGGTAATCCTAAAAGGAACCATATAATGGTACCAGTATGATCCACTAATTCAAATCAGAGGGAAAGTGTCAAGAGGGAAATGAACATCACAAATATCCTAGGTTTGATGTCACACATTGCAATGAAAAGAAAGATTAATAGCAAGAAAAGGAATAGAGAAAAGAGGATGTACTTCAACATAATGACACACCATTGAACAGCGGCTTTAATAAGAAATAAGGCAAACATTCTTAAATCATACCAATCTGGTTTTAGAGCCAATCACAGTTCAGAGACAGCTATGCTTTAGGTAACTGATGATATTTTTTGCATTAGTGATGGGGTGTTGCCTCTGTATTAGTTTTGTGAGACATTGCAGTGACCTTTGATGATATGGGAGAAAACATGCACTTAGAATCAAGCAAAGTGGCTGTAAATACTTGAAGGTAACCACAAGGGAAAACAGGACAGTGAGCTATCTGGCCCTCAGGAAGAACACCCTGGCCCTAGCGGGGATGCCTGTCCCTAGATGGCGGATGGTGTAATGCCTATTGCCATTTTTTGCTGAGTGTTACTCACATTCAGCAACTTGCACTCATTGTATAGAGTCAGGGACAGTCTCTTGACCTATCCCTCTTAAATAGGCGTTGCACCATCCGCCATCTAGGGACAGGCACCCTCGCTAGAGCCAGGGTGTTCTTCCTGAGGGCCAGATAGCTCACTGTCTTGTTTTCCCTTGTGGTTACCTTCAAGTATTTACAGCCACTTTGCTTGATTCTAAGTACATGTTTTTCTCCCAAAGAACTGTCTCCGGTGTGTACCAAAACTGTTACTTAATGGTTAGGGAAGGCAGTTGCACTTCCGGCTATTGTAGCCCAGTAAACCCTGTTGTTATTTTTTTGATAACATGGACCACTTTGGATTGCTTAATATATTGTTGTAGTGTGTGGGTATGGGGACAGGGGTTTTTCTGAACTGCTTCCATTATTTTCTGACATACAGACTTCTAGTAGTTCAAATTGAACCAGTAAACTTCTCCCCTCTTCCTGTACAATGTGGCATTCCACAGGGATCTATATTGTCACTAGGACTTTTCAATCTGCATGTGGAACTTTGGTAGATCTAGTTTCTGATTATGGCATCGCCATCCATTGGTATGTTGATGATACACAATTGTATTTACCTGTGCCATCGGATGATGGCGTCCTATGTTTGGCGCATTGTCTCACAGCCAAAACATAATTTTTACCCTTGTTCCCGAAAATCAGTCATCACTTACTTGAAGTACTTTAGGGAAGGGGGGCGCTGTTGCGCACTGAGAAAATGGTCGCTTAAGCCCGAAGGTCCCGCGCCGCCTTTACATCCTGAGCTTATAAATACGTACTTGGGCTGGCTGGTTTGCTGGAATTTGATGTGCCGGTTGCGACTGGGCTCATGCACGGTTGGTGAAAATCGGAGCCCTCAGCGGTACTGCATCATCAAGCTCTGCCCTCGCGGAGTTCTGCCGATGCGAGCGGCGCTCCCGGGCCGACTCCCGGCTCCAGAAGAACTTACCCGATTGTCGCGGCTGCTGAGCGTTGAGGGCTGCTGCTGGGCGGAGCTTTCTCCTTGGCGCCGGATCCTGACATCCTTCGTAGGGGACGCTGTGGAAGACCCGTTGCTGCGCTGGATGGTCTGACCGTGTCCCGGTCCAGGCCTTGACCCGTCGCTGCCTTTCGGACCTCCTTCCCTCACCGTGATGTTACGCGACTTCTACCGGTGCACGATCCTGTCGCTGCCAAACCCGACGAAACAGGTGAGCCGCTGCCGGGTGGGAGAGGAGGAGACACGGAGCCCTGGTGGTGCCGCGTGAGCCGCTCCCTTATGGTTTTGAGCCCCCCAGCAGACGTGGCCCCCTGCTGCACCGCTTGCCCCCCTCTGAGCCTCTCCGCTTGGCTTGTCGGCTGGGGGCCAGCTATACCTCACATATGGTCTGCTGGGCCCACACTCCCACCTATTGACTTTGTACGCTTCGGGTGCCTCTTGGTTGCTGTGGTGCTGATTGCTGATACCCCTATGAACAGCCGTTGCTAACTGGGTTGTACACCTGGGACTCCTGGATTGTCCCGCTCGTGGGGGGTGAGGCGGCGTCCGGTGCTGGGTGCTAGAGTGTCTCTCGAGAACTCCTGGTTTGGGGCTGCAGACCTCCCGCTCTCTATCTGCCTCTCTAGATCAACAGTCTCCTTATAAATTGGACTGCAGTGCACCCTACGGTTTGCTGGTGGCTGATCCCTGCTGGCTGGGACGACTATTCACCCCCTCGGTGCAACTGATACGCGGCCTTTCTGGTTTTGCCCTACCGGCTGGGGAGGACCCCTGGGGGGCCACTATACTGAGTGTCTCGCTGGTGCACTGGACTTCATATATGTGGGAGGATACAATTCATCCGGATCTCGCTATCCTGCGGTGATACACTGCCGCACTTAGTTAAGGTCCCCTTGTGTCCACTCCCGGAAGTGGGGGCCTTGACCCTGCGGAGATCCTGTGCCAGATCTAATATACGCACAGATTCGATACAAACATGGGGGAGCCTGGCAAGTCCTGGTGGCAAGAAGAAGGGCCCTATGGACACATTTACCAATACGGCTAGCCACTCAGTGACAATTGGCACGCAGCCGGTTGAGGGAGAACAGGGTGATCGGGATGTTTTGGACAGAGAGGATAAACTGGCCACACTAGTTCAGAACGGATTCCTGGCTGTGAATACCAAACTGGATGAGATAGTTGCCACCATAGGCTCCTTGAAGGCCAGAATAGATAAGGAGAGTGTGCGTGTCACTGAGGCTGAAGGCAGGATAAGTGCTAACGAGGATACTATTGGGCACCAGAGTCAAGATATATCCTATATTAAAGACACTATGAGTAAGCTGCAGAGCAAGTGCGAGGACCTTGAATCCAGGTCCAGAAGAAACAATGTCTGGGTGGTTGGTGTGGCCGAATCCTTCGGTAAGGGCCAAATGGAGAAACATATGGAAGAACTCTTTAAATCCTTATTTGGGCCCAAGGCATTGTCCGAGCATTTTTTTGTTGAGAGGGCGCACCGCACCCTAGCACCGGCGCCCAAACCGGGGGCACCACCGCGAACTATAATTGCTTGTCTACTGAACTACAGGGACAGAGACACAATCCTCTGTTTGGCCAGAGAGACCGGCACACTACACTATGAGGGTAACCGTATGCGTATCTATCCTGACTTCTCTGCCTCTGTTCAGGTGAGCAGACGCTCTTATGAACCGGTCAAGAGGCTCCTCAGAGAGCGACATATCACGTACGCCTTGATGTTTCCGGCCAAAATGAGAATCCAGCATACTGGAAGGTCGCACTTTTTTGAGAACCCATCCGAAGGCCTATCATATATTGAGTCTTCTATACCCACCCCTCCAAGAGGGGAGCGACCTGCCCCGAACAATAGACCTCGACCGGCGGACTAGGAATTGCATGCTTTCATGATTTGGCATTCAGTGGGTGTTGACCCTATTTCTTGGGCCCTTTTGATCTGTGATTACAGTCAGCCATCTTCTATGAGTGGTGGCGTTGGAAGCCGGGGGTGGCGGTCATGTGAGGCAACATGGCTACCCCGGGAGTATTCCACAAATTTGGGGTCGGACACTGTTGAGTTGGGGGAGACGGTGAGGGTGGTGGGCGGGTTAGGGGGGGGAAAGTTGGGGACTGTTTGGTTCTCACCCCATGGTGTGTAGTGAGAAGGCTCACCCACTGCATGGGTCTCTGTTCTGAGGATGTTCTTCTGGGAAATGGTTATACGTTACTGTTTAAACAAGTGGTCTGGAATGCACTGACACGGCTCATAATGTCTAACACTACATCTGGGGGTTTGGCGTCACTATCCGTACAAGTTTTTTGTAAAGCTATGCTCACGCTTTGAGGGTTAAACTTGTTTCATGGAATGTAAGGGGTTTAAATAATCCTTTGAAAGCCAAGAAGGTGGGAAATTACATTGTCAGACACGGTGCCCAAATTGTCATGCTACAGGAAACTCATACTGTTGGAACCGATAACGATTTCCTGATGCCTGGTTGGGGCAAGTCCAGGTTCTGTACCAACTACTCATCCCAGTCCAGGGGGGGTCGCTACACTCATACACCCAAATCTTGGGCTCCGGCTCGATGGCCATAAACTAGACCCTCAGGCTAGGTATGTTCTTGTCTGGGGCTCGATCGCAGGTCAGCGGATATTGTTGGTCAACACTTATGTGTTGATCTCTGCTATCGATGTTCCTACTATAGTGTGGGGAGGAAATTTCAATATTGCTATGGACCCGGTACTTGATAGATTCAGCACGATTGTTAGAGCACCAAGCAGGGATGTTCTGACTATGCGAAGTGTCCTCTCTCAGCTCTTCCTCGAGGATGCCTGGCGAATCATCCACCCGACTGCGAGGGGTTACACGTATTATTCATCGGTACATGATTCCGAGTCCAGAATCGATTACTGGTTTGTCTCCCCCTCTTTGATTGCTGGAACAAAGTCATGTGAAATACTGGCCCGCACGCTGTCTGACCATGCACCTATAACACTTGAGGTCACGTTCCATAATTGCCCTAGACCCCCCAAGAGGTGGAGGATGCAGAGGGTTTGCTGAGGGACCCTGGGGTGGTGGAGGGGCTACACACTGAGATTTCGGAGTTCCTTGAAATGAAGACCAACTCAGTCGATAAATGTTCCACGGTGTGGGAATCCTTCAAGGTCTGGGTCAGAAGCACACTACTTTCCAAATCTGTTGGTCTTCTTAAGGGAGTTTGGGCTGAACTGGCCCAGACTGAAGGTAAACTGAAATGACTGGAGGATACTTATGCTCGCACCCATGGCAAAGCCATATTAGCGGACAAACGGCAACATCTTCAGGAATTCAGCAGACTAGCCTCTAGGGAAGTGCATTTCATTGCTGCACCGATCCGAGCCCGTAGGTATGGCGAGGGCAACAAGGCGGGTAGGACACTATCTAATCTACTCAAACAGGACAGGCACACTAATCGAATTACCAGCATACAGGCGCCCAGCGGTGCGATTGTGGTAAATGAGAACAAGATTAATGCTGAGTTTGCTGGGTTTTACGAACGATTGTATAAAAATAGGGATACTAAATCGGGCACTGAGATAGGGGCATACTTTGCGGCACTGTCGATGCCGAAACTCCATGAGGAGACCCGCCTGGCATTGGACCAACCTCTCACTACAGATGAGATTGCTGAGGTGATCAAAGATTTAACGTCCAATAAAGCTCCGCGGTTAGACGGCCTGGGTGCTGAGTTCTACAAGGAGTACAGTGCGGAGCTTGCTCCATTGTTATTGCGGGTCTGGGAAGAATCCCTTCAATGTAACATATTGCCTCCATCTATGAGAGAGGCGTTAATAACTGTTCTCCCTAAACCTCGCCGCCCTCCTCAGGATATGTCGTTCTCCAGGCCGCTATCTCTTATTAATACAGATGCCAAAATATTCGCCAAGGTACTGGCCAACAGACTTTTACCGGCGGTCCCGGCAATTGTTCACCCTGATCAGAATGGGTTTATACCCGCTAGATCTACGGCACTTAACTTACGTAGGCTCTTTGGCATAATGGCCCAAATTGAGCCGGGCAGGAACGCTGTGGCCGTATCATTAGATGCTGAGAAGGCCTTCGATTCTGTGTCCTGGGCCTACTTACTGGCAGTACTTGAGGCATTTGGGATAGGCCCGAACTTCATTAGGTACGTGAAATTGCTTTACAGGAAACCCGGGGCCCGAGTCCTGACCAATCAGGCAATCTCGAATATGTTTCTGTTGGGGCGGGGCACTAGGCAGGGCTGCCCATTTTCGCCTATACTATTTGCCTTAACAATAGAACCAATGGCAATAGCGGTCAGGCTTCGACATTCCAACAGGGGCATTAACCTGAAGGGGGCAACCCAACTAATATCCTTGTACGCGGACGACACGCTCTTATATATCCGTGAACCGGAAAAAAAACCTAATTTCCGTAATTGCGGAGATTCAAGAATTTACTTCATACTCTGGGTACTCCATAAACAAGGATAAGTCAGAAGTGTTCCCTCTTACACCGGCGACTGGCTGCCCTGGCTTACTGGGCGGGCTGAAATGGTCCAATGAGTCCATCAGATACTTGGGAATACTTGGGTCGCACGGGAAAAATAGGTTATACACTGACAATCACAATGTCATACTACAGGCCCTAAAGACTAAACTGCTATTGTGGGACCGCCTTCCGATATCACTACATGGCAGGATAGCAGTCCTTAAAATGGTAGTTCTGCCTAAATTACTGTACCTGTTTGTGAACATACCGATTTGGCCGGGAAGACTCTTTTTCACTAAACATAGGTCAGTGGCTACAGCCTTCCTATGGCATGGGCAGACTCAGAGAATTGGATGGGGGAAATAACTGAACCATACTCTTCGGGTGGCCTGGCAGCTCCTGACTTTGAACTGTATTATTATGTGTCCCAGGCCCAATTCTCTAAATATTGGTATTCTAGGGATGGGGGCCCCCCGCACGTAGATGTAGAAGAACTCACCACCTCTCCCACGAACATACAGTCAGTAATTTTTGATGCTCATTATAGGGATGCATGTGATTCCAACCCGGTCAGTTGCACGGTTGGTGCCTGGAGGGCAATATTCAAGAAACTAGGATTGTCGACCCCGTATAACCCGGAGGTCTCCCTCTGGAACTACCCTGGCATCCCTCCGACACATGATGTCTGTCTATGGTCAGCCTGGGATCCCCGTGACGAGATGCACCTGGGAGATTTGTTTATCGAGTGGAAGTTCGCGACCCTTCAGCCGATAACTGGGGTGTTTGGCAGGGGCCCACTTAGGGTTCTTCAATACTATCATATGAGATCGGCCTTCCAAAAACACTGGGCGTATTTCCCTGATGAACCACCTACACACCCCTGCGTGCAGATGATCACGGCCGGGGACCGCTTGAGGGTATCCAGCCTATATGCCATAGTACAGGCACACGCACCCACGGCCAATTTGAACAGGGATAAATGGGAAAGAGATCTCCAGATCCCGATAGACGATAAGACTTGGGACATGTACTGCTCTCTTACCAAGAAGGTTTCCTTGAATGCTGGACTACGAGTGATCCAGTTTAAAATTCTTAACAGATTGCACTACACCCCGGCCAAGACAGCCAAGTTTGTTTCAGATACTCAGAGTCAATGCCCCAAATGCAAAGCAGATTACGCTGGCTCGTTCCACATGTATTGGAGCTGCCCGGTGGTAGCTGGGTTCTTGAAGAAATCACACAAATCCCCCCGGTATTGACTTATTCGGAGATATAGGAATGTGCTCCGAAAAGATCAGAAGACTGTTCAATGTCACATGTGCAGTGGCCAAAAAATGTATTCTGCAACAATGGAAAAATCTGGCGCCACCCACTGTGAAGAAGTTCCTCCGGGAGCTGGTCTATGTAAACGAGGCTGAAGAACAGTTTGTCCTCACACGCCCTTCGGTGTGCAGGCCTAAGGATATTTGGGGACCTCTCAGAATGTTTCTTTGTGATATGATCTCTGATGATTACAGTGATGTTTAGACTTGCTACCTTGGGAAGATTCAGGCTATATGCACTGTTGTTTCTCTCTATTACCGTACCATGTTGATTTCAATTTGTACGATGCAGTTGTGTTTTCTGGACCACTAACAAAAAAGAGTTAAAAAAAGAAAAAGAAGTACTTTAGGGAAATTGTATCCTTCAGCAAGCTCTTTGGAATTAAGCAATAGAACCCGAGCGTCGGGGGCATTACTGTCTCAGGTAATGCCCGGGGGCCCGTAGGTAAGGCCCCGAGCGAAGCGAGGGCCTTACCGAAGGCCCCGGGGCATTACCTGAGACGGTAATGCCCCCGACGCGAGGGTTCTATTGCTATTAGTACCCCGGCCCGCAGAAATTGCGTGACCGGGGCACTAAAAGCAATTTTTTTTGGCCCTGAAACGCTGCAGCGTTTTGGCGCTGCAGCGTTTCAGGAGAAAAAAAACGACCAAGAAAATGGCCGCCGCCATGGAAAGGGAAAACAGAGTCCGTTTTCTCTTTCCATGGCGGGCATCGGGAGCGGACGCGCTGGGAACACAAGCTCCGAGTCTCCACACGGCTGTAGGCTTTCCTCGTCCCCCGCCGGGGACGCAGGAACAAGAAGGTAAGTGGGGGGGAAGGAAGAGGTAGGAGGTGGGGAGGGAGGGGATTTAGAAAAAAAAGAAATTCCTTACCCGAGTCCCTTGCGGGGGGCGAAGGCAGCCTCTCAGCCGCGGGGAGGCTCGGAGCGGGGATGGCCCCGCTTCGAGCCTCCTCATTGGCTGAGGGGCTGCCACGCCCCCCGTCGGGAACAAAGGCCGTGGAATCCCGATGAAGGGATTCCCGGCAGGGTAGGGGCCTGGCGAGAGCCAATCAGAATGGCTCTTCTCTTCTGATTGTCTCTCGCCGGGTTACTAATTTACAGTAGATACTAAATGCACTATGAGACTGCAAATATGCAAAGAAGTTCAACTGGCTCATTACCAATTGTCTCTTCTTTGTAGGAACAAAGATTACATTCCTTATTCCTTGTCTCTTTTTTTAGTTTGGTTCCATGTGATGTTACCAAATCAAATACTGAATCAAATTTTGCTGAAAAAAAAGAAATACTGACTTTAAAAAATATATTTTGCGTCCCCCTAAACCCTCTGTTTCCCTCTGTTTTTACACCACCCTTAACCACTTACCCTCACCCCCACCATATATCTGTTTATTTTTTGGTATTTGTTTGGTAAAATTCTATTCAGTATTTTTCGGTAACATCACTGGATACCCTATAGTTCAAGCTCTGGTTTTGTCTCACATTTATGGGGGAAATGCCCTATTTGCTGGTGTTTCAAGCTGGATTCTAAAGTTACTAAAAAAATTTCACTCTGCCGCAAAACCTATAACACGAGCCAGAAAATGTGATTCTGTTTCACCATTTTTAAATATTTACTTTATTTCCCATTGGAAGAACACATACTTTTTAAATTAGGAGGTCTAGTCTTTCAAGTTTAAAGATTAGGTCATCTTTCATGCTTAGCATCAGCATGTCATCTTCCAGACTGGAAGTTTAGCTCTCATAATTGACAGTAATTCATTCTGAAATGCAGAAACATGCTTTTTCTTCTGCCGCCCCAATTTTCAGGACATTGTTAAAAACATATACATTTCTTAAATGAAAAACTGATTGCACAGTCATTACCAACTATCTTTGTTTTTATCCAGGATGATTGTGAGGCATTTGTCACAAAGAACTATATTTTAAGCTATTTCTTTTTTAAATATTGTAATGTTGAAAACTTAACAGATGGATAATATAATTATTTTTAGGACATTTTTATGCTGTGATATGTTAGTAGCTTTTCTAATGTATTAGATTTGAAATAGTTTTTTTTTTTTAGCTCTTTATGGTTTACAACATATAATAATCAACAACAAATACCACCACATACAATCTAGCACTTGCAGGGGGTACGCACATCCTTGTCCATTGTTCTGGTGCACTGCTGTGGCCTTCGTTACACAGATCACTGATTGTTCTGCACAGCTGCGTGTTTGCCCCATCGGGTTATCCGATACTTTTTAGGCCCCTCTCAGCTGGGTCAACTCCTCAGTGGGGGTGCTCTTCAATTCCTACTGCGCTCCCATCAGCGTTTCCTATCTCACTTAGGTTATCTGTATCATTTGCATCTCTATGTTCGAACAGTTCCTGTATCAGTGAGTTCCATGCCAGTATCTTATCCCAGCTCTCACTCTCCCCTCTTTACAATACTCTGGTCCATGCCGTCATTTCAGCTAGTGTCCATTTCTTGATGTCTGCCCACCATGCCTTTATGTTCGGGCCTGAGCTGGATTTCCACGCCATTGCTATGCAACGCTTTGCCAGAATGCTCATCAAGTCCTTCATTTTAGCTATATATGTCCTCTGCTTGCCTCCTCTTGGAAACAAACCCAGCAGATAAGACTCTTGCGCCCATGCTTGCATGTGAATTCCTCCCTCTGCTGCTTTCGCTTTAATATCTTCCCAGAACTTCGTTATCACCGGACAGGCCCAAAACATGTGCAGCATGTCTGCATTTTCCATTGCGCACCGTGGGCAGTTCCGCGTTTACATGCCTCCCATGGTGGACGTTCTTCTGGGGGTAAGATATGCTCTGTGCGTGAGATAGAGCTGTGCTTGCCAAAATCTCGCATTCCTAGAGACCTTGTTCGTGTTCCTTAGGGCCCTGGTCCATTCCTGGTCAGTGAAGGTCTTTTAAAGTTCCTCCTCCCATCTTTCTCGTACCCGTAGTTCTCATGTGCTGTTACATTTCAGAAGCTGTTCGTAGAGCCTGGAGACTGTATGTCCTCCTGGAGACCGTATGTCCTCCTTCCGACACATCATACCATGCGTCTAACGCTCCCCCAATTTCTGCGCCTTCGGATAGCTCTGGCCATCTCTGTTTGATCTTTTGGACCATACTATTGTGCAGTATGAATTGTCCTTTGTGTACATCATACTCTTCTGTCAGTGTTCGGAAGTCCACCCATTGTCCTTTTCTCAGATCCCCAATCTGCGCTACCCCTTTGCTTTCCCAATGCCTCCGATACATCGCAAGGGTCTCGGTCCGGGTGCCGGCCAGTCCTGCAAGGGGGATCTGCATGGAGCAGGGGTCCCGAATCCCCTGGGCTTTCCACGCCTTGTTCCATAAGGTCAAGCCCAGTCTGACCATGGTCGGGAGGGTTTGGGTCAGGGATTTCTCCATCCATAATGCTTCTCTCAGGTAGTAATGTGGCAGCGCTGGTTGGAATAACAGTGAGTCAATGGACATGTCATCTCCCAGCCATCAGACCACAAATTGCAGCTGCCCTGCCAGATAATAGCATTCAAAGTCTGGCAATCTGATCCCTAGATTCATAGTCCCTTTGTAAAGTGTTTAGGGCTATTCTGTTCTTTCCCCCTGCCCACAGGAATTTGCATATCCTTGTGTTGAACTGTTTGAAGAATGTCCCGGGTATGTTGTGGGGTTTATTTGTAAAGTAGTATAACGGGCAAGGCAGTACCGTCATTTTCAACAGGGCTGCTCTTCCTATCATTTCCAGTGGGAGTGTCTTCCAGAACTTCATGGCATTCACCATTTTGTCTAGGGCGACTAGTGTGTTTGCCTTATGTGTTTCTGTGGGGTCATGATGCATATCTATCCCTAGGTAGCAGAACGTGTGTGGGGCCCTTGTAAGGCCCAGGTCTGGCAGTTGGTCTAAAGCGAGCTGTCTCAGTTCCGCTAGGGGAACAATGAAGATTTTTCTTTATTAATGGAGATACCCGACAGTTTAGCAAAAACTTCTATTTGCTTCCAGTAGATCTGATAAGTGCACCCGTGGATTTGCAACAAATAAGAGCATGCCATCCGCATAGAGCGAGACCTGATGTATGAAGCTATCTATATCTATCCCAGTTTCCTTATACTCGGCTCTTAGGAAGGCTGCCAGTGGTTCTAAGGCCAGTGTGTTTAGCATTGGGGATAGTGGGCAACCCTGCTTCCTGTCCCTGTAAATTCTCCAAGCATCCGAAATATGTCTACCCGTCTTTACCCTTGCCCTGGGGTCCTTGTATAGCAACTTAATCCACTGAAGGAAGCCCTCCCCCATTCCAAAGTGAGAGAGTGCGCTCAACAGCCAGTTCCAGTTCAGAGTTGAAGGCTTTCACAGCATCTAAGAATGCTATTGCACGTTCCCCCAGTCTGATTAGCTTGGTCTACCACGTGGTTGTAGTCTTCGCAGGTTCCATGTGGTATTCCGCCCCAGGACGTAGTTTGTTTGGTCCGAGTGCACTAACGTGGGTATAACTTATTTGAGCCTGTTAGCAAGAGTCGCTGTCAGGATTTTGCAATCCTAGTTGATCATGGAAATTGGCCTGTATGAGCCACAGTCTAGAGGTGATTTCCCCGGTTTTAAGATGGGTATTATTACAGATTCTAACATGCTGTCTGGTAACTGTCCTCTCTCATACGCTTCTTCGTAGACCTCCAGCAACTTTGGTGCCAGGGTATGCTTGTATTTTTTATAAAATTCACCAGGTAACCCGTCGGGTCCCGGGGACTTGCTTGTCGGAAGCTAGTTATTACAGCTGCCAATTCCTCTGCTCTTATGGGGGCCTCGAGTATCTGTAACTGCTCCTCGGTTAATTTGGGAAGGTCAGTTTGGGCCAGGGCATCAGCAATGTCTGAGGCGTCCGCCTCATGGTTTTGGGAATGCAGCCTCTCGTAGAATTGCGAGAATACTTGATTAATCCCTTCCTGGGTCCTCACCTCCACCCCTATCTCGTCTTTTATTGCATTGATCGGGTCTTTCTGCTTCTCCTGATTTGTTAACCAGGCTAAGAGCCTGCTGGGCTTATCGCCTTCTGCATGTAGTTTCTGTATATATTTCCCGTAATCTAGTTTCCCCAGCTTCTCCCAAATGTTGGTGCACTGTAGCCTCAGTGATGTGAGCATTGCAGGGTCCTCCCCAGTCATGCCCGCCTGTGTTTCCATTCGCTCCATTTTGCATTCTTCTTCCCTGAGTTCAGCCAGAATTCTCCCTTTGAGTCCCCCTCTCTTCCCAATCACCGCTCCCCTGACCATCACTTTAAAGGCGTCCCAGACCACCCAAGTGCTGTCCACACTACCCGTTTTATGCACAAAATAGTCATCTATTGTGTCCTGCAGTTGTTCCTGGAACACCCTTTCCATTAGTACTTCCGCCCTTAGTTGCCATGTCGGTATGAGGGCCTTCCTGTATGTGGAGGCCCAAGCAGCCACTAGCGGGGCATGATCTGACAATGTTCGTGCCCTAAGATGTGCACTCGTAAAATTCCCCCAAAGTTTCTCTACCCGTGAGTAAGTAATCTATATGTGTGAAAGTTCCATGTGGGGCACTATAGTGCGTGTATGTACCCTCTGGTTCCTATGTGTAATTTCCTCCAGACATCCTCCAATTTCAGCTGGTTCAGGATCGTCTGCAGGGCCTTAGGCCGTGGTGCTGGCTTTTTGTATTTATTGTATGACCTGTCCATCAGTGGGTTAAATGTGCAATTGAAGTCTCCCGGCCACTTGAAAGACGCCTCCCTGTATGGAACAAGTCTGGGTGCCAGTCTCTTAAAGAACATGGGCGCTTTGTGGTTTGGAGCATACATATTTATCAGACACACTTCTTTGTATTCCAGCATGCTATGCACTATCACCATTCTGCCCGCCTGATCTTGTTCTTGTTTAATTAGCTGAAATAGGATGCTGGGAGCGATCCATATTAGCACTCCTCTGGCGTAGTTTGAATAGGTCGAGCCATACATTTGTCCGCCCCATTTCTTGGCTATCTTGGCTTGCTTCTCTGTTGTCAGGTGGGTTTCTTGCAGCATTGCCACTTTCACTTTTGACCTATTTAGCCAGGCATATACTCTCAACCTCTTAATATAATCATTCAGCCCCGGACGTTCCAGGTCGCTATCGTAATCTCTTCCGAGCCCATTTTCCCTGTTCTTGTCTATGCCTGACCATTCCCATTGCCCTGCACTCATTCTCGTGCCTGCCTTCAAACCACTGAGCACTATTTTGTGCAGTCCATTTCCCTCTATGGTTCCCCCCTCCTCTATAGTCCATGTAGCATTCACTCTGCCTGGGTTCTGCAAAGTTTTGTTGTCCTGACGAGATGCCATGGAAATACTCCTTCTGTTGTGCTTCGGTCTCCTCGCCACTTGCTCTTCCCTGTTGTCCTTTACATATGTAGTGTTCTCCCCTTCTTATGCTATCTTCCAACCACCAAACAAACTTTAACTGTTAACAAACGCCCAGCCACCCTCCCCCTGCTTGGGCATCACTGTGCCTTTTACACCCCCTCCATTTCTGTGGGTGTGCTTGCTGCAGCATGATTCCTTGGAAATGGCATCTGGAGTTGTCTCATTCCGTGGGGTTCCTAGTCCTGGCATCCGTCAGGCAGACCGCGTGATGTCCTAGCTCCTTTGTGTATTTCAACTGGTCCATGTCGTTTCCTTGGTGTCCTCCTCTTTACTGTCTCGCTCCATACCTCATTGAGGGGCATTACTATTATTTTGCTTTTTTCTGGCTCTCAATTGTGGGATTCCTTGCTGCTCCATCCATTCATGGGCCTCTTCCATAGTTTCTAAGAGGTATGATTTGCCATTGCGTAGCACCTTTAATTTGGCGGGTTACAGCGACATGTATCTCATATTAGCGGTTATGAGGCGTTCTTTAGTCGGTCTGAATCTTTCCCTTTGCCTTTGCACCATTGCTGTGTAGTCTGGGTATATTGCTATTCTGAAAGCATTTCTTGTGATCATCCCTCCTTCTTTTGAAAATGTCGGTATCTTCTCTTGGTCTTTAAAGTGCATGATTCTGGCGAACATGCGCTTTGGGGGCGTTCCAGGCGGGGGTTTTCTGGTCAGGACTCTGGGTGCTCTACAACAAAGCCTTGGGACAACACCTCTGCTGCCACCTCTTGGAGCAATACGTTCTCTACATAGTTTGTTGGGTCTCTGCCTTCCGTTCTCTCTGGCAGTCCTACGATGCGCACGTTATTTCGATGGGCCCTCCCTTCTGCATCTTCCACCCTGTGTTCAAGGGTGCATATACGATCCAGCACATCTGTCATTTGGGATTGGGTGGTCGTGATAATTGTGGTGTTCTGCACCTGTTGCTGCGATGTGTTCACTCGGTCTGCCAAGGCCCGCACATCCTGTCTTAGGAGGCCCAGATCCATTATAACGGCATCCAATTTGTGGCCAGTGATGTCTTTAATGCAGCTATGGCCTCGAGTATGGGACCCTCTTCCTGCCTCCCTTCTGGTTGCTTAGTCTGTTGTGCTCATACTGGCATCTGATGAGGTGGGCAGATTTGTGTCATTTTTACAGGCGTATGCTTCCAAACTGGTCTGCTTGCCCCTTCCTCCCTTTTGTTTGTTTGGCATGTCTCCCCCCTTGCTTGTGGTGTGCTTATGGGTGTCTTGATATGATATTATATGGCATTTGTAACGCACCTATACACCAGTGTTTCAAGGCGCGATGAGGCGGGGGGGGGGACAAGGGGAGACAGACAACGATCCTACTAGGCCAGGTGTCATTCAGATCGTGCAAGTGAAAGGGTAGAGGGGACTGGGAAAAGAGCAAGGGGAGGGGGAGAGGGGGAAAAGTGCTGTACATAGTTAGTAGATTACAAGATAAATAATAGGGCCAGCTGGTGGCAAGTGCAAGGAAAGTGCAGTACATGTTTAGTAGAATACAAGATAAATAATAGGGCCAGCTGGTGGCAAGTGCAAGGTAAGTGCCGGGAGAAGGGGCTGCAGGATACAGAGACAGTCCCGTAGTGCAGGTAGGCAGTGCAGGGAAGAGTGCTTGGGCCAAGGACCGAGATCGGTGAGTGGCCCAGTAGCAGATTCAGTGCAGGTTCAGTGATTTTAGCGGGGGAGAGAGGGAGAGAAAGCGGAGGCAAAGAGGAAGGTTTTGAGGTGCTTCCGGAACCAGAGATGGTTCTCCTCAAGTTTCAGAGAGGCAGGAAGGCTGTTCCAGAGGGAGGCCCCTGCTGTGGAGAGAGATCTAACCCCAGCTCCTTGCTTGGAAAAGCGGCTGACCCTGAGGTAGTTGGAGGCAGATGAGCGAAGAGCTCGAGAAGGAAGATATTTCGAAAGAGAGAGTTGAAGGTATTTTGGCCCAAGGCCCCAGAAGGCCTTGTGGACAATGCAGAGGGTTTTGAACTTAATCCTCGCAGCCACTGGGAGCCAGTGTAGTGATTTCAGTCCTGGAGAGATATGGTCCCTGGGCTTGAGGCCAAGGACAAGTCTCGCAGTCCTGTTCTGGATGAGTTGCAAAGGGCGGAGAGTAGAGGCAGGAAGATTTAGATAGAGGCTGTTACAGTAGTCCAGCTTCGAGAGAACCAGGGCTCTGGAGACAGTGAGCTTCTGGGGGAAGGAGAGGAAAGGAAGGATACCTCCTGAGGAGGTGTAGCTGGTAGTGTGACTTCTTGGAGACGTCAGATATGTGAGGAGAGAAAGAGAGTGTGGAGTCGAAGATGACCCCAAGGTTTTTTGCCTTGCAGGTAGTCGCAGGAAGAGGGCCAAGGGAGGCCGGCCAGAGAGCTGCAAGGAAGGAGGGAGTGGGTGTGCCGATAAGTAGAATCTCAGTCTTACTGGCATTAAGGCAGAGGGCGTTGGCGGCACACCATTCCTGGATAGCAGAGAGACAGTCAGAGATGAGGGAAGGGGAAGAGGAGGCCGAGGGTAGCCTGAAAATGAGCTGGGTATCATCCGCATAGCACTGAAAGTTGGGACAGAGAGCAGCGATGCGGTGAGCAAGAAGAGCCAGATACTGAGCCAGATTCTGGTTGAACAGCCTGGGGGACACCACAGGTAGAGAAAAAGTTGACAGAGAGGAAGGAACCCAGTTGGACCTTGGAGGGTCGATTGGAGAGGAAGGAGGTCAGCCACGCCAGAGCCTGACCAGTGATACCCAGGTTATCACGGAGACGGTTGAGCAGGATGGTGTGGTTGACAGTGTCAAAGGCAGAAGAGAGGTCGAGCAAAATGAGAACACAAGGGGTGTTAGAGTCAAGGTTAGAGAGCAGGTCCTCACAGATGTTCAAGAGAGCAGTTTCCGTGCTTCTGGCAGCTCTGAAGCCTGACTGATGGTCATGAAGACTACCAACAGATTCAGCATGGAGATTAAGCTGGGAGATGGCCAGTTTCTCCAGGCGCTTGCCCAGGAAGGGAGTGATAGAGATTGAGCGATAGCTGCGCAGGAGGGGTGGGAAGAGGGTTTCTTAAGAAGGGGGTGCACAAGGGAGTGCTTGAGGGGGGATGGGAAGACTCCAGAGGCGAAGGAGTGATTGCAGAAGTCAGCCAGGGCAGGGGCCAGGGAGTCGATGTGGTCCTTGATAGTTTTGGAGGAACAGAGGTGGACCTGTTTTGACGAGACTTTCATAGATCGGACTTGTCTGGAAACCTCGTCAGCAGAAAAAAAAGGCAGAGAAGGAGGGAGGAGGGGTGGCTGCAGAAGGGCCAGAGGGAGAGCAGGGAATAGAGGCGGGGAGGTGATAGGAGGAGAGTGAGGACAGGATGTCCTGAGTTTTTGAAATGAAGTGAGAGGCCAGTGCCATGCAGAGGGCCTGGGAGGGGACAGGAGAGGTGGAGACTGCAGCAGGGTTGGCCAGCTCCTTGCATATTTTAAAGAGTTCGGCCGAATTGTTAGATGCCGCAGAGATGCGGGCTTGGATAAGGGCTCTCTTCTTAGTGAGAACGGAAAGCCGGTATTGCCTTTGGAGCAGGCGGCAGGCCAGTTTGTCAGAGGATGAACATGAAGCACGCCATTTCCTCTCTGCCACCCTGCACTTGCGTTTAAGGGTGACGAGATCTGAGTCATACCAGGAGTAACATTTGGCTTTGGGCTTCAGGTGGATCCTCATGACAGGGGCAAGGATATCAAGGGTATCGGATATAGCAGAGTGGAGAGTGGAGAGGGCTGTGTCAGGGTGGGAGTCAGCCGAAGGGGGAGGAGGGGCCGAGAAGGTGGTAGCGAAAGCCTCAACTGACACGCGCTTCATGGGTCGGATGACCGCGAAGGTGGGTGGCAGTGATGAGGGTGGCTTTGCCTGTGGGGTAGGGAGGGTGAGGTGGGAGGATAGGAGAAAGTGATCACTCCAGGAGAGAGGAGTGGAGAGAGGGACAGAGAGGGGAAGGTCAGAAGAGATCAGAGCATCAAGATTGTGCCCTGCAGAATGGGTGGGCCCAGACGGAAGAATAGAGAGTGAGAGAGTGTCGCAGAGGTCGCGAAAGAGTCCAGAGGGAGGACAGGAGGCATCAAGGTGGATATTGAAGTCTCCAAGAAAGAGGAGTTCAGAGGTTGAGGCCAGGAGTGAGGAGGAGAGGTCAGCCCACTCAAAGAGGAAGGCGGAAATTTGACCAGGTGGCCGATAGATAGTAGCCACGGTAAAGGAATGGCTAGGAGAGAGAGAGAGAGTCGGCAGACAAGGCATTCAAAGGAGGAGTAGGTCTGCGTAGGAGTGACAGTGGCAGGAATCCACTCAGGGAAGATAAGGGCCACACCCCCCCAGCACGGTTGGGCCTGGGCAAGGACAGGACCTTGTAACCGTCAGGTAGGAGTGTGTCAAAGCTGGTGACAGAGCTGGCAGTGAACCATGTCTCAGTGAGGCCGAGGATGTCAAGGTCCAGTTCCTCAAGAAGGCGACAGATATCAGAGGAATGTTTGACGGCAGAGCGAGAGTTGAGAATGGCAATGTGGAGAAGATTGCCATCCTTGAAGGACTTCCGGGGAGGGGTACAGATCAGAGGTACGCCCTGTGGAGGTGAAGAAGAAGGAGCCAGAGAGAGGGCAGGGAGAGAGGGTGGAAGCAAGGTAGCCGAGGACAGGGAAGAGGGGACAGCAGGAGAGGAAAGGAAGTTCATGAGGCGCGGGAAGCGTCTAACAAAGAGGTGGAGGTTGGCCTGAGGGCCTTGGACCAAGACAGTCCCGTTAGCGTAGACATTAATGATGGCTTTAGAGGAGCGGAAGGGGGCCAAGAGGACATCCCAACGGGTGCCACCATTAATGGGAGAAGAGGAGAAGGGAGAGAGCACAGAGACCATATGAAGGGTCCATTGGTCAGGGGAAGGCACGAAAAAGAGGATGTCAGTAAGAGCTTCCTTGGAAGAGGCACTGGTGTAGGTGTCAGCGATAGGGAGGCCTGGGATGGAGACCAGGATATCCTTTTTAAACTTTTTCCTACCAGATTTAGTGAGGAGAGCAGGATAGTCAATTGAGAAGCAGTTAGAGAAGATAGGAGAGATAGAGAGCACCATGGAATAAGGAGGGAGTGGGGGGGTGAGGCAGACGAGAGCAAGCGGACAGGAATGAAGCGGCAAGCCCTAGTTTACCACAATTACAGAGCAACAGTAACAGTAAATACGAATTAGGTACCCAGTGTAGAGGCCACCTAAGATTGAGAGTCCTGCGAGGGAGGGAAGAAAAAGCCCTAGTTGAGCAATTACAGAGTAACAGTAAATACGAATTAGGTACCCAGTGTAGAGGCCACCTAAGTTTGAGAGTCCTGCGAGGGAAGAAAAAGCCCTAGTTGACCAATTACAGAGCAACAGTAACAGTAAATACGAATTAGGTACCCAGTGTAGAGGCCACCTAAGTTTGAGAGTCCTGCGAGGGAAGAAAAAGCCCTAGTTGACCAATTACAGAGCAACAGTAAATACGAATTGGGTACCCAGTGTAGAGGCCACCTAAGTTTGAGAGTCCTGCGAGGGAAGAAAAAGCCCTAGTTTTACTTGTCCTCCAGGCGGGGGTTTGCTTGTTCTAGTTCTTGTCACTGTAATATTGGATGAGGTGGCTCTCTGTTTGGGGTTTATGTGCTGTCTTCCATCCAGGGGTAGCTTGCTGCACTGTTGTGTTGTGCAAACTGCGGCTCCGCCACCTCCTCCGGTGCCCCCTGTTCATGATTCCCTATGCACCAATGTCAGTTTTCTCAGTTTTCCCACTTGCGCCTATTCCCTAATAGTGCGACACAGTGTTTGGATGTCCACCTCTGCTATATGTAGTTGTTCTCCCTATCGCTCTACCTTGACCTTGCAGGGAGTTGCTGCAATGTTTTCTGTGCCGCCAATTATCTGATCTGCTCCGCATGTGTGCCTCTGGGGTGGTAGACGCGCCCCCGCCTGTGTGTGGTCCCGTACCTGCCGTTAGATGAGCTGAGGCAGTAAGGTCATGGGAGCCGTAGTGGTTTATTCCCTGCTGTCCTCAGTAGTCCCTGTCTGGCTATTTGTTGCAGTCTACAGCACTGGTACGATGGATCAATGGGTTGTGCTCTCCCACATAGTTATTGTACTGTTCGTAGATACTATCTGGGTGCTTCTTCCCTTTAACGTGGGAAATCTGCTTATTTTGTTTCTATTGGTGGCGTCTTCCTCAAGGGCCACCCGTTAATTGTTGCAGACACTGCAGTGCTTGCACGTTTCCATTGTTTCAATGTGTTATGGCCTTGGTCATGGGAACTCTGCAGCGGGTGTAGGCAAGCCTTTCCCCTCCTCTCGGAGCACTGGTTGCTTTCGTGGGGACAATCTCCCTGTGCGTGTATTCTGCTCCCCCCGCTGCTGCCAGTCTCCAGGGTTGGGTGCCCCGGCCCGGCTCTTCCCGCGGCATAATGTGGGCTGAAGTCTAATGTTATGCCGCCTCTTCCCTTGTCTACTTGCCGTGTAGCTGGTATTTAGTGCAGCTGATATTTAGTGCGGCGTGTGCTGCCGCCGGCGCACTTCTGTGCATTACAGCCGGGCTTCTCCCCTCATTGTCGGTTGCCCCTTGTTAGGTGTGTACTGTCATGCTCACTCCCTGCATATGTTCCGATGATATCCTGCGGTGGCCTGGAATGTTGTCTGCCAAGGAACTTGTCAACACGCCCTCTTCCTGGGGGCCGTTGGTTGGGTCGCCACTCGACGTCCCGCTGGCTTGCGTTGCTGACTTTCGGTCGCGGCCAGCCCGTGTGGGACCTCGTGTTATTGAAGTGCCCGTGCGGGGTGACCTTGCTCTCCCTTCATGGGCCCTTGTGCTCTCCTTCCGATCACCTCACCACCCCTCTGCCGGCCTTCCCGCTCACCTGATGACTCGCACCCAGCGGCTCTCCTGCCTGTCTGCTACACTGCGGTGCTCCGCGTCTCTGTACCTGCTGGCTTCATATGGCGGTTGGGTTCATCCTTCACCGCCGCAGAGTCTGGTGGGCTTACTCTGCTTATGGGTGATGCTGCCCGGTCTCCGCACTTGGTGCTCTGTGCTCCCCTTCACTGCACTGTTGCTAACTCCTCTTCCACCCTCTGAAACACTACCAAGCAATGCCTCGTTGTCTGCTTGTCAGCGAGCCTGGCCGTTTGCACCCACCATTTTGTTTGTCAGCACAGCGGTTTCTCTCTGGCCTTTTTAAGTCCGTTCTTCGCCCCATTTCTTGGCGAGGTTCTCCACAGCTGTTCTCAGACCATCCAACACCTTTTCGTTATGTTCTCATGAGATTTCGTTAACAAATCAGGCCAACTTGACCTATCTGTGTTCAGGATCTCTCGGGAGCTCCGAGGTGCTGCTGCCTAATGCATATCCGCCAATCCACGCCCCTCTCATTTGTAATTGTTTTAATGTTGTTCAGCACTCTGATAATCAATTTCGATAAGGTGCACGCTTTATAAATGAAATACGTTTTGTGTGCATTCTTCCTGTGATGTAACCAGCCCTATAGATAAGGGGCATAGTGGCCACTTTTACTCTAAAAAATAGGCAAATACTACCAAAAATAAAAATAGGGAATACAAATACTCCCAACACAAATGGGAAATAGACACCTGGGTGCCATTTCCGCACCTGTCATCCACAAAGCTCCATGGATATGTTTGGCCGAGTAGTGCAAGAGGAAAACACTACTATTATTGCTGCATGATCCAAAGTGGTAAACAAGTATCTTTTAATGTGCATAAATAACTAAGTGTAAAGGAAGTGTTTATTACAAAAACATGACTGCTTTACAGTTAAAGCAAATTTTTACTGGCTTATTAAATACTCCCATTGGGAATGCCACCTACTTCTTTACTCACTAAATAATAATTTTACTCCCACTGAAAAATTGAATCTAGAGCAGTGGATGTAACAACGATGCAGTAATTTAAAAACTGGAAAAGGCATTTGGGAAATAAGCACTTCATAGGAAATTACAAGAGCTATTAATCATTTAAAAGGTAACAACAGTAGAATGTCTGGTCCCTAATTGAGAACAAAACCTACTATAAAATTCTTGAGCAAATTAATCCATTGTGGGATCATAGTGGCTTGCATATATTAAAATGACTCTGGAATTCATGTAAAGCCTGTTAATCTGGTCCTTCTTACAAGACAATATTTGTAAGGTGATTATCATGCTAAAAGGATCTAGAACCACAGGACCTAACAGTGTCACAAATGTAGTAATTATGTTTTTTCTCGAGAAGGGTCTACACCCCCTGAATGAATTGAAATAATTATTGCAAATATTGCACTTCCAGAAATGTAGACCCCATTACACCTTAACACCATTTAAAAGAAACAACAGATCTAGCCCTCTTGGATGTCGGCAGCAACATTTTTTCTTCCCTTTTACTAAAGAAGTGAACATTTTGAGCAGACACTAACAACATTATACCGCCCTTTCAGATATACTTCTGGTATAGAATGTTTATGCCTTGTAAGTGTACATAATAAACACCTTAAAATTTTAAGTGATGATAAAAGAGTGTCAAATAGTCTTAATAACTTTCTGAGTATCCAGGAATTGTCTTGGTTTTTATTAAGGATCACAGAAAAGTTATATCTTTGTCTTAGTGGGTAGATTATTCATCTTATAAACCCATAAATGGTTCAATAGAGTGCACCAGGCTGGCAAAGGGTCTGGGAAATGGTGGAAGGGCCGTCCCTATATGTCTTTTATCTTGTGGGAGCTCCCTTCCTAAACCAAGCATCCGTAAATCCTGTTAGTGCTACCAAATGGTAACCCTACTGTCTGACTGATGCCTTTAGCTATACATGGCTCCTTGAAGGCAGGCTGTCTGATCTCCCTGAGGGATTTCCCAGCTAGCCCTTCAGAACCAATGGTTAGTCCTAAACGGTATAGGTGTGCCGTTAGCTTTAAGCCTCACTCTTCTCCTTACTACTCTCCTCCCCTACTCTCCTCTGTCCAACTCCACCTACCTTCTCTCCTCCTAAGTCTTTCTCTCCTGTCTCGCTCTCTCTCCTACTACGCCCCACTAGTACTCCCTCCTTCACACTACTAATCTTTCTGCATGGCTACTACTCTCCCTTGTTCTCGTTACTACTACTTTCCCCTCTCTACACTACTGATACTATCTCACTCCACACAACTAGTACTACAACCACGCCCTTCTTCTACCCCACTCAGTGTATGGCCCTGCTTACCCTTCTACCAAACTCACTTTCACTGTTCTCATCCCCCCACTTCTGTCCTATAGAGTATAGAGGTTCCCCTCTCACCTGACTCTAACACCCCTCTCTACTAGCCTCACTCTCTCCTAACAGTCACTCCCTCTAACTATAACTGCTGCCCTCACACTCCTACATCTATCTCCCACACTATCTCTATCTTTTAAATTTAATTATATTTCTACATACTAACACAGCAGTGAGAGTTAGAGTCAAAATCAGTCATGGTTCCCCTAATAAATGGCTACAGATTGTGGTTCTGATTCAAGGAAGTGTTTTATAATGGCGCAATCCCATATGAAAACGTTCCATGAATCAGGCCCCGTGTGTTTAAACTGGGGTGCATACATGCCTGATGTTTGCTCAAGCTTTACATTGCAGATATGGGGGTGATGCATTGAGAAACTTGAATAATTCAGAGGTAAATATCCCAACAATGAAAACAATGTGCTTTAGCATAAACAAAAAAAGAAAAGGGTACATTTTAGATGGTATGTTGAGAGAGCGAACTACGCAACAAGTTGCTGTTTACCCAAACCCAGGCAACAGCTACCTGAGGACAATCCTAAATGGATTGACATGTGTGCACGTCATGGCTGTTGGAAATTCGAAAAAACCTTTTGACAATTATACATGAGTAATAATCTTTTTTAAATCAAGAAAACCTAAACAAATATTGGTGGTCATACATCGACCCCGTGAGAGACGTCTAAAGCGCAAACCATGTTCTTAGTGCTGTTTTAAGTTAAAAAAGGTATGTGAAAGAAGTAACACATGTTCTTTACTTGGGCCTTTGGATTACTTTGTAGAAATTGTGTACTTGAGAGAACAGTAACATAATTGTTTGTTCTTTTTTATAAGGTTTTGATAGTAAATGTGGAGAATTTGCATTGACAAATATGATCAAAACCTACAAACAAAAGAGAATTGAAATAAATTGGCTTAACTTGTTGGAGGGTGACATGTGGAATATAAATTCTGAGGTTATCGCAGTCAGTAACCATGGTGCTGATCAGAGCTGAACTTGGTCCAATGTCTTTGTCGATTTCAGCTATTTTATTTGAAATCTTTTCTATCTCATGAGCATTCCATTATATTCTTATTTAAGGATTCATTAAATTTGGGACTATGTAATAGTTTATGCAGCTAATTGGAAAGTCATGATTTTTCGCCAAAAATAAATTGCAACGTATTTGCGGAAGTCTGCTTGTATAGGATCCTCAATGAAATAAACGAAAAGGGATATGAGAAGGATCAGGAGGTCAACTGTGATTATTTAATGGAAAATAAATAGGCTGATGATTTCTGCAAAAAGTGTTCCTTTTTTTTATATAAGATTTATTTTATGTACATAAATTCCCTGACAGAAATATGAGATGCTTGTTTATGAAATGTAGTTTTAATTGTTTATACACACTGGGAATAAGTTGGGCCCCACTAAAATGATGACAAAAGATCAAATATGTTTGTGTTAGGATCCCAGTGAGTTAAAATCTCTCAAGTATCTGTTAACATAGTGACAAGTGACTAAACTACTAACAGAAGCACACTTAAGAAATTTTGTAAATTAAACCAAATATGTGTATATTGTGAACAATTTTGACAACAAGTAATGTGCAGGCAGCAAATTAAGTTGTTTATTACTACTGTACATTTCGGGTTTGTAATTGAGAAATTGCTGAAAAGAGTTAGGTAATTTGATGTTATTACTAGTTTAAATGTGGGTGTAATGTATGCAAAGGCAAAATTGTAACTAAATGAAGTCATTTGTGAAAGGTTAGTACTAAACCAACACACAGTATAAATAAATATAAAGAAGTGGCCACTACCAGTTGACTCTAAATTGTTACTGCTACACGACCATCTGGCTATGGTTTGTTTAGGTTTCAGTTGAGTATATTCAGGTGTTGCTATATGATTTGCTGGAAGTTTGCCCAGAGCAACATATCCTTCTGGCCAGGAAAAGTGTAGGGTTCAGTCAGGCATGGTTTTATAGTTAGGTTTCCTCACTGCATACACTAATTTGAGAGTGACAAATTGGGGAAGCAACAGAATCGCAAAACAGAGATTTGAGAATAGGATAGGCACACGCTTCTCAATCTCCTTTTAGAGTAGAAAATGTTTTGAATGATAGGTTGCCGAGCAGGTAATTGTTCTGCCATGCATGGATGTAAAACATAACATGAAGAATCCTAAAGAGGGTCCAAATGGGGGATAATAATGCAACAATATTTGTGTTCTTCAAAAAGCAAAGCACCTGGAATGAATTACAATCATGTCCTGGTGTTGTAGGTTTTAGACACCCTTCACAAGTGAATGCTTTCTCTTTGAATGCTTTTGCCCCAGTTTTACGTAAGGAACACTTATAGGAAATGATGAAATACAAGCTTTTTTGTTCGATTTTTCCCTTTGGCAGACAAAAACCTAAGTCTAGATGGCCTTTAATACACTCTGATGGGTAAGGCAATTATCAGACACATTCTGAGTGGGGTAAGAGCATCACAATTGGGACTGGAAAGATTTGACAAATACATCTCACTTTGGAATCTCCTGATGGAAAGCAACCTCTGGGATGAGCAGTTTTCTAATTCTCTGTGGAACACTCCTTCTTTAGGATTGATGTAGGTATATATGTATATGTATATGTATGTGTATGTACGGTGAAGGCAGGATGAGAAAGGGTGCACCACATTAGAATCCTTCCTAGAGGTGCAGCAGATCACTCTTTCATACTGAGCTTGTTCGCTGGTTGTAGGCTTTGCCATCAAAACATGTGCAGGCTAAATGCTTACCTCTTGCTGGATGCATACTTAAGGTGCCTCATATAATAGCTATAATAGAAAAAAGACACTCACAATAAAACAAATCCCACCAGCTAATGCTGAAAATGCAGGTTTCATTGTGAACTGTGTACATACCTCTCCCTGGAAAACATATTTAGAGTTAAAGTGGTTTACCTGATGCATGGTACTCTGTTTTTAAAAGGGTTTGTGAGAGCAAAGGGATAGGACAGAAAGTCTAAATTCACTGTTGGCCTGTCTAATTTGTTCCGTAAACAGTGAACTGAGCAATTCCTTCATCAATGCCCCTGATCCACCATTCATACTTTGCTTACACACCATTTCTAAACACACATGTTTGGGGAAAATGGCGTGTTATTCATGTTTACACTACAAAACCGTAGTTTCAATTGTGTGTCTGTTTTAAAGTAGTATTGGCATTTTTATGTTATGTTATGGTATTTTAGTGGTATACAGTCTTTATATCGAATGACTATTTAACGAATATCATATAACGAAAATGTATGTGGGGGTGGGGTAAAGGGCTATATCTTGTGGGGAAACAGTTGGGGTGGGTTTTTAGGGGTGGAAAACAGGAGTTTGGGGGGCCCCCAAAGAAATAAGAAAATAAATGTCCTTATGTTTTGTTGTTATCTAATTTTCATTATATGTGCATTTGTTATAAAGTGATTCATTATAAAGATATTTAACCATTTTAGTTTGATTTATTCCATACACCACTGCCATTTGAACGGTCTCAAGGAACTCTTGTAGATCTGAAAATAAGATAGGGGTCAGTTGTTAGTGGGAGGAGAGGGGAAGCATAAGGAGTGCACAATAGCTTTTGTTATGGTGTTGGTAGTTTCAGTTTGGAGAAAACAGTAACTTTTTGTGGGTTTGCTTCTTGGTGGATGGGTTGATGGGCATGCAAGGGATTTGCGTCCATATGGAAGGCATTGTTTACCCGTGGCGTAAGGATACATTGGCCATGTTGAGATTGTTTGAGCTATTGGAGGAGGTGCAGAGTTTGCAGTTTAGTGTCAGTGTGGGGGGTGTTGTAGGTGTTGTATGTGTGTGTGGCATAGGTTTGTGTGTGGTATGTTTGCAGAAGTATGGAGGGTTTAAGTATGTGTTAGTGGGGGAAAAATTATTAAATCCTCATGGCATCAGGTTAAGTTGCAGTCAGGAATGTGACCTGTTGGGTAACTGAAACCCAGTGTGCTGTGGTCAGTTATGTTTGGTCTCTCTTTGACAATGGCCCATGGCTTGCGGGTTAGCCAAGCATATTTAACAGCCGTGTTTCAACTGATTTCCTAAAGGTCAGGATTTCCTCTGTTGTGCAAATTCCCTTGGGAGATGGGGGAGCTCCAGAGTTTTGTTGAGATGTTTGAAAATGCTGATCCACTGTATTTCATTTTCAAATAATGTTTTAGCTTAAGGCTTATGCCGTTGCTAGATCTCAGGGTTCTGTTTGATCTGTAGGTGGAGTGTTTTTCTTGTGTGAATTCTCCTCGTTGGCTGTGAATTGCACTTTGAACAATGCAGGGTGTTTTGAAATAGATATTTTTCTTGACTGATCACAAATGTAAGATCCTGATGCTGGCATATGCTGTGCGCTGTGCTGATGTGTTCTCTTTTGTTGAGTCTAATAAGGAGTCTTGCTGCTGCTTTCTGGGTTCATTGTAGTATTTTGGTGAGGTGGTCAGTCAGTTATGCCAAGATAAATGCTGTTGGCAATTACTTTTCTTGACATGACAAGTGAGATAATGGTAAGCGTTCTATGTGGAAAAGTGTGAAAGGGTAATAGCTACCTGACAGATCAAAGGACGGAAGAAGCATTTATTTAATACTGTGTTAAATTGAGGTTGAAGTGTTAGCTTATTGTCCATCAGATTTCTTAGATTTGTAACCACTTTCAAGGGTTCTGGTCTTGTTTGCATTTACGTAGACCGGTGGTTGGATAGAAGGGCATTATCATGATTTCAATTGAGTCTGGATTGAGTTTAGGGTTGTTGTGGCTCATCCATGCATTCATTTGTGAGAGGCAATTGACAGGGGTTGGTCTATGTCTTTGCTGGTGGTGATCTTGTTGATGATTTCAGGCTCGTCTGCGTAGTTGTAGCATGTAAGCCCATGTTGTTTGTTGAGTTTCATGAGAAAAGTCATGTACAAGTTGAAGACTAGTGGTGAAAGGGATGAGCCCTGTGGAACCCCACATGTGAGTATGCTTGTGGTAGAGCTGAAAGGGGGTCAAAAGGTGGCTCCCATTGTTTCTGTCAGTAAGGATTTCACCCGTTGTAGCACAATGTTGCTTAGCCTTCTTAGTTCTATTCTTTTGATGAGCGTTGCATGGTTGACTGTGCTACTGAAAAGTCTAATAGTCTCATTGCGCAGGTGGTGTTGGAGTCATTCCAGGTAAAGAGTAGTGCTGATTCAGTTCGTCTCATAGGTCTAAAACCGACTTGTGTCTGGTCTAGTAGATTATTGCTTTCCACATGTGTTAGAATGTGTCCACATACGTAAGTTTCTAGTGGTTTGTCCGGTAAGGGATGTTTGATATTGACCAGTAGTTGGTTGGGTTGTCTGTTTCTTCAAAGATGTGGTGGATAAACCATCTTGCGGCTAGTTTCTTTTGAAAGCAGGTTAAGAGTTTCTTCACTGCTACGGAATCTGGGATTTGTATGATCAATTTCCAGAGTGTCACCATTATTTCTTTAGGTTGGAGTGTGTCCAGGAGAAAGTTGTGTGGTTTTGTGTATTCCAAAATGGTTCTGAGTTTTGCTATTTTGAGGGATTTTGATTTTTTTTTCTTGCTTGGAGCTTGATTTTGATGGGAAGCACATACGCGCACTGGATCATGAATAACAAAAGGAATCATAAGGTGGTCACGTCGCACCAGACAATGTGTACTGGGGAGCAGTTGTATTTAGAGTTTTTTGGCCGAGTGTTATGTTCAATATGTGTCCGGCAGTGTGGGTTGTCTCTTCACCCTTCGTTGTAGGTGTATACTGACTAGGTGTGAAGTTAATGATTTGGCGGAGTTGCTATTCTCCTCTTCGAACCAGATGTTAATGTATCCTAGTATGACCAGATGCTCGTGTTCCAATGCGATGGTAATTATACTGTCTGCACGTTTCTCTTTGAAAGTTGGGTTTTATGTGGGTTATATGTAAGTGAGTAGGAAGGATAGATTGGGTGGTTGGTCCGCTGCTCCGTGGATGAAAAGTAATTCACAGTCTGGGATGTTTAGCCATGGTGCTACTGTGATTCCTAGTTTTTTTTTATATATAATAAGCTACAGCTAGGTCTCCTTGTTTCCTTTTCAGTTGGCTTGTCAGAGTTTGAAGTTGCTAGGGAGTTATTCTTGTGCAACTACCTTAAAGTCATCCATTAGGCAGGGATTTGTGAGGAAAAGCATGCCTAGTCACCCTTCGCTTAGGGGCTTGTTCATCTCTGTGCAATATTTTGACATTAAGGAGGCATCAATAATATTGCAGTGAATTGTCTTGTTTTACAGGTGTTACTTATCTATAAGGGGTTGGGTCGATTCCCCCTTGGTTGCATTTGTTGTGGTTTGTGTGGTTGGCTTATGGGAAGATGTGATATGAGAGGGCTGCCTTCTGTGTGTTTTAAAGTGTAAGGGAACTGTCTTTGTTCTTCGGAGGGACTTGTGTTTAAGTTGTTATCAGGGAACTGATTATACTATATTGAGGTTTAGTTTACCAATTGTAGCAGTTTGTGTGGCGATTTGGCTTGTCAACAGTGGGTTAATCTCAGAGTGGATATGTTGGGGAGCCTTGAGGAAGGAGTTATTCTAGGACAATAGGGTAGTACAGGGAGTGAGTATTGGAATCAGGGGTATCTCAGTGGAACACCTACCAAAGAAATACAAGTGACACATTTTCAAAGTGGCAAAGTATCAAATTGGCAAAGTATCCCAGTGGTAAAATATCAAAGTATGCAGTGGTAAATTAACCCATGTTAGATTTTGTTAGTTGCACAATATCATAGTGGTAAATAATCAAAGCAGTGAAGTATCCCAGTAACCTAATATTCCAGTGGCAAACTATTCAAGTTGGAAGTATCCCCGTGACAAATTACCAAATGATAAATCATTGTAGTTGCACAATATCACAGTGGGCAAGTATCCATTGGCAAACATTTCCAGTGGCAAATCATCAAAGTGGCAAAATATCACTATGGTAAACTATCATAGTGACATTTATCACAGTGACAAACCATCAAAGTGGGAAATATTGCAGAGGTAAATAAGCAAAGTGGCAAAATAGCTCAGTAAAATATCAAAGTGCCAAATATCACAATGGTACACTATCAAAGTGGGCAATAACATAGTTGTTTATTATCAAAGTGGCTAAATATCACATTGGTGAAATGTCAATGCAGCAAATTAAGTGGTCAAGTATCTCAGCTCCAATTTATCAAAATGGCAAACTATATCAAAGTATTGCAGTGAAAAAAAGTCAAATTGACAAAAATCTCAAAATGGCAAGCTGTCAAAGTAGCAGAATATTACAGTGGCAAACTATCATAGTGGAAAAATATCACAGTGATACATTATCAAAATGGCAAAACATCACAATGGCAAAGGTACATTATTAAAGTGCCAAAATGTTACAGTGGCAAACTATAAAAGTGGCAAATTCTCAAAATGGCCAGCTATCAAAGTGGTCAAATATCACAGCAGTAAATTATTTGCGGCACCTTGGCTTACCTTTATGCTGTGTGGTCCCATGGATCAGAGTGTAGGATGTTGCAGAGCAAGGCTAGGGCGCCAAGTGAACTGGCAAACTGCAGGTCTGTTAGCCTTTGCCCTTTGCCCAAGCAATGCTGTCTTACACTTACTCTAGAAGTTTAGTTTAGTTTATTATTTATAGAGCGCGCCAGACCCTGGAGCATCAGGGCGCAGAAAACAAGAATATGCACAGCTTAGTTTCAGGTACAAGTTAAATAGGATAGTGCAGGGGCATCAGGCAAATTGCAGTAAAGGCAGATATATACAGGCAGTGATTTCAGGTACACAAGGTTACAGTAAAGACAGATATATATACAAGGCAGTGAAATCAGATATACAAGGCAACGATATCAGATACACAATAATAAAAGACACAATAATATTATACATACATCAGGAACATTGCATTGCAGGAAAAGGCTAGTAATAGGGTACACGTAAGACTTCAGGTAAGTGCGTCAGCGGATACCATCATATCAGAGTGGTTAGATGTCATTTGCTCTCAACCAGTTGGTCAGGTTCTGTCTGAAGTTCACAAAGGGCTGTGGTTCTCTAATGCCATGGGGTAGGGAGTTCCACAGCTGCGCAGCCTTGACTGGGAAGCTGCGTCCTCCTATAGTAGCAAGTTTGAACCGTGGGACTTGTAGGCAGTTTGCGTTAGTTGTTCTTATGGGTCTGGTCGAGGTTCTTATATGTAGCCTATCCTTGAGGTAGTGGGGTGCTTTGTTGTTGCGACACTTATGAGGGAGGGAGGCAATTTTGAGTTGAATTTTGGCTGAGGTGGATAGCCATTTGTATTCTCTTCTTGCCGATGAAATATGCTCATTCCTGTTAATCTTAAGAGCTGCTCTTAAGGCATTATTCTGGAGGACCTGAATTTTATGGATGGTCTGTTTATTAGCCCCAATGTATAGTCCATTGCAATAATCCAGTTTGGAAAGTATGAGGGCTCTGGCAAGCGTGATGCAACTGTCTGTAGAGAGGAATTGTTTGCTATCTCTGATAAGTTTGCATGTGTATGCAGAAGCTGAGGCTAGAGAGTTAACTTGTTTAGCAAAGTTCAAGGTGGCATCTAAGTAAAAACCTAGGGTCTTTACTTCCTTAGCTACTTTTATGTTATTCCCATCAATAATGAAATTGGCATAGTCCAGGCTGTGTTTAGATATGTATGCTGGGGTGCCTAGGATAATGAGCTCTGTTTTGTCATCGTTCAGGCATAGACCATGTGTGGCCATCCATGCCTGAAAGATGCTGTATATTCTGTTCACTAGGGCCAGATCCTTGGCGTAGTCTCCTGAAAGCGGAAGGAGGATCTGGGTATCGTCTGCGTAATTCGTGTAGACAATACCCAGATGATCCATTTCATCAAAGAGGGGCTTTGTGAATACGTGTACTTTGTGGTACACCACAAGTTATAGGGATCAGGTCAGCCGAGGCTGATGGAGAGAAGACTCTCAAGGTTCGGTTACTCAGGAATGATTTGATCCAGATTATGGCCTCTTTAGAGAAGTGGGTTGCCGAGTCTACATGGCTACATAGGACTGTGTGGTCAACTAAATCAAATGCAGCAGAGAGGTCTAACAGGAGGAGTAGCGCTGCTTGGCCATTGTCTCTGCACAGATTTATTTGGGCCTTAGGATCGATTAAGGCTGTCTCAGTCCCATGTAGCGGGCGGAAACCGGATTGGCGGGTTCCGAGTAGATGGTTAGATTCAAGGAAGTTTTGTATTTGCATGTATGCCACTTTGTCTAGGATTTTTAGAAGAAAGGGCACTCTAGTAATGGCCTGAAGTTAGTGGGAATGGCCGGGTCGAGGGTTTGCTTCTTTAAAAGTGGCAGTACCCAGGACTCTTAGGTTGTTTGGTACAGTGCCTGTGGTAAAGGATGAATTGATGAGTTTAGTAATGAATGGCGATAATTCTCTTGCCGCATCCTTAATCAGTTGGGCAGGGCATTGATCGCCTTTACAGTTGGAGGGTTTAAGTCCCAGAATAACTTTTTCTACCTCAATGGTTGATACCTTAGAGAAGCAGAAGCGCGATTCTTGTTTGGGATTTGGTGGTGGTGTTATAGTCAGCGGGATGTGAGGCGTTAGGGATGCTTTTTTTAGGGCAATTTTAGTTTGCAGGTTAGCTACTTTGTTTGTGAGGGCAGACTGTATGCTAGAGCACCATTTTTTGTCCTTGGTGCAGTTTTCTTGGGGAACAATCAGTGTTTCCAGTTCTTTCGGAATGCTAAACAATTCTCTGACACTAGATTTAGATTGAGATATTCTAGTATTATACGTTTCCTGTTTGGCTAGTAGGATGTCTTTCTTATATTGGGATGATGCCATGGCTAGGTTGTGTTTATTTTCGGCTGAAGGAGAGAGTCTCCAAATAGTTTCAAGCTTTCTTTTAGTTAGCCTAAGATTTTTTAGGTGAGGGGTGAACCATGAGTTAAGATGTTTTTTCGGTTTACTGTTCCGAAGTTTGAGCGGAGCTATGTGGTCGAGGGCTGTATTGATAGTTTCATTAAATTGTTCGACTAACACGTTGGGATCCATATTGTCTGGGATCAGGTTTAGTTGCGGTAATATAATGGGTAACAGTTTTTCCACTGTCATAAGTTTTTTATTCCTCGTGGGCATAGGTGGGACAAGTGAGGACTGGGCCGTGGCAGAGTTCGTAGCTGCTGTGAATAGTAGCAGATGGTGGTCAGACCAGATCTGTGGTACAGTATCTGTGATGGTAACTTCACAGTTGTGTTCGCTATCCAGTCAAGGATTCGACCTTTGTTACGAGTAGGAAGGATAACTTTCTGGGAAAATCCCAGCTCTTTTAAGATCAAGGCAGTAGCTGTAGTCTGCGTATCTTTGATGTCATTATAGCCCAGGTTGAAGTCACCTGGCACTATTGTTTGGGAAGTATTTTTTAAGTTATTGGATAGAGTAGTTGAGATATCCTCAGTGAAGAGGTTTAATAGGCCTGGGGGCCTATAGATGAGGAAGAGGTTTAATGTTTGGGAGCTGGCGGTGGCAAGTTTGACTGTGAGACATTTGCGGGATTTCATAGTTGGGGTTGAGATATTTCTAATGTCTAGACTGATTTTAGCTATGAATGCTAGATCCCCCACCTGTCTGCTCGTAATATTGTATAATTATCGGGAACTGCTAATGAAAGGGCAGGGCCAGCCGCGTCATGCAGCCACGATTCTGACATAGCCAGGAAATCGAGGTTGTCTGTGTGAATGATATCTGAGATCTCTGTTGCGTGTGCAACTAGAGATCTGGCGTTTATAAGCGCACCTTTGAGAAGGTGTTTGTGGCTTTCAGTGTTAGAGTGCAAGGTGCTGCGTTTATCTATGGCGACAGGTTTAGTGCAGTTTTGAGTGGGTCTTTTGGGGTTGCAATATTTACTAATGCACTCTGCAGTTACCATCAAGGGTGAGTGTTTTTTTATGGAGATGGAGTTGTTCAATTTTCTTTGCTGGTAGCTCATACAATTTAGACAGACGCGCGCATAGTCTTTGGTTTCTTTCCGTGCTGCCACATGGCCTATGTAAGATAGTATCTTATTGATGCTGGTTTACTATAGGTCCTGTGATTTGATGTGTGTCAGGCATGATGGGGTAGGAGAGGTGGAGGGACCTAGTGCAGTGGAACAATATGTTGACTTTGGTAGCTAAGCTCAATGATAGTGCTGCTAATATGAAGGTAGAGGCGATGTATAGAAGTGGTCTGGCTATCCTATTATGGGCAATGATAATTTGTTTACCTGGATTTAGAGAGTACCTGCTAGCTGGCTCAGTACAAGCAGGCTGGATGCTACTAGCAAGCTAGGAACAATATGGATGTAAAGTGCACTTTAAGTTGTATAGTACAGGCAGGCTAGTTGCGAATATCAGGCTAGATACAATTTTAGATATCAGAGTACATGATAAAGATGACTGAATACAGGCAAATTGGATACGAATATCAGGCTGGGTGCAATCTAGATATCAAAGTAAGTTATAATATGGCTCGGTACAGGCAGGCTAGAGGCAGCTATCAGTATGCAGAACATATATAGAAAAGGCAGGTAGCGCTGTGGGAGCAGTGACTATGCTAACGGACTGGAGGTAGCTTACAGGTGGCTGAGTACTGAAACGTGAGAGGCTAGGGAGCAAGCGTAGTACAACTTGTGCATCAACTTTTGGATGGCACAATAAGCCGTTTGAGTCAGCGGCGACACATAAGCATGAACATAGCCAGGAAGTAGGACACTGAGAGAGGCTGTGAGAGTAGGTAACAGCGAGGTATGTAGTGCGACAGTACCTTGAGTTTAAGTCCAGGTTACTGGTCCGGAGAGGCCCGGGTTCAGGCAAGAGGCAAACTCAGGCAAAGACAGGCTGAGACAGGCATCAGCCTTTGTTCCTGTTGGCCTTCGTTCCGGAAGGCCAGCTCACACCTCCCGGCACCGGATTGGGACTCCAGAAGTGGGACTGGAGAAACGGTCAGGTGACTTCCAGAGCCTCTAGGAAGCCTTGATTTCACAAAGGGATTGTGGGAGAGAGGTCTACAAGAAGGCTGCTTGAGTCGCTAATTCCGTTTTTGACAAAAGCTCAAAAAGTAGAATGAAAAAATTCCAATCCAACTCACAGCCCCAACACTTGCTGTTTCAATGCATTACAAAAGAGGGGGGAAATCAGAGTTATTTGTACAATACATCAAACTACTTCAGGGATGGGATAACAAACAAGTCCTCTTCAGACCAGACAACTTTAATTTTGGCAAAAGCTTAAAAAATAGAAGCAATCAATTCCAATCCAACTAGCAACACAATCCTTGCTGTTTTAAAGCATTAAAATAGAGGGGGAAATTGGATTTCAACGTTAAAACATATAAAATACCTCAAGGATGGAATGCTTGCAATACCAAGCCCCTCTCCAGACAAGACACGATCAATTATTTTCCTTTCCTATTGACACAACACTTGAATTACAATAATTGGACTTTTCTTTCTCTTCTCTGAATAGAACTGTAGACGGCATTCAAAGTCTATGTATGTCAATAGCGTTGTGAAGTATTTACTGATTTTAAAGTATATAATGCAATATTTACATGAACATGTGTATTCCAAATAATTAACAAAATTCTTTATTGGAGAGGGATCATAATTGAATGAAAGCATATGGTTTTAGTGATTTGTTGCTGGGTGTGTTGTCACATCATCTTAACCAAGTGTCGTCTGATTGAAAGTCCTACACTGCAACAGAAGCAAAGAGTTTGCTGAAAGATGGAGTTACACAAGGGTAGGGACTGTTTTAGAACAGTGGCATGGGAACAGATGTTATTGACTATCCGATCATAACGGATGGGCAAATGTTCTGGGCCTAACCTGCGCCACCTTTCTGTAACCAGGAGCTCAGCCTGTCAAACAACTTCTTGCATCATCGTACCAGTGCATGGCTTCAGTGATCCTGTGAAACCCATTGAGAGTGTGATGTTGCCGGTAGCCTGGCATTCAGCTTTCTAGCACAGACTTTTGTTGGAAGTAACCGGAGATATGTTTGCCTGAGAATACTGACGGTTAGGGAATTTCCTGAAAGGCAGATATTAAAACTAGATATGGTTGACATTTAGCTGGCAACAGCAGTACTCAGCAAGGGTTCATGGAGAAGATAATTTGCAGACCTGGTAGCCAGTCGAATAGAAGCGGTATAGGTAAGAATCAAAATTGTGTTTTATAGAGTCATGGATGATAGGCATAAGTGTAGGCATTGAGGAATACTTAGCTGCAGCATGGACCAGGTTATGTGGTGGTGATAAGAGGACACCAGCATGCTGATTAAGGTGTAGATTACTTGCTGAGGGCTAAAACTACTGGGGAATGTTAGGCAATGGGTAGCTGCCTGTGGCCAGAGCAAAATTTAATGCAAAATGTGTATTTTGGAGAATCAAAAAAAAGAAATAATAACTAATAATTAGAAAGCATATTGTAGCTAACATTTACTTTTACCATGTGTGAAAGACTAAGAAGAGAACAAACACCCACATGAAGTGGAGTATGCACTGTACAGTGTATTGACAGACCTGGATTTCCCATTTCTGCCTATGGAATCCTAGACATGGGTTTACACATTGCATCAGAAGTTATTTCCAAATTAGTGACCCCCCTATGTCAGGGGTTTCAGAATGTTACTCTTCAGATGTTAAATATCCTTACCTTATGTACGAAGAGAGTGGCGGGGGAGGGTTGAAGGACTTGTTCAACAACATTGAAAGCCCTGTCTCTTGTTTACAGTACCTTGTAAATGGTAAGGCTAGTGGGAGCAGCATGCATGTCCCACTTGTTCACTGTTTCTCTGCCACCCTCCCCCCAGAGCACTTTCAGCTACAGTCCCTAAGAGGGGCAGAGGCTGCAGGGCTCACTTGTCAGTTCCCACACCTGAGAACAGGACTGGTGTCAGAGAATGGGATTAGCCCGGTTGAGGGCTGTTCTACCCTCTCCCTCCTGAGCTCAGAGGGGAGACAAAAGCGGATTGCATACATGTGATTTCTTTTGGTTTCAAAGGAGGGGGTGTCTTGAGATTGATCATACTGTTAATATAAGCATACCTGGCTGTTGTGTCGAGGTAGGAATGCAGCAAAACGAGGGAATTACTTGAGTGAGAGTTTTGGAGTTTACATGGGTTTTGGTTGGCCAACGGTGTGAAGAAGAGCTGTGGTGCTGCAAAGGTGAGAAATTAATGGTCAGTCTGATCTACGTATCGAGAAGTATACTGAATTTGCAATTTTTCACCAATGGAAATTGATTGAAAATGTGCTTCTTGCAGGTGCCTCGCCGAATAGCATTCAGTATTTGGCTTCTCAGAGAATCCAGATGCCCAATGTCTCCTGCGAAGAGTCTTTGCCTTTCCCAGACAAATGCAGACAAAAAGTAAGTCCTATTTCCTAGTTTCCGCCTTAAGGATCAAGGGTAGTGTTGATTGTACAAAGTGATGCATTACTTTCACTGTTATAAAATAATGTGGCAATGCACTCACTCTTCCTAGCAGGATGCACCTCTATTATTCACAAAGGATCAGTCTCTACAAATATTAATTCCTCTGACTCACAAACGGGTTGCTTATTAGCAGCTATGACTGAGGCTTGAATTAAATAAAAAACAACTGCAAACTCAGATTTTCTCATCACCTCCTTCCGCAGACAGCAGATTCCAATATTTAATGATTATTCTTGCATTTTCCTTTTATTTACAAATTCCTTTCCACATAAGTCAATAGACGGAATAGGTCTATCCTGAATCCAAGGACTTTGTTCATAAGGCAATACTTGCAGCCGTATATGGTGCCAGCGGCGGGCAAATGTTGCTCCATTGTCAGGAAGGAGTTGATATAATGGAATAGTGCCTAATGTGGCAAAAACCCTTGGATTAGCCCTGTCTTTATTTGCATATGTTCTGTAGATTGAGTTTTCTAGGTCTTTCTAGCAACAGGCACACAAAGCAGATCACTCTTGCTGCAGCCCACCTGCTCAGACACTTAATAAAGAGTGCTGCCCTCATGTACCTCCTGCTCAGACCCTCAAACTCGCACTGCATATGTCATGCAGACAGATGGAGCCAAAGAGTCATTGGGATTTGGCACTATGTGTCACACAGCGCTACATAGTGCAGCCAAATTATAATAGCATGGGTTTGAATTGGCCAGTAGTGGGTTTGTCAATGAATATGGATACACACTAGTGCTTTAGCCATATTCCTACCCTCTCAACACTAATGCCATGCAGCCATTAGTGACCCACAGCACAACAAAACATGAGCAACATCTGCCATTGACTTTTTCATGCCGACATTCAGATTTTGCAAGTGCAGACCACTGGCCAAAGTTGTGTTAGTGGAAGTCACCTTCCCTCATCTGAATGGCTTGTCTTGTACTTTTGTTTCTATATTGCTAATGGATGCAGAGCTGTTACAAGCTGGTTGTGCTGGGTAGCTACATATCTGCCTTCCAATCTTTCACTGTAGATTTGTAACTTTATTGCCCTTTTTTTGGTACCCTTTAGCCTACTCATCTGGTCAGTGTTTAGAGAAAATATAACATGCATATACAAATAGATAGCATCTTGGCCCCATGCAAGGCATGCAATCTTGTTCATGATATTTGTCAAATGAACCATGTACTTTAACACTATTTTGGAGCATGCATGTGCAGGAAACTGGCATCGAATTGAAATGAGTACTCAATATTGTGGCACAAGCTGATCTTACACTTATAAAATATTCCTATTAGAAATTTTATTCAGGTACATTTTAGTAAAAAATGGGAAAAGAAACTTTAAAATGTGAAATTGTTTACTAATAGGTGCAAATTGTGTTCTTTATTCTTGGCTATTTACTAATGTGCAGGACGTTTGGTGCAATTCTAGGATCAAGTTGCTGATATATTAGTTTTTGTTCATCGCCCAAATTGCTATGGAGGAAGTTTCATTAGTTATTCTATTGTATCAAATGAATATATGTAGTCTAATGACTTAAATACAAATGCCAAAACAAAGTGTAGTACAAGTTGACATCCCACCCTTCCTGTAATTAGCCTAAACTGCCTTATGTATTAAGATGTCCGGTTATACATTCCAGTTGAATTTTACCAAAGGTTTCTAATGGATCCATTTGCTCACATATGGCTTTTAGATCATATGCAGAGATGATAAGGAGAATGTTATAGGCATGATTTTATTTTGTCAGTTGGATTTTTATTGTTGTTACTGTTTATATATATCCAAATTTCAGGGTGTATAATAATATGACACAATACATTCCCACCTGTTATTCAGCATAATTTACAAAATAATGATTTGAAAAATAAATTACCTTTCTATAAAAATGTATCTAATAGCCCACTTACAATTACAAATATGTGAACAACTACATTTTTTAAAAATAAACATTATTTCATTCTTCAAATGTTCATTTAGATGACACAATTTGAATTCAATTATAAAAAGAAAGTTTGGCACACTTTCAAAATAAGGATTTCACCCTTAACTAAATTCATAATGGTAATTCCTAATGTCCATATGAAATTGCTGGCAAAAATCTAAAATAATGACAAAGACCAACATGTTTCATTTTTCTGTGCCAGTAGATCTAAGGCCCGTCTTCTTAATAGGGTACTTACTTAATCTCCTTTCAAGAAAGAATTTACTGATATGTCACTAAATAAATAAGAAGCTTATTCAATATTCCGAACACAAAGCAAAACATCTTTTTAGAAATAATTTTAGAGGTTTTTGTTATATTATCCTTTTGTAATAGACAGATAAAAGGTGGTAAATTGTACATGAAATATTTCAAACTACAAGGAACACTCTGGGTATAAAGAACATGTAAGCAAGATTCAATTTATAGTATATCATTCATTTACTAAACAAAGGTCAGTGAAATACAGTGTTTTTTGTTACATGTACATCAATGGTTTCTATATTGTAATAAAATCTGTAAAACTTATTTAAAGTTCATTTTATTACAGACAAACTAAGACCTTCAAAAGTGGCACAAATTAAAACTTAGTTTAATTGTTGAATGAAATGAATAAACATTCTGATTCACGCTCTATCACGCTTTCATTTTTTTGTAATCCCTAAGAAATTCTTTGTGAAACATTTAGTTTTATCTGGAGCAAATAACATCCAGTGTAATTTGAAAAAAGGTGTAATGACACATAAAATGGAGACCCGTCAGTACCCATACTGCTGTATTTCTAGGAAGCCATACCTAAATGGCTTTGCTTCTATATTATTAATCACATTTCTGAAAGATTCTTAATTTCCATGTGTAAACCCAGAGAAACCTATAGTTAGTCTTTCTCATTTGAATCTTCTGTAATGTATACAAATAATGTAGCTGATCACCATATCCTATTACGGCTAATTCTGAAGGCCCATTAGCAGTTTCTTAGACATTTCTAGATTTGCTCCACATTCCATATCATCTAAAAACACTCTCTTACCAACTTTTTGCCAAGGGCAGTGTTGGTGGTTAAAACAACCTATGAAGCCATCAAGTTGCTTTATTTTCAGACAGGGTTGGACTACCACAACAAATGGGCACGGCAGCACAAACAATGCAGCCAACATGCATATACCATGAGCAAGACTTCTTTGAATATTATACCCTCTATGAAATGCAGTACATCACATCTAGAGAATATTGATTTTGCAAGTCAAGGCACAGTGAGATTTACTGAGTTAGACTAGATCACACAATTTGTTTATGCTTTGAAACAGGGATCAGCGTTCAATCTGCATTTGAAGGAATTGTTTTGCAGCTCTGTTTGTACAGCAAGATACACTTATCTGTTTTATAGAGTGGACTTGCAATTTAGGTAACAATCCAGATAAACCAACCATAATATATTTTATGAGATCTGTATGAAAACAGGTTATACAAAAAGAATATGATTTTGGCTTATTTCCCCATTATACATAGATAACTACAAGAACCATAACTCAAAGTGATATGAGCCTAAAACAGAAACCAATTGTATTACTGTTCTGAAACTAAAGAAAACTAAAGAAACCGTGATATGATCAAGTGCTTACAGTAATTATTTGACACAAGCATGCAGCTGTATGAAATAAAGTGACTAGTGCAGATTAGCAAGAGTCAATAATTGCAGCTGATTTCTTTGTGTAACTTGTGCTTACATTGCATGAAAACCAAGTTGCTTTCACATAAACAAAAAGAGTCCTGAGAAGTATTAGTGTAAGGAATTCAAAATAAAAAAAAATTCTAAAGTGCTGTATGTTATTTCACAGCATTCACAAATCTCGACCTGGAAGCGTGATTGTCCAATTGCCAAAAACATGATTACAAAAAGCAGGCAAACGAGCAAAAGAAATACCTTATAAAAATGACACTGTTGAGTACATGAGGCCATATCCAAGTTGTTCCCTCGAGTGGATGGGGAGTCTCAGATAACCGTCATACAGGAAAGAGATAGGCCAATCCAAGCATGGTTTCAGAAGACATTTCCCCCTGTGTCCACTGGAAAAATGGAAGGGCTTTAGATTGTGGAGCAGTTTTGATTGAGGCAGTGGGCCTCATTACGACCCTGGCGGTAGCCGTGCCCTTTTTATGGGCATGGCTGACGCCGGTAATGATTTTTTACCGGCGCCCAGAAAAGGGCAATAACCGGGTCAAGCCGACCTTGGCGGACCCGGTAATTGCCCTTTTTTGGGCGCCGGTAAAAATGATTCCCCATGCCCATTTCAGCCCCCTAGGGCTCAGTGTGAATGGGGAGGATGGCAACAACAGCCCCATTAATAACGGGGCCATTGCCCCCATCCGGTACTGCTCGCAGGTGCCGCTCTGCACTCCTGGTCTGACCAGGTGTTCCAGAGCGGCATCCGCAAGAATACTCGGAATGTTGCGGCGAGGTAACAACGGCACCGGTAGCACTACCGGCGCTGTTGTTGCCTTACCACAACATCTGTAATGAGGCCCAGTGTGTCTTAGAATGTCACCACTGGATGGGGTTTTCTATGAACAGATTCTTCGATGACTTGCATTTGTATGAAGGGGATGCTATCAAGTGAAGAACCTCCTCCTAAGTCTTTTGATTTACAGTCACTTCCTACTTCTATCATGCATCGGAAATCTCACTCTGGTCTTTCTACATGGCTATAGAGTGAGTAATAAAGGCCTTTCCCTTCCTTCTATAGGGAATTGCGTACCTTTAAGGAGTGGCTCTAGCTACAGTGCAACCTTATGCTTTTAAGAAGGAGGATGCCATAGTGTTTGGTGACTGTCACCTTCTTCTACTTCTAAAAATGGGTCAGCATTTCCAACCAGTGATTTCCCTGCCCCAGGCATTTTCCAGCAGATGGGGCACAGGCCTACTCCCTCTGTACTCAGATTCCTCCACCATTCGTGCTTCATGGAAAGGCTAGAGCAAAGCAAAACAGCAGCCATCTTCGAGGTCTTGATCTTCGTACAAGTATTTTGTAGCCATAGTGCCTCTGGTTGTGAGTCCAGGCTTCAGGGAACATCAAGACCAGCAGTGCCACAGGCCTCTCCTGGGAGCTCTCTGTATGCTGGGTCATGTACAGATTCCCTTTGTGCCGATTAGTGGGACAACTGCCCAGTCTAGATAAACCAGAACGGTTGTGACGCCTGCAGCTCCTATCAGCGGGGAAGCTGCAGGCTGCAGGGAAACCAGGAAGGTTGCTGCACTTACTGACTGCCCACTGCAGACTGTATAACTTGCAGAATTTAAGAAAATGTACTGCAAAACTCTATTAATAGGGACATGTTTTTTCTCAGTGGAAATGCATGACATTTTAATAATCGTAAAAAAGTCATAACCCTCTCTGATGTATGTCCCTTTTATACTGTTATAGCACTCTGAAGCATATCATACACCGATCTAGACTTACCTTGCACTGTGACTGTACCATGTGTGCGTTTACCTTTCTTCCTTGTAGCTGGAAGCTGTCTGACGGCCCCCAAAATCACAATATGAAATCTAAAGCAAAAGCCCTAGCAAGACAGGGCCTGATGATCCACATAAAATTTGGCAAATGTTCACTTAAGCCGGTGTTAGCCTTTTACAAGAAAAAGATGACTGCAATACTAGCATAGGGAGGAAAATTGATGATCAACATAGATCAATCAATATGGATGCAACTCGAGGCAATCTACTGGCGGAAAATCCTCGCCCTGCCACAATCAACTCCGATGTCCCGGATACGCTATGAGCTGGGCCTCCAATCTCTCCAGTCAATAGTCACATGGAAAACTCTTGATCTGTATAGAAAGCTGAATAGTGAAGAAATCATTCCTACACTGGACATAATGAGAACCTCCCATTTGAAGGTCAACAACACAGCACTAACAAAATGGAAAGAAACAGCCACGAACATATGCATTGAAAAGCACATCTCTCTTGTGACACTGACACAAAGGCCACGGAATGACGAAAAGATGCCTGCAAGGCTTGATTGGATTGAGACTCAAGAAATGAAAGATCGATACAAGCTCAATTTAAAGTGTGAGGGAGAATCAAGAGCGCTCAACCAATTACCACACTATCTAAATCTTTACCCAGATCATCGAATTTGCGACATGTTCCTGAGATTTAGGCTGAATATTCTTCCCACCCGCAAAATCTTAGGAAAATGGATCCAAAATAAAGCTGCTAATAAAGACTGTAGATTTTGCAAAATGACTGGGAAAATAGAAACCATATACCATGTAATAATGGAATGTGAGGCACTCAACCAGAAGCAACTAGCATTTAGTGGCAAATACCTAAGTGCTCTCCACGAATTTGAAACTAAAGAAAGATGGTCGCCACAATTGTACATTTTTGGGAAGAAATTACCTCTGTTAACTACGTTCACAACACGGAACAATAAACGGAAAAGATTAGACTCTAGTGCAAATTGTATTGAAGTACAAATGCAAGGTTTAAGATAAAAAACCAAATGCATTTTCTAAATATTTAAAAAAAATAAAAAATTATTACAAGTTCAATACACAATACAGGGGCTATACTTAAATGTGCACCTCGGTTCAATACGTGGCTATACCTGAATATTCACCTAAATTCAATATAGAGGCAATACTTGAATATGTGCCTAGGTTCAATACAGTGATTTATGCTTAAATATGCACCTAGTGTCTGTACATTGTCTATAATGCACCTAAAGGAAACGACTCAAAACCTGGCTATTCAACATGCAATGACAACCGCAAATGGACACCGGCAGCAATAACTTCACATACCAACAACTAGAGAGGAGGCGAGATGGGCTGACAAACCACAACCAAGAACATGGACAGTTGCCATCAAGCGGCAACCAAAGAGTCAAACCAACCGACTTACTAACCCACCTCTCCTTCCTGCTCCTCCAACATAACCAACGCCACTACACCAGACTGTGGGACACCAGACCTTGGGCTAGCCACAATACACATGAACACACCAAGAATCAATTCTATGTTCACACTCACTATCTCTGAGATGCTGGAAGCACACCTAGAGTGAACCACCTCACATAGTGCATAAAACTGTCAACAACGCAAGCACACACCAAGAAACCTGATCGTCTTAGAGCTACGGCCACCAGTGACTCTGGATCCCTTATGGACACTAACATGTGCACACAACCCACCCCAACATCACACAACACACTAACACCATAACACCAACACAAACACTAGCACACACCCAAGGCACTGAGTCTTCCCCATAGGGTTACAACGCACTGGGTCTTCTGCACCAACTCCCACATGCAAAACAACACTCACAGATGCCAGTTCCTCCTGGTTCTGAACCATCCTCTCATCCTATTCTCACTAACCTCCCCATGCACTTCTCTTGCAGAGCCACCTGAGCACCTGGAGACTTCCCCTGGATGGTAGCGGTGCATGGTATATATCACATAACATGCAGTGGCTAGGTTCAATACAATGGCTATACTTGAATATTCTCCTAAATTTAATATACTTGAATATTCACCTGAATTCAGTACAGTGGGTAAACTTGCAGTGGCGTAGCACAGAATTTGGGGGGCCACCTTGGAGCCATACTGAGGGGCCCCTGCCCCCAAGCTTGAATACAAATCACAGGTCGTGCCACACTCTGGGCCGGCCTAGACTACCACTCTTGGGCAATACACACGATGATCATGCTGCTGCAGGGGCAGCACTCCCACTGCCCTAGGAGAAAGATATACATATTTATATTAATGCATGATATAGCACACTTTCTGAGGGAAAAATGGCTAAAAAGCCAGGGCATTTGCAATTGTATTGTAGGGTAACACTAATCCAAAAATCCAATACATGCAACTCACCAACAGTGCACAAGAAAGTTAATGCTTTAATTAATGTAATGCTTTGTAATTAATAATGCCATGCCACAATGAAAACATGTCCAACTGGTTCCACAATGTAGATCAGTCTAGACATGTAATAAACATATCCAGTAAAACGTGCCATGCCACATTAAGACATATCTAGACTGGTTGCACCAAAATGCCAGTCAAAGCAATAACAATTATCATGGTTATTTTATCACAGATGCCCAGATAGCTATACGCCACAGTGAGAAACTGCTTGACTGGCTACCCCCAAATGCCAGTCTAGCCAGATAATTACACTTAGTAGAACTGCTTTCTCAGAGATTCCCAGTAAATAAACATCAAGCCACAGTAAGAAATTACTAGACTGGCTGCAACAAAATGCTAGTCTAGCCACTAATAACACATATCAACAGATATTATGCCTGCTTATCCTGGACATGGATTACTATTATGATTTAGTGCACCACAAACCACCCCATTGCCACACTCCCCTCTCCCTCCCACCCCCTGCAGCAAACCTCCAAAATCAGCTCCCCAGCACAGATTTACCTACACGTACCTCTTCCTCGTCCCAGTAATTACCTATGAGGCAGTCTCATATCTTTCTGAACACCTTTATTTACTAAAAAGGTAGCCTAGAAAGAACATGGTATACACCTAAATCTCTAGTTAATCATGTTTCTTTGCCTAGACATTTGATTATCTACAAAAAAGTATTTACACTGCAAAAAACACATATTCTACTTCCCAGATCACAGTGGCCTCAGTTCCACAAAGAGAACCATTCAGTCTAATTATTCCCAGCAAGACCTTGTCTGAGTCCCTTGCCAATTTATTTTACTGCAAACATTGATAATCCTTTTGCCACCTTGCCTCACTGCCTTTTATGCAGGACTTTCCACTCTGATTTCGCTATTTAAATCCTTAGAGATGGATGATTTTCTTGAGCTTCTCTTTTTTGACAAGCCAACGTGCTTCTTTTGAGATTCTTGCCAGCAAAACATTTCAAAAATCTTCTGCTTCACTGAGTTGCAGCTCAGTTAATGAAATCGGTAATAAATTGCTCCTTGGATTCATTAAATGTTCCTACTTCTGTCATGCCTCTGGGGTGGTGGCGCATATGGAATAGATGGTTACGCAGCCTCCATTGAATTTCCCCTCCATGTTCTTTTTCCTCGCGCTTGCTTATCGGTCTAGTTGTTTTGCAACATGGCCGCCACCGGGTGTTTTTCTTTCAGTGCTTTCCCGGCGGCGGGTGCGTTGCAACACTCCTTGATTCTCCTTTGTTGCCAGCACTCTGGTGTAATTTCTCTTAGCAGTGTTCTGCTCTTTGTTTCCTTCTGTTTTCCACTTTGGTTTCTTTTCGGTCTATTCACCATTTTTCGGCGCTCTGCCTGCCGTCTCCCTTCCTCTTTCACCCAGCATCCACACCTTCTGCCGCTGCTCTCTGACAAGCCTTTGCTTTTCTCATGTCCCGTATTTCTTTTTTCAGCCTTCCTTTGCTTACCTGTTCTCGCTCCGCGGACCTTCTTTGCTCGCTCTTTTATGCCTATTCTCCTGTCAGCGTTCTGCCTACTGCTCTCACGCTTCGTGTGAACCTGGGTGCGGTACACTCTAGTCCAACAGTATTACCTTCTTCTTTGACCTAACCTTGGAAGTCCTTTCACCAGCGAGAGACACTACTCTACACCATCTCCTCATCTACTACGGACAGTTGACTCATCATTGGGTTTTTTTATGCCAGGAGGCTTTTTCCCCACTATACTAGGCTGCTCCGGAAGAGAGGCCATCGGTCCACTTAGACTTAATGGTCATGGTGGCTTCCTCCTGAGGCAGACCGTACCTCCACAAAAAAAGCAGCATCCGGTCAGGAGAAGGAAGAAAAAGGCGGATCTGACATTGGTATCCACAGGTGTGGAAGGGGAGACGGAACTTTCCGAGATAGGAGACATATCCGACCATTGTGACAACTTCCCTGAAAATAACCTCCATCGCTTCACTGCTTGTTATGCAAATATTGGTCTCTTTGAACGGCCACGTATTACCTTATATATTTATTGTATGAATAAGTGTGGGGGACAGATATCCTTTGTTAGAGTGTTTCTTTTAGTTTATTTTAGGCAGGCAAATCCTCGTCAAGGTAGGGATAGTGAGCTGTTTATCCAACCTTCAAATTTAATAAAATGGCATTCGTTAAAAAACCTTCACAAAGTTGTCCGTCTCACAGTTCTGACCCCTCACATATGGTGTCAGGTGTGGGATCAGAATCGGTTGATACAAACTGGGGATCCAATATGTACATGGCAGATTCTGATCAAGCAGAAGTTGAGTCAGAGGAAGATTGGTATGGTCATAAACCCCCTCTTCTTAAAGCGTATGCCTCCCCTGGTATCCCAGGTTCTGACACCGCCCTCCAAAGAACCAGGAGAATAATGGAGATTCCTTGTAATCAGTGGCCTCTTAAAATGAATATAGGACTTCATTTTTTTCAACTCTCAGGACAAGCTATTACTGCAAAACGACAACACGTAGAGGGTAATATAAATCATGTATGTTTCCCCCAAACTATATTATTCCCAGGAAGGATAAACTTCTAGTCTCTCTAATGTTGGAAGTAGAGTTTCCTGTGTGTATATATGTATATATGTATATGTATATATATATATATATATATATATATATATATATATATATATATGCTTACATTATGCCTGACCAGGGACCGAGATTCAAAGTATCTCCTCTCATTTCTAGTGGTAAGAAGCTGAATTTTATGAACTTAAATCTTTCAACAACTCGCGAGATACTTAGAGGAGATAGAGTTGGGAGCTTATATATGATTTTGCTTGGGAATCTTGGAATCAGGAAAAGATTAAAATCCTAAATTCACATCATAGGCCAAAACAGATCCCTTCTGAGTATGAAGCTAATGAAACTGAATGTGGGTCAGATAAACATGAGAGAAAGGAGGAAAATATGTTATATTGTTTTTTTAAAAATCCAACATGGGAAGAACATTCTTGCCCCCACAATGAGCCCCAGAACAAAGAACAATCAGATGACTCTGGGGTTCAGAGGTTGACATGGGCCTTAACATAAAAAACTAAATTCAAACAGTCATTTTATGATAAAACAAATATTATCAGGGATTTTCTACCAGTTCACCCTGAACATTTGTCATCTACTGATTATCTACTCATCCTTCTGCTCCTCCCTGAAATCCCTTCTTCTCCACTCCCCTCCCTGACTCTCTCCTTACCCCCCTCTCCCCTCCCCAAACCCCTACCCCCCTCCACTCACCTCCCCCTCCTCCCACTGACCTCACTGGGCACTGCCACCTAGAGGGCAAGAGGCCACCTGGGATTCTCCCCCCCTCGTCCCCCCGTCTCCCACCCTGCTAGCATCGAACCTGATTCTCATACCCTTGACCTTCTCCCTCCCTCCTCCTCCCCTCCCCTTGAGTAAATTGTTCCATATACTGTACTTCTGGTTTGTTTCACATTTGTAATAAGCTTCTTTAAATTTTGTATCTTGTGGTTACTCTGTAAAGCGCTTTGGCATAAAGCGCTATATAAATTCAATAAACATAAACATTATTATAAAGTGTTATCCTCTGTTTAATTACATCCCAGGGATCACTGGCTGAATCTTTTAGGGGTGACACTTCATTGGAATTTAGAGACCCCGGATTTTAAGAAGGTTATGTTCCCAATGATTTAGGCTGTTTGCAATGTGGAAGTTCTGAGCATCTTGTATACAGAAAATTCTCACAACTTCCTTGCATCTTGAGGCAGTATTGGAGTGAGGAAAATTGTTAGATTTCTTAAGAAAGTACTGTACTCACTTCTTCTCCTAGAATCAAGCATGAAGGAAAACGGGATGTAATGTTTTGTGCTGGAGAAAATAATACTTATCGAGTCCCTGTAGTACTGCAAGGGAAAACCATCTGGGCTCAGTGGATACAGGGAGAAATGGTTCTGCAATACAAGCTAATATTCATCCATCACATTGGGAAAGTATAGGTAAAAAGATGATAGGTTGGGTTCATGGACAGACAGAAGGACACCCCATGACTAAAATCGATATTACCATTCTGGGAAAACCCATATCGGTATTAGTGGCAGTAATACCTAATCTTCCTACCGCAATGATCTTAAGTAGTGAAATTCCACAATTTGATTAATGGTTTTTTTTTCGAGTTGCACAGATAAAAGTTAAGTTATTCAAAAACTTTGACCAACCACCTAAGAAAATGTATTTCAAATGGATTGTATCCTCCAACGTATTCCGCATCTTAGATGTATTCCATCCAGCTTCTGCTGCTTTGGAAAATGTTTTCTCTCAGCAGAGGGCGCCGTGCGTCAATTTCATTGAGTCGAGGTCCCTCGGAGGCCTCCGTCAAGGGTGACGTCATCGGGTATACAAGTAGCATGCACGGTGCCCGTTGGCCTCAGTTCCGTTTTTCTGCGGTACGTGTTGCTGCGGAGACTTGGCGTGCCTCGAGTAGTTCTGTGACGCAGTTACTGAAGATATTCGATGTGTCCCCATCGTTGACCCCAACTACAACCCCGTGTTCGGGATTCAAAAAGTGTAAATCCTGTGGTTTGAAAATGTCCATCACGGGCCCGCACCGGGAATGTCTGTGGTGCCTCGGTGAAGGCCACAACATGGAGGCCTGTACGAAGTGTCAGGCAATGACGGGAAGGCCTTGCGAGAGAGGAAGGGAAAACTGCAGGTAGGTCAAAAACCTGACTGAAAAGCCTCTAGCGTCGAGTCGAGGTACCGTGAGGAGAAATCTCCTTGACGCGAAAGGCAAAAGCATCGGTCTAGGTACCAAAGTGGTTCACACCGCTCTTCCACCTCGTCCTCGGACGAATCCCCAAAAAAGAATGAAATGCCCCACAAAACATTCTTCCTTCGAAGAGTGGGAAGCATTCAGAATAAAAATTGTGGAGTTGTTTGAAAAGGCTAAGCCTCGGTCTGCGTCTTCTTCGGAAGCCGGCCCGGGAGCGTTACCCTTCCGACACTCAGCGCGCGCCCTATTATTGAGAACAATAAGAGAAGAACAAGTTACTTACCATCTGGTAACGTTCTTTCGACTGGATGTTCCTCCAACATATTCCTCATCGCCCTCCCATCCTACGCCTCTGTAGATTTTCCGGGTTATTGCCACTTCAACTCTCGCAAGGCTGACACTGGGCTACCAGCACTATCCATACAACAAAGCAAGTGGAGGAAAAACAGAACTGAAGCCAATGGGCGCCATGTGTGCTACTTGTATACCCGATGAAGTCACCCTCGATGGAGGCCTCCAAGGGACCTCGACTCGACGACATCGACGCACGGCGCCCTCTGCCGAGGGAAAACTTTTTCCAAAGCAGCTGAAGCTGGATGGAATACATCTAAGATGAGGAATACGTTGGAGGAACATCCAGTCGAAAGAACGTTACCAGTTGGTAAGTAACTTGTTCTTCTCTTATTGTTCTCAAGATTCTTGGACCCAAGAAGAGTCCTTCGTAGAGAATCCAGTCTGGAACTGGGAGTCATGGGAATTCACTATGAATGAGGGGAAGGCTAAATGTCGAGAAGAGGAAAAGGAACATGTACCGTGATGTCAGGTCTTTAGGGGAAGGGTATGTGATGAATCGTATGGACTCCTCACTGAACCCCTGCCTGAAGTCTTCTCCCAAGTGTCCAGGGAAAGGCAGACACTTTCTGATCCTGACCTTGGGGGCAGTGTTCTGCGGGAGGATCACCTTGGAGGAGAAAGGGCCCAGGGGAATGAGAGGACTCTGTAAGGTGAGAAGTGGTATTTTCTTCCTCTATGGAGGATATCTCCTCAATGCCAAAGTATGTAATGGCTTGTTGTAATAACCATCTTTTTGTTCCACAAACTAAACATATAAATATGGGTGAGAACAATCACAAACTCCTATGCATGAGGAGAAATAAAAATCCCTAAAACATCCTCAAGACTTATAAAGCTAAAAACCTCCCTAACTCCCAAAGGTATAGTGAAAGGAAATCTGTGTAATTTCTAAAGAACAGCATTCCTCTTTTCAAACAAGTCTGGGAACTGATCCTAATGATATTCCTTTAAAGAATAGTATGAGAAACAGAAATGAGTTTAAAAGCGAAACTTAAACCAGAAAAACTAACGCTGCATAAGGGAGAAGACACCGGGACCACTATTCAGCAGAAGACAGCTGCCGATCCTGAGCAGGTAGGTGTCTCCTGTAGCCTGAAGTGGAGAGGTTGTGTATCAGGAAGCATGCAGGGGGGAAGCTTGCCCTCTGGGGACCTGTTATACAGAAGCTATGCAGTGGGATGCAAAAGTGAGGGAAGCTTTCCTTCCCAGGAAGCTTCCTCCGGTGGCTGGCGTGCACCAGAGGGACTTGGGAGCAGTAGAAGCTCCAATTGCAGGTGGCAAGGGCGACGGCGACTAGGAGAAGCAGTTTGCCAGGTCGCGAGAAGCCACAGAAGCAGAAGTCCTGCAAACAACAAGGGGATCGGAAGCGCATGACTACAAGCTGGTAGTGACCCCCTCAGTCATTTTGGATACCAAATGATTAAAAAGCAGAGAAAGATGCCTTTACAAAACCAAAAGACTGTAACTGTGTGCATTTGTGAAGAATCAAGCAACCCGATGGGGCGATATTAATAAGAACTAATGTACACAACCTTTGTCCAAGTCAAGAGAGACTAAAATTCATCCAACAGATATTGCAAAAGGCAAAAGGGGACTGATGAAAGGTCCATACGTTGTGAAACTTCTTGCCCATACTTGGTGCAGCGTATAACAAAAGTTGGTTTAAATTCACACTGCCAAAGCCAAGGCAAAAGCCGAATAAGACCCTATCCTTGTCAGTATTTGGTTACTGGTGCAGTGGGGGAACAAGAGTAGCAAAAAGGCCATCCTTATGGAAAAGGTTATTCAGAAGGAGAGGAACATTATTTCAAGAGGAATATTAAAGAGCACCAATGGCCATCTTGTTTTCCCTGAAGAGTTGTTAAAAGTTTGAAGCTGCAAAGTCACTCTTGTCACTTGATGTTAACCACAGAAACCACTAGCTGTTGTGAAACGCTGTCTGGGCAGGGGAGTATACCCGGATGGCATCCCTTTGTAGGAGTAGGCCTAGCATAGGAGGAGTAAACCAGGTGTGAACTTCTGACATGGAAGTAAACCAGTTGGCAAAGTGCTATAAAGTGGTGCTGACAGAGACACTTTATGTTGTTTAAAGTGCTGAAGAAAGAACTGTGTAAAAGCCTTTTGAAAAGGAGTTATAATTATTCTGAACTCCTCAGTTGTGGGAAATTATCCTGATCAAGACAAGCAATGTTGCTATTTGATAAATCCTGCTCATGTTCAAGGAGGAGAAAATAACCTTCTATTTTTCTTTGTTTAATCATTGAAGTATTAAGACTTTCTGTTGACAAGTTGCAGTTGCAAAGAACTGTGTTGGAACTTTGTTGCAAACCAGGATTTCCTTTTGGAACTGTGGAACACGATCCTCCTAAAACCTGTGAAAGGGGAATTCACCCAGGTTATAAGGAGAGACTGTTGTGACCTTACGAACTCAACTGTTATACTAATTTTGTTTACTTTGAACTGCCATGCATTACCTTATTTATTTATGCTATGTAAAATTGTGAGGGACAGAGAATTTCCTTTAGTTTATTATAGGCAGGGAAATCCTCGGTAGGGTAGGGATAGTGAGGCTAATTTAATAAAATGGTATATGTTGAAAAACCTTCACAAAGTTGTCTGCCTCACATGTCTGACCCCTCACAACAGTGAAAAGCGATCAGGACTAGTATTATCATCCCAGAAACTCGATCCTGGTGTCATTTGGTTGGACATTGATTGCTTGATGTAAAACATTTATATAGCTCACCCTAAACACTGCAAGGTCTTTGGGCACTTGTAGCCTGTGGACCGGCTCAAAAAGGCTGCATACTTTTATTGTAGAAAAACCTAGAAATAAAGATACAGACACAAGGTTTGAATATAAATACGTCATTAAATGTTTTACTTTTGGAATAGTCCATCCAGCCCACCATGGGGCTGCATGAAATGTTGAAAGGAAAAGAAAAGAAAAACAAAGGAACATAACTCCCCTGCCAACAAGATTTTAAAAAGGAAAAGACAGTTGGGAAGACAGTTGAGAAAAGGGAGAAAAAAGAAACAGGTGACGAAGGAGAGAAAGGAAAACAATTCCCCACGAAGTGCACAGCCCTGAGAACCCTCCCCCCCAGGCTCTTAGAACATTGTATGTGCCGGGAGGTGTGAGAGGGCGACCCGGCAAAATACCTGCAGGGTGGGATACATGCCAGGAGCAGCCCGGCCACCCATGGGCCATGGTGAGTGTTGGCCAGTTCTGGGGCGCGACAGGACGGGCACAGGAACATCAAAGGGACAGGTCAGCATGCGTGGGGCTGCCTGGGCCTAAGATGAAGTGCCGCCCAGTCCTAGCCATGTGAGGGGGATGACCAGAACCAGGCAACCTGGCTGTGCCCCCAAGTCGCCCCAGCATGTTGTCGGCGCGGCAGGCTCTGTGTAAAGGTCCTCCCAGCCCTGGGGGCGCTCGAGAGCCCGAGCAAGCTGGGCACTGCCTGACGTAGCTCTGACATAGACGAGCATACCCGCATGTTTTTCACACGCTAAAGCAAGTCACCAGAGACTCATGACAACAGCTCTGTGAAGAGCTCATGGTGTGCTAGCTCATGTGCATGTTTGGGCTCAATCCGTAAAACGCAAGGCCGATTCCGGGCTGCGAGTGCTAAAGAATGTCTCGGTGGACACACGGGGCACGCGGTCGCTGCAGCCCCCAGGGAGACAATGAGACCAGCTTAACATGTAGCCCATCCCTGGTGTGTGGTGACGTACCCCACAGGCTGGAGAGTAGGTCCGCTTGGCCACTGAGTGCTTGACACTGACCCCTTCAGACAGACACCGGTGTGTGGAGTGGTAGCCCTGCCCTACATGCTTGCAAATTGATGCCTCTTACCTGCAGTGGCGCCTGTCTCTGATGGACTGGGATCAGGATGGAGCTTTGCAGCGGTTCAGCTATAATGGGCCCGCTCCCTGCAAAGACCATGGCTATAGGTAAGCCACCTGAGTGCTGATGAGGCTGGAGAGGGAATTCTCCTACTAGCCATTGTTACTGTATCTTGCCTGACAAATAAAATGGTGACTAACGGGCCGGCCAAGCATGCTTCTGAGGAAAACCATTAAGTGATTACAAGCGTGTGGGAGCCAGTATCTTGCACCCTGGCATGGGCTGCGACATGCACCGTGGTTATCCACAATGATGCTCCTCACGTACATACCGGCAGAAGGGGCACTTTGCAAGGAACTGTGTCGGATGCTGTGTGCGTCTCCCTAAGCAGCTCTACCCTGCTGGGGTATAGACCACAGAGCATGCAGGATTGTGTTGCCCAATGATGAAATCACCAATGTTTGAGTTGTGCCACCCACGCACAGAAACCTCTGAGGACCTAGGCCTGCTCCAAAGGGAAAATGATAATTGAATATGCCTTATAGGTTTCTCGTGCACCTGCAACCGCGGACACACTGCTGATCCCAGTTCTTGAGGATATGCCCCCAACTACATCTGAATCAGAGACGGAGCACATTGGTGACAGATTTCAGTCCCGGGCTAAGTCACGTAAGGCCTACGACGCACAGCCAAAATGGATGTCCTGTCTCAACTCCAAGCGATCCTGTCTGAAATGAAAGCCATTGGCCAACGCACATAAGAGACCAACGGCACAGTACAGGACATCATGAAGGAGCTCAAGGACTTCAATGGGTCGGCTTAATATACAGGCAGAAACCATCACAGAAACTGAACAACGTATAAGCGCTCTGTAAGACAATTATGAATCTCTCTCATCGGAGGTTGATGCAATGATCAAGGTGATGCAGCGACTCGAGACTAGAGCCGAAGATCAGGAAAACTGAGCCAGGCACAACAACTTCTGACTTGTTGGGGTCCCAGAGACCACCAAGGACACATATAAAGGGCTTTTTATATGATTTCTTCCAAGACAAGTTGAAACACCCGGATCCTTGTAGCTTCATCATAGAATGAGCATGCAGAGCCCCCAGCTTGAAGCCCAATGCAGGAGAACAACCATGCATCATCATATTACGGCTCCTCACCATCCACCATAATCTGGCAGTACTAAAAGCATATCTGGCTGTGGGCAAAATTCAAGTCAACAATGCCACAGTTTGTTTGTTCAATCACTTTTCCGCAGAGGTTTCCAAACGCAGAAGGGACTTTAACCCCATTTTTGAAACCTTGAAAGGAAAGGATCTCGGGCACTATCTTACGTTCCCAACGGTATGGTGTGTCCATATTGACCAACAGTAGCGCTCTTTTGATATTCCTGCCGAGGCCTGGCAGTTTCTAGCACAGTGGGATCTTCTTTCCCACAGATGATATGCCAACACCACCATAGGGTGCTCCGGCAGCCTCCGGGGGCTCCCAACCGCAGCGAGAGCCAAATGCCAGTATAAAATGGAAAAAGGCTGGCAGGTTACCTACAGGGCCTGAATGCTTACAGGGCAAACGCACGAGAAGATGATACCAACTAGGATGGCACACCCTGTGATGCAGACACTACGCTCAAGCAGATGGTGCGATGACTGCTAGTATTTGAGCAAACCTGCTGTAATATCACTGGGAGAGGGGCTGTGATATAAAGATTTGCCCTCAGCTGGACCCGGTCTGAGCAATGTCTGGGAAGACTTGATCACTACCAGCGATATTGATGGAGCTCGTCCTCCACCATAGGAAGGTGTCTTGAGACTCATCACATCAGGTGCCTTGTTTGTTTACCTCATGCCTGACCCCCTGTCTCATTTTATGTCAATTGTCTTGAACAATTTACGATGGTCACAGCAGTTTCACACTGTGTGGTCAGTTGATGTGCCCTTTCTCAAGCTGCCTATTGCATGTCTCCTGGGTCAGGGAGTCATAATGTTACTACGTAAATGCACCCATAGTTTTCAGCGGGTTCACTTAACGTACACCAGCTTGTAACCAGTGGTACATCGATTACCCCCAAACAACATCTTATGTTGATACATTTTGAATGTTCTGCTTTCAGTATCCAGGTCCCAGAAGTGGGATTCTGTCAATGCGGTAGACAAATGTATGAGCACAACGTGTTCCCTTTGATACTAGATGCATGGGTTGCGATAGCCATGTATTAGTGTCCTGTTATTAGACCCCCATGTTTACAATTTACTTGTTGGGGACATATTTCAGTGTATTGGCTCCACAAGCTTGAATATGTGAGGCTCCCCTGTTACAATTGTGATCGAAGTCTGTTTCTTATGCATCTTGCTTGGTGAACTTGTTGTGTTGTTAATGGAAAACCTAAGAATGATACACAGCAAAGGGGTGGGTGGCTGGGAGGTCATGGTGCTGCTGCATTTCGGGGTCGGGATGGAAGTTTGGGTGTTGGTTGTGAGGCTCTATCTAGTCTCTGTCAGATGTCTTACGGTCCATGGGGTAGCCATGTATGATGGTCTCACTCAATTGTAGCAATCTTAATGTTATGGGCTGGCCCACCCCATTAAGAGGTGCAGACTGCTTAATCACCTACAGGATCTGTATGCTAATATTGTCTTCCTCCAGGAAACACATTTAGACACTTGGGAATCACTTAAGTTGAAGAGGGGATGGGTTTGTGTGGCAGCTCACTCGTCATACCATCGGAAGCAGGGTGTCTTGATCCCTATTCATAAGCAGGTTCCTATCGCTGTATTAAGCACCATATCTGATACAGAGGATTGTTATGTCTTATTACACAGAACCTTATACCAGCAACATATTATGCTTCTCAACATTTATTCACTCACCACTGACTCTCTGGGCTGCTTTACACATACTTTTGCATCTTGTGCCGCCCTCATGGGCCGCCTGACACTCATAGGAGTGGAATTCAATGTCGCTCTAACTCTTAGTATAGATCGGCGAGATACAGAACATAATCCTCAACATACTCCTAAAAATGATGCAACCCTCCGTCCCTTGATGAATGAGCTTCGGCTGGTCAACATTTGGCGACACAGGCATGCAGATGGGAGGGACTACACTTTTTACTCCAATCATTATCACAGTTACTCGAGACTTGGCTATTGGCTGCTCCAATCCAATCTTGAACACGCAGTCACCAGGTGCGACATATTGCCAATGACTATCTCAGATCACGCACTGGTCATCTTGACACTCGCGTTTCCAGATGAAGCCCCTTGAACCCCGTCTTGGCAGCTTAATCTCATGGTCCTCAAGCATGCAGATATCATAGAACACCTTGGGCAGGATACTGAGGGGTTTTGGCAGGTCAACGAGTCGGAGGACATGTAACAGGTTCATGACTTTTTGCAGTCCATGTGGCTCCCCAGAGTTTGGCCTACAAATCTCGATACTCTAAATGCCCCTCTCACGGAAGACAAAGCGGCCAAGGCCAAGGCCATTGCGGGTCTGGCAGCGGGTAAAGAAGCCGGCCCAGATGGTCTACTGCTAGATCTCTATAAATAACTTACTGATGCACTTGCCGGGAAATTAGAGATGGTCTTCTCTGAGGCGATAGAGGCTGCTCACCTTCCGGATTCTATGTTTGCTAGCTAACATAGTAGTGTTTCATAAGAAAGATCGCGATCCGATGGAGTGTAGCTTATATCGCCCAATCTCATTAATACATTTGGATGCAAAAATCTTAGCCATGGCTTTCACCCTCGCAAAAATCTTAGCGAAATGCCTAGCCAGGTGACTGGAAAGGCTTTTGCCACTGCTAGTTTTATAGTAGGCCGCCACTCCTCAGACAATGTCCAATGGTTACTACACTTACTTACAGGTGACACTGACACCGAGGATGTGGTCTTATTCTTAGATGCCGAAAATGCTTTTGATAAGGTGAGGTGGCACTACATGTTAGCATTATTGGGTTAATTTGGCTTCCATGGATGGTTTATACAACTGATTAAGTTACTCTATGACAAACCTTGTGCCACAGCCGTCACCAATGGCCAGACATCTGAACTATTTTCCCTATACCCTGGCACACACAGTGCTGTCCACTGTTGCCCCTCTTATACGCACTTGCAATTGAGCCACTAGCCCAAAAACCTAGGGAGGATTCCCATTGGAAAGGTATTAAAAGAGGCATCAAAGAGCACTGGGTCTCTCTACAAAGTCAATGGGCCTCATTATAGGTTTGCTGGTCCGGAAACAAGGGTGCCTGTAAGTTTACCGGACCAGCTATTGTGTCATCCGCCTACAAGGATACTAGTTCTCTGGCACCACCCATCGCTAGTCCCCGCATAAGGTGAAACTTATTCAGCCGGGCTGCTAGTGGCTCTATCGCAATTACAAAAAGTAACAGCGACAGAGGGCATCCCTGTTCAGTCCCGCGGGTCAGGTCAAAACCTCTAGACCGCTTAGCACATAGCCCAATTCGAGCGTTCACCCCTGTGTACAACAGGTGCACCGCCTTTAAGTAATATTCCAGGATACCCGCCTGTCTTAATACCTCGAACAAATAACTCCATTCAACCGAGTCGAAAGCTTTCTCAATATCAAGCAGTGCTGCCACTGCCTGTACCTTAGGTTCGATCTGAGCTGGTAAAGCAAAGAGCCTATGCAAATTCAACAAGGTCAACCTCCCTGGAATAAATCCAGAGTGATCTGTGTGGATGATAGCCGACATAAACGGGAGTAGGCGATCTGCCAGTACTTTGGCAAAGATTTTGGTGTCTTGCTTCAGCAAAGAAATTGGACGTTATGAGGTGCAATCCTGGGGGTCTTTCCCGGGCTTTAAGATCAAAGTCACAACTGCCTCACGCATTGTGGCAGGGAGCTGCCATGCCCCCATCGCCTCTTCCCACACAGCCATCAGATATTTGGCTACCTATGGTCCCAGTTCCTTATAAAATTCTGCTGTTATTCCTTCAGTCCCGGGCACTTTGGTGGTGGGCAATGCCCGTTTTGCCGCAAAAACGTTGTTTTCTGTGAGCGGTGGAGCCAGTGCCTCCACCACCTCCCGCCCTAACATCGGGAGTGAAGCTCCTTTCAGAAACTCCTCTAGGTCATCCACAGCCAGAGTTCCACTGGACGGATGCAGTTGCTCATAATACGTCCAGAAGGCCTCCAATATGGCATCGGACTCCAGCAGCACTCGGTCACACGCAATGCATATTGCTACAATGTCATTGGCGCCCCATTCCTGGTGAAGCATTGCTGCTAAAAGCCGGCCCGGTCTGCCCTCCTCGCCATACCGACGAGCCTTTGCTGGGCGCGCCAGGTATTTAACCTCACGGTCAGCCAGATCATGGAAGCACTCTAGTGCATCTTGCAGTCTGGTCCTAAAATCTACATCCCTGCCTCCCCAGCCTTGGCCTCATAGTGCTTAATTTCCAATTCTACTTCAGTCAATTGCCTGCGAATCGTCTTCAGTACTCCCAATTCCAAGAACATGGACCCCCCACATAGGACTACCTTAAATGCTTGCCTTTTGGAGCCCATGATAGACACCGAACCCAAGTTTTCTTGAAAGTACAACTTAATGAGGCTAATCACTTTGCTGCAGAATGCAGAAACAGAGTTGCAGACTTAAATCTCCAGAAGGGTCGAGGGATACTTTCATGACCCACATCCAGAGACCAGAGAATAGGTGAGTGGTCTGACAACATTTTTGGAAGAAGGGAGCATTCGGCCATCATGCGCACCAGGGGCTAGCCTGCCAAAACATAGTCCAAAGCAAGGAATTATTGTCGACGGTCAAATGGAACGAATACCGTCTATCCTCAGGGGGAAGTACATGCCAGACATCTAGCAACTCCAGATCAGACATGCACCTCCGCACCATTTCCGCTGCACGAGAAAGGGGTCGGACACCACTAGCAGATCTATCCCTCACTGGGTCTAAAATGACATTGAGGTCACGTGCCCATTCCATATTAGCATGCAAATATTTGTGGCATCTAGACAGGAACAACTAAGAGGGTGATCTACTACCAGGGGGAGGCTCATGCATCAACAAGAATACTCAGCCACTGGACCAATTCGTTACATGTGCAAGCATAGTTTAAACCCACCAAACATATGCTGCACATGCTTAGATTAATCCGGCAAGGCACATATCAATCTTGGTCCGCTGGGACATCCCGCATCCATTGCACGCAATGCATATCCCCAAGGATAGTAACACAACCCAGTACAGTCTTGACTTGGGTATCCCCTCACTCCTTCGGCAGCGCTTCCAGAAAGTCTTGTACTGCCCCAAGGTCAATAAAGAAATGAGACTTGCCTGCATGAAGCACCCGCATTTTGGATGGGTACAGCATAGCATACTGTAAGCCGTGCTCATGAAGGGCACGTTTAGCCGCTAAGAAAGAAAGGCAAGCCTTCTCGACTGATGGGGTGAAGTCAGGATAGACCGACACCCAAGCATTCACATACTGCAAGTTTCCAAGCTTGCAGGCTCTGCGAAGAATCACTTCCCGGTCCTTGTGATTTAACAAGCGAGCTATGATTGGTTGAGGGATCTGGCCAGGTCTTGGAACCAGTTGTGACACCAGGTGCGCCTTTTCAAGCAAGAATTGTGATGACAACAGGGGTGTTTGCAGTACCTCTTGAATGAACTTTTCCATAAATATCTCCATGTTCTGCTGTGGCAATGATTCTGGAATTCCTACCACCCAGATGTTGTTCCAATGGGATCTCGCCTCCAGGTCCTTGTTCTTCTCTTTGATTGTTTTGACTTCCCTCTGCAAGGTGCGGATCGCCTGTGTCACTTCCCCACTAGTGTCCTCCAGGACACCCACTAAGTGTTCTGCCTAAATTATCCAGCTATTCTCCTTCTCGATACATTCCTGCATACGATTGACCTTGTATGACATTCCATCAAACTTGGAGTTAATAGATACAAACCCGGATCTCTTTTTGGGCAACACTAAACTGAGTTCCGATGCCGGGGCACTATCAGCAGGCATTGTGCCAGACTATGCCTGGCCTGCATATCCTGGCCTGTCTGGGGTGTCTCGGGGTGACAGCATCTTCGCTTCCTCATCACTCAGGCACTCCTTCTGGGAGAATGGTAAGTGGGACTGCCATGTATTACCTTTCGCCATGCAGTAACACATCCAGGGAGCCTCTGGTAGTGCCTCAACTGTACCTTCAAGGAGTCTTGATTCGGTCTCCAGCCCAGCACTGCGAATTTCAGGATATGCACTCCATCACCATTTTTGTAGGAGGGCCCACACTGGCGGTAGGGGTAATAAATCCATATATCTCCTGGTCATACTTCCATGGAGGCACCGGTCTGAACTTCTGAGCCATCAGGAGGGCGCCTCTCCTGCCTCCAGTATCACCCTCCGGTGTAGATATAGCCCCTAATGACAAGGGTTCATCCCAGTGAGCAATCAGCCAATATCAGGAGCTCCAGGTAGTTCTCTACACCCCAACAGGAGGAGAAGATCAGGTCGCCAATGCCTCCGGTGCACCACCCACTCAGAACAAGATCACTGCTGCTCCTCTCCAAACCTTGTGTCTGCTCGAGGGAGCCCCCACCACTCGCATCGCAGCAGCTGTTCCAGGCCACTCCAGCCATCAAGGGGATCAGGCCCACCACTGGCCAAGTAGACCCAATGAGTCGCTCCCCCGCCTGGGCGAACCCAGCCTGGGAAGTCGACTACCCCCAGGTTGCGGTGCATAGCGTGAGGCCAACACTCCTCCCCCACTCATTCCGAGCTGACGGTACCAGCACAGTGGCGCAGTCTGCACCGAGGCCCCAGCTGCTCCAAGTTCCTCCGGTAGGCACCAGCACCAGGCAGCCTCTCTCGACGCTGCGCCAGTCCCTGTCGCCACTCTCCTTCGGCCGTCGACAGCGAAGAGCTATGTGTGGAAGTAGTTAAGCCTACCGTTGTCAGCATTTTTGGCAATAAAGGCATGTTACGGCTGAGGGCTCAACAGGTAACTCAAACAAATGGTGAGCTTCTCCATCTTTTTTATTGTTCTCACAATAGGAATTAGGGCTGTCTGAACTAACAGTGATGGAGTTAGAAATGGTACCACAATATGTCTGGTGCCTAACCAGCTCCATGACCTCTTTGTGAAATGTGACCCTCTGTCCATTACTCTCTTTCTTAGATAAAAGGCTGCTTACAAGGAAGTTCGAACAGTCTTTCACAATCTCTGGGTTTTCAAAGCTTCCAAGCACTTCTTCCATGACTCTCATGTATTCTGTGACTGGTGCAGTGGTTGTCAAGCTCTCACTTTGCTTTTCCCGCACTTTGCTATCAGGCACCACCAGCTGGCACTGATAGGTTTTCTGATGGGGATCAGAGGTCAGGCACTAAATAAACTGTTGGACCCACAACTACTTTAGCTCCCCCCCCACCCCCTGGTTAGCTCTTAAAGCCACCTTCTCGACTTAGGCAGTATTAAGGTTTATCGCCTCTAGGTTGTTATCCAAAGGGTAACCTCAATCTTTGTTGCAGCCTCTCTCCATCAATCTAGAAGCACACCATTGTTACAGGTGCATTCCTTTCATTTCGGGCTTACTTCCTTGTTCTCCTCCACGAGCACTCTTTAACCCTCCCCTTGGACGCTCTCTTCCTGCTCGTCTGTCTTCTCCTTGCTTTACTCATTCCTTTCGCTTTATTCTGATGTTCCCCCTTTCCGCATTCTCCCCTTCCTTTCTCCAACCCCCCTCTCTCTACAAGCTCTCTCTCAACCTCTGCTCCTATTCCCCTCCCTTTGTCTAATCCAACCGCTTGCGTCTCCTTTCCAACTGCCACTCCCTTCACCTTCCAACGGACTTGTATCACCCACACTGCTGCACTGGCTTGCTCGCTTTGTATTGCCTAGTCGGGTGCACAATTGCTGTGTACTTAGAGAATGAGTGAGACTGTGCACTCCCTTTGCTTTCCAACTGACTCCGATCACCTGCACTGCTGCACTGGCTTGCTCACTTTGTATTGTCTAGTGGGGTGCACAATTGGCTGTGTACTTAGACAATGGGTATCAGCTGTGCACTCCCTTTGCCTTCCAACTGACTCCTTTCACCCGCAATGATGCATTGGCTTTTCACTTTTTATTGCCTAGTGGGGTGCGCAATTGGCTGTGTAGTTAGACAATGAGTGAGGCTGTGTGCAGTTTGGGAGTGGACTTTACCAGTCAGTTGAGCTTGGGCAGAGAACAATTGCACACCGAGGCTACATAATGGACATTTGCCACATTGATGGCATGCGGCAGACCTCTTCTAGCTGCCCTTTTCAGCAATGGGGTACAGGCAGTCTACTGCAGAATTTCACCAGTCGTAAATCACATGGGCTCTATGGTCTAGCGTATGTTCTAGGGGCATAATGTGGGATGTGCTCATGGTGGCTCCCACGAGCTGCACTCTCAAACCTGTACCCATCTGAACTCCACAAGCTTTGACTTTGTTGTTTGTTATTCAGAGTGTGCCAACGTGGAGGGTTTGCAACTGCATCTGATATGCGAAATATAAGGCTAGGGATAGGATGGAGGCCCTTTGGGGAACCCACTATTACCACTTCCAGGGCCAGCATTGTGGAGAGTACAGCAATCCCTGCCTCCAGGGTCTCCCAGTCCTTATCCACTAGCTTCTTCCTGGTGATCACATTGCATGCCCTAGGTCAATTTTTTATAAATCCTTAATAAGTTGAAGCAACTGCCAACTGAGTAAATTTGTTGTCATTGGGACATTTGCTCATTGAATAGGAAGTCAATATTTATTATTTTAGAGCTCAGTGGGAGAGAGAGGAGGAGTAAGGAGGGAACCAAAATCTCATGAAATCATTTTCTGTGTTTAGTAGCAAAGAAAATATTTTCTGTTTTAGAACTGTTAAGATGGATTAAATGGCTATTCCTCTAGCATAATATGGCTTCTTCTCATTGGTGTAAAGATAATTTCTCCCTTTTCTCCTGGTGTCACTAAGTCGCAAATAGAGATCCTCATCCACTAAAGCCAGGGCAAAAGATCATAGGGAAGTACATTGTGGAATGATGGGCCACGAAAGGGATCAGGAATGAAGTGGAAGATGATAACAGTATGTTTTTCCCAATGGATATCCAGTCAGTTTAGGTTTAGTTCCTGGGCGAGTCCTTAATGTTTAAGCATCAATGTCCTCTTCCTCGAACAAAGTAAAAATGCAGATTCTTAGGCCGCGAGGTATCCTCCCTACCTCCAGGAGGACAATTGTATCCTGGAAACCTCTAGAAAGGGAATCACACCACTACAAGAAAAAGGAAAATAATAGAGGCAAAAATAAGAAGCTGAAATCCCAGGTCTGTCCTGATATCCGTGCTGCATTTAGGCGCTTTAAGAAAAAGAATCAATTATCACAGGACAGCACTTGCACGTATGGGCAATAATAAGCGGTTCTGTCCTTGGTATTTTCAGATGTGTTTAAAAGTGATTTGCCATGTGTTGTGATGGTTGTATGTCAGCTTGACAAAAATAATTTGTGCTACTTTTAAAAATGCATGAAAACGGCGTTGCCGATTTAACGTTACACCTAATGCATGTTTGGCCTTTGCCTAAAATGCCCATAATAAATATATCTGGATGTTGAAGGAAAAACTGCCTTACCACCCCGTGATACTTAGTGGCACCCCTACCTCCTCTCTCATCCCCACTGACACTCAGCCCCTTTGTCTACTCAGCCACTATCTGCATACTCTAATTTAACAGACAGGGTCCTGTTGCCCCTTCTACTCTTCCGCCCGCCATTACAATCTGCAGATCCTTACATGATTGGCCACAACCCTTCTTATTTATTTGCCCGCTCCCGCTCTGTTGCTCCCCTGAACAGCTCCACAGCCCTCATCCTTTTCCCTGCCACTGGCATGGAGCACCCCCCCATCTTCGTCCCCCACACAAACACCGTACCTCATCCCATGATTATGATATGATATTGCATTTGTAACGCGCCTATACATTGCTCTCATTCCTGTGCCCCTCACCGTGACTGGCCCAAATTCGTTCCCACTTCTCTTGCCACTCCACCGCCCACCTATCGTGATTGATCTCATTCCTTAGTACTATCCCCACCCTTCTCTGATCCGAAAGCAATGCGAGTTTGTCATATTGTTCTAATTCGTCTGTAATGTCTAACTCAGCCACTTGCATTTTGTTTTCGGTATTTTTTACCATTAAAAGCATTTGTTAGAGACAATGTCCTGCTGCAAATGACTAGGGTGTTGATATCTCTGTTTTTTAGGCACAGAGTCTCGTGTGTTCGATAACGCTCACCGGCCCTGGGTTTCTGGACTGCAACGAGCAGGTGGATGTGAGGCCATACATCATTGCCTGCGTGAATGACCTATGCCATTGCCAGGCGACTCCCAGCTCCAGCTGTCTGTGCAGTACCTTCACTGAATATGCTCTTGCGTGCACCCAAGCTGACGGAATACCCCAGAACTGGAGGAGGCCCGATCTGTGCCGTAAGTATATATACCTGCAGGAGGCAGTCACCTGCCCAAGCAACCAACTACGCCTGTACTGAAAACAGCAGTGTGCATAACATAGGTGAAGCCGAACTCCCTGGTTTAATGGTTTAATGACTTAAGGTGGGTTCCCCAGGTAAAGTGGCATGTTTTCATGTGTTTGCAGAAAGACCAGTATGATTGCTCCGATCTCAGAGCTAGCGGTAGGGAGTTCCAGAGCTTAGCAGCAATGACAGAGAAACTGTTGCCTCCTGCTCTGGCTATTCTGTATCTTGGACCGATGAGATGCAACATACAACATATTTTTCTAATTTACTAGGATGATCAAAAGTTCATACACTGCTTGTGAAGCATGGTGAAATGCTGCATTTTTTAAACAAAGTTCAAAGAATACAATAAATCTAACTATACCTGACAGAGAGTCCTCCCTGTTCAGTTGGAATGCATCATGCTTCCAAGGCATCTACCATAGATTGAACAAGACTTTCTTTCTGCTTCACCTGTACTCCAGAAACATGGGTTATGGATGAAGTCTTTTGCAATACGTTTGCAGATCATTCTGTACCAGCTTCGAAGGGGTGAAAGGGCCACCCAAAGGGTGGTCTGGCAAACATAGTAAATAACCGTAAGGCAATTTTGCCAACAGTACTGGAATATGGATAATGTGCTAGTGAAGAGAATAGAATATAACCAGGAACCTGCTTTTCAGAATACACAAGGGTATTTCATTATGTCCAATATATAGACACTGCTCTGACCCACACATGCCATATAATGAGACAGGTTATGAGGATAGAAGCAGAATATCCAACTGACATACTTCTTGTTGCAGGAGAAGTTAACACGAAGATTATAAAGAATCATATGTCGCCAGAAGTATGAAGGGTCCTCTACGAGCTATGGGAGGTCCAAGGATCAATACCGATAAATAAGGGTAATGCAAGGGCGACCTAGACTCACCAAAGTAGCCTATAAATGTAAATTACATGTCTGAACCGTAGAATATTTGGAGAGATTCCAAGCAAGGGTGCATTTACACATCGCAATTAGTTCTCATCTACAGACTCCTGGTTGGTTAGTCTCAACATCTTTGGAGGATGGACTTACATAGATATTATCTCAGAGACCTCAAGCAATGGCACGCTTAACACAATAATCCCTATGGCCAACGTTTACAAAATCACCCTTACTTATCCTGCATCTCTAAGTATAACAGGCAATAGAAACATTAAATGGCCCCGTCAGCATATTCATTGTCTTGAGGATGTTCAAATTGAAGATATTGGTCACTTTGGAAACTTGATCCGTTTGAGTAATAGGCCCATTATAGAAGCACAAAGCGGGCTGTGAAATATACAAGTCTATCTGTGAATCACAATAAGCCCTTGTGGGATGATGATGAAGTGGCCACTAGAAGGGAACAGCTGAATTAAATTGCAGGTGTGGTCTTTAAAGCAGACGCCGACACGAGCAAGGAGCTGGGATCCTGCTCTAAACAACCTAATCAAAAGAAAAAAGAACTTGTCAAGAGTATGTCTGAAGTCCGATTTAATTTGAAAACATTGAAGGGCACCAGAAACATTTGTAACTATACATCCATGTCCAGTGGAGAATTGAAGCAATTTGTTTTCATGCCTACGTTGGAGGCGCCATGCAGACCGTATGTTCAAAATATGTGCAACGCGTATGCAAATAAAGATTTAAAAGAGCAGTGCCTCTAAAGTAAATACCACTCAGTTCAGAGAGCCGGTCTGCATTTGTAAAAATGAAAGAGGACCCCCAGACTAAGTGGTTAAGAGCATACTAGGGTGCAAAAGTCCTGTAATTACGACCTGGTAAGACCCATACTGAATCGCTAGTTTGAATGGTGAAGCAGTGGCAGGACTCCTGTTGACAACAGTGTAGATCAATGGCAGGATATACCTCTGATTCACAAAAGTTCATTTCTTATTCTTATGCAGTGAGTTCAAAACCCTAAGATTTTATTACTTGAGACCTATGCTTAGGATTTGGGTACTGGATCCTCCCTCCAAACTCCTTTGATGTGATGCTTGTGCAATCTGTTTCTTAATGTATCCATCAGGCCTGGTTGAGAAGGGTCAATGGTTTGGAGAACCTGCTTCGTATGGATTCTTAAATTGTCCCAGTTTGAACTAATCATTTGTTTGTGCTTGTCACTCTGGGATCTCATTGCTGTGGAGCAATACATGAAATGCATGCGTTAACTGCGTTAGCTTTTAACCTTTTTCTCATATAGTAATTTCTACCACTTTCATGTGGAGTTTTATATGACTCCTTTGGTTGTAATGATGCTTTGTTGTTTTTAACTTACCTATTCATCCAATTTTAAACCATAAGATCTTCATTACACTTCAAATTGTTGGGTTCTGGACGTGACAATCCTGTGACTTTTAATGTCCGCTAGTGGTGAAATTGTATTATTATTATTCAAATTGATGGCTATTGTGATTTTATATGTATATCTATGTGTGTTTTATGGCTTTTAGCTGAATACAACAAAATGAAATGAGAAGTCCTTTCCTAGCAGTGGGAGACAAACAATGGTCTGAGAGGTGGGATTTTGTGCACTGGAGCATCACATTGGAAAGGTGCCATTAGTGCCACTAACCTTGTGTTGCAGAGGACACATCCCAATTGTGATAATACAGAAGGGTAAAGGCAGTGAAGTCTGCCTCAACTCCTGGGGTGGAAACAATGCATGGCATGCCAATATATAGCATGAATACTAAAGATGAAGTACTTCATGAGCCAGCAAATTAAGAATTCTGAAAAACAAAGCAGATTACACATGCTAGAACACCATACAACTCTCTAGGAAATGTGAACACTTGGAAAACAGATCTTGAAATAGTAGATATTTGAGAAGGTTTGTAGAGTAAAATCAAAACATACATGAAATAATTCAGGGGTGAGTGTGGTGTGAGGTGGGTGTGTCCACAGGGCTGAATGTTTAAGGACAACAGAAGACCAATGGCTTAGGGAAGTCCTAATTAATTTTTCCTCATTTAACACATCCGAAAGAACCTCAAAAGAAGCTATAGCATATGAGCTCCTGCGATTTGTGGCTATAAAAAGTCAGCTATTTACGCTTTAAATATGTCTACTTTAATAAGAACAAGATAAATTCTTTCATTGGCCATTCTGGCACATTTAACAGAAAATGAGATACTGATGGCTAATGTCATTTGGTCTCCAATTGCAAGTGAAAGATTGACTTGACACAATGTCATGCAAGGAAGAAAGAAGATTGAGGAATGTTCCAATATCATAATAGATGCTATTCAGCAGAAATAAGGAAATACCAAGGGGCTAGAACATATTGTGCAGCCACTACACAGACTTTTTTGGCATGGAAAGATTAGCTTGTTAAATATTCAAGTATCTTTCCAAAGAGATACATGATTTGAGTCATTGAACTAATCCTTGGTCCTTAGCCTTTCAAATCTTTATATAGACAGGAAGATTGCAGTGAGAAAGGGCTATATTAGATATCACTTTTTGGGATGGTAGACATTGCACATTTGTTCATGCCATAAAACTATTTTAGCATTGGACTTCAACATGTGTTTTATGTGTTTATTTATTTTGATTTATTTATAGTTTGAATATAAGCATGAAGTAGACAAACACTGATTTCAAAGATAACATAATCAATTTCTAAAAAAACATTAATAACAAGCAATTAGTTACAAATATTTTCTTTGCTGAAAATACAGTTAGTCATCCCCACTAATAAAACTATCATAGAACCTAGATAAAATGTGCAATCATTAAATCCTAAAAAAATAAATCATTGCTCTTTGCAGTCAGTTAACAACCCCTTTCCACACCCATACTGTCACTGGTATACAGAATTTTAAATAGTCAGATGTCAATCTTAATTCATTCGTAAGTTAATTCCAGTACTTTGCTGCTGCTCCTAAGAATGAGCGGTTCAGGGTACTTGTCCTTTTAAATTTAGGCACTTCTAACCTTAGTACTTCACGGCTCCCTATTTCTCCCCCAGAAATGTTCACATTTTCTACTAGATATGTGGGAGTCGTAACATAAAGTGCTCTATGCGTAATACTGAGGAATATAAATATAGGCCTCTGATCAATAGGCAGCAAATGTAGATCTTTTAAGATTGTGTTACATGGTCGTATATTCTTGCCCCTTAAGTCATCCGTCTGCAGCATTAAATACTGCTTTCAATGGGGCTACAACCATTTTTGGCAAATCCTTTAACAAAGCAGTATCAAAATCAATATGTGATATCATCAGTGATTGCGCAAGAAGAGGAACATTCTCTTAATTTGAAGAGATGAAAGTTTGCCATTTGCACCAAATTATTAATTAATGGCACAAGAGATAATTTGGAGTCCAGTGTTTCCAATTTGGATTTCACAGTTTCCTTAAACTCCATCTCCTGACTTTCCATCACCTGCAACTCCCCAAACAAGTCTTTCATTTGAGGATTGGTATTCTATGAGAAACAATTAAAACTCTGTCTGTAGATGGTTTAGCTCCAAGAAATGTGCAGCCATCCATTCAACAATCTCCTCCAGACATTTACTCAGCATGACCAACTACTGCTTTTGAGGACCACTTGATATAAAACTGCGTATCATCAGCATACCGATATATGTGCACTCTATCTTTGCTAGCTATTTCCCCTAATGGCTCCATGTATAAGTTTAACCAAATTGGTGATAGAATCAAATCTTTGATACGGCAAATAGAACACTACAGGTATCTGATCTTTCCTGCCCAATAATTACTGTTTGCAAAAGATTGGTAAGCCAAGATTGAAACCATTCTAAGACCTTTCCTTCTATTCCCATTTCATCCTACATATGTTTTGATCAGGACGATGGTTTTTGTATTCATAATAATAAAAATGTTAGTAAAGGGCAATCCTTGAGAATATCACTAACAGTAAATATTTTAGATATGTAATAGTAAAACCTTGTATTTGTTACATTTATTTTATTTTATATAATTAGGCCCAAGGGCCCCTCTCTTTCTTGGTTTTGTAATGCACCCCGTGTATAGATGATTCTTCAGAGTGTATGGTAATAGAATTGGAGAGACTGTCCATTTTTGATTTTCATCGAAGGAGGAGAGCAATCCCAGAGCATAAAGGCATACTAATTGAAGACAATTCCATCAATCCCAAGGGATGATTTTATGATGTGTAGAAGAGTGTGTCCACTGTACTGAAACAATGTCTAGGAAGATGAGAGAACAGGTCACCCTTTTATCACCTGACTTCAGTGCTTTTGCTACTGTACCGCAGCCCTGGTAGAAGCCTGATTCCTTCTCTTTCAGAAGGTTGATTTTCAAGATAAAGAGTTAGGTTGCATAGCTATGCTTGCTATGATTTTTACAAGGAAGGAAGGCTGATGATGGGTTAATAGATGAAAACCTGTATTTTCATTAGTAGAGGCACAGAGACTGTGCATCTGGACATGAAGGAGAACCTCCCCCAAATTTGTGGACAGGGCACGCCTGAGTTACTTATGCTGTTAGACCTATCTGCCTATTTGAAACCCTTGACTATATAATGATGATACACCACCTTGATCAGGTGGTGAGGGTGTAAAGATAGGTATCTAGCTTTGTTAGATCTTTTCTAGTGAACAGGACATCAAGAATGAAGAAGGGCACTTTTGATGGCCACGCCAAGAACGTGGACTGTGGTGTTCTACAGGAGTCTTGTTTTTCCCACTCCTTTTTAATGTCTAATATATGTAGAGCCCCTATCCACTCCACTGACAGACTGAGATGCCATCTTTCACAACGTACACCACTGCCACTTGGGCCATTTTCAGTATGGAAGATGAACTTGAGGCAAATATGTTGCGTCTCCTGATGATATTCAGCTAAATCAAGAGATATTGAATAACTGACTGGGCCCGAGCCAAGAGAAAACAGACATTTCAATAGCTGCTTCCTCTCATTCATTTATCAATTACTTCAGTCCTCAATACATACTCTAATATCTCCAGAACTAGGGTTAATATTTATGTACAATACAAGGCGAAAATCTTAGGTATAATATTGTGACTCAATCCCCTATATGGAACACCAAGTATCTAGCATTACTAGGTCAGTTAAGTACTATCTAATTCTTCTAAAACAACTTGGACTCCTTCTATCAGAGCATCCTTGCAAAGTAGTCACTTGCTCATTATTGAAGCCAGGTTACGTTTCTGCAATTCTATATATGCAAGCATTAACCAACACTCCCTTCATTGTCTACACACGTGTGAGAATGTGACAGCATGAATAGTAATACATACACTTAAGCAAATTCACATTTCACTTGCACTCGGGGACTACATTGGTTACTTGTTAAGGTCTGGTTCAGCTTTGCGTTACTGTAATGGATAAAGGTTTTTATGGCCACTACGCCCCTGCTGCCCCCACACTTGAATAATCACCCTTAATGCTAGATATCCAATTTCCTTCAGAACACACTGCACACTGATTGTCCCACGCTACCATTGCACTAGGGTTTTTGACTGGTGGAGCTAGACAGTGGAATGTACTACCTGAAGAGCTTTTACATACAGAGGACCAGAAAATCAAGACTCTCTCTCTCTTTCTAATTCCTCTTTGATGATCCCATATTTTTGAGAAAGAGCTTGGAGACTCTTGGGTGCTCACGCTATTAAAATGCGAAATGGAAATGGGTAAAGCCAACCACATTACTTGTGATCTGTGTTTGGATATACAGGCTAATGGCGAGAATGGATAGATATTGAAACTTACTTTGTGTCTTTATTGTACAAATACATGTATTAATTTGAGGCATGTCTTCGTTAAATGTAGGATAGCTTTCAATGGGAGGGAATTGGATGCATCCCTTTTCTCTTTGCAGAGTTTTTTGACTTAGAGATGTTCGACTTGGGTGTAAAAGATGTTTCATTTGTAGTTCTTCTGAACAATAATAAGCTCTCCTACATGACTTTTGTGAGGTTTTAGTGTCTCATTACTTCGATTGTAGTTAGCAGTGCCACAGCTGTTCTTCCAACAGCAACAGCCTGTGAGAGTGTGGTTCATCTGCCTTCACAGTCCATCACACACTATGCTGGCACTGGAACAGAGATCTTCAGCAGATCCACCAAATGCAACATTAGAGATCGACTGCCCATGTTCACACCCTATTCTCACTGCTACAATCAGATTGCCAAAAGACCATCATGAACATTTTTATTTCTGGCAAATACTTTGCACCAGAACATACAATAAACGTACTGATTAAATATATCATTACCAATAGACAATACATAGGACTGCAAACAAAATGCATAATGCTGGATTAGTTTCACGACATGTACCTCCCAATATCATCATATTTCATTGAGAAATCTGAGTGAGTATGCACAGATCAGGATCTTTTGCTTCATTTTTAAATTGCTTAACTGGAGATGCCCCTGACAAGACTGCCTAACTAGGGAGCCTCTCAAATGGGTACCCATTTAACCCAATACAAGGAGAGTCCATCATCACCTACAGCTCGGCGTTGAAAGAGAATGCACTCTGATAATGTTTTCAGCCTTCCTCATTTATTACAACACTGCATGCACCTCATCCACTCATTCAGTCACTGACTGGACTTTATTCTCTATCATATCTATTCTTGCGTTCATGGTCTGTAGCTTGTCCTCTATGCCCTTGATCATAGCTCAAATGTTGCAAGGGTTGTTCTGCGAGCTTTCAACTGCATCCGTTAAGAGAACTTCAAACTGTGACATTTTGGAGCTGCTGCAGGCAACTATTGCTCAACCCGCACATCACTTTCTCCACACCACAGATGTCCAGGGGGTTACAGACACTCTCTGCCTCTTAAACCTTACATTTGTGCATCTAGAGGACATGGTCATGCCGATGGTCAGTCAGATGGGTCACTTCTTGATGTTCCTTTCGTGAGTCTTAGTATTAGTACATTCCCACTGTGTCTTTGGTCATATAATCATCATGAAGCAGGCCCATTTGAGACTGCAAGCCCCTCCTCATATCATGTGGCTCATCTCTAGTTGACACAGTAGCACCTGCTTTCCAGTACCCCAGATGATAGGTCTGTGAGGAAACATACTTGTTGAGCTTGTACACTGCAGCCCTCCAAATAACCCATCAAATATCCTTGGTGCTCCAGCAAGGTCACTAGAGAGAACTCCAGCAGTTCATAGCAAGGCCATCTCAGTGTCCCGCCTTGATCTTGCAAGGAGCTGCAATTCTGCGCTTGGAAGCTAGTCAGTTGTGCTGTTCTAGTTAAAAGGATGGGGCCCTGAGGAGCAATGCTGCTTCTCCACCCTTCTCTTGAAAGTTTAAGCCCGGACATCAACATCCACAACATCAAACAACCCAGGAAAAGTAGCCCCATCTGGAGGGCTATAACAGAGCAACCATCATGGAGCCCAGCTATCACCACCCATCCTGTTAACATTTTAATACTTGGCTTTCAACTTCTTTCCTCCAGATCTTAGACACGCGTGAATTAAGACTGGTGCTATAAAATCGTTTTTAAGGTGGCTGCCAACTTGGCCTGCAGTGTTAGCAAGCAGCTTTTTCATCCAGCTACGACCCTTATATGGTTTTTCACCAGAAGCCAGCGCACACGTTGTTTGTTCCTTCTGAATCTTTAATATGAATTCCATATAAATCAAGTGGTAGGCCCTCTCTTGTTTTTCTCAATTCCTCATTGGACACACACAGTAAACTCCATTGGTTAAGCATGAGACAGTGTTTGTGAAGTTCTACCTTATTAAGTCAAAGAACCAGAATAAATCTATTTCTATAGTCAACAGCTGTTCTTCTTTTGTAATTGGTTCTGCATACTTGATCATGTTGGCCCAGATTATGTGTGGGGACAAACAATACAATAATTCACTGCTGTTGTTTACTCATCAGTCACCAATCTCTAAGGTAATTATTAAAATCAGTGTTTGTTCCATTCTCGATCCTCTGTTACTTATGCTTCTCTTAATCTGTACACAATCGAAAATGAAGTGCTTAGAGGTCTTTAGTATTTCTCCTTGTAGTAGAATCCATCCCGAAAACCTCACTCTGTTTTTCATGTATCGATCGATATGTGCCCAATGGGAATATGAGTGGGGGCTGTAATTCTCATAATCTGCTGATTGTGGAAGTTTATTTTTAAATTTACGTCAATAAAAAAGCATGTTTCTTTACTAGCCCAATTATAGGACCATTGTATTATATAGTTCCTGCTTGCCATTTTCTGACAGTCATAGCCGCAATCATAAACTAAAACCACATTCCTTTGCGGAGGGCCCTTTGGGGAAAATATATTTTTCAATATCTCTATCTTCTACACACTTTGACTGCCTTTGTGGCTGTTTTCAAAATGACAGACCGCCTAGACCCTCATTTATACTGGGTTAAGCTTTAAAACGTATTAATTATGAATGTTTTAATCATAATAAGCTGAATATATGCCTGAATTATGAGCTATGTTTATCTTTATGCATGATCATCAACCTCCAGTAATTGAATTGGATCTCTATCCAAAGCAGGCTTCTGAGAGTCATGATTAGGCATGAGCGGGCAATAGTAGCGATTAATGAAGAATACCAGGGTCTGGGGATATAAAGGCAGCACAATGCACAATTATTTTTAAGAAAGCCACACCTGCGTATATGAAGGATCTTTGAATTTTGGAGTGTTGTGATAATCTGGCACAGCAAGTATGCAGGCTTATGAGAATCCTAGAGAAGGGTACGGGGCAGACAGATGATGGAGCTCCATGGTTCAATATCATTTGCAATAGGGCGAAGAGGCAAATTATTATGAGTATCAGGTGAGCCCAAGTGTTTTGTAATCCAGCAAAATAAAAAAGTTAATAAGGCAAAATCAGCAATACGGGGCTATGCAGCATTTCATTCACAGAAAAGGCTCGGCTAAGGATCTAACTGGGAGAAAAAAGGATTGAACTGGGTGTTCTTTTAAAGCCACCTTTTCGTTGGAAGATATTTGCTGTTGGCTCTCTGGCTCATCAACTGATGATGTCAGTATTCAAATATATGTTCTCTCCGACACGGCAATTTTAAACATGTTTCCATGAAAATGAAAGCAGATCGGGCTCCGGAGTGTGACGTTTTTACCAAATGGCGCACAGGAGCAAGCAAAAAGAAAGAAATGGAGTAAGATAAAACCGTCAACTGACCACATCCATTCCGGATGACATACTAGAGGCTATAGGATAGCCTCTACACGGTAAACAAAGGTCTTATGTTCTTGCAGTATTGCAGAGGCCAATGACAAAGGAATTGATCTGTTTCTATAATGTTCTATTATCCCCAATGCCATCCTGCCTTCAGGGTATACACTCCAAAGATGCTCTTCTTCAACACAAACAACCATCCGAAAAACATTGCTTTTGACAATCTGAAGAATTCATTCATCACCCGCTGCTAAAATTCCTACTGCAAATGATGATGACTTGGAAATATAAAGGCCAATCTTGGGTTGTATGATTATCTGGGAAATGTCTGCTCCACTTGCTAAGGACCATTGACTGCATTATTCACTACTTGTTTCTAGGGTCAGCTACACTTCCAACATAGAAAGAGATGGGCACAAATCTGACCTTGGACTTCACAGCCTACTTCCCTAATGCATACTCTGACTCCAAATATTTTACCTTTAATTAAGAGGAGGCTAAGCACCCAAATTGTTCCTTCACAGTTATGCTCTAAAAGAGAATGATCTCATCACCCTCTGGCCACAATTCACAGAAGGGTCTCTGGCAACTGTACACATCCTTGTGATTACCCCCAACACCCACTATTGTGTTGGCTTTGCAGAACAAGTGGTGGTGTAAATATACAGAGTAGTCATAACAACCACCACGTGCCAGTAATTAATGGTAAAACCACTGGAGGAAAACTGCAGCTGGCATTTGTATCCATTGCATTCAGCCACAAAATGTGTAACAAATGATATAACATATTTTATAAAGCTTTAGGTGTATGTCTTGCAGCATCAGAGGTAGCTACAGAACTCTGGAAAAAGTGCTAATCAAGGGTACATAGATTTTCTTTGAATTCAGACCTTTTTCTACTGATTCTGACATTGTTGATTCAACAGGTGTATTTGAAAGTGGCTGTGCAGCTCTCAAAATCAGAGTTGTTTGACCTCTGAGAGGCACAGCATCATACCAAACCGCTGCGGCTACTCAGTCCACTGACACAAAGAGGCCATTTACATGGGAAGGAAATGGTGGATCATGTAGACATTGCTAAAGAAGGCACATTTGTAGGTGTGTATGAAGGACCAGAAGAAGGCCAGATCAATTACAAGAGATCTGCCTGCTCCTTCTGATTTCGATAGTTTAAGCCTCTCTTTCAAATGGGGTGATGGAAAGTGTGCAAAATACCATGTACAATTCAAGGCCATGCCAAATACGACCCCCAAAAAAGGTGGGGGAACCAGTTAAGAATTCTCATTGATAGAAATACAAGAGTGTCATGGCCATTCATCCTTTCAGTTTAGGGCCAGGGCTGCTTTGAAAATCTCTAGACTCCTTCTATTGTGGCACAGCCAAGGTAAACATATTGAATCTAATACTTCCCAGAGAGATCCCCAGTGATTCTAAAATATGAGCACAAACATTTCCAAACAATACCTTTCGGTAAACTAGGTAAACTATAAAATAGTCTTCATCTGGAGAAGAAACTTGGAAGCGAATTTGCTGGCTGAAGTTCTGATGAACCAGTCATCCAGATAAGAGTAATAGAAATGCCTTCTCGCTAGTAAGCTGCTAGCACCACTGAATGGATATACTTAAAGCTGACAATTCTGATAGAAAACACAAAATTAATTGCAGCAAACCTTTTTATTTCCTCCACTTTGGAATGTGAAACTAAGTGTATTGAAATCCTATGTTACCAGTCTCTGATGGTCAGTAGGGTGTGATTGAGTCCCTCCATTATCAAGGACCTCCTTATCTCACAAAGCAACTTTTTCATTTAAGTTGCATTAAGGAGTCAATACATTTCACTCACTTCATAATACACATTTATACTCTGCATTTGCAAAGAATCTAGAACATGTTTATAGCTTACAAATGCAGACTGCTGTCCTTATTGCCTTGCACAGTGTTGTGAAGGGTCCAGGGCTGGGGATATCAGCCACCCATGCCCTGACACTTGCAGGGCACTGTAAATGCCCCAATTACAGTACACCAGTAATGTTGTTTATTACACATAGTCCAATCTTCTTTGCCACAGATCTCAACATTTTGAGACATCCTCTCATCGAGACAGGCATGCTTGCCTATGTATTTCTAATAAAAGCGTATGTAATTAAGAAGGGCAACTGCTGGCTTCTCTTTTCTAGGTGGAGGGAGTGCGATTCCCATTACCCCTGCGCAGTCCAATTATGGGTCCAAGTCACCAAAAAAGAACATATCTTCCATGTAACTCCCATGTTCATGAGGGAGGGAAATATTACTGTGACAAGGAATATTGGCGTCAACTTATTGAAGATTGTAGGTAAGTAATCAGGACATTGCAACTGTGTCCATCTTCCTTACCAGATTCCTGAAGATTCAGGATGTATCGAGCAAATCCTGAAAATAACACAGAAACAGTGTTCAGGATAGCCGCCATAGAGGCAAACTCCTGGGAGTTCACATGTAACATATAATGTTTGATGAAGGTGCTTGGGGCGGCCCAATTGGCATACATTGTGGGGAAACATTTGTGCCCTCCTCTAGTGCTTAAAGGGGAGTCTGGTGATCCCTGAAGACGTATTGAGCAGTGTAGGACAAGTAGGCATCGTCCCTTAGGAGAAATATTGAAGAGGTGTATGAACTGTTTATAGTGTATTCTGCTCTTTTGTCCATTTTATCCTCAGGGGCTGCAAGCTCCATTGCCACCATGGTGTTCCCAGTATAGTTTGGCAGGATGTAGTACACTTTTAGGGTTTCTGGGAACTCATTCTAAAATCCTTGGACTGGATAAATCTTTGCCCAGTGCTATATTACAACCACATTTGCAGGATCGTTGAGCTCCTGTAGGTAAACTTTTGACAGGTTGGCAGTAGTGGTACACTCTTATTTAGTGTGGGGAATTATCTACTGTAGTCGCATGCACCCTGCAATAGCAGAGCAGAAGACGAAGAGTTCTCCATCCCTATTTTGGATTGAAGGCATTCTGAAACTTCTTCAAACGCTTCTCTGCAGAGGTACATGCCACATTGTTCCCAGTCTGATTCCTGAATTCTTTGATTTTGAAAATATTCTTCTGGGTGTGTTGTGTGGACTCTGTGGCTCTTCCAATGACACCTTGGTGCAACATACATTTATGGCTATCTTGTGCACACCCCAGCTGTATATTGTACCTTGTAATATATTACTAATGTTGGTGATTTCATGCTACCAATGGATTGCTCGATTACTTATACAGTGCCCCGTTGCTCCTGAGCTAGGTTTGCACAGTAAAAATATATATTATATATTAATAATTACAAAATTAATATGCAGTGTGATTTTATGGCCATTTTTATTTTTGCTTTGTAGATCTAGAGTTGGCAGTGGGGTGGGATGTCAGAACTGCCAATGTTCACAGATCCATGAAAAAGAGCAACATTTCTGGTTTTGTATACTGTTTTAGAGGTTTTGTTTTGCTCACTTGGAGATTTGGGGATTTGACTCCCCCACTCAACCTCGTCCCATCCTACTTAATCCCTTCTCCATCACCTTTCTCCTCCCTTTTTCTCTGTTTGGCCAAATTTACTTATCTTTACATACCAACGATACACTTGTATTGACAGGTTTGGTTGAAAAAAATACTTTCTAGACGTTTTTGTTTTGTTTTTCTGAATGTATGCCTGTCAATGGTAAGTTACTCTGTTGATTGTTTTCCCTCCATGTTTGCTCTATCCCCCTGTTTCCTTTCTTGAGACATTTGAGTTTGGCGGAGAACCAGCTAGCGGCTTAATGTTTTTTGGGAACATTTGATATGCTTCAGCACATCAAGATTTTTGGGACACTTTGTGGAGTTCATCTGGGGTTCCAGTTTGATTTGCGTAGTGTCTGGGCGGGGTATCAACAGACAACTTGAGATTTTGATATTCAGGTTAAATTGGGTCTACTGTGCAACCGAAATAGATCAAGAGTCCACTTATAAAAAAAGGTAACAATCCAAGATGAGCAATTCCAGCTTGGTTAAGGAACCTAGTCCTTGATAAGTTGGGCTACGGCCTCCTTCCATCTCAGTACTTTCCTCTCCTATTTGTCAAGCCCTCTCGCTGTTGTACTCTTATCTTCCCCATTCCTTTTACCATGTTCCTTCCTTTTCTCCTGCCACAACGAAGTTCTTCTTTCAGCCTCCCTCCGTCCAGATGTTCCTTTCCTCTCGCCTTACTCCATTCTTACTTCCCTCCATCCCTTTGCCTTGTTCTCTGCCTCCCTTTCCTTCTCAGGCGTTCCTTCTGTTTAACTATTAATAGCTTTTGCCACAATGGCCGAACATCCCACTGCAAGCAAGGAGCCGCCACTGCTGAAGCAACACCAGGACACCACAGGGAGGCCATCCACACTGTGAAGCAAGGTCCCACCACTGTGAAGCAAAACCAGGACACCATAGGAAGGCATTTGAGTTGATGACCTTGACTCAAGCGAAGCTCACAAAAATACAGAGATACCAAAATTGGCACAAAGGAGACCTCATCACAACACTACACACCCGGATGGACCACACTCACCCTAAAGGGAGTCAAGACTGCAATAAAATATAACTGGAAACCTAGAAACATCCCAAACACAAGAATTCCTGGTTAGGAATTCTCTATTAATCAAAAGCAATGTATATCCCAACAACAAACACTACACCTCAGCACAAAGTAAACTCTAAAGTGAAGGAAATACTAACAGGGACCAGGAAACACCCTAACTAAGAAAACACCCCCCACAACTGAACATAAAACATACCATCATGCCTCGCCACAAGAAAGACAAAGAAGCAAGAAAGGAAAATAGAAACAGGAGGGAAAGTGCAGCCCCACAAGAAGGAACCCACCATCTGGAATTCACAACACCTCAGAACTCCATGGCGACACTGCTAAATGGGCAAAGAATGTAGACAAAGAAAAGAACAAACACAGAATACTTCTCTCACTACCTCTCCACCTAGAACTCCACCACAAGAGATATGGACAACTGGCAATCAACCCACGTGAAATAACCATAACTAATGTGGACACCATCGGGACGCTGAATCAATCACACCAAAAAACAAACTATCGCAACCTGGATAACACCTTTGAAAAAAACACAGGCAAGAAACAGGGGCAAACTCGATTCCATAACTATTAACACGCCCTACATAACCAAAGACTATAGCAAAGGACAGATATTCATTACCTCCTAAGTGAGGGAGGCACAGATGCGCTTTTTCTCTCAGAAACATGGCTATCAGACAACTACAGAACTATTGCACACAAAGCCATACAGGACAATTTCAAATTAATACACGTCAACAGAGAAAACCAAAGAGGAGGCAGAATCCTAGTAGTGAATAAAGAACACACCTGTGCCTCGCCACTCCCCTCAATAACTTAGAAGACTGCAAATCCCTCCTCATCAAGATATAACTCAATGACCAAGCCAGCATAGTGTTCCTCCTGATCTACACACAGCCGTCCTACAGCCCAAACTTTGCGACAAAACTCGCGGACTCTATTGCCAACGTATCCATCTACCATGACAACCTAATCATGCTGGGGGATTGCAACATTTAGTTTGAAAGAGAAAACAAAACCACATCAAACTCACTCTGCACCCTCCTGGAAACACTACACTTCAAGTAAATAGTAAATAGATCCAGCCACAACGCCGGACACACCTTGGACGCAATCTTCTGCAGAGAAGGACTTTGTGCATCTGCCCCACCAACACCAATGTTATGGAGTGACCACTTCCTAATACCGTTCTACATCAAACTCCAAAACCGCTTACTACCCGGAAACGCAATCCTACACAACACTAGGAAAAGAAAGTGAAAGAGTCTTGATTTGGAATCATTAACAGAACTGCTGGAATGCAACCGAACACCACCGAACTGAACAGGATGACCCCAGACTCAGCAGAAAACATACTGAACACCTGTATCACCGAGGCCCTAGACCAACTAGCAGCAGCAAAACCTTTCAAAGCCACAGCAAATAAGGTGGCAGCACAATGGTTCAGTGAAATGCTGAGAGAACTCAAAAAAACAAATCGCAAACTGGAAAAAATACGGAGGAAACATAACAACCAACCGGACAAAATAAAATACTCAAGGCAACTCAGATTATAAAAATCAACCGTCCTAAAAGCAAAACAAATATTCTACTTTACAAGAATCCAATCGGCAACCAACACACAAAAAAAACTCTTCAGAATCATCAGAGATTAAAAAAAAACACATTCTGCAACAAAGGCTGCATACCAACACAAGCTCTATGCGACAACATGACCAACCACCTTAGATCAAAAATGGAAACAATCCAACAGACCATGGACACAAACCATGCAAATTTAAATACAACCACTGAATCGCGGATAACTGGCGATACACTAACCGGAGCAAGACTTGCCCGCTTTGAACCACTAGACGAAGAAACATTCTCCACACCAATTAAGGACACCAACCTCACTGGATCGCCAAGCGACCATTGACATCTACAAAGAAACCGTCGCACCCCAGCGTCACACTTCTGAAACAGAAAGTGCGGAAGATCCCCGCAATTACAGACCCATATCCAACATGCCCTACCCGGTGAAGATACTGGACAATCACATATACAATATCCTCCTTAAATCTGTAAAAACGAATGGAATACTCGACCATTCGCAAGCTGACTTCAGACCAATGAAAGGAACGGAATTAGCACTCCTATCCGTATGGGACAACCTAAAAATAAATGCAGACAGTGGAACTCAATCTGGCCTCATACTACTGGATATCTCAGCGGCATTCGACACAATCAGCCACACAACAATGGTAAAAAACATATGGGATGCAGTATAAAAGACACTGCCTTAAAATGGCTAAAATCCTTCATCACAATTTGAATAGAAAGAACTTACCTACTACCTTTCACCTCAAACAGCAACAATAACTCTGGGAGTGCCACAACATTCCATCCTCTCCCCTTCCTCTTCAACATTTACTCGTCCACCATGATGAAAATCGTTCAAACCCACAGACTGACCTCCTACAACTATGCAGACGACACACAACTGATCATGAACATAGTTACAACCCAAGAACCAAACAACACCCTCAACAATTGTCTGACGGACAAATACAGCTGGATGACAAGGAACAACCTCAAACTGACCATGGGTAAAATAGAAATAATGATTTCACCCCTGCAACTCCCAACTGGACTGGCTGCCAGACATGGGAGCCCAACCAGAGTCTTCAAATGTGATAATCAACCTAGGCATGCTCGTGGACTGGGGCTGGAACCACAAGTCAACGCTATCACAAAGAAGTGCTTCTACCTCCAGAGACTACTCAAGGGGATGCTTCCGTGCCTCTGTTTTCCACATAGAACCCTTGCAATCACATTCTTGATATTGTCAAGAATAGACTATGCAAATAGCCTCTACCTCAGAATTCTGAAAGACTCACCCAAAAACCTGAAGGTATCCAGAACACTTCAGCAAGGATACGCTTGAGATTAAACAGAAGATACCACATCGCACCAGCGCTGAGAAGCCTACATTGGCTACCTGTAAAAACACATTAAATTCAAGGCCCTCTGCATCGCACACAAGTGTCTACATGGACAAGGAGTTACATTTCTCCAGGCCATGATCAGCCACTTTCAACCAGTAAGAGACCTGAGATCGGGCAACGACATTTGAATACAGACAAAACACTACAAAAAAAGGAAATTCAGATGAATTGTATTCTCACGTCTAATTGCTAACTTATGGAACGCAATGCCAAAGGAAATTAGAACCACAGAAGACTACCTCACCTTCAGGAAATGACTAAAAACATAGCTATTCAACTGCCAATGATCAGGACAAAGGGACAACTAGCAGTGAAACACCCCTCTCCTCCTCTCCTATGTGCCACACTTAAATAGACCTGAGTAGAGTAGCCATGCCTTGCATTAGAAAAAACTGCGAAAGACATCCCACGCGCCACTTTTTTAGGGAATCTAGGACTTGGTGGATACCACTGAGTGGCAGCTGGATGAGCTCTGAGGACATATCTGGAGGAATTTGAGAGTAACCAACATACTAACAAATCCACCCTATTCCAGCTTCTCCTACACAACCCACAAAGACTATACACTCGTATGGGCTAGCAAAATACACAGGCAGACACTAAACATAACTAATTTTACACACAATATACATCCCGGATACTGGACATACCCCATGGATGGAACAAACCTGTGCATACAACCAAAAACATTAACCAACCAACACATAATCACATACTAAAAACACACACACAACATAACTTTAACCTGCATAGAACATAGTACCACCACACCGGACACCCCCTATGGATACAACAGGCCAGTGCACATGATCACAATAATGGCCAAACCACACATGATACACACACCTAACATAAACTCAAATATAGCCAAGGCACGAGGTTTTACCCTTATGGATACAGCAACCCAGATCTCCCAACCAACTCACACGCAAGACAGCACACACAAACACCAGTTTCTCCTTGTTCTGAAGCTATCCTATCATTCTATCCCCACTTGCACCCACCACCCTCTTTTCTTGCAGAGCCACATGAGTGCCTGGAGCCCGCCCCTGGGGTGGTAGCGATGCGTGGAATAAGTCAACATAACCTAACATGATGTTAGTGCTACCCTTCTTTTCTCCTTCTTTTTTGCTCTTCAGGCTTTAATTTCCACTTGTTTCCCCTCTCTCCTTCCTCCACTTACTTCTCCTCCTCCTCTGCTTTCTATTTCATTGCCTTTTTATTCCTCCTGTCACTCCTCTCCTGCCTCACATCCTGTCTTCACTCTTGACCGCTTTTTCTGCTGCTCGCCCTTCGCTGCTCCTGCATGGAAATGGCTTACTTCAGAAGCTTTCTCCCACAGCCTAGAGTGCCAAGCTATTTCATACCCCTTTGGACACTCCTCTATCTTCCAGAAATGATTCATCCGGCTCAGCTGTGCAGCCTGCCCCGAAGGACACAGGGAATGACCTACAGAATTCAAACTGTTCTCTCTCCTCTCAGTTGATTAGACTAATGCATCAAAGTGCAAATGCTGCGGGCCAGACTTTTAAGAAGATGATTCACCATCTTGCTTAAAATTGTGCTCATCGATTGAGAAGAAACACTCTAAGATTCCAAACATGAAAGTGTGTCACAAGGAAAAGGGAATGTAACCTCCTGCACACCACTGGACAATTGGGATTTACATTATGCAGCTTTTGCCCTGATTGCTCAGCGGGCTCCTACAGGGTGTGAGAATGATCAGAGGAGCTAGTTTGAACTGTTCCCTGACTCGCCATGCCAATCATCTCTCTCCTTGTTTAGAAGAGGTTTTCCCTGTAATGGCAGCCCAGGATTGCATGGGCAATTCATGGCAGAAAAGGGTATCCAGGTTGGGGAGCTGGGTGTTTTTGCAATGGTATTGTTGGTTTACAGTTATCACAAAGCGAAGCAAGGGTCAGAAAGATTTGTAAACTCTTATACTGTCCCTGTGAGTGGGGCTAAACTGGTTGTTTAACTCTTGAGTCAACACCATCTAATAGAACAGGTTATTTAGTCTTGTTTGTTCGAGTAGAGGGAAAATCACAGTTTTGGCAATTGTTATATTGTAAGCTTGGATGCCAATTTATACTTGTTGGGAGGTGAAGAGGCTCTTAAGTAGTGTTCTCTAGAGTTCATTGGGGGTTGTGCATGGGTTGGGAGAGGTGCAGCCTGAAGATGTGGGAGGGGGAATTAAATCCTGGTGGTGGATTAGGGTTACAGATTCCTTGTGTGGCTTAGTGGGGAATATGACCTGGAGCAGTTTGAATGGAGTTAACGCTTGTGGGATATTTGTGTTGGATAGAGTTGGGTGAATGGTCACAGTTGTTTATAATTTGGTTACCATTTTTAAGACCTTAAACACAAGAGTATTTGGCACAGGAGTATTTGCTGTTCATTTTACTTTGATTCACAATAAAGCAGCCTTTTTCAGATCCACATAGAAAATCAGTGAATAAGCTTGTATTGTGTAGCCTAGCACCAGCTATAACCATATACAAAAATGTAAATATACTATGTTTCATGGACAGCAATTACTTTGTGGGAAATTTTACTTGGAATGTTTTATTTTTTATTTTGGACCCCTCATATCCCCTTCTTCACCTTCATTACTACCCCTCCCTAAAATCCACCCACCCCCTTTTTACCCATTAACCATAAATACCCATATTCTTTGAAGTAATTTCAAAGTAATTACTTTGTAATAAATTACCACAAAGGAATTGCTGCTGTGAAAGCAACGGAATACCGATGTAACATCATATAAAGGCACAAGTAAAAAGAGGACAATTAAAAAAACCCAGAATTCCAATCTAGTCATTGTTTTTATGTCCTTTATTGTAACCCACTATGGGCCACCTGGATCTAGGTTGGGGAAGAGTTAAGAAAAAACATTGTTTGCCTTGCAGTCCCCAGGTATTGTGCTTGCTGTCATGGCTAGCTGCAGTGCTGCTTGCCCTATCGCCAAAGCCCTCGAGAATATGTTTGCTGCCTCAAAACCCATAGCAGGAAACTCTGTTCTTGTTGCTTAGTAATAGAGACTGGAGTCTGTGAATGCCAATAGAGATCAACAGGGTTTTTAACCATGTGTCACTTAGCCTACGATACTATGAGCAGACATAAATTAGGTGTTCCTGTGACTTGGATTGTTATCACTGCTGGAGGAGAGTCTTCCAAAATGTTGTGTCATATGCCATTTGGTCACTTTGATTTGCACTGCGAGGATCCCAGCCCAAAATGTTGGGTACATAGTTGCATTCCTTGGTATGGTATGTTTAGATTTTGACCATGCCCTGTAGCTGACCTTAATTCCAATGGCTAGTCGCCCTCTGGTCAGTGGGTCAGTAATTCCTTTTCGTGCTCCCAACAATCGAATAACAGTGAAACACAGTATATGGTGTAGCCATTGCATGTTAAGATAATACTCCTCCCACTTCAGTATGTTGCAGTCATGAAGTAGGCGTCAGAGGTACAATTACCTTCATAGGTTATATGATTTGAAACCAGTTACCTCCCAACTTAGTCCAAGCACACTGCAGAGTATTTTTTTATGAGGCTAAGGCTCAATCTTGTACCAACTATGAAATTACTAGGGACTAGAAGCAATTTGGACCTCCTGGCTAAGCCATGTAGCTTCTACAAAATAAACTGGAATCATAGATTATTTTAGGCACCTATATGTGGAATGCAGTAATTTAACACAGATACAAGCTTTTTAATTCTGTAAATGTGTCCATGATGTAGACATTCTCAACGCTTCCTGTTTTTGGGAAAGAATCTTAAAAGGAAGACTCATATCATTATGCATTGCTGCTATGCTATACATTAAAACTGTCCTGGGCATGAATTAGAAATTATACATCACAATGGTGCCCAATCTATGGTCCCTGCTCACCATATGGCTGAATGAACCGCTCACAATTATTCAATTGAATTATGTAATCCTTTAACACAAAGATTACTGCGAAATAAAGGAAGAGAGGTGTATTCCAACAAGGATTTTCTTTATTTTTCTATATTTCAAAGGTCAGTCAGTTGCTCTAGATGTTTTCGGGACCTATTCCTCTTCTTCAGGAGCTTAACTGTGGATACAAATATAAAACGAGTGAATATCTATCATCCTGCTTTACATGTTACTAATATTTCAAATCAACGTATGGAGTTCAACACATAGTTAACCCAAGTGAACAACTTGTCACCAGTTTACAGACTAGTTTTCTCACTACATAGTGGTCCAAGTCCCCAATTTAAAGGGCATCTCAGGGCGTCCCTGAACCATTCATTGTGTTGTTATATTCCATAAGGACAGTACACCACCTGTCTCTTGACTATATTTGGTGCCTTGAACACCAGGCAGACCTGCAACGAAGATAGAACACTTTAGCAATGGCACACAAGTCGCTAGGTTGGATGGAGCTTCACTCCACTGGGCACATTTACTTATGAGATAGATAGCCATGATAAATAACGTTCTATTTATGACGAAGGCGATATCTGATATTCTTTTGATTTCGCATTACGGTTTAAGATTGGTACATGGTGATTGGAAGCAATAAGGTATGCTTTTGGAAGAAGAACAGCTACCCATATATTATTTGGATATTCTGGTGGAAGTATGTGTTAAAGGACACCAACCTTATTGTTATAATTTTTCACTAAATTAGGTTGTTATTACAGTCTCTTTCTACAGTGGTCCTTAATTCAGTTTTCATTTCTAACATCACATACCCATTGTTGTTTGCAAACATTATGTTAATAGACCAGATGCTATTGCAAACTATTGGCTATTGGCAGTCCCAGTAAAAAATAGGGTCAGGTATGTGAGAATGTATTCTTAGTTTGATTTGGGCTCAAAGGACTTCACAGCTTCGTCATGTGGTCCAGACACGTTGGTTCATAGAAATGCTGGTATTCAAGGCACAAAATATGGTCACAAGACTGGTGGTGGATTGCCCTTATGGAATCTAACATGATGAATAGGCAGTGGGGGTGGTTTATGGACACCCTGAGATGCACTTTAAATTGGGAACGTGGATTTTACTATGTAGTGAAAAAACTAGTCTGTAAACTGGCAACACGTTGTTAACTAGGATTAACTACATGTTAAACTTCATAATTTGGTTTGCAATATTATTAACATGTAAAGCAGGATGATAGATATTCATTCGTTTCATATTCTTATCCACAGTTAAGTTCCTGAAGAAAGGGAACAGGTCCCTGAAAAGCATAGAGCAACTAATTGACCGTTGAGAAATAGAAACATAAAGAAAATCCTTGTTGAAATACATCTTTTCCTTTATATTTGCAGTATTCTTTTTGTTAAAGGATTAAATAATTCACTTGAATAATTGTGAGCTGTTCATTCAGCTTTATGGTGTGCAGGGGACGGGAGTGTCCATAGATTGGGCACCATTGTGCTGTATTAGTTATCAGCTTTGTGTCAGGGCTGTGATTCCTTCGCTGCATTCAAACTGTGTTATACTACATTTTGATTTTCTTTTCACAATATTTGAATCTAGGTGTGCATTGTTCATTATTTTTATCATGAATTAGAAATTGATAATCCCCCAACGACTGTATAGTTTGATGATCTCTTATGAATTTGATGATATAATTGAATCAATTTATCTCAAACATCCCCTCCATAGTGACTATAACATATGATCATTTCATTTATTCTGTATCTTTTTTTTAAACTGCATTGAGAACCAGATTTGTAATTTAAATTGATTTAACCATGTTGTATATGCATTTATATAAAAAGTAAGTTTCAGTCATAGAGATAATCTCAGGACATTTCAACAACATTACCTCTTTGACAAAAATCATCTGAAATCTCACAATCGTATATAGCACATATGCTGACTGCTTGTGATTTCTGTATGGAAAAACGTAAAGTGTGAGCTTTTGCAAAGAGCATTTCAAATGACCAATTATCTGTTCTTTCTTCACATTATGCCAGCGATTACATGCCCCTATAACATGGAGTACCAGGAGCGAGGCTTGGACTGTGACGATACATGCTCCAACCAAGAAATATCTCAGTTCTGCCCAGACGAATACATAGCAGGGTGCTTCTGCCCAGCAGGCAAGTTGTCTCATAGAATGCTTTTCCCCTTCTGGTAGGAGTCATAGTGTCAAAATGTTTCAGATGCACCCATATATCTTGGAATTGTTCTTTCTTGGACACCAGGCCTCATAAACGCAAAACGCAAGGCTATTTCTGATCATGTTCTTTCTTACCTAACTGGAGAGCAAATCTCTCAAATACCAGGATTTCTGACTTAATGATGATCAAAGTCTTCTGTCTTTTAAGGACATTTTCCCATCACCATATGTTCCAGGTTTTCTTAATCAGACCAATTTCCTCCTAAAGCACCCACAGACGTGCTGAACGATGCCAGCCAGTATACCTGTCATGAGGAGGAGGGCTTCAGCCTTAAGGCATATCTGTCATGAGGCGAGCGGCTTTGGCCAGCATAACTCTCATGAATATGGGCTTTAGACAGTAAACCCTACCACGTTGGTTATCATTCAGGGCATTGGTAAACATTCTACCACTTCCACCACTTGAAATCAATATTAGGCTTCCATTGACAGTTGTATTGCATTGTGCTTGAAGACATATCACTTTAACACTCAATAACAATAATGAGCAGACAACATTTAGGGAGTGCCATATAATGTTGTAACATATAGGGATTATTCTCTACTCATGTTGTACACGCTATACGCTTCACATGGGCCTCTGTACATGGTAAGAGCTGTGCACATTTAGGTCTATGTCTATTTAACTTTTGACCCGTCTTCTACATTAAAGTGAGGCTCTTGGCACATCAGTATTTCTATAAGGGAAGAGCACACACATATTTTGGTTACTAAAGCAATAGATACTTCTGATTGGATACTTTGGGCCTTATGGTTTTAGATTGGATACTTAGGGCCTTATGGTTTTAGAAGCTCATAATTATAATCAACCTCCCAGACTGAGCTTAAAAAGGGGTTATATACGTCTAGTGCGAGGACATAGTCATGCGCAGCATTACTATGTGAGCTTTGCTGCCACCCAACTTGAGAGAGCCAGTTTGATTTTTAAGGAGTATCCTGTGTGGCGTACTCTACTTCTTCACATTAAAAATAAGCACAATTAGTCGCAATTCTCTTTAAAAACTATCACAGTTGAGTAAACATGATTGTGTGTTGTGATAAAGAGTCATGCATGATCCACTTCTAATACGTGAAATCAATGTAATACACACAGGCTGTTTGAAATTTCTGCACCATTTGACACAATCCCCTTTTGACCGTTCTTGCCTAACTGTCCTCCATGATACTCGTATTGAGTGCTAAAGCTAAATGGTAGTTTCGTGCAAAGGTTTCTCTCCGCTCCAAGGTTCTGCATTCAGACAAGTTACTCTAGGCTAGAACTCACCCAGAATGCTGAGTGCTATATGAACTTCTTACTTCTCAGATGTGAGTTTGAGTTCTCTCATATATTCACCCTGTGTGTTTTAGGGAAAATACTTGATGATATAAGCAATTCAGGCTGCGTCTTCCGTGACAAGTGTCCCTGCACCTTCAGAGGAAAGATCTACTATTCAGAGGATTCCTTTACCGTCGACTGCCGATGCTGGTAACTTTCTGTCTTAATTTGGTTGAGTTCAATCTGTGACCACATTATTATATTTCAGATTGATCTAGTGGCATGCTAATGACTGAGAAATATTCCAGGCCAGCTATGTTTTGTTCATAGTTTTATGTCAGCTTTCTATCCGCTGTGGGGGATACATGATCACTCAGTGACATTTTGCACATTTTGCCATCTGCTGATGTGATCTACAGCAGGGAATGAAGGATGTTATTATTGCGTAACCTGGCTCATGTCATAATTTCAGGAATGAGGAGGCAACTGCCCTGAAAGGTTCAGGATTTGAAAACACAGTACTTAAAATAGTAAAAGGAACAAAGAAGAATTCAGGAGCCATGTAGAAAGAAAGTAATGGGAAACAACCACAGTCACACATCAAATACATACATACAGACAATTAGGCAAACAATTGTTTGAATCCACACCTGTCAACTGATTCAGATTAGCATGAAAGCATGAATAAACCATGTAGGAGGTTTCATTTGGAAGGGCACATGGACAAATTACAGGTCGAGGAATCACAAGGAGGGGAAATATGAAACACTTGAGGAAGTGGGATCCCCGATGGGAAATTACCAAAGGCAGAAAGCTGAATTGTGGCAGCATCTTTCTTTCACCATGCTATGTTTGCTTGCTCTCTATTTACCTTGACATAGAAGTGGAACAAGGCTCGCTTAAACCGTGTTTGTAAAATGAATAATCTTCCATCGTTGTACAGTTCCTGAAATTCAATAGGAGGCATCCTTTTTCCATTGATGTGTCAGAAACAAAAAGGCGGATACAACTGTTCTCTCTTATGCAGCTAGCGAAGACAGTTATCTTGCGGGACCAGTTGGATAGAAAGGGCTCAGAACATTTTGTTTCATGGAGGACCTTAGGAAGAGATTAAGGATGAACTGACAAGATAGGCACACTCTCCGATCTTTCAAGAACCATTTGAGTTTGGCCATTCTGATTGACTTCCAATTACAAGCAAGGATGCAGGGAAGGTGGAAGGGTAAGAATTGTGGGATATCTTTGTTTCTTCTGGAGGTATTGGTAAGATAGATGTATTTGATTCCTAAATAATTGAATGCAGTTTAGCCAATACATATTGGGTATGTCCATGGGCTATATTATGTGGAAGAGGGAGGATTTCTTTAGTGACTTATGTCTACAGTACATTTCAGTAGTTCACTGTTTAAGTTCTCAAGATACAACAAAGCCAATCTCTTGTAAGGAAGGAGTTGGAGGGGGATGTGGCTTTTTGGAGTTGCTAATCAGGTTAGTTGTGCTATATCCACTGCAATCAGGGCTTTAAAAAGTGTTGAAACTAATATTTGTCTGAAAAGACTCATTAGGCCTTTTCATTGGTGGATTTGGGGGCATTGGGTTGAATATTGAACTAGAACTGTTTAATCCACAGCATCGACTAACTCTATGTGGAACTGTTTAGACTTATGTCACAGATAGATTTGGTTCATGCATTATATTATATGTTTCTTACTTCCGTGCCTATTAATCATCAAACACAATTGTTAGGGAACTGGCTTGCTAATTCACAGTGTAGTTTCGTCTTTTGAACTCGTCTTGTTTGCCAGTTATCCTTTGCTGACCTCCTGATCACTATGTTTTGTCACTGACTCGAGCTAACAGATAGCAAGTTCCGTCAGGGGAAGCGGCCATGCTAGGCAGAGGGCCACTGAAATCAGTTTCTTTCTCTTTCTACCAACAGTAGGAAGGTGATCAGTGTCTCAGACCCAGCAGCCCATTGGATGCTATATTATTACTACCTTTTATCCTGGAAACCTGCCCAAATTGCTTAGGGATCATCTGGAGTGCCTTGGGACATGAAAAGGTCAATGACATGGTCTCAGAGGCTGCTCCCCCCTACCTAACCTCCACTAGCACCAACAGGAAAGTCCCAGAGACCAGGCCGACAGTTGGAATACCGGCATTTGAGAGCTCAGTTGAGAGGAGCATTGCTCTGCCGACATCTTGGTCATGCTCTGTGGCATACACCTTTTTTTAGAAAGGTAAATAAGTAGTTGAGTTCAAATCCAAGAGTGTTGTCCTATGATCCCTCGTAAAGTACGATCGACTAAAAAGGATTGATTTTACTGTTTGGAGCTTTTGTAACTGAGAGCGTGTTGCATTCCAAGATTGTAAACATATGTAATATTATTTTTGCAGAAGTTATGACAACTTTAGAACTGACTTGGCTATCCTTTATTTGTCTGACTTTATCTGCAGACATTTGCTGGCATGACAATTACTTTCTCTATGATGGAGACTATTACCTTCAGCTACAGGGCATGGCTATACGGGTTTGCTCCCTTTAATGGCAACTTTTTCCTGTGTTAGTGGGATAGGACACTTGCATGGTGGGAATAGATTTCCATCTCTGCTCCCATGTGGTCCTGTGGCTGAGGTATAGAGATTACCTCGTTCTGATCTGGTGTGGCTCCTTGACAGAGCTTAGATCATATCATGCCAATATGAGTTCCAACTCTGCAAATGTGGAGCTCAGTTTGACACATAACAGGGCAAAGCAGAGTTTTTAGATCTGGTTATGTTTTGTAAAAGACTATCACCTGGAAATCATGTTCTTTGACAGACCTAAATCCCAAAATGCTGTTCTACTGAATGGAAGTGCACATCCACGAAGATGAGCTGATAGCATCCCCCCACATATTCACAGCACTTTTTGCCCTAAACTTTTGCCGAAAAAACATCGAAACATATGGGAGATGGCTGGGGCAGGGTATATAAGGGGTAGGTTGGGATGGTGTATAGGGATAAATAGGAACCCCACCAAATAAAAATAAATGTGATGATGTTTTTCAGCAAAAATATTTCGGCAAAAAGTTCAGCGGAAAATAAAACGGTTGAAGAATGAACATAGAACCATTACAACACTGTCCCTTCTCAAGCTCTACATAAGGTTGATAGTAAGACACAAGAGTCCCTACTGATTCTCCACAATACAATGGCTAAGAATTCATCCTAAAGTAATATCATTGACCAGGACATGAAAAATATCACATTAATTATTATGTTCAGTAACCACCATCCAGAGATTACCAACATTCTGTCGAAACATGGGCCTTTTCCCTTTTTAGATTCTAAATTCCTGTGTGTCTGCTCTTTCAGCCCATCAATTACTTATCATAAACACCTATGATAGGCAACATAGTTGCTTGAAGTGCTTTTAAAGGATGGTCCAGAGGTCTTGGTGAAGAATCTGCCTCGCGTTCTTTACAATCCCTGTTTTTTCACAAATGTGGTGGCTGCTCAGTCTGCATTCATATTGACCAACCAATCCTTTGTTTCATTATCCGAACTCTAAGAAATACAAGTTTAATTAATTGCCTACCTTCATGTGTTGTAAATGTGGGCTGGCATATATTAGTTCCATCAGTGGGATGTTAAAAGCACATATACAAGAACATGTTTATGCCATCCATAATGTTGACTCTAGATGTCCCAAAACATGAAATTTCATAGAAACATGCATTTGTCAGACTCTAAATATATGAAAACATGTTTTGCCATTCAAAATGTCCCAATACATGAAATTTCATAGAGACATGCATTTGTCAGACCCTAAATATATGAAAACATGTTTTGCCATTCCAAATGTTGGGCCTCTACATAGAGGGGGTGACCTAGATTGACAGCTGCAACACACGCACACATGAGATGACTGTACCGCCTTAAGTAGTAGCTTTGGGGGCCTCAACATTGAACGTCTTTTATCTAGTACTCTGTAAAAAGTATGCTGGTTCTTTTTTAAAGGAGTCCTTGCTTGTTTGTTTCCAACTTCTTTTGCCAATTTAGGGTCCTCCATGTCTTCCATTATCAGGATTTATCTTTTGATTTACCATTAATTGAGTTTGCTTCTGCGTTCTTCCTGGACATACCGTTTCATCATATTATTATATGTGCATTATTGTAGCTTGTTAATGTGTTCCCCTTTTGTCCCTTTCCCTTTTCCTTTTACTATCTGCATGTCATCTTGTATATTATATACTCAGGTATTTATAGCTTAGCTATGTTTTTATAGGTACTATTCCTTAGTTTGAGGTTGAAGTATACTGAAAGTAATTCCATTACTATCTTAACATATGCTGTTTCAGATATTCTTCTTTATAAACTTTACTTTATTCAGAGATACAAGTATTTCAATTTTTTTTAAATATAACATTGTATTGATTTTATTGCCATCAACCATAAAAACCATTCACATTGACATCACATATCGGCAGTATCAACATTTTGGCCTCCCAATGTCTAGTAACCAACCATCTCCCGTCCCACTGTCCAAGAGTATGAAACACAATATAGCTCTTGACTCCCCTCTCCCTATTTGTGCCAGATTTTTCTAGCCTTTTCGGGACATCCTCTTGCTATATATATACACGCTGTTCCATAGTCATGCAAATGTTTGCATCAGCAACCCATTGTGCAAAAAGAGGACACTCCTGGGATCCCCACAACTTAGCATTATTACATTAAATCAGTCCTGTCATTGTGGATAGAAAGAGTTCCTTATAGTGATTAGTGGCCCCCTCCTCACCAATTCCTAACAGTAACAGCTTAGGGTCCAGTGGCACTTCTCGTCCCAACACTCCCTCTAGTTTATCGCAGCATTGCTGCAGTAGGGTTGGACCTGGGGCATTCCCATAGTGTATGGATAAACGTGCCCACCTCCCTGTGACAGCGTAGGTAGTTAGGGTTGGTAGCTCGATCCCAACGATGCAACGCGACTCTGGGATAGTACAAAACCTTGAGTTGTATCAGACGTAGTCTAGGGGAGATTGCAATCTCACGTGAATACATCAGTGCCACTATCCAGTCCTCTGGTTCAATGATCCCCACATTCACCTCCCATTTCAATTTAAGATTAGACAACTCTGGTGTCACGAAAACGGTTATAAAATTGTACATTGTGGAAGTGACCTTTGTGGGCATACGGTCCAACAGAACATTTTGTTCCAGTGTGCAGTGCGTGGGTGAGTTGGAGGTAGCGATAGTGTTCTGTGCCCGGGAGACCAAATATACCTTGCAGTTCTTCAAAAGGGGTTACCTTTCCTCACGTAAGTATATTACCAACCGTCCCAATCCCATCCGCCGCTCATTCCGACCAGACCGGCAGTTTGTTTGTTTCAGGTAGGTTAGCGTTCCTCCATAGGGTTTGTACCGGGGTTGCTTTGTTGTTCCAGCCTATATGCTTGTGGGGCTCCCTCCATATTAGTGTTATGTGTATTGCCATCATCCGGGGGGCGGGAGAGGGCTACAAAGGGGTTTGTAAAGATTCTTGAGTGGCAACATATCCTGGGGCCCCCTGACCTCGGCCCGAATGCTTAGTAGTTCCTGGTCACCATGAAGGATGTGGTTAAGGACTATCATCTGGCTTGCTCAATAGTATGATTGAAAATGTGGTAGTCCTATCCCGCCCTCCTAGATCGAGCGCTGTAGTGTACGAAGAGCTATTCATGGATGTCCCCCTCCCCACAGGAGAGCTCTCAGGATACCCTATAGTTTATGAAACTCCAGTACATGGATTCGCACAGGGGCTTTTTGCATAAGGTATAAAAAATGTGGCAGTGCAAGCATTTTGAAAAGGGCTGGCTGCCCAGTAGGGTCAGTGGAAGCAGTGTCCAGTGCCGGACATAAGTGGCAAATCGTTCAGTAACTGGGTACAAGTTGTGGGTTAGACATTCAGAAAGGTCTGCTGCCATCTGTATCCCCAAGTAGCGGAAATGATCATTTTCCATACGGTATGGGTAGCTTGGGGGGAGTGCGTGATCTGCTCCTTTGATTGGGAAGAAGATCGATTTGCTCATTTGCTCCAGTTGACTCATAGCCCACTGAATGCCCCCTACTACTCTAGTATTCGTATTATAGTTGGACAGGAGCGGACCGGGTCACTTAAATATATCAAAAGGTCGTCTGCGTATAATGATACCTTGTCCTCTCCACTGTCGGGTCATCGAAATCCCATCCACGAGTCTATTTGACGGAGCAGTTCAGCAAAGGATTCAATAGCCATTGCAAACAGCAACTGTGACAGAGGGCACCCTTGACACGTGCCCCTTTCCAACGAGAACGTTCTGGAAGGCCACCCATTAACCCTGACTTCCGCCAGTGGAGAATCAAATAATAATTGGACCCAACCCAGAAAGGTCTCCCCGAATCCAATCCTTCACATAATTTCCCAGAGGCTCTCCCACATAACTGAATCAAAAGCTTTCTCGAAATCAAAAGGTAGTAATGCAAGGGGTTCTCGAAGGACCAGTGCCCTCTCCAGCAGCAGATGTAGTTGGCAGATATTCATACGTGTCGACCTATATGGCATAAAGCCACATTGATACGAGTGAATGAGAGAAGAGATCACTGTTTGCAGTCTAGCCGCTAGTACCTTTGCAAGAATTTTTCTTTTTGCTATTAATCAATGAAATTGGTATGTATGAGCTGCAATGTTCAGGAGGTTTCCCCGGTTTGGGAATAACGACAATGTTAGCTTTGCATAGATCAGGGGAAAGGATTCCATGTTCCCTACAATGGAGGAACATTTTATGTAGCTGACTAGCCATTGCATCCCCTCCCAGTTTTTTCACGTTTTGATAGGGAAGCCATTGGGACCCTGCGACTTGCTTGAGTTTGACTGGGAGATAGCCGTCGCAATTTAAGATTCTGTAATGTCTTTATCGAGCTGTGCTTTTTGGATCTCGGATAGACAGGGGAGTGTAATGCTATCAAGCAGGGTGCTATTTATCGGTGCGGCTGGACTCTTGTACAATGCAGCATAGTAATCTGCAAACGCTTCAGCGATTTCACGATCAGTTTGTACCTGCCCAGTTTGTACAGTCCCAATCTCCCTAACATGGCGGTGTCTTTCATCTCGTTGTTTCAGCCATGCCAATATCTTGCCGGCTTTGTCCCCGGATTCGTAAATACATGTGCGCATTCCCGAATGGAACTGTTTAGCATTGTATAGGGTAACATTTAAGAGGCGTTCTCTGGCTATCAGGAGCGACCGATGCATTTTGGGTGACCCTATTAGTATATGTTTTGCCTCCCTTTCAATGACTTCCTTCTCTGTATATGTCACTGCAGATGCGCCTTTTTATGGGCGGATATCTAGGAGAACGTCTCTCCTCGGAGCACCGCCTTATACGCTTCCCATAGCACGCCTGCGCTGTCAACAGTATTGTTATCAGTTTCCAAATAGGTGGTCGTTTTGTCCTGGATGTGGTCAATAAACTCTGTAAAGCCTAGGTAGTAGCTATTTAGTCGCCATGAGGGGTGTGCGGTGGGTCTGTTTGTCTTCAGTTCTAACAGTAGGGGTGAGTGATCAGAGATTCCTCGGTGAAGCAGGTTCGCAGTGATTACTCTGTGTGCATCTAGTGTTGGGAGAAAGAAATAGTCCAGCCTCGAAAGGGAGGCATGGACCCCGGAATGAAAGGAATAGCGACAATCTAATGGGTGGAGTTCTCGCCACACATCACTTAGAGCAAGAGCAGAGTCAAAGGCCGCCAGTTTTGTTTGTGCTTTGGGATTTCTACCATGCACATGTGTGCGATCTAGTGTTACATTCATGACATCATTGAAGTCCCCACTTAGGACCCACAGGTCTAGTCGATGGGCAGTAAGTATAGTATGATGTCATCAAATAGTTCTGCGGTGAATGGTGGGGGGCATATATTGCAAGTATTGCTAAAGTTTCTTCCCATATTGTCCCTTGGAGCAGCACAAACCTACCCCTGGGGGTCTTGTTCGACCAGGGATATAGTGAAGGGAAGCCGTTTGTGAAGTAAAATCAAGACTCCACTAGAGCCCATAGAAAAGCCTGCATGAAATGCGGTGCGATAATTCGTTCTCCGAAAGAGGGTGCATGTTGTGCCCTCCAGATGTGTTTAGGTGAGGAGAGAAATGTCAGGGGAATGTCTTTTGAGAAATTGAGTGACAGACGTCACTTAATCCCTGAACCCAGGCCATTAACGTTTCATGTGAGGAGCCTAAAAGATATCTTACCATCCGTTGCCATTCCGAACCCAGGATTATAGGGTATATCTGACAAGTATTTCAATTTTTGATAAATCCAATACTATACCAATGGTGTTTTAATATGGAGCAACTTGTGTCCCTCCTTCACCAGTGATCAGCCGTCTAGTCCTCATGGGGCTTTAATTCATCCTCTAAAAACATGACTCTCCTTGCCACCTGTTTGCATCAGAATTTCCCCAGCAGGATCATGGGGTTGGATGTGGCTGAAGAGTTTTTTTTCTTTTTTATTAAAATTATGTAGTTTCTTGGAAACTTTTCATTTATCAAACATTCTTAAGTTCATACTGTAGATCAGTTAAATTAGCTGTTCGAATTGCTAATGCAGTTCATTGCGTTAATTTTAAAACATTTCATAGAAATTGCACTATTGTGAAGAGGAGTTTATTCGCGTGTCTATTCATGATTTTTGCCCATCTCGTTTCTGTATCCATTTCAGTTTGAGATCTTAAAGAAGGCTCCAAACATCTGTCTTTTTTCATTTAGTTCTGGAAATTTCATTGTGAAATGGTAGATTGTTTAACGTTCTTTTGTTTTGCAGAAATGGCAATTTGCTTCCTCTGGTTCTAGTTTTTTTGTCACAGCTAGATAGTCTCTGGTCCGGAGAATATTAAATCTAATTCTCATGTATGTTGCTCTTATTGATGGGTCTGGAAAGTTTGTGAGGTACATTGGTGTTTTGTTGATTGCTCGGATATCCGTAAGGCTAGTGATGTTTCTTGTGATACCACTAAACGTCCTTATCCAGTCATTTGGCCCCAGGCCAAGGGCGACTCCTATAGTGCGGCTCCCTGTGTGTCTGCAGGTGTCCGCAGGGGACGCCAGTCGCCAGTTCCACCTGTTCCTGCTCCCCGGCCCACCCCTCCACTCCTGGTTACATCCGCACACGGGGCCTTGCCTCACCATACACACAGTTGAGGTAAACTATGGTGCTATTTCTCCCCTCGCAGGATTCTCAAACTTAGGTGGCCCGGTACCTAATACGCTTTACTGTTTGCTCTGAACTGTGGCATACTAGGGTGCTTTTTCTCCCCTCGCAGGATTCTCAAATTTAGGTGGCCCGGTACCTAATACGCTTTACTGTTTGCTCTGAACTGTGGCATACTAGGGTGCTTTTTCTCCCCTCGCAGGATTCTCAAATTTAGGTGGCCCGGTACCTAATACGCTTTACTGTTTGCTCTGAACTGTGGCATACTAGGGTGCTTTTTCTCTCCTCGCAGGATTCTCAAATTTAGGTGGCCCGGTACCTAATACGCTTTACTGTTTGTTTGCTGTAATTGTGGTAACGTGTGCTTGCCGCTCACTTCCTGTCTGCGTGCTCTCGTTTCGTCTGTCTCCCCCCCTCCCTCCTACTCCATGGTGCTCTCTGTCTCACCTATCTTCTCTAACTGCTTCTCCATCGACTATCCTGCTCTCCTCACTAAATCGGGTAGGAAAAAGTTTAAAAATGACATCCTGGTCTCCAACCCAGGCCTCCCTATCGCTGACACCTACACTAATGCCTGCTCTAAGGAAACTCTCACTGACATCCTCTTTTTCGTGCCTTCGCCCAACCTATGGACCCTTCATATGGGCTCTGTGCTCTCTCCTTTCTCCTCCTCTCCCATTAATGGTGGCACCCGTTGGGATGTCCTATTGGCCCCCTTCCGCTCCTCTAAGGCCATCATTAATGTCTACGCTAATGGGACCATCTTGGTCCAAGGCCCCCAGGCCAACCTTCACCTCTTCGATAGACGCTTCCCACACCTCCATCAACTTCCTCCCTCTCCTGCTGTCCCCCCTCCTCTATCCTTGGCTACCTTGCCTCTACCCTCCCTCCCTGCCCCCTCTCGTGCTCCTTCTTTACCTCCTTCCTCAATACCTCCGCAGGGCGTACCTCTGATCTGTACCCCTCCCCGGAAGTTCTTCAAGGATGGCAGCCTTCTCCACATTGCCACTCTAAACACTCGCTCTGCCATCAAGCACTCCTCCGATATCTGTCACCTTCTTGAGGAACTGGACCTCGACGTCCTCTGTCTCACTGAGACGTGGTTCACAGCCTGCTCTGCCACCAGCTTTGACACACTCCTACCTGACGGTTACAAGATCCTCTCCATGCCCAGGCCTAACCGTGCAGGAGGTGGTGTTGCCCTTATCTTCCCTGAGTGGATTCCTGCCACTGTCACTCCCACTCAGACCTACTCCTCTTTTGAATGTCTTGTCTGCCGACTCTCTCTCTCTCCTAGCCATTCCCTTACCGTGGCTACTATCTATCGGCCACCTGGTCAAATTTCCTCCTTCCTCTCTGAGTGGGCTGACCTCTCCTCCTCACTCCTGTCCTCAACCACTCAACTCCTCCTTCTTGGCGACTTCAACATCTACCTTGATGCCTCCAGTCCCCCCACTTGTCTCTTTCGTGACCTCTGCGACTTTCTCTCTCTCTATTCTCCCGTCTGGGCCTACTCACTCTGCTGTGCACACTCTTGATGCTCTGATCTCTTCTGACCTTCCCCTCTCCGTCCCTCTCTCCACTCCTCTCTCCTGGAGCGATCACTTTCTCCTATCCTCCCACCTCACCCTCCCTACCCCTCAGGCAAAGCCACCCTCTTCACTGCCACCCACCTTCTCGGTCATCCGACCCATGAAGCGTGTGTCAGTTGAGGCTTTTGCTGCTACCTTCTCTCCCCCCCCTGCCCCTTCGGCTGACTCCCACCCTGACACAGCCCTCTCCATGCTCCACTCTGCTATATCTGCTACTCTTGCTATCCTTGCCCCCGTCATGAGAATCCGCCTGAAGCCCAAAGCCAAATGTAACTCCTGGTATGACTCGGATCTCGTCACCCTAAAACGCAAGTGCAGGGTTGCTGAGAGGAAATGGCGTGCTTCATGTTCATCCTCTGACAAACTGGCCTGCCGCCTGCTTCAAAGGCAGTACCGGCTCTCCGTTCTCACCAAGAAGAGAGCCCTTATCCAAGTCCGCATCTCTGCGGCATCAAACAACTCCGCTGAACTCTTTAAAATCTGCAAGGAGCTGGCCAACCCTGTTGCAGTCTCTACCTCTCCTGTCCCCTCCCAGGCCCTCTGCACTGCACTGGCCTCTCACTTCATCTCTAAAACTCAGGACATCCTGTCCTCGCTCTCCTCCTCTCACCTCCCTCCCTCCCTACCCGGCTCTTCCTCTGGCCCTTCTGCGGTCAACCCTCCTCCCTCTTTCTCTGCCTTTCCACCCTTCTCTGCTGACGAGGTTTCCAGACAAGTCCGATCAATGAAAGTCTTGTCTAAACAGGTTCACCCCTGTTCCTCCAAAACTATCAAGGACCACATCGACTCCCTGGCTCCTGCCCTGGCTGACTTTTGCAACCACTCCTTCGCCTCTGGAGTCTTCCCTTCCCCCCTCAAGCACTCCCTTGTGCACCCTCTTCTCAAGAAACCCTCTTCCGACCCCTCCTGCCCGGCTAACTATCGCCCTATCTCCATCACTCCCTTCCTGGGCAAGCTCCTGGAGAAACTGGCCATCTCCCAGCTTAACCTCCATGCTGAATCTGTTGGTAGTCTTCATGACCATCAATCTGGCTTCAGAGCTGCCAGAAGCACGGAAACTGCTCTTCTGAACATCCGTGAAGACCTGCCCCTGAACCTCGATTCCAACACTCCATGTGTTCTCATTCTGCTCGATCTCTCCTCTGCCTTTGACACTGTCAACCATGCCATCCTGCTCAACCGTCTCCGGGAAAACCTGGGTATCACTGGTCAGGCTCTGGCGTGGCTGACCTCTTTCCTTTCAAATCGACCCTCCCAGGTCCAACTGGGGTCCTTCCTCTCTGACATCTTTTTCTCCACCTGTGGTGTCCCCCAGGGATCTAATCTCTCTCCCTGGCTGTTCAACCAGTATCTGGCTCTCCTTGCCCACCGCATCGCCGCTCTCTGCCCTAATTTCCAGTGCTATGCGGACGATACCCAGCTCATTTTCAGGCTACCCTCAGCCTCCCCCTCTCCTTCCCTCATCTCTGACTGTCTGTCTGCTATCCAAGAATGGTGTGCCGCCAATGACCTCTGCCTTAATGCCAGTAAGACTGAGATTCTACTCATCGGTACTCCCACTCCCTCCTTCCCTGCAGCTCTCTGGCCTGCCTCCCTTGGCCCCCTCCCTGCTCCTACCTGCAAGGCAAAAAACCTTGGGGTCATCTTCGACTCCACACTCTCCTTCTCTCCTCATATTTCTGACGTCGCCAAGAGGTCACACTACCAGCTGCACCTCCTCAGAGGTATTCTTCCCTTCCTCTCCTTCCCCCAGAAGCTCACTGTCTCCCGAGCCCTTGTTCTCTCGAAGCTGGATTACTGTAACAGCCTCTATCTTAATCTGCCTGCCTCCACTCTCCGCCCTCTGCAACTCATCCATAACAGAACTGCGAGACTTGTCCTTGGCCTCAAGCCCAGGGACCGTATCTCTCCAGGACTGAAATCTCTACACTGGCTCCCAGTGGCTGCGAGGATAAAGTTCAAAACCCTCTGCATTGTCCACAAGGCCTTCTGAGGCCTGGGTCCTAAATACCTTCAACTCTCTCTTCCCAAATATCTTCCTCCCCGAGCCCTTCGCTCATCCGCCTCCAACTCCCTCATGGTCAGCCGCTTCTCGAAGCAACGAGCTGGGGGTAGATCTCTCTCCGCGGCAGGGGCCTCCCTCTGGAACAGCCTTCCTGCCTCCCTGAAACTTGAGGAGAACCACCTCCGGTTCCGGAAGCACCTCAAAACCTTCCTCTTTGCTTCTGCTTTCTCTCTCCCTCTCCCCTGCTGAACAGCTAATTAATTCTTCACTAAACTGCACTGATCCTGCAACTGGAGCACTCTAAACTGCCTTCGGTCCTGGTCCCAGTCACTGATCCCCTGGAAACCCTCTGCACTACTGGACTGTCTCTGTATCCCTACAGCCCCCCCCTTCCCCAGCACTTGTTCTGCACTTACCTTGCACTTGCCACTAGCTGGCCCTTTTTTATTTATTACTTACGCCACTTACCTTTACTGCACTTCCCCCCCTCCCCTTCCCCTTGCACTTTTCCCCCCTCCCCCACCCCTGCACTTGACGATCTGAATGACACCTGGCCTAGTAGGATCGTTTGTTTTGTCTCCCCTTGTTCCTCCCCTCCCTGCCTCGTTGCGCCTTGAAACACCTGTGTATAGGCGCGTTACAAATACCATATCATATCATATCATATCATTTGTCATTATTTGTTTCTTTGTGTGTTGGGGTCTTTTTATGAGCATTTCTGTTGTGATATCTTCAGCTTCCATCAGTTGGAATAGACCTTTTTTCCACGACTTTAAAACTGAGTTGTTCATGGCTAGTTCCTGTTCTCTGAGAATGTCAATTGCAGGTATTCTGTTGTTTGATAACACTTTACATAGAATATCTAGTTTTTTCCATTTTGCGGATGCCATCGATGGGTGGCAATTTCGTGGCGTATTCTGACCATCGGGTATGAGGCTGGTAAGCTCAGAATCTTTCGCTAGAAAGCGCCTTCTAGTCTTAGCCACGTAATGTCCTGTATTTGCATCATTGACTGGCTTCCATATGTGATCGTTGTTAGATCCTTTTGTTTGTAATATGCGAGTATTAGTTTCATTGAAGATTTTCTGTATTTTCGATGTATTACACAACCTTGTCTTGCTAGCGATTGTGTCTTGGCCTCCAAATTTCCAATCCATTGTTTCTCGGTTGTTGACTGATTTATGGTTATACCTAAGTATTTATATGTTGTAACTTCGTCAAGTCAGCTTCCATTGATTGATAATTTTAGAGGTTTTGCGGTTTGGATTTTTTTTTTGCCAAGGACATCACTTTAGTTTTATCGCTGTTTATCTTCAGTTCGTTTTTTCCATGTACACACTTAATAGTTGTAAACTTTCCTGTAGTCCAGCGGTGTCTTGTCCATCAGTATAATGTCGTCCGTGTACATCATTAATGGAACTGGGATTGAATTTATTTTTGGTGGATTCAATGTTTCACTTTTGGTCTCTGCTTCTATGTCATCAGTGTATGCGTTTTAGAGCGTAACTGCCAATGGGAAACCTTGTTTCAATCCGTTAGTAGTTTTGATATTCGGAGTAGTCTTGCCTTTTTTTTTGTCATTCTTACTGTTATCGAGGTATTTGTGTAGAGTTGCTTGATTGGTTCTAGTAATTCAACTGGACAGCTCCATGTTCTTAGTTTTCTCCATAATTTTTGTCTTGGTATTGAGTCGAACGCCATATGCAGATCAACAAAGGCCGCGTGTACATTGGTCTTCTTTTTTATTGCTGCCTGTTTAATTAAGTTTAGCAATAATAGTTTCACATTTGTGCCTACATTTGCGGTAAAGCCTGTTTGCCTGACCGCAAGGTGATTATTCTCTGTTGCCCATTGGGTTCATTTTTTTTTTGTAGTGATGATGCCAGTAGTATGTGGTTTAGGGTCATTTGTTCGAATCAAACGGTTTGAACAGACAAACTTTCGAAACAAAAGTTTTGAAATAAAAAAACATGCTATCTTTAACATGGAAAGTGCATTTTGTTTGAAACCAATCCAGCGACAATAGTCATGGATTGGTTTCAACTGAAATGCACTTTTACATGTTAAAAGTAGCATTTCACTGCCTTTTTGTTTGTAACGTTGAAACTTTACATGGAGCTGTCCAGTGCTGAAATTACAGGACTGGACAGCTCCATCTAACGTTTCAAAGTGTTTTGTGTATTTTGGCAGTTAAATGCCTTTTTTTAAACTTTGAAACGTTACATGGAGCTGTCCAGTTCTGTAATTTCAGCACTGGACAGCTCCATGCAACGTTGCAAGGTTTTAGTGTATATTAGGGGGGTCCCCCCAGCCCTCCATCCCAACCCCCACGCCACCCTCCCACCCCCAACCCTAACCCAAGTCCCAACCCTAACCCAAGCCCCAACCCTAACCCCATTTTTGTAAGGCAAACTTTCGAATTTTTTTCCATCAAATTGTCATTCAAAACATTTGTATTTTGAAAAAAAAGATTAGATAGTTTCCCTTTCAAAACTTTTTTAATTGAACAAATGACTGGACACCACAGTTTGCCCAGGGGACCCAATAGCGCTATGGGTCTGAAGTTCCGAGGGTCCTCCCTTGGTCCTTGCTTATATAACGGTATTATCGTTGCTTGTTTCCAGGACTGAGGGATTTGGTTTGTTGTGTTGATTGCTGTGAGGATTAAATCCATTATACTTGCCCATAGCTCAGGCTCTTTTCTGATTGTTTCATTTGATAGACCATCAGGTCCCGGGGCGCGTGAGATGTTCAATTTTGTTATCATCTCTATAAGGTCTTGTTTTTCGTATTCAATATACCATCTTGTTGTGACTTGCTGTGGTTCGTCCTCCATGTCCATGTTTCGGTTTGCGCATAGTGTAGAGAAGTGCTTGATCCATTGTTGTTCATTAACATTGGCTGTCATGTCTTGTTGTTTCTTGGCATTATTATTTAGTAAATTCCAAAGCTCCCCTAAATTGTGCGTTTTGTAGGTTTCCATTATTGCCTCGGCGTCTTTTTGCAACATTATGTGGATATGCAATTTTTTTCAGTTTACATATGACTGTCTTATTTACTTATTTTTGTTGGTCAAAGTTCTGACTGTTGTTTGATATCAGTCTTCGAATTCCTTTTCTCATCTCCTTTTTCTTTTCTACTAGCTCAGCATTATATGAGTGTTGATTCAGTTTAATTTTGTTGTTTTTTTTCCTTTAAGATACGATTTTAACAGAAAATTGTAGTTCAGTTTTTCTGTATCAGTAGTTAGTGGATGTTGAAGATTTTGTGTGAGTAGTTACATTTCCACTTCGTTTATTTGCAACCTCAAGTTTTTTCCTGTGGTTTCCAAAGGTAGGCATGTAATCGGATTTCTAGGTTCTGATAAACCGTGTCCTTCTGCTGACAGTTGGTAATGGTCACTGGATGATGTCAAGTCACTCTTGATTTCCCTAATTGAGTCTCTCAGTTCTTCTGATAAGTAGATATAATCAGTGACTGCTGGGGAGTTCCCTCTTTTCCATGTTGGTATAGTTTTTCCTTCAGTGTCAATTGGTTGTTTTAGGAGTGCCAGGTTTCTGATATTTATTTCTTTTTGCCACCTCCTTGCTCTCATGGTTAGATCTTCATTTTTTGCTAATATACCTTTCTCTGTGTAGAGATGTATATTCAAGTCTCTGCATATGATGAATTCCACTTGTGTGTATTTTGTTCTGGTTTCATCAATTTTTAGGAAGATTCCATCGATGAAAGTGTTGTCATTGATTGTGGCCGGATTCCAATATACGTTCATTAGCGAGATGACACATTCCAGGTTGTTCTTACTCCATTTCCTTTCTTGTTCTTGTTGTACAATTATTATTATATTCTGGGTGCAATGGTTGATGTTAGCGTAAGTCACGATGTTCTAATTTGGGACAATTTTTATCAGTGTAAGTAAACCTGATGAGGGTCTGCCTTCAGCTCCTTTAGTAGCTGGATTTAGCATTGTAATATATCCATCGCATGCTGGTGTTTCCCTAAGCCACGTTTCCTGTAGGCAGATGATAGTGAATTTTTCAAGTTAATTTTTCGGTTGATCAAAAAGGTGTTTGTTTCCTCTTGTATTGCAAGTACATATCGACCATGTGGAGTCGATTTTCTTTGATTGTTCTCGTAGAGAGTTTCTTCTGAGTGAAAGCTGTCATAAATTTGTTGGAATGGGTAGATTTCACCATCCCATTGTCTTTTTGGTTCTGAATTTGTTGTCGAATACAATGAGTTCTTGTTTTGCGTCCTCTCTGTCGATAAGGTGGTTTAGAGTTTTTCTGGCTATAGGCTATGGATTTAAATACAGATATGTATTTTATTTAAACTTTTATTTCTGATGGCCTTGCCTTATGAATCGGTTTCAAGTTAATTTTTCGGTTGATCAAAAAGGTGTTTGTTTCCTCTTGTATTGCAAGTACATATCGACCATGTGGAGTCGATTTTCTTTGATTGTTCTCGTAGAGAGTTTCCTCTGAGTGAAAGCTGTCATAAATTTGTTGGAATGGGTAGATTTCACCATCCCATTGTCTTTTTGGTTCTGAATTTGTTGTCGAATACAATGAGTTCTTGTTTTGCGTCCTCTCTGTCGATAAGGTGGTTTAGAGTTGTTCTGGCTATAGACTATGGATTTAAATACAGATATGTATTTTATTTAAACTTTTATTTCTGATGGCCTTGCCTTATGAATCAGTTTTCTACTTTTATAAACATTTATGAACCTTTAGGATTTAAATGGACACAGCTGGGACATTTTTGCACATTATCCATTCAGGTTCTAATGTGTTATTGTCAGGTGTTGCATGTGCCACTTGATATTTTGCATTTTACAAATTAAATTAATTTGAACTACATTGTGTAAACTCTGGAGTGCCACAGTTAATTTATTTTGTTTACATGTTATGTTTCTTCTTACACTTTTTGTGTCAAAATACATGTTCACATCAATTGCAGATGCGGATTTGTAAACATTTAGAGATGGATTCAGATCCATTATACAAGGCGAGGAGTGTTTTCTCAATGGTTACTTTGGATATCTTTGTCGGTTTTTGAGAGCTGTTTGTAAAGACTAGGGTATATAGAACAGCTCTGATCTGTGGTCATCCTTCACAAACTAATGGTCAAATGGATTGGGTAAATCAGGTGTTAGAACAATATATGTTTTGTTTTGTCAGAGCTAGGAATTGGAGTTTTCTTCTTTCCATCACAAAATCTGCTTAGAATAATTACATAGAATATGTGAACCAGGTATTCTATATTTATGTTAAAATGCTATAGATCCCTGAACTGGGTACTGTCATGTTTGGACACTATAATGTATACATGTCGTTATGTGGAAGTTGGGTTAGGGTGGGGGGCGAGATCCAAGCGAGGGGAAGTGACGAGGAGGGAGGGGAAGAAGTCAGTCAGAATAAAGTTGGAGTTTGAGACTGGACGTGTACTCTGTGTGGGCCTCCCCTTATTTCAGCAGCGGCGCTGCGCAGATGTAGAGCGGCTCGGCCGCCCAAGCTGTGAGTGGTCCTCACACCTTAACACTGGCTATAAGGACGCGTTGCAGCCCACCTCCACTGCTCCCACGGACCCGGGCACTGCGGCAGATCCATGCCTTTGGTTAGACTGTAAAGTGTTGGCAGTCCCCACGGCAGACTCCCTTCTGGGCTGCAGAAGTGATTTTCCTCAGGTTGTAATGGTTTCTGGAGCGCCCCCTGGTGGCCACTGAATATATAAGCGTGTTGTGCAGGCCCAGACCCTCAAAAAGGAGGTTTTGAGCGTTAGAGAGCAGGCTCAGGGGCGCCATACAGAGGAACAGTGGGGTGTGGCCCACCCACACACACTATTAACAATGAACAGCACTGTGGACAGTAAATACACACTTGTTGCCCACACAAGCCAGTGTCCTGGTCCCGAAAAAGACACACAATAAAGGAGAATGTTGGAAGAAGACATCCCTAGCACAGTGCCTGCACGGCTCTCTGAGGCATTTCCACAAGGCCAGGGTGAAACTGCCCCGTGGCAACTACTCCAGGCGTTCAATCGAAGGGACACAGGTAACCTGGGACCCCGGTGAGTCCGATGGATGAAAGACTTAAAAGTATATGTGGAGCCAATGGGCCCTATGGATGAGGAAAGAAAAAAGAACATCCTTACATTGACAGTATGAACTGCAGTTAGAGACATCCTCTGCGAGCTGGTTGATGAAGAAAAGGCAACATACCAGGAAATTTGAGAGGCGCTTGACACCTATTTGCCCCACACACCAACGTAGACTAGGAGAGACACATCTTTCACACAACCATGCAAGAGAAAGAGGAAACCATGGACAACTATGTTATGAGGCTGCGAATTCGCGTGAAGCACTGCGCTTTTCACCGTTACTCGAATGACGAGGCTTTACGCTCCCAGGTAATTATGGGATTGCAAATCTGCTAATTTCAATTGGAAATTACTCCAGAAACAGAGGACCCGCAACAAAATACTAGCGATGGCTCAAACCGACTCAGCAGTCACACAGCAGGTCATTGGCCTAGGACGGGTGAAGATTTCTTCAGACACCAAAGATCAGGAGAAAATTAGGAAATTGACACCAGCTCAGCACGATAAACCTACACACTCAACAAAATCGTGCTACTTGTGCAGCTAGGATTTCCCCCATGAAGGCACATGCCCAGCCATCGGCCAGAAGTGCTCTGCATGTGGAGGTGATGACCATTTTAGAGCTGTTTGCAGAAATGCCCCAACACTGCCTATCCTGACAACTTCCCAGAGGAGCAACAGACGCCATCCCACGCACCGACCATAAGTCAAGAGAGCAAGCCACAAGCGCAGAAGATATCGCCCCACGGAGGCTGAGAGAACCCACCAAACCCCTAGAAAATCGTTCCTGTCCACTGGCAGGAGAACCTCTCATAGGCCCCGAAGGAGTGTCCGCTATGTAGACATATAATCACAGTCAGGGAGTGATTCCTCCTCTTCATACGACAGTCAAAGGAGGAAAGGATACGTATGGGCCCTAGGGAATGAGATAGCAAAGGAACATAGCCCCATCCTAACACCAAGTATATAACACGCCGACAGAATTCTTCATTGACACGTGCGCAAATGTCAATGTCCTGAGCGAGGAGGCCTACAATCGACTACCTCACCCGCCGAAACTGCAGCCCTTGCAAGTCAACATTTTCCCCAACGGCTCCAACACACCTCTGTCGTGCAAAGGCACCTTTACCACGGTCTGCGCACACAGGTCGCACACGGCCTGAATACCACTACATGTCCTTTCCACAGAGGCCAACAGCGGATGCATCTGAGCTTCAGGATGGCCATCGACACAGGACTCGTCCAAATCCTATACAACATGATGGCCCACAAATATATGGCCCCTGAAGGAGACGTCATGCAAACATACCCAAACCTCTTCAAAGGTCTCGGTAAACTGCGTGACTGCAAAGTGTAACGCTCACCTGGTATCCGCAGGGACGCCACTCAACCTGTCCGGACCTCCTATGACCTCAAACCCTTCCCTGGAATCTGTTCGACTGGATACTGGGCCTGAAACACAGGATTTCTGGAGTTTAACTCTATTGTCTCTGGTTGCTTGACTCCCTTCTTCCCTTGGGGACCAAATCTTCCCCTCTGTCCTCTCCTCACCTTGTTTTCTTGAGTGGTGTGTTCTCCGTCTTGACCTTCGGTGCAGGGGTGCGTCGACTGATATGGGCTCTATGCAGCCTAGTTGCTTCACTGGCACGGGCCCAACGTTCTGGGCTTGTTGTAACTTAGTGGGTGATTTTATTGCTAAGTGGCATAATGCTATATAATATTATATTTGAATCTCCTTGGCGATCTACAAATGGTAGATTTCCTAAAGACATACCAGCCAGGCCTGCCTTTTATGGGCACAAAAGTAACTGAATCATTATTTTTTCTTGATCTCTATAAACTGCCACGGAAAATGATCATAATGGGGACTCCTATCCACCATCTCCTCCTTGGCACTTAAGGGGTTAAAAACGGGCAGCTAATTAAGGACTTTTAGGTAGTAAACAGGTTAGAGAGTGACCATTCAGCTTTACTATCAATATTTAACTTACAGCAACACAATGGGCCTCATTACGAGAATGGAGGTAATGAAAATAGGAAAGCGGAATGGTATTACCGGCAACGTTAACGGGTCCGGGCCATTACGACCCGCCAATACCGCCACCGCCCGTACCGCGCCCCTTCATACCGCATGCACGCGTACACGCGCCCCTTCGCGGCAGAAATACCAGTATGCCGTTAATAGGAGGACATCACAAGTTACGCGGGCATGCACTTACCGGCATCCCGAAGGCGGTAATTAGTGCCTGCATGACGGCAGCAATACAGGCATCGTGGACCACCCATAAATAGCAACCTGCAGTGTAGGCAACTGCCACAGGTGCACACAATCACCACAGGTGGAGTCAATAGAGCCTGTCCCAGTATAAAAGGAGCACACCCACGCACCACACCCCTCCCCGCACCAAAATGATACCACTAGCTGTTGCAATCATGGGGCTGGAGGACATGCCTGTACTGCTACAACTACAGCAATAACAGCAACAACAACTACAGCTACAACAACAGGCAGCACAGAGGAGACGCAGGAGGAGAAGGAGGGTGAGACAGGCCCAGCAATTACCACCAGTGCAGCCAGTGGTACCTCGTAGGCAGCCACCAATCCCTCGCATCAGACCCAGTCCATTCAATCTAACCCCTGAGCAGATCCACACCCTGTACCGGTTGGACTGGGACACCATCACCACCATTGTGGACATGATACATGGTGACATTGTCAGCCTCATTGAAATACGCACTGTCATCCCCCCGCTACTAAAGGTGGTGTCTATGCTCCACTTCCTGGCCACAGGCACCTACCAGCACACAGTGGACCAGCTCATGGTATATCACAACCACTCTTTTCATGCATGCAGACCCAAGTGCTGGATGCCCTCCTGAAGCACGCTAGCACCCACATATCGCTACCACGGACAGCCCAGGAGCTTACCGACACTAAAGTAGGCTTCCATGCACTGGCAGGCATGCCCAATTGCGTAGATGTCCTCGACTGCACCCATGTCGAATTGGTAGTCCCTCATGCAATAGAAGCGGTGTACCGCAATCGCATGCAATACCGCTTCATCATTGTGCAGATGATATGTGACTCCAGCAAGATCATCACACATTGTTGCGCCCGATATCCCGGATCTACACATGATGCCATGGTACTGCGTAACTCCACGTCACCCCGTCACATGGAGCGTCATGCTGGACAACGTGCCTGGCTACTCGGTAAGTTTCCTGCCTGGGCCATGGCAGTGCATCGGGGTGATGAGTTGGGGGATGCATACTCCACCTGGGTGGGAATGGGGGGGTGCATATTCCACCTGGGTGGGAATGGGGGGTGCATACTCCACCTGGGTGAGAACGGGATTGGGAGGATGCATACTCCACCTGGGTGGGAATGAGGGGGGATGCATACCCCACCTGGGTGGGAATGGGCAGTGAGTGGACAATGCACTCAGAGCTAAAAACACTTCTGACCTGAACCTCCCAACCCGAACATGACACATCAATGTCACACATGGGATCAATGCCGTACATCAATGCCAACATGCAAGACGCACAACCAGGCCACCATGGGTATGTCAAGCGATGCATGACTAAACATGATAACAACTGTGCCAATGTCGCTAGTGTGATTAGGCACAGAGTAGCATACACTGCAATTATGGGAGGCAAGACATTGTTCTGCATCCACAGTACATCCGCATCAGCATGCAAGTGTACACCCTGCATCACCTGTACAACGCAATCCACACTAGCAGACCATATTGCAGTACACAGTGCATCCAATCAATCTGTGTGCATACGTACAGGGACATGTGCATGTCAACACCAAATAGCTGCGGCCATGGCTGTGAATCCTAAAGGTGGCAGCTCAGAATGACTCACACAGACCGCTTTGTGCTCCCATGCAGGTGATGGAGGCTATCCCTTGAAGCCGTGGCTACTTACCCCTGTGCAGAACCCACGTAACAGGCACAAAGAGGAGTACAATCGGGTTCCTACCCGCACCCGTGTCGTGATTGAGCAGACCTTTGGCCTGTTGAAGGCGCGGTTCCACTGCCTAAGCAGGTCTGGTGGAGCACTCCTTTATGGGCCTCAGAAGGATGCAAAGATCACCATGGCCTATGTCATGCTGCACAACATGTGCATCCGGAGAAATGTACCACTGCCAACTGACATTGACATGCATGCACCGGGTGAGGATGATGAGGATGATGATGGAGGAGAAGCAGCACCCCTGCCAGTACGTGATGTACAAGATGGCTGTGCTGTACGCCAATCACTGATTGACGAATACTTCTGAACCACAGGGACGTTGAGGGATATGTGTCAGTGCTACACTGAGCACTGGGTCCATGTGGACATGCACACAGGGTATGTGGGGAGTTGGGCACTGTGCACTGTCATGAATAAAATGAATACACACAAAATTAACAATGTCCAGGCATAAAATGATTTTGCACACAACGGGTGTATTAATGAAAACTACAGAAAAGTGCGTCCTCCCTCTACCACTCACACGCCCTCCCCCCAACACTCACACGCCCTCCCCCCAACACACCCAAACTCTCCATACCCCAATGAACTCCCCATACCCCCAAGGAACACCCCATACCTCCAAGTGAACACCCCATTCCCCCAATGAACTCCCCCTTAGTCCCCTATACACCACCAACACCACCTCCCCCCACACCCATTGTCATCCCACACTATTTGCAGGCTTTATTTGTGTCTGGGGGCAGCATTTCGCTCTGCCTTGCACTCCGCCTTGTCATCCGCACAGGGCTGGAGGGTGCGGAGGATGCCGGTGTAGAGGATGGGGTGGATGCAGTTGGAATTGGCAAGGCCGGCGCAGGTTGCTGGTGCTGCATGTGTTGCAGGATGCTGGTCAGGACCTGCGTGACGGCCCCCAAACTGTCACGGATCATGACCGCACAGGCACTAATGGCGGCAGTGTTCCCAGCAATGGCCTGACGGATCTCTCGCTGTGTCTCCTCTCCGTCATCCACATATTGGCGCACAAGGTCAATCATGGTGTCCTGCCTTGCCTCCACCCTTGACAGCCGTGCCTCCAAGTCAGTGGGAGCAGCAGAGGTTGGGGGTGCTGCGACTGGGTGTGCCATTGCAGGGCTGGCCTCGGGGGTGGTACTGAGGTCGGAACTGTGCAGTGGAACTGCAGGATCTAGCATGGGGCTGGAGAGTGTGGCCTGAGTGTTGTGTTGGGGGGTGGACGGGGGGCTAGAGTTGTGTGGACATTCCACATGGATTGTTCCTTCTAGGTCCACGTACTCCTCTGCTCCTAGATCAACGTCGCTGAGCTTGTGGCAGCGGACTGGGTGCCACCAGCTTCCCCCTCGGCTGTTGTTGGCAGCTCAGTGGTAGCAGTCACGTCCACTACTGTGGTGTCCTCGTGTGCCTGCATGGCCTGTGCACCTGCCCTGGATTGGGCTGTGGGCCGCGGTGCTGCCCCGGATGTGGATTGGCCAGTGGCCGGCGGTCTGGCCCTGGACGTGGAAGGCCTTGTGGATAGGTCCTGGCTTCGACCTTCTCCATCAGTGCCTGTGGGGGAGGAAGAGATGCAGGGCATCAGTGACGCTGTTACATGCAAGAAGCATGAGATGGCGCTGTACAGTATTTCATTTCTCATGCATTGCAATCTTATAGGTGTATCACACAGGGTAGTTTCAAGGGCGGGCATATTGGCATTAGCCGTGGCATCTCCATTTGGCACTGATACCTACCGAATGGTATGCCATTGTATTGGGCTTTGTGTGATGTGTTACATGCAAATGGTCCCTGTGTTTTGGGTGTCTGTAGGTAATGGGATTGGCACACAGCATGCATTTCAGTGTGGCAGTGTTTGGGCCTCCATCTAGACATGGATCTGTAAATGTGTATACGATGGGACATGCATTGCCTTGGCTCACTTTCACATCAGTTGTGCTACGTCATGGTTTGGCCTACTGGGGTTTGAAGGGTCACTCACCTCCTTCTTCAGATGTCGCGGCACCTGTCTCCATTTCCCCAAAACCCTCTATCGCCTCCATCTGGATGGTTGTGCTGCAGGTTTCCTCCCACCTCATGAGTCTGACCGGTGAGTGCGCACCCCTGCCTGTGGCCATGGCCTCCCTCCGATTGCCAGCCAGGATGTTCCGGACCCTGAGATGTAGGTCGTCCCACCTCTTTTTGCAGTCTTTGACTGTCCGGGGGGTGGTGCCTACCGCTGACACCTTGCGTGCTACCTCCTCCCAAATTTCCTTCTTCCTCATCTGCACCTGCCTTTTGAGGTTATTCGTGAATACCTCATCGGCATGGGCAGCGAGGGTATCTGCCAACATATTCAATTCCTCATCTGAGAAGCGCTTTTTGTGCAGGCGGGGGTGGTTTTTCGGGTTGCCTTGGACATGTTGCACACAATGGCCCTGGTCTCTCCTATGTAGCAGTGGTGGTTTGGGAAGATTGCAATGGATTGTGTTTTTAAAGATGGCCGCCGGCGCATTTCCCGTTCCGACGCGATGACGTTTCTTCTGGGTCTGGTATTATGAGCCCGGTATTAGCATGTTGGTATTACCGAAATGTTATTACGCGGTTGCTCCTTGGCAGAGGTGGTATCGGCGGGTACCCTGATGGTGTTATCGGGGGGGTTGGAGGCCATTTACCGGCATGGCGGTATGGCCATTACCGGCATGGGGGTTCGCGCGTGCTCGCGCACTCATAATCGGCAGCTATTAGCAGCATCAAAGGAGCACAGACCGGCTACTTCCTCCATGCCGGTAATGACCCCGTTTTTAGTGGGAATCTCGTAATGAGGCCCATGGACCCTAAACACTTGATGTTCCTCCTGAAGGCTGCTGTTACATTCTCTGGGACACTGTCTTGAACACTAAAGTATTACCAGTCTTTTGCAGAGACAGTTTAGATTTGAATTTAAGTAACCTTGATGAGTTGGCCACGCCTGACAATAGTATGTCTATTTTTAACACATGGTTAAACCCTAACCATACACATGAAAGAATGTAAGTTCCTTACGCAACAAAGGAAATATGCCTTCATTAAAAAAGGTTGGGAAAATGTACTATTATTAACCCTGTAAATGGAGAGGAATGACATACATTCTTTGCAAAAATATTTGCGGGTGCCGACTCCATTGCTTATCTCGCAAATGATGCCTATGCTCATTTATGCATGTGGCATTTTCTTCACCTTCTAGAAGTGAAGAAATGTATTCTTTCAATGAAAGAATATAAGGCACCTGTGCCAGACTACATAGCTTCTGATTTTTATGCATATCAGACCTATGGAGCCCTTCATTGTGCCAAGCATTCAATGCAATGATAATGACAAAGAACTATCCAATCTGTGACAATTTGCCCCATTTTTAAGAAGGGGATACGATGAATCATGTGAGTTACAGACCAATCTCCCCTTCTAATAAATTCTTTCCTCCGATGGCTTGCTCATTTAGTCATTCTCTGGAAACTTTTCCACAGCCAGGCTGCACAGCGTGGCTCCTTCCGATGCCTCTACGCACCCCGCACCGGATATGATGTGGGGGCCAGTATATATATAGCGGCACCGTGCCTCGTGACCTCAGTTCCTTTTTTTTCGCACTCTTTTCGCTAATTGTGAATACGCTCCTCGAGCTTAACTTATTTCTCCACTGCAATTCCTACTCCGTTAAAGGCCCCAGGAATTAAGCCATGTGAGGACTGAAGCCAACAGATGTCGGTCTCGGATCCACACCGGATCTGTTTATAGTGCATGTGTGAGGACCACGACACCCAGGACTGCGGTTTGTGCCAGTCCATGCACTCAAAGGCCCTACAGGAAAGGGTGGCGAGGTTATTTACCTTTGTCCACAAGGAGAAAGATGAGGTTTTGCAATCTCGGTAGAGGTCACACAGCGCAGATCGGCACTCCAAAAGACGGGCGGCTCCGCGCAAGGAAAACGATAAAGAAAGGAAGAAGAAGAAGAGGGATCTGAAGAGGTCCCGCACTCCGAGTGAGTTCTCGCACCGACACTCATCTTCCCCTTCAAAGGATTCGCCCGAGTGGCCAAAGGAGGTACCTTTTCTGAACCGATCCTGCATGCTGGAGGAATGGGAGAATTTTTGCCTGAAGATGTGTGACATGTTAGCCAGGGCCCCAACGGCTCTGGTCTCAGCGCCTGTGTTGCAGGAGACGGCATCAACATATGTAACGCTGCATGGTCACACACATCTGTTGCAATTGGCAAGGTACCCTCCAGGGACCACTCCTGCATGCCTATGGGTTCTGGGCTGGACCAGAAAGAAGCCAAGTTCACTCAGCTTCAACAGGCCCTGCCTTTGGGCACCACAGCCTGGGAGAGACGAGGGAGAGGCCTGACTCTGATCCGGCTGTGGGCGGAGGCATGGCAAAGAAGCACTGTCCCGCTCCGTCAGTCCCGGCGTTTCTCTCCTCCCACACTTCACCAGAGAGCTTGCTGGTCCAGGCCGCTATAGCTAGCCTGAAAACATCGACCTCCCTGTCCCTTACACCGGACAGGGAGAGTAAAAAGTTTGACGCATGGGGCAAGAAGGTTTTCGTGTCAGGCAGTCTGGCACAGCGGGCCGTGAATGTCTATTGCGCCCTAGAAATGTTTTCCTTCAACACTTGGAGATTAGGGACGGTTTCCAATCCTGGTCTCTGATGGCCAGCAGGAGCACGCCAAATTTTGCAATCAGGGATGGGCACAGCGGACTGTGTGGGTAGGGCCATGGCCACCAGCATGGTGGTCAGGTGCCACTCCTGGCTGAGGATGTCAGGGTTTGGGGCCGATATCCAAGCCAAATTGTTGGACATTCCCTTTGACAGCAACAACCTTTTTGGAGCTAAGGCTGATGACGCCCTCCAGAAGGTTCATCGTCAAAAGTGAGAGCTAAGTCCTTGGGGCTTGCCAAGCAACAGCCCTCTAGACAACCGTCATCTTGGGGTAGGAATTTTTTTCCCTTCACAGCCTTTGTCCCGAGAGGCTGTGGTCAATCTGCCCCAGATAGAGACAGCTGCTTCCCGAGAGGTAGGGGAAGAGATCCCCAGAGGGGTGGCGTTGCGCAGCATCGTCCCTTCCGTGCTCCAGGGTGCCAAACCTTAGTGACCAATTTTACCATGCGTCTCCGGTGGGGGGAGGCTTTTCTTGTTCAACCCGGAATGGTCAAAGACGACGTCTGATGCTTGGACCTTACAGGCCATCCAACAGTGTTATCATCTCCCATTTCCCTGGAGGAGATCCATCAGCTTTTGGCAAGAAGCACGATCAAGCTGGTTCCAGGCTCAGAATGAGGAAGGAGGTGGTACTCCACCTATTTTCTGGTGCCGAAGAAGGACATGCTGCTGGTTACTTTAGCCCGAGTCTTCAAGCCCTCAATCTGCAGGACTTGTTGGTTTTCCTGGACCTGAACCTTCAGTATGCCTTATTCCATGTGCCTATTCATCGAAAGTACAGGAAGTACATGAGGTTCATAGTGGGACAACACCATTACCAGTTTAAGGTTCTGCCGTTCTGTCTTTCCTCGGCTCCTATAGTTTTGACCAAGATGCTGGCAGTGGTCGTGGCTCACCTCAGGATGGAAGGCATTCATGTCTTTCTCTACCTGGATGACTGGCTCATCCGAGCCCGCTCCCAAGATCTAGTGTTGGAGCATCTACTCGGCACATGAACTATTTTGCACAGCTTGGGCTTTTCCCCGAACTTCAAAAAGTGTCAGGATTTGCTGTCCAACTCTCTCTGATACATCGGGGCAGTACTGGACACTCGCCTGGGCAGGGCTTTCCCACCTGAGGATCGAGTGGTGAACATCTTTCGGATGATCAATGTCTTCCCTTCACAAGAACTAGTCCATGCCTCTGCTTTCCTGTGCCTTCTGGTTCTCATGGCCTCCTGCATCCTTGTGGTGCCAGACGCGAGGCTGTGCATGAGATCGCTTCAATGGCTTCTCCTATTGCCAATGTTCACAGTTTCAGGGCCACATGTCGGACCTTCTTCAGGTCTCGAACCAAGTGGTTCAGGGTCTCGTATGGTGGGCCATGTGAGACAACTTGCTCAGAAGCGCATTGTTTCCCCAAATTGGCCCCAGATGGCGGTGGTCACGGACGCATCTCGGACTGGCTCGGGCGCTCGCCTGTCAGACCTAAAAATGAGTGGACTGTGGTCACCAGTGGAGTCCCAGGAACACAACATGCTGAAGTTGAGAGCAATCAGGCTGGTCCTGGTTGCTTTCCGCCCCTCTGTGAAACGCAAGTTTGTACTGATCCTGACGGACAACACAATGGCCATGCACTACCTCAACTAATGAGGTGGTGTGGGGGTCCTTGCATAGAAAAGTGCATAGAAAAAAATGTGGTTCTGGGCTCTGGAGAACAGTGTCTCTCTGATGTCGGCTCATTTGGCCAGTGGAGAGAGTGTAACAGCGAATGCCCTCAGCAGAAAGTTTGGCCTCCCACGATTTCTGGAGTAAGTTCTGGAGACCATCACCCTTTGGGGACTCCTTAGGTGGACCTCTTTGCTTCCAGTGCCAACAGGAAGTGCACATTGTTATGCTCCAGGGAATTGCCTTGTCGGGGATCTCTGGGGGATGCACTGACGGTCGAGTGGACTTTCAACATCCTTTATACATTCCTGCCAATCCCTATCTTTCTTCTGGTTCTGAGGGGTCTGCGCCTGTTTGTGACCATGTTGAACCTGATCACTCCGGACTGGGCCCAGCGAACGTGGTATAAAGAGTTGCTAAACCTGTCCATCTGTCCTCCCTGCTGCCTCCAGAGGATAGTAGACTTGCTCTGCCATTCGGAGGGGCCTTGAACCTTCATGGTTCCAGTCCTCGAGGCTAAACTCTGGAACACACTGCCTAATGCACTCAGAGCCGAACCCTCTTACCACACATTCAAGAGCAAAGCCAAAGCCTGGCTCCTTGCCCAGGACCATGCCCCTACACAAGCCTAACTCCTACTCTTACCACCATTCCGTTGCACCATGAACTGTATTCTCTGTAACCTTATGAGAATGTATCCTGTAACTCCCTCCATGTATATATGTATTATGCCTTATTATGTATTATACCTTTGTATAGTGTTGCCCTGCATTTCCTGTAATGTCTGCTATTGTAACCATGTACACTGTGAAGATATGCGCCCAGATGCCCCCGGGCCAGGTACGCAATACAAATAAAATAAATACAAATACTGAGTGGGTAAGATACAAGGTGTGGGACTTGTTGGTCAACATCCTTGATGTGCTCCTTTCAGCTCGGATGGCCGGAACAAAATCCATGTATGCCTACGGGTGGCATACATTTTCGATTTGGTGCTGGGAGAGGGGCCTGGATCCTTTATCCTGCCCTCTGTCCTCTGTATTGGATTTTCTGCTTTCCTAAGCCTAAGCAGGCCTGTAGATTTGCACTTTAAAGGGTTACCACACTGCTATTTCTGTATTGAAGAGATTCCCAGAACAGGGTTTGTTTTTCACAATACAGACAGTTCTGCAGTTCTTGTGAGGTTTGTGTAACCAGTTTCATCCCCGCCAGGTTGTGGTTCCAGTGTGGGATTTCAATTTATTTTTAACATTTCTCATGGGCTCTCCATTTCTGCTCCTTCATTCCCGTTATGTTAGATTGCTCACACTTAAGCTGATTTTTCTGGTTGCCATTGTGAGATGGGTGAGTGAGCTCCCAGCGTTGTCTCTTTTACCTCCCTATTTGTTTTTTTCCAAAGAGAAGGTGACATTCAGAGTGAGACCATCCTTTCTGCCAAAGGTGGACTTGGATTTCCATGTCTCTCAGAAGATCTGTTTTTTCCTCTGCCTCAACCTTCCAAGGCAGAGGAACGATTCCATCGGCTTGACCCGGTACGGGCCGTTAAGTTCTATGAGTATCATCACGAGTTGGGTGGTGCAGGAAAATGCTATGTATGGTAGTGGCCTTTTTGGGTGTGGGTGTATTAAAGAACGCTAATGTATAGAAAATGTTTTCACAAAAAAAGTTTTTCGACTGCCTCTGTGCACCCAATTTCGCAGCTCATAGAGAGCTTAATTTGCCTTGCATTGGGAACACCATGATATCCGCTCCTAGCCTATTATGCCTATTCGGCTATAATATTTGTAAAGCTATGCTTTCTAAACACATTGGGCCTCATTCCGAGTATGGCGATAAGGGATAGCGGCCACCGGTAACGAGACCGGTGGCGGTGATCCCTTACCGCCATACTCCGAGTTCCCTTTGCGCCCTCGCCCTTAACGCCTGCTTTGAGCAGGTGTTAAAGTCGAGGGCGCAAAGGGGCCTCCAAGCCAATAACGGTGACCGTAATGAACGGTCACCGTTATTTGCATCTTCCCCATTCCCATTGAGCCCTATGGGGGCTCATTTGGGAATGGGGAAGAGCCTTGGTGAATGGGGAATTACCGCCCCGCCAACCTTGGAATGGGGCGGTAATTCCGCCATTCACCAAGGCGCTGCCGGTCCGGGTACGGCGTCAACCAAGGCGTTAATAGCGCCATTGGTTAGCGCCGTACTCGGAATGAGGCCCATTATGCTAAATGTCTGTATTAGTCAAAGGGCTTTAAAAATTCCATGGATAAGAGAAGTAGAAAAAGGTCTGATGAAAATATTGAGTGTCATCATGGGAAACCTGGCATATCCCTGTAGGAACAGTGAAACTACTGTTATTAAAAGGTTGTTAAACAACTCGCATAAAACCAATAGATATAAAATGGAAATAGGTAACATATTAATGTACAAATGGAGCTGCTGTTAATAACCAAGCTCCTTATTTCATTTTATCACATTATTTATTTATTTATTGACATCTATACTCCTTTATTGTTCCATCTTAACTGCCTGCCCTTCACTCCCTTTCCTTGCCTATCCATTCTAGTTCCATTCCCTCTTTATTCCACATTCCACAAGCCCCAACATCCCCCCCTTGCTTATCATATAAGTTAACTCCCATCTGTCCAGCGAGATCACCTCTACATCTGCTCAATTAGACGTACAGGTTTACAAATATTTCTTTGGGGCCGAATATTGACTGTCCCCCGACTTCCCTCACCAGCCACACATGGTGGAGAATGTCCACAGTCTTTAAGTGACATGACATCAACAGGTTCTTCATTTCCCCGTTCCTCATGAACCTCTTCATTCCTTCTCTCCTCATGGGATTCTTCCCCACCTGAATCATCGTGAAACAATGCATGAAAGAACGGATCCACTTCATCTCTCCTGGCAATGACCACGGGCCCTTTAACATCGATCACAAAGAGGCTCTGACTCATCATTATCATTAAGGTCCATCTTCTTGACCATCTTCCTTCGCTGCCTTTGACCCCATTGCATGCTCTCATCCCCATCCATCAAATATTCCTCATGTTCCTCAACTTTCCTCTTACCAGTTGTCCAAACTTTGTCCCACTTTACTACCTCCCTTTCATTGTCACCATCCTCCTCTTCTTTTATGCAAGTATAATTTTCACACCCTGGGAAACAGTCTTTTCCCTGGTAGCTGACCATTCTTTCACTGAGAACACATCCTGTTGCTTCATGGGAAATCCATTATTTAAAGCATCGTATTTTAACAACCAGAGCTCGTTTTAACTGTCTGACCTTGAACACAGACTGTGGGGTGTGAAGTAACATTAGCTCTGAAGATTGGTTATGCCCTTTCTGCCCCACTTTTTATGAAACGCTCTGCCATTTCTTGTTACTCTGTCCTATATATTTCACTCCAAGAAAGCAATACCATGTGCCATGTTTGATAAGATAAAAGAAGGGTTTTGCCATTGTCTACTGGCTTTGAGTTATCTTTTTAATACAAATATGTTGGCAATAGCTTGGGCACTTAAGACATTTTTATATAATTTACTGAAAAAATCAGGCCATATCTGATGCAGGTAATATTAATATCATACTTATTGAAAGTGACACATTTTATATAAGGTGTACTTGGATATTTTCTAATGTGATTCTCATGCTAAATTAAAGATGAATTATTTTCCTTTTCGGAAGTGACGTAAATGACATTTTTGTTATGTTTAACTGTACTTGTGCAGAATGTACTTTTATGGGACTTGGATTCCCAAAATAAAGTGTGTTTAACTGTTCTGAACTGAGAAAAACCTTCCCCCAGCCAATCGTAGAGGGTCAATTGAGGTGACCTGATGCTCGGACAAGGCCTGCATGGTGCCAGAATACTGGTGACCAGGGTCCTGTTCACTTGAGGTGACAACCCCTGCACATGCTCTCTGGCAACCTTCCTGGCTCAAAAGCACAGAAGAAGGACCAACCTTATCTTCAGAGACTTGGCATTGTGCCTCAGCAACCCAAGAACAAACAAATTCTATGGGCTCTATTATCCACATCGAACCACTTGTAAACTGTCTCAACTTTCATTGAGTCATTTTTGAGCCACTACAGGCCACCTGGTGCTGCTTTTTTTATATTCCACGCTTTTCAAGCTCTTTTAACTCTGACTCAAGCCATTGGAAGCATTGGACTCAAACTCTCTGAATGTCATCTCGACCCATTTTAAGAAACCAACTTAAACCCCTTGGGAGCACTGACTCGACCCATCTCAATGCCAACTGAACCCATTGGGAGCACTGAATTGATCTGTCTTGACGCCAACTCGTCCCTGGGGTCATTGATTCAAATCGGCTCAGTACCAACTCGACCAATTGGGAAGCCCATGCCAATCAATATCGATTCTGTCTCGAACTGCTATAAAGTGCCTTGAAGCCTGGTTCGACAATTTCAAGCCCATCAAGAAGAAGGTAGAGGTACTTGTGCGCTGGCATGGCTTTAATGGCATTAGAGGAATTTAAGACTTTAGTACTTGACTTGTAATGTTGATAAACTTGAACATTTCTGCTGAAACTATTGACTGTATACCACTGTCTTCAGACCCAGACTTCCCCTTATATCCAAAAGCCTGCATACTCAGTGCCTTCATTTACACGGGAGGGTTGTTAGAATCCTATTGTTTATAGAACCTTGATTGGACATTTTCTTTAATTTGGTACCACAGTATCACAGTATTATTGCTCATTGGATGCTTTGTTGCTAGCTCACATCTCTGCCGAACAGTACAGCCTGCCCTCTGCCCACATTACCAGAAGACGTGAAGGAGGTGTACTAGCCAGTTTGTACCTATTCACTTACCCAGGTTAACCCAGATGTGGACCCCATGCTCACTGTGCTTAGAGAGGCACAGCTTCACCTCACTGATGAGGCCCGACTAGCCCGAAACAGGTGTCTGTGTTTGCTGTTCAGAGGAGAATCGCCTAGCATTTTGGTACTGGACTGGCCAAGTGGGCGAGACAAGACTGATAAGCAAATTCTCCTCTGTGAACGGTACAGTGAGCTAAAATTGGTTGGAGACCCTCCCGAGTGGGCACCTTCCGACAGAGCAGGTTATTTGGCTCTATTTGTTCTTGGTGGAGGGGCTCCCAGACCTTTTTGTTCACTAGTCTATTTAATAGCTTTAATCACAGTAACAGTTCAGTGCACTTTAATATACATTATTTGATTTACTCACCATTTTGTTTACTTGATGACAGAACTCTAATGTACGTCATATCACAAAAATGTGCCTACTACTCGAGCTACATTGCCAGAAACATTCATATTGTAAGAAATTCACTTTATTGACATACCTGCCCAGATAATTACGATAAATTAATAACTGTTTCAGTGTCTCATCCTTTTACATATTTGACCAATTCTGACAGTACAAGCTTTAGGGTACAGAACTTTTCCTGTTTCAAGACTATTAAAGCGTAAGAGCATGTACTCATGTCTCTTCACTGTATCCGGAATCTTTGTTTATATGGTTGTAATTGCATATAAGTTGGGAAGGACACCACACATTCCTTAAATAGTATCTTGTCCTCTAGGTAGGCCAACAATTGTACCAGTCAAATATTCTAGATTTCATTTTAACTTCTTTCATTGGTTCCATGGGTTTTTACAGACCAATTTCTCAACATTTTTAACTGCACATTTTGTATGCCTTTTTTCATGCAAAATGTGGGGGGGGGCCTGCATCCTTATTACTCTATGCTGCTTCACCTCACATTCCCAATAAAATATTGCCTCCATCTTAACTGTAGATGCTTTCGTTATATTGTTTGAAACATTACTAGAATCATGAAAAATTAACAGAATCACCACTCATATTTAATGCATTGAACCATGAATCGGATGGCCTCAGGAAATCTGGTGGCATGGTCGACCAATACCAGGATAAACCTCTTGCCTGATGTCTGTTTGAAGAAAGGTAAGGGCACCTGGAGTGTATCTTTAATGCTCCATATAGAATTTCTGGAAGGGTATTAGGCGCCACCTTTTTAAAGCTCATATAAATTCTTACATGTCGTTTTAATAGTAATTGAAGCAAGCAGTCAAGCTCTGCTCTAAAGTAGCTGGAGAGGGCGACTTGAAGGGAGGCCCAGTATTCTTTGCCACACCATACCCCATACCGTCCAACCAAGCTGAACAGTCAAAAAATAACACTCTAGCCTGTGTAATAATAATAATTTAGCATTTATAAAGTGCTACGAACCCTCAGGCATCTGAGCTCTGCTTATTATTACCCTCTTATTACCCATTGATGTCTTGATCTCCTCTAGCCTCCCCCTCCCCCTCACCATCACTCTGACTACTCCTCTCTCCTGGAGTGACCACTGCCTCATCTCCTCTCATCTCTCACTCTCTTCCCCTCAAGCCAAGCCTACCCCAACACTGCCACCTACCTTCTCGGCACATCCGGCTCATGAAGCGCGTGTCATTTGAGGTTTTCGCTGCCACTTTCTCTCCCCCCCTCATCCTCTGGCTGTCTCACACCCGGACACAGCCTTGTCCCTTCTCTACTCTTCTATTTCTAATACTCTTGATGCTCTTGCCCCTGTCTAGAGGATCCGTTTGAAGTCCAAAGCCAAGTGCAATTCCTGGTATGAATCTGACCTAGCTACACTTAAATGTAAGTGTAGGGTGGCTGAGAGGAAATGGAGGGCTTCTTGTTCATCCTCTGACAAGCTGGCCTGCCGCCTGCTCCAAAGGCAATACAGACTCTCTGTCCGCACCAAGAAGAGAGTCCACATTCAAGCCAGTGTCTCTGCGGCATCTAACAACTCGGCTGAACTCTTTAAAATATGCACAGAGCTGGCCAACCCTGCTGCAGTCTCCACCCCCACCTCCCAGGCTCTTTGCAATGCCCTTGCCGCTCACTTTATCTCTAAAACCCAGGACATCTTGTCCACCCGCTCCCCCTCCTATCCCTTCTCTGTCTCTGCTTGCTGTCCCTCCTCCAGCTACTCCCCACCCTCTTTCTCCTCCTTTACTTTTTTCTCCCCTGATGAGGTCGCTAGACAGTCCGATCTATGAAAGCCTCATCAAAACAAGTCCATCCCTGCTCCTCTAAAACCATTAAGGACCACATTGATACCCTTGCTCCGGCCCTTGCCGATTTCTGCAACCTCTCCTTTGCCTCTGGATCTTTCCACTTCCCCCTGAAGCACTCCATTGTGCACCCTCTGCTCAACAAACCCACAGCCGATCATTCCTGTCCGGCTAACTATCGCCCAATTTCCATTACTCCTTTTTGGGTAAACTCCTGGAAAAGCTGGCCATCTCTCAGCTAAACCTTCCTTCCAATTCTGTTGGCTCTCTCCATGACCACCAATCTGGCTTCAGAGCTACCAGAAGCACGGAAACTGCTCTCCTGAACATCCGTGAAGATCTGCTCTCGAACCTTGATTCTAACATTCCCTCTGTCCTTATCCTACTTGATCTCTCCTCTGCCTTCGACACGGTCAACCACACCACCCTGTTCAACCGTCTCCGTGACAACCTGGGTATCACTGATCAGGCTCTGGCCTGGCTGACCTCTTTCCTCTCTGATCGACCCTCCCCGGTACAACTTGGGTCCTTCCTTTCATCGATCTCCCTCTCTACTTGTGGTGTTCCCCAGGGGTCTAACCTCTCGCCCTGGCTTTTCAACCAATACCTGGCAGCTCTCGCCTACTGCATTTCCATTTTCTGCTCAAACTTCCAGTCTTATGTTGATGACACTCAACTCATTTTCAGGCTGCCCTCGGCCACCTCCTTTCCCTCATTTCTGATTGCCTAATTGCCATTCAAAATTGTTGTACTGCCAACGATCTTTGTCTAAATGCCAACAAGACTGAGATCCTCTCATCGGTACACCTTCACCATCCTTTCCCCTTACTCTCTGGCCGGCCTCCCTTGGCCCAACTCCTACCCCCACCTGCGAGGCCAAGAACCTCTGGGTCATCTATGACTCCACACTTTCCTTCTCCGCACATATTTCTGACGTCTCTAAAAAGTCAAACTTCTTACTCCACCTCCTCAGAGGTACTCTGCCTTTCCTCTGCTTCCCCCAGACACTCACTGTCTCTCAAGCTCTAGTTCTCTCCAGGTTGGACTACTGTAACAGCCTCTTTCTAAGTCTACCTGCCTCCACTCCCCGCCCTCTACAACTAATCCAGAACAGGACTGCGATACTTGTCCTTGGCCTCAAGCCCTGGGATCGTATCTCTCCAGCTCTGAAATCCCTTGATTGGCTCCCAGTGGATGCAAGGATTACATTTAAAACCCTCGCCATTGTCCACAAAGCTTTCTGGGGCCTGGTTTCAAAATACCTTCAACTGTTCCTCCGCCAATACCTCTCCTCTCGAGCCCTTCACTCCTCTACCTCTAACTCCCTCAGGGTCAGTCGTTTTTCAAAGAAACGAGCTGGGGGCAGATCTCTGTCTTCGGCTGGGGCCTCCCTTTGGAACAGCCTGTAGGCCACCTGGACTAGAACAGGGGGGTGTCCTACCCTCTAGAATTTAAATCTTTGCAATTATTTCGTGCAGAAACATTTGTACTCTTTCAAATATCCAGTGGGGCAATAACAGCTTTGTCTCATGGATAAGCGACCTAGAAATACACACAACCAACTGTAGTACTTCTATAGCTCTTTATTATTTAGCTGTTATATTTTATAGTAAGTTAGGCATAGCAGAAATCAATCAACCTGCCACCTTAAAATTTGAGGAGAACCCTCTCTGGTTCCGGAAGCACCTCAAGACCTTTCTCTTCGCTTCCGCCTTTGCCCCTCTTCTCCCCTGCTGACCTGTTTTTCTCTCTTGGCACTGTGCACCTGGACACCCTCTGTCCTTCGGGCCCAGGTACCTGCTCACCCTGCCTACCTCCTGCACTGCCTCCGGGCCTCCCATTTCATTGGGTTCTGTATCTGTACCCATACAGTCCCCCACTCTTCCTCTGCACTTATCAGATATACCCTATCTGACTAATCTTGCACTTGCCACTTGCTGGCTGCACTACCACTTTTTCATTGCCTGTATTTATTCATGTATTTAACTTATTCTTTTCTCTCCTCTGTTCTGCACTTTCCACTTCTCCCCCTTCCACGCCCTTCCCCCTTTTCCCATCTCCATGCACTTCCGCATTCTTAATGTCACTGGGCCTGGTAAGATCGTTGTTTACATTTTTTGTTCTCCCTTGTTCCCCTCCCTTAGCTTGGTCGCACTCTGAAACACTTGTGTACGAGCGCGCTATAAATAAAATATCATATCACGGTTTGTGGTGCTCATTTATCAACCTTGGAGGGATGAAAGGCTGAGTTTGGCCTTGCTTGGATTCAAACCCATATCAGCAGGCTTTGCACAGATGTTAAAGCGATTGCTCTACTCGCTGTGCTATCGGACAGGAATAACAGTGAAAGAGTAAACTTTTGCATATGCAATTTAAAAATGTGGGTTAACTCCACCATAATTATTGTCAAACATCTGTATTTGATTTATTAACCTATTGCAGAGGCATTGCTAGGGGGGTATGAGTGGGCTATAGCCCTGGGTCTTATGGTTGTAGCACCGATTAGAAGTTCAGGAGCTACAACCAAAAGGCTATAGCTAGCCCCGAGTCCTGCCAGTCACGACATTAGCTTAGCTGCTGATCTTTTCCAGATCTAACACCACCCCTGACTTATTGACTCATGTCTCTGTATTATCTAAAATATCCTATTTTCGTTTCTTTAGGGTACTTTACTTTATATTATTTAATTAGGCGCATCCAAAGTGGCCCAGAGGCATACAGGCGCCGAAGACTGTCAAAAGCAGGGGATCAGATGCATATGGCATTGAGCGAACACTTTATTTAAATAGGTGCGTTTTTAGTTTGTTTTTAAACATCTCCAGTGTCGAGCAATTCCTTAAGTCCAAAGGAAGGGCATTCCATTTTGCCGGGGCAACAGCCCAAAAAGCACCCCTTCTAACTAACTCCAATGAAGTTTTGGGTATTTGCACGTTTTTGCCACTACTTGACCGAATGGTGCGTACCACATGTTTATTTTTTAGTTTCTTGGCAATATAAGCCGGAAATGATCCTATGAGAGATTTATAAGGAATGGTGAGCAACCTGAACTCAGTTCTCTCTCTGATAGATAACCAATATAACTTTGTTCTTATCTCCGACACATGCCAAACGTTTGTAAGCCCATAATTGCTCTAATCGTGCAATTCTGCACCACTTGGAGATTGGCTAGCTCTGTTTTTCCCACTCTGATAAGCAGGGAGCCACAATAATCAATTTTTGCAGAGACAATAGCTCTAGCAATAGTTTTGCAGCCCTTCTGAAATAAAAATGGGCGAATGTGCGAAAGCAACCTGATATAAAAATAGGCCGATGCTGACACCAGGCCATTAATATGCGCAGACATACTCAATGTCTGATCAAATGTTACTCCTAGGATTTTTATTTTTTCCTTTATCAGAATATCATGATCCGCAATGCGAGAGGATTTATACTCCGTCCCGAGTTTAGCAAGTCTGGGTCTAGATCCAATTATCATAAATTCTGTCTTGCCATGGTTCAATGCCATACCATTCCTGTCCATCCAGTCGTGTATGAGGTCGTATATCTCTGCCACTACTATGGCATCCCTCTCATAGTTGCCTGTGAGAGGGATGAGGCACTGCGAATCGTCTGCATAATTAGAGAAGCAGATCTTTTTTTCTTCTGACATGTGAAAGAAAGGGGCTGTGAAAAGATTGTAAAGAACTGGGAAGAGCACAGCCCCTTGAGGGACACCATAGCTAACTGATCCGGATCCGCTTCTGCTTGTTTGCTACAAACCTGCATAGTCCTCATCCCTAAAAAGGATTGCATCCAGTCCCTTGCAAGTACACTAAAATTAGCCAAATTCTGCAATCTGTCCAGGAGAAGAGGATGGTCCACTAGATCGAACACGGAAAATAAATCCAGGGACATCAACAACATTGTTTAGCCCACATTGATGTTATTCATCATGTCCGATTTTAGTTCCAACAGTGCCAATTCCATGCTGAATCCTGGCCGAAAACCCAATTGAGCTTCATTCAGGATTGGGTGATCTTTTATATGTCGTAAAAGTTGGTTGTATGCAACTCTATCCATGATTTTAAGAATAAAGGGTGAATTGGAGATAGACCGACAATTATTAGCATTTTTGGGGTCAATATCAGGTTTCTTCAACAGGGGGGTAACCCAGGAACCCTTTAATCTAGTGGGAACCTTGCCTTCCTTGAATGAGCCATTAACAATCATAGTGATAGAGCCAATAAGAAGCTCAGAACAGGCCTTCATGGCCGTAGCTGGAAACTGGTCTCCCTTACAGACAGAAGGCTTAAGTTTGGCCTGGGTAATATGGAGTGCTTCTTCCGATATACTCCAAAAAGCAAACTTAGGTATATAATACATGGTGGTAGATGTTGGTTCCTGAATTGCCTTATAATGGCCTATAGGCTGTAAATTCATGGCTTGTTCAATGCAATTCTATTTATTTTTGTTGTTTCAGCAATCATGGCCTCTTGTTTCTGAGTACACCACTCCTGATTTTTGACAATAGCTTCTTGATAATTAACCTCAGGCTTTTCGAGTTGCCTAAGGATTGTAAGTTTCGTTAGAGTCATGTTGGGCAGTTTGGATGCGTGCTATATATGTGCTATATATGAATCTTTTTTTACTTTTATACTGCTAATTTTGAAACTATTAGCCGCCCCCAGATAGGTTATTCTGTCCTTCTCCTTCTTCGTATTTTTCCACAGATAGAATGTTTTCCTTTTTTCTACTCTGTTTTTTTAACTCCTCAGAGAACCAGATATTTTTAGAATGATTCATGACTTTCCTATTTATTATACAGTCTATTACATCAATAGCTTTGGGTACACATAGAAACCCAGATAGCAGAGTCTAGCTACAATTTCCAGGATATTTCTATGTGCACACCGAGTCATTGTGTCACCCAACCTGTTTTGCATGTATGTATTACCCAGATTTATTCATGTTGAGCTCGAAGTTTAACGGCTAAGAGTATGACTAAACTGTGTTCTCTGTAAACCCATCTCGGTACGTCCAATAAGACTAGATTGTTGGCAAATGAAAGTTGGGGAATATGATTGTTACCCAATTTGGGGGAAAAGCATCCAATATCTTTCAATAACTTGTTAATGGCTGCACTTTAAATTACCTGAATTTATAACTACAATTGTTTAGCGGACAGGGCATCATCACGAGTTGGCCGGTATCTGGCCGCATATACCGCTGAGCGTTATTTGCGTTAAAGCTGTGATTTGTGGCGCAAACACCCCATCATGAGTTGGCGGGCACACGCACAATGCCCAGGCGTTAACACAAATACTGTTCGGCCTTAATAGTGTCTGAAAGGCCGAAAACTCAGCGAACATTGCGTTAGGGCCGGCAGCTCGAACTATTAGCGTGTGCTGCTAGCCCATGCTAATAGCGCCACAGGAAATGCATCACCGGCAGAATGGGAAAAAAAGCAGCTGCCATTTTGGAAATCACAATCCACCCAAAATCGGAGCCCCTGGAAGCCATCCAATCCAACAAATCTCAGAAAATGGTCCAGGAGCGTGTGAGGGGCAAGTCTGCCCTGGACAGGGTGCGCAAACCTAAGTTCTCTGACTCATAATACTGGTGGAGGAGGTGATTTCCCACCAGGATGAACTGTATGGGTCCCAACAGAAAAAGACGGGCTCAAAGCAGCGTAACCACATCGGGGCAGACATCAGCCAGAATGTCACTGCGGCGTGCCGTGTCCTCAGGAATGGAGAGGACTGCCGCAAGCAATTTAACGATCTGGTGGTCCTTGCCCGGGGCCTCCTGGCACAGCAGAGGAGTGAGAGCATGGCGACCGGTGGAGGGCCACCACCAGCAGAGCTGGCACCATAGGAGGAGCAGTGCACCACCCTCATCGACATGGCATCCATTGAGGGAGTGGGAGGAGCGGAGGCAGGTACGGGCACCCAGGAGGCTGGAGGTGAGTCACCTCCCCTTGCAAATTGCATTGTGAATAGGCCACCACTCCATCCCCAATGTGAATGTGTGACAGCCGGGCACTGTAAGTGGGTGCAGTGCATGGCAGCGACCACAGCCACCCACGACAGCACCCTTGTACCAGTGCACCTAGGCGACCCGTGTGATCCAGAGTTGTGAATAGGGCAACCAATGGACACATGCAGGTACCATGCCACACACATCCATGGCGGAGGCACAACATTGTCCAGTGGGCGTGTGAAGTACCAACCCCCCTCACTGACTGCAGCATGCCAGCTTTGCATGTGCATGATATATATGAAATGGCTATGCCAACAATTCTAAACTGTGCCCCCCCTCACGTAGTATGCCCCATTAATACCAACACAGTGAATACAAAACAAGTCAGGGCCAAGCATGATTGAAACTGTCCTGTACAACCCCCTTTGCCCCCGTAAGCACTGAAATGCATACAAATATTTTGAGGTTCTCTGTCCTCATGCCATACACTATGTCCCCTACAGGCACGCAGGCATCATCCGAGGGCAGCGTGGATGATGAGGAGGCAGGCCCATCCCAACACATGCCCAGACGTGCCTCCACCAGCACCACAACCCTGCGAAGGGCCTGGCAGGACATGCCAAGGCAGAGGACCCACCCCACCGCAGCAGTGTCACAGTACCTCAGGGCACACAAGCCACCAGGGGCTCACCGCCGTGGCGCACACAAACCACCATGGGCTCACCACCACGGTGCACACAAGCCACCAGGGACTCACCACCTCTGCACACACAAGCCACCGGGCCACATCACCAAGCCCGTCCCACGCCATTGGGGGCTCACATGATGTGGAAGTTACCATGAGTGCAATCACCCCAGAAAAGGGGGCATCATTCGGTGAAGAGCAGCATGCTGTACCTGTCTTAACACCAATCCACAGTCCAGTGCAGCAAATGGACACATCCAAAGGGACCCCTGAGCATGTGGAGACTCAGAGCCACAGTCCACATCCCTGTGCACGCCGCTGCGCACACACACACCAGTGGCGGATGTGGACACAACCTCATATGGGTCATCTGCTGACAGCCCCTTAATCCATGGCAGCCCGTCGGACAGCCCAGCACCTCCAGCGACAGCAGCCCCACAACACTGCCCAGCCCTGCCCAGCACATCAGCCCTACAACACTGTGTAGACCTGCCTGGCACATCAACCCTTCAACACCGCATAGACCTGCCAGGCACAGCAGCCCTACAACACAGCGTAGACCTGCCCGGCACATCAGCCCTACAACAGTGCGTTGACCTGCCGAGCACAGCAGCCCTACAACACCACGTAGCCCTTCCCAGCACAGCAGCCTCGCACGGGACACAGGAACAGGTCCCGCCAATGCTGTAATGGCATGCCTGGATGTGATGGAGGCATGCCAGATGAGGATCGAGGGCATGGCCAGCGAACACAACCGCCACATCAAAGCCATCAGCAGTGCAATTAGGGGAGCAGCCAAGACCGTGGAGAGTGATAATGCCCACACACGTAAGGTCTTAGAGGCATGCAATGCTGCCCTCACTGGGTTTGGCCAGCGAGTACGCAAATTATGTGAGGGGCAATCTGCACATGCAGAACAGATGCGTGTGGCAAACAATCTTCTCCAGCTGCAGTTGGCTGAATCAGTGTCGTCCACATCAACCACCCCCAGAGAGGGCTCCCTACAGGGGTCACCCAGGCGTAGGCCTATGCGTCATTTGCAGTGCCGCTAACCTGAATGCGGTGCACGTGGGAAGCGTCAACATCTATGTTAGATGTACAATGCACTGTTGGCCTGAGGGCCGGGCACCTGGACCCATATGCACTGTGTTAGGGGATGGGGGGATGGGTGCACGGGAGTTGGTGTGGGGAGGGGGGTATGGGTGTTGGGGAGAGGGTGGGGTTGGAAGGGTGTATGGGTGCTTAGGAGTTGGTGGGGGGAGAGGGTGGGTTCCACTTTCATTAAAGCCTGTTCAAACATGACATCAATCAAGGACATTGATGATTGTGTACAAGTGTTATTTATTTTGCAAGTGCTGTTCGTGACATTTGCCCATTCACCATTTTAGAAAGAATTGTCAATCAACCCCTGTCTGTCAAACCCCCTCCTCTCTCACCCCATCCCTGTGTGCAATAGCCCCGACAACAGGCACATAGTCATCGTCACTCCCATCCCCTGGTAGTTGCACGTCTGCATCAAGGGGTAGTGGCACATTCCTACAGAAGCAGATTTTGTGCAGCATGGCACAGGTAAGTACAATCTTGCCAGATTTTACTGGCGCATACATCTTTGCCCCTCCAGTACGGTCCAGGCACCGGAACCGTGCCTTCAACAATCCAAATGTTGTTTCTACACATATGCGTCCTACTGTGGGCATTGTTGTATGCCTGCTCTGCCGGTGTTTGTGGATTCTGCACAGGGGTCATCAGCCAAGTCATCAGCCAAGTGAGCTGCGGGTATCCTACCTTCAGGATGGAGCCAGGGCCGGACTGGGAGCCAAACGTGGCCTTGGAAATGTGTTCAAAGTTGCCCCATGTTTCACTGAAGGAGCGAGCACAGCGTGTGAGCCCAGCCCTTCTATGAGGGGATTGGGAGCATCCCTCAAGAAAATGTTCAATAGAATTAGTCAAAATGATTGCATTTAAAGCATGCTTTAAACATAAATGGATTAAAAAATCGTTTTTTAAATAAGTTCATGATCTCTCAAAGTAGATCGTCAATGATAGTAGAAACTGGGACGTTACACATTTTGCAGATGAGAAAAAAGAAGTCATTCGGTATTAAAGGTGCCCAGACAAAATGCATCCCTCATTCATTTCATCCTATTCCCGTGCTAGGAAAGTTCCACAGATAGAAGGCATTCTTAAATGCGCATTGGCAATGCCAACAGTTTTGTCTTTTGGGTAGGCATGGGAAAGGCCTTTGCCAGGCACTGCCGTAGTGGCATTAACTGTCCATTGATGGTAGTAGCAGCACAGTGGTGAGAGTACCTGGGCAAATAATAGCACTGCCTGGTATATGCCTAATATTGATACACAAACTTAAACGGTTGGCTTTGCCAATGCTTGTTCAACCGGACTTCAGTGAAGGACAGGCATAATGCTTGTAAATAGAGTGGCTCAAGGCAGACCTGGATGACATATTTATTTAACCAGTATTGCTTTTACAGTTCCAATTAAGTCATTAACTTTCACAAGACTGCTTTGAAAAAACATTGGCAGGCACTTTGAGCACAAAGTTTGATGGTAAGGCTTGAAGAAAGCTAGTTCAAAGAGATCCCAGGAGAACATGTTTGGGTGCAGAGGGGCTGAAAGCGGTTGGAAATGGTCATAGAGTTTGCATGGCCATGGGTAGCCAGCATGTGGGTAAATAACTAAACAACACGTACAAGCTTTGTATCCCACCTCATATGCTATTTCTCCCTAGCTTTACTCGAATGCAGTAGTTTCAGCTTATAGGCGGCACTTTAGCCAAAACTGACAAAAAGGTTGACTTGGTATGAGTTCAGTGAGTCTTGCAAATGAAGCGACCGCAATGTCCCGACATAGTGGCTCGGCACCTGTGCGTTCAACCATAATGGTACGCTTATCAGTGGATCCACATAGCCATGTTTGCATGTTGCCCTTTTTTTTAAGGTGAAATCCGTATTGAGAGTTTGGGGCCTCATTCAGCACCATACATCCAAAATATCAAAACATGGGGTGGGTGAGTAGTCATGGTACATATTCACAGTCCTTCTGTGTGCCAGAAAATACAGCATCAGAATTATGTGCTGAAAGCTCGCCCACATTTCATATGTCAGGAAATTGCATGTCATTCAGACCCTTTTTGTCCCTTTTGACCTCCCCAATTCAAAGAGTACTATTCATTCATTGCAGTAAAAACAAAACCTCCTGTTATCAGCGACTAATGCAATTCAGTGTGATAACCCTCTACATGGTGCCTCTGTGTGATTCAGGCAATCAGTGGCAATATGTGCACCCTCTCTGTAGCATTTACTCAGCCCACTGATCCTCTCTCTGTATGAAAACAGACCTTTATTTTGTAACGCTCTGCAGTGCACCTGAGGGCGCAGGGACTGGGGAAAACTTGGGAAGGGAGACAGTACCCCCAAGTGACCCTTTCGACGTGAGATTGTGATATTTGCCATTGCAACCAGAGCTCAACTTAAGAAACTGGGCTTTGCATTAACACTGCCTAGTGTAATCACGGGTGCCAGGTTCCAGAGGCAAAGGGAGTGAGTGGCTATTCCCATTCTGAAGGCCTTAGTGTAGTGTCCTCTTTCTAATAAATCACTCAAGATCGCATTTTCACAGTAAGGTCAATTCTGCCCATTGCTCCTTATGCGTACAGCATGCGGAGCAAGCAGTGGCCTGTGTGCCAGTGTTCTGTGCCCGGCCTACAGTGCTCCAATCATGCAGCATGCTTCATGCCTCCCGCCTGCTGCCCCTGGGACGGCGTGTGTGCATAGAAAGGATGTGGCAATTTGAATGTAAATGTTTGTTAGACATTGTCTGCCAGCTGTTAAGGAGGGACACGTGAGAGGCAGGGATGGAGAGGCAATGAATGTTTTAACATGGGCACAATCAAGGTGCCACAGGGCATGCCAGCACTGGCACTGAACCGCTCCATTAAGCATATGTCACTGCACAGGGATTTTCGAACACCAAAAACCCTTTGCGATCCAAGAATTGCGAACGGAGGATAGCACAAGGGCTGCGTGCTGGTATGGGAAGTAAGACCATGCAGAGCAACAGAGGTTCGAATCCCGGATCCGTGCTTAAAAACTGAACTAGAAATCCGGTTATAAAAAAAATCTGTTAAATACATTAAATAGCACGAATTGTATGAGTAGTAGTATGCTGATTTTGAAAGCCAGCTGCAATGTGCTGTTTCCTTGGAACTGGGGAGAGTGTAAAGTGGATAGATTGTTTGCATGGGGTCCCCAGGGCACGTGGCAATCTACCTACTGGATGTATGGGTATTGGAACCAGAATGCTGAATGCGCATTCAGCATTGCAGAAAATGTCGATGCCAAATGTGAACGGGGATTGCGGGGGTTTCCCCCACTTCCCTCGTGTAGCATTTTTGGCTTCGGTGGTTGCAGGGGTGTCCGCCGCATGCCTTACATGTAGAGCAGGGGACAAAAGAAGAAAATCCCGAAAGATTGAGTTACAGAATGCGAAGAAGTCAGCTTTGCATTTTTGTAACTCGAGCTTTTGGGATTCTTTATTTTAATGTAGATCCGTTATAAGTGTATTATTGCACACAATTATAAGCAACCTACATACATCCGACCTACACTACGCCCTTAGGTTTGGAAAGGCCACCCCAAAGCATTGAGTGAAGGGCAGCAGAGGGAGAAGAGGGTGTTGGGTGTTGGGGGGGGGGGGTGAGCAGGAAAAAGCATGGAGGATAGGGAAGTAGGAGACATTAACTTTTGCCACGTCCCTCGGTTGTCTTGCGCTTGTGATATGCTGGGGACAAGATTGCACTGGAAAGCGGCCCGTGGTGGCAGGTATTGCTAATTTATGTGAAAAGGCTGGCACTGGCAGGCATGGTGGAAGAGCTGGTGCTGACAGCCAGTGTAAAAGAGCTGGTAATATGAAGAAGGTGGCATCTAGTGGCGGGTGCTCACACGTTGCGGACAGCGGGCAACCCAGTGAGCCCACAGTGTATGGCTCTAGAGCAGGAGTCCCCAACATTAACGTTAGCAGGAGCTACTTGCAGTGAATGGCCACTAGGCGGGAGCTTATCTCTGCGCTTTATGTGCAGAAAGGATGCGCTTCTCCCCGCACGTCTATCTCGCATGGCAAGGCAGACTGTCACTGCAGATATAGGCCCAGCTAATCCACCAGAACAGTGACAAACCACACACACCAAGCTACCACCCCAGGTCTCCCAGCGGATGTGGGGGGCACACCCAAAAATCTCACACAGGTCTCTGAGAGACCTGGGGTCGGCACTGCTGCCCCACTACCTCAAAGGCGATTGAACACCACACACCTCTAACTCAGCATAGATTAGATTGCCATCTACCCCACACCCTGTCTGAACATATGTCACCTACCCGCTAATGCATGGATGGTACTAACTTGTAACAATTGCAGCATCTCGCACACACGTGTCAGGAGAACGTTTAGAAACCCTTACCCGCCCAGATCCCAGGTGGACCTGCTGCACTGTTTGCACAATGAATGCACACCGAAACACTCAAACAGCGAAGACATGACCCGTTCAACACTCTACAGTTGGTAGTGGGTACTCCCAGCTCATGGCCGATGAGACATGGCAAAGACAGTCAAATTATTACGCTCGGCTCAGACTGAAGCAATTCTCATTACGCTGCGCCACAGTTGCTTACGCTGACTCACAGCATTGCAAATTCCACCCATAGCTATCCAGACTTAAGTTACAGTTTCAGTTACTTACCTTGAGGTCCCCAGACTGGCCTGCTTGCTGCAGTCTCGGCACTGCAGTGTTCCGAATGGTCATGCAGGTGGCAGCTTGCCTCATTGTCGCTGGAGCACTGGCACTTGTCGGGCGGCTGCACCTGCGGATACAGCTCAGGCACACTGGGGCACGTGGCGCAAGCAGTTTCTGAAGCCTGGCCGGGGTGGTGCCCCCCACAATGAGCCTCCAGAATCATGATGCAGGGTAAGTGAAACACACCCAGGCATGGACCCGACACTGGCATATTGTTCCCATTTAATTTATGTATCCTTCCCCAAGAAAAGAGGCCCTGTGTACCCAAGGCCTACTGGGGAAAATCTTGGTGTCCCGTGGCCCAGTCCAGGCCTGGATGGAGCTCCCATCATGACTGGCTGTTCAGGGCCAGTTATGATTTGTATTTGGATGTAGTTGTCTCAGTGGATGGTGGGCTTTAGCTACATGGCACCAGTTTTTGTTTTGTTTCACATGCATGTACATTTGCATTCATGGGACACTCTCTCAGAGATGTTCATGTTCAGGTTTGATCCCGATCATCTACAGTGGTTTAGAGGATGTGTATTTCATTCCTCTCACTTTGTATTCCTGTGTGGTGCCCCGTGTGAGGTTACTCTTGTGTGTCAGGGTGTAAAGCAGCATTGCAACACAGACAAGGTGCATTCTGGTTGTTGTGGTCCCATGTGTTATTGTGTTACAAGAAGTGTATCATACTTTGTGATGGTGCTGGCTGTGGCTTGTGTAGGCATGTAAGGCTTCCTGTGGCTCTGCCCCCCCTTCATTTGTTATGCTTTTGCATGCATTTCAGGCAGAGCTTGTACTCACCCAATATACATGTTTGTTGTCCTCTCTGCCTCTCCATGTAGGCTGGCAGTGCGCTGTTCTGCAGCACCATGGAGTTGTGGGTGGATCCAGGGTAGCAAGCGCAGCAGTGGCTGATGGTCAGGTCTGGGCTACAGGTCATCCGCACGTTCAATGAATGGAAATGCTTTCGATTCCTGTACGCTCTCTCATGGTCTCGAGGTGCAACAAGTGCAACATGTGTGCAGTCTAGGGCTGCAATCACGTTGACCACTTGGGCAATCACATAGAACTGTGCCTTAAATTCATTCACCTGTGCCTGGGTGGTGGGCAATGCCATGTGTTCGTTCACACGGCGCAGCAGTGCATCCACCACCTGGCCCAGGACTGCACTAAATGTGGACTGGGCTATGCCATGCATCATGGCAACTGTGTGCTGGAAGCTGCCTGTCCCGAGGTATTACAGGACTGCCACTAGCTTCACAAGTGGGGGCACAGCGGTGCTGATGGCAATCCTGCTACCAATGTCCAGCAACTGGGTGATGGTAGCCCTGTCCAGCCTGTAATCAGCTACCAACTGACCATCAGTCAGGGCCGATGGTGATGGTCTGACCCTGGGGATGACTGCCTACTTTGCTGGGGCTGGTCTCCTCCTCATCCCACCGCATGTGCTCCATGTGCCCTGGGCTTGTTGTCATGCCTCTGTAGCTCCAGGCACAGCATGTAGAGGTCCATGTCAAGGCTCCGGCTCCAAATGACAACATGGTGTTGGGAAATGTGTTTGGGGCCTGGGTGGGTCTTTTGTAGGCCTCTTGTGTGCATTGTTTGCACCTGTGCCTTTATTGCTCACACCCCCCTGCTCCTAATGGCAACATGCTGTTGGGTAGTGTGTTTGGGGACTGGGTGGGTCTTTTATAGGCCTCTTGTGTGCATTGGTTCCACCTGTGGCTTTGTTACTCTCACCTATGTTTTTTTACCTCCAGCTGGCAGCCCGGGGTATTTTCGGTGCTATTTGCGCCAGTTTTCCTGTGCTAGTAGCACCGATACTCCACTTGTGATAGGTCTGTGATAGCGCATTGTGTTGTTGGCGCTATTACAGCCGGCGCTGTTAGAGTAATATTGCCTGGCTGTAATAGTGCCGGCTGGATTGCAGTCGTGATCCGACGGAACGGTATTAGCAGCGCTAATACCGTTACCGCCGGATTTAAGGGCTAACACCCAACTCATGATGAGACCCACAGTTTGGATTTAAAGTATCCTTTGAATTTGAGGATGGAACAGATTTATGTTTTAGAACATGGATTACAGTGAAACATGGAGAGTTGGCCATATTCACTAAAAATAAATGGTCGCAGTCGCAAAGCCAATAGTTTTGGTTTTAGTATAAGAATATATCAAGCATTATACCTGAAGCACAGCTTCTTAAAGCTTTTGCCAGGTATTGGCGCCATATGGCCAATTACCGTTATCATCTATCTCCAGGGCCTGCCATTCCTTTTTCAGATGCTCACACCATTGCTGGGTACTGACACTAAATGCCAAGTTGCTTACATCATTGGCAAGTATTGTCATGAAATGTCAAGGGACTCTCAGCATTTACATGTAGTGTAATCACATTCCTTGGACCTATTTCAGCATCCAAGGTTGCCATGACATGTCCATGACATGTCCAGGTACTCACCCAGTAGCTAGGAATTACCACCAAAGGCCCAAGTACTTAAACAACTGCCAAGCTGCCAAGCATTACCATGAAATGCTGACAAATTCGCATGATTGGTATTGACTGCAATCCAATGTCTTGGAGCTTATCCTATTGCTAGAGAGTTTATACGATGATCAAGTAGAGCCCCTATAAAGGGCTTACAACTCATGCGCATGTCTTTGAGTATTTTCCCATACACGGATGATATAAAGGAGCAAGCAAATATGAACCAACTTTAAAATGTGCGCACAGGTTCTGTTGTCCCATCTTGCCAAGATCGGTATATCTGGCCAGGTATTAGCCTGGTTCACCTCGTTCCTGGCGGTTCATCCTTGTCTTCGATTCTATTTAACATCTATATCTGGGCACTTGTGTGACTCATCTGCTCCTACAGCGTCAGGTGTTACTCCTACACCGACGACATTCAGTTCAGATCCTGATCCGCTTAGATCTTCATCAGGCTGAGATGTCGTCGTGCCTGCGGAAATACCTGACTGCCGTGGGGGAGTGGATGAACCACAACTGGCTCAAATTGAATGGAGACAAGATGGAGGTTCTGGTGGTGGGGTGTCTCCCTGACTCTTTACTTTGGGTTTCTTCTTTTTGGCCCTCTTCTCTTGGTTCCATTCCCTCCCTGACGTGCAAGGTGAAAAACGTGGGTGTAATGCTCTCGGCTTCTCTGTCTATGGCCAACCAAGTTGCAGCCTTTTGCCAAGAGGGACATTTTCAGCTCAGAGTTCTGAAGAAGGTACTCCCCATGATTCCTATGCCCCTTCGTCCACCGGTGGTAGCAGCTTTGGTATTATCCCAGTTGGATTACTGCCATTCGTTGTATCTGGCCCAGCTGAAGGGTCTCATTGAAAGACTGCAACGCCTACAAAATCTGGCAGCTCGGGTGGCAACTGGCACCCCTTATGGAGCTCATATATCCCTGGTCTTGCGATTCTTGCTCTGGTTACCTGTTAACCAACGCATCAGGTTCAAGGCTCTATGTATAGTTCACTGGGCTGTAGACGATCAAGGTGCAGAGTTCCTTCATGCTAAGTTTGCTCGCTACCACCCCAATCGTCAGCTGCGTTCCGCATCAGCTGATCTGCTTACCGTGCCTCCGTATTGACGCACAAGTATTGGAGGCTGGGCTTTTTCCATAGTTGCTGCCAAATTATGGAATGAGCTGCCGCCACTAATAAAGAAACTTTCTAATCATTTGGCTTTCAGAAAAGCAGTAAAACACTTCTCTTTTGGGAGATCTTGTTGTTTTGCCTCTTCTGGTCTTGTTGTGGATGCTGCCTGGCTCCCCAGCACCATGATACCTTAGGGTGGCCATGTGCTTAAGACATTTCCGTAACATAACATAACACATACACACACACACACACACAAACACACACACACAACTTAGAGATGCTAAGAACAGGATTGGGAAGTTAAATACAAGAAACTGGTATAAAATGTTCCAAAATCACCTGTGTGAATATGTGTAGGGGCTGCCAATTAGAGAAATCATTCCCATCATAGAGTTCAATTAGGACTGCAGAAGCAGCATCAATGCAGAGACTGGTGGAAACAATCAGATTTTATATGATTTCTTTTAAACTTTCAGTTCATCAAGATATCCTTTTTTGTAACCATCAATATTGTGTGCAAGCACATTTTATTTATCAGCAAATGAAGAGGTGCAATCTTGCTCAACCGTTCCCTGATAACACTCTTTACAGGTTTACAGTTAGCAAAGTAATTAGAACAAATATATCTGCATTTTTCTTCTTTTTCCCACTTATTTAAAAAGAAAAACAAAATCTATTTCCATGAGTGGTGCCTTCCCCGCTTCATGACCCTCTAAATTATTCCGTTTGTTATTCTGTCTTTACGTATGCACATTAAGTATGTACATGTGCATTGTGTGGGTATGTGTGCAGTGTGTGGCCATATGTGAAGTGTGTTGGCATATGTACAATGGGAGCGCATATAGTACTGTTGCGTTGAATATGTGATGATATCTTTAATGTGCATGCAGGGTGCGTGTTAACCATTTGGAGTATTGCATTCATGTCAGCTGAATCATAATGATTTTGTTTCAATTTCAGCACATGCAACGGAGGCCAGTGGAACTGTGTAGACGATAAATGTCCAGGCACATGCTGTGTGGAGGGCGGTTCACACTTTACCACATTTGACGACATCAAATTCAACTTCAACGGTGATTGCACGTACATCCTTTTACAGGTACATCACCCTTGGGAACATCCATGCTCTTTTTGTAATCACCTCTTATTTCTTTAAATATTAAACACATGTGCAAACATAAATATTAATTTGGAATTACTAGAATTCGATTGGACCCAAGGACATGTTGGTTAAAAATCAAGCGGATTATAGCACATCCTGGAAATATGAGGGGATGTAAGCAGAGGAAAAGTGAGAAGCTGGGGGGGTATGCAAAAATAGTAAAAGCAAGCACTGACAAAGCCAAGCATGTTTGTGTTTGAAAAGTAAAAGCTTTTTCTGTGTCCATATGTATGACTCCCATTAGGCTATTGGCTACGACCTCTATAAATTATTATTGTATGATATATTAGTCCTTCTAGGCAGTAAAGCAATCTTTCACCCATTAGAAGTATTGAATGACCCCATCAGACACCATAGTGTCGTAAACTAGCTAAATATACCTGTGATATGAACAGCTCTCAATCTAATGCATGTCTGGATCCTGACTATTGACATTCATAGGAGATGGTATACCACATAGAGAGATGCATGCTCACATATGTGCACTCAGAGGTATTGGCTTAGACAACTTTTCTTTTGAAACACAAGTACAAATATACATACCATTATTAAATCCTTTCAAGTGCTGAGAAAAGAAACACATGTTTCAGCAGGGCTGACTCCACAGAAGCAGCCGTAGGCCAAATCACTCCATATCCAGCTGGGGGCATTGATTGGAGGACCCAGTTGATCCCACAGGAATTGACTGCATGGGTAAGCAGCAAATATCCAATGCAATGGCTGCGCCATGACTGTAGTTTTCAAATTGTGATTTTTATGCTTGCTTCAATAAATTAGAGACAAAATCATTACAGAGCTGAACAGCTTTGGAAACAAGAAGCAAACATATTTCAGGTGCTTTTACCGTACGACAGTAAACTTCTTATAGGGCTAAAATGTGGCACTTGGCCCATTTTTTTCAAATTTATTAATTTTTCAATATTTCAAGGATGAAATAAGCAACATTTAACACTTTTTGCAACATATAATGCAAGTTACATGAAAGTGTTATAATTTAAAAATAAGGTTTTTTGTGTTTAGTTCGAAAAAGATAAAGAGAAAGATCAACTATTTTCATACAAATCATTTTATCAGAGCATTTGTTCATGCTCTACGAAAATGCGTGTGCAGCATGACTTATTTCTCTTGCTTTATTATGAAAACACAGAAGAATGCAACAAATTAAAATGATGCACGGATATTCGTTAAAAATAAGGTGTCATTTTTCAAAGATTAATTACAGAAGAGTAATAGAAGTGTATTTAGATTCTCGCATGCTCTTGGTAACATTTGGCAAACTACATGGCATTCAATAAGAGGTAGAATGAAATGACTCAAACAGTCTTGGAGATAAGTGGAAAGAAGCTGGGGGTGGGTGTCACTGTGTCACACAACACAATGGTTGTTGTGACAACATTGAAAGCAGAGGAGGCCCTGCGCGTGTGGCGCCACGTCCGTCATGAACTGTTTTTCAAGAGGGCACCCGCTGCATGCCTTTTTTTGTATTTCAGACGCTGTCGGAATACAAACGGTGTGTCACAACCCACACCTGTGTACGTGCTGTCCTGTCTCCCATGTCTCCTGTAAGTTTGTTGCCTTTGCTTGTCCTTTCCTGTGAGGCTTGCTGTGTTCATTGTATCACCAATCCTTCCTTGTCCTTGCCGATTATTTTACCTTCAGAAATCCTTTTGAGACCTTCAAGCCTCCAGCAACTGGATTCTCCACCTTCTTGCATTGTTTTTTTTTAGCCTTTATTTTTTTCCCTTGAATTTGGGATTTCCTATGGCTGCCGCCTTGCCTTTTTCTCTGTGTTAGGCTGGCATGGTGGTGGATGGCCAGGATCGACCCTTTTTGTATACTCACCGCCTACACATACAAAGAAAGGAACCCATCATCTCTTCTAACCCAGGATCTCAGGCAAAGCCCCAGGGAAAGGGTCAGAAACGTGAGACACTGGCCTTGGGTTTCCAAGTTGGAACACAATCCAGTGTAATTTTCTGGGTCGAGCGCCAGATTAAATGTGTGAAAACAAAGACAATTTTGGCACCAATTTATTGGAAAACAACAGGACAATCAGTGCAGCTGATTAAATGAATGGCAACCACTTGTTAGTATCGGATTGGCTAACAGCGAAACAGGGGTGGGCCAAATAAGGCTGAAGGGGAGGACTTAAGCCTTTATAAACCAGCTTTTCAAGGGAGGCAGAGCTGACTCCACAGAAGCATCCGTAGACCAAACCACTCCAAATCCAGATAGGGGTATTGAGTGGAGGTCCCAGTTGATCCCACAGAAATTGATTGCATGGGTAAGCAGCAAATATCTAATTTAATGTCTGCGCCATGACTGTAGTTATGGACATGGGCCTAAAATTAGTGGTTTGCCAATTTTGTCAAATTGTAATTTTTATGCTTGCCTCAATAAATTAGAGGCAAAATCATTACAGAGCTGAACAGCTTTGCAAACAAGAAGCAAACATGTTAGGTGCTTTTAGGGCTAGAATGTGGCACCAGGCCCCTTTTTCAAAATCTAGTTTATGAACTGTTTAAATAATTTGGGTCTGAAATAATTCATTTTTACCCATTTTTGCAACATATATTTTTTTTGTTGGAGATACCATGATACATTTTAATTAGATAAGCCTTTTAACTTCTCCTGTGCTGCTGATACACAGAGTTCATCGTGGTACTCAGTTGTGGAACAGTGCATTAAGATAGCCTGTCTAACCATTGTACTTTTGGGGCCAGGATACATGGATCCATCTAAGCTCATAGGGAGGAAGAGAGGAATTCCTTGCTTGGTGATTTATGCTGCATTTGTGGTGGAGGTTAGGTTGTGGACTGCTGGATATGATAAAAAATCATGACTATAGCAACAACACCCATTTGACCGTACAGGAATGAGCCCAAATATGCAGTAAAAGAATGATCTAAATAGGAAGTATCTTTTTTTCGCCTCTTCGTGTAGCTTGGTTACACTACATGATAATTCCTACCATAGGTTAAGACAACTATTACACTGAGACTATTTTCATTGAAAGTCTTTACATAATAAATCTGTGATTTGTTTACACCGAATAACTCACATTTTGTCCTCTAGCGTTTGCTAATTTAAACAGGTAAATTAACAATCAGCATTTTTGACATCACAACTCATTCTGTTAGGTAACAATGACCTATTCAGAAATTGTTTAGAAAATGAAAACATTGAAACACCCTCTTATCATTTAAATGACCTCATCCCAACTGTGACTTCATCCAAGTTGCGCGGTGCAAGCTTAGGTTTCAACTTCATTAGGATAAAAAGTAGTAGTAACAGTAACTCTATAATATGCCCTTCCCCACATAACTGCATGAGTCTCCCATTTTTTTACCATCAAATATTACCTCAATCTGTTGTACTTTTCTATTTTCTGCAAATCTTGTCATGTTTCCCAGCGAATCCCCTGTTTTTATAATACCATCTCTTACATACCCATCACTAAATCCATGCCCACTCTCCATTCTGCATTGGCGGGCTTGAATGGTCTACCCCATGACACGGCCAGATCCCTTTTTTCATACAATAATAATAGATGTTGTAGCCTGAAAGATCTTCTCATATCGATTGTATTACGCTGTGACAGACTGCCATCTACAAGGATCCACAAGCCTTAGCTTTTTAATTTATATTAATAAAATGATGCAGGTAATTCTGTTTCTGAAAAGGAGGTCTGCGAATCAGACCGCAACTTCCATGACACCAAAATCATAGCGCACTTATGTACCTTTGCTGTGACAGTCTCCTGACATCTCCAGCAGACTAGGTTTAAAGGTCAGATGTGCATTCCTGACAGCTGCTGGAACAAACAGCGTGTTAATAATCTGTGCCTTTTATTCAAAACATAGCAATTGTGTAGACTAGTCATCCTGGTGGTATGTTAAACTGTAAATATAAGCCATGCCCGGTTATGCATTTAGATGGCCTGTTGTGTCAGTTGGGTGAGCAATGGTTCAGCCATGACAGGGCTGATGTGTATTACCCATATGGCCTGGGTATCTCCACAACAGCCATGTGGCACTCTTGCTCATGAAGCTGGTTTATTTGACCCCCCTGAAGAAGGTGGCACATTCCTCTCAAGCACAAGAACAATCCCCGGAAGATCCTCTGGAAACCAGTGCTTGTAAGATAGTCCTGATATAACAAAGTCATGCTGTATGGAAGGCATGGTATCACAAGTATTGACACTGACAAAATGGATACAATTTATAAAACCTTTATTGAAAATGTTGGGGTTGGAGAACCTCCTATTCTGTCCTATAACTAAGTTGGGAGTAGTCTCGACCATCAAACGACAAACAAAACATTCCTAGTGGAGTCGGTCAAATCAAAATGGCCTATGATAACAAAAACCTAATGCCTGCCGTATCTCTTTTATAAAAAGTGTAAAAAGGAGACAATGTATGCAAAAGGAAAAGTCAGTGTTCAAAAGATAATGTGGCTGAACCATCACTCTTCTCCACATTTGGCCTCACAGGTAAGGCGATCTTTGTAGGCAGGATGAAACACTCTGGCTCAGGTTCTCAAAACAGTACACAGTTCAAAACCGAGGATCATGGCCCACCTGGCCTTCCACGTTAAAAATTCCTTTCTTTGACATTCAAAACAATGGGCCTCATTATGACCCAGGTGGTAAGTTACCGCCTGGGCCGTGACTTTACCACCATGGCGTAAACTATGTTTACGCCATGGTGGTTGGCGGACTTACCGCCCCATTCCGACCTTGGCGGGGCGGTAAGTCCCCAATCCCCATTTACCCTTCCCCATTCTTGCCCCATAGGGCATAATGGGAGTGGGGAAGGCGTTAATTACGCCACCGTAAATTACGGTGGCGTAATTAACTCCATGGTCCCTTAGCGCCATGGATTTTAACACCTGCTAAAAGCAGGTGTTAAAAGCACCATGGCGCTAGGGGACCTCGTAATTGGCGGTAAGGGGTCGGCGCAGCTAACGCTGGCGTTAACCCCTTACCGCCAGGGTCGTAATGAGGCCCAATGTTTCAACCAAAACGTTCACAAACATCCCCCTCTGCCGGGCTCAGACCTTTCACCACACATTTCTCGTAGGTCCCCCTCTGCCGGGCTTAGACTTCTCATGATACAGTTTACACAAAGTTGCAAGTGGTCTCCCTTCCCCAAGCTTAATATACTTCAGGTCTTCCTCAATCGGGCTCGGACCACTATCGGATGTCAAAGTCTTTCAAATGTGCATAGCTTTTGTTACAGACCACCGCAGGGCCACTTCGACTCAATGTTCACTATTTACTTTCACTCTTGCTGTTTGTTCATCCTTTAGCTTCATACAATGCACCTTTCACTGAGAGTTTCGAATGGGCTACTACGTTTCACCGGACCACTCTGTTACTTAGTATCGCTGATCTTGCAGCTGTATTTTAATTTAAAGTTCATTCACAGGTCTGCCTTTCTTTGCATCTCATCCACGCATGTGCAGCCTTCACTTGTGATATGATGTTGCTACTTCATTCACTTTAACACACACCAGTTACTCAGGTCGCTTGTTGACTCATCGCCTATGTGCGCTTCTTTCTTGTTTTGTGTTTTCTGATTTTCGAGTCAAGGTTAGTACCACAGGCTTGACCTCGCTTCCCCAATTCTGACCTTCACCTGAGAGGGTCACTGGCATCCTTGAAACATGATGCAATCTTCACTTGTGAGGTCTGGCCTTTCCACGTGTCTTTTGCAGCCTGTCGGAGGCAACAACCTTCAGTAGGGAAGCCTTGGGGTTTTCTGCCTGCTGCTCTCGTCCCTTGGTCTGTTGCTCTGCTCAAGTAGGAGTGCCTACTTATCAGAAGTTCTGCTTGTTTTTGTGTTCCGCCTTGCTCAGAGTGTGTCTTTCAGTGTTGCCTTTTATTTGTGTGAGGAGAGCTAATTGGTATCAGGTGTATGCACTTACGGTAAAGTGCCTGACTTTGCCTGACCCGATTAACAGGATATGTCTAGTACGATGTGAGAGAGTTAGTCTGGTTGCTCTGACTCACCCTCTTCCTCAGCCCAGTGTTTGTGTAAAAAGGGATGGGGGTTGGCACTTCAGAAAATGCTAACAAATAGTATGGGGTAGATGAACAAAAAGGGGGGAATACTGTGTCTCGCCATCAGCTATCTCACCCCCACTTCCCGAAGACCCCTAACCCAGGTGATCCTCACGCACTGGTCCACCCTCCGGGTCTGAATACAAAGGTGATGGCCGTGCCCTGGCCACCTGCGAGAGAGTACCCCGAGGGCTAGTGGGTGAGACACCCCCTGGTTTCTCACAATGCTCACACCAGTTTGTTGATGACTGTAATCAGATGAGGGAAGGAGTGGGATTCAGAGTAGCCTAGAGGAGATGGTAGGCCAGGAGAAGGGTTCGACTGTCTTGGATTCTGCAAGGGCACTCTACAACTTCATAACCGCTCTACTTCCTGCAGACAAAGTACCTTGGTTATGATGTCAGAAGGCAAATGGCACTTATTAAAGCAGCCTGGATTGGACTCATCATGACAACATGATTGTTATGGACCAATCTACTGTAGCACCTTGCCTTATAATGGAAGGAAAACCTTCTCTTAGTTGATTAATATTTGGGTTATCAAAAGAGGAAGGATTCAATAGATCACTGTGGGGAAAACAGCCCTTAAAAAAACTGTTATGTTTATTCACATTTTAAATGTATCATTTACATCCAGTACAGATTGTAACAGTTCTTATTCAATTACAATGAAAACTGCTAACCTTCATAACAAACCAAACTAACATACTTGAACTACAGCTTGCATAACATACTTACTTGAAGCCCATGGCCATCTTCGTTCCTCTGGGTGAGCCTCTTGCCCCTTCACAGATTTACTTCGACTGGCATTTCCCCTTTAATCATACCTTAGCATCTCATTCCGGGTGACCTTTTCCCCTCCCAGTCTGTTCTTAGTGCCGATCCTATGTATGGGGGCTTATTATCTGACGGGGCAAACATTGACTGTACAAGTGCATTCCAGGCCATAACATTCTCGAATGCCTCTCGCATTCCTCTGCAGAATACAGTCCATCCCAATATCCTCTGCCATATATGTGAAGTAGGTGAGCTCCAAGTCAGAGGAAAGCTCTGCCCCAACCATTCCCAGGGAACATTGAGGGTGGCACTGCTGTGAGACTTGGCCTCCCTGCTGCTTGTGGAACCAGGATCCTGGAGGTGCCAGATAAGCTTTCTGGAGTGCAGTTGTGGACTAAGGCATGACCTAGTTCGTGGCAACCCTTAATTGTGCTTTCCGACAGCCCAGAAATCCAGAAGCAACTTGGAACCCTGGTTACTTCCTCAAGGCATTTTCAAGTCATCTTGAACACGCTTGGCTCACTTTGATCCATTAGAGAATCCATAGTGCTGTTTTCAGTACTCTTAAAGATTTCAAACTGTTTAACTACTTCCTCAAGCTGTCTTGATGCCTACTCGACACAGTGAAGGGAATTGCCGCTGCAACTCCCCTCAGACTTGCTGCTATTGAAGCATCTGACTCACTGCATTTTCGAGTGTGGACTCAACCTAACCATTGTGTTGCCTCTCTCGAACTGTGACTCGACCTGGCAGATGCATTGTTTCAACCTAAATTGACTGCCAACTCAAGCTGTTGGGACCCATGCAATCGAATTGACATGATCCTCAGACAGATCCCTCTATACGCTGGCAAAACACTGACTCACCACTGCATCAACTCGACTCAACCATCTTGGCACTGGCACAATGGCAGGAAAGCACCCAGAACTCTGGTTCAACACTGTTGGGCACCCAAGAGAAACAACTAGATGTGTTTGAAGCTGCCATATCCGTCAGGCCCACCTTAAAGCACCATAGTGACTTGTAAGCCCACCTTTATGCTTTTCAAAGACACATAGCTGAACATTATCATTACTGCTGAAATCTTTTGCATGGGCACCTCTGCCTACCAACCCAGATGGCCCTATATTCTCAAAGTCTGCATTATTTATGTTTCTTTTACACAAGGGGGGTCTTTATTGTATTAATTAGTTTGTGCATTGATAGTTTTCATTAAAACTATGGTTGGACATTCTTTTATTTTGGTACTGTACTTTTGTTGTTTGTTTTGTTTAGCAACTGCGTCATTTCCCCCTCCTGCCCACCGCCCCTCTGAAGATACAGCCTACTTGTGGCCTGCACTACAAAAATAGATTGGGATCACTGCTAGTTTGCTAGCAGTGTGGGTCTGAGTAGGAGGGTTTTTCCACTTCTCATGCCTGTACACCTGGAGAGCAGTCATAATTTCCTCTCATCCACCTACCTCCAAATACCCAAGAAAATAAATGGTTGATCATGTAGAGCCCTCTTCTGCAACACATTGGACAATTTGGTGGTTACATACTCCCAGAAGTCCAGGAACAGCTGCCGCTCCCAGATAATATGGAAAAGAAGTGTCCATGTGGGAGTGGAAATTAATTCAATTGCGATTAGCACTTCTTCCCAACTTGAACAGTCTGTCCCTGGAGGACTATATCTTATGATCTTGGACCTTGTAGTGGATATTAAGCAGTCAGGAACTTATTACCACCTTTCCAGGGATACCTTTACCATGTCCCCTCCTCAATGAGACAAAACAAGACAAGTGATTATTTATTCGCACACAGGTCATAAGGTCTACAGAAAATAACCTCACCCAGGTCATAAAAGATAGGCTAAATTCCATCTTAGAGAAGAGGGGTTCTGGGAGTTTCTCTACTACTGGCTTAAATCCCGGGCTAGAGTCTCAACCAGAGTCTTTAGCTCACCATCCTTTCACAGAAGAGAAATTTCCACTACACATCAGTCTTTGTTCTGCCCAAGGGCAGTCCAGTACCGAAATGCCTGGCAATTTTCTTATGAACAAGAGTACCAAGAGCAACCTCAGACACGTGTTCCGGCCTACTAGGGGAATCCAGACGTGGACCCTTTGCTCACTATTCTTAGAGAGGCACAGCTCCACCCTACTGATGAGGTCCAACCAGACCAAAACAAGTGTCTGGGGTTGTTGTTGGTACTCTTGTTCAGAAGAGAATAGCCTAGCATTTCGGTGCTCGACTGCCACAGGGCAGGACAAAGACTGATATATTTTGGATATTTCTCTTCTGTGAAAGACAGTGAGCTAAAGACTCTAGGTGAGTCCCTCATAACCAGGACTAATGTCTGGCAGAGGGACTCCCAGGACCCCCTTTGTTAATTTGTAAATTCCATCTTAGACCTCAATGCCCAGCGGATGGAGCAATTGACTGAATCAAAGGACTCCTCCAAGTACATCAACATTTTTGCTAAAGGCTCCTAGATTATTTCCACTAATTCGGTTGAACTGTTCAGGCTCCTTAAGTTCAGTCTCTTGGATCTTTGAGGGATAAACCCACACTTGTCTGAGGGAGTTAAGCATTCCTTCATACCAGCCAATCTTTATGCCCATATGTGGCCCAGGATTTATGCTTCCCTTTTTATCAGGAATATGGGTCTGTAAGAGGCACAATCATCTGGGGTCTATGGCTGTGTGACTACATATTCAGCCTTATTTCGAGGACATCTTGTTAGATGGCCATGGTAGAATGGTATGTCCGCTAGCTAGTGGCGGAGGCGGCGTGAAAGGTAGGGGAGGATTCTCTTGCCAAACACACAATTAGTCCCCGCAAATGGGAATGATACTGCTGCGCATATTACCAAAATGCTTCTGGACCTTTAAGATGTGTACATTTGTTTGGGAAATAGACAAGTGTTCCCCAATGCAGTATACCCATGTCTCCCAAAGTAACACAGCAAGCAAAGAAAGAAAAGTTTCATGACAGCATCATTCCTGCAGATAGTGCTGCACAAACACTCATTGCATGTAGAGAGGCATATTTGGATTTGCCCGGAGTTGAATACTCATGAGTATTTATGGAACTATGAACTGTCCCTTTTTAAAATGGTGGACACAGCTTTTTAAGATACACAATGTACATCGAAACTCTAACCCACCTTCATCCAAGGGCCATAATTAAAGGGAGGCAATCCAAATATCTGCACAGCCAGGCCGCACAGTTGCAGGCCATCGATCTAAGCCCAACTCAGGGAGGGAGGACTGTTCAGCCCTCGCAGAGTAAAGGGTAGTGTGGATGTTTGAGGAATCACAACTAGAGTTTGGTGCAAGTTTGTAATTCAGCAGAGAAGCGGGAGCAGGAGGCAAGTGGGATAGAGGTAGGAATGCCCCACGTCTGAAGATATGAGGGGGATAAGGAGCCTCAGGTGGTGGCTGGACGAGAGTATTGTAATTGTTTATTTGTATAGCACTTATACACAGGTGAAGGGCTTCAAAGTGCTTCAAGGCAGGAAGGGAACAAAGGATTACAGTAGTCATTCTTAGGCCTTGAAGTTTCCAAATGATTTTACAGTAAAACATTAGCATGCTAAGCCTGACAGCATTTCTCCTAGTGCAAGTGCAGTGTATCAGGAGGTTGGAGTAGGTTAACATCATGAGCGAGGCAAAGGAGAGAATCTGAAGGTGGCAAGGAGAGAGTATTGACAAGAGGTGAATGGTAAGGGGAGCTGGAGGTGAAAGAAGGAACATATCATAGGGTGTCAGGAAGAGAATTCTAGGATGTGGTAGCAAATAAACCACACAATGAGGTTGGGAGGCAGAAGAAATCCAGCACAAATTAGCTACTAGTAAGAGCAGGAAGAAATAAGAGTGCAATCATTGTCCAAGGTAGGGGGCGGTGGCAGACCCCAATCACAAGGGGGTTGAACCCACAGCAGCAGGAGACCAAGCATGTGGCATGACATTAAGGAGGGCAAGGATCAGAATGGGAGTAGAGAGGAGATAACGAGGTTAGTTATCATGACCCAAGGGAAGGGAGTAATTAAGACCCTAATAAACGCCTCTCTGAAAACTAGAGTAGGAAACTCCTAACGGTTCACTCTACCTGAAAAATCAAAGCTCCAGCTGTTTCTATGGCTAGTGACAGAAATACATTAAAATCTACAGGATTCAGAGGGCTAAACCAAATGATCTTTAGGAGGAATAACCACAGAACCTGTGAGTGCCTCGGAGAATACTCAAACCATTTGGAACTTAAGAAGGAGACATTTGAACTGGTGCAACTGTTAGCGAAGGACTCTTCTGACACTTTTCTTTGCTTGAGTTTTGAGGAGGAGTTATTTGTGTTGAATAAAATCCGTTTTCCTAAGTGTTGTGTTGGGACCCACTTGGCTACATGACACCTGTTTGTACATTATTGTTATTTTGGCCTGCCTCAAGTCCAGTTTCAGAGTCCCATTGTCTCTGTGTTACCTGCACATATAAAACATGCTGTGCCAGAAGATCCCCCAGCTGCTTCTGTAATTTAGTAGGAAGGGTATTTGTATTTTATTTATATGTTATTGTATTTATATAGTGCTTTACGCCACAGTGCTATATGAAGCCGTATTCTGTAAGGTCATCTCCCTGCCTGTAGCTGTTGGATAGCTCATTATATTTCTTGTTGCTTAAAGTCTTTCTCTAACCCCACCCATTTTTGCACCCATAAGGGTTGCCTCTGTTTTACACTACCTATTGCTCACATGCTTCCGCTCCACAATGCATATAACTCTTTTTAATGCATTCCAAAAGCTTTTTCTAATTCTGTCCTCTCCGTTCGACACCCCATCCAGAAGTCCAACCAATACAAAATTACCCTTTTCCTCCTCTCATCATGCTAACGTTGCCAATAACTTATATGTCCTAACCCCAAATCCCTATGCTATGTTAAATATCCCCTTTATGGTGTCATTAACCACTGTAGCGTTCTAACACCACCAAAGGTTATCTAGAGTGTGGCATAGTGTGCCCTTGCCATGAGCCTCCAGACCTTGGTCTGCAGGAGAAGAGAACATTTTGAAAAGGACAACAATGGGTGAATTGAAAACAGGTTAGATGAACTTCAAAAGTTGGGATGATGGATCCAAGCGAAATATTGTTTGGAGAAAGGCAAATAAATACTGCCTATAACAACAAGAATTTTTCAAATGGGGCAGTTCTTTGTACCAAGTTACTTGGTACAAAGTAATGGAAGTAGTAGGTGAATGTTTGTGTTATGGGGCCGAGATGTGCTCATGCATTCTCTTGGGGTTTGGTGGGTTATGTGCCAGGTGACTTGTTTCCAAGCCAGTGTGAGGAATGGGTTTCTGGCTGACAGGAGCACAAGGGTCAGTGTGCAAAAATGAGGAGGCGGTGAGCAGGTGCTTTGGGACTGCGAAGTGACATGCTGACCGGGGACACAACGTTGTGTCAAGTTGACGCTTATACAGTGCATTAGTTCAGCTGGTTGGAGGAATGCAGATACCAGCACCACAGCCTTCCCTCTTGCTCAGGATGTGGGGAACGCAGAGTGATTGGTTTAATGTGGGTGAGCACGGAGTTCTGGTGGATATGGCCCTCCGGGTTGCTGTGAGGACTTTGCAAAAGACCAGGGGATGGGGCACTCCAGTTCAGGGTCTGCTCTTATTGCATAGATGATCCTTTGCAGATTTAGTCCTTATTCACAGCACTGGTCACTCTCTATGTTCCCTGGGAGTGGTTCAGGGACAGAGCCGCCTTCTGCCTTGGATGGTTCTTTCTTCAACTCTAGTGGAGGACTTTGGTCAGTGCAACTGTCCCAAAAGATGTCCAGA